>NC_088170.1:31733419-33128835 GCF_028769735.1 Zonotrichia leucophrys gambelii | reverse complement strand
TATGAAGTAATAGGAGATTGAGACTGGTTGTCTTCTGGCAACAGCCTGAATGGTTTGGATGCAAGTTCATATTTGTGTTTTGGAAGGGAGTACACCTTTATGTGCCAGCAGGCTGCAGCTGTTGGTCCTGCATGCCTTGTGACAATGTCAAAGTGGCTGATTGGGGACTAAGAGGCTGCATACATTCATTCTCAGGCAGCCACAAATCACATACTATGAGGCAGAAGAAAATTTGTAAGCTGATGAGCAGCAACCATTCATGTTGCTAGAGGGAGAATTCTCTACTTGCCTCTGCAACATGGACTATCTTTAATGTAAATAGCTGGGCTCCAGGCGAGTTTTGGGTATACAGAACAGTTGGCATTTCAGTCTGCTACAAAGGTGGCTCTTACTCACAGCATTTGAAATGCAAAACACTGCCACCATCTAGTAGGTACTGTTTGCACTATCGCTGTCACTCAGCAGCAGCAGTGAGGAATTATGTAGCTGAATTTTCCTAGCTTGTATGAGAATGAGGAAAGGCCTGGAAATTGCCTGGAAATTCATCATACTGCAAGGGACACACAATAGTATGCAGGGAAAAAGAGAAAGAGTGAGAACTTCTGTTACCCTGAACTGGAATTTTTTACTTGCTTCTCTATACTTCACTCCCTATAAGTGCATCTCACTAATATATGAAAGTCTTTGTTTTGCAGTTTCTTGCTGTGTATACTCAAACTTTCCAGAGCTATTCTATTGTGAAAACTGATAAAACATTTCTTAATCAGAAGAGGACATTTCTTAATCAGGAGGAGAGGGGTTAATTTAAAATTTTATTTTGATATCTGAAAGTTTATCAACATCTTCTGAACGCTTGTCAGAGCTTGGCAATACAATCTGCAAGTCTTGATGTGATCCCCTGGTAGTTTGTGCTGGGTACAAACCAGCAGAGTGTTTCCTTTGCTGTGAGTGTGAAAAGCTTATGCTTTGGCAGAGGAACTGGGAACTGTGACAGTGCACTCAGGGCTAACTGCAAGACCAATGCCACTCAGCACTATCCCACTTGACCTCAGACTTGGAAATGACTAACCATTTCTTTTCACGTAGACCCTTTCCCTGGAGGCTGGCTGATGAAAGCTTTTGGAAAAAGATTTGGAGGACAAGTTAAAAAGTCTCTTAAAAGAAGTCCCAGTATCCTGTTTAGAGTACAGATGTTACCATTGTGGGAAAAGGGATCTTTGTCTTCTTCCTGATTGTACCTTTGCCAACATACCTTTGACATCAGATATTTAATTTCCCCCCATGAACATTAGAACACAACATTCAATAATAGCACTTTTAATTCTGGAGTTCAAGGTTCTCCACATGAGAAAGGTGTGCCATGCTTCCCCTTTTGCAGATAGGGTAGTAGAAGTCCAAAGAATAAAAGTAAATTGCCAAGACTCAGATTCACGATAAAACTAGAAAGAGAATGGGGCCAAACCTTGAGCCAGCCTCCAAATGAAAGAATTTCCATATTTTCCTCCTCTACAAAGGTCTTTTTGGGTCTTTTTTGTTACTTCCCAGTATGTGTGCGTGACACCATCTAGGGGATTGTATTGTGTGGGAGTTGGATTTTGTTAGGCAATCCCAAAAGTGCACTGGCACTTCTGGTCCCACCATGGCTTATGCATAAGTCAGCGTGGAAAATTTATAGGTTGTAGGTGGGAGTGGTATGTCTGCTGTGCAGGCATTACACATAGTCATGGGACAAAAAATGGATGGCAAAGGTGCAGTCTCTGAAGAGAAGAGTGAGACAGGAATCATCTTGAGAAAGCTCAGGCTCCAGCTGATAGGCCTCCTTTGGACAGTGCCTCTGCTGCACCTCCAGAGATTTCATTTTCCTAAAACATGGCAATACAGGCAACTGCAGTATTGGTGTCTGTCCCTCTGAAAACCAAATAACGTCGTGAATACTCTTGTACAGTGATCATAAGTCTTTACTAGACCTTCTGCTCCTAATAGGCATCGCTCTTTAAAAGGTCACTTTAATAAGGTAGGCAAAATAATGTAAATACCAAGAGTTGAGCATTGTGGATCAGGCCAGCATGCTGAACTGAGGAGAAGGACTGGAAAAGAATGGGCACTGACTGCTGGGCACTCAGTGAGGCATTTGAACTTTAAAATTGGCAAAATGGACAGCTGGAATGATATGACATTTTATCATTAATTTAAGCAACAGAAATTAATGTTTAAAATGTTTTTGGAGAAGAACAAAGGATAAGAGAATGAAACTGGACTACCATTTCTATCTAAGTCACTGTGAGTCCAGCTCATGCTCTTGCTGCTATCTGGAAGAATTTGCTTTAGTGGAGTTAAGGTTTAGTAGAGAGCAGGTGCAGTGTGTGGGAAGAACATTTATTTAAACTCTGTGGGCTTTTGAAAATGAGAGTGAGAGAAGTACCCAGTGAAGCTCTCAGTAGTACTGTGCTGTGCAGTATTCTGCCACGTTCAGGACATCACGTCTCTGCTTTGGAGTGAGGAATGAGAGCTGTACAACCAGCTGTGTGTGCAAGAGAAGGGCAGGTGGTCTTTGTCAACCAAGCCAAATAGAATGCATTCTGCAAATGTGGCATAGGAAAAGAACCTGCTCCTGCTCCAGCTCAGGAAGGACCTAGTGGCCCATGTGTGAGAAGGAAAGATAAAGGGGGAAAAGAGCAGCCGTTGGTTAGAGAATTGCATTGCACCACAGTTTGACATAAGTTCTGAAGACACAGATGATTTAAGTCCAACATATGAAAAGAACCATTTTTTTAGATGTTGCACCTGCAGACACTGTCAAAATTACAATGAATTACAATGGCTTCTAATTCAGCTTGTGTGGAAGGACTCTCCTGACCCATGGGACAGATGTCTCCACCCAAGCAGCTGTTTGTCCTCCACTATACCTTGCTGCTGTGTGCAGCAGTTGTTCCCAATGGACTGGCCTGCTGTCCTGTGGTCACAGCTCCTCCAGGAGCCACCCAGTGCCAGGGCTTTCACTGTTGGCACAGGAGCTGGAGCTGCTGTTTCTGGTATGCACCACTGAGAGCAGTGCCCAAGCAACAGATCCACAGGCTTGCTTGGAAGGTGACTAATGCAGCACTGGGCCTTACAAACCAGCTATACTATGTTCTCTTCTTAGAGGCTACATCAGGACAGAGCTTTCTTTGAAAATATAGTAGTCTGCATGTTGATACTACCTCTAAATGTATATGGCATATTCCTGCCTCTTTTTATCTTCAAGAGAAGTTTCACCATTTTGTGGCTAGTCTGCTGGTACTATTTAAATAAAGCTGATATGTAAATAAAACTCTTAAACTTTTGAATAAAGTATGATTTATAGTAAGCCTTCTATTACTAAAACATCAAGCAGTTGCAGTGTTTTATGTGTCCCTATTCCAACTGCTTACCCTTTCTGTGCTTTGATCAACTATATCTGGCAAGACTTTAAAAAAACCCTGAAAGTTTCTGAGGAAATAAGGGTGTTTCATCCTAGGTGCTGAAAACCACACATTCCTGTTTGGAAATGTCCAATTATTTCTTCAGTGAATACCCCAAGCCCCACAAAATTTGCCTATTTAATTTTTTACTCACCTTTACCTCCAGAGTTCCTTACTCTCTGGCACATGAATTAATGTTCATGTCTGAGCTGAAGGGCTGAAAAAACAGTTTCTATTTCTGCTTTTTTCCCAGCAGCCTTTTAACTTCAGCTAACTCATTCAGCTTCATGAGAAGTATAGGAAGGGTGGCAAGTCACCATCTGTGTGCAGTATCTAGTGTTAGTTTGGTACTTTGAATACTGCATTAGGAAAATAGTGCTTCCTTTAGTAAACCCACTCATTGTTTACTTTGGGATAACTTTGTTAAAACTGGTGTTAGAGTTGAAGATGAAACACCTGCCAAGAGGGTGAGGTCTTGTAGTATTTCTTTTTATTTTAGAATTCCAGGTCTTTTATTTATGAAGACCTCATTGCTTTAAAACGCTATTGAGGTCCTCATGTCAGATAATTAGCCTCTGACAGTACTGTTATGTTGGAACATATGATTCCAATAAAACAAACTAATGGCAACAGGGAAACATTTTTTAAAGCTGCAAGGTCCTCCTAGGGTAGTTAACTGTGTTGATATTTAAGTATGTTTATATACCCACATGCCTTGGGACTGTTGCTGTCTCCAGCTAGAGAAAAAAAGCAGTGGGACTTGTGCATGAGCATGAGAGCAACTGCACCTAAAAGGTGAAATCCTGCTGCTCCTGCAAGAGTTGGCCTGAAGGAACTCCAGATTTACTTGTGTAATTAGCGGTGGTAACTCAACAAGTCTGTTTATTTCAGAAAGGAAAAGAAATACATTTCCTCTACTACTTACTGATTATAAAACAATATTTTACTTGCACTTTTCAAAGGGTTAAAATGTGTTAAGTGTCACTTAAATGCATTCCTCAGCATAGAAAGTCTGAAGAGAAATGTGAAGATCAGTCAGAAGCTCCACTCAACTCTTAGGAATTTAAGTGCATGGCATACACATGCCCTGGAAAACAAGTTTTCCTTGAGCGTTCAGAAGTAAGGTTTGAGGCTCCCCTGTGCCAGGATATTGAAGGATTTATCTCACATAGGTTATGTGCAGAAAATGAGGCTGAATTGGTTGCTGTGCTGCTCTACGGAACACTTTGGAAAATTCAAGCTCGGATTATTTAGTTGGTTTGACAGAATGTTGATACAATTTTATTGTGGAAGCTTCTAGGTATGAAGGGCTTTCAAGCGGCAGTGTTGTTGTTGTTTGGTACCTTAGGCTGCCGAAGTCAAAACCTTACAAGTGAGTCTGCCCAAAACTGACAAGACAATGCTTCTGGTTTCTTCCTTTCTTTCCCCTTTGGACTTCTGAACCTTTAGGCTCACAATATGCTGTGAGGTTTCACTGTGGCCACAAGGTTTAGGTTTGTTTTAAGGCAAGTCGAGATTGCTTGATGGTAACTCCCTCCAAGACCTGGATCGGACCCAAAGCAGCGGCAGTCAGCAGGAGGAACTGTCATCCCTCTGTCCAGCCATTTCTCCGGGATATCATCGTGTCCGAGCTCCGCTGTCCCCTCAAACAGACGGCCTTGAAAATTAAACAAACGAAGGGACTTCTGGCCCAGTCCCTGTGGCTAAGCTCTCTCCCACCTTCATCCCCTCGCAGGCGTCCTTCCTTTCTCGAAGGAGGGGGACGCCCTAGCCGGGGCCCCTCAGGGCCCGTGCGGCGGGACCCGGAGCGCGGAGGGGCCGACCCGGCCGTGTGGGGCTGGGGAGCGGGCGGGGCGGAGCCCTGCGGGCGGGGCGTGCCCGGCGCTCCCGTGCGGCGCCGGCGGCCCCGATCCCGATCCCGCTCGGTCCCGCGGCCGCGGGGCTGGTGCTTGGGCGGCCCTGGGCGGCACCGCGCCCGCCGTGGGGCAGCGGGCAGAGCAGCAGCAGCAGCGCAAACACTCGCACAAGCATGCCGGGCAGCGACACGGCGCTCGCCGTGGACAGGACGTATTCGGACCCGGAGCGGCACCGGCGCCGCAAGACGAGGGTAAGGCGGGAGACAGCCGGCGGCCCGGGAGGCGGCGGCGCCGGGGCTGCCGGGGGGATTGGGGTGCCCAGCTCTGACAGGCAGCCGCCAACCTGCAGCACTTTCCCCGTGAGGTCTCCGCGTTTCCTAGGCTGACGAGCTAAAGGGAAGGGTTTTCCTGTGTGATTCTTTCACGTTCATGCTCTGAACGCTTTTTGGTATAGGAAAATGAAATGAAACTGGATATTGACTTCATAGAAACCAATGTTCGAGGTATCCCCGCAATCGAAACCAGAGGGATATAAGTGTAATAGAGAACTTACTCACTAGAGTCAACAGTGCCGATGATTTAATGCCGTGACTCTCTCTCGATCACAGTGGTGAATACTGGGGCTTGGTTCTGTTTCTCAAGGTTTGTTTAATAAACTCTGGAGCAGGTGATAGTATCTGGCAGCAGAGAATTATTATGGTTCCTTTTATGAAGTTAAAAGAGGGCTGTGGCAGGAATGGAACTTGACAGAAAAAGTGCACCTGTGTGTTGTAGGGATAAAGTAAGAATGTAATATATATCCATGATGTATGGCTTTATGAAATAGTTTTTCTTAGTCTCCTGGCAAGTTCATCTTTATTTTTGTGTTTTGTTCATATGGTATATATATAAACATAAACATGTGTAGGCAGAGCTGTGATCCTTTAGTGTATTTAGTGGCTTTTATGGTAAGTGTTCCGTTGATGAAGGCACTTTGCTTTTAGTTTAAAGTTCTTACCTAAATGTTCAGTTCAAAAACGTGTAAAAAGTGGCTCTTTCTTCCCATGCACTGCAGGAAAGGAAAAACGAGGTTGCTCTAGCTGACTTGGAATATTGGTAGAAATTCTGTTTTCTTTTCTGTGCTGAGATCCTGGGTCTGACAACAAATGAACTTATGGTTTGAAGTGTAAGAATCAACTGTGAGGCCAGATCTTTTCTGGGATGTGACTGGGGTGAAGATTTTGGGTTTTGGGTGTTTTATTTTCCAGTACTGCACATTAGCAGTATTATCCATCCCTCCTGCCCATTAATTCACAGGGATGAAAAGGAGATGGTGTGATCCAGATTGCTTCAGAATAATGAAATATTTTTAAAATAGGTAACCCTCTACGCTGTAGCATTACTACTGGAATCTACAATGCTCTTCACACTGTAAGCTGGTCACACATGCTAGTCATATTGGAGTTAACAGTGTTATGCATTTCCTGTGTTCTTCACTGTTGAAAGTTGAACTAATTAGTTTCTCTTTCATTGATCTTGCTGTAAGAATAGTGACTACCTACCTAAGTGTGGCCATGGAGAAAAGTTGCATATCTTCATAATTTTTGGCATATTTGAAGGTTAAATTCTACTCCCTACTCTAGTTGTTTTACTTAAAAGTATAAAGTATCATGACTAATATTGTGTTGTTTTTTGTACTTGTGTATTGACATTAAAAAAAAAATTCTCATGTTTAAGGCGATTTTAAAATAGCATTGGTCTTCTGTCTGATTTGGATTTTTTTTAATCAGAATTAGTGTCATCTTCCCTTCCTGTGACCATGAGGGCTGGAAATAGAACTCTATACAAGTTTAGAGTTGTATGTAATTGTGATGCTCCAGGGTTTGGGCTTTACAAGTTGTGTCAAATATCACAGAACTTGTAAAGTAATTGCTAGGTATGGTAGCAGCATGTTGTGTCTTCCAGATGATGGTAAGACCTTGTATTTAATCTGTTTGTGCTTAGTCCAGACAAATTGGAATTTTTTCCTGGGTAAACTGCCTGGATAACTTCAATGTTTCTCTTACTGCCTTAGCCGTAGGAGTAGAAATGGTCACGCACTGGAGCAGCAAGAACTGGTTCTATTATGTAGAAAAAAGCAAGAAATTAGAATGCTGGTTTTTAGTTAGAGACTGAACAAAAATCTTCAGAGCAGCTGAAGTTAAAGCTGCTATTCTAGAACATGGTTGGAGAAGAATAATGCAGTGCATGGACACAACAATACAGAGCTGGTGGTGGGGTTCTCAAGAGCCTGAGCAGACTAGGGAGGCTTGCTGTGTGAAGAATGCCTTCGAGCTGGATTTGGTAGCAGGATAGGACATGTTGTAAGTAAGGTGAGATCCATTTAATAAAGTCTGAGGAAAAGAGAGGTGTTAAAGTAGAGGCTGCATCTCCTAGTCTGTATAAAACAGGCTACTGAGTCCAGTTTTTAGGTGGTGGGTGTTAAAGGAATTCTCCAGCCTACAGGTTACTGCATGTCTGCCAAGCCCAGCTGAGGATTTTCCTTATGAGAAAGTGACACCTTTTCATTGGACAGGTAAAATAACAGTTCCAGAATAGCTGTTGTGTGTACTGTAGGAAGGCATCATTAAATTTAGTTTGCAGAAGTGCTGGAACAATTTACTGTAAATACAGCCTTTGGAGTTTATAAATGTAGAGTCCAAGGGGATTTAAACATTTTTGCTGCAGCCAAAAAGCTTCTTCAGTGTATTGCAACAGGTCTGCTCAAAACCTTCTTCTTTGAGGCCGTTTGAACTATAAGATATTGTGGGTTCTGCTAATAATTCTCCATATGTCACATTTTGTGTGATGTTCCTAGTGGCTGAACGAGAGGAAATACTTTATTTAGGTATAGTTGGATCATTCTTAACTTAGGAGAGTCACTGCTGCTGCTGAAGGCCAAATATTTTGAAGGAGAGGCTGTTCTCTCTTCTTGGATGTTCTCTTCCTTGGATGAATCACGAGAGAGTCCAGCTATGCCATGCACAGCAGTGCTGAGTGGGGTATAAAACCACTATTACATGAAGTGTAATGGAATTAGTGCCTTACAGTTCTGCTTTTATGTGGTGGGTATAAATTTATAGCCATGTAGTTGCCTTAGTTCTGGAAAATCATCCCTCTCCAGATTAGGAAGGGTGCCCTTCCAGAAGATTTTGCCTGCCTCTCCTTGCCAATAGTATCTGGTCGCTATAATCTGGATTACTGCAGATTGCTCGGGTGGTGCAGGTGAAATCCATGGACAGTACAGCCCTGCAAAACATTTCCTGTCTTCTCTGCTAATGCCAGTTGCTGCAGCTTCACTGTGCTTAACATCCACTACTAGCTGATTCCTGCAACGCTTCAAAACAAATCTTTGAAAAACATTCAAAATCAGGACCTAAGATATGAAGTAAAACAATTTTGGAACAGGAGCTGCATATTTAGTTGTCGTGAACAAAGTACTGCTCTTGCTGGAATGTAACTGGCAGGATAGTTTAAAAAAGTGTCATAGTGCTTTCTTAAGGGACTTGATTTTGCAGTAAGCATTGTGGAAGACTAGGGTGTTGAGATTCTGGCCACACTATATTTCTTGATCAGTAAGTCCATGCAGAGGTCTATCCAATTGCAATAGTTCACGTTCCTGAAGCTCAGACTAGCCTGGCTATGCTAACCCATGCCTCACTGTGCTGACTTTTACTTCAAGAGCACTGTGTCAGGACTGCCTTTCAAGGCTCTGTAAGGGTCTGTTAAAGCTATCTTTTTTTCTTTTTTTTTTTTTTTTTTTAATCTGTTGATCAGGACATTGCTCTTCACTCTTGATGTCTTACCCATTACTGAACAAGAACCCTCTGCATTTCATCAGGACTATAAATTTACATGTATGGCTTTGGAGGAGAAAAGTCCTTTTCCAGTACAACTAAAACACATAAATTCCTTAACTGCAACCCATCAGCAGTCTATGTAGAAGTCTGCTTGCTTTTAGCAAGTACCAGATGCGTTTGAGAAGTCCCAATTGATTTCTTGCACATTGGAGCTTATTCAGAACTTTCTCTTTATTAGTGGAAAACAGAATTGTAAGAAGCTTCCTTTATCTGAAACAAACACACAAACCTTACCTGGAACAGGTGTGGTTTGCTTATTAATGAATAGAGAAACTAATTTCAAGCTTCTTGTTCTTTCAGCCTTACTGATACTAGCAGCAGAATCAGTGGTTTTTTTGGATTATTTAATTCTTACGTGATCATGCATATAAAAGGCTTACACTAAAAAAAAAGCCCAGAAATTCACTTCCTTTCTACTGATGAAAAAGCATTCTGTGGAATGTCTCTTCTCATTTTCAGTGTCTCTCTTATGATCCCTCCCATTGATCTTGTCTATAGGCAAGGCAGACTTTAATAATCCCTCCTCATATGTGTGTCTTTCTAAGCCTCTAATCACTTTCATCATCTGTCCTTGAATTCCCTTTATTTCTTAAAATCTTCAGTAGGTTTGGAGGAAATGACATAAAGAACCTAAAAGGATTCAAAACAAACAAATAACCCCGAGCAGAATACTCCACCAAAACAAACAAAGCAAACAAATCGAACAACAAAACCCCACCAAGTCTAACCAAAACAAAAAACCACTCCACCCACAGTTTTAGGAGATGGGGAGATTTAATCTCCTGGTGTTCTTTTAAATACAAAGATCACTGTGGAAGACATGCCTGTGCTGGGCTCTTTTAACCTGTAAACAAACCTCCCAATATTTTGTGCTCTAAGACCTTACACACGCTTTTCCCCATAGTTCCCTCAGGTTTGGACATAAGACAGAAATAATTTCATGAGACATTTTTACTAGGACCTCCAAGCTTTGGTTTTAAATCCACAGTGTAATTAGAAGTGTGTGAGACCTGTTAGAAGGTAGCCTGCATGATCCAGGGGAACTGGAAATAAGAAAGACTGACTAGTTTGTTAGAACTGAAGAAAAGCCTGGTTTGTTCATTTAAAACAGTAAACTGTTGATTATTTTGTCCATTTAGAACTGTTTAAGAAATTTCTTACTTTTTTATTCCCTAGTGCCAGAAAGGAATATTAGAAAGTTTCCAAAGTTGGGTTTTTTGGTTTTTTTTTTTTTTTTAGTTTTGGGATTAAATACACCTAAAAGCTAAAGGACAATGTTAGGTCAAATGAAACAAAAGGGAAGTTGTTTCTGTGCAGCTTAGTTTAGCATTGCTGTGCTCCCCTGATCCTGCAAGGTGAACCTCTTTTGTAAACTTGTAGGCTATAAAGGTTGTGTTCTCACCCGCTTCATCTTTTCCCTAACCCAATAAGACAGTTTTAAACATTAAGCAGAATGGAGAATGCATCTTCTTTCTAAGGTTTAAACTGATTTAAAGTTTGGAAGCTTTATACTTAGATCTTTCATAATGTTTGGTTGTCACCAGGAGAACTCACATCTCTGAAGACTGTAGAGACTTTCCTTTGCTGTGCTGTTGATCATCCTCATTGCAGTGGATGGTATTACTTACAGGACTGGGGAATTCTTACCACCTTTTAAATGTTAGGTATATGTATGAAAACAAGTCCCTGGGGGAAAATTGCCAGCCTTCTGATTTGCTTTCCTTTGGAAGGACGTGTCATTGTTCTTCAGTCGGGTTGCCAGCAGTGGTGCTGGGGGATGGCACGAGCTCCAGATCCTGCCTTGCTTGGTGTCATCATCTCCCTAGGTAAGGCTTTCACTAGGCACCATCTAGGTCTGCACAGGGGCTGAGCCTTCAAGGTTTTGGTGGGTTTCACATCTAATCTGGTCCAAATTAAAAAGATTCCTGCTGCACATTGTCCCATTTTGGTTCTTTTGGGAACATTAGCAAGTATGCAGCTTTCATCTTCACCCCCACAGTAAGTATGATTTTGGGAAGGACTTGTGTGGGAGATGAATTTCTGTGTAGTGATGAGGAACAGTGAAACATAATTCTCCCTTTCCACTTATGTATCCAGACGGAGAAATTTTACAAAAGAGCATTGCAGTATTTACTACTGAAAGTTTTCTCTTCTTCCCTTACTCTGAAAGAGGGAGGATTAATATGCAAGACAAAAATCAACCTGCTGATCTAAAGCCTTCATATATGGGACCAAGAATGTACTGGAATGTCTTGAACCTTACCAGACACTCAGCAAGTGAGAACTCCTCTAAAGAATTTGTTCCTCTAGAAAGCTAAAATTAGGCTTTTTATTTTCAAAAAAAAAAAAAATACAGAAAAGCTTAATATTGAGATCTTGCTCACTTCATTATTGTCCTGTTTAGGGGTTGCAACTGGATAAAATTTCAGAGAGCAGAAGTTTTGGAAACCACTGGTACTAATACTTTCTTACTTACCTCTGTATTGGACAGTGTGTTTCAATGGACCTTTGATATAAACTATTTAGCATCAATTCTTGATATTTCTCTGTTAACCTTTACTGTAGTAGGTATATTTTCCTTGGCTTTTCCTATTTGTGTACAGTTTGTGTAACGGTTGCCTTCCTTGTAAATATTTGTTTCAGTATCTCTGGATGAAGAAGTTATGCTGGGGATGCAAAGAATTGACAGTGTACTATTGAATTAAAGAGAATATGTGATTCAGGTAGTGCTGAATTATTTGGAAACTTCTGAATAACATCAGGGGCCTATGGAACCAATCTGAGATGAATTAGAACAGACTTATGGAAACTTCTCTGTATATTAACTCTTCTTTACAGGATGGGAGATGTTGCTTCCAGTTGAAATTACAGTTTCCTTCAGCTTAAACTAGGATGGTGTAGGTGGGTTTTTAACTTTGTTATTCCTTTGTAAATAAATGATCTTGTAGTGGGTTTGGCTAAAAATGTATGGAAACCTGTTTAGTTTCCTGGCAAAACTGTGATAAAAAGAGCAGCCACTCTCTGTGCATCTAAGGACTGCAGCAATTAAACACTCCAATTATCTGTGTCATGTGATTTTTTTCTTTTTTTTTCTTTTTGGTTGAAGTTAGTAGAAGTATGGCTTTCAAAAAGGCTACAACATTATTGGCTTCTCAAGCACTAAATAAGATTTTTTTTTTAAATTGACCTTCTCCTCCTGTTTAAAGCAAGCCTTTGCATCATGATGAAAATTGGTGTTTTAAAGATAGGGAAGATGGCAATGCTCTGGAGTTAGTTTATGTATACAACAGGTGTTGATTTATAAGGTTAGAAAAAGCATTAAGCAGAGCTTGTGGAAGTATAAGACTTCCCTTCTTAAATAAACAAACCAAACCTGGTATTGCCTACTGCCACCTAAAAAGCAAGGAGCACAGTTTACAGGAAATGTGAGGAGTCAGGGTTTTGGGGTCTTGAGATTATAGAATATAAGGGAATTTCTAAGTGGGCTTTAAGCTAGACTACAAGAATTATGTTACAAGAAAAGAAGCCTTGTTAGGGTAAGTTAATTTAGCAAGTTTCTCTGGTTTTACTGCATTCACTCCCTTTATTCCAAATTATTCCAGTACATGTAATACAGAAATTAGAATTCAGCTAGTGCTCATTGTTCAAATGCAAAATGATATAAATATGCAGAAAATGTGCTGCTTTATACCAGCATGTCTGTACAGGTGAGTGATGTGCAAAGATCAAACTGACAGACCAATTACAACTGACTCTAAACATTTTTCTAATTCAGGGCAGTAGAGCTTAATGTACTTTAAGTTTGCTGAGGACTTGCTAAGATTCACTGCTTCACCCTCACTTCCTAGGAAATTAATTAATTCATATGAAATGGGAGCTGGCTGTGGGACTGCAGTGGGTACTGACTGTGTTTAGGATTATTGTTGACAAGAAGCTTTGGTTGAAGGTTGCAAGGACAGGTGGAAGCTTTGGAACGGAGTAGGATCAAACCCAGTGCTAGTCTGAAAGAGGCATTTAGTGTTGGAAGAATTAAATTAACAGAGCTTGTTAGTAAGAGCTGCCTAGGTCAGGTGTGAGGATCTTTCTTACCCAAGAAAGACCGAAGAAGACTGTTCACTCATTTCAGACAATTCACTCTTGTCTGTTCACTCATTTCACAGCTGCCTCTCCAGTCTCCAGCACGAGCTCTCAGCAGCTTTGGACACGTTCAGGGCAATAGCAAGGATAGCAGGGAAACATGATGGAGAGAGGAACAGAGGTGGGATTTCATGTGCTTAGCCTAAAATGGATTTGCTGCTCAGAACACAGCCCCCTCCAAAGGCCAGGTGTAATTTTCTTTTCCCCCTTCTTTAGTCCACACAGTTGACTTGAAAATAAAATGTTTCAGTATTTGATTACTTCAGCTACTGATACGTGTGCATTATATGGGATTGTGTGGCTCTTACTATGTTAGGAATCTTTGTTTTACTAGAGCTTTTGGCAGAAGTAACATAATCCTGTGTCATGGCTGTCCCTGATACGTTTTGTCAGAATAGTAAAGTGTCTCTTCACTTCATCAGGTTTCTAATTTCTTTCTTCTCCCATGCCTATCCAGGGAAAGAGCCTATCTTTTTTCATTCCTCTCTCCTGACATACCTTTAGGAAGAAATCTGACTACATCTTGTCACCTGTATCCAGTCCTTTTTTGGAGCAAATTACAGAGTTTCACCTTGATGAACAGAAGAAGAATTACAGCCTTCTCCTAAAATAAGAGTTAAAAAGATATTCTTAATTGTCTCTTTTAAAGCCAGATAGTAAATGTCTGCAGGCTGATTCAAGCTGCCAGGCTTTGGGTCTGCTAAAATGGGTCCACAGAAGGTTTACAGCAAGTTTGCCACACTCCTGTGGTGTTGTCCTGGCCGGGTTTCTGTGCAGGTCTCTGCAGTGGAATCCTTTCTTCACACTGAAGAATTGATGCCATGGGTGACGAGGCCCTTGTGATACACAGCACCATCACAGGCAGGTGGTGCTGCTTCTGCTGAGGGCCTGTGATCTACACAAGAGCTGTGCTCCTCCTGGCCTGGGCAAGAGATTTAGATTTAACAGAGGCATGGGAAGGCTGGGGATGAGAGAGAGAGCAAAAGCATTTATAAACAAGACCTGAGGAAGATTTAAGAAAAGGGTAATTGTGAAGACAGTGAAAAGTTTGACAATCAGTGAGAGAGTCTCCTCTGCTTGCCAGTAGTTACATGAAGAAATTCTGAGATTGTCCTTGTTGGCTCTTGCATGTTTTGTTCCCATAAACTGTATGGATGGGGTTAAGAGTAATTTGTCTTGGGAAGGACCAAGGAGCATTGCTGTCTGTAAGAGCTAGATGTATACTGCTACTCATAAAAGGAAGTGGGCCGTTGTCAGGTTATTCCTTTGTGTCTTTCCAGTGTTAACTCCTATGGTATCCTCTCTCTAGTGCAGAGAGAGATCCTATTGAGCAAATCTTCTGTTGCTGATATTTAAAAAACTGGTTTCAATGCTTTTCTACCTGCGGGACATCATTGTGTCTTTCAGCATAAATTTAATGTAGAAAAATATGCACCCATAGCTTTTATGAGCTTTTGTTTTTGCCTCCAAGGAACTCTGTTTCTCTTTTTTCACCAGATAACCAGAAGGGCATCAACAGCAGCTGAGTTCAGGAGGGTGAATTAGACAGGACCTATGACCTAACAAAGCTTGATCTGAAAATGATAGAGGGAAATCTTTGGTGACCTCCATAAAACTCAGTGTCAGACTTTGGTTTGTATTTGTTGATGCCAGAATCTATGATATTTTTTGGGAGTTGGGAAGCTGGGCTTTGAATGCAGGAAATTACAAATTGTTCTTTCAAAAGATGTTTTGACCTATGTTGCCACTTTTCATGCAGATTTTAGGTGGGACTTCTTGGTTTTTAGAGACTATCTGTATTACACTTTAGCTTATATGCAAACTGCTCTTTAATTTTGAGGAATTTCTCTTGCAATGAAGATACACCCACTTGTCATGTTTTGGAACAAATAGCCCAGACCTTGTTTTTTGTTTGGACTTGACAGATTCAGCTAGAATAATCTTTGTGTGTACAGTGCCATTATGCAGTGTGGCACTTAATGTCAGAGAAGGATAAAGTTCAGTGAGTTCCTTGAAGAAAATCTATGTTTTGAAATGAAGTCTAGGGCAGTGGTGACAACTATAGCCTAAGGCTCTGGTGACATGGGTTCAGGCTGCTGTGACAGCTCTCAGCCCTTGTGTAATGGTGGGAGTCATTTAACCTCTCCGAAGAGAATGTGGTTTCTCCCAGCATGCACAGGAGGGAGGATAAATACTGTGAAGGATACATATTTGAGAATCATTAGCCATCCAAGTGAATACTTAAGGAAAAACCACCTCTTACTGGTTTTGGACTTTTAAAAATATACAGTGAATGCATGTTCCTGCTTTCTACATCAAATAGCTTTTAAGACTATCTGTTGCAGATGCTTCTTCCCCCCAAATAGTGCAAATCTTGTGTAACTGAAATTGGGCATTTTCTCTTAAGGCAGTTGCACACCATTTGTAGTTGAGAGTTGGAAAGCAATTGCAGTGATGTGTCTAATCTCTGTTGATTTTGAAGAAGCTCATTCTACATCAGTTAAAGCTGCATACCTGAAGCTGGCCGAGACTAAATCTAGTCCAAATAGCTGTGGCAGTGAATATTGCAAACACTGCATAAAAGATGCAACTTTAAGTTTTTTTCATGCATTATAGAACTAGGTGTATGTACTGAACATCTAGACATCTGTGCCAAATTGCTCTGAGTGGGACTTAAATTTCTTTTAGGCAGAAAAGCAAAAGAATATTCTGGCTCTCTCCCTTACATAGTGCATTCTTAAAATTACTGATTCTTCATTTCACTTATGCATAATTGTTTTAGGAAAACTAATAAAAACACCACTGTCTTTTTGCCAGCTTTGCCATTATGCAAAAAAAATCATTGGTCTCTGATTGTTCAGAAATTTGGCAGTACAGGATGTTACCTTACATTTCCCATTGCTTTTTTTATATGCAAAGGAAGAAAGGTGAAAAAATAGCAATTTGTGACTTGGAAAGAAGGAGAGGACTCTTGAATTTACTTTATTGTTACTGCAAGAATATCTGATCTTGGGAAAAGAAAGGCCAATAATTATTTTATAGACTCCCTTATAAGATGGCTTTAAAATGTCTCTGTCATGGTTTAACCCCTGGCAGCCACCAAGCCCCAGGCAGCCACTTGTTCACTCCCCCTCCAGTGGGAGAGAATCAGAAGGATGAAAGCTGGAAAACTGATGGGCTGAGATAAGGACAGTTCAGTAGGGGAAGCAAAAGCTGCACAAAGGCAAAGCAAAACAAGGAATTAATTCACTTCTTCCAACTGACAGATAGGTGTTCAATCATCTTCAGGAGAGCAGAGCCCCACCAGTTACTTGGGAAGACATACACCATCACTCTGAATGTCTCCCCTCTTCCTCCTTCTTTCCCCTCCCTTTAGATTGTGACTGTGATGCCATGTGGAATGGAATATCCCTGTGGTCACTTGGGGACAGCTGTCCTTGCTGTGTCTCCTTCCGACTTCTCGTGCAACCCCAGCCTTGTTGCCAGTGCAGAAAGCAGAAAAGGCCTTGGCTCTGTGTAAACCCTGCTCAGCAATAACAAAAACATTTCTATAATATCAACCCTGTGTTCAGCACAAATCCAAAGCAGAGCCTCATACCAGCCAACTGTGAAGAAAATTAACTTTATCCCAGCCAAAACCTGCACAGAGATATAGAGTTAAATTCACTTTATTTATATCCCGTGCACTTTGCAATAAGTCCCTTAATTTCTATTTTTAAGAGGAAATTTTTCTCTCTGATTGCATCCAGTATAATTTGCTAATCTTAGGGGTGTGAACTTCTTATGGTTTAGTGAGACAAAATTGTAATAGCTGTGTCTGAATTGTTATTTCAAATTTGTCATTGTGTCTTTCTATTTATGGCCAAATATGTTGCTTATGATGTGGCTGTTTTGGTGACTAACAGTATGATGGACTGACAAATACATACTTTAGCGAAGGTAGGGTTAGTGACTTGGAAATGAAAAGAAATTCTTCTTCCAGTATGATTTTGATCAGTCTCATGTCATAATATACTGAACCATTGTATCAGTGTGGTTTAAGGTTGGACAGCAGCTTGGAAACATTTTCTTTGAACTGAGCTTCTGAAATTCCATTGTAAGGACCAGTGAAATTTCCACAGATTTTATTAGCCAACAGATGAAGCAATATCTTTAATTACTTGAATAATTACTATTTGCTAAATTTGGGGAAGCTTTGATTTTAGAGTGTAATGCCTTGTACCATTCACTGCGGTTATTAACATAATATCAAGATCCAGTTCTGAGGCTTCTGTGATAAACTTGCATCATTCTCCAAGTTTTTTCTTCTTGGAGCAAACAGGTCAATCTGTTGTCATTATCTTTGCAAGAACATGAAGATTTAGGAAACGGTCATGTTAACAAAGGTACAAAGTGTCGTTCACTCTACAGCTCATTTCCCAGTGCAAAAAACCCCTGGCATTTTCACAACAGATGTGCTTTTTTTTTTTTTTTTGAATAGTGAATGGTCAGAAGTATTCCTTAGGCTAACACTATGCTGAGCTTTCTTCTGTCAGCACTACATGCACTATAGGCAATTCAATTTTTGAGGCTTCTGGCCAGAATCATGGTGTTACATGCTACAGTAGAATCCATTTAGCCACTGAAATACTAACATTTTGAATAAAAATACGTGTTACTATTGCAATTCACACTGGCCAGGGAATCCCAAAAGAGGATATGTCCTGAGCCAGTATCAGTGTGGTAACTCACAGATGAACAATTATTAACAGCAACTTCCTCATCTTACCTCTGTTCTGCCAATTTTGTCTTTTCATAATGATGTTGACAAACTACAATATCTATACAAATTTCCCCAGAGAAGGAAAACTGCAGGAACTGGTATGAAATGTAGGTCCCAGAGGAAAAAAAATTAATAGCATTCTACATATTTCACATAATTTAGCAATATTTTTCCCCACAAACAAAACATTGGAGGAAAAGATTAGTCAGATTTTCTAAAATAAATACAGTATTCATCCTTCCGTTCTGTTCGTGCTCCTTTTTGTAAAAGGAAAAAAAGGTTGCATGCAAATAAAATATGGAAAGGGTATAAATATTTTATATGTTTGCAATGTATGTCACTTATGTGCCAATAACAAGAAGAAGCAGTTGGGTGTAGAAGAAGAAGATCTAACTGCAGGTAAAGAGAGTAAATCAAGATAAAATTTTTATTCATGGTAGTTTTCAAATTACTTTCCAAACCTGAGGAACAGCAAAAATGCATTACTCCCTTGGGAAGGAAGCCTATTAAGTTTATTAATGTAATTCAATGTTAGGAGCAAGGAATTTCCTTTAAGTCCTTTGTTTCTCTCCTGGAAATTATTTTTCATGTTTCCTGGGGCTTTTTTATCATTCAGATTTGTTTAAGAATTATATTCTACCTAGTAAATATGACAGGAGAGTAGAGGCTTCAAAGGTAATGAGCCCAGACATGTTGTGAAAATGATTTTCATGTGTCCTCACCAGGCACCTATCCATTCTTGAAGGGAGTGGAAGTCAGAGACAATTTTCCTGTTATCCACTGGCTGGCAGGCCAGTCCATCAGCAGGCAGACAGTTGAAGATTACCCAGAGAATATGCTTTCTTGCCCATTTGTTGGGCCAGAAAGGCTTTGCAAGGCACACTGTTGAAGTTGAAGCCATTATAAAGGACAATTAAGGACCCTGGAGCAGGCAGAAAATACTCTCTAGCATTTCTGGTGCATAAAAAAATCTGAGGAATGAAGTGAGGAGATCTGGGAAGGTGCTGCTGGTATTGTTGCTTTAAAAAATAAATCTAAAGTCTATATGTTACCACATGGTGTTGTTTTTGCTGAACTAGTGTTTGTGTGGGATTGTGAGGGGTTATACAGCATACTGTCCCTGCCTCTTCTCCAGCAATTGACATGTTCCAGCTGAGCTAGGGCTCAGATCTCTGAGTGGTGCCTATTCATATTCAGCTGTAGTGTGTACACACTGCTCAGCTGTAGTGTGTGCCCTCTGATCACAGAATCATGGACTGGCTTGGTTTGGAAGGGACCTTGAAGATCACCTACTTCCAGCCCTCCTGCCAGGGGCAGGGAACCTTTCGCTAGCCCAGGTTGCTCAATGCCCTCTGCAGTGCCTCTGTCTGTGCCATGGAGCTCTGCCACAAAAGGCAGCTTTATACTCTGATTTGAATAAAGCTTCCACATTATCAGGGTAGTGATGAATTGACAAAAGTATATTAATAGTGAAAACTCAATTAATGGTCTTCCCAAAGTACATAGGTGAAGGTGTTCTACAGTCCAACATGAGACGTCTTCAGTGTCTCATGTTGGACTGTAGAAACAAAGAGCATTCCTTAGGAACATTGGGAGGGCATGTTTGATTTGGGTATAATATCCCAGCAGCTCTTGTGCTTTTAGCAGCAAACAGGTGGCCAGAGAAAGCACTGTGAAGGGAGCACTGTAGGTGCCTTCAGAATGAGACAGTGGGCCTTTGGGAAGGCATAACATGTCCAGTGGAGAAGCAGATATTGACAGCAGAGCTCTTTGTTCTGCTGTGGTGCTTGCTGTTACTCAGTGCTTCCTGCTGCAGTTGATGGGCAGCATTCATCTGCATCCACCCCATTTTCATGTGCCCCTTTTCTTACCAAGTCATTGCTCTCTTCATTGAGAACAAGAGCTATAGGAAGTGCTTGTGTGGATACACTTAGACTGTGTCTTTGAAATTTTAGCTGGATTGGTTCATTCACTGAAGACTAGTGTTGACTAAATTTGGCCATATGTTTCATCTTGTAGGGGGATAAATGGAAAATTCTTGTCAATCTGTATTTTAAATTCTGTATTCATTGCTGTCTAGTGATTTGTTTGATTTGGGCTTTTTTTCTGCCAGTGGATGTACTTAATTCTGTTTGCCAGTGTTCCTGTGTCTTCCGGTGCATGGTATAATGATGTTCCTGATAATTTTTTTGAGAATCTGGATTCATCCATGCTTGTGAACACAAATAGCTATTGATGTTGGTCAAATATTTGAAATGCCTTTCTGCACTGCTTAGCTGCCAGACAGTGTGGAAGAATGGCCTTTACTGAAGTAACTCTGGTTGCTGCTTCTGAAACTCTCGACCTAGAGGTCTTGAGAGAATTCTGGGCTTTTCAGTATGCTTCATTCCTGTGTATGACATTCATACTTCATTTTCATGACCACTGAAGCAAGAAAATCGTGGCCTTCATAAAAAATTTAAAATTTTGCTCTTTTTTGGTATGGATTGTTATGTGGTATCTTACCAATGTTAAAGGTTTTAACAGCTTGCCTATACTTCATGCATTGTCAATAAAAAAATAAAATACAACTGAATACGTTTTGGACTTTGCTGCATACAAGGCTGGATACTGCAGGTAATTTTTTAGCTCTGGTTCAGTTTTTGCTTGCCAAACTTTAGACATCCCTATTAGATTCATAACCAGAAGAATTGAAGCTTCAGGCGAAGAAAGAACATTTATTTTTTTGAGAATTTTCCTATTAACTTTTCCAATATAGAGCAGGCTTGTCCAATAAGATGTGTACCAAAGGATGTAACCTATTTTGTGCAGTTACTTGCTGTGCTCTGTCTAATTGATGAAAATCTCTTGCATGAGTATATTTAATAGAAAAAATAAAATCAGTAGAGTTATAAAAGAAAGTGAAGTGTTCAACCAGAACAGTTAAAATTCTTGTAACCAACAGCTTGGGTTCTTAAATGTGTGAATGTACACAGAGGATCTACAGGCTGTCATGACTTGATTCCAACCTAGAGTGCCAGCTCTCTTCAGTGCTGAATTATTCAGGTATATAGGCCAGTTCAGTCTACCATGATTTTAGAGGTAACTAGATGGCATTGAGTCTGTTATGTGTTTGCTGAAGATGTAAGAACAATGTATGAAAACCAGATTGTGCCTGCAGTCCGTTTAAATGCTCTAGCTTGCATGCAGAACTGTTTTCCAGGTTATTGTCAATATTAAGTAGTTATGGATGTTTTTTGGATAAGCTTAATTCAGGTCATGGCTGGTGGAGCATTTCAGTGCATTTGCTGTTTTAATGGGAGAGATGTGTGGCTTGGACACTGCTGGTTAATAATGTACTGAAAAAAATGGTCCAAAATAATTTTTTTAGAGGAATAGGACAAATACTAGACTTAACACGTGCTGTGGAAGTGCTGCAGCAGAAGTGAGTTGCTGCTGAACTAAAGGAAAGGAATCTGTTGGAGACCTTGAGTATTCCCTACCATCTTGTTTACTGAGCTCCATGGGAACCTGCATTTCTGAAGTGTGTCCTCTGCCCCTCCTGAGGCTGCTTGGTCCCAGCACTGTTTGGGGTCAGGACAGCAAGTTTAGTGCTGAAGAATAAAAAAAGCAAGCCCAAGAATGCAAGGCAATGTGCTAGCGTGTCCTCCTGCATTTCTTCAAAACACATCTGTGGTGTGAGGCCTCAAAAGCTTTTCCCTTCCTGGGGCATGTCCTCACTGTCTTACTATCTTTTTGTAATGTCTCCACCAATCTTGGGGCCCAGGGGCCCTAATTCTTCTGGAGAGGCAGAGGAATGTCATTGTCTTAGCTGTCACTTTTGTGGTTGGGATGTCTGCCTTGAAGCTGTGAGTTTGGACGTGTCTTAAGCTGAAAATAGCCTAAAATCCAGCTGTTTGTTTCTTGATGGACAGTCTTGGCTGATAAGTAAACCTACTTCCCTCACGCCTTTTGCTTGAAGGCACATATGACTGAACATGTAATTCATCTATGATTAAGTATTTCCTCTCCACTGATTCCTGCAGTGAAGTCATGATATGTTTTGCATCTGAATTGATTCACCTGCAAAGAGATTGTGGTACCAGTGCCCTCATTAGTGGACTATTATGGAGTCATTGCAAAGGAATCTCTGGAGGAAAGGAACAAATTATTCAGGAACACACATTTTAAAATATGTGAAATAAAGGAAAAAGAAATCAGGAAATGACTAAATGTATCTCAGTTGGCAAAGTGACATTTATTTTAGTACAAAGTCTTCAGACTACCTGCGGTAGTTCTCTTGTAGGTTGTTTAGAATCATGGCTCTGTTTCAATCAGCTAAAAATACTTTTGAAGTATTACTTACCATCTTTCCAATCTTTGTTATTTAACTGTCACAAAAGAGAAACAAAAAAAGATGTTGGTAATTTTTTTTCATTATATAGGTATCGGGTCCTTTAATTTTCATTTTATTTTCATTATATAGGTATACAGTCCTTTACCTTATTCTATTAATTTCTGTAAACTTTAAACAAATTTAAAGTTTGGCCAAAAAAAAGGGAAGTATATTTTATACTACAATTGCAATAGTGTCCCTGTCCTACAGTATCTATAGCATGGTGCAGTGGTATCTTAAAGAAGGTGTTTTTGCTTGACAGGCAAATGGCAGCCTGGATAGCTTCAAAAGCAGATTGTGTCTGATAATAAGTTAGCACTTAAACTTTTGGTACTGGCCTGTGTTTGTTTGGGTTTTGTTTGTTTTGGTTTTATATATGATCCCTTTCATACTTTGTTGTGTTTCTGAGAAGCAAATATCCATACACAAGAGCTTAGAGAGGAAAGTTTCTTCAGGCTTGTGAGGATTGCTGCGTGGCTGAGCTTGTTACACGGCTTTTGGAGTTGCTTGTTCTGCTTTTGCATTGGCTCATATTCCATTGCTGCAGTTTGCTTACTGTTAGACTCCTAGAGCTGCTGTTCCTCTCCTTGTAAAGTTGTGTAGCCTAAAGAGTGTCTTTACATTTGATAAGGCATCATTTGAGAGACTAAGAATGACCTACTGGAAAGATTGTGCTTGGATAGGGAGATTATATTCTTCAAATTTCCCAGTGTCAATCGATACTGATATGATTTACAGAAAGTTGTCCCACGAGTGAGAAATTACCTGGTTCTGTTAGAGTGTTGGATCCTAGCTTCAAAACCCCTTGTCTCTGAGGTGAGAAAAATCTAAATTGAGTCAACAAATTTTAGGAGTAGGTAGATCACACAGAAGTTCTGGGTGGAGGGGAAGATACTCACCTATTACAAGGTATGTTAATAGAAAAGTGGGAGGGAAGCAGTTACAGAGAAGGAACTGAGAACTGAAGAGTTCACAAAAAAGTAGATAGAGGAAGGAGGGAAAGGGTAAGGGTAAAGCCTGAGCTCAAGTGAGGCAAAAACTCACATGAGCTTCTGCTCACATGATTAAAATTCAAAATCTTTTTTTAGCCAATAAGCTGCAATTTGAAGCAAAGTCCCTCTATGTGGCATCCTCCCGTCCTTGAAGAAGGAGCAGAACAGTTCCTGCAGTGTCTTCCCTGATCTAAACACTTAGAAAAATTCCAGGCCTTCCTGCTTCACCCAAAATAGTGACTAGTTCAGCTTTCACCTGTTGAAGTGGCTCCCATCATCACTCATGGATGCCAGCCAGGTCACGTGTAAAATACAAGTGAGGACATAAGAGCCTAGGTTATGATTTTGAGGGAGCAGAATCACTATGTGCAAGGTATTAGATTCCTGTGGTATCAGACTGGGGATGAAATTTCACCTCAAGGGGCTGCAGGAGTTGTGTGGCATCTAAATGTAAGCACAGATCAAGTATCTGTGGTTGTCAAAGACACACTTTATTTACTTTTGGCCCATCATGAGTCCTTGGATATTTCAGCATGGGAACTTGTGGAACTTGCTCATCTGTGGACAAGTGATTACAAAGTTACCTTAAGAATTTATGCTGAATTGGACTCTCCCCACCCCCAAAGCACATTCAGGAGGAAATACTGACCAAAAAGGAAATAAGTAAATTATGTTTTAATACTTGGAAGTTATAATCAGTTTGAAGTAACAATGAGATGATTAGATTTCGTTATTTTCATCTCTAGCTCATATTGCCTGTCAGTGTGTCTACGTGCTTTGAAGATGGGGAGAGAGTCAAATTCCTTGAACAGATCACTGAATACACCTGGAATGACTATTTCACAGCAGGCTTTGAGATACAGTTTGTCACTGGAGCTTCTCTTGCAACTACTAGAGTTTTTCTAGGATTTGCCTTTCTGCAGGTCAGAAGTACAGCTGAAATCATTGTGGCAGGCTGTGTCAGAGACAGGTATCTAGAACTACCAGTTACAACATTTAAATTCCACTGGGAACAATGTTAACTCTTCAAAAGGGGATCATAGACTCAAAATATCCCAACTCTGAAGATACTACTCTAAAATATTTTGACCTTGCTAGACTTGTTCACTGTAATACTGGCAGGCTGCCAGGTCTGTGGGAGTGATTTTATGTACATTCATATGTAGTAGTCTCTTAGAAGACCAATCTGTTAGTGAATCTGCTGACTCCCTTACAGTGCCTTTGAGTTACACTGGGAGATTTTGTCTGACAGCACGATTCAAGGCAGCAACATAATTTCCCTGGTTGGTGCTACGTGCGAGGAAACTATAAACCTTCTGAAACAATGCTTTTTCCAATAAGTACTTCCAGGATAATTCCTTTTCTTTCCCTTCAGATAACAGTAAAACTTCAAGAAACTTGTGATCAGTTCTAACACAAGTTTCATACATTAGATAGTCAAATATCACAATATTGTGATATTTTAAACATAGTAAGAACTTCTGTTATGTTACCTTATGTAATCCAGAAGTCATCTAGAGAATTTGAAAGAGCCATGTTAAAATGGTATAATTTTTTTTTTATTTTACCACATCATAAGCGTTTTCAGTTCTTTCCATACTCCTAATCCCCACCCCAGCTCTGCACTCTAAACAAAGATGCATTCACAGTATTGTGCATTAATCTTTTAAGACTTGTATTGCGAGGTTCGTACCAGAAAGTAAACATCACTTTTATTACCCTAAAGGGATCTAAACCAGCTCTTCAGTGAAAAGCTAAATAAATGAAAAACCATTGGTTTTACTAGTCTCTTTTTAGTTTATTTTACTAGTCTATTGTTAATTATTTTTAGTAGTATTTTAAACTCTTCAATGTTCTTATGAGTGTTACTTGGATATACTACCCTATAGTGGGCCCAGCTGTGGGTAAGCAGCTGAAAATTTTGAACATATAGCTGGATTTATTTTGGTGAATCCTTGGCTTTCAGCTAGCAAACAGCCCTAACAGAACAGGCTTTTCAATATATTATATCCAATAGCTTTCAAACTATATTAATATTGTCTAAATATTGTTAAATTATGCAGAGGAACATAACACCTGGTGTATTTATTTCTGTACTGACCTTTATTTTTATAACACTCTTGTTAAAGCAGTAAATGAACAAGAAAGATAAAAAGCGCATAAAAAGCCTACAGACCAAATGGGATGAATAATGATGTACGTCAGTTCATTCCATGAAGTTAAAATGTTTCAGTGTTTCCTGGTTAGTACCAGAAGCATATGTAGGGACAGACTTCAAATCTACATTTGGAGAGCAGAGCTGTAGAAGCTGTGATTTGCTCTTTCCACTGTGAGAGGTCAGAGTTCCACACAGTCCTATTTGCATGGAAGGTTTTCTTCCAGTGCAAATCACTGCAATTCATTAAAGTTTCCCAGAGCATTCAATGAATGTATGCATATCTAAAAAGTTCCTCTCTAGCTGAAATAGAATAAAAGACATTCAGGCCATTTTGAGTTGCTGAAAAGTTAGATAATTTTGGATTTCATTTACCACCTGCATTTTTTTTTTCCTCAAACTTCTGTTTTATTAAAAGTAATGTTAAGTCTACAGGAGCTAATTTTCAAAGTCAATTTCTGCCCAAATTTATATATTTCTTCCACTTGCTTACCTGCAGGAAGACTGCTTTGATTGTAACATAAACACCAAGAACTAGTGGACTTAGGTTGAAGTAGCTTTCTTTGCAGTTTGCATTATGATTTCTTGAAGTGATTTGTGTATTTCTCAAAGCTGTCAAGTAACTGACTACAGAAAGTGAGAGTCTTTGTCTGTTTCTTTAGGAAGAGGGTCTGGAAAATGATTTTTTGACATGTTACACTGTTTAGAATATTAACTCACTGTGTGTAATTAGGCTAACATCATATGGCATAATCTCATAAGAGGCATGTTTTTGAGAGTTTAGTAATGGATATAGATCTTCAACTGTCTGTTGAAACCTCTAAAAATCTGATTTATTAATGGTACTTTATTTAGATTTAAATTATTCTAAGCATATGAGCAGGAGAGATAAAGATAAAAAATATTTAGGCAATTTTCTAATGCCTTGATCAAAATGAGCACTGAGGTTTGGGTTTTGCTTTGCTTTTCCACTGTCATGGAATGAGATCTCTTCTGTTGAATGTTTGGCTGTTTACACCAGGGTTCTGGAGCCTGTAGCCAAGCACAGCTCCCTGCTCAGGTACAGAGCTGTGGCTCAGGGCAGAGCCAGTAACCATGGTCAGACTCCAGGGACAGCAAGGCTCTTATCTGCTTCCTTTCCCACTGAACTCTGCTTTGTTCCTTTTTATCTGTGCTGTTGCTATGACTGAGTATGGTAATATGTTTATAAGTGTTTTACACCAAACCATGTGATTAAGCATATCCTCTTGACTGTCTGGATAGAAACTTAGGAGAGGAAAAAAAAGAATCAATTTAGAAAGTTCAAAGGAGAGGGAGGGAGGTAGGCAGGCAGATTAGGAGCAGAATATTGATTTCAGTTTCATTCTAATCAAATAATATTGGTGAATGGGCCTCTAACATCACCACAACTCTAAAAATAGAAAAATCTAATATGAGTTTAATATGTAGGAACTGGCATTAAGAGAAAATTGGCAACTAGCATTTATGTCTGTGCTTCTGAGCAAACCCTGTACGTTTAGTTTGAATGTAAGACCGACACATGCCATTTTCTGTTGATAATTTTTAAAACACTCTGAATTAAGATTAGAAACTGCTTGAAAAAGATCATCAGGTGTATTGCTGTAATTAGTGTATATTGTATTATGGTGTAATAAAATTATATGGGGAACTTCTGTATCCTGCTTTAAATTGTTCTGTTGTGCTGCAATCAAGGAACGTGAGGAACAAACTTAGGTTGGGCAGCCTGTTGCTTCACACAAAAATTCACAAGGAGATAAGAGCAACAGTTTGACCATTGCTTGACAGAGGCTCTCCCAGTTCCCTGTGGTTAGGTGAGAGAGGCAATGGCTTTCAACAAGCTGAAAATAACTCCTAAAAATGCTCTGAAACATCTTCTATTGCTTTCATACACTTGGCATGGAAGTCGATGGGTGAGCTCTGTGACTCAGAGAGCTCATACATCCATGACATGTAAATCATGGATGGTGAGTGTGGGACAACTCAACCAAGCAGAAAAGCAACAGCTTTTCTCCTGTTTTCTCCCATTCCTGAGCTCCTGTTTCAGAAATGCTGCCCTGGGGTAGCTATTATGGAATACAGCTGAATAAGAATGTGAAGTACCTATGTGCTTAATGAAGGTTTTGTTAGATATTATATTAATAACTTGTTACCATCTCTGCTTAACCATATTAAGTAGCTTTATGTTTCTTCATCGCACACAAAGCTTGCCAGCAGTGCTGAAAGAGATTCTTGAGTAAAACAGAGGTGTGTTCTAATACCTAACTTGAAGATGGTGGGGTTTATCTTATGTGTTTATAGCAGTTCACTCTTACCCATCATTGTGGATTTCATAATGGATGTTACTGAAGATGTAGCAGTTCTATTTTAAGACTGTATTTTAATAATTAATATCAGTTGTTGTGTCAAGTATCCATGTAAACTGAAATGTATGGATTCCATAAAATCATGTGCTTTAGTATTCACAGTGTCCAGACTAAACATTCATTATTTGTGTCATGTAATATAAATTATCGCTACTATTAAAAAAAAAATGTTCTAGGATAGTCTTGAGAGCTTTATAGAGAAGATACATGAAATTTAGCTGTATTAATGCACAGATTGGTAATTTCTGTAAATCTTGGCAAGTATTCTACCAGGTTAAATGTATCCCAGATAAAAAACCATGGTTAAACTGATTTAAGATTAAAGATGAAGTTGCTACTGTTAGTTGAGCAAAAGCAAAAAGAGGAAAGATACAAGAAAGAAAAAAGTATTAGCAAAGAGTATGAATAAGCACATAATTGTTAATGTAGATACTATTCTGTAGCAAGCTATACTTTTTTTTTAATGTAAAGTTAACTGCACTACAATATTCTGATGAAAATATTAAAGTTTCCTCTTCCAAAAAATCTTAGTGGTTCTCAATGAGAAGAATCGACAAGTTTTGTCTTTAGAGTCTAAATTGTGGCATCTGGCCATATAAACATCTTGGTCAAGTAAACTACCCTGAACTTTAATCATGTTTCTACCAATGTTATTTGAAGAGTAATTTTATAATTTCCTGAGACACATATCCCTATGAAACATTTCTGGTATTGCTTTATTCAATTAAATAAATAATCCCTGTGACACCATCACATCCTTTGTAGTGCTAGAATGAAACACCTCAGATAATGATGTTGAGATCCAAATTAAATTGTGACTCTAAAAGCATTAGCAAAGTTTTAACCCCCTCTGTCCTCCTAGGCAGAGTTTGAACAAAATCAAAAAACCTAAGAGCCTTGAATATGAAGGATATGAGTCTAAAACACTTTTCCAAAGGCAAGAAAATGCAGTAGGAGCAATACAGGCTGCTCCATCTGTGCTTGCCACTTTCTTACTGAGTCTCACTGTCACTGGTGCATTGTTGGTGTTGCCTTTTCAGCCCTATCTCCTGAGATAGGTCTTTACTACATCTGTGCCAAATTGAATTATATTTTGCATAAACATATTATTGAAACAAATGTAATCAATTTACATGAAACTGATCTATAATATTTTATATATCATCTCAATACAACAGCAGGTAAGAAGAGCAGGTTTAATTTTCCTGAATTAAATTACTTTTATATTAGCAACATGGTTTTAACAGATTAAGAAATATCAAATGGAAAACAATTTTTCCTACTGAATCTATTCTGTTTTAAGCAATTAAATGTGCTGTGCAACTGAACAGTTTCTGAGCACTTTCCATTAGCCTGCTAAACAAAGTCACTACTGTTTCTTGCCTGTGCTTCTCATCTTGCAGTCCTGCCTTTGAGAATGGTTTTTGTGTTGGATGGCAGAGAGAAAGGAGTGGGGGTTTTGTTTGGTTTTGGATTGGTTTGTTTATTTATTTAGTTTATAAGCAATGAATTTATGACTAAAATTTCATGCATAATACACGTTCTGCTGTATATTTACTCTACATGAGGAGATGTTCAACAAATGCTCCCTGTAGTTTCGAGTAGGGGGCAGTGAGCTTTGTAATGAGCTTTTAGAAATCAGCAGGACTTCCTTCTGCAGGAGTTCATTCTACCCTTGACATTTTAGTTCTGGCAAAACAGAAATAAATGTATTTTCAGTTTGCAAACATCTCTTAGGGGAAAAGTGTGCTTTGAATTGCTAGTACTACCATGGCAAAACATAATGGCATCTTCAAAATAACATCAAAGGATTTGTACTATACAGTAAAAACATCGTGAGTCCTTATTAAAGGCAGTTGTTTAAAAATAGTGGAGTTTTTTTGTCCATAAAACTTTTTAAAACTCTGATTTGACACTCTCATTGCAACTAGTATGGTGACATAATAATAATTTACCCTAGTTTATCTTCCAAAATCATCTGAATTTATTTCTCTAAGTAATTCAGTTTAATAAAACTCACTGACTGGGGATGTGTTCTCAGAATATGAATATTTTAAAACTAGATAAAGATTTTACTGTAGGGTTTTATTTCTCACTAATTGGGTGAATCTCATTGATGTTCTTTTCAGCTAGACAAGTGTTTTGAATTTTGGGTTTTTGATTAATAGATGTTATGGTATTTATGGAACTTGTCTACAACAGAGTTTCTTTCATGGATTGAGATTTTTGTGTGCTGTAATAGTATTTGAAGTGTACAGTGTATACAAAACATGGAAAGGAAAAATGGAGTATAAAGATGACTCGTGACTATGTGCAAATAGTGGATTAATTCTATAAAATCAATACAACAGTCTTAGCTGAATTTTGTTCAGAGAGAATAGACTGACAGAAAAGTTTCTTAATAGTTTTTGGAAGACCTACCTCCAACCTCTTATGGGAGTGGTTCATGCTAGTACCTGCTCACAAACATTTGAGAAGATTACATGAGAAACTTCAGCATCATGTGCACAAGAGAAGATGTTTCTAGAGGACGCACAAAGCGCTGGCTGGAGTGCTGCTTGGATGTATTGTTGTAATGTGCACAGGGAACCTCTTTAAAGAAGAGGATTCATAGACATCTGCTGAAGAGGCACACCTGTCTTCATAAAGTGTTTGGGTCTTTTTACTGGAAAAGTTATCTTTTCTTGTGAATTCAGATTTGATTCTAACTATTTGAGTTGATTGTTAGGATGTAACCTTAAAACACCATGCCAAGAGCAGGTTCTCCAGAAGGTGCACAGCAGCTGAAACACTGCATGGATATGAGATTTTCTGAGGGCTAGTACTTACTTATAATAGCAATAACTTTATGTATATTTTACAAAATGTTTTTAAAAGCATATCTTTATACATGTATATTTATATAAATAACAAGATAGTAAACATACAAGTAATGTTTGAATCTTTTCTCCACAATGAGAACAGCTGTAGATCTATTCAGAAATGGAAAGCATCACTTGTGACACACTTTAATGGCAGAGTCACAGCATAGTTTCTGCTTTTCAAAACAATATTATTTATATTAACTTGAGGGACAACATTTTGTTTTCTTCCAGGAGGAAGTTATGCAAAGAGCAGGAAAATGTGTTGCTGTTGCCTAATGCTTTATATTGCCTCTTCAGTGAAAAGAAATGAAAATGGTTTTTCTATTTTATAAATAAATGTAAATAACAAAATGCTATAAAGTTGTGTTTTTGTGATCCACAGGAGGTTAAATCCATTGCCTCTGCAGAGAATTTTGGTTCTTAATGCACTGCAATTAGGATGTTTTCTCCAGAGTTAAGTCAGAGCACTGTTAATCAGATGTGTACAGTGGCTTAAAATACCATTATTGCAGCAGTGGTATTGAATAATAAATGACCTGCATAATATGTATCTGTGTGATTCAAATTTTAATTTTCTTTATTTTGCCCAATGAAAGAAGGAATTTTTTGAAGTAGTCTTTTAAATAAAACTTTTCCTCTTTCTTTTCTGGGCTTCTTTCTTTTCTTTTTGGTTGTTGTGGGGTGGTTTTTTTTGTAGTTTTTGTTTGGTTTTTGTGGGTGTTTTTTGTTTTGTTTTGTTTTTTTGTTTGAATTTTTTTTTATTTATTTCAGTTTTTGTAGATCATGAAGCATGGCCAAAGTTTTTGATTATTGGTGGCTCAATCTTCATGCAGTACTCTGCCTTTGGGTTTTTTTGTGGTTTGGGTACAAATATAAGCCTTGGATATCAGGTGTGGAGCCAAAATATGCACTCATATGTCTAATGTGGCAAATAGTGAAAGTGTATATAAGTAATGAAGGTTTGATAAAGTAAAGTTGCTTTGTCAAGAGATACACTAGTTATTGTGGAGAGGTAAATAAGCTGCTTAGTCATGCAATGTAGTGAAGACCCATTCTTTTGATTAAACCCTTTATATAAAAAATGAACTAGAACTCCTGGGTATAGGCAACACTGCTGTTGTAACAGATATGTATTTTTGAGATTTGACTTTATCAGCCCAGCAAGGAGAGATGCAGGGCAGGGGAAAAGGAAGAAGCAGGCAGGCTCTTTTAAGTAAGCAGCTCAGTTCATGTACAGGACAAGATGTGATTGTTTATATACTCAGGATGTGCTGCTGCTGCATCAACGCAAAAGAAAAGATCCTAAGCTTGATGGAGCTATTGTTCTCTTGTTTATAAACAGAACTTTTGCCATGGTTTAAACAAACAAAATCCCCAAGTCTTGAGTCTTTTGCCTGTGGTGGCCAGTCTATATGGATTTAGAGTGTTTTGTCTCTCAGTGCTAATACTTTCAAAATTCCCTGCTACTATAAAGCCTTAATGTTCCTAAGACAAAATAGGTCCTATGCAATGTTGCCAGCTCAAAGCAATAAAAGTCATGAATTAGATAGACTAAAATCAGTGTTGAGCTTTGGAGTTGATTTTTGTAGGTGGGTAAATTACATCTTTAAAATTTCCTTAGAGTTGTCTTTGTTTTGGGGCAAAGGAGGACTTGGATGGTTGTTGACTGTGAAGTTAGATGTGGGAGTTATTTCTCTGTAACTGAAGGAGAGAAACTTCATAGTATTTCCTGGAATTCTCTTGTATGATTGTACAGTTCCAGGAGCTGGGATTTCAGAAAATGCTTACACCGTGTGAATAGCAATAAAACTAAGAGCTGAGTGTGAAACAGAAAGAACCAGGTGGAGGGAGAAGGTGACCTGCTGCAACTTTATCAGTGTGAAATAATTTGTGAGGAGAAGTTAGACAATGCAGTGATATTCTAAATCACAAGTGATGAGAGATCAGAAGCATATGCTGTAACTATGAGAAGTGATTAGTCATAGCAGGTATGTAGCTGGCTTTTTATCAAATTCTCATTTATGGAAAAGGATTTATAATTGAAAATGTGTAGCTGGCTGACTTTTCACAGAATGCTTCACAGTAGTCTGGAAAATTTCATTATTGCCATCTATTCAGACATCTTTTGAAAAAGAAAGCTTAATACTGAATGGGAGGGGAAGAAAAAAATCTATAAAAGCTGGGAAGAGGGAAGGGACAGCACCTATTAGAAACACTAAAAGTAAGTAGAACAATTAATCTAGAAGGGATACAAAATGACTGGCCTCACTCTTCCAAACTGTCACCCCCGCCATTTTCTAGTGGTGGTACTTTGAGGGATTTGTGTCATGGGAAAGGCACGCTCCTTCCCAGGGAATAAGAGTATAGGCTTCTTACAAGCGCTGCTTGATAGAGCCACCCTTTGAGCACCTGGAGCTCCCAAGCAGATCCTGATGTTGCTGTGTAAACCTGAGAGAGAAGGAACATGCACCTGAGTGACATTTCTTTTGATCTGAGTTAGGAGAAGGTATTTTATTGACTTGTTTTTAATTAATGGTGCTTATCTAGAGAGGAGGACTGATCTGAAGCAAAATAGTTAACCAAGGGCTGTGGAATCTACCTTCTGCCTGCTTAAGAAACTTAAGCTTAGGAAATGTGAGTATTGGTTCATAACTGTATTTTTTCTCTAGCCAGGACAGATTTTTATTCTTTTCTTCTTCACATGACTGCTGGACAGTAAATGGGAAGTAACTTGCTTACTTTCATAGAGGCATGTTGTTTTCAGATTTCAGTGTCTAGGCACAGAAGTTGTTTGTATTGGAACCAGTTTGCTTATGTCAGTTTTGTGCTGCCAAAAAACTTGGCACTGGACTGAGTGTGAGTTATGGTACAGGAGAATTTTCAGTGGATGTTCTTGGGTTTTGAAGGAGCTGGTGTTACCAGTGAAGGAGAAAACTGCCTCTTCCCCCCCTTGTTCTCTTCTCCCATTGGTCTAATTTGAAATAGTACCATATCTAAATACTTATTTACACACAAGCTGTGACATAGAAAATTTGGCTTTAGTTTAGTCCTTTAAATAGAAATTAGAGAAAAGGTTCTTTCTGGGGTATTTCTGGTTTGAAATGAGCGTGCCTGTAGGATTTGAGGCAAACAAATTTGGTGTGAAGTTGACTTGGAGTTTGGATTGCAGGTTATGCACGAGTATTTGGCCTTGACCAGATTAGATGAAGAGAGTAAAAGCTGTATTTCTAGTCACACCAGAACTTCAGTGCATGTGCTTTCTTGCAATTACTTTCTGCAGAGTTTGTTTTATAGCATTTTCAACTTTGAGGTTTTTTTTTTTTTTTAATTTTGGGGATATTTTTCATTTAAACAAAATTTGCAAGTACATGTATCTCTTTCTTGAGGTGCCTATAAGAGTCTCAACTCTGTGGTGCTAATGAATTAAAATGGAGGGAAAGATAGGTGATCAAACTGACCCTGAGAAGGACTGGATTCAACAGCTGATCTCTTGCTTAGGATGCTTAGTAGTTTAGTCTATATCTGAGGTCTTGCTGCAGTATCTTAGTAGAAAAGCTGAATTTTTATAATTACCAGACTGTGTTGGCATAGTGCAGAAAATGCTCAAAAGGATTCAAATCTCTACAGCCTACTCTGCCCCTGTGTGATGCCTTACTCATGGAATGGCCTTGAAGTTTCCCAGCCTTTGAATATTGAAGAGCAGATTCTTGCCAAAGGGTATCTGGGATTACCTTTGACTTCTACCTGGAATAAACATCTATGGTGTGTTAGTGAGATGCTTTACAGCTTCAATGCTTTTTTGAGGGGAGGTGGAGAGTAAATAGGTTGTAGAGGAATTGATGATGATGAAAGAAACACCCTCAGTTATTTGACTCCATCAGCATTTGCCAGGTGGTCTCAGACACATCACCCAGGATCTTCCATTACCCCAGTAAAAAGCAGAAACACATTTTCCTGACTCCCTCCATTCCCATATACTCTCAACTCTCTGCGTGATAATTAGCATGGTATTCTCAGTGTAGGTACTTCTAGATATTAAGTAGCTCTGTAAAGAAACACAAGCAGAAGGTGTTTTGCTGTAACATACTGTACAAAAATGTTGGGGGCTGATTTAACATAACTTAAAATGGTTTGTGACGATTTAGTTCTAATTTAAGACTTCCATGAAGGATTCTCATGTGGATTTTAGAAGGAACAGTGAACTTGAAAGAGATGGTGAAAGTCTCTCCCCAAATACATTTTTGCTTTGGAATATACTGAAAACTTACTAAAACTCCCTCTGCATGTTCTTTTACCCGTTGGAACACCTGTGCTTCTGGCATATGCATATTTCTGATAAAAAGAGAATTGTTCCTGATGACTTTTGTTGGTATTACCAAATTCTAAGAGCTGTGAAGCTGCCTTTATCCTATTTTGTATGCTCCTTATGGGATTCTGTTTCTAAGCATTCATCAGAAACTCTTTCAAGATAGACTTAAATTGTCATCATAAGCTTTTGTGTAGCTTGACTGGTGGTGGTAATGAGGTTTTTTAGAGAAAGAACAAGAAGGAAACACCTGTAAACTGAGCCTATTTAAATAAGCAGATCATTTTGTGTCTTCATGGTTTGTTTCTGTTAGTGAGGCAAGCCAAAGGAGCAGGCTTTCTGGAGCCTGATGCATATATGCATCTGTCTTGTAAATGCTTTTCATTCTCTATGCTTTTTAAAGGTACTTTTTAAAAGAGCATAAAAGAAATCTATGACTTAAAGAGTAGACTTCAGTTTGGTACCTTTAACATAGAGGGCTTATGTCTCACTTGTTAGTGGAGAGCCATTGGCACAGTCAGTGGAACCCAGCATGGCATTCATCTGAGCAGCCATGGGATGTGGGTTGCACTAGGGTGGGCTGCATGCTCTTTGTGCTCTATTCACTATGGATTTTTTCTCCCAGATGGATCCCACCCAGGATCTATGGGGAAGAAATAAGATCTTCTAGGTCTGCATTATATTTTCCAGTAGGATGATTCAATTACCAATCTCTATAGGCCATTAAACACAGTATTATCACCTGTTCAGCAGATCCTATCAATGTAGAATCTCTTTCCAACAGTCTTGCCTGTGGTATTGGGGAGCATGGGTCCTAGTGTGCTCTGGGCTCATTGACAGCATGGCCTGCAAGTCTGACCTTGGTGCTGCTTTTGCAGATGGTTAGTGAAGAAACATGTGCATCATTGTGATGCCAAGGAAATCCCTACCCTTGCTTCCATGAGTGGGTTTTCAAATCACTATTGTGCTCTGAATGGTTCTTTTTGAATAGCAGGCTCCCTGTTACCCAGCCCTCCACTTTACATTTAAGACAGCAAGTAAACCTGACAATTCATGTGCAGTGAAGGGTTCCCAGCATTGCACTTGTGTTCATTGCACCAAAAAGTGATTTTGCTGTCCCTTCTGAAACTCTGGACATGGATAGCATGGTCAGGCAGCTGGAGATCTTCTTGGCTTTCTGGACAAAGGGGGGCTGGGGCTTTATCTCTGAGAGTTACCTATCTCATCAACTGTGGTGCTGTTCTTAAGAGCTCATGTTCACTGTTCTTGAAAGCTTGTATTTCAGCAGCACAAGCATTACTATTAGTTCTCAACTGGGTTGTAGGGAAGTGTGTGTGTGAGCTGCTCCATAAGGTGCAGTGGTCTCCCTCCAAGGCCCAGGTGTCTTTTTTTCAGGCTAACATCAGCTGTGGCTATCCCAGGACCATATGCAAACTGGTTTTTTCCCCTGTTTTTTCCTAGAAGACAAATTGAGGGCATGTCTCTAGTATTTCCTCAGACTATGGGCTAGTGCTTTGACTTCCTGTCGACCTAGTGGTACCACATGTTTCAGGACTGCTGCTTCTCATCTACTGCTAATGCCGAGCTCCCTATTAATTGCCATTATATGAGATATGTAGGAGGATTCTTTTCTCTTAAAGCGCTTCTCACTTCCAAAAGGATGGCTCATCCATTTTAACTGTTGGGCCTGCTACTGTATGTAAACATATTTTTCTCTTGGCAACCACAGTGAAAATCTTTAAAAAATAAAATTGAAAACCCGTCTCCTAACAACTTCTTTGTTATTAATAGCTTGGTGGCCCTGTGAGGTGCTGGGGACTCAGGAGTCACAGCAGGAACAATGGCAGGGATGGCATTCTCATTTCTTCCCGTAGCATAGGTGGGAGAGCGCTCACACAGTTTGAAGGAGATGCCATTCATTCTCCTGCACTGGGAGGATTTCAGCCTGCATCCCAGCAGAGGGCACCAGTACCTGCAGGGATGAGGAAGCATCTCATCATCTCAACTCCTACTGGCAGTCTTGTGCTCCGTGTAAAGAATGAGGCATTCGATACAGCAGGAATTCTTCTCATCACAGGATGAGACTTGCAGCAAGAAGGATTTGGGGTAGGATTTGAAGGTGGAAATCTGATGTTTGGGTTAGCGTTAGTGCTGAGTTATAGAACAATCACAAATGGATCATCACAGTAGAAGAAAGGTGAAAGGCCACTTGTCTAGACATACCTGACTCTCCCACTGTCTGCTTGCTTCTGATTTAAAATAAACAAGCCAAAAACCCCCAAAAACCCTAAACCCCACAAAACTCCACCAACCAGCCCCCTACCTGAAAAAGAAATAACTCCACCCCACATTACACATCCCCTCCCAACAGAAAGGCATAGTGCATCAGCAGAGGATTGCAAGAGCCTCTTGAAAGAGGATTGCTTGACCCAGCCTTGCAACAGGTTGGCAGAGGACACCTGCCATTTTGTCCAAATACAATCAGAAAGAAAGATCTAATGGATATGACTTTTTCGTACTCTTAGTGAGCTCTTAATCCAGTAAGTAAAACTGCTAGCAGTGTATTGGGACTTTCAACAGTTATTTTCTAAATACTTTCCTGAATTTGAACTGACCCTGTGATTGGTTTAATTCAGGAGCAGATTTGCCCCATGCTAACAGATTTCCTCATGTCCAAAAGCATGGCAGCATTCAGCAGATGTATTTCTTCAAGGCTATTGTTCTTTTTATCTGTATTGCTTTCGTGACCTTGAAGTTTCAGGAAGGCAGAGAAGGCTGACCAATGGAGAGCCCTGTAAGGGAGGGGACATAAGGGGAAAGGGATCTGGTTTGGGCTTGTATCCAATTATTACAATACATTTCTAGACTATTTTTTACTGAGGAAGTAAACATTGCTGTGTAAAGGTTAGATGTAGACCCACCCATTCCTGGAAGTTATGTACAACTTGTTCTGAGTGACATCAGTGATGGATCTGTTTTGTGTGTGTATACAATTCTGTGACTAATTACAGTATCATTTTGTGCCAAAGCTTATTTTAAAATGTCTTAGGTTGTTTCAAGAATTTCTTGTTAATTCTTGTTGTATACTGAGCATTTGGATCAATGCCAATTGTTTCTAACAAACTGGTAAAGTGTAGATCTATTAGGCCACAACACTGGTTTAATCCCTGGGATACAGTCCGAGTCTTAAAGGTCATCATTAACCAATATTCTCCAAAAGAAATTGTCAACTCCAGACTTTCAATATGCATTTTTCAAGTGCTTTTTTTTTAATAGGTATTGGTTAATGTGAATTTTTATGTTAGCTGGTTTGTGCCCCGAGTGGTCAGTAGCAAAAGAAAAATCAAGAAAAATCTCCACTGTAATCCTTAGTAATCTATAAGGAAAATAATATAAATAAATAAATAATATAAAGTAGTAGAAATGAAAAGAGATTTTCAGGAAGACATTGTCAAGAGATACTTTAATATAGCTTCTGCCTTGTTTCTGCAATGGTCTTGTCTGAGGAATTATATTGGTTCCCCCTGGTATCAAAGCTCTGGAAACCCATTATGGCTGGAGCATTTGTTAAGCAGTCTCTACAGTCATGACACTGTGGCAGCTGCAGTGAAATGCACTTTCTTTGTCACACAGGCTAAACCAAGATGATAATAGGGATAAAGCTATTTTGTTTAGATCATTCTTCTCATGCTTTCCCCATAACTTTGAGTTTATATAAGGAAACACTTTCAATGTTTTGTATCAGACTATCTTGCCTTTCCGATGAGAAAGATAAAATGATCTGTTGTGGTCGGTGTTGTGACTGAGTTGCCTAATTGTTTTTGTTGTGCTTCCAGAGAGCATTTAAGGTGTACAGATCTTATACTTGACTGAATGCAGTTTTCTTTCCTGAGTTTCTGCCTGTAAATCCCACTCAGTGAATTTCCTATTTTAACAGAATTAGTGCAGCAGATCAAGTTGTTGAGCACCTTTATCAAGCTGGAAAGTCAAATACAGGCCAATTCTTTCTCTGTACTCTCTGCTTTAAAAAACAACAGTTGCTTCCAGCTTGCAGCATACACTAGATTTTCAAGAGCTTTCTTTCAGCTAGTTTTGCAAAAACTTGGAATTGTGAAAGAAATTTAAATTGGGATGTATCAGTAAAAGGCATTAAACCTGGGAAAATATATTGAACAGTACATAGTATATAGCACTGCTGTAGACAGAAAGATCTGGTGACATCTCCATTGGTGTTTGACCACTTTTAAGAGAAAAAACTGAGTGATTATCAGCCATGGTCTCTTTGAAACTCCTAATAATAAACAATATATTTAGGAACCTTTTCTAACTAGGTGTTATTCTCGTTTTGTGGCAAACTGTAAGTGATTCTATAACCTATTCTGAATTATTTTCTCTCTAATTCATCTTTATTTTAAGAGAGAAAAGCAGTTCCTTAGACTGTTTATTAACTTGTCGAAGTCAAAAAAAATGCTGCTTAATTTCAAAGAAAACTTCATTATGCTTTGCTAATATAAGCTACTTTATACTGTATACTTGATGTAATTATATGTAGAAAAGTAAACTGGATGTTGGATTTTAAAAAATAGAATTCAAATTCCATTTACCTCTTTTTCTTTTCTCTCAGGTGGAAAGACATGACATGAATACCCTGAGTCTACCACTTAACATCCGTCGTGGAGGTTCTGATACCAACCTGAACTTTGATGTACCAGATGGGGTCCTAGAGTTTCACAAAGTCAAACTCAATGCAGATAGCTTGAAACAGAAAATCCTCAAGGTTACAGAACAAATCAAGGTTGAACAAACAGCTCGAGATGGGAACGTGGCTGAGTATTTGAAATTGGTGAACAGCGCAGACAAGCAGCAGGCTGGGCGCATCAAGCAAGTCTTTGAGAAAAAGAACCAGAAATCTGCCCACTCCATTGCCCAGCTGCAGAAGAAATTGGAACAGTATCACAAAAAGCTCAAGGATATTGAACAAAATGGATCTTCCAAAGCTACCAAGGATACTTCCAAAGATAACTTGAAAGACGTTCAACATGGAAAGTCTCGTGGCACTGGGCACGGAGCAGAGAGCAGCAAGTCGGGTGTGCCCGGTGTATCTCTGACACCCCCTGTCTTTGTTTTCAGCAAGTCCAGAGAGTTTGCCAACCTGATCCGAAACAAATTTGGTAGTGCAGACAACATTGCTCATCTGAAAAATACCCTGGATGAATTTCGGCCAGAAACGAGTTCTAGAACCTATGGGGGCAGCGCCACCATTGTTGCCAAACCAAAATATGTTAGTGATGATGAATGCTCAAGTGGGACCTCTGGATCAGCAGACAGCAATGGGAATACTTCCTTTAGTCCTGCTGTGGCAAGCACCCTGGACAGCCAAGGAAAGCTTTCCATGATTTTGGAGGAACTAAGGGAAATCAAGGAGACACAGTCTCAATTAGCTGATGATATTGAGAATTTAAAAACCCAATTTAAAAGAGACTATGGCTTTATTTCTCAGATGCTACAAGAGGAAAGATTTAGGTATTTTTTTTAACTGTTCTCTTGAAATGACTTTTGAATGGGTATAGAAACTATTTGGAAAGTGTGTGTGTGTGTGTGAGAGAGAGAGAGATTTCAGAAGCAAGAGGAAAAAATAATTCCAATCAATATCTATTACCAACATGTTTAATTCCTTCCAACAACTGAAAATACACATAGAATATTTATATTTTCTATCAAATGGTGTAGTGCCCTTTGCTTTTTGTCAGAGGCTGGTCAGAAGACTCTCTCCTCTGTCATAGCTTTTTTGTGAATTATGTGAGTACTGCGTATAGGAGATGCCAATGGTTTTGTAGCTGGTGGAAGGATTCTATCTAATGTGACTCAAAAAAGCTAATCAGTCTGTGGTGTAGCAGAACTGACTGATAAGTATACCCTTGACTCCTGGGTACCTTGTCCAAACACTTCTCACACACATTGCTATCTCCTGGATGCAATGTCACCTTGTACCCTGGTGTAACACACACTGGGAGATGTATTTTGAAGGGCTGCAGCACAACTTCCTCTTGCATTTGTTACATGACAATTAATTCCTTTATCATCCTATGTGAGAAGTGGATGATATGTTGTACAGAGGGCTTTCACCTGCTGTACCTATATCCCACTTTTCCTATGGGCATTTTAAGGTGACAGTCAATTCTTGAAGTCTTTACTATGCCAGTGGGCAAAATCTTGGTATGAAGGGCAATATTTCATGTCTCCCTTGCTTATAGTTCTTAAAATACAATGAAAGACTTGATATCATGTGGTAATATAGGGAGGAAAGAACAATGAAAGGCCTGCTGAGCTTTTGACTTGGTTTCAGGAGAAGGTAGAGCTGACAGCTCTTTCTGACAGCTCTCTGCCAGTAAAATCTCAAGCCTCCTGCTATCCATTTCTAGACAATTTTGCCTCCATCATTTTTGTGCTGACTGCAGTGTTTGCCTGTTTGTGTGTTAAATCAAGTGACAAACTCACAAAAAAAATTCTAGTTTGCTGGTGGTTTACTTGAACTACTTTACCATGTAGAAACATGCCAGAACAGACTGTACATAAATGGCAGAACCCTGCAGTTGTGTATGAGAGAGAACATATTTTTCCTGTCATTACTGGTAAGCTATTAACTGGCTCAAACTTACTTATGAAGCCATATCTTCTTGGCTAAATGAAGAGTGAAAAATGTGAGTTGGATATCCTTAGGCACTGTTTATATTTCATATAATTTGCCAGTGATGTACAAATATTTGCTTTTTAGCACCTACTGCCAGCAAGAAACACTCAGAAAAGGCTTTCTGATTGCTGAATAAGTGTTTGTGGAAAGTTTGCAAAGTTTTTACTGATTTCTATATGTGCTTTGTAATGCCACTCAGATGAATTCACCATGTGCTGAGAAATTACCTGTTAAAATGTGCAATTGTTTTCATGATTTGCATTACTTGAATAGAAGGCACTAAATTTAGACTTCTTTTCCTAATAAGATATGAAAGATTGGAGGACCAGTTAAATGACCTCACTGACCTTCATCAACATGAGACAGCAAACTTGAAACAAGAGCTAGCCAGCATAGAGGAGAAGGTGGCGTACCAGGCCTACGAGCGATCACGAGATGTTCAGGTACTTATTTTCCTTATCCTAATCTAATAACATTTTGTGGAGATCTTGTACCATGAAACACTTGCATTTTTCTGCATATTTTAAAATAAGGAATATGGGAAAATATGTAAGCTTTGAACATGTTTGTAAGCTTAACATATTTTCTATGTTTTAAGGGGAAAACCCAGCACATTGAATCAGTGACAGTCTCCATTTGTTTCTCTGGATTCAAGATTTTTTTTCTGCTGAAACTGATGATATGGCCCAGGCAGAATTGTGGTGGAAGAGTGGCTTGTTTTAATTTCTTTCAGAGAGGAGGAAGGAATCAAGTCTCTTTGTATTGTATGACACAACACTTCTGACAATGTCCTGACATAAACTTCTTGCTCAGCTTAGGGTAAAAAGTAAGAGAAATAGACTTGTAGATTTGCCAGTTATAATTAAAGAGTTTTAAGCCATAGTCACAACAACCTCTATAATCAAAGCTGTGCCGTGTTTTCACCTTAGTGGTCAGTTGTAGTCATGTCTGACTTCAATCAAAAACCAGTATTAATGTCTACAAGTATGTCCTGACAGCATGTAGTTATGTATGTACTTGAATATTTAATACAACACAAGCACTTACATAATGCATAATATTTCCACTCAAAGTCTGAGGAAGTGGTGAAAAGTGGTGAAAACACAGTTGTGCCTTACCTATTCATGAAAAACTGAGGAATGCTCAAAGACTCTTTTACCATTGGCTCACATGGTAAAAGAACCTAAAACCTGACCTGTATGCACCTGTGCTCACATTTCCAAACAGAGAGAGTGCAGGCAGCAGGATGATCACAGTTTCCTAAATGTTAATTAGGAAGCTCCTGGGAACAGAGGGAAAGGGATGGTACTGAGTGTAAGCATATCATAGGTTTCATTGTAGGTTTAAACAAGAGAGGTGTCTCACAGATTTAAAGAAAAGAGCACTCCTTTCTGTGAAGGCATCTTGAGGATGTAAAAATGTAATGTAATCTGAGTTGTCCAACAGAAGGCCTGTGAAATATTCCCTAAGTCATTAGCAGAATCCTGGAGGGGTGTCAGAGACTTTTAAAAGACTCCTGGAAGGGTGTCAAAGACTCCTTAATGAAGTGCTATGTTGACACAGCCTTGTTTCTTTTATCTCTGTACAGTTGGGCCCATTTAAATCTATCTCTCTGGGGCTTTGGAAAATTAGCTAAAATAGAGTAAAAGGATTTAAGCTCTGGATATTTTGAGTAACAGCCTAACTGTCACTAAAGGATGTGCAGATAGTTTTAAAGACATGTTCAGCCTCTCAATGCAGAGATGCAGGTATCAGACTTTTGCAGCTGGACTTCTAAAGCAGCACAAGACAAATTGAGGATAACTTACAGTCAGAGTGGAAGAAAGACCAGGGAAGTTCATTAGTGTGTAGTGGAGAACATGCCTGAGCCATAACAGCCTTTGTGCCACCCATGAAGAACTGTAATAACAATCTTTTATTTTGTTACTACTTCCTAGAGCAGTGAAGGGAAGCAGCCTTGTGTAAGGCACTGTGCCACACTCTCTGTGGTGACCTTGGTGCCTGGCCAGTCCCTTGGTAAGCCAGTCCAGCTTGCTGAAACCATGAAGGACTGACCCAGCAAAGGATGGCTGCTAATTCTCTGGGTGTTTATATGCTGAGGTTTGGTTTGAAACAGCTTACTGTGTGAGCAGGTGAGCAAGCTTGCTAGTGCAAGGAAAATACCTGGACCGTGAGAGTGTGCAAGAAAGTAGGGATGCTGCAGCGTTGGTTTTCTTTGTCGGACAGTGGTAAAAGATTCTGTCAAGTTGATCAATCTCATGAAATTATAGCTCTGCGCCACGTTGTGCAGTGATGCCCAAATCCCAACTCCTGCAAAAAGCTGGCATTTTGGCAAGTAAGGGAAGCAGTTGGAAGTTTTTCTGTTTTGCTTTGGGATGGTTTAAGCATGGAAGTAGTGTCTTTAGAAAGCATTTTAGTCAAAGACCACTTTTAGTCCATTCTCAAGCAGAAGAGAAAGGTCTGCTTTCTTTAGAACAAATTGTGAAGCCGAATAGATCATGTGGGAGAGAATCCCATAAAAGCAGGTTGTTCCACAGGTTGTTCCACTGTCTTCGCACTGACAGTGGGAGAAGGCCAGATCTCACAGAGAGCCCAACACTGTAGGATGGGTAGCTTTGAGAGCAAAATCAATGTGGACCACGGAGGCAGTGTAAACTCAGCACTGCTACGTGTTGCAAAGTAGAGTTAATTAGTATCACAGCAAGCTCACCCTAATCTTTTCAATAGAATATACAAAGAAACTCATTTTCTTGTTGTTTTGATGCAGTGATAGTTTCTATGGCAACAGCTTTACTAGTACTTTATATCAACAGTATATATAGGAAACAATTGTAATGAACATTAAAGTTATGATACTTTTTCTTGAGCATAAAAAATAGAACAAACCTACATTTTGGACAGTGTTGTTAGCCTTGATTATGCCTGAGCAAACAGTGACACACTCATTCAGACATATATGTGCATTTATTCTTTTAAAAGTTGGTGGTTCATTGAAATTTTGGCAGTCAATAATAAATTACACTTCTAACTAGCTGATGGATGGCTCTGCAGCTAAAATGTGAAGAAAGGTTGAAGGGAAATATGGCTGCCCTAATTCTTGTTTTCTGTCTCCAGGAAGCCTTGGAATCATGCCAGACCCGAGTTTCCAAACTGGAGCTCCATCAGCAAGAACAGCAAGCACAGCAGTCGGAAACAGTTAATGCCAAAGTGCTCCTGGGGAAGTGTATAAATGTTATCCTGGCCTTCATGACTGTCATCTTAGTCTGTGTTTCTACTATTGCAAAGTTCATTGCTCCTATGATGAAGAGCCGCTTTCATATCATCTGCACTTTCTTTGCAGTGACGCTGCTGGCAATATTTTGTAAAAACTGGGATCATATCATTTGTGCTATAGAAAGAATGATTATACCAAGATGAAGCTATTGGACTGGGTGGTCTTTTATTTTTTCTTTTTTTCTTTCTTTCTTTTTCCCTTTTTTCTTCCCTTCCCTGTTTTTTAAGCACTGTGTGTATACAAATTCTGGTGTAAATATATAAAAGTATACTTGTTGGCAGTCAGTTGCCTGTTCAATCTGATTTTGTCTAACTGGCTGTATCTGTGATGAACTGCTCACTTAAGTCAGTCTTCTGCCTTAATCCGAAAGGTTTTCCACTTTCCAAACCCATACCCACAAAAGATGGTATGATGGTCCGGGAGGGATCCAGCAACTGCAAGTGTCATGTGTGTTTTTTACTAGGCTGGAGTGCAAAGAGTGTGATCAAGAGGGGGTGCCATAATGTGGATCAGCTCTGCTAGACTGATAGTTAATTTTCTCTCTGAATCCAACTAGAATGATAAACCAAATCATGCAGTCATGTGTATTGATAGTTCTAGATTCTAAACATGGGATTTTGAGTTTTCAAGACTAACAAAACTTGATGCTTCTGCTAGTACCTTTTTGCACAGAGTTTATTGTTTGTACATGAGACCAGTGATGACTATTGACCACAGTTAGCAGTTGTTCTGTCCTGGTACTGTTCCTTATTGCATTTGGGAAACTCATACATGTGGCATAAGACTTCCAAAGATGGCCTGGATTGAATTATAACATCCCCAGGCAACTTTGCAAAGGAGTTAAGAAGCAAGTAACTGGTAGATATGTTGTCACCCACACCAAAGCACTCACTTTTTCAAGCCCTGCAACCTGCACAGGAAAGAAGTACAGGGAGCAGCAACATTGAGGTCAGCCTCTGTTAGCACTGAATTGTTGGGGTGTTCTGACTGAATGCAAAGCATACAGGTGTTGGGACCCTGGGTACAGTGGATTTCTTTCTTCTGTCTGATTAAAGAATGTGGCAGAAACGTGAGAGAACAGCTTCTTAGGGGGAGCAGGGAGTTAAACTTCTGTAAATATAGGAACTGTAGACACTCTCAACAAACATTCCTGAAAATATTGTATTAACATGCAGTATCACTACTAGGAGACAGGGTTGGGTTTGTTTTCCCACTGGAATTTATTTTGCTTGATTTAATAAATGCAAAAAAATTTCCCTGAAATCAGCTTGGCTTTCAGCCATGATGTAAAACAAGATCTTTATTAAAATAAACAAACAAACAAAAAGCACAAAACCACCGCAACCAGAATTCTTCTCCACTCTCCATTAAGTGAAAAAACAGTGTCTCCAGTTATTTGATGTTCAGTGTTAGTAACTGTGAAAATAATTGTCATTACATATTTTCTTTTCAGTTGCAGTATTTTTTATGCTGGTATTATGGGAGGGAGGGCATAGTTTGATGTGTATATTTCTTTTTAATCAAGTGCAATAGTTGGTGTAGAATTTGTGAAGACTTTATTCTGAGGAGAGGGAGTGGGTGAGGGGAAGGCAGGGGAGAAATCTGACATTTTACCACAGTCAGATAAACAGTGAATAATTACTATTTGTGGCTTCAAGAACTAAGGAAATGACAGAATTAACTTAATAAATAATGATATAACTCAATGTTTAGGAAATGGAATTAAAATACTTAGAAATATTTAAAGAATTCTTTATATATCATAAGTCTTTGCACAGAGAATCAAGAAGGACTGTGCTGGTTTGCAGTCACTGGAAATGGATCAGATTGGGCACACCCATCTTATTCTTAACCCAGCCCTACCTCATCTCAAGTGGGAGGTGGAGTGGAAACCAGAACCAAACAAACAAGAGCCCAAACAAGACCAAAAACTAGTTCTGATCCTAAGAATGCTGTGACTTTTCATGGTGTTTTCTTGCCATCTCTATTATAATCTCCTTTCTTCTCTTCAGCTTGCACAGCCAAGTTCTGCATTGGCTTCTTGAAAAAATAGTTAGTTTAGCGTTTTGTTAAATGGGTTCAGAAAGGTAGACATGCAAGAAAGGAATACCATGTGTTAATAATGTTTACATAAGAAAAACTCCTTTACCTATTGCATGATTATACATTTATGTAATCCTGCCATTGCTATTTGATGTAGTTGAAATGTTACATCAGGCAGCCTCAAGGACAGGCAGGAAAAAGGTTAGTATTTGTCTTATAAGAAAGGATGTTGGTGTGGTAATTCACATTCCCTTCACACCTGGGAATGTGAAGGCTTCTGCTCCAAGGGCATCCTGTTACAACTCTGGGAGATAACCTCAGTACAAAATGAAAGTAAAATCTAAAATTTATGTCTCTACAAAAGATTGCTCACTGTCTTGACAGAATCTGACAGGGCCTACATTGTAAATTGGAAACAGGAAGGTCTTGCACTTCAGTCTTGGCTTTACATGTGGCAGAGGACATAGAAAAAGCTATAAAGGCTGCATAAGGTTAGTTATGTAAATTAAAATAACCTAATTGGTGAACGGGTGCATCTCTTTTCTAGGTTTTTTCCTCTGTTGGGTTTAAATCACTGAAGGATGTGACACACATCAAGAAATAATAAAAAATGTAAAGTGAAGAGCAAAAGCCTGCTTTTGATGAAACTGTGGTCATTTTGCAGAGTGAGACTGTAGTGCCAGGAGCTCTGCCATGTGGAAGGCCACCCAAGGAGGGAGGTCTCCCATCCTGCTTTCACTGTCACATTTCCTACTGTGTGCTAACTACTGGTATGTGGTGACATCTTCCATGTGCCATGTTAGCTCACTAGACTGGAAGAAAAACCTGGTGAAAGAGGTAGATGATTCTCCACATCTGGAGACTTGAAGGGCTGGTAAAAAGATCTCATGAGTACGAAGCTGGGATTTTCAGGCAGATGAGACTTTTTCTTCTTGTTGCAGTGAATCATCAGCCATCCCTAAAACTGGGCTCCAGGCAGACTCTCTGCAGATTGTTGGGGCAGCTTCAGTGTAGAAAAGTCCTTCCTAACTTTTTCCTAGAGGGAACAAACAGCCCCAGCATGTGGTGGGACGAGCTAGCCAGCTGTGCCCATACTCAGGATCAAGAGAAGGCAGGAGCCTGAGCTAGTCCGGGCTGATGCCTCTGCCCTTAGCTTCAGTATGGGCACCACTTCCCCCCTTTAGGCTGGGATTGTGTATTTTGCATATTAGTGTGTGTGTCTGGCCTGCAGTCTGAGCTTCCTGTGACAGTATGCCTAGGTCAACCCAAAGAACTGCAGTGCTCCTAATGAGAACTCTGCTCAGCTTCTCAATCAATTAACCATATTCTGTCAAGATACCATTTGCTTTTATATTCTCATACAACACATCAGGCATTCTTAGGATACTCCTTACACCTACTCATCATGAGCCTCTAAAACACTCCCACTCAACAAAAAGTTGCCAGACAGTGTCTTTTCTGCTTGGTGCTGCTTGGCAGGCAAGTATTTCATTTCACTTTGGTAGCAGTTCTCTGATGGAAAAGCTCTTCAATAAGTTGTTACTTCCTGTTCTATAGGCTTTTGTCAGCTTTTGTTTGGAGGTTTCTGGAGATTTAGTTTCTTATGAAAATTAGCACAATTTTCCTGATTTCTCCTATTTCAGCATTCAGGACTACATGAGGTTTCCTCTAAAAATTGTCTAATGGATCCCTCTGCTAGCTTCAACTCCATTACTGTTGAAAGTCCAATTAGTGATTGGCAGGACTGATCAAGACCCAGTTTAAATTCCTTCCTATTTCTGCTTCACATTATATGCATTCATGCAACTTCTCATTTGATTGCACTCCTGTGATGTCTGTTTGCTCTGAATTCTTAGAGAGGCACTAAAAAATTTCACAGCATTTTAGTTTAATATCAAAATGTTTGTGTTATGCAGTGCCTCTGCTGCAGGACATCTATCAATATAGATCTGATATATAGGTCTGCACTTCAGGAAGGGTATTTAAAAGCCAATGGTTTTCTGTGAACACATAATGACTGCTTATCTGGGGAATAGCAATGCAAAAGGTGAAGACAGTTTGCTGTAGGAAAGATACGTGATCCACTCACCCAGGAGCTGAAGCTGGACAAATCCAGTGTAAGCATGAGGTTCAGTTTTGCAATCATAAGGGTTGCCAGCTAACTATTAGCTACTGAATGACATAATAAACAAGGACTACAGCATTTGAAGTTGAATTAGTTCAGGCTTATGACTGATATGAAGTTAACTGCATAATAACAACTAGTGCTGTCTGAAATCAAAATCATTGAACAAGAAATTCAGGAACAAAACAAGAAAACACAGAAGCTTGTAGTTAATTCAGAAGGTACAAGAGCCAATTTTCTTGTTTGGTTGTTTTTGTTTTGGGAAACCAAGTCCCTTTCCACTATGATTGAGACATTTTACTGCTGCATTCAATGATATAATGGAAGATAAACAGAGATTAATGTAATTAAACACTTTAATTTTGATAACAGAAGTTAATATCTTCTGAAAGTCCATCTAGGACTAGCAATCAGGCAAATTTATTCTCCGCTATTTTTAATCAACCAAATATATATCTGCTTTCTTCATTCCCCATCATGGCAGAACACGGCCTTTAAGTACAGGAGATTATAAAGGGCTTGTTTTCAGATAAAGTTTGAATGGTCTCTCTGATGCTAGCCCTGCACAAAGTGTCAGACAATTTTACATTGCAACAGTGAAAGATTAAGAAAAGTTTTATTTTAGTCAATGAAATTGCTTATTTTCCCTGAGAAAGCCAACTGAGAGGATGCTGTATATAGGGACTGCATGAGGCCAAGTCAAACAGTCTTGTACGGTTGATTTGCTGTACGTTTAGCATATTAAGTTGTACTGTTGTTGGAAAGTTTTGCACAAAGCCACCTTTCTTTTTACCCAGGGAACCTGGGTGTCTGGTAGTATCAAGGTGTACCAAAAATTGTCTGCTTTTATTGACTGAAGTTAATTGTCTTGGTGTGTGACCTGCAATGTTTCTCATAGTATCTCCATTTTGTGCAGCACTGTGGAAAGATTCAACTATGAAAATGTAATTTTTGTATATTTGGTTGTGTAGTCATGACTGCCTCTAAGGTGCCATTAACATTTTTTAAAATAAAAATATTTACATTTATTTGATGATGAATATTGTCTCTTAAACTTTCTGTCTGATCACTCAAACCCCTATCAGTTTTCCTTTCTCAGTATAAATTATTCAGTTGACAGTGATAAAGTTAATCCATTGAGCACAAGGCCCACTTTTAATATACTGACAAATCTGAGCATTCTGCTCTGCTGCAATTTTGACCAAAACCTGTTGAGTTTCACCTACAGTTGTGACATGGCAAAACTGTAAACATCAAACTGGGTATCATCATTGTTTTTATCCAAAACTTGTGTAAAATTTGCCATGCAAATGTTGTGCTGTTGTGCCAAGTGACTGGACTTATTTTGGATTTTTTTTTTTTTAAATTTAGAATTAGAAACTGAAGAAGTATTTTTATGTTATTGTCAGAAACCTTGGTCATGTGTGCCAAAAAAATAACTTAGCTGATATAAAGCAAAACATTTGCCTTTATTATTTGTAAAGCAGAGGTCTTGTCAGCTGGCACTGGCAGGCACTGGCACTGATGTTATTTTTGTTCCCATGAGTAGAGCAGAAACGGTGCCATAACAGATTGCTTTGCAATCACACTGTACTTCCTATTTTCTCCTATTTGATGAAATGGCACAGGCTGTGTCACCTGCAGACTTTCCTAGGTCTTGTCATGCTGAGTTTCACATGTGTTCCTGAAACTTGTTCTATATTAAGGCTAACTCCATTCACAAACAGCAGCTTCTCTCAGAACCACTAATGATTTTGCCCATTTCTGGCATGGGCTGAATAATCCCTGCTAACCAGGCAAACCAGACATAAAAAAATGCATCTCACTGACCACCAGTTCTCACAGTTGTTCAAAACTCTGGCTTTGGAGAGTGCATAGCACACCCTCGTAACTGCTTTAACACCCAAAATTAGAAAGGCAGAGAGTAAAATACAACAGTTCTGTTTAACAGCAGAGAAAGAGAAGTGTCACTTGTCACCAAGAGGCAGCCACTGTGCAGCGTTACCGATCACTGGATGAAACAAATAGCCCTTACCAGCAGTGTACTCTGAAAATATTTTGTGCTGGTGCCCCAAATAACTGCAAGAACCAAAGTTGTGTGACTGTGCCAGAATCAGCTGAAGGCACCCAAGACTTCATCTGCTGTTATGCTGCAACTCATTTTGCAACATCCAGAACTGCTCTGAACTAGCTGGCTGAAGCAGTGCTAGCAGAGCAGTTTATAAACTTAGTTATAAATTCTTCCTGAAAGTGTGTGCTTATTTCTCTGCTTCTGCTGCTGCAGAAGGTGCAGCGGTCAAATGGCAGGTCCTGCCTCCCCTGGCAACTGGCACTGCACTGATGTAATTGAAAGGAGAAATTTCCACACTGTATCCCCTTCAATTCCTGTTTGGACTGTGACTTAGGTGACAAATCATTAGTTTTGTGAAGTTGCCTAGTGGATCGATGCTATGTCACCTTTTATGTGTAGCTGACCAGATTCAGACAGAAGTAGAGAGGCTGAACTACTGGACAGGCTGGTGCTAGACATTTGTGGGGTTCTGCAGGACTCCATGCCCTGCCCAGTTCTCTTCAACCTAATTAACATCTTGGATGCAGGACTCAAAGGAATACTAAATAAGTTGGCCAATGACACTAAATTGAGAGGAGCTGTCCACTCCTTTGAGGGCAGAGAAGCCCTGCAGAGAAGAGAAGCCCATCACCACAGATTAGAGATGGGCGATCACCAACCAAATGAAGCTTAACAAGGGAAAGTGCCAGACTGTGCCCCTGGGACAGGGCAGTCCTGGCTGTGTGTATAGAATGGGGAACGACTGGCAGCACTGCAGAAAGGGATCTGGGGCTCCTGGTGGATGGCAAGCTGAACATGAGCCAGCAGTGCCCTGGCAGCCAGCAGGCACCAGACAGCCTGGGGTGTCCTGGGGGAATCAGGCACAGCATCACCAGCCAGGCAAGGGAGGGGATTGTCCCCTCTGCTCTGCACTGGGGTGGCCTCACTCGAGTGATGGGGGCTGTTTTGGGTGCCACAGTATAAAACAGACATTAAACTGTTAGAAAGCATCCAAAGAAGGGTCACTAGGATGGTGAAGGGGCTGGAAGGGCAGCCTTTGAGGATTGGCTGAGTTCACTTGGTTTGTTCAGCCTGGAGAAGTCTTCACTCTCATGACCAGCAACAAGACTTGAGGAAATGGCATGAAACTGAGTCAGGGCAGGTTTAAGCAGGGTATCAGGAAAACATTTTTTTATTCAGAGTGTGGTTGAGACAGGAAGGGCCTCTTCAGGGAAGTGGTCACAGCACCAAGCCTGTCAGAGCTCACAAAACGTTTGGAACAAGCCCCTCAGACACATGGTGCAACTGTTAAGGTGTCCTGTGCAGGGCCAGGAGTAGGACTCAATGACCTGATTGTGTCTTCCAAGTCAGCATATTCTATGATGATTCTGTGATAACTTACACCTCAGGACAAGCTTGAAACTGGCCAGTGCCGAGCTTCTGAAAGAAACACAGACATGCTTGTGACAGAAACGGTAGGAATTGAGCTTGCATTGGATGTAGTCAGGATCCCTTCAGCTGCTCAGTGTGTGGTTCTACCCACCTGTGTGTGTAAATTTGGAAAAACTCTTTAGTTATTGTGCCTAGAATGGAATCAATCTGATGGAAATGAAAGCACAGTCAGGACTGAAGCTGGTAATATATGAAAACAATATACATGGGAAGAAAGCCTTGGAGCCTAAAAAATTCCTTTTATTTTTTTCTGTTGAATACCATTTTAATGAGTTGGTACTGGTCAGGAGAACATCCTTTTCCTCTGTAGTTACAGGCACTTGCTGATAAAGACAGAAGATCAGCATGAGATGCTGTACATCCAGGCTGAACAGAAGAGAACAGAATGCTTGTATGGTCAGCTGTCCCATACAACTCATCTGAGTAATAGCTTGATAAACTGCTTTAGGCTTTATACCCACTGATGTGCTCTAGGCTAAAAATTGTACTCTGGTCCTACTGAGCTTAATGGTAAAAACCCCTCTAAGTTTAATTGGGCAAGATTTATTGTAGCACTAAGGCACTTAAAAGCAATTCCGTCTTTTGATTTCGTAATGCCAAAAATATTCATTTTCTCAGGCAATCTACCCACCACAGTGTATGGTTTTAAGTCTCTTCCACAAATATCACACTACTTAGTCACAGACATCTCTGCCACAATTGTATGGGATGGTGAAACAATCTGGATGCTTTCAGGATCTGCTGACTCAGATGCTGAACAGAGCTTGTACTCCAACACTAATTCCCCTCTTGGCCTCTATCCTGCCAGGCTGGATTCAGGTCAAGGTGACATTGACTAAGCATGGATTAAACTACAGGTACAACCAGCAGCATGTGTACATAGCAACAAAACCTTCTCTCCAGGTATGCCACAGGGCTACAGGAGCTTGAGGATTTGTCTAATCTAACAACTATTTTCAGCTTGCTCAACTAAGGTAGCAAAGAAGTCTAAATGAGCTTTCAAACTCAAGACTTCTTCTGACATACTAGTCAGTATACTCGTCCAAAGACTGTATCTGCAAAATGGATTGAAATATTTTCCTGGGCTTCTCTACATATTTTACAGCTCTTTATATTTTATTTCTTTCTTTGTGTGAGGATAAACTTTGCTGCTCTGTGAAATGTTGATCTACCCAGAACTAATATAATATGACAATGAGTCACAAACAATCTCTAATAATGTTGATCAAAATCTGTAAACTCTCTAAATGAAATCTCTTTACTTTTACTTGAGCCACAGTGAACTTCAAGTGTCCCTTAAAGAGACTTTTTTTAAAAAATAAACTAGTGACACCGGTAGCTGCATACATTTGATTTTACAAAAAAAAAAAAAAATCCCTGCCTGTGTTGAGGGAGATGTTTCAAAAAGAGAAGTTTGGAATAATCCTTTTTTTTTGTGTAAGGGTTTTATACATGTTTCCTTTATGTACTGAGTTAGAAGAGAAATCAAATAAACCAATTTCAGTATGTGGCTCCCCTCTCTCCCCAACAAAATCACTTCATATTTACTTCTCACTTATTTTCCCCCTATATTTGTCTAGTAATATTTAAAGTCTTAATTTTCTAGCTGTTTCTGCCTCTTGCTGTTCAGATCCCTCTCTTGATTGACCGTCTCTTCTCTTTTTGTTGTGTGCCTTAGCTCCACTCCTACTCCTATAAGCTCTGCTTTCTATTCCTCCTCCCTTCAGCCATTTCCTCCTTGTGCCCTTGAAGTCCCCCTTGATTCTTGCTTTTTCTCTCTTTCTGGGTATTCTGCAAGATTCCCATCTGAGTCACTAGAGCAGCTCTCCTCTGAAGGCCAGCAGGGGCAGGATGGTCACTGTGAGGAAGAAGAGCCCCATTACCACCCACACTTGAGAACCACTGGCCATCAGTGAGTAACTGGAATGATCTGACTCAGCCAATCTCAGAAGGAAACAAGAACACTTCTCTGACTGATGTGAAAAACGTGGAGGCAAAAATAAAGTAATACAATTTCTACCATCTTGAGTTATCCTTTTAGAAAAAGATTATGCATTGGAAATACTTACACAATAATTATTCCTTGAATTAGCTGGCAAGAGACACCCAACCCTGTCTGTTGATTTTAGTTACCTAAATGATTTTACATTTTGTAGCTTTTTTGCTGTGTCCCCCACAGGGCTCACACTGAGTGATCTGGATTCTTGGTGTCATGTCTTGTTTCTCACGTGAATGAATTGTTTTCCAATAGATTATAGCTATGTAGTTCTGCTATGAACAGAAACTAATAAAACCAGAGAAAGAATCTGTGTTATTCTACCATTCCTGTTAATGCAGACGTAAAAGGGTGAAAGGCTTGTGTTTGGTCTTAGTTAATATTTGTAGAGCTGATAGTGAAAAAATAAAAAAAAATGAAAAAAAGAACCAAATTGGATACAGAAAAGGAGAGTTTAACTTCATGACACCTTCTAGAAAGATTACTTTGCAGTGTAAAACTGGATTGATGGGTTTTAATGACCATATTTTTCATCAAAATTAGTTTTGAATAAAGATTAATTTTTAATTCATTGCAGTCCTGTGGAGTAATTTATCTCCCTATAGGTGTGCATTGGTATGGATGGAGTACTGTTGATATTTCACTTCTAGCACTGCAACAAGTGCAGCACACACGGAAACCTGCGCAGCGGTTTGCAGAGCCGGGCTGGCAGGAGCGCTGAGCTCCCGCCATTGCAGCTGAGCCATCACGGATGCAAACCCTTCATCAGCCGGCAGCCACCTCTGGGGAGCGACCGCAGCTGTCACCTCCCGTGCTGGCAACGTCACATTTGCCTTGGGGGTTTTTTGTCACCTTTTCTTTGGCTATGTGTGTGTGTGATCACCAATACCCACCTTCTAATATACTAACTGAAAACAATATTAATCCTTATGAAAGCGCTGTTAGCTTTATTAGAGGAATGCCAATACTTTATTAGAGGAATGCCAATGCCAATCTCTTGCTTCATTCAAAGCGATTTTCGAGGGACAATGAGGATCTTTACGAGCAGTCGGTGCTTACAGCATTTCAGCCGATCTGTGTGCGAGAGCAGCGGCATCGGAGAGCTCGGAGCGCCCTGAGGGCGGCCCCGCCGGCGGCCCCGCCATTGCGGAGCCCGCCCGTCTCCCCGGCAACGCTCCCAGCGTGCCCCGCGCGGCGCGGGCCCGGCGGCGGCGCGGCCGGCGGGAGGTGAGAGGCGCCATTTTTAAATCGCTCGGGCCGGCGGCAGCCGCGCCTGGTTGGGCTGTGGCGGGGGTTCCGCTGTGCCAGGGGCAGTCGGGGCGTGCGGGGCACCGGGCTGTAAGGGGGGAGCCGGGCTCCGATGGGCGCTGGGCTGATCTCGGCCCTTCTGCGTGCGTGGGGCCGCAGCTCTTGGCGGCCGGCCGGGCGGGGAGGTGCCTTGGCCCGTGCCCGGCGCCGCGCGTTCCCCCGGCCCGCGCCGTTGGTGACCGCGCAGCCGGGACGGGAGGGCCCAGCGCCGCTCTGTGCCCGCTGCTCCAGCCCCGGCAGCGGCTGCCGCGGCCTCTGCGGCCTGCCGCGCTCGCCGTCGCCTTCAGGGGCAGGAGGAGCCCGCTCGCTGCGGGCTCTCGAGTGTTTCCGCTTGTCTGCTTTGCTTTCCACCAGCCATCCTCAGCCACGTTCGCTCGGAGGGAAATTGTTATTTTTCTGTGCTTCTGGATGTGTGTCAGCCGTGTTAGTGGTATTCCTCTGACCGAGCTCCTACGTCTAAAAGTAAAACAAAACAAAAACAAAACAGCAAAAAGATAACAGTGACTTATGCAGCTCGCTTGGCCTCTCACTCGATCTTCGTCCACGTACTGTAGAGTGTATATAAAACCATGTTTCTGCCTACAGGAGGTGTAGGATATGTATGACTGTGAAACCTATGCCTTCCCTGAACATCTCGGTTTTTGAGTGAGCATGAAAGGGAAGTGATTTTTCAGAAGAGCTTTGTTTGTGAATTATAACTTATTTGCAAAAATCCTGGGTCGAACTTGGAATGAAATTTTAGTGAGTGAAGGTTTATGTGTGTTTGAAGGCTTCTTGCCATGAAAAATCATTGGAAAACATACATGGTGTTTGGAGACTGGCTGCTCTTGGCTACAGCTCAATTTACAGGTGTAGCTCCCATTCAGAACTCAAATTGATCAGTAACTACTATCAGTTTGGCTTGGTAGTGTGTGTGGCTAAAGCACAAATTTTAACACTGAGTTAAGAGAGAACCTTTGTTGTTTTTCACCTAATAAGTAACCAGATCTGTTAGTAAGACAGAAACTGAGAGGGTGGTACCATGTGCTGTGTGTAGGGATGGACACTGCCATAATATATGGTTAATGGTTGTTGAAACTTGTACCTTGAACGCTGCTGTGGAGGGAGTGAGAGTAGCTTGCATGAGCTTGGTGTCTTCTGAAATGCAGCTGTCATACAGATATTCTCCAGTATTGGTGCACAAAAGTGTTAAGCACTGATTTTCAGTGGATTCTCTGCAGCAACATCTGAGCAGTGTCTGGGTTATGGAACTCTCTATAACAAAGGATTTCCTGTTTCTCTTTGGTTTTGCCTCCCTAGATTTTTTTAAGGTGATTGTGTTGACTGTTGCAGCTTGCTGATGACAGATGAGTAGAATATGGACTGTTGAAGTAAAATGTGGTGTGCTGCTGCATTTCTCAAAAGATATAGAAGGGGGTCGGGGTGTTTTCTGTTGCACACTTGATGTTCATGGGAAGTCTGATCTCTTATGATTGTGTTGCATAGTTGTTTAAGATAGGGCTTGTTTCACTGAATTGTGACTGTGTAAAATCTGGGCATCTAGTCCAAGGCTGTGATTTTGTGAACATCTGAGCTCTGTGCTGTGCCAGCTCTGTGCTCCTGAAAGGAGAAAGGCTTGCTCCTCCTCCTGTCTGTTTACTTGGCTCTTTGTTCCTTTCCCCTCGTCCGTACCAGCTGCCCACTTTCACTGATGATGTCGCTTGCTGGATTTTTCCATGAGCTCGTGTGACTCACTGACCTCACAGAAAAACTATTGAGTGTCTTCTGCTTGTTTGAGTGTGTTGGCTTCTTGAGTTAAAACAGTTCATGAAGGGGTCTGATGAATGACAAACACAGCAATGGGGACAAAGAAAGGAGGAGTGGAGCCCTCCCGTTCCTGGTGACAGCGAGCTCTTGTGTTGGATTATACTTTTGCATTAGACCATTGTCTGGTCTTGCTGTAGACTCTTGAGCAGGGATGAGAAGGGGTGGTGTTTGAAGAGTTGCTTTAATGAGGCTGTGCTTTCCTTGAGTTTTTCACTCTTTCAGGCATATAGTTCATTGTTTCAGAAGATCTTAGCTAATTGGATTAGAAAAAAAGAGCAAATAAAGAGGTCTGGAGTTGTAAGAGAAGCAGGCAGAGGCATTAGACCATGAATTGTGTGAAGAAGCTCTTTGACTTTCACAGATTTTAATGAGAATTTTACTGCTTGAGCAAAACCTGGCACAAGGCTAAATACTGTCAGTATTTTGTTAGTTGCAAAATTATATTCATTGTATCATCTATCTGTTTCAAAGTGTGTTCAGAGACAATACATTTAAGTGTTTTAAGTGTGGCATGGAAAAGAGAGCCATGAGCGAGTTATGTATGGCACTCAGGGGAATGACCAATGGATGCATGGGTGCAGTCATGGCATTTGGTTATGCCAGGTGAACAAGAAGGAAGCCTTGGTGTTGAAAACAAAATGCCATAAAAATTCATATAAAGAAAAAAATCATATTGATATATAATATTTTTCTCTAAATGCAAGTATTCTCACTTTTAAAGAGCTTGTAGCAAAGAAAAAGTTAAAATAATATAGCTGAAAAATATTGCAAAAGCAAAGCCCTTTCGTGATGTGCAGCTATAAAGAGGAGAGATGTATAGTAGGTAATTCAGCAGTGTTTCTCTCTTTAGGAAGAGAAATAATTTGAGAAGAAAGGCAAAGCAAAGGTGGTTCTTGGAAATGCAATGTATTTCCTTCACTTAGGTATTCTACAGTACTACCATTTTAGCTATAGAGTCTGCATTTCCTAGGTTTCAGGACACTGCACCAATGCCTTTGTATTTATACCTATGGAAAACTATGTTAAGGCTTCATAGTAGGAATTTGGGATGACTGATATAAATTTGCAGTTTGGTAGCTTGCTAAATAAGTAGGTGTAGAATTAAGTTTAAATATGATGGTGGGTTTAGTTTCTTTAAAGTATGTTTTATGCTTCTCCACTTCTTGAGCACATCTCCAAGAGAGAAAGAACCTAGTGTTCTTTTAAACTATTTCTCAAAAACTATGACTGTAGTCTTTGTGTAATTTTGAAGATTATTTAAGACCTGTTCACTGACTGTGAATAACTACTGTCCACCATTAGCACAGAAGAGATTCTGGTTGGTAATAAAGTATTGGTATCCCTAAATGTTGTTGACTATGAGCACTTTACTGCCAGAAATTATTTTGTGATGCGGGGAAAAGAACCCCAAAACAAGAAAAAACTTTTTCATGTGAATAGGTTAAATATTACTAATTGCTCTTTGTGTTTTCGAGGAAAGAGCTGTCATGAAGTGCTGAAATCTGTTTGTTTCACAGTTGTCACCAGGAATGCAAATCACGACATTTGCCGCTAGATGTCCCTGCAAGCCAAAAGAGTTTTGTTTCCTTAAATACAACAGGTTTTCGCAGTCTGGAGCATTGTTTTGTCAGCTGCAATTATCTCCCTCTCTTTTCTCCTTTTATCTTTTTAATGAAATCTTCATGCATATGAATACATGGCCAGGTGTGTGTCTTGCGTTGTAATTTGTGCACTTTTTGATAGCAACGAAAGCTGTGAGGAGAGAATGTACTTCTCACCTGCAGCAGCTTGGAAAAGAGAGTAGGAAAGGCTGTCTTCCAGTTTATCTTTTGGCTGACATTGTCTGAGAAAACGTCGCGTTTCCTTGGTGTCTTTGACTTTATCTCCATTATGCCACTTCAAAAATACTTCTTACTTGAGTAAGCAGCAGGATTTGGATCTGACTTTAAATGCTGTGTTCCTAATTCTGAGCTTTGGCTTATAGTTTGATAGTTACATTTAGTATCTACAACATATGAAAGCAAAGTGCTATTGCCTGATTGTTGGGGTTTTTTTGTTGTTTTGGTTTGTTCTTATTGTTTGTGTGGGGTTTTTGCTTGCTTTTAATAGTGATCATGTTAACCCTGTTGATATGCTTAGAAATTCTTAGGGACATGCTGCCTTGAATTTTCTGTGTGCCAGAGCTTTCTCCCCTCTCACATGATTTATTGTCTTTAGCATCACTGACCTGTTCTCCTCGTCCAGCTGTTGGTTTAACAATTGGAAATGTCTTTATATTGAGTTTGAAAATTGCTGTTGTCCTTTGTTTCTCAACAGCCAACAAAATTCAGGGATGAAAAAGAGATTGTATTGATTAGGAGGGTCTTCAAAACCTGTGTCATTAATGTTTGAAATTGGTTGTGCATTTAGGACAGCCACAGAGGAGAATGTTCCTTATTCTGATTTCTTCCTCTTCGTTCTTTCAGCAAATTTGGGTAAAGCAGAATAAAAACTTGCTGTTGTTGCTTTGCCTAGACTGATGTTATGAGTGGTAGATTTTTCTCTGACCTTTTCTCGTTTTAGCAACAGAGGAAGGAAAACTGGGAAAGAAAGTCTTACATTTACACATTCTTGACATTATCCTGTCATAGTGGAATGGATTTTTTCCCCATATTTCCATCTTGCTTATAGTTCAGGGGTTTATAAAATCAAATTGAAGTGTTTAAGATACATTCATGAAAGAGTGCTGTGGTAGAAAATATACATGCAACTGTGCATGTAAAGAAGGCAAGGTATTTGTAGTGATGGTAGGGATTTATCATTTTTCTGTTTGAGTTTTACTTTATACTAAGGTACACTTTGCACACTGCAGACATAGACTTCTTAGGCATCAGTCCAGCTATGCAAAAAGCTAAAATGGCAGAGTAGTTGTTTTCAAGTCTTTGTAACTTCCCTAAAATTCAGCTACAGTCCTCCGTCCCCCAGATCCTGTGGAAGTGTCAGTAATGATCAGATTTTTACCTATTGCTTCAAATATCAAAAAGCACTAATGAGGCATATTAGAATACTTCCTTATTTCTCAGGAACTCTTGATTTGCAGCTTTCTTCACACCATTCTGATATTATCACATTTTGCAAAAGTCTTTCTGGAAAGGTCACAAGCAACCACAAAATAAGCTTTGAAAATAAGGAAGTGACTTATTTCAGAACTGAACTGTGGGCAGGTGTCTTCCAGGCTCTCCCTGATACCTTAGCTCTTCTCCAGAGAGGGCTTGGTAGGAATTCAGTAAAGAATTATGTGCTTTTCTTCCAGCTGAAGTATTGGTGTGTTGATTAATACAGCATGTTAGGACAGAGTGACAGACTTTTTAATAAGTAGTAAGAAAAGCTGTGTGTCTGCTATCTGTGACCTCTGCTTGAACTCTGATTAAAAAGGCATAAATAGGGCATCATGGTTGGAGTCTCAATGTATAGCATAAGTAAAAATAACATGTCTTGTAATGTTTCAGATAGTAGTGCTTGTTCTTATTTTGTACTGACTCCAGTGACCTTCATGTTTAAGTGTATCCTGTGCCCCTGGAAGCGCTGTTACCTCTCTGCCCATGCAGCCTGCCCTGAGAAGAGTTGCACTTCCAGTAAAGGTTTCTAATCTGTGTTAAAGCAGAACCAGGATTCTTCTGTACTTAAAGCAAAAGCAGTGTGTGAAACCTTGGAACTGTGAATGTACTTGAATGCTAATCACATGTCCTTGTATTTGTTCAGGTGTCTTGATCTTCTGAGATGCCAGTGTAACCAGTGGATGGTCTTGTAGATCAGTTATGCATTAATCTTGTCTCCTCCATACTCATCGTGAGCAGTGCTCATAAGATGGATGCTTTGGGCAACCTCCTTCCCCTTGTGGGTGAAGGTGGTGAAGCAGCTAATTCACAGGAAATACTAAAACTTTTGATGGATGAAAAAATGCGAAGTGAGCACCACAAAGCAAATTACCAAACTCTAAGGGCAGAACATCTAAGGTACATCAATTTAAGCAAGTTTCTCTATTTGAGTTGTTAAAAGGTGAAGCTAAATGTTGGAAGGGGTTTATTTGTATGTGTGAGATGTGTGTTAGCTATTCCTGTGTGTAAGGAGAGATTTTAAGAGATTTTTGTTCATATAGGAAAATAAGCCATTCGAAGTACCTTAAGACATTGCAGGTGATGTTTCTGCAGCACTTTTTATGCTTATAACTGTGGGATAACTTTTCAATATATTACAGAAAGATGATATTAATAGCTTAGTTCTTATTTGGTGTCCGTATGTTTGCTCCTGTGTGTGAGTCTTTTGAGCTTTAACGTCTAATTTTAAAAGGTGAATATAAAGTAAATTTTATCTTTCAGATTGCAAGAGGATTATACCAAATCACAAGATGAACTGAAAAGGTTGCTAGTTGAAAAAGAGACTGTACATGACAAATTTCAGCAGCTTCTTGCTGACTTTCAAGAGCAGTTGCTGGCTAAAACACAGGAGCTGGAACAAGTGAAGCAGCAGGTGAGATAATTTACTGGAAGGACTTGGGATGTATTTTTATCATGTAGTAGGACCATGCATATTTTTCTGTTCATGCAGCATGCATACCCACCTTGGATATATTTCAGATGACTTGAAATTCTCCCAGTCCAAGTAATGGCTCTTCTCTAGAGTGACTATGGGTTGAAAATAGTGTTTGCTTGTTTAACTGAATCATCCAAATCCTGTTGTTAGGTGCTGTGTAAGGCTCTCAGTCTCTATCCATGTTTGCTCTGCTGTTAAGGGGAGAATTATCTGTCTTGGAGGGTAACTTAGGTGCCTACATCTGTTAGGACAAGTGACTAGAAAGATAGATATTTGTTTTTCTTTGTGATGACAGCTTTCTTCTTTCTTTTCTTAAAAAAATCCCAATCCAAAATCAAACAAAAAAACTCATCAACATCGAAGATAACTTGGGTGACACTCTATGTAACTGCTTGTTTCCTTAAAGTAATGCAGGACATGTTCTTAGGAAAAGAAATATCATCTCTAACCAAAGCATCCCAGACTGAATGGAGGAGCTGTGCCTCAGTAGCATATCTAGGACTAGTTTCCAGGGACTCCAGGGTACAGATAAGTGAAAGAAAATTAGAATAAATAAGACTGTGTCACAGTTGTGGAGGAATTTTTTTGTTTTAAACTATTTCTTGGTAGATAGTTTGCTGTGTGAACCCTACCAAGAAATTTTAACGAAATACCTTACAGAGTCGAGCTTAAGGCAAGGAATCTTTCCTGATGGTTTTTTCCATTTAAACCAGTATCCATGTACCTGTTGGAGAACACACATCTAATGTGTTTTGCAAATAATTGTTTGGTGTTGCTTGTTTTGATATTTTTGGGTTGGTTCACTTACTGTTTCAGTTAGATATTAATTCTTTATCTTTTATGTGAGACTGCTTTTCCTTCCCCCATCCCCCACAAAGGAGATAAATCTCTTGGCAATTCAGCCTGAAATTTGTGTTGCTTCTATTGATAAATGCTGACATTCCAAATGCTTGCTATCTTCCCAGAATATTTTTAGTTCACTAATACTTTTTTGCTTTTGTAACTACTATTAAAATTTCTTTAGAAAAACCTAGAAAATTAAGTAAAATTCCTAAAAACATATTTGAAATACCTTATTCCTGGCTATGTGACCAATCACAGTGTAAATAATATGAATGAATATGACTAATTACTTGTGATACTTTTCTGTTTTAAGGTGCTAACTCCTCAAAAATTAGAACGGTTAAAAGCAAAAATGTATGAGGAATTGGAGTCTCCTATGAGAGAGCGTTATCAGAAGCTAGAAAATGTAAGTCATAAGTATTGAAATTTTATTTCATTTAGAGTAGTGATTGCTGCTTTATAGTTGTTCCTAAAACCTTAGGAAATTAAAACTGAAAGGGGGAGCAAAGTATGGCATTATTTCTCTGGTACTCTTGTCCCAGATTTCAACCTCAGGAAAGGTTGAAATCATAGAAGAGAGAGGAGGCATCATTCAGTCAATCAAAGATAACTTGTGAAGCAATAGAAACATTGCATGGACATTTAAAGGAAATAAATTTGAAAACTTTAATTATTTTTTTTTTCTAACTTAGGAAGTAGAAAAATACAGAACACTATATAACAAACTTCGTTATGACCATACCTTTCTGAAATCAGAGTTTGAGCATCAAAAGGAAGAACATGCACATATTTTAGAAGAGAAGAAAATAAAATATGAGACTGAGGTATGTAGAATATTTTAGTAGCTTAGAAAGTATCTCTGACAAAGCTGCTTGAACGTTGTGGAACTGTTGGTGCTTGAAGGGTTGTCAGTTTGACTGCATTTCATGTTTGTTTCTATTCTCTTCGTTCTTGAAGCACTTCTGTGACTTAGCCTAAGGCTGCCTCTATAGATTTGTTCAGTGATGGGTTGCAATATTTGTGCTATTAAAAGTAAGAATAACTTGCTTTCTGGTAAATGACGTTTGCTTAAAGCTGTTTTTAATCACATTTGTGATTTGTGACATGATGCTAATTTGAAATTAATTATCTGACTGACCAATGGAAGTTTAGGCTTTAAATTACTTATGTGGCAACTTATCAAGGAAGATATATTGTTAATAGCAGATAAGGGTATGTTTTGCAATGTCCTTACCATGGTGTTAGTTTGGATCAAGTTAGTGATTATCAAAAGGATACTGAAAACTTTGATAACTTCATTTCGTTTGTATTAGCTCCTGAAGAAACCATTTTTTCATTTCTTTGGACTTTCAAAAGTGTATGTAGCTAAATAAATTGTCAGCTTATTTATGTTTTAAATAGATACATCATTGTAAATGAGTTGCAGATGTCATTTGCATATCCATTTAAGTTTTTGTCTGGAAGCATATATTCTAGAATGCCAGATTTGAATGTATTACTCCGAACATCAGACAAAAATCAAAGCAATCATCACTTGCAAAATCAATCCAAGTTTGCAAATGTAGTGCATTAAAAACAGAACAGTTGTCCTTCCTGGAGCTAAACCCACATGCTGCTTTACAGCCTGCCTCTCTCATGGGCTTGTTGAGTTTTTGCTAGTCCTGCAGCTAATTAGCACACTTACACAGAATGCAACTACCTTGAGCCCAGGGCACAGTGTGATCTGGTTTCTCTCAAAGGTTTTATAACATTCCATGTCATTTTGCACAAGGAGGCTATAAAAACATCCTGATTCTTAAATGATGGCTTGGGCATATAATGCAATTGAATCTCCTCATAAAAGGCATTTGGAGGGCTTTTGCTGCAGAAATCATGTTTGTTCATAGAGAACACTGGTGAAACTTTTAAAAGGACTGCTGCAGATCAGAGTTTGGACTAATCTCCAAATATGGAGAGAATTCTTACATACCTTCCTTTCTTACTCTTTTGGTCCCGCTATTATATTCAGTCCATGTAACTTATTTTGAAGTGTAACAATCTATGAATTTATGTTTGTTAATGACAGTCTCCAGATTGGCTTGTACCTTTTGTACTACTTTGTAAGAGAGAGTTGGGGTTTTTGTTGTTGTTGTTATTGGGTTTTGGTTTGGGTTTTTTGTTTGTTTGTTTGTTTGTTGGTTTCTAGTCTGTCAGGGCCCAGTCATGTTGGCTGTCTGGAGTTATTAGCAGATTTGAGTTCTGTTGTAATTATAAAATAGAGGAATCATAAGAAGTTGGAAGAAACTCTTTATACTCCAAAATCTTGTTTAAAATATTGAAGTGTAATGAGATCAGATTGCTCAGGTCCATGTCCAGCCAAGTCTTGAACATCTGCAAGGATGGGGATTCCATTATTTTTCTGGGCAGACTCTTTCAGTATTTAACCATCTTCATGGTAAACTTTTTTCACAATACGTAGTTGGAACTTCACTTGTTCCGAATTGTGCCTGTTGCCTCTCTTCCCATCATTGTGCATCTTCTCTGAACTGAGGCTTAGTTCCCTCAGCTTGTCCATATATGTCATATTCCCCAACCCTCTGAACACCTTAGTGGCCATCTGGACTTGACACAAACGCCAGGTACAGCTTTACCAGTCCTGGAAAGGGGACAAAGGATCACTTCCCTGGATCTGCTAGCTATCCCTCTGCCAATCTGCCAGGATTGGATTGGGTGCTCTGCTGACTGACCTTTAGCTCATTGTCCGCTAGGACCCCTGGATCCTTTTCCATGGAGATGCTTCCTCGCCTTGCTATGGGCCTGTACTGTTGCATTGGATTACTCCATCTCAGATGTGTGTCTTGCTCCTCTTATTGAAAAGGATCCAGTTCTGTCCATTCCTTCAGCTTGCCCAGATTCTTCTGGATAGCAGTTTTGCCTTCTAACAGATTGACCATTTCCCCCCAGTTTGGTGTCAAACTCAAGCTTGCTGGAAGTGACTCCATGCCATCATCCAGCTTGCTAATGAGGACATCAACCAGTGTTGCACTCTGTAGTGTGCTCAAACAGACCACGCTAATAACAGGCATTCAGGTGGTCTTGCTTTGACTTTCCTACTCTAAGCAAATGAATGTTTAAATGTCCACTGCTACTCTTTTCTGAATTGTTAACTACTGTAATTATTGCTGCCTGACATCTAACCAATGTAAGAACTTTTATTTTTCTGATTAACAACTATCAGATTGCAAGACTGGATAAAGATAAGGAAGAACTCCATAATCAGCTGCTTAGCATTGATCCCACAAGGGACAGTAAACGTGTGGAGGCACTTTCCAGAGAAAAGGCACAACTGTGTCAGAAATTAAAAGCCTTAGAAGCAGAAGTCGAAGAACTAAGAGCAGAAAGACACAACAGTGTTGTGCAAGCAGAAAATGTTCAAAGAGTACAAGCACGACAGTTAGCTGACATGCAGACCATGATTCGATCTCTAGAGGTAAGATTTTCTGTTCTTATTTTGCCTCCCTGTAGAGTGCAGTAAGAATAGCACTTGGCCTGACTGAACTGTCACAGAAATCACTGATAATTTTGCCATTGACTCCACAATTTGAATTTCTACATTTCAGATTTAAAGTCAAATTGTAGTTAACTGGGAGTCATGCACTGCCAGTTCAACTTTGGGAAGTCTCTCAACTGAGAGACTATGCTGAATGATTATCCTTTCAAAACAAGCGAGTCATATCCATATTTGTAGTCAGTAAGAGGGTCATGTCAACCCTTGCCACTTTGCTGGACTTAGAAACCAATATGTTAATAGTCTGCTGCAGTAAATTCTTTATTCTTTTCAAGAATGTCACATGATGCTCCCTTCTTTAGTCCCTTCATCATCTGTCATTGTCCTATGCCTCTTCTTTGTCCACCACATTACTGCAGTTGTTTATTACTCTGCTGTTGCTCTCCTTGGTATTTCTGGACTGTTGCACTTTTCCCAGGATTCTACTGTATTCCTCCAGACCTTCTGTCAATCCTTGCTACCTCTCTAGGCAGTGAGCCTCTTCACCTAGATTTTTTGCACAGTTGCAGCATGCAGATAGATGGTTCTTTTTATTTTTACTATTATCAGTGCTGTATACTTCAGTTACAAAATGCTCAGTTATACAAAATACTTCAGTTACAAAAGTGCTGTAATCTTCTTAGACAGCTTTAAAGAGAGCCCTGCTGAAAGCAGAAGTGTTTAGAAAAAGAAAGGTGAAATCATGTATTAGATTACCTTTTTGAGGTTCACTAAAGATCAGGGTCTTGTCTTGTAAAGATCAGAGTCTATAATGCAGAAATTGCATTTTATTTCCGCTCCAGAATGTTAATTTTTCCATCAGTATAACTGCATAGGCCAGCATATTACACTCTGTGAACACTAATTGTAGTTACACTGTTTATAGCCCAGTAATTTACTGGTGGGCACACCTGCTGCCTCCTAAGTAAATCAGATTAAATCACTCCTTATCAAGGAGGATTGAAAATGAGAGTGATTCTGTGTAGGAGGTGTTAGTAAAAATAGTTGTGACTTTCCAGTAAAATTCAAGACCCTTGTTGTGTTGGAATATATGTTAGAACAAAGTTGAATATTTATATGTAATACTATATATTATAATGAGACAGTAATATCTGAAAGCCCAGATCAACCAAAGGTTTCAAATGAGTAACAAGAAGCAACCCAGCTCCAAAAATCCTAAAAATACTTCCTTCATTCAAGGCAGAAAAGAAGTCTGCTGAACTACAGGTTGATCGCATTGAGAAAGAACTGCAGACGAGTCATGAGCAAAACATTCTCTTAACTAGCAAACTCCACAAAGCTGAACGAGAAGTCAATTCCTTAGCTGCTCAAGTAAGTACTTTTATGGTGTCTAAAATATATTTTTCACACCCTTTTATGTTTTTCTGCTTCTATTTTAGACTAAAAGTTACAATGTCATCTGCTGTGACTTAAAATAGATATGGAATTTTTCCCTCAATTCCAGTTGAAAGACAAAGAATATATGACTTTACAGGAGATATGTCATACCTGAAAGTCTCTCTAAAGATTGAGGTTATGTTGTTACTATTCCTTCTTCTAGATCTTTTTCCTGAACAGAACAAGACTTGTGAAGTGGTATCTTTATATTCATGTTTTCAATGTTCATGGAAACAGTCAGCCTAAAACTGATCTTTCTATCTTTTTTTTTTTTTCTGGAGGTCTTAAAAACTATCCTCTGAATGGGCTGTGTTAGCTACAGGAAGCAAGCTGCATTGGAGTTACTTGTGGAGATTTAGGTTAGATTAGAAGCAGAGGAATCACGTTAGCATAGCTTTTTTCTTTGGTTAATGCCAGCATAGCTTGTACAGAAACATTTCAGTACAGAATTGCATCACAGCATTTTAAGTTGACCATTGTCTTAAAACATATTTGAGTGACTTTGTTGTGTTGGCACCAGATCTTAGAGGTTTCGTTCTATGATGGTATGCTTTTCCTTTTTTTTTCTTTGAGATCTTTTTACAGTGCATATTTGAGTGCTAAGTATTTAATTTTGGTCATTCATTAAAAAAAGTTTTAATTTACCATAGGAATAAGGTGTAGCTATACTACTATTTAAAGCCTCTTTATGTAATATACCCAACTTGGTCCCCATGAATGCTAAATAGAAAGGGAAAACTTCTGGTAAAGATTTTTCAGTAATTTCCCAGAATATATAGAATATTGTTACAGTCTTTATTTTTTGTATCAACTGGTCTTCTCTGCTCCCCTCCAGAAGCGGGAGAAAATAAAATATTACAGTCATGTTTCTCAAAGGGAGGAAAATTAAAGCTTTGTTATAGTAACCTCTACCTGCTTCTGCTCCCACTCAAACCTATTCCTGAGCACAGGTGCCTGTTTGTCCTCTGGATTTTCTGCCTTAAAAAAGCCACCTTAAATCTTTTCAAGTTGCCCTGAATGTTATCAACTTGATATATAAGCAACTAAATCTTCCATGTAGTTACTTAATAAGCTACTGTGTCATTCTTAACCTTTTGCCACTTGTATATGCAAGCAGGTTGTAATTACATTTGTCATTGTGAATGGATTTTCATTATAAGTGCTTTTCTCCAGATATTTAATTCGCATTGACCGTGTAATTACTGCGTTCAAATGCCTAAACTATAGAAAGTTTCCATGCAAGCAGTAATTTTCATTGATTTGATGTTCTTAAGGCTCCTACTTTTATGAGGCCATTTGTCTTTAGAGCAGTATTTGATTTAAAATGCACTTCAAGACTATGCAGACCTGGATTTTGAGAAATTGAGTAGCACTCCAGGAGGCCAGGGGGACTGTAAGTACTTACCAAATGGAAATTACTTGGGGAAGTAGTTGATATTCTGGCTTTGGATATCACTGTTTTGATTTACTTGTGGAGATTCAATTTAATTTTATTTTAGCTTGATTCTGAGGTATCTTTAGTCAGAAGTAAAGTAAATATACATAAATTTATTATAGTTAATTTGACATTGGTTTTTACTAACTCATAGGTAAAAGAACTTAAACATTCACATAAGTTGGAGGTAACAAATGTCAAACTGGAGGCAGCAAGAACAAAGAGTGAAGTAGAAAGAGAGAGAAACAAGATTCAAAGTGAAATGGATGGTAAAGTATGAAATTATTTTGTAATTATTTCATCTATTTACTTCAGTTAGAATAATACAACTGTTTTTTTTGTCTGAATGCTCCCCAGCAGTCTTCAGCTTCTACTTCTGGTCTAGGTGATAGATCTGACAATTCATTTGGTATTTGAAATAATTGTGTTGTTTCACTTGCTCTACCAGGGAGAGAACAATTGAGAGCAGTTTTTCATTTATGTAAATTAGTGCATTTGTGACACAATTTGAGCATAATCTGTTTCAAATTATGTACTTCATATGGTTATTTTTTTCTATTATTGGTAAATTCTCGAGTCTTTCATACTCTGCTTGAAACCGTATCGTGCCACAGAGCTTCAGTGGTTGGGTTTTTTGATTCTGTGTCTGTGGAATTGATACCAATTCCGTAAGGCTGCCACATGAAACAAAACACAGCACCCAGCTCATTCTCCGAAGGGAACAGGCATTGCTGTAAGCTACCTGATGCAGCTGAGTATCTAGGCAACTTGAAATAGCTTCCTAGAGTGAAAAGGCCAAAGCTTTCTAGTACTAGTTGTGTTTAAATCACACAACTACACAATTACACCGTTTCAAAGAGAACTGTCCTCATTGATTGGCCATAGCCCCAAAACAGTACATTTGTGCTCCTGAAATAGTTGTTTCTGTTCACTTGCTTTAATAGTAAGTTCGCTAAGAGCAATGAAAAAGTGGTGTTTTCTGTATTGACAATATGCTTACAGTGTATTGCAAACTAGAAATGTTGGCTCTGTGAAATATGAAACTGAATACAGACAAGATTTAAATTCACCTGAACTTACTGTGGAATTCCATTTGCATTGCTGAATTAGCTGAATAACCAGGAGTCACTGTTAGAGCATGTTGGCTTATTTGCCAGTGAATACAGGTGTCAGTTACAAGATTTTAGTTTGTATCATTTGTCCCTGCCTATGAAGTCATGGTTCTAGAAATGTCTCATTTGGTAATATAGGTGGATTAAAATTGAGATTTGTTGTTGCCCAGTTACTGGTTTCAATGACAACCAGTTTCTGTTTACTGTAAGCTTTTTCCGAAAATGAAAATTTTCTTGCTTGACCTTTGCATAGCTGTTATGGAACAGGTACAAATGCTTTGTATAAATTGCTGTGGAGTTTAAATCTGTAATAATATTAACTGTTTAATTACTATCATTTATTAAAGTAAGAAACTCTCATAGACTGTTATTCCAGTGTAATGGTTACTTTTCAAAAGTTTTGGAAATATAACTGTTATACTTAGAAAGGTCTCTTCTTGTTTTCTTGTGTTTTGTTTTTTTCTCCTTCCCCCATTAATTCTGTCATTTGAATGGAGATTTTTAGTTCCCTTTTGTGAATTTATAAAGTTATTTGAATATAGGTTCCTAGGAGGTTCTTACCAATAATGACATGTTTAACTTTTTTAATGTATAATGCAGGATTGCTGTCTGACAAGGAAATTCTTACTGCAGCTGTTGAGCGACATAAAGTGCTTTTAGTGGAAAAGGATCGGGAGCTAATTCGTAAAGTGCAAGCTGCCAAAGAGGAAGTTTTTGACAATATTGCAGCCTTACAGAATGAAAAGTATGTCTACTGATTGCCTCCTCAGTTTCTAAAAGAGGATGGTTTTGTGATACTTTTAAAAATATCACTCTTAACTAAACACTTCTGACATTTTCTAGTGATTCTTGTGTGTATGTTGAATAATGTTTTAGGTTAGAACTCGAAAACAGACTAGCTGATCTAGAAAAGATGAAACTGGAACAAGATTCTTGGAGGCAATCTGAAAAGGATCAGTATGAAGAGAAACTACGTGCTGTGCAGATGGCAGAAGAATCTAGCAAAAAGGAACTTCAGCGTTTGCGGTAGTGTGACTTTTCTAATCTAATCTTAGCACAGATTTCTCATTTTCCCTCCTTAATGTCTTTACAGTAGACAGTATGAAAGCTTACTATTCATAGAGACAGAAGTCTTCATTATGAAGTGTTCACTGGTGTAGATTAAACAGGATTATCTTTTGCACTACGTAAAAAAGAGTGCAGAATTAAAAATTAACTGTTTGAGATGGTGACCCTTTTAGTCCAAACCTTTAAGTGTTATTTTCAATAACCCTTTTGAAGTAATAATTTGGCAATACATATTTGTTAAAACTAGTTTAGTGCTGGCTGCTGACATAGCCGCAGTGTTAGAGTAAATAATTTCTCATTCCACAATGGCACCACAGCAGAAATTGGCAATCTGAGACCTAATATGATATCTCTGAGTTGGTTATTATGGCTGGGAGTTTACTTAGCTTACTATAGTTGAAGGTTAGCATGATAAAATTAATCATACTCCAAAAGTCTTATTCCTATGTGAATTCCAAGAATTAATAGAAATATATTTTCAGTGCTTTTTTAGTTTAATATTTATTAGCCTTTCAAATAATGCTATTTATTTGTCAGGCTGATTTGTCCTAATTTATAGCATTGGAATTTTGATTAGATAAAAATAAGGATGTCTTACACAATTTTAGATTAAAAATTCAACAGCAAGCTATGCAGACAAAAGAGCTGGAAGAAAAGAAATGTGAAAATGCTGATCTGAAACAGGTAAGGTTTTATTGCATTATAATGTTTTATAAAGAAATACATTCTTTCCTGTAGTTACCATGTCCTGCGTTTGAAGATTAGATTGAATTTTTAAGGCTTTTTTTTTTTCCCTGGAGGGATGAAATGGGTACTTCAGATATTTAAAGGAGAAGTGTTCAGAAATCAGTTGTGCTTTCCTGGACCTCTATAAATGGATTATAGTTTTTTGCTTCATGTGTTTTGTGGGTAACAGGGATTTCAAATCTGAATGTTTATAGACTGGTATATTGAATATGGTTATGCACTATTTAACTGGAGATTCAGTTGCCATGGAGACTTATAAGTTGTTTCTAGGTAATGCTTTGCATTTACACTGCGTCTCTCATCTGAGGTTCTTCAAGTGTTTAACAGATGTTTCATAAATGAACAAACTAGTGTAAAGAAGTATATTTCTATTGCATAGTCAATTGATGGCAGTGTTGAAAACCAAACCTATATTTTTTTTTAACTCCTGCTTGCCTGTGATGTTATTTAGTAGGTAATAACAATGGCTGTGCATCAAACTACTCTGCATGCTGTGTGCACTTGAAGTTTGAGACACTTATTTTTTTCCTCCAGAAATCAGAAATTGGGGGATCTAAGTGTCCATGTGAGGGGAGGAAAAGGAAAGGGAAATGATCATTTGTGTATGCTGGCTGCAGAGGTTGGACTTTTCAGTGCTTCCTTGTTTTGTGAACTGGTTGGTACAGTCCCTGTTGGCTGTAACACTCAGTATGGTATGGAACAGAAGAGCCTGGAAAGCTCCACAGCTCTGCTGCTAAATATTTCATGGTCCTCAAGTTCTGTTCAGGCCTGGGGCTGAAGTGTTGGATTTCTGAAGTTCTGGGGGACACTTCAGTGGCAGAAGCTTCCTGCTGATCTTTCTCATTTTAACTACAACAGAAACCCTTTATCTTGTAGTGATTTACTGTAAAGCTTCTGGAGAAAGTGTTGAGTAAAGAGAAAAGAAACGAGTAAAAAAGGCTAATGAAAAGCTAAAGCTAGTTGGTGTCTCCATTTTGCATTGTCTCAGTATCTCAAAATCAGTTGCTGGTTATTTGCATATCTTCTGAAATAGAAAAATTCTTTTTTGTTTTGGCAGCAAATAAATGATATCCAACTCCAGCTTGCCTCACTTTCTCAATCAGAAAAAGATTTGCTGGAATCTAATCAAAAGTTGAAGGAAATAATAGAGAGATTGAAACAAGAATGTCAACATGCAAGGGCTCAGGCAGAGAAAGCTCAACTGGAAACAGAGAAGTAATTTTTTTCTTTTGGCTTTATTTTTCATGCTGCTTGTGTTCTTCTCATATGGATTACTTAACTGTGGATTGTAGATTCTGAATAAAGTCAGAAAGTTAAAATGATCAAGAAATATTGAACAGTTGTAAAAAATGGCTGTACATTCTGTGGGCATAGCATGTATAAAAGCTTTCCTCATGTCAGCTTTAAAAACAGAGGAGTTTGTTTCCATTGGTTTCCATTTGTATCTGTTAAAATTAATTATTGATTAATGAGATACACTTCTTGCATAAATTGAAATTCTACTTGACTGAAGAGGGCGTCAAACTTCTATAGGTATAAATGGATCTAGAGTTTCAGAGAGTTCTTTTAAGAGTGTTTAAAGCTGTATGTGTGAAAAGAGCATTCAAACATTGTATTATGCATGATAAGGTTCCACAGTCCCAGTCAGTATATGTGTGAATACTTCTTTCCCTTTCCCATAGCTACTTTTAGCTGTTATGAAGTAAGTAAAAGCTTATAAAATGTCTTCTAGTTCCTCTCATCAAAATTAAAATAATCACTTTCCTTTTTTTGCACAAGCTTGACCGCATGTCAACAAAGTATGACAATAAATGATGAAGGAAGCCAAATTTTATTCAGATTCCATACAGAAATGAACACCTTCCTGGAATTTAAAGATCAGTTTGTCAGTCTGAAATGGTTTTTCAGAATTTATTAGTTTAGTAACCCAATATTTGTCAAACTAGTACTGGATTATTGTGTGGTGGGTGCTTCAAAAAGCTGGTGTCCCAGATTAAATACAACATTTCCAAAGGATATTATGTAACTTTTGTTTTAACATCTCTTTTCCTATTAATTGGTGCTGCAATTGCTATGTTGTCATTAGTTTAGGTAGTGCTTTTCAATTCAACATTTGAAGATATTATTGCATTTGGATGGCAGAGTATGCCACAAGCACATTAAATATTTGGATGTTTGCTTTAGGGAGGTGTACTCACATGTTGAGTGAGATCATTGCTGTTACTTGAATGAGGCTGTCATTGTCATTTACATATTTATGGATCACAAAACAGTCAGGACTAGTTTTTCCTGGGAAGGCACTGAAAGGAACTTGTCAGTCCTCAGAGATCATTGTATACAAGTATGTAGGGTACTGAGAGATGCACTAAGGTTGGTACTGCAGAAATGAAGCAGCTTTGTAGCCTGCATGTAATTCCTGCAGGCCTGTGCCATTGCTAACCTGGGAGCCTTGGGTCATGTTCCCATTGTTTTTATGAATCTGTGAGTAATAGAACCTCCTTTCTCAGTTCAGTAAATTCTTATGAGCTTGAACACCAAAGAGTTAAGTTGCACCAAAGCAACAGGAAGTGAAATAGGGACCAAAAGATGAGACAAGATAAAAAGTTCCAGATAAATAGTGCCAGTTGAGCATTGAGCATAAGTAGGCAAAGCTGCTGCATAAATGGCTGTGTCAATCTTAAGCTTGGAAATGAAAATGTGAAAGGAGAAAAAAAGCTGAAGGCAAACTATGAGCCGGATACAGATCAGAGATGAGCTCAAACAGGGACTTGTTTAGCATTTTGGGAACAATGTTAGTGGCATTTAAACCAAACAACAACAAAAACCAAAACACAAAACACCTCTAGAAACCCTCACACCTAACTCAAGCATTTTTAACCATTGTTTCAGCTGAAATCCTTTTACTGCTAAGCAGTGCTCATCTAAAGTGCTTTGGTTCCTGGGTGCTAGTAGTTATTTGCAGTCCAGAGTGAGGTACAAGCCATGCTGCACGAACTAGAAGAGCCATGACAGGGGACACAGGGGCCAGGACTCTCTTTCCCAAGTGAGAGTGGATGATGCCCAGTACTTCTGCTGTGGGGAAGGGAGAGGTGGTTTGGTGAGAAATTTATGGAGATGCATTCAGAGTCCCCGCAGGGAAAATGCATCTGCCCGGGACTGGAGTAGTGGTGGATGCACTAATACCAGGCCTTGGTCTTCTTAAAATCTGCTAGATAGAATCTCACCATTTGATTTTAATTTTTAACAGTAGTGTAATTAAATATTCCATTAGTTCTTGCCTGCTTTGACTCGCAATGCAGGCAGCCCAAACAAACAAGGCAGCACGGAGAAATGGCTCCTTTCCTATACGCTGCTAGAGAACACAGCCTAATTTTAGTGTGTTGTAACCATGCAAGAGTCTAAACAGATAACATATGCCTTTGGTGGTGTGTGTTCAGCTGGAATGTTGTCTAGAAACCATATTAGTGGGAGCTTCTTGTTGAGCTGGTGTTTGTTCTGGTTGGGAACACATCCTAAGCAAGTCTGTTATGAAGATTTAGTAGACCCCATAGGGCAGCACCCTGCTCTCCTAAACAGAGAAGGTAGTTGTCAACAGTTCTGACAACTGATGTTTGGAATAGGCATCTGCTTGTGTTCTACTATGATGGTTTGACCTGAATTGAGGAATTTTCTCTGAGTGGTTTGGCAGCATGCTGATCCAAGAAGACACCAACAATCAGCTTCTTGGAATCAGTTTTCAAAATTTGATAGTTAAAGAAATCCTAGGATAATGCACAGGTTCAAATGGCGTAGTCACAATTAGATTGTTAATATAATAAAATTTACATCAGATCCTTTATGTTAACATAATAAAATTTACATCAGATCCTTTAAGCATATAAGAGTTGTGAAAAGATGCATCTGTTTTAAGAGCCTTAAGGTATTAACTGAATGTGCTGCATTGTATGACCTCTTGATTTTTTTGCCCTGATTTTTCCAAAGGACTTCAGAATACCAGCGTATGGAATGGCTGCAGGAGAAGCACGTGCTTACACAGCGTGTCACAGAGTATGAAGAGAAATACAAGCAAATGAAGAACAAGCTATGTCGAGCTGCTGTTGCTCAGAAAAAGGCACGTTGTCTCTTCCTTTTTGAATGATCCACCCTGGGTAAAGTTCAGCTTTATGTTGGCCAGCTAGAATGGTTTCAATGTTAAGAGTTTATTTGCAATCTACTGTATATAATAACTAAATAGCTTGGGTTCTTCAAGATTAGCATAGAAATAGGTTGAATGACATGCAAAATAATATTACAGCCAACAACTTTGTTATAATGCCATCAAAGATTTTGTGAGGCTTTCTTTGCACATACGTGTGCATAGATTAAGAGGTGAACCCCTTGATGAGAGAGGATGATGATACTAGATATCAGACAAATGATGTTCTACTTTTTCTTGATGGAATATTAAAATTTTATTTCTTCTCCTAAGCTTACTTTTTAAGAAATAGTTTGGAAGGTAAGGCAGGTAAAACCTCAAGATTAATTAGCGCTGTTATACATTGAACATAGGTTATGAAACCTACCAGTGTCTTTTAAGGTCATAGATAGTTAAGATCAATATGGGAAAAAAAGCCATAAAAACCAAACAACAAAAAAACCCAACAAAAACCAAACCAAAAACCAAAAACAGGAAGCATACTTTTTTGGTTATGCTTATGCTCATTTCTGTGTGTCCATTTAAAGGATGACCATTGTGATTCTCAGATACTGCTAATGTTTGTTAGTACAGCTGGTCACTGACCAACAACTGACTGGCAGTTGTGCCTCTTTCATTCCCATCTATGGATCATTTTCCATCTCTTCTGCTTCCCAACATGGCATTCTAAGCACCTTCAAACATCCCAGCATCTCTTCTTAAAGAAAGAAACTCCCATAAAGTGTTTCTTTATAGCTTGAAACCACATACAGTTTAGATTTAATTTTTACAGGATCTAATCTATTAAGGTATTACTTAGCTGTTTGAAATATCTGTTTGACAGAGAAAGACTCTCAATGACAATAAACAAAGGAGGATGCATGAGAAAATAGAACTTTTGGAAGCCAAGATGGAAGAACTAGAAAAGGAAAATCAAGTGTTAAATAGGTAATTAAATTTGCTTTTTCTTAGCTTAAATAATTACATATGCTCAAGGTATGACTTACAAATATGGAGTATTTTTGAAGATACATGTTACCTCTATTAGTAACCAGAGTCCAGTCTAATGGCCTTTACAGCTCTAGAATTCTTTGAATAGATTCTGTTTAGGATGGGCAGCTGAGAGCTTATGAGACAGTTGCAGGGCTGTCTCTTCAAGAAGAAAAAGAGAAAAAAATACCTGATAGGTGCAGTTGCCGGAATCCCTTTAAAAGAAGGAAGTGAACAAGACATCAGAATTGCAAGAGAAACAGACATGGCATCCTCTTTGAAAGGTGAAGTTCTGGTTTTTCCCTCTTCATTGAGCCCCTACAGAGGGCTTGATTTTAATAATTAATGTAGCTGCACTGACTCACTACTGTGAATGATAATAAAAGCTTAATTTATTTTATGTAAACTCTAATCTATAATAGAGCAGATAGCTAAATATGTAGAGGGGCATTTAGACAGATGTGTAGGCAAAAGAACATACACAGATCTACCTTCCAGTTCTTCTGAGTAAGGATAGGTGGAAACTGGAGGTGTTAAACAGCAGAGCACTCGTGGAGAGCTGTGCTGCTGTATTGGGATAACAAAGATCTTGAGCCATAAACCATCTGTTATTTCCTAGACAGAATGTTTCCTCTGAAGAATATGCTCGCCTCCAGAAGAGGCTGAAGGACTTGCAGCGTCGGCACAATGAATTCCGGACTATAATTCTGAGTCCTGACATACCCGCACTTAACCCAGTCGGTGTAACCCCATCGTCTGCGGGGCCTCCTGGGCCTGCAGCGTCCTTCTCCTTTCTTCAGGTGGGATATAGCACAAGCTGGGAAAATAATACAGCAAAAGAGGCCACTGAAATAGTTCTTTTTTACTGACCTTAGTCTGAAGGAAGGCGTATTTCATCTTTGAACAGAAGTAAGAAATTTTGAGTTATCTGGAGATGTTCCCTTCCTTGCAATAGGAAGGAGTACTTGAAAGACAAAGGAGAACATTACGGAATGTAACAACTGCGTAGTTTTAAGCCAATTCTCCATACTTTGTCCTTCCCCTCAGAGGCTTCAAATGGCTCCTTCTGAGCAAGGAATGCTACTGTTGCTCTCACACCATGGCTTTGTTATTGCAAAGCAGTATTGCTGCTTTTGATTTCTTATGTGGTTAAAAGTCTTAGGTTGAGCTGCTGAGGGTGAAAATCTCTCTGGCTGAGGTTGAGCAGGTTGACTTTACAGATTCATGGTTACTGAGACCTCAGGTTTATGTGCTCCTTCATCTGAGAGGAGGAACATCTGCAAATGTATTTCTTCCTGATGCTGTTCATGAAGAATATCAGAATAATACCCGTGAAACATTGATGAGTAAAATTTAACAAATATGGATGTTCTGGACTTTACAGTTTTTATTTTCCTTAAAGAAAATGAATGTATTGCTCATTTTGGTCCCTTGTGTGTAAAATGTAATAGAGCCACATTCTTTTTCCTTTAAATTTCAAGGAGGAGCAGCATCAAAGAGAGCTTGCCCTGCTTGGCAAGCGATTGGAAGAATTAGAAACCAGACAAAGAAAACAGCTGGAAGATCTTGGACCATCTAGAGAGCGGGTAATGGTGGGATGTGGGGACTTGGCAAGAAATAAGATAAATGGGGGAAATGAAGCACAAAGTGAGGACTCCAAATAAAATCTGCATACTCTTTATACTGTTAGCTTTCAATAACTTATCCTTTGTACATGCTTTTCATATTTTGCCAAAAACATGGTTGTGTGTGCCTGAATAGCATAAAATATATTCTGCATAGTTACTCCTTTGTGGCTCAACTTGTTTTACTGCTGGATTGAAGGACCAGCAGGTCTAAGGACTTTTCTCACTGGGAATCATACAAAGAATATGCAGGGTTGCCATTCATGAGGAGGCTACACCCTGAATTTGTGTTACCAGTGCAATGATATTTAGCATAGCAGCAGTTACAGGCTCAATAATGAGATTCAATTGCAGACTTTTTCTGGTCCACTTGACTTCCCAGTTCTCTGAAGTGCTGCTTCTCTGGGCATGTGTAGGGGAAGTGAAGTGCCTTCCACCATAAGCCAAGAGCAGGTTTGGGATGATTTGGTGAAGCTGAATGGCCACAAGTCTGTTGGACCTGATGTGCATCTCAGGGCCCCGAGGGAACTGGCTGATGTTGTTGCTTGTTTGGACATCGTGGCAATCAGGTGATGCCCTCAGTGACTGGAAAAAGGGAAATTATGCTCCCATTTTTAAAAAGGGAAGAAAAGATGAACCATGAAACTACAGAGTGGTGTGCCTCACCTCAGTGTCTGTGATGATCATGGAGCAGATCCTTCTAGAAGATGTGCTGAGCCAAGTGAAAGACAAGGAGGGCAGCCAAGGTAGCCATCATGTCGTTTCTATGGGCAAATTGTGCCTGAGCAATATGGCCCTGTATGATGGAGTGACAGCAATGGTTGACAGGGGATCACCAACAAATGTCATCATTTAGACTTCTGTCAGGCCTTTGGTACAATCCCACATGACATGGCTGATCTCCAGACAGAAGGGACATGGATTTGATGGGTGAATTGTCATTCAGTGGATAAGGAATTGGCTGGATGGACACAGGCAGAGTTGCAGCCCATGGCTCCATGTCCAGGCAGAGGATGGTGCTGAGTGGGGTCCCTCAGAGCTCACTCTTGGCACCGATGCTCTTCAGTACCTTCACTGATGTCTGGCAGCGAGGTCAAGTGCAGCCTCAGCAGGGTTACTGACACAACAGAAGGAAGGGCTGTCATCCAGACATGGGCCCATGGGGATATTATGCAGTTCAGCATGTCCAAGTGCAAGGTGCTGCATCTGGGTAGGGAAAATCCCAAAAGTGACTATAGACTGGGAAAAGAAGTCACTGAGATCAGCCCTGCAGAGAAGGACAGTGGAGTTCTCATGGATGAAGGGCTGGTCATGAGCCAGCAGTGTGCATTCACAGCCCAGAAGCCCAACCACATCCTGGGCTGCAGCAAAAGCAGCATGGCCAGCAGGGAAAGGGAGGCCTTAGGGAGACATTATTCTTCCAGTATCTAAAGGGGGCTATAAAACTGAGGGGGATTTTTTGTCCAGAGAGTGTCAGAGGACAAGGGACAACAGTTTTAAACTGAAAAAGGGCAGGTTTCAATATTAGGAAGAAATCCTTTACTGTGGAGGTGGTGAGGAACTGGAACAGGTTGTCCAGAGAAGCTGTGGATGTCCCATCCCTGGAAGTGTTCAAGGCCAGGTTGGATGGGGCTCTGAGCAACCTGTAATAGTGGAAGCTGTGCCTGCCCATGGCAGAGGGACTGGGACCAGATGATCTTTGGTCCCTTCCAACACAAACCATTCTGTGATTCTGTGAACTATTGCCAAGATCCCATCTCAATAAGGTTTGTTTTTCAGTTTTTTTCCATAAAGTCAAAACAATAAATAACCTTAGCACAAGGAACTTTGAAAATTGTTTTACAAGGTTTGGATTGTTTAAAATAAACTGACATTTAATATAAAAATTTAAAATAATTTTTTATAATGCCTTTAACACTTGATGATATCCTCTTACTCTTTCAATGTGAAAGTTAATGTATGCTACTCTGGGTTGCAGTTTTGATCACTAACAATGCTGTAATCAACATCTAGGTTGGTATTTTGATGCAGATAAAAAGGATAAAATGAAATTTTAAAAGCTCTGAAAACTTCTATTTGTTACCCATGACAATGTGCCTCTTGTATTTCTATAATGGGAATGGGCAATAATTGGGTTTTTTAATATAATATAGCAGAGATTAGTATAATAAATTGCCTTTGCATTAAGTAAATTTAAGTCTGTATTTATTACTACTCTAATTTGCTAACCACAACAAAAATATTGATTCTAGGCTGAATATATTTTTTTCAGTTCATTATCAGTCCAGAAATTTGTGAAGGATCAGTTATTTATCTAAATTTTTTTACCTGATAATCCAATAATGATTACTTTCCTGGAACTGGAGGAATTTTTGTTATCTAGGTTTTTGTTTGTTTGTATTTGGTTTGTGGTTGTTTTTGTTGTTTTCAAAGTGCTGCAACAAAAACATGGGACAGTGAGAATACACTGTGCAATCTCTTGTAATAGGTTATTGAGTATTGCTGTTAGACTGTAGAAATAGCAAAGGGATGACACCGGCATTGACTCAATTCTTCTCTCCAGAGGCTGCATTTTTCACTTTCCACAGTGTGTAAGTATAAGGATTTGTCTTGGTTCCAGCCAGGACAGGGTTAACTTTTGCAGTACCAGGGGGCTGTGCCTGGGAGCTGGGGTTATTCTACACTACTCATTTGCCAGGCTCAGGGGCAGGGGATCCTTTTGGCTCATGTAGCATGCCAGGCTCCATGTAGTGAGCAACCACGTGTAAATCTGCCTCCCTTCGACCCTCTGTCATTAGTATAGTTCCTGTTACTGATCATTTTCTTATCTCATTGCTGTTTCCAGTAAGTTCTTCTTATCTCATGATCTTTACTTTTTCTGCCTCCAGTTCTCCTCTCCATCCTGCCTCAGAGGAGGAGAGGTGAGGCAGTGGGAGAGCAGAGCGTGCTTTCCAGTGTGTCAGTGGGAGAACTAAATTAGGGAGTACCATTCCTAAACCAGGGTTTATGCATTCTTGGGGAATTTGTTAAACTTCTCTGAGGAAAACAGCGTAGCTATTGGAAGTAACAGGAGCTATTTGTGCTGCTCCTGCATATGAACTTGTACAAAGTAACTCAGTGCCTGAGCCAGCTTTGCCAAACGGGATGGTCACCAGGATCTACCAGCACGGAACCGCCGTCATCAGCTTCATGTTTCTGTCCCCAGCCGCGGCTGTGTCAGCAAGGTGCTCTCTGATGTCAGGGGACAGGGGAGGTTCATACAAACCAGGTAAGACTTGGAGGGCAGAAAAAGGGTAATGGCAGGAGGAGGAATGATGGTCAGCACTTGGTTTGTGGGCTACCTTTCCCAGATGGTCCCAGGCCTTTTGTGTGAAAGCTTATTTCCTGTCCCTTAAGCACCTTCTCCTGAAATAAGGATTATTGGGTTATCATCTTTTTTAACGTGTTTAGTTTTTTAAAAGAATCATCACCCTCAGAGCTGTTAAGTGGTGCAGTTGAAGTGAAAATCCTGAAGGCTGTGTGGAGGTGTGGCGGGCACTGCACAATCAGCCTGTCCCTGGCCTTTTCCAGCTTCTCACAGGTGGGAAGGCAGCTGGGAATCCTCTGGCCCAGGGAATCTCCCTCCATTCAGACTCTGCAGCTGCTGGAGTTTAGGCCAGTGCCTATCCTCCCCAGCATCATCAGAAGTTAGATTCTACCTTCCTGTACCTCTTCCCAATTTCAGGCTGATGAAAGTGTGCTGTGCTGACCTGCAGGGCTGGAGCTGCAGCACTGCTCATCTGATGCCACTCTGTGTCTCACACTCCATTCCTGGCATGACCTTGCCTTGTTACCAGCTGTGTTTGCTTTCTTGTAACCATTTTAAAGTACACAATCAAACTAACCTCCAAATGCTTTTATTCTAGATAAACCCATACAAACACCAACATGTATTTGTCTTTGCACTTTTTTAAACCATTCATTTTAAACAACAGGTTAACTTCTGTACAACAGGAATTACTTTACACATTAGTAAGATTTGACTTCAAACTAGATGACTGCAAAATAATGCTCTGTAAGCTAGTGTTAGAAACACGCTGTTTGCCGTAGCAGTTTGCCTGTAAACATGGAAAGTAAGTTGAAGAGAAGTTTGCTTTTCATTTCTGAGGATGTGATTAGAACTGTTGTGTTGCCATAATAGTCAGAGGTGGTTCTTTTTCTCTGTGTGACAGTAATGGCAAATTGCAGATACAGAAGGTGTACCAATGTTTTGTGTGCTGATCCAAACCTACCAAAAGAGCCACAATCACTTAATTATACTTCACATCACTTAGTGAGATCCACTTGATGGGTTACAAAGTCCCAGTATGACTTAAAAATGGTTTACTAACAGAGTGACACTGTTTAGGAGGCTTGAATAAAAGGCAATAATCCTATTCCAGGCTGTAGATAAAGCTACAGGGCCTGCTTCAACACATACTTAATCTCTAGAAATCATTAAAGCTATTGTAGCAAACAAGCAGTAGTACAAATACAGAATAGGACTGATTTTCATTTCCTCATCAATATAAACACATATAGTGAAGTTCACAGGATCAGACCCACGCAAACAGATTATATTTTACAGCTTTTCAAGCAGAAATGTTGGAGTTGTCTTTTCTGCCTGTACAGAAGGTTACTGTTGAACAAAACTATCACAGTTCATTTGAATGCACTGCCAGCAAACACCTGAAGCAGAAGAGAACTAACTGGAAAGTGTAATCCACTCCTGCCTCTCCTTCAGTATCAATTACTGTGCTTTTTCTATTTATTTGATGCTGCTTTAAAAGGTTAGATTAAGAACAATAAAAATCAAGCCCTTACGTGCAGGTATTCCAAGCTTAAGTGCTAGTCAAGCCATGGTCCACTCTTTTAGGACAGAGGGCAAGATAGGTTAGAGGTGTATGGGGTTTTTTCCAATTAAAATTGAACTTATCAAAATACATTGTGCCAGGCAGAGAACTGCTGAAAGTACTGCAACATTGTAGTGCAGTGTCCTGAACAAAGCCATACATTCCATCAAGTATAAAGTGTAAACTTAATAGCAAGTGTAAGACTTGAATTAAAAAAAAACCAACAAAGCCATCACAGTATGGGTTGGTTGGTGGCTGCCCTCTCTGGTATGCAAGAGGAACAACTTGTGCAATCACATGGTAGGGAGGGGGCAGACCAGCAGGACCCTGTTTTGTGTTTGCTTTTCTCCACATTAACAGCCTGCCTTGCTTCTGCCACTGGGATTGTGCCTGGGGCCAGCTGCCTTTGTGCCCAGAGCAGGCGGCATTAGCACCGATGCCTGAGCTCTGGGGCTCCTCCAGCTCAGCACCGCGTGCTCCTCCGCTGCCTGGGACCTCTGTGCAGCCAGCTCTGGCTGCTCACAGCCCCAGCACCGGCTTTCTGTACCAAACCTGGGCCACCTGTGCCATTCACAGCCCATGGCACCTTTCCCACTGCCAAGGCAGGTGACAGCTCTGCCCTCGCCTGTGGGCCACTGTGCTACACCACTCACCTGCAGCGGTGGGTCCCTCCAGAAATGTATGGAAATGTATCTATCTCCTTGTCATGAATGCCTTACCTCAAATCTAAGGGCACGTGACAGCCTCAGAACGTGCCTCCTGTGGCTGAAGCAGAGTCCAGGCTGACAAACCCTTTCAGCTCTGTAGGAGAGGGTAGGGTTGTGCTGGTGCTGTAGCAGAGCCAGAGCCACGGCTGCTCCTCTGTCGCTTTGTTTAGAAGCCACTGCCCCAGCCCCATCCCAGCAGCACAGCCATGCCCCTGCTTTCCATGCAAGTGTAATGGACACCTTCCTTCCAAAATGGCCAAGCCTCAAAAAACCCCAGCTGGACTAAGGCAGACAGTTATCTCTCCCCACCCCAACCCCAGCAAGTTTGTATCATTGTCTCAAACCCCAGTCTTCCTGTTCTTAAATATTATTAAACCAACCTTTGAGCTGACCCCCCACATGCTGGCTTTAGGTCTGTGAGGCCCTTGCACACAGATGGCAAGGCTGGCCAGGACCATGGGCACTGATGCATGGGCTGATCATGCACCTGAGTACAGCTTTGTGCACCAAAGTGCAGCCATGGGCAGCTGCTTCATCAAATCACAAGTGTCCTGATGCAGTGCAGTTTCAGCTGTGAAGCTGCTCACAAGTGTTTCACAGCTTATTTAAGGATGGAAAGGTCAAAAATGTAAACACAGACTGATGGTGGCTGAATGCCCTTCTCCAAAAGCCTCCCCTCACCTCTTCCCCTCAGTGGTTCGCTTCACTTTGGACATGGAATTTCTAACCTAACAAAGGTAAGTCTGCCATGTGGCATTTGGCCTTCCAACCTCAGACCCACTGTGTCTGCTAAACACACTTATCCTAAGTGTCACTTTGGTGCCAGGTTGTTGTTGGGTTTTCTTTGATGTGTTTGAGGTTGATTTTTTTTTGTGTTTTTCTTTTGTTTTGGTAGTTTTCTTTTTTTTGTTGTTGTTTTTTGGTGGTTTATTTTTTCTGAACAGGATCTAGCGAACATTTGACTGGAAGGAAGGAAACTGCAGCTGACCCGTATTCTCACCCTCACAATTTGCCAAGCTGCTAAAAGGATGTGGTGAAACATCAGCTTTTTCTCTTAAAAAAAAGAGGTAAGTGACTTGCAAGTTCACATGGGCAACTCTGAACTTACAGTGTATTTTGCACATCTCCTATGACCTTATTTTAAAGTAAGCCAAAAGCTTACTAGATGGTACTTTTCAACCAAAGGGTTATGTGTGCTCAAGTACCTAAAAATGCTGACCCTGCCGACATTGGGTTCACTTTCACATGCCCCTGTGTGAATATGTAACCGTGCCCATATTTCACTCCCAATCGTCGATTACGTGGAATGGTCAGAGTGGAGAAGAGTGTCCAAACGTTTCAAACCCTGTACATAAAGTCAGTCAAAACAGTTTGGGGAGCAGTAGCACTAATAGAAAATCCCCCACAGTGGTGCTGTGAGTCAGTGCTCTGCTCAATGCCATTTGCATTTTTTCTTTTCATCAAATAAGGCTTTTACTTGCTGGAGCTGTTTCTGGACTTCTTCAAACCCCCGTTCTCGCTCGAGTTTGCTGATAATCTGTTAACAATTAGCAGAAGAGAGAATAATTTTTTTTAATGCTTATTTTACTTGCTATTTTACAAAGCCTGTTTTTCTGTACTCTAACAACTACTGACAGAAAAATGCATTGAGTGCCTGCTTATCTGTAAACATTCTTTTCAGACTTTAACACTTTATTTTGGTAGTTTTCCCTTCAAGTCATTCTGATCACAGGATTTGCAACACTTCCACAAAAGAATGACTGAGCCAAGCAAAAAAATCCAAACCAAACCCAACACATGCTCATCTCTCAGACTGTGAGGCAAGGTCAGTGCTCCAGCTTTTACCCTACAGAAGATTTGCAAGTGATATTTTATTTCTCTTCCTCTGCCCTATAAGCCAAGGGCAATAAACTGCCTCTTTAACTCACCCACTTGGCTCTGGCCCAGGTGATAGAATGGAGCACTACTGCTGTCTGAAATCTCAGCTGGGAATGCTACACAGGGACAGGTCTCAGTAAACAATGAAAGAGATTTAGATGCTCCCAGTCAAAAGCCAGAGGGGGAAGAGCAGAGGGAAAATTTCCTTCTAAGGATGGGCTATTTTTAGCCCGTGCTAGCTTCAAAAAAGCAAAAATGGGCACTAAGACTAGAAAGTACACTGAATTCTCCTGTATCAATCATTTTAATGAGCTTAATAAAGGATGATCCCATTTTGAGTATCATCCCAAGCTTGTTTCAGGAGGCAAAGATTTGATGCTGAATCCAGGTAATTTGGGATGTCAGAGATCAGAAGTGGTAAGCCAGCTAACAGGTGACTGAGAGCTGGATGACTACAGCAAGTGCTGGTGCTTGCTGCTGAGGATGAAAGAGAGAAAGGCCTGGTTGCTGGGAAACCCAGACAACCTGCTGGAAGCATAAGGAGGCCTTCAGGCAACACACCCCAGCTGGCTCTTATCTGAGTCCCTGCACAGGAACACGCAGCCTCTGTTAAGGATGCTGAACAAAATGGAGTGGAGAATCCTATCATGCAAAGTGGAGGACAGGGATTTTCTTAGAAAGCAGCTTAGAGATAGCCTGTGACTAAGTACTTTCAGCTGAGGAAAGATTTCTTTTGTTAGTAATAGCAGGGACTGGAAACTATAGCTGTTTCTTTTTAAGAGAAAGACTATTAGAGGAGAGCATTAAGACAGCTGTGATGGGAAAGGAGCAGACAACTCTTGCTTTAAGGCTGTGTGCTCCACTGAGGTGTTTGCACTGACTGTGAAATCAAGAACCCTGGTGCTACAGTCTAATCTGATTCTGAGCCTCCAGGGAAATGGAGCACGTGCACAGGAGTTGTGATGGGCATTTGCAGAGACTCTGCAAACACAGTAAAACAAGAAGCCTTGGCTATATAGGAACTTCCTCAAAACTGCAGGGAAAATGTTATTGCTACAGCCTCTGTGCAATGCAGCAGTGACAGCAAAGGGCACTGACAAACCCTTGGCCTGTGCCCCCTCAGAGGGGCGGGGGCTGCAGCGCCCGGGGGCTGTGCTGCTCCAGCCCCTCCCAGCTCCGCAGCAGCCACGGCTGCATTAAGGAGGGGCTGCCTTGGGGGTGGCACCCAGCAGGTCCCACAGCAGCCCAGCCCTTGGTTACTGTGTTACCCCACATTAAGGATTCAGCTGAAATTGCAGATGTGCTTACCTCGTCATAGTATTTCACTATGTATTTGTAGATTTCAAACAAGGCCACTTTCTCATTAAATTCATTTTCGTGTTTCTAAAACAGACAACAGTTCTGGTCAGATATTTCTCCTTTAAAAAAAAAACAACTTAACATGAAAGCAAATGAAGTTGCTGCTTCTAAACCATACCTTAGATTCCTGAGCTAGAAATTCTTCAACCTCTGCAGTGGTCAATGGAGGCAGATCCCTGATGGCTTTGTAGTACGCTTTCACCTCCTTCTTGTAGAGAGGAATGTCCTTAGCATAGAGAAGTTTATTTGTTGGTGCTTCCTTAAAAGAAAAAAATTGAAGCCTTGTAACTTTTCACAGCACAGATTTCCTGAGGTTCCACCTCCACACAGTTAATTACATCTAATTGTGTCTGTGTGACTCATTTTTCTTTGCTGTGCTTATATGCAAGGAACCAAGATTATAAAACAAAGATGCAAACCAGAGGCAGGATTTCACTAATAGTGTATTGTGTTTCATGACAATTGCCATGTAATTATTTCTATTGACATCAGGATTGATGACTTTTTGTCCCTCAGACATATTTTTCTTTCTTACTTCCTCCTTACAGATCCCTAGACCTGAAAGATTTTGAAAGCTGAACCAAAGGGTCTGAGGGCAAAACCCAATTTACGTCCAAGATACAGCAGTACTGCTGAAAGGAAAGTTCCCTGGCAGTGACACACCAGAGAGTCTTGTTAGGTGCTGTCCTGGCAGAGGTTCCCCTAAATCTCTTTGGTCCCTACTACTCCTTTCCCTCAGGGGTTTGAGAGCATGGAGAGCTGACTGCCAGACACACAAAGCCAAAGGGATTTTTCTTCACCCCAGGACTTCAACAACCCCGGCCAGCATTAACCTATCCAGGAGCTTTAGGCTCATTTGAGGAAATAAGTGCTGATGCTTGTGATAGGAGCCAAAGCCCCACCTGGAAAACTGATTTTCAGAATGTAAAAGTGGGGGCTGGTAGTTTCCTGTTTAAGGTCTGGGCAATAAGTGACATAACCTTGTGTTATGTTGTCACCACTGCTTCCAATTGTGATGAAGTAATTTAAATGTTTGTTTTCTAAATGGCTAAGAGATGTCTCAAGATAAAAGCCTAAAAATCATGAAGGTAAATACATTTTAGTATTAGAAGGACACAAGATATTTGCTGCATTGCAAACCTTTATCAGGCTTCAGCACCCCTTTTCAAATAGCTAACAGGAGCTGTTGTTTCAACAATTCTGCATAGTGGATGTTAAACACAGAAACCTAACAACCATGCTCATTTTACAGTTTTTCCATCAAGGAAGTGATGTGATTAGCTTTAATTTATGATACTTCACTTGTAAAGCAAGAGAAACAAGCACAATAATTGCTATTTACCTTTAACAGATAAGCAGTTGGATTAGATCACATAGGAAATTAGTCCATTTTAATATAAGTTTTTTCAGGCTAAAAAGTTTCTAGCCTGTTTTTCTCGGTAGTATGAGCCTGAACAAAAGCTTCCTGCTATGGTCCAAAGAAAAGGAAAATACCCTGGGGAAAAAGGAAGTATTTCTGATCCCCAGAGTTCTGGACACTATACTAAAGAGTTTTTGAATGTAAGATTCCTGAACTTGTTGCTCCAGCAAATAATTTTGCATATAAAAAGGGAGCAGCTAATATATGTGAAAGGAACTGTTTCAGTCTTCAGAGGTCTTTCAGTATTGTTACAGCTTCCACTAGCTTATTGTGAGTGTTTTCTGCACACTGGTGTGTGGCAGACAAAATCTGGACTACTTATCAAATAACGTTAATACTTTTAAGACCTTTGTTTAAAACTCCATTAGAACTTTACAATTTCCATCTTCTTGCCACCTATTGTGTAAACACACTGTGCAGAACTGAACTGCAGAGAAAACAAGCAGCAGTTAACTATAAATAAGGCATTCTCATAGCTGTATCTGTCTACCAGTGAATTCTTCAGTCTCAGGAGACAGAGAAACGAGGAATGGAAACCCAGCTTAATTAGGCCCTTGACAATTCTGCCCCCAATATCAGCAGATCCAGAATTTCATCATCCTAATCATTATACATTTGAAAAACGCATTTGTTGAGAAAGTAAGAGAAGACTGGAGGGGCAGCATTACCTTCCCCAGTGTCTGTTCTGCGAGAGAAAAGGCATCCATGAAGGCCTGTGCGATTACAGACAGACAGCCATCTATGTGTGAAGTCTTCTTAATGTCAAAGACAAACTGGGGATTCTTCAGTATGTTCACCCAGAAGCGAAGAGGAAGACTAGACAGGAGAAAGAACAAACATCTTTAAAATCAACCACTCAAATAGCACAACTGCTTTTAAATGGTCCTTAATTGCAACTGCACTCATGGAACAAAGCACATTCCTGGCTGCTTCTTCACACTAAAAAAGGGGTCAGGGAACAAAGGCTACAGAGCAAACGCATCTGTCAGGCACCCAGCTTCAAATAATGCTCCCAATCTGCAGCTACTTCTTTCAGAGTGAGAAGTCGGTGTGCAGGCTGCACAGACCTGGAAGCTCTGATGGTTTGTGTTGTATTAAATCAATACACTAAAGTTACTGTTATCCACAAAGCCAAACCACATCTTATTCCCAGACATGCCAAAATCTTATTCTTCTGCTCACACCTGACACATTTCATTTTTGCAACTGTGTTCAGAGAGCACACACCCCCCTGTTTATATCCCATGGGCATACCTGTTGGTTTTCCATATGTGAACCACATCAGGATCAGTAATTTTTTTGCTCTCAGCCTGGGCATCCAAAAAGTCAAAGAAGTACTTGATGGCAACAGGTGCTTTATTGTTGGGTAAACTCCAAATGCTCCTGAAGAGCTTTTCAACAACTGCATGAATTGCCACCTAAAAGTAACAAAGTTAATAGTTTGTTACTATTACACAAGCAAAGAATAGGATGTTTTACCTCAGAGAGTTGTGTGTGCCCCTAGACAACCACACATAGAAAATTACCATATGCTTGTGGCAAACATCAAGGCCATTGGCAAACAGGACAGTAACAAAAATGGAACTACAATACATCACAATGAGCTCCTTCCATATGTCACGTGTCCTGTAGCTCTGTTACAGGAGAATCATGGTGAATTCTGTGATAAATCACAGGTGGAAAGAACCACTTGGGCTAATAAACACAACATCCACTCTTGGGATACTGCTGCCACTGTTGCTAAAAGCATTTGAAATTTGTGACTGGAATTAAGAGGGAGGTGAGAAAAAAGCAGTTTAGCCACTTTCCTAGGGCACTGGTCTTCCAGGTGCCATCTGTGACACAATCTCAACACGTGCTCATCAACACTTCACAGCCAAGTGGCTCTGGCATTTGATCTAATTCTAGAATAACAGCTTTGGGTGCTATAAGACACTAATATTAGAGAGAAGAACTGAAAACTGGATATTTCTGATACCTAAGTGTAGATATTTGGCTCATTAAAGGTAGGGTTTGGTTGCTGCTGGACTCACTGACATAATCACTGAGTATTTATAAGTAGAGGCAAACAAAGGAAAACACTGTTTTGTGCTTTATTTCTTCACATCTGTTTTGAAGCTCAGTTCAGCCCAATCTTCTCTTGACAAGAAGGATTTAATCATATCCCAGGGCCTTGATGAATTCGGGCCAGTTCATTTCATGGGGTAAACTCTGAGATTGTGTCTGTGTGCATGTATGGGAGACAGGGGAGCAGAGAGAGAGAGAGAGATGGTGAGATGCAATTTCATTTAGTGCACAGCCTATCATGAGAGGAATTTCACAGCAAAGAATATCACAGCTCTGTTGTTCAGGGCAGTGTCCTACTTTGGAGTAGATGATTAATTTAAAGCCCTTTAAAAGGCCTATTTCTAAAAAGCCTGATCTTTTCTTCTGTACCTCAGTCTTCCACCATAAGACATTACTGGTTTACTCCAGCATTTCCTGAGGGCTCATGTTAGTTTTCACAGGTAATGAGAAATGACCAGTCTTCACTCTCACTTTGGGGACTGTCCCAAATTACTTCAGATGCTATCAACAGCCTAATTAAATAATGATTGATAGACTTTTAAATGCAAGAAGGCTATAATCATCATCCCTTCAGGCCTCTTGCACAGCTCAGTGTTGTGCACCCATGAATATTTTATGCAATATGCTGTTGCAAAGAGCTTTCTAACCATTTGGAGTTAAGTCAGAAACAAAATGACGTTACCAGAGGGAGCGAGCAGGACTTATTCCTAAGCAATGCACATTGTATAAATTAGGTACTTGTATTATAAATCCTAAAGACCTTGCTTTTAAAGTTAATCTAGTTATTTTGAATGCCTAATCTGAAACCATAACAGATTATTTCATTTTGTGGGCAGTATCTTGTGAAACTCAGGCTTCAGAAGTTGTCTCTAAGCTGGGCAAACGCTAGAGCAGAATGAGGAGATTGTTGACTGAAAGCTGTCATTCCAGAGTGGCTCATTCTCACCCTATGGAACTCTGTGGTAAAACTCACTTTCCATGGGCTAAATAACAACCTTTTTCTTTAACCTGAGAAGAAGGTTGTGCTTACTAAGGAGATACTATGTGTAATCAGACAATTTTAGAACTCTAGTATTAGAAAACCTGAAATGTGTCTGTCTTTGCAAAAGGTCATGCCCCATAGTTAGCGTGGCGATTTTTGGATGCCACCTTTTCATTTAATATTTAATTTACACTCAGGAAGTCTGCACTACTTCTGGTTTTGTTTGTGTTTCTGTTATGCCAAACTATCCAAGCCAACACCAGCCCTCCCCCAAAACAAAGCCTTTACAGTTTACCTTGGTTGACAGAAGTTTTGTGAGATACATTTCTTTCACTTTGAATTTTTGTTTTCCTTTGTGACCTGCTCCCTTCACATCTTTGTTTGCTTCAGAGTCTGGTAAAATCTGTTACAAAGAGATTAGAGAGATTACACAGATCCAAATACAGCTCAGTATTAAATCTACCACTCAGCAGTGGAATGATTCAACTCACCAAATGACAGTGTTCGTCTGAGTAGTCCACATCTAAACAACAAAAGCAGAGAGCCATTAATGAAACACACAGCCACAAGCTTGTGAGTTCTGCTGGGCTCTGGGCCGTGCAGCAGGGTGCATCCAAGATGCCAAACAAGCAGAGTCAGTGTCATCCTTTCCTGCCTGCACTGTGGGGAAGTCTCTGAGAAATGCATGGACCCTGTGCACCTCCCTAGTGCCAACCTGTAGCTTGGACCACTGTGATACAGCATCCTATCTGCTGCTGGGGTAAGCTGGCAGCAACCCCAGCTCCTCTGAAAGGAGGACAAGATGAGATGATAGCAGGGGTTTAAGCCTCTAGGAGTGCTGGGTGCAGGTGGGCTGAGGTCAGGCTTGAACACAACGGCTGGGAACAAACAACCTCAGCTTTGCTGAGGGGGAGATGCACATCTCTCCTAACTTTGATGATAAGGAAACACATCTTAGGAGTGTGCTTCTGCACAGAGCTACAGAAAGTTCTACCCTCATCCACCAGCTGGGTCAGAGCAACCTGCATCACAGGGCTAGGTGAGATGAACTGACCCCTTGTAAGCACCCTTTCTCTGCTGACATGCTGCTCAGACAGTGAAGTCAAAGCTTTCAGAAACACACTCAAGAGAATAAGGACAATTCCAAAACAATGGGGGTTTTATCATTTGTGTTTCTGCACAGTGCAGCATTATGGCTGTGATTCACAGCTCAGGGCACCAGGCAGAGAGAGCTGTTCCCTCTCTTTGTGTCAGCTGGACTTCCCTGTCCTGCTTTCCTGCCTATGAGCCTGTATCTCTAGGTAATCATTTGCTGAGGACTGTAAGCCCTTCTGTCCTTCTTTCCTTTGCCTTCTTTCTTGCTTTTAGGCCCACTGTGCCTGCCAGAGACCCAGAGCTGGGGCTCTTCATTTGGCTCAACTATATCAAAGTACCAATTCCTCCAACCTCCTGTTGCCCAAGATACAATCAGAGCTCATTTCTCTGCATTCCCAACCATTCTGCACAAAAGTTTAAATGGGTCACAGTGAGTGTGTTACCTGAGCGGGTGTTTGCCTTCTTTTTGAAGACTTTTATGGTTGCTCCATTTGAAATCTGAAAGAAGAAACAAACATATCATGTTGAAACAGAAGTGCTTACAATTCACAAAAGCCTCAGTTTCATTTCCTCTGTCCCTCAGCCCGTGGCAGTGCAGGACAGCCCAGCCTGCTTTGTTCTCACCACAGTTGCACAGCCTTCAGCAGGCAGCCAGGCTGGGCTTTCAGGCACAGGCAGTGGCTGCACCTTGTCAGCACTACCCAGACACGTGGAAAGGCACCTCTCCCAGTGCACCTTGAAGACCTTTCCCTTCCTTTGATTTTTCTGGTTCAGCCTATATGTGGACATTTTCATGTTCATGTATTGCTCTGTGCTGTTTCTTGCATCCATTTTTCCATAGATTGCTCAGGTTAAATTCTCTGTGCCCAGTGCAACAGAATCTTATGGGAAGGTGAGACACACAAAGGAGAATTCTCTTCTGCTCCCCTTTCTTTCAGCTCAGTCTGTTCTCCCCATGTCCTGTGGAGGGGCCATTCTGAGGGTTTAGCCTGGTGCTCCCAAGAACTATTTTCAAACTGAGCAAAATATTTATACACCATAAGATCAAGATCCATATCTTACCATCTTGGGATTTCTAGGAAAAATCAACCTCCTCCTTCCCTGAATTTATAGTGTTGCCAGGATGTTACTCATTATCTTTAAAACAAACTGGCAAGCCATGCTTTTATTGTCAAAGAGTAACTAAAAAATGGCTCCCACTGAGAACTACACCACTGCTCTGCTATCAAATGTTGAGTCTTGCCAAGTGCTAGTGTACTTGCCTCTATAATTACAAAAACAACCGGCCAGTTCTAGGAAGGGATCTCTGCCAAAATAATTTAAGTGTTTTTTAAACCTTGGCAGCCAGCCTGGTGTGAGAAACCAGTTTAAACATTAAGATACTCTATCAAAAGCTGTGTCTTGTGCCAAAAAATCTGCACTCACATTTGCTCCTGGAAAGTAAATGCAATCTATTTTATGATTTTTTTTGCAGAGATTCCATCTATCATACAGACTTTCAGAACTATTTTAAATAGCACAGAACACTTGAAAACCCCGCTACAAATAGGAATATGCTGTAAGGCTAGCTTGTGAGGGGATACCAACACCCAGACATTCCTCCCACTTGTCCCTGGAGACAGATAAACAGGAACAGTGCTACCCAGCAGCTCACCCCCTCCCATGCAGCCTCCATTCCTTCCCCAGGAGGTAGCAGGGCAGCTCAGTGCTGAAATGTGTTGACTTCTGTCCTCAGGGAGATGGCAGAGCTCACAGGGAGAACTGTGCTGCCCTCCAGGAATCTGAGGCATTGCAGCAGAGCAGCCATGACCAAAGCCCACACTTTAGGTTTTATTTTTGGGACAAATTATGCTTTTAGCAGTGAGTAGACTATGCTTTCTTTTTATCATTACTGCAGCAGCCATTCTTGCTGTTTCTTACAGTGTGATCCAATTTTAAAAAAAAGCATTTTAAAAACTCCTTCTTTTTGCATCTTGCTGTCTAAATCACTTTTTTGTGGTGGGCTGCTACCATGGGCACCTGAAAATTTTTTGCTTTGCCAGTTGCATTGTTGAGGGGGACAAACAGGGAAAAGAGAGATCTCTTCCAATCCAGACAACATGGAATAGAGCTACTTTGCAAAACAGAAGACACGGTGGTGTGGCTCTATGCCTCTTGCTCCCCAGGCCTCCTGTGCTCACTGTAATCCAGTCCTTGCCAGTGAGCTCCCAGGATTACATTCAGTTCTGCTTGATGTGGCTCTGCCTGCTCCTGGAACGGTGGTACTCCTGAAAGCTGAGAAACTGGAGATCTGTGACTGCACAGCAGGTCTGAAAGTGACTGTCCAGCTCTGTTCTTGTGTGGGGAATGAGATGTCAAGATAATAAGCAACTTTCTTATCATGGCTTGTGGTTATTCTCATGGAAGTGATAATACAGACCTCATAAATAAACATATTGATAAACCTCCTAGGAGCCAAAAATTAGAGCAAAAGTAGCACACAGGCCAGAGGCATAAGAGAGTCTAACAGAACAGTGGATTTTTTTCTCTTCACAAACACTACACAAGAATGCAAATGCACCATTCTTGCATATTTTAAAAATCAGTGTAGAAACTATGTCTACTTTTTTCAAGATTGACTGGTGATCTTGGACCCTCACAACACAACTCTCATGCTCCAGTGTCTTAAAAAAGTTTGATGGTACTTCCCAATTTCAAACATCTGGTTACTTTGTAGCATTTAAGGCTGGTAAACAAAAAGGAAAATTCAGGCTTGCCACAAAACTCGAGGCATTGTTGAAATGTAAGTTGGAATTTCTCAGGCAATGTTACTGCCCTCACAGAGTGTATGCAATGTTCCTTTTTCTTGCTCTCTAGACACTTTTACATTCCTTTTTGCATCAATATACATACAAGAAAATAAACTAGAAGTGCTAATGGCTAATACTTGCCACTAAGCCACTGCCTAAAATACCATTGAGCTTTTGCCTAAAACATACATTATTTTGTCCGTGTCAGAAAATGTGAACTAAACTATGGAAGAGACATGCAGTACAATTTCCATAAGGCAGCTGCTAAGCTATAATTAGTGTAGTTACAGCTTTGCAAAAACAACTGCGCCTCCTACCTAACTTGCAGCTGCAAGAAACCCTCGCCTGCAGAAACCTCAGACAAAACATGGGCTGGGACAAAGATACCCAGGGATGACAGAGACCAGTGGGGCAGACTTAGCTGCCATGAGGTCTGACACCCATGAGCCACAGCTTGCCATGAGCTCCAGGCATACAGCAGCTCCAGGCTGCTGGGGAAAGCAGGGAGCACCTGCAATAGCCGCCTGTGGTAAAGAGGGCAGGCACTGCTGCATTGGACAGAAGTTCCAACACCTAATCTAATTCAAATCTACACTGACCTGTGCTGTACAGGCTCAAACTGCAACACTACAATGCCCTAATTTGTACAAAATCTCTACAAGTGGAGTGGAGGAGGTCACACATTCACCTATAGACAAGATTCAAGACAGGCACAGAAAAGCCACTGCATGGTGACTCAGGATATCTGGGTTTACTGCTGAACCCCTGTGAGGTGAGGAGAGCATCAAATGCCTACAGAAATCTGTAAAGTGACTCCAAATGAGCTTGCTTCAGATCTAAGCAGCCTTGTTCTCTGCCCAGGATACAAATTTCTGCTAAAAATCCTTGCTTCTCTATAGATGGCACAGTATTTGCTCATGCAGACAGCAACATGTTCCGTGTTGGCTCAGGCTCCTCAGCACCATACTGCACTGCACAGCACAGACCTATGGCAGCAAAACTTCTAAATCAATAAAAATTTATGAACTTGTTAAGAGCCAGACTTTCAAATTCAATGAGGCACGAGGAAAGACCTGTAAAAGCACTCAGCATGATAACCTCCATTTCCAAAATCTATCTGTAAGCATCACATGTGAACTTCCATATCACCTGAGGCCAATCACCTGCTGCACATTTTCCTCCAACATCTCACTCTCTGTTTTGACTGGTGTCACTGAAAACTCCTCAGAGAGGAAATGCTGCTTGCTCTGCTTTCACAGTGTGCTACACCCAGGAGGGCTCTGCCACCAGTTGCAGTTCTGTGTGTTGTTGCAATGATGGACAGATTATTGCAGCATGGCAAACAACTGCTTTACAGGGGCAACTGGAAGCAGAGGGGAAGACACGGTACAAGTGCCAACAGCAGATGGAAGCAGAAACAGAGAGAGAAAAAGGCAAGGAGACTGACACAGGAGGTATCAAGAAAAGAGGGAGAAAAGCTATCAATCCTTTTTATTCTGACTCGCAGTGAGATTTCAAAAGTATCAATACTGCCTGTTCAGATAATCAAAATATGAAGCAGGATGAGGTAAACAGTTGCTCATGGTGCAACAAAAACTCAACAGCAGAGACTCAAAAAGACCCAAGGCAATGTTCGTAGCTGGAAATCAGATTTTGTTTTAAATGAAATGCTTGACAGAATTAACAGTTTACCGGTATGTTTGAACCAAGCAACCCTGCAACAAGGAAACCTCTGAAAAGTAACAGAAAACATGACTCATTGGCAAGAATGTTGTGTGCCACACAATTCTTTCCTTCTGTTGATGATGCTCAGCTATGACTTCAAGCTGTGCTGATCACATTTGAGAGCCATGGAGAAGCATCTCAAATCGCTGGTCTGGCTTCCGTGCTTACCTCATAATGGCCGATGGTATTGAGCTTCCTTATCCCATCATCCATCACCTCTGAGGAGCCATCAATATCTAACAGTTCTCTTTGCTGCTCCTCAGACACAAGTTCTGCAGTATGACAGCAACAGAAAACAATTACGCCCCAATGGCATTCTCACTGTACCGACATTTGTAAAGAAAAACAACACCCAACTATTTTTGGACCAGTGACTCCCAACTGAGCTGCCTCTCTCTATCCTTGTGCTAGGTCACATGAAAATGGTATTGCACTCCCACACTTCTGATTCCTTTTCTGGGGTGACAACCTGGGTGGCCTCCCTTTCAGCAGGTTTTGGTGCTTCACTCAGTGTAGGTCAAGGCAGAGTTTTTGGAGGTGCTTTCACCTAATCACTATTCTGCTGCACAAGTGTGTCCTGCTGTAAAGGTTGCACTGGGACTAGAGGAAAGGTTCCACAAGCCATTTCTAAGAGATCACTAAAATGAGCTGTACAAGACCGACACTGTACCTGTGAAGGGTGGTCAGGCACTGGTACAGGATATAGGCATCAAGACATCAGATATGAAAGTAAATTATGAGCACTTGCCAACACAGAGTCTGAGATGGTGAGGAAGTATCGACATCTTAGGGAGTGTGACAAATGCCACCAGTCCAGGAGGTGACAAATGCCAACAATATAGAGTGAGTTAGGTTTCCTACTAGGGTAGGTGGGAAGTGGTATGGTGGTGATAGCTACAGACCTTGGGCTCTTGAAAACCCACCAAGGAAAGGTGGTTTGACTCATCTGCTGGAACAGCCTTATTTACATCTGCAGATATTGTAGGTGACTTTGTGAGTCACGGGCAAGTTATTATATAAACCAAGTCTGACTATAAATAAGATTTATTTGAAGGCTCTTCTGATCAAGGGCAATGTAGGCCTGTAGGAAGGAAGGAAGGGAGGTAGGAGGAATAGTAGATAGGGACTAAAATACTTGATTATCATGATATGTCATCTTATCGCCTGACAAAATGTAACATCCAACCAGCTGCACTTAGGTGGAGGGCCTGCCACCTTACTTACGCCAGAAAGGAATAGAGAAATTCTATACACATAATAAATGACATCACTGTTAATTGCAACGCTGACATCCTTGCAGAAGTGAAGCAGATATGGCTCCAGTGTTCTAACTGGCAACATAAATAAATCTAGTGCTTGCCTCAGAATTCCTCACAAAAGCTAAGTTCTGTATGAACTCTGAAAAGAATCAAAGCAAAGGTAGGTGTTCCTAATAAGAAAACTCCACAACAGGCCAGTCAATACAGCACAGTGACATTCTCTTACCAAGACCAATTTCATCCAGCTGAAGACCATAGAGAAAGCCATTCTTATTGAAGAAAGCCTGAAGGCTCTTCTCCTTGGCTTGGCCTATGGTGTCACAGTCCAGAACATTAACTTGAATAGTTTGAGAGGCATCTCCACTCTCGTTTTCGGGGATTTTTTCAAAAATAATGTTCAGCGTCTGGGGAAGGAAACACATGTTATTCTGACTTATAGGGAACACCTGGCATAGGAAACCTACAAACTCCAGACAGATTTTCAGCACCTGAGAGATTTTCAGCATATTTATTATTAAAGTTGTTTCAAATAAAGATTATTTGAATGAATTACACAAAGAAGCATTTAGAATTCTTCCTGTTAATAAAATGAAAAATAGATATATATAGCTATGTATTTCCAAAAGTGTAATTTGTCTTCTGCTTTTGTGCAAATGTATTTCAGTGAATTACCAAAAAATCAAGAGACGAGGAAGAATTACAATGCATGCTCTAAAAAAAGCAGATCTTTTATGTAAAATGAATGCCTTAACAGCAAAACTGTAAGTGACAAGAGATCTGATAAGGTTGCTGAGTAAGCAGCCATGGTAAGCATGATTGATTCTGAGTGGCAAGAAAGCAGTGTTAAAATGCATATTTACACCAGCAGATTATGCTGAGTGCCTTATATCCCACAGAAGGTACAGCTCCCCTGGAGCTGTCAGTGTCTGTCTGTGCACAGCCCCATCTCTGCAGGCAGCACTGACAGGGCTGCCACAGAAGCAGTGAAAATAGATACAATCCAAAGTGGTACAGATAGAATCCAAAGTGGTACAGATCTGCACAGAAAAGTGCATTGTGTCCCATTAGTTGTTATCTCAGCTCAAACACTCATGTCTGGTTACAGCACCCCTGCCCTTTAGCTCACTGCTACTCCTGGCTGGGACACAACTCCTCTGCTGGGCTGCACACGAGCTGAGTAGGGGCTGGAGGGAGCTGCCAGTGACACTGAGTGACTGTCCCCAGGGAATGGTTTTTTTGTCAGCTCATATTTCTGATCAGGTCAGGCAGATCAGCTGCTAGAAGGCAGGAAATAAGGGATAAGCACAGAATTGCTAAGTTGTAATTGTAACTGCCAAGAAATAACATCAAAAATTTGCAGTGCCACAGCCTGCTCTGTGCAGTGAAATCGCTGTCCAGCCACATGGACACAGATGTTCTGCTGGAGATGTCTTGGGACAGGATTAAAACAAGTGTTTTAGGTGCCAGCACTTGATTGCAAGTGGCATAGGAAAATAAATGTACTCAAACCATTCTGGCTGCTGAACAGCTGTGGCATAACATTTATCTTCTGACTGAAATGAGAGGACTCCATGTGACTCTGAAGGACTGAGCATTAAAACAGGAAGCAAGTAAACAATTTTTTGTCTCTGCTGTCACATGAAGGAAAGAATTTCTGTCCAGGTTGTTGCAGGGACAACTTTTCTATCTTCTCACAAAAATAGGTAGTTATTAATAGTTGTAGAATAGAATTTTCTGCTTATTACCCAGCAAGAGTGGAAATTACAACATGCTACTAGTGAAAAAAAAGTAATCCAATGCAACAAAAATTAATTTTACTGTCTCTACAGAAGCAAAGGGACTATTAAAAACAGGGTTGCAAAACTATTAAGATTATGATTTAAGAAAGACTAGGATGTAACTGAAGTAAGAGGGAACAACTTAATCAGGACACTGAGATGTTTAATTGTGAGGAAAATGAGTCCATGGAAAGGACAGATGGAACAAGAGACAAGGATATGTGGGAATTGCAGAAGGAGAAGCAGACTGGACACCATGCCTCAGGTTGGGATTTCATGCAGAAAATTAATAAAAAATATATTGGCACAGCAATGAGGGAGTCATGCTTGGTTAGGTCCACAGACCAACTGTACAGACAGCAGTTCTGTCCTTGACTCTGATTGCCCTGAAGTCATGGTCTTGTAGGAATAAAATGTGGGCAGGGACTAACTGTATTTTGTCCTTGGAAAACTCATTTTAATCAGTCTTTGCCCCTTCTAGTCTCTGAACTGATATTTCTGAAGCAGCTCCTTGCACTTTATCTGACGTTGATTTGGCTCTATTTGGCTCTTGGAAGCATTCCTTCCTTCAGATGATCCTTTCCTTCTAACAATATTCCTACACTGCAATATTCATATTCCTGCTCCTGCTTCATTTTCCACTCCTTTCAGACCATCAAGAGGAACTGTCTATGTCTCTTCCTCCTTTCCTTTTCAGCATACACTCTCACACAGGCTGCACAGGAATGTGCAGCCTCTTCAGTCACCAGCACATGAGAGCCCTCCCATTCCTGCTCCACTCGCTGGAGGATGACAGGGCTGTGAAAAGAGAGAAGTCATCCTTCATGTAGGTGGAATACAAGTCATGTATGGAGTGCTTAAGTGAAAGTATCCACAGTGTGAGGATAATAGGAATGCTTTATAACTCAAAGAAGTGGTCAGATGGGAAAGAATATTTAAACATGTAAAAGTCTCTAAGCCACGAGAGCCAGATGGTTTTGCTGATATGATTTCCTGCAGAAGTTAATCTTAAGTGATAAAGCAATTGATGGGGAGCTAGGAAAGCCAATTATTATTAAGCTGTCCCTCTGCAGCTGAAGTTTTCATAAATCAGATTGCACCTGTCTGACAGCACACTCCCTGGCTTTAGAAACCATTAATCAGAAGCCGACAGTCACAATCACTATACTTAGACACATAGTGTAGAACTAGAAAAAGAAGTTATTGTAAAATTATGAAAGCCCTTTTATGATCAGCTCTGGAGGTCAGAAAATATATGAGAAATCAGGAGGACATGTCAAAGTCAAAAAAAATATCATCAAGCCTTTTTCTTAGCTCTCTCACTTTGCGGAGGAAACAAAAGTACTATTAACTTAGCAAAAGGTTCAGGAGAAAATTATAGAAACCGGTTCAGGCTAATAATATCTAGAGATGAGACTTCACACGCTAGAAATCATGACAGTAAGACAAAGTCACAGTACTCTTCAGAAAAGCTTTAACATGGGTTGCAAGAATTGTAAAAGGCTACTTAAGGAGAAGGTGGCACCTGCAACTACTTGCATAGAACTAGCTTGGAACCTAGCTACAAACCTAAAAAAAAATGTATTTTCACCCATTTCACCCATTTTCACAAAAAATGCAGTCACAGAAATAATGACATTTGATGACAGTGTTTGCAGATGGCTTTTCAGATTTGTAGTTTCCTTGAAAATTAATTTCACACAATGAATTATTTAGCAGAGCTATTAATAACCATAGCAGATAATAAATGAGATGTGGTTTAATAAAGCAATGTGATAGTATCATATTTTCTTAGAAATAAAGAACAATAATCCGGGCTATTCAAAGACTCTTATTCATTACCCTATGCATCAGCTATGCATCTGAAGAAATAATATTTCCATTTATCAGATAGATGGAAGAAAACCCAAAAAATCCTCTTTGATTGGTGAAAGTTAGGCAATTTATGTAAAGAGCCAGTACCAGGACGTACCACATAACAAAACTGCCTTAAAACTACTCCCATTTCCCAGGCTATGAAATACAATCCACAGGAAAAATCAGATTGATTGTATGATCCTTCTGCAGCAGCCAGAACAGTCACCTGTGAAGAGGTTATAGAACAGCTGTAGGAGAGTTAGCCAATTGGCACAGAAAATGCTGCAGGAGTTAAATTTAGGCTCGATGGGCACTTCACAATGGAAGGGTTGTGCTGTTGATGCCGCTGTATCTGACACTCCATCTGTCTCTAATCCAGAGGACTCTCCTGTAGCCAACATCTGCACAGTTCACTTTGTAGTGAGGGCTGCTGTGTTCTTTTCTGCTGACAAAAATCCCCTTACATCACATACTTTTAATAGCTTCCTTATCTCTCACAAAATGTGACTAATAATACCACAACCATGATGTCTTATTAGGAAATTGGTTTCCTTGTCTCTGCTTTACTCCTTTACAGCCCACCCACCTTTTTTTAACACCCCTCTTTTAACTCATAAAGCAGTTAAACGCTTTAAACAACCTTCCACTACATGGCTTTGCTTCACTTTTGATGAAAGGCAGTTGTCTGAACATGTGAATTAGATAATTTCTTCCCATCTAAAAATGCAAACAGATTTCAGCAAAGCATTCAACTGCCCAAATGCCTTTTTAAAAATAAGCAATGACTACTCAAAGGAATGCTGAAGCACCTAGTCCAGTGTAAGAAGTCTCCCCTGGTTTCCCACAGGAGATCCACCAGTGAGAATATCTCCCATTCCAGGCTGGCATTTTCTATTCAAAATGAATCTCTTCAGTGAAAGGCTAGCACTCAGCTGTGGAGCACACTCCTCCATCAGTCACTGAACAAATTATCTGCAGAGGGGTGCAGCTGCTTGTCTGCCTGTGAGAGAGCAGCCCTGCTTCCTCAGCCTGAGAAAAGGATCCATGACACATCCAAGTCTCTTTCAAGGCAGCTTTATTTCTCAGTACTCAAATACAAGCACAGCATGAAGGAGCACAACTTCTCAGCCCATACTTGACCAGCGCTTTTAGAAGCATCTTTCCTTGAATTCCTCCACTTGAGTATGTTCTTCAGCAGCCTATCTCTGTTCAGGGCCTCACCCTTTCCAGCAGAGAGGGTTAACAGAAGGGTGTCGGGTGATCCAAGGTCTGTGGCCTTTTTAAAAAAGGCATGGGGCCCTGCCAGGGAACAGCTCTAATGCAATTCAAACACTACATGTTTCCAGGTCCTCTTTTTTTTCTGGTTACAAATGGCCTGAATGTTAAAAACCTCTCCTGATCTGCAGAGCTCGCCCTGATTTTTAGGAGCCTGTCTGTATCCTGCTTTTACTGGTTTGGAACTGAACTCCCAGTTCTGAAAGGAGAGATTCTCATGCAGAGCATCTACACCCTTGTTTATACCCTGTTACTGATCTGAGAATTGAACTCCCTACCAGATATATCCCTGTATCTTCAAGTGCTTACACAGCTTAAAAAAATCTGGACACCAAATGGCCACAGATTTGCTTCACCATCTCTATATAACCCTCTTTTTGGCTGTATTTTTTTATGCTTTGCTCTGGAGAGGTAGATTTAAATGTACTGCTTTGTAGGGCTGGGCAAAGAGGAAAATCAAAATACCAACAAAATACTGCAAGACTCAGAATGTAAATGCAATGAGCAACTGTACAAGTGCACTTGAAAATTCAGATCAGAATTTATTCCATTTAGCAAACAAAACCTGCATTCCTTTAGGCAGAAATGTTCTTCCACAGTAAGGAGAAAACACTTGGTTCCCAGTCTGTAAGCTAACAGGTCCTGCACATCAATGTAGTGCATCTGAAGTGGTGTTAGTGAGGGAAGAAAACTGCCTACTTTCTCTTAAGCCTCCTGTTCAATGCCACTTTTCAAGGGAAAATGTGCACAGCTGCTTGCTTCCCCAGCCCAGAAAGCCTCACCACTCCACCTAAGTCTCTTCACAGCACAGTTTCAGCTTCCAGCATAAATCCCAGATAAACCACCTAACAAAACCATTTCCCAGTCCAGCCACAACTACAGTCCTTGAACTTCATCTCTGCAATTTTATTGCAGGAGTCCTCTCTGCTTTTGTGATGGTTTTAAAGGGAACATTCAGCACTTCTCAGCTAAGCCCGAGGAATGCTGCACCTAAACGGGAAAGCTGATCTATATTAACCCTATAGCTGCATCATTATCTCCTATTCAAAAGCAGGAATACAAAGTACAAAAGCAGGAAACAACGTTCAAGAAGGGCTGTAGGCTCTCACTTCCTCATCCATCTGCAGAGTGTTCCCCAGTGATAACAAGTCCTTCAGACCACTTACCTTTTCTCCTCTTCACTGCAGTCTGAACACAAGATCCTATCAGTGACTACATGCATAGAAGTAGCTCTAGAAAAAGTATTTAAGGCTCTTCAGCAGTTGCAGAGTCAGCTATTCCCCCCAAGGGGCTCTCAATTTGAATGTGTGCTATAAATAAGAAAATGTCTCTGCGCAGTCTACAAGTAACAGGCATATTGAGCTTGCTTGAAAATTGTTGCTCTGCATCACCACTGCGTTTTGCATCCTATGGATACAGACAGCAATATATTTAAATTTACTCTGGATCTCAAATACATGCCAGCAGGCAGCACACAAACAAGGAAACCAAAGACCTTGGATTATGTATTCGATTTTTAGTCACAAACTTCCTTTCCCAATGCACACTTGGTAACTTGGCCTGAAGTACCTTCAAATGCAGCCCCTAACAACAGCTTTGTAAGAAGAAGATTCGACTACTGCTTTATCAGTTTGAAGCTTTCATTCGAGAATGACAAGTCAGAAATGACCCACAGAAATGTCGCTATTGCAGTGAGTTTCCTATGTGGCTCACTGACAGAAGTTCAGGGGACTGCTGACCAGCCACATTTTCCAGGGTCATGTAGTCTGCTCCAGGATTATATCTTAGCACCTCCAAGCTCTTGCTTCCAGGCAGACCTGGAAACTTCAGCCCTACCAGAGGCTTAGCCCATGGGCTCAGAAAAGGACTGAAAGGACAGCACTTGAACTGTCCTTGCTGTGGCCATTGCTGCCTGCCAATCTCTGCTCCCAAGGTGTGAAGGCCACTGCTCAGCAGCACTTCTCATACTCCTCATTGTGTCGCATAACTCTGACTGGAAGTCGGGAGTTAAGAAGCAAGGAAGATACAAAAATAACTGGAAATACACATTTTTAAGTCTTCAGACCTAAAATCACTTGGAAACTCTGGAGCAGAAGAGTGCTCTGGTTATTCTGAAAACCCTTTTCAGACCTCCTCCTCCAAAAGCCACAATTTTTACATGCTCCAAAGTGCAATAATCCTGCTATCCCTTCTCATCTCAGTGTCACAATGACAATCAGTAAGAGAACTCCAGCTTTTAAAGATGTTTGGGTGCAACTGGAAAACAGGAAGTACTTCTTAGGGGCTTTGAGAAAGGCAAAAAAAACTATGGTAAAGTTCAGAAGCTTAGCTAGACTTCCCAGATATCTTGTTTTTAACCAAGCATCTAATTAAAATCCACAATGCTGTAACCATGCTAATTTGAAGATTATTTGGTGCTAATAATATGGAAACACACAGCAAATCATTGCCTGAAGATTAGTCACAAGTAAACACAATAGAAAAAAAAACTCCTCTGCATTCCATTCTTTCATTCATTCATAAAGTGTAGCTTAGTTTAAATTCTAAGCATGTTTATATTTTTGTAGTATACTTTGAAATAAGAATGATTTTTTAATATCCTGAGACTTCATTAAACCTGCTCTTTGGTGATTAATGCATGCTGTGAAGTGAGGAATAAGTGCTATTTGTGAAATGTATATCAGACAAACAGTTAAACTCTTACGATGTTTAGAAACTTTGTCAGCAATAACAATTTACTATCTGGGCACTTAACCACTACCTTAGTGTCTCAAGAGCCTTATTTTAGCTCCTTAGAAACAGAGAAAACATTACAGCTGTCCATGCCTGGAGGAAACACAAGCTGGCAAACATACCACTGTTTTGAATTCAGACACTTGCCACAGCAGCCAGTCTTCGTTGAGAGTGTACAGGGCTTTGCAAGTTATTGCGTCAACAGGTCCTTTGTTTATCCTCTGATTGAGGGTTGTCACCAGCAAATAGAAAGGTTCACCAATTGTCTCCTAGGTCAGGCAAAAAATACAAGAAACGTTTATTTTTGCAATCATTAAATGCGCATGAATAACTGGAAAAAAAATGAAGTGTAACAAATGGTGTTATTTCCTTTTAAGTAACTCATTAACTTGCAATTAGAAAAGAAAACCCCTCCAAGCAGATTTATCTAGTTATTGTTTAACCTCCATCTTTTGCTTTTCAATGTGAAAGTCTCATGCAAATAGCAAGGGACATCTGGAGTGAGTGGCAAGATAGCTCACAGCCCCTTGCTGTGCACAAGCACACTACAGACAAGCTGCTCCTACTCCACCTGGCAGACACTTCCTAGTTCCCCCAAAGAGTGGGCGGGGGGTGAGACATGCACATGTTCGCTTGCATACTTCAGCTACTTCTTCCATTTTCAGTATTCTGAGAAAACAAGCTAACAACTAGTTTCCTTTTGAATTGGTGTCTCCCCTTTTTGTCTCTGAAAAATGTCTTGGGAACAAGCTGGTGGGACTTACCCTGGTGTATCAGCAAAAGAGGAAATGAAACCGGGGATTTCCTCTCCTGCCTTACCCCAGGGCTCAGGAAAGCACCTGAGAAAGGAAGGTTGTGCCTCTATTTCCACGTGACACCATTCCTGCAGCCCGGCTAAGGCGTCTCACCAGCACAGCTCTGTAAAATGTCTGGTGTATGGAGAACATATCTCTGACAGCTCCTTGGCACTCTCCTCAGTTCCAGGAAACCGCTGTGAACTGCTCAGCCTCAAACAATTCTGCTGCTGTATTAATGTAAGCACTGATGAGAGTGATACCAACAGTGTGATAGCATCACGTTGATAAGAGAGACAGGAAGAGTAACCAAGCACTGAAACCAACAACAAAGTGCTATCAAGTTACTAAAAGGAGCAAAGATTAAAATGAAACTAAATGCTTATTTTGTTTTCAATTGAAGTAATTTAGATCTTGAAATCTGCAATACTGCTTGGAGGTTGAAAAGTTTGGAAGTAAGTTTAGTTTTCCAAAGGATGGTATTCCTCAAATCTCCATTTCTTGGTAGCTTTCCAACCCCTTGCATAGATGGGTACCACTGCATTCTGTCAAGTGTATCAGTCTTTTAATATGATCACAATAGATCTCACTGGGCTGAAATGTCTGTTATGAGCAAAGGATACGCTGGAATTACAAAATTACCCAAATCTTGCCAAAATACATGACATGATCATTGCTTGGAGATGTGCTCTTTTCCTGCATTCCACTGATGACAGCCAGCTAAGCCACCTAAACTCGAAGAGTGCTCACTCATAATGTTAAATGCTACACTGAATGCTTTAAACTGATCCCTCTGACAGCTCCTATGGAAAAAATCAATTCAATAAATTCTCTGCATATCTCATGTAGTGAAAAGGTGTACACATACCCGGAGAAACCCAGAAAGGCAGACAGACATCCAGTTTGTCAGCAATTTTTCTACCACAGATTCAGTTCGTCTGAGCAGGAGCTTAGGCTGCACATTGCTCGATTGCTCCATCAAGTCCCTTGTCAATACTTCCAAAATATGGGTCAGATAAACTAGCTTTGTTTGCAGTGCAATAGTCAAGAAGGATGCAAACAAGCACCTGTGGGGGCAAAAAAAAGAATGCTCTGATTCTGGAATTTCTCTTCCCAGTCATCTTTAATAAATGAAACACACTTTAGTGCAGCTTAATCCTAAGTTCTTCCTCCTTAGGCACATAAACTGTCCACTGTTTGCTACAAAAATATAAAAAATTCAAGTCCATCTGCTCTTGTGATTATTTTTTAAACACAGAATGTGTGTCTCTAAATTTAATTTTGCAGAACAACACCTGCTCCAGTGACAGAACATTTCTAAACTGTAGAACTGTTGATCTAACTGCAGGAAGTGTTTACAGTTTTGAACTGAGCTTTCCTGCTCCTTTGCCTCTTTGTTTATATGTACAAACATTCCAATTTCTCTTTAATTGCTTGTTTTAATGGCAATGTTTTTTCTTCCTCAGTGAGTACAGATGGAGAAGGAAAAATGCTCCAGAGTACTGCAAATTTGTTTTGCAAAAACTACCAAATACATTTGTGTGCCACAACCCATGTTGTTTCTTCCTGCTAGTTCTTTTTCTTGAAGATGATAAGCATAATCATACTATACCTGTCTTTCACAGAGAAATTTTTCTGCTTTTCAAGGGTGTGAATGAGAGTAACAAGAAAGTTCTTGTTACAAATTAAAGCATGCAACATGTTGAAGCTTTCATCCTTGCTCGTTTGGTCTCTGCTCTGGAATAGTTAAACAAAAATAAGCAAATTGTAGTTTGGCTATGATGGATTCTTAATGCTCATAAAAAATTGAAAGAAACATATGGGATAAGATCCCGGCCTCATTCAAATCAGTGGGAATTTTGCATTTATTTAAGGTGTCTCAGGATTTTACCAAAAATGCATTTATGTTTGTGTACAACACAGAATATACACATGCAGAGCATACATTTTCTGCCCTATACACAAAGCAATGCCAATAGTTAAGTTTGCCCATCATTTCCCATGATGAGATTCTGTTTTATCTAAGTCAAATACACATTGGATAAGAGCACCTTACACTTCAAACTCCTTTTACATAAAAACCCATGTAACCCCCCTCATGGAGGAAAGGGAACATGCTGAAAATGCAAGCTGATGCGTTCGAGGACAGCACTGAGAGAAGGGATACAATCACTCTTGAAAAAAAATTAAATAAGGCATATCACACTACATCAGCTTACCTGGGGCATTTCTTCACTGAAGATGGATGCAAAGCCTCCTGACTAAAATATAAGGGGATATTTATCATTCACAAGTACACCAGAAGTTTCTAGCACATGTACGTTTAACACACCAAGCATGTTCCTGATACTACTCAGAACAAAACAATAGAAATGTCGACTTCTAGCAGATACAATATAAAAACTCTACACAGTGACTTCTGTAAAGGTGCTGCCAAAGTTCACTGGAAAATGAACTCTCAAAAATGACCTGGTATCATCTTCAATGTGCTGTGTGTGTTACTCATGCTGCTGAGCTGCACTAGCACAGCACTCAGCCAAGGCTCCCCAGGAAGAGCTGTGTGTCACTGTCATCTGCAAATGTGCTGGTGTGCAAGGGGTGCTGCAGGCTGCATCCTTCCTGGCTGGCACTGACAGCCTTGGGTAACAGGGCTGCTGTTCACCAAGTGACACTTGAGCTCATCTGCCTCCATTCATTGCAAGGCACCCCATGAATAGCCACTAATGAACTCGCCAGGACGTCCATGCTGGCAGTCTCCACTGAGGCACAGGTGCCACCACACATCCAGTCCTAGCAAAAGCTCTCACACAAAAGGAAGCTCCCAGTTCTCAAACACCTTGTCAATGCCTCTTGAGCAACAGATCTACAGCATTTACTGTCATCTGCTTTATCTGTCATGCTGGCAGCCCCTAGTTTCCTTACAGAACCACAGAATGGTTTGGGTCATAAGGGACCTTCATGATCATCTAGTTCCAACCCCACTGCCCTGGGTAGGGATATCTTCTACTGGACCAGGCTACATAAATCCAATCTAGCATTGAACATTTCCAGGGATGGGGCACCTACAACTGCTCTGGACAATGAGTTTCAGGGCCTCATCACCATCATCGTAAGAAATTTCTTCCTTATGTTCAATTTAAGTTTATCATCTTTCAGTTTAAAAACATTAGCCCTTGTCCTACCACTACAGGCCCTGGTTAAAAGTCTGTCTCCATCTTTCTTACAAGCCCCATTTTAACTGAAAGGCTGCCTTCCTTTCTGAAGGCTGAACAAGCACAGCTGGCTCAGACATTGTTCACAGAAAACGTGTCCCAACCTTCTGAGCATTTTCATCCCCCTCCTCTGGACCTGCTCTAACAAGCCCTGTGTCCCTCTCGTGCTGGGAGCCTCAGAGCTGGATGCAGGGCTCCAGGTGGGGTCTCACAGGGCACAGAGGGAGAATCACCTCCCTCAGCCTGCTGGCCATGCTTCTTTTTGATGCAGCCCTGGCTGTGACTGACTTTGGGCTGTGAGCACACACTGGCATCTCACATCTGATCTGTCATCTACATATCTGATTGTTCATCCCTCCTTTTCCTCATTCCTCCTGCTCTATTCTACTCTACCAAACTGTTCCCCCTCTTCCTCCATTGGCTATTCCCATTTCTCCAGACCTTCTTTAGCAAGCCCAACATCAACTACCAATAAAAGACACACACACATGTAGAGTGAAAGAACCAGAACTGTGTTAAAGGTTAAAAATGCCTGAGAACAGGGAACAAGGATTGGAGCATTAAACCAAACAATCTGTGAAACTGAGGGAAAACAGAAATAAAAAGACAAATTTAACAAGCAAAGCAAAAATCAGGCTTATCAAGCATCAAGAACATTTTAAGAGTAGATATAATATCCAATTAAGACCTACAAGCACTAAAAGCTATTAAACTAGATCAAATAAAGAAAACTGAAGCAGTGGGAAGCAAGACTCTCAGAACAAAGGTGGGGTGGATCACTCTTCATTTTAGGTATGGGAGTTCCTCTTTAAGCAGCTTGTCCCATCCTAAGGGAGATGCCTCAGACAAGTGGGATGAATTGCTTTCCTGAGCTGCCCATCTCTGCACTGACTTCAGAAGATGCTCAGTCAACAGCTTCAATTTCCATGCTAAAACAGTTTAGATTAGATGAGACAAAGCCCATCAATCACACTGGAGAGCACAAAGAGTGCAATATGGACATCATTCAAACACATGTGGTTAGTGAGGGAAGTAGTGGTTTGTCACTTTGACCCTCCTGTCAACCCTTCTGACACTCAGCTGCAATATGTACCCCACTGGCTTTTCTGATCTTCTATAATATTTGTTCAGTGGAGCACTGCTTTTCTGCCACATTCTTACAGCACAAGGCATGTTTGGACACTACTGCAATGCAAACACTAAGTACTTAGCAGAAGAAATTGGTATACAACAGTTTAAGTAAGTTGCCTGACACTGTATGTTTGCAGAGAGCTAACAGTAGCAAGTGTACCTTTGTGGGATAAGTATTTCAAACTGAGACTAAATCCAACTGAAATAATTTCCAGGATGTGCAGTGGCATGAGACTCACCGAGGCAGAACAGGAGCCCTTCCCATTTTTACTTTACAGACTGCAGCATAGTGGCAAATTTTATACCTTTCTTCTTAACTTTTTATTTGCATAGAGCACAGCATTTCCACTGAGTCAGCTTCCACAGACTATTACTGTTTTGACACAGGAAAGTATAGGAAAAGGTACATTCTTAAGAATAAAATGCTATTTTGATGCTAATATGCCTGGCAACAAAACAAACAGAAAGGAAAGAGATACAGGAAGTAAAGTGTCTTCTCCACTTTCTTCAAACCACCTGGTGACCCTCTAAAAATAAGGCTGGGGGCATAACAGTAGTACCAGCAGAGATATTCCCTTTGGTGTGCGAACTGGACTCAAACGATACAGAGAGTTTGCATATGTAATTGCTAAATATTATTCTGCTTTGGTGTCTGGTATTTGGTTTTAAGCAAAAACCAAAGCCCTGATTCTGCACTGCCACATGTATTTAACTTAATCACAATGAGCCTTGGCTAGGATCACAAACAGCAATGGAGTGAATCAGAGTGCAGACAAGAGTGTAAGACCTGGCTGCAGCAGTGATGAGCAATACATGAAGCCTGGTAGATAATTAACATCCATACCAGTCATGCCCTAAACTAACCAAGCTGCTACTTACTGGTGCCAGTCATACAGGAAAATATCACCAGTTGGGATCACAGCTTCTGCCAATTGGATAAATGCTTGTAAGTACTGGTTACCTTCACGGTATTAATATTGAAAGCTGTGGCAAAGGCACTTATCAGCCTCATAATGTCATTATGAGGCTGATAATGGCATTATGAGGCTGATAATGGCATTATGAGGCTGATAATGCCACACAGGCAAAAAAAAAATTAGTAAGAGAAGTAAAACATTCAAGAGAACATCTGATACAGTGACCAAACTGCTTCAACAAACACTGAAAATAGCTGCCTCTAAACTGGAAAGCACGTAACTACTCATGTCATTTCTAAGCATTTGAGCTGCACCTCTTTGAATCAACATCTTACCATTTCTGTCACCACCTTGGTGTAGAAAGTCAGCACCATCTTAGAGCCATTTCTTCATCCCACAAATCTAATTAGGAAGTGTCATGATGTTAGCTAGCATGGTAGCTGGCCTGACTGTTACTTTAATTAGCTATAGCATTGGAAGTGAAAGCATGGGAACAAAAAAGAGCAATGGATAAATTATAGCTTAGTTAAGATGGCCTGAAAGGCAAGCAGCTCAGTGAGGCTGAACAAAAATAAATGGACACACACAACCCTTGAAAATTCAAGAATATTGCTTTATGTACAGCACAAAGGCTTGGCTAAATATAGAGATATATTTAAGTGTTGTTTTGTAATTCTTAATTTAAGAAAAGCTTCTTGTGAGAACAAAGTGCAATTACTGTGTAGTATTTCCTTTAGTTGTTTGATCCTGACTTTCCTCAATTTTTTACTATTAGTCAGGGCTGACAACTGAAAGACTTGTACATATTTACCTCTGGAAAGAAAGTTCTAAGAGCAAAGTGTTTGTAGTCAAGGAAGGGAACCGTTCCAAAACTGTCCACCACATCTAATTCATCCATCTGCAGTTCAGCAAATCCTGAAAAAGCACCCCCCCATCCCCATCCAGAGAGTTAGTTTAGTTGACACAAAATCACAATTATAACTTGGCCCCAGTAGATATTCCTTCAAAAACAGTTTTCAGGGAAAAGGGGCTGTTTTTACAGCTGAAGCTCCTAGGAGCTGGAAAGTAGCAATCTACTTTTTTGTTGAAGGAAATACTACATGCAATCCTATTAGCTCAGAGCTATCTGCTACTGCAGTGCTTACAATATTAAACAGCAACTCTGATACAACACACAAATATTCTAACAGCTACAAAAGGAAAATGTTTATATAATGGGAGCTTCTTGACAGTTTCAGTTCAGAAAATATGCTGCAGACCTACCCTCACGTATTTCCTTACGGATCTCATACTCCAGCAGCTCAAGTTGCTGACTCTGTTTACGAGTTAACTCTTTGGATTTGTATCTAGTAACTATGAATGCCGCTAAAAGGAAGAGAAAAAGACTCTGAGTACAGAAATCACAGAACAGAAAACTCCTATACAAGACATAATTTATTACCAAGAAACACAAAGATTAATGTACATTTGCACAATTAGTGTTTTCTTGTTGTCCCTGTACTAGTACCCATGAGCCCTAGTTATCTGGATCTATACATACCCCAATCTTTAGAAAAATCATTCCTTTTAACAAGGTCTTGAATCGTCAACCCAACTTTATTTGAAAGTGCAGCATATCCTGTTATATACAGCCTGCACAGTGAGACACAGACTCTAACAACCACTTCTACTAATAGCAACCTACTTAAGGTAGCACTGATTAAATAAAAAAATCAGTTGAACAGAAAATCCACTTACAAATTGTTAACTTTTCTAAAGCTTATTTAGAGAGAATAAAGGCGTGACATATGGCTCCTTTTTAAAATGAACTTTAAAAAAAGCAATCAACCAAATGAACAAATTCCTATACTTATTAAAATAAATAGAAGTTTATCAAATATATAACCAGGTAAAAAGACACATTAAAAAAATGGAGCACCAGGAAGAGAAGGCGACAACTAATTACCTCCCTCAGTTTAGTAATGACCCACAAATTCATGAATCATCCAAATGAGACTGGGCAGAAACACCACAAACACTGACTGAGGATAAGCAGTTTGTTAGGGTACATCTGCCCCAGGGACAGGAGGGTAGCTGAGCTCTGACAGCTGGAAGGGACCAAGTTGTGACTCCAGGATGTCAGTTCTGTGGTTTGCTTCATGAAGTGAAAGTGAGGAATCCCAGCAGAACAGACAGAAATGTTACTGTCTTGTAACATGCTCGTGATGTGCTGCAGTCTGACAATTCAGATTTCACTACCAGAACAGAGTTAACTTTGTCCACTCTTATTGGGAACAGGGCAAAACATCAGTCTGTTTGTGACAGTTCCAGACATGTGAGTATGTGCAGTGTCTATGTCCTGATCACCCCCTCCAGCAAATCAAAAGCTGATAATACATTATTGTACTTACCTATAATGACACCCACCACAATAGGTAGCAAAATAAGAACATATAAATATATGTGTGATGATGTTGGTTTGACTTCATGCTCAAAATTTCCTAGTTTGACCTGAAGAAAAGCAATGGCTGTGTTAATAGAGGACAGGCAATATATCAGTGCTTAAAATGACATCTAATGTATTTTAAAAAAAGTATTTAAGGCACATAAGGACAATGGTAGATTATTTGGAATAACATAGAGGTTCATCAAAATGCACATGAACAAACATTAACTTAAATTTTACTGTATTTGTTATTTAAGCAGGGTAACAGAGCAATGATGAAAAAATTTAGAAGTCCTCATGCACCACCAAATTTTGCCATGCTCTTGCTGCAAAGCAGACCCTCAAATGCAAGGCAAGATCTGGCCTCCAGCTGGGCCAAGTGGCTCATACAGTCAGAGCTGCAGCTAAACATTTTGGCATTTTGAAACAAGGAAGTCATGTGTTTGCACTCACAGTGTTACTCTACTGAGCAGAAAAGTAAGATAAGACTCATAATAAGAATGAGGGAAGTAGAATTTTTTCAGAGACACCTGGCCTACAGCCCTCTTCCCTATTTCTCTGAGGAAGTTTCAACCCCTTTGTGTAGGATGTTGTTCCTGAGGGTCATTAAAAAAAAATGCAACATACAGTACAGGTACAACACGGACATGAACATGTTACAATACATGTACAACATCCCCCAGCCATGGGCTTGGCAAAGGCAGGACAGGCATTAATTCTTAGGGATACATGAAAGTGCAGAAGTCTGCCAAATGCCAAACTGAGGCATTTACCACTGATAATTATGGCAGGAGAAAATTCACAAAGGAGGATCTGAAAGCGGACTGCAAAAGCACATAAATAAAGGGTAGCTAAAGCTATAAACAGGCTAGACACAAAAATATGTTTTGGCACATAAAAAGAATACCACCAAGTGCCAGGGACAGAAATGATCTTGAGATAATTGAAAAGGAGGGTTGAGTTGAAATTATTTTGGGTTACAGCAGGGAAGGCAGAGATCTGGTGATTGCAATCAGTGGCTTGTCACAGGAGGTGAGCAGCCAGGGCAGCTGCAGACTGCCAAATGGAGACTCACATCACAGCTACACAGACACAAGCAAGCAAAAAACCCACAGGGCTGGGAGGACACAGCCTTTATATTTCTGGGGCTACAAGGAACAGGAGACAAAGCAGATTCCTTCAGCAAATGTTAGTTTTTCCTCTGATGTTTTCACAGTTCCTATGCAAAGCCCTTCTGGTCTTTGCCTTCCTAGGATCCCATTACCCTTTTCCAAGGCTCAAATGCATTAGTGGCTAAATTATTACCCATCCTGTGACTAATACATCTACTTTTCTAGACTTCTCATGTCCAAATGAAGATTTCCTAAAGCAGAAATTTCTTTTACTCATCCTTGTTTATTGAAAAGTGAGACAAAGCATTCACTTAATTATCTGCCTATATTTCAATTATCTTTATTCTTCACCATAAGCTTCCTATCTAGTGGTCTCATTTCTTTCCTTATCTTTTTTCTTGCTTATGAATCACAGACTGTGTAAGGTACACCTGAATTAATCCAGCTCCTATTCCTAAATTAATTTCATTTTTCCGCATGACATTATAAAACCTTCTCTGGCCTGGTAATGCCTCTGAGCTTTATGTTACCAGTGCATGCCTGATTTTTGTGTTCAAGTCAGTGGTGATATTAAAGAATATCTGTATGAATATCAGCATTGCCCAGAGCCAGCTCCCCACACACAGCATGTGATTTTTCTAACCCCTGGCAGCCTCATAATCACCATGTTAAATAGTTTACTGAATGACTTCCAGGTACATGTGATTTATAGCTTTTTTGTTGTTGAGGAAAACACTCATCTTAGAAAATGAAGATATCTAGCATGATCTGCTTTCATTAAAAGGATTTTGACAATTATCCCATTTTTCACTTACCTCCAGATCTTTCATGAGTAATTCAGAATACATTCTCAAGTGTTACATAGAGCTAGGATTAAATCAGCAAGCCTCCATTTGGCTAGGGTTTGGGGGTTTTTCCAATTTAAAATACTGAGTTTTTATTTGCTGCTCTCCAGTCACACGTCTCCTGACCTCTGTTTTATTTAAAATCTTTCCTACTAAGCCTACATTGTCATGTGTCAGTTTTCCCTCAGTGCTGTGATGGGAATGATCCTGCTCCTGCTGTCGAGCCCTTTGATCTATCTGAATCTTCCTTCTGCCACAAGAATGGCATTTTCTTCTCTGACACCTTCATGCAGACTGATCATTCTGTCTTTGAACCCACACTCAATATCTTATTTCTTCTGGAAAACTAAGGCCAGAAATACATTTATTCTTCAGTCAAACTTATATTTTATACCCATCTTATCCTTTTTTCAGTGGCCCTACTTCTTCTATGATGATCTATTCATAAGGTTTTAAAAAATGTGAGGATTTGCTACTTCTATATTTTTCTTATGTTGGAAAAAAAATTGAAAGGTACTAGAAGTGCAATGTTACATGGTAACTATTGCATTTGATTTGCTTTACTAAAGTGCTGGCCTTTCTATGACAGTCACTTCTATGAAGTCTGCAGGATGAGCATGTGATAGAGCAGGGCAACACTGATTTTTAAATGCAACACCAAACTCAGAAAGGTTTTTCCATGCCATAACTGGCTCAGATGGCAGGATCCACAGATGGGGGATCAGTTAAAAGTGATAAAAAATCAAGAATAGCTTGGTTAATCTTTACTATGAGCCATATGCCTTGAAGTCAATAGAGTTATTTCAGTTTTATACCACCATACACTGCAATAAGAGTCTGGCATAATTTTTCTCCTTCATAAATGGTAATCATAGCATTTAAAAAATTTGTATCTTCGTCTTATTCATGGAGCAAATATCTTAAGCTGCAATTCAGCTTTGACATCCATGCTAATGTCCTTATATTTGGGCCTGGCTTTGTGCCACATGCTCAAAGCATTTTAGCTTTCCCAGTACACATTGAATTCCACCCCATTTTTCATCCAGAAATGCCTTCTGTCTCACTGGTGATCCCTGAGACACATATTTACCTACTTCAGCAGGAAAAAGTGACTGGGAGAACACAATCCTTTTCCTCATGGCCAATAGAGAATTAGATTGCTTACAGATCTGAGATGAGGGGCTCTCCTGGAGACAGTGATGCTGTTCCAATGATGTCTGCTCTGCAGATTAGAGGTGTGACTGCCACTGCTCTCCTGGAGCTCAGCTCAGTGAGTTCAGCTCTGCCTGCAAAGCTCCCCTCTGACACCACCCCAGAAAATGAACTCAGCTCTGTCAGTGCACCTAAGCCAGGCAGGCGTGCTTAAGCATGAGGAAGAAAACTGTACTACCAAATACCACAGCAGCACTAATGATACATTTCATTACTCTTGTATAAACATTCAAACGCTGCTGAATTGCAACAAAAGGGATTTCTACTTACGAAAACTTTCACAGTGGAAAAGTCAATCTTGTCGGTTCCTTCCCTTTTGAATTTGCACAGTATGGTGCTGCGGTCTGGCTTTTTGGTAATATTTTGGACACTGAACCATATCTTTTTGGTCTGTGCACCAGTCATATATAATAGATAAACCTCTACCTCCGTTTTAGAAATATTCAAGTTATCATTTTCTTTCTAGAGGGAAAAAATTGAAGGAAATGATCAGTCACTAAATACAGTAAGAAAAAAATTTATTTCCAAGCACTATTTTAAATTAGGTACTGTAGTTTACTATTTCAAAACTTACATATATTTTTAATTCCAGATCAGGATCCAGTTCAGTGTGCAGCTGGTAGTTAATGAACACTGGGTCTGGGTGATAGTGTAATTTGACACAAGGTATGAAGGTAGTATCCACTCTTAACATCATATCAACAACTTTACCCTCTGTTGCATGGCTCAGGCTTGGCGTTAAATAATGATATTCAGATGCATTTCCAGGACACCTAGAGACCTAGAAATGCAATAGCAAAGCTCTCACAGTCATTAAATACTCAACAGTGGGTACAATCACAAACAGAGGCACTCAAATTTATTTTAATATCTTCCTGGCTTCACACAGCTACCTGCTAAACCTCTTCTCTGAGATCAGGGCTGCATGCAGAGCACCTGGAAAAATTTCTGTGTTGAGCGCATGTCTACCTTTAACTGCATTTGTCACACACTCTGCACACTGCTTTAAGGCTGATTGCTCACTGCTAGGGTAACTATTTCCTGCAATGAGACAGGAATTGTGACAATGAATTTTTCTTCTTTCCCTTCAATGCAGGTGACAAGAGAAGAGTAAGACAAGCTCTCCAGCACTCCTAGGAATTTGCTCTTTCTAACTTAACTCCTGAGAGAAGGGGTTGCTACACTCATTGTAGCATTGGGTCATTGTTTACTCCACGGTGATTCTGCTGTGTTCTGGTCTCTGTGCTGCAAGGGTCAACAAAGTGCTTACCTCCCTGCAGAAAGGTTGTGAGGTTTCATCGCAACCTCAGCTCCAGCCTGCTGCCCCTCACTGAGGCAGTGGAACCCTATGGGCTTTCAGCACAGAGCCAGAGGGAAGCATAGCACCCTCTCCTCCAACACACCCAAATGTGGAGACTGGGGAGACTCAAAAAGGACAGATTTGTCCCTAGACCATAAAAAAAGCTCAGGGAATTATGCAGGAGAGCAGCTTATGTGTATTTGTGAGTCTGTACTAAGAATGTGTATAACTGTAATCCTGTAAGTGGTCATATTTATTTCAGCAGGGTGACTGACATGTCCGTGCAAATGGCTGGAAATTATTGAGGTCTCTTCTCCTCAAACCTTAGGAAAACAACCTAATGATTCAAGAGACCTCTATCTGGTATTATAAAGGAGGTTCAGACTTACTGTGAGGTTTGATCTCTGGTCATCTGAAATAATCACACTGTCCACCACATTAAAATTTCTACCAGTTGTGGTAATTTTGCGACCACCACTGCAAAAACCAAAGCAAAACAAAACACAAACAAACGTGGTGAGAAAGGGAGATTAATATTATCTCTCTTCCCACAGGCACATCCTGCATTAGGGTTTCAGTTGTGAATAAACTACTCAAGTGCATTTTGCTTTGGTAGAAGACAACATAATAAAGTCAAACTACAGAACAAGATAATTTGAGCTATACAGTGTACTTCCACTCTTTCCTCATAATGTCATGGTGAATACTTTTGCTACCCCAAAACCACAGGACTTGATTGCACACACATGCATACTCCTTTTCAGGGACTCTTCACCTTTTTTTTCTATTTATGCAGCCAAGGAACCCAAGCATGATTTAATACTCTGCCTCGAAGAAAGAGCGTTGCGGTGTTTCACTGCCCCAGCACAGCCTGCCTGTGCTCAATTCTTGCCTTCTTCAGGACAAACTCTCCGTGCCAGGCTCCTCACAGGAAACATTCTCGGCGGTGTTCAGACCATCTGTCTCAGCACACAATGCTGCTTGTGTCTGAGGGCTGTGGCTCACAGTCTCTGCTCTACAGAGTTGGAGTGGCTTAAGGTATTATTAATATCCAGCTGCCTGAGCTGCCTCTCACCTGGAGATGAGGGCATGCATCCTGGCTGCTTAGCTGCTGCAGCTGCCAGCCCAACCCATTCCCTCAAATCCTCACTTGACAAGATATCAGATTCAGAACGTGAGAACAGGTAAAAACTGTGAAAGCAGAGGGACAGGTGGAAAGCTGTGCCAGAGAATATCTTTAAAACCACTGTAAGTCTTTCACCAGCTCTGTGAGTTTTCTGCAGAACACAGCAAAGGCTTGAAAAGGGCTCTCTTGGCTTTAGGGAATCATATTGTAAAGCAAGTCTGTGTACATCAGTGCAATGATGATTATTTTCACTTCACTTCCAATCCTCTGATACTTTATACCGTTTCACAAATGAAGGCTATATTAGCATCAAGAAATCAAATTAATTGGAGTTAGAATTTCTGCTATCCATGTTTTGGGTTTAGGTTTAGTAGGAATAGACTACTTTTGACTTCTGTAAAGGAGACCTGAGGTAGGCAGAAGTCTACAGAATCCATCTTGCAGCTACTATGACCCTATCTGTTAAATCACTTCACAGGCTTAAATTTATCCAACACAAAGCTTACAGCAGTCTTCCAAACTTGCTTCAGCTGCAATCTGGCCAAGGAAGAAGGCTCATATTGGCTCAGTGCAATTACATTTGAATAAATACATAAAAAGTACAGGAAGACAAACTTACCTGATCCAGGAGGTATTTGGTGTAATTCTAGAACATGATGGCAGAGAAACATAATGCAGGGTCATTGGTGGTGAACATTTTTTCCCATTAGCCTGGATACATATACTTTTGGCCTCTTTACGTGTTGGTGGGAGAGCAAATGTCATTTGTGTATCATTCAGCACATTTCTGACTTTAATGCTGAAGAAGAAAGAAAACAAACACTGAAACACAAGATGCCACTTACTGGTGTTACTACATGAAGCCTGTAGCCTACAGCAGGAGACAAGGAGAAAAGAGAACTGAATCTCTGTCTGAGCTGCCAGATGGAGGTGGAAAGAGAGAGCAGGGAGTTGAAGAGACAAAGTAGGGCATCTTTTGAATGAAGTTGCTATGTGACAATAATCACACAAAACAGTATAGATAATCAACCCTGGGATGAGGCTATGTAATGTGTGATTTTGCTGTTTACTGTGTACTTCTCTGTGCTAACAGCATGCTCTATGAGCTAGTCAAGAATGACAATCTTCATTTTCCTTTTCTTTCTTCTTTTTTTCTCTCTTTTCTCCCGTTTTTTCACTCCTTCCTCTTTCTCTCTACTTCCTGTCTTACCCTCCTTCTCTCCTTTTTTCTCAGTGGTTCCCTGAAAATCCATGGTTGAAGCAAAAATTGAACACTACCTTTTCAAGTGCAAGTTATGTAAAATGGGCTTCCTAATCACAGGCAACCATTGCACCTGCACCTGAAAATAACTGATTCAGAATAAGACTGCCTAATTATCTAGGGGCTTGCACAGTGTGATCATCAACAGAGAAAAATAGGAGCTGTTGTACAAGAGATTTCATTCCCTGGCATGGTGTCTGTGCTTTACAAGCAGAATCCTAGAATATATGAGGAATATTTTGAAGCAGAGGAGATTCAAACAAAAACTGAAGCTTTCCTGTGACCTGGCTTCTTGGTGCTTGCTAGAAGGCATAGAGAGCCACAGATATGAAACTGTCCCACTGCCACTGAGAGAACTGACAACCCGCCCATCCTTTGTGTTGTACTCAAACACCAAATTCATTTTCATCCCTTGGTAATTTAAAGTGAAAGTTTGACTAAAGGAGTGCAGAGCATCCTCTGCTCTGCTGAGGAGAGTTACATGACAACTGTTCACACAACCATATTGCTAGAGCAAAATGGATATAATTTTCACCATGCAAAGTAAATAGTGTTATTTTTCAGTTTAACTCACACGTCTGGTTTACAGCCAGTGATTCCAGTCAGTATCAGTTTTATGTCTGATGCACGTGTAAAGTTTTCTCCTTTGACTGTTATTTCACTTTTGCCTAATGTAGAAATCCACAAAGGTTCAATGGATTGAATGCTGATATGCTATTAGGAAAGAAAGCAAAACAAGATCTGGTTATGAAAAAGCTGGGCAGATAAGCAACAGCTGTAAAAACAACCAGCACTCAGAAACACAGATTTCATGGCACTGGGATACATTTTTATTAATAATTTTAAATCCTGTTTAACTTAATCCTGGGAAGTACTGTCAATCACAACTTCATTACAAAGCAACTATTTTCACCTACATATTTTATATTTCAATTTATCTCATAAGAAAGTTGCCTAAAGAAATCACAGTCTGACATACTGGAAGGTAGGTAGCATAAAAACCCAGCTTGAAATGATACATTTCATGTGACCCCTGAAGAACTAAAAAAAAAAGGCAAGACAAAACCCATGGTGCTGTCACTATGAGAGATCAGATGAACAAGCGAAGGCATCTTTTGTGACCTGAAAAGGGGAAGCAGGGTGAAATCCTCGAATGAAAATTTGAGAAAGCACCCCAGAATTAGCTTTAGTAGAAAGACTTTTCAAAGTCATACACAGAATTAAAGGTATAAAACAACTGCAGGGAAGTCTTTTGGTATCTTATTTTTAGGCTAAGAAGTTCTCCAGCATTTAGAAACAGCTCTAGTTTGCTGTGATGTTGTTACAGTCTTGCAGAAACTGTGCTCTTCTTTGTCTATGTTTACTTATTCTAACTTACTAACACTACTGAGCAAGAAGAGATATTTTTTCCCTACTGTATTCTCTTGATACTTTTGACAGCATCTCATGTTTAATCAGTTTTGCTGCTTCCCCAGTTTTACAATCACACAGACAGCTTCCTCTCTGTCTATCTTTCAGACAACAAACTGAAACATTCAAAAAAACAGGAAAATACGCATGTGAAACCACAAACTGTTTGGGACCTGCTCTGGCAAACCATTTTTAGCTTAACTTTAGACTGCCTGCACTACTAGTTTAATTTGAGTTTTTAGAGCATTGTGATTATCCTGATTTTTGCTGTGCACCCCTGGACACATTCACTGGGAAGTTCAGTCTTCCTAATCCTGTTAAGGGTGCTGGTGCACAGCCTCTAGGAAAGTCCATGCTACAGGTTTTTCTCACCATTAATAACTTCATGTACCCAAAGCAGCACTAAGATTTTGGGCTGGTAGCCTGAGGGACCATCGGGGTCACAACACTTTAACCATTTCAAAAAGGTCCCTGCACATTGTCCCCACACGCTGCCACGGTTCACTGAATGCCAGAGCACCCCAGAGCAAATGAGGCATCTGTCAGCACTGACTGAAAGCTGCAGCTTGTGCCTTAGGAAAAGGCCAGAGAGTGCAAAGGCTGGGGCCAGAGGTCCTGTAAAAGGGCCTCCAAGATGACCTCTTGTGTGGATAATAGAGGAAGGCAAAGGAAATCCCTCACAAACAGCCTGAGGGGGAAAATTCACTCCCACGATGATCTGGAAATCAGTTTAATCCTTGGGACAGGACAAGTGAAGCAGAAATCTAAGATATTAAAGCCAACAAACCACTGTTTCTTTACCTGCATCTTTCTGCTTGTGTCCAACCTCCAGTGCACCAAGGACAGTCAATATCCTCACACAAATTCAGAAGCCAAATAGCAGAGAAAGGAGGAAAACACTCTTTTGGGTTCTCACTGGTAACCACCAGGGATCCCTGAAGCACCAGAATACCACAGCATCACACAAACACATGGAGATCCCCAGACTGCATCAGGGCTGTGAACCCTCGTGAGGGAAATGCCAGGCACCCATTGCTCAGGGGTGCAGCGTTTCACCCCTGTGCCTCAGGGCTCCCACTGCTCTCTTTGCCAGGCACCACACACCCCAGAGTGCTTCAGATGACCTGCCTTGCTTCTTTTCTTACACACAAAGAAATCACGGGAAGTACTGTTCACGGAAAGTTTCAGTGCCCTGTGCAATCTCCCCTTCCCTGAGCCCCTCACAGCACCCTGCCTTGGCCTCCTGGAGTCAGGGCAGCCACAGCACCGAGGCAAGGTGACCTCAGCTACTCAAGAGTCCACCTCCCACCCAGCCTGACTGTCACAATCTGCAACACTTGCCTCAGCAGCAAAGGAACCCAACGATTTCCTCACTGAAAACAGGAAGGAGACAGTGCCCTCCCTGGGCTCTGCAGTGCTCATTTCCCCAGCGCCTGACAGCCCCTGACCTTCCAGCTGCTACATGGCAGGGGCAACAGGGGCCACAGCAGAGAGGCAGAAGGATATTTATAAAAATCACTAGTTGTGAGGCATGTGATTAAAGTGTAAACATGCAAAGAGACATACAGACAGCATGCACCAGGTCCTCAGGTAATGTAAATCAGCACAGCCCTGTCAGCTTCAATAGAGTTCCATATTTCTGAGCTGCAGCCTCCTCCCCCCTCCCCTGGACAGCTCAACACTTCCCTGGGGCTGTGTGAACAGCCATGTCCTCAGAGGGGAGCTGAGCATGGCTGCAGGTGTCACAGAGTACCTGGCAGCAGCCCAGGCTGGGCAGGGTCTGCCACCCCGGGAGCCCCTCCCTGGCACAGCCCTCCTGCATTGCTGACACACAGCCCCGAAGAGCTGGACGGGGAACTGCTCCAGACAAACAACAACCTGCTGAAAGATAACACTTATTTCCAGCCAAAGCAGCTCCCTAGCCAAGGGTACTCAATCCAACCACTCCAGCTGCTGCTCTGGCAGGGGAGGGGGAAGGTGCATGCATGGAAACCAGCAGCTGGAGTCAGGAGGAGGGCTGGGGCTGGCACTGAAAAAAAGTATATTAATCTAAATGCTCAGCTGGGGCTGTGGGAAAACACAAATCCTCTTTCTCCACTCTCCAGTATGTTCTCCTTAAAGCACATGCAGTCAAAGGAGAACAGGATTTCAAATGCAATTTCAAGCTCTCTGAATGGATCAATCACTTCTAAATAAACATCTGCCTTTGCACTGCCTCTGGTGCTTTCACTGCCTTGTCCATCACTGTCTTTCCAAGATAAGGCATGTGGAAGAAAGCCATCTCCCAGGCAATTCCAACTATTTACCAATGTCAAATTAATGCACTTGGAAGCAGAGCAAAGAAGAATTTCCTCTGTTTCACCAGCCATAATGCTTTAAATGCAGATCAAATCCAGAATATTAATGCTCAGAAGCACAAGTATTACAATCCCACATGTCTCTGTGAAAAACAAGATGTATTTTGCGATTTTGTTTAAGAAACATCAGCTGAGCAGCTGAATTTAACAGGTAATCCCTGTCTTAGAGGTAAAAGTCTGGGTAGTTCTAATGAAACACTTAGAGATAAGTCACTATTTATAACAACTGTGCATCACTCACAGAAAAGCAGAAACCAAAAAGTGTAGGCAGCAAATCTCTACGTACTTACTCATCAGTCAGTTTTCTCTCCACTACTCATTTCTTTCCTAACACCTGTCATAAGCAACCACTGATAAAAAGATCACACAGTTTGGAGAGAAAATAAAAAGATTTTGGTTCCATAAAGAATGAAGGGATAACCTTGTGGTTAAAGGGCTGACCTATGATCAGAAGGTTAAAGGGCTGGCCTATGAGACAAATCATTTAGACTGTATGCACACATACAATCTATATGAATTCTGTAGAGAATTTAGTAACCAGATTCAGCAGGTACTTGGCAGCACTAGTGACACTTCTTCCTTCCCAGTGATCCAGCTTGTGTGGATCCATCTCCAGTTTTGTCTACAGCCTGGAAACAAGGAAAATCTTTCTCAAAGTGTGAACTAGAGATTTACTAACACCCATGGATTTCAGTTCCTGGACTCATCCTCTAGCCACTTCTCTGTTATGCAGAAACTGGGTGGCACATCCTCCCCTTCCTTCTGCTCCCCTGGCAGCTATGTTTCAGGGGAAGCTGTGATCTGGCTGCATAAAATGAGGAAGAGGTTTGAGACTCTGAAGCCTAGTTTCCCAGAGTTGTCTGTGACAGCAGAACTCAAACATGCTTTTAAGTCTAGGTAAGATATTAAGTCTGAAATGTTCTGCTTTTTTTTGTTGTTGTTGTTGTTGTTGGTCAGCTCACATGTTCCAGCCCTCAGCATGCTGGCTCCTGTGGAGTGACTAAATACAGCATACAGGGACTTTGGCATTTAAAGCAATGTTGTAAACACTGCATCTAGAGGTAGGCACATGACAATTGCAGTGTTCACTGTCTCAATGCTTGCATCTGAAACACAAATTTTTGCTGGTACCTTTTAACACCAATAGAGCACTAAGAAGAAATAGCATCAATCCAAATTCTACATTATCTTCCTTTGCAAATGACTTCCTCCTCATCCATTTCCCTATTTTTTCTGCAAAGTCCTCTGATTTTAAATAGATTTCTCCCCCAATCCAGAGAGCCTTAATAATGCTGATCTTAAAATGCTAACTGACCTCTGTTTTCTGCACAGCAGTGATCCCCTTGGAAGCAGCTGCACTGCAATCATCCTGGAAAAAAATAAGCATTTCACCATGTCAGGATAGAAAAGAGACAGATTGCTGCTCAGATAAAAAAATACAAGGAAAAGGCATCACAGGGGATTCCAGTTTTGCCCAACAAACTTCACCTGGCAGGTGGTGACAGGAGAGACACGTATCCATTCACAGCTGGCACACTCACCCTTGTGTATACACCGTGAGCAGCTGGTAACACAGAAACAGAGCTTTTGTAAGATACAGGAACTCAATCTAGATTCAGTCATGAATGTCAAATTTCAAGTGACAGAAAAGAGCATAAACCCAAGGGAACAACGAAGCAAACATGTAATGAGATGAATAAAAGTCCGTTTACCCTCCAAGCCCATTGTTCTGCTGTACGTATTCTGAGAAGAAATTTAGTATGAAATACAATCTGTATTGAGATGCTGAGAGTCATTAATTTCAAAAAAGGCAGGAAGCAGAGGAAACACTTTGGGTTACATTTTACTGTGATTTACTCCAGTACATTGAGTGGCCAGGTAGTACTTTTTAACCATAAAAGGGCAGAAAACCATCACTGATTTTTTTTCAGCTTGTCTGAACCTCTGTTCCATGTGTAGTGCTAGAAAGTATTGCCAGTTTGTTATAGCTTTCATCTACCAAAAAATATTCTTGTTCTGAGACTAGTTAGTCTATTTTGCTTTGCAATGCTTCCATCAATATGGAAGAGAGCCAAGAGCAGCACAGTCCCTCTCCAAACACGCTGAGAAATGCTCTGATTTAGAGAAAGACAGCTCCTTCCCCATGTTCCTCCAGGGACAGGGAAGTGATGGGCCACTTCCCAAAAAGCAAGTTTTATCTCATCCCATGAACGAGCCCTTTTGCATAGGGGAGGAGCATTCTGAATGGGAACACTGTAGCTACCTACAGCATATGTTAGCCAGATCTTTCTAAATATTAACAACCACCTATCATAAAGTGTTAGGCCACGTACTGGGCATGAATGCTTCCTCTGCCAGCTCTCAACAGAGAGCCTGAAAAATAATGTGTATAGAAGAATAGGTATTCATTATTCCTATTAGCAGATTACATGTTACTTTCTAGTTTAATTATATTCATGTTACCTATAGAGCATATTTAAATTGCATCTGGGTCTAATTTAAAACAGCTTCACAAAGTGATTTTAAAGAATCTCTTGACTTCTCTAATCTAGGCCTTACACTGAGTACCAGGGGCCCACCTTTCATGCAAGGACAAAAAGAATTTTAATCTTATTGTGACATCCTTTATTATCTCTTCAGGCACTTGTCATAAATTCAGTCATTGTAATGACTCTCCTACAGTTAGGTCCCATTAAATAAGGGAGTCATCAGAAGAAATAGCTTTTTAAGGGAAAAAAAAAAAAAAAGAGGAGGAGGAGGAAGTGGGCCAAGAAAACAGATCTGACTATCTTTAGTGCCATGTAGTTCCTTGGTAAATACAGAAAAAAAAAAAAAGAAAAAATAATGATGAATGACTTTAGTCGCTTCCCCCCCCCCACACACAACAACCCCGCAATGAACTTTAACAAGAATCAGGCTCTTACTTTTTCAACTGAAATGTTTGTGTGATATTCCAAGAGCTTGAGGACAGTGATGCTTCAAGAACTAGACAATCTGGAAAAATGCACATGTTAGGTATATGACGGATATTAGAAGAAATAACAGTTCAAAAATAATTTGAGTTGAAAACTCAAAGTAGCTGTTCTATACTTGGTATGCACCTTCTCTCATACATTCACTCCTGCTTCTGAATGATAAAAATAACCAGATTTTGTCCTTCCATAGAACTCTTCAGCTGAGTTATGCCAATGCTTTATACACATGTATTAATTAAGTTTCATACCACCATTCCATGACAAATAAAAGTAATGTTATTGTCAGGATATAGATAAGGAAATGCTACTGTGAAACAGGGATATAAAATCATCTCTCAAAAAGCACAGAGTGATATATACTGTGGTATAACCAGACTCTGAACTTGTCTTCTAACACAGCAGACTGTTCTAATGCAAGAGACCCCACCATACCATACTTCTCTCTCTTTCTGTCTCACAGACTTGGTTTCAGAGTCTCCTTTTGTAATCTATGCAGTAGCAATTTTCATCCTATTTAAATCTTTTATGATTGCATGAGTCAATTTGCCATTATTTCAGCTAGCAATTACTATACCAACAATTCACTGGCAGCTGTGGTATGAAAGAGTATCTTCCCTTATGAGCAGAATACCACATCCAACAGTAGAATTGGATATATACCACTTAAACCATGGTCTCTTTCATCTGTGTGCCTGCAGATGTGTAGTCTGTGAAATGAATGGCTGCCTGGGATCAAATGAAACCCATGTTTGCAGACTCTTCTGACTTCTCTATGCTAGAAAGTAGCTGGCTTTTCAATCCAGAAAAGTTACATGGATTTTAAGTATACCTATCTTGCAAAGACAGAGAAAACTCAGCCCTTATGACAGGCTGTCTTGTTCAGATGAAAGCCAGCTTTGGCTACATCTGTGTTGCTCATGTAGTTATCTCCTCCCTCCACATGGCAGCATGGCACTTGGGTGCTCACTGCAAACTCGTCTGAACTGCTTGTTAGAAACAGCCCTTGGGACCACTCATGTTCAAACTCCTTCCTAAATGGATAGCAGACTCTGACTTTAACAGCATTTTTATGCTTAAAGATGTGGATGAGTACAGACAGACATTTTGAAATCCTTCATCAAGCACCTGTTTGCATCTCCAGAAATCTAGTTATCAGCAAAAGTCTGGCGGGTTGATACACAATTGCCTAAATCACTCACCTAAATCAATATATGAGAAAGGTCTCAGGCCATGAGCTACAGAAAGAGTAAAATACTCCTAGCATTTCACTAGAAGTAGTAAGTAAAAGTAAGGAATTTATCTCCTACTGGCAGAGCTTGTATTTACTTTTAAACTTGTATAAATACTTTAAAAACAACACTGTCAAATATGCTTTCCTGATTCTGTCTGTGCTGAAATTAATGGAACCTATTATTGTCTGTATGGTCTGCACTGACCTTTTAAAATGCATTAGACTGCACTGAGTAGCAGGCATTTTCAAAATGTTTTTTCCAGGAAATGATACCTAAAGGTGTTTTGCAAGTGCATCCTCTTGCGAAACTGAGGTCACTTTACAGGAGATACCACAAATAAACAATGTTACTTCACACTTGAATTATCCACTAAGAGATCTCAGCTCACAGGAGCACGTGAGTAGCAGTAAATACTGGCAGGCACAAGCTAACCTCACAGCCTTCTGGTTAACACTGCCAAAGGGCTCATTTTTGGCACAAAGCACAGGCAAGGTGAGCTGGCTTCCATAACAACTGTTCTCTGAAAACCTGCTAATGGAATTAACAGAAAGCTTTAGTCTGTGAAGACAGAGAACCAAACTATATACTCCAAAATTACAAGACAACATGGCTTTTGGGACTGGGCCAATAAAGGACATTTCCCTCTTAAAAATCCACTAATAGTGTTTACTAAAGAAGGCTTAATGGATTAAAATACTCATGGATATCACTCCAGCTGTCACTTTCTAGTGACAGTCTTTTCTTCTCAATTCCCAACGTTGGACAGGAACTTGACACAACACTTCTGTGACGCTGGAGGAGTTTTTCCCATGCAGCCTACTCAGATCCAGATATTCCAAAGAACCTTCTTCAGGGGCAAGGGTCCCTGAGAGAGAGAGAGCTCTTTGTAGCACTGAGCTCTTCAAAACAACAGGTCCTTGAAAGTATCTGGTAAATTTCATTCCTCTTCCTGCACCGAGGTTTTTATAAGAGAATCAGATTCATGCACAATATTCCATGTCCTTTGGGCTATATTACTGAGGGAGAGATAAAGGCAAGTATGTGTCTGTTTTCTGTTTCTTCTTCAAGTCACTTAAAAACATGTGGGAATCCTTGTGTTTGCTATGTGTTCCTTAGTTTATATTAAAACTCTTGCATTCTAACATAAGCAACTTTAAGAAGTTATAAGGCCAATCTCTGTTAAAAAAGCTTTGTACTTCTATACAGACTCTTGAAGAAATGCAAGGGGGACGTTGCCCTACCATTAGTCAAATAAGACTCCACTGTGAAGGATTTTTATCTGATCCTTGAGATCAAAGCCTAAAGAACAGCTCAAAGGTCTAGACATTCAGTAATTTACCACCTCATTCTAAAACTTGTAGCTGCATTAGATACACAAACCAGATCACAAGCATCACACATCCAATACAAATTGCTCAGGTATCTAACTCTGAGAACCACTGGTGAACAAAGCAGTGTCAGAATTACTGCAATGCGATTCAACCAATAATTCAGAAGGATGAATGAAATCAAGTCAAAAGGATGTACCCACCAAATTGCCCCTGAACCATCTATTTTTCTGCTAATCTTCCACATTGTACAATCACTTTCTCACAGTGTCTAAGGCAGGTTGAAACAGTTAATTAAATGTTAAGATTATTTATTGTACAGATATTCATAATTAGATTCTCCTCTTATTTATGCCAGTACAGTTTCTTGCAAAAACAAATTCAGTTTGCAGATTAGAGAAGAGTTAAGATGGGTTAATTTGTCAAGGCAAAGCACTAGACCAACACTGCTTCCATTGCTCCAGCCAGCTTGATTGTCATTGCAGTTATCTTAAGTTTCCTTAGACAGTTATTAATGGCACCATGTAAATAAATATTCTAATGCTAAGGCACCGCACTGCCACAGGGTCAACTGAAGAAGCTGCTTCCAGACACGGTAATGTCTGCTATTTACTTCCACAGAGTACTCTATATTAACAAAACTTTAATCACCAAGAACACTGTGATTGTACTCACATCACTCCACAAAATATGAATTATTTTGCTTCAGTGACATTTAATAAAAAGCATTACATACTTTCACACTCATTAGGCCTGTATTTATACAGTAGTCCCCAGTATTAAAGGACAGTGAAAAAGCATTAAATACATTTAATAGTAGAACATACCGTTGTCAGTTATCATTGGAGTGGTTAGATTGCAGAAACAGGATGAATTTTTCAGCACTACGTTTTCATAAAATATTTCAACGCTTGTTACAATTTTTATCATACAGAAAGTAAGGATTTTGCTTACATTTGCAGTCACAACAACCTATAAAACAATAAAAACACAATGGGCTTTTTGTTATATTTGCTAAGTCATCACCTTGTCTCTACAGAGAACGATGAACTATGAAATGCACAAAACGAAAATTTTTGTGGTGAAAGCAAACAATTCACTAGGTAAGGTCTCAAAGGAGAGTGACTCTTCCAGCTGAAGAAGCAATACAGAAAGAGTTCTGAAAGTAACAGCACTGCTTACTTTCAGAAATAAAATGGATCTGTATGGTATGTTAGCAAACAATCTTAAATAATTTTGGAGTTTAAAACTAGAATATTGCTGTGTTATATGCTGTTATATTTCTTTAAAAAATATTTAAGAATCTTCACAGAGAGAGATCGTTTGTATCCATAACCAAAGAGCACTTAATTATGAAACAGAACTTATATTGTAATGAGTTATCCTTTGTTTCTGGCTGCGAGTGCTTTACAAATATGATTACATTAGTGTATTCAATCAGGAAATCAGAAACAATAGCGTGCAGATTAGGTGGCCAGTCACAATAGTTGATAATCAAATATTCAAGGCTGCATGTGCTGAGAACAGATACAGAGTAAAGACTAACATTGAGCACTTAAGAATTTCTGTTAGCATATGTGTCCCAGTGAATGTTTTCTAACTTGTTACAAAGCTCAGAACTTCCATACTGCACTTGATATACAGTTACTGGAAATATTAAAATAGCTGATACAGTGATACAATTGGAAACATTTCCAAGCAATGTTAGCATAGTAAATATTTGAAATTTTGACTCAGCATCATGAAGTGTAGCTTAAAGATACGTTTCATAGGAGAGGAGGAGAACCATTGAGCTTACTGAGATTTCCAAGATATTTGCCAATTGTTGGGGTAAGAGGAACTAATGTATGGAACATGGTGACAAAAGAAGACAAGCTGCAATAAGCAACAAAATTACATATTTTAAGTCACAATAAACAAACACACATAAAACTGGGTGTACATACCTGATATTTGGCAGGGAAACTTAGCAGGATTTTCAGATCTTTATCAGGTGCATGTGAAATGTTATACCAACCATTTATGCTGTTTGAATGTGTACAATTTTCTTTTAATGTGCACCTAAAAGTATACATAAAATTATACTAGCCTCCTTATTGTGCCTTTGACTTCAGACACTGTACTTCAACTTATTTAAAGTTATTGATTTTTTACAGGAACACTATTGATTTTTTTACAGAAATATGGCTATAACTGCAAAAAGCTTCAGGAAAACAATCAGTAAAATCTTCTGCTTATCAAAATTAATTACACTGCATTGATATATGCTCGAGGGTTTTCATTGAGTCAATGGGACTCAAGCAAACATGAGATGCTTGGCCAGTAACAGCGGAACTGGTAGCCCGGGATGGAATTCATTGTTGCCAACTTGACTGTTCCATTGTACAGCTCTAGATCTGCTCCCCTCGCTGCCCCCCAGCCCCCTCCACACTCTGTGGGGAGAAATGCGTTCTTTAGGGTACAATTCACCTACCCTGCTAGACATCCATACCAAAATGAAATGAACCACACTGTAGAAGCTGCTTGCTCTCTCCAGAGGGTATAAGAAGGGACAGGAGTGAAGCTCAAATGTAAAGCTAAACTATGACATGCATAGTTGATGAGATGCATCCTCTTCCCTAATCTCCTTTGTCACCCACTGATTTGAATGGTAATCCTTCCCTTTTTTGTCAGTGCACTGGGATAAAAACACCAGATTTGAAAAGGTTCAAAATAGATTTCTCTGTCTTCAAGTACAAAATACATTTCAGAATTAGGATAGCTCAAAGTAAATACAAATGTTAGAGATGCCAAATCATAGAAAATACACTGTGCAACAAAAAATGAGGAAAGAATGAGGAAACACTGGGATACATGAGTACTACAAAGACTACATATATATAATACATATATTAAAAACATGTTATAAGAAAAAGACAACTTAGGCATACAAATTAGATGGACAATCAAGTTTAAAAGGTGAATCCTTAAAATGCTGTCTACTGTCAACAGCTAATGAACAATTCATAGATTAACTCCAAGTAATTTCATACAGTTAGCAATTAAAGACAAGTAAGTGCTAACTGAATATATCTTAATATTTTAATACTAAGATTGAATATTTATAAATAAATGTAACATTTAATAGTTTTAGTTCTATTTTTCTACCAAATGTAGAAGCATATATACAGCTTGAATCCTATGAACAGTGATATCTACCTGGCATAAAACATTCCTTGGCTACAAACTGGAAATTAGTTCAGACTTGCAAAGTATGGGCCTTTTTCATTAGGAGCTCACTGTAAAAACATATTTCACAAACAATGTGCTTTCCCTCCAAAATGAACAACATATTCAACAAAAATATCCACCACATTCTGAAATGCCCAAAATAGCCCCACAAATCTTAGGAACCATAAAGTCATCTTCTCTGCAGATCAAGATGTTGGCAATTGGAATGCAGTTAAGCACAAGGTCACTTCCTTTGTGGTCTAACTCAGGAAACTGAGCTCCTGCTGGACAAGAACCTGGTGAGGTTTTGCATCTAAATACATTGAGATCATAATGATATTGTAATAAATTGGGACTATATATGCCTGACGTATTTCAAACTGTCTGAGCTAGGGTGAATTTCAGTCTCATTTATATCTCTCTTCACCCCACTGAGATCACAAAGGCTCATTAGCACTACAGTTTTAGAGCCACAGAAGACAGAATCTGTCATCAACAGATGTGCATAAACCACATTCTCAGAAACATACAGGCAGGTAATTCACACTGGCAACGAGGAAAGACAAAAGAAAGACATTCTACAGTTTCTGACAGGGTGAGGATTATAATGGTAAAGATTCAAGGCAACACACTCCTAGTATTTGGCACTAAATAAGTGTATGCATTTCAGTGATGCTAATATTGAAATATTTAAAAACTGTTTATCAAACTGAATATTTACAACTGTCCCAGGAAGAAGCTACTTGCTTTCTTAAGACTGCCTGAGGAACATAAGCAGTGAACAATTGGCAATGAAGAATCTGAGTTTAATAGCAAAACCAGTAATGCCTCCCAGGACCCAGGGTCATGCTTGTCTTTATGTGAGGGAAAAATGCATCTTTTGTTGCTTTAAGAGCTGACCTTTAACACTCTAACAGTGTGCTGTGGAGAACAGTCATTTTCATAGGAATCAGTCACATCTGATGCCCCTCAGCATAAATTCTCAAAATTGCCCTGCAAAGGCTAAGAGCAAAATAATTACACTCACCTAAAGATGAAATTATTCTGTAGTACCCCTATTTTTAAAAAAAAATTATATTACTTGCAAGTGAATGAATATAGCAGATAAATACTATTTGTGAACCACAGGAGTCTGAAAATTAACATACAGACTCAGGCAACTAAGTCTGGCTTTCTTGGAAAGGTGAACTGCACCTTGTACAAGTATGAAGGTATAAGGTATGAAACCTTTGGATCAGATTTCAGACGTGCCTAGATATGTGTACAGAGAAAAGCAGAGTCAAAATTTTTTTTTAATATTCCACAGCAAACTAGTCCTTTATAATACTAAAGATTTCTTTACACAATTGGAACTGAGTTCCTCTTATTCCACTGTGATAACACAATATGTATGCATACTGGTTAATTTGTACTTACTTAAGTCTCTGCTTCACTAATCTTTGTTAACTACAGATCCTCTGTCCTGCCAAAGCATACTGATTTCCCCATGGAATGAGAACATGCTTTCAGAGAAAGTTGAGGCTTCCTTCTTTCTTGAATGTACCAATCCCTGAATGAAGTCTACTGATGTCCCACATATTGACTACATGCAAAAGTAACTCTGGTCATGTTTCCATGTGGAAAACGCATGTAAAACATCAATATCTTGTATTTGAATTGTATTTCAGCATAATTCAGGCCAATCTGATTAATCTACAAAAAATCCAGAAACATTAGGAGAAATCACACAATACTGTGACTAACGGGTTTGAATGATGGCAAGTGAAAAGGAGAATTAATATATGTCCCTATGGAAGAAAGAGTAGAAATAGGAACAGTGGAAACATTTTGTTTCATTTTGTTTTCACTTGCAATGAGATGCACACATTTTTTCATTAAAGGACTGGATTTTAATTCACACTGTCCTTAAAATGAAAAACGAGCATTCCTAATAAATTTTACACAAAACTGGAGTGTGTATGTTGTTTTACAGAAAATTTATTTCCCTGTAAAAGTAGAAAACATCATTATTATGGACTACATTGCTTTAGTGGACACATATGGACTTGGACTAAAATATTGGCTAAAGATTTCTTCCTCTTTTCCCAAAGTTTCACCCAGAGGTGTCTCTTCACAAAGCCAAATATTTAATGACATTAAGTACTTAACAGTAAAAAATTATGTGGGTGTTGAACAAGACTCGTATGATAGTAATTAATTTTTTCTCCAAAAGAGTAAATTATTTCTGTTTCAATCAAATAGAAACTTTTCGTGATTCCCCTCATAAGCAGGGGATTTACTGAGTAATAAGAGTTATTCACAATCTCTTTATAAGGCAATTAAAAGCCTGAAAAGCTCAGCACTGTAACATACACAGCTTCTATCAAGGGAGCAAAACAGAGTTTGAAGAAAACGTATTACAGAACAAATACCTGCTCTCTTCCAGTAACTACCTTTGCAAACACAAAGTAGCAGATCTTCAGCAAAATCATGGTAACACCAATTGGGTAACAAACCAAAATGAGCAGTATTAACCTTCTAGAAGAGGCTACTAGTGGAATTCCTCAAAAATTCACCTTATAGGCACTTTAATTTAAGACTTTAATCACTGGCAAATTGGCATAAAAGAAGGTTTACACTGTTGACATCTGCTGATGATACAGAGTTGGGAACATTAACATGCAAAGGAAGATAAGAATATCACACAGAAAATTTGGATAACCTTGAAATGGAATGACATTTCAAAGCATAAAGTACAAGAACATGTACCTACAGCAATAAAAATCTCACAACCCATATGTGTTATAGACTGGAAACTCATCAGTTGGAAAGACAACAAAGAAAGAGAAGGACCTGGGGGCATTATCTGATCATGGATGATTGTGGCCCATCAATGTGATGCTGTCATGAATAAGACGTTTGTGATCCCAGAACACACTAAGGTGCATCCTGGACAGATTGATTAAACAACATTAAGCAAGGCACAGCTGAAATCTCTTCTGGAACACTTTGAGAGTCCTAGCCATCCTTATCTTAAAAGGATGCATGAATTTCTTGGAAGGATTACTGGAGTGGAGGTAAGAAAGGAGTGTGTCAAGTGAGAGGACCTTAATGAAGTTCAATGTTTCAGCACATCAAAATGAAAAGGGAGAGAGAGAGACTGCTTGCACAAAAACATTGAAGAGGTGAGTGTGAGAGAGCAGGGGAGGAACTTATTTAGGCAAAGGTGATGTGAACACCAGAACAAATAACTATAACCTGTCCATAAACATACACATGACGAAAATGAGCAGACATATTTTTGTCAGCAAAAAATGAGACTGCCAGGAAGCTGCACAACCAGGGCAGGAAGGACAAAAAGCCAATTTAAATTTAGGATGGTCCTTTGCAAGTTTTTAGTTTTACATGATGTAGTTGCTTGCAATTGCTAAGACTAGGCCTGACAACCCAGGAATTTCTCCAGTCCAGGCCCCAGATGTAAAATAGATTTCAAATTTGCTTCAAATTTAGTGTCAAAATTAATGATTCAAATGTGGGAACAAAGTACTTAGAAAGAAATTCTCCTTTAGCCTAAACCAAAGTCAGTGGTTCCAAAAAAATGAACTCCTAATATAGAAGACAACTAAGCACTCTTCTTTTTCTCACATACAAAATGCTCCCAGCTATTAAGATGTTTCAAGCACAAGTATACAATTTTCTCTCTCAATCTGAAAAACAAAAATATCTCTTCTAAAAGCAGATATATATCTTCTTATTATTACAAATATATCAAAATATCTCCTCTTATTATTCTTAGCCCAACATATATTTTATGGATAGATCTCAAAAATCTGAGGTTACAAAGCCTTTCACAAGTTCCCTTTTGCACGACAAGAAAGTGTCTCACATTTATGGCTATGACTGATTGCACAAAAAATCAGTAGATACAATTTTGATGTTGAATAGCCCCGAGTCAGTCAAAATGTACACTGACTAGTAATGCTCTACTTTTATATGACAGTCTAAAATACTAAAAGATACCTTTGATTGAAAGAACACCACCCACAGTAGGGGTCCTTTGCAGATAAGCATTCTTGCTCAGAAGCAAATCTACTGCAATTTGCAACTGGTATTCTTCTCACCTGAAACCAAAGATGCAATAACACATTGAATTAATACAGCCTCCATAAACAGGAAACTTGAAGGTTACCATTAAAAATCTGACAGCAACCAAGCACAATCCCTCTGGGGAAGTCTCCTTATGGATTCCCCTCTGCCAGAAGACCTTTGGATAGAAATATGCAGCCTATTTTGCACACACTGTATTTTGCCATCAGATAATGAAACACCTCTGACAATAAGAATTTGGTTCTACTACTCAAAGGCCAGCATGGGCAGATTAATGCAAGAAAGACTGATCAGCATAGTGAAGTATAGATAATAAGAGAAAGGAGGTATATTTTACAAATAATGCTCTGCTTAGCAGAACACCATTTTCCTCTCCTCCGAATGGAGATATTTAAATGATTGATGAAGGTGCATCCAAAAATGCATGCGCATAACAAAATGCATCTGTGTTTGCATCACCATGTCAGGTTACTGCATGTGCACACTAGAACAAACGCATGCAACTGCTTAGCATGCATGAAAATGCCATTTCAGTAAGTAAATGTAGATAATTGTGGCTATATTGTATGTATCTATACTTGTACATTCAGCTTGAATATCCTAGCCAGCCATTTTCAGAAAAGGAAAGGAAAAAGAAAAAGAGAAAGCGGATTACAAATACTGAATACAGATACAAATAATGTGATTAATAACAATGTGAATTAATGATCTTAGTAAGAAAAACTAATTCAAACAATATTTTTACAAATTTGCAAGAATGAGAAATTCCTGTATTTTGTCAACAGAAACAAGGATACACTGTTTCCTGCAAAATTATATTTACTGTTTTTTCCATCCACATATTATAAAATTCAATTTATCTCGAAAAGTGTGTGAGATAATCAATTCAGAATCCAGTCATAATCTTAGATTACTACCAAGTTAAAGAAGGCAATGTAGAAGCCTTACTTCACTCCAAGAGAAAATAATCAGAGAAAAAAAAATCGGAGAAGTTTTTATTCCTAAAAGCTGTTGTTCCTCTATAACAACTTGGTCTTCTATCAAAGCTAAGGAAAATTCAAGTCTTACTTTGAATATCTATGTATCCTTTTGACTGAGACTTTGATTCTTTCTATATTTGTGATAGATGTTTTATATCAGCCAGGGGTTCTCCTTACCCCTGCTCTATAACAGCAGGCTAAAACACCATGCTCACTGCCAGAAAAGTGATCTTGTTTCAAGTGACGGTAATTAAGTGCTGGGTGAAATCCTGTTCAGCTAAGATGGACAGCGAGCCCTTAAGCTTCCAGTGCCATCTTTCCCACTGCTGGCCAGACAAAGGGATTTTCTGATTGCTGCTCAGTAGCCCTGCTGCAAGATGGGCTGCAACAACTGTACTGGCTCCTGGGAGCTGCTCACTGCTCCACGTGCAGCTCCAACACGTCTGCTCACGTGCAGCAGCTCTCAGCCTCTGCTGAACTCCCTGGCCTCACTACGCACACATTGCTCACTTCTCTTTGCCCTTTTCTTTTGTTCTTCTCAAGTCTATGCCTAACTGAAGACAATGGGAATTTTATCACTGATTACAGCATTATCACTGATTTCATCAGAACTGAGGCTTCAAAGCCATCTCTCAAATGAAGAGATTTCTTCACTTTAGAAAATCCTTAATTGACTGGCAAACCCTGACCTACCAACATTGGGATTGTTTTGTCTCCAAAGAGTGTACAAGTTATTTGCTATCTCTAAGCTTGGCTCTGCATGATCTGCATTTTCCTGCCTCCAGGAAAAACAGAAACAAACACTCTCTTGGCAGAATGGCATAAAATCACCACGGAATTAAGGGTATTGCTGCATCATAGCAACACTGGGCAGCACCATGACAGCAGAAGCTCTTCCAAGCTCTGCAGGAGTGCAGTCCAAACATAGGCAACATAAGCAGATATTAGATGGAAAGTTGGTAACTGCAGTTTACATATTAAAAGTCTAACTCTGACACAAACTGATGCTTCACTTCTAAAGCGGTAGAAATCCTTAAAGCAGTGGTTTATATGAATTTATTATTTTATTAAATGCTGTACTTACCTTATTGGCAGAGGACAGATAGATGTAGTTATTATTCACTGGATCAAGTCGTAGTTTGGGGAAAATGGAAGTTTCTTCCTCAATTTCATATAAAACCTCTGGGCAATTAGATTTCATCTCCTCATTAAGAATAGCCTAAAACATGTGTAATTGAATTATTCCCATGTTCTTTTATTGATCAGTCAATATCTTAAACAAAAGCCTAATTCCAGTTACATCAAAGCTTCTGAGATGAATTATTGTGTCATTATTCAATTCACTTACTGCACTAGTTCTCGCACTGGAGAAGGATGAAGGAAAAGACCACAAGAACAGAATTTCAACAAAATCCATGCCAGACACATTTAGCACTGAATTTGGCACTGATTAAGCATATGAAACATGCCTTCCACCAAGCCTGTTACTGACTGATTTGGAAACTGAATGTAGAAGAAATGCCTATATCCCAAAATAACAACCATTTACTCCTATCAATGGAGAAGGAAGTATTAGCATTCAGAAAACAAACTAACATTCAGACACCCATAAAGTAAAAAGGAATTTACACAAATTTCTGTGTGGCTTCTCTAAGTATACACCTGTGATAATATTTCTTTTTCTTACCTTGCTCAACTTTACTATTTTCTACCACACTTTGCACAGAATTCAAGGGAACCAGAGACTCCAGAAACTTTATTTTGTAAGTCAATAAGCACACCAACTTTGGTTTTTCATGACTAAAAAAGGGAAATGTGTTCACTGTCTCCACTGTGTTAAGGAGACGTGGAAGACTTCAATTTCATCTTTCATTATCAAAAGCAAAATGAAATCAAATGGACAAAGCTTTTCAATGTTTCTACTATATTCCTCCCCAAATGCTTAATAAACACAAAGAATGAGAGTCATCCTTCGCAGTGTAGGCAGGAAATGCACATTTTCACAAAACTCAGAAAAAATTAAAGCACAAAAGACATTTGACTGGATGGTTGAAATGTTTGATAAGGTAAGACGGCTTCCACTTTCAAGCAATGGATTTAAGTTGGTGTAGGCCAACTATGCAGAAGCTAAGGCAAAATGAATCTTGACTCTTCTCTCTAATGGACAGCTTTTCACATCACACAGGCAAACAAACAAACAAACACCCTTCCAAAATCTAACAATATTTCTACTGGAAAAATCAAAGCAAGGATTAAAAAAAATCAAAACAAGGCAGAATAACTGAGAACTCCACAGTCTGTAAATTAATACTGTGGGCACTAGAGTTTTGATGAAATGTTTACTTGAATTTTAGTGGGCTACCTTATTGGAATTAAATACCAATATAGCCAGATGGAACGTGCCTGGGCTCGTCTGGGCCTGCTGCTTGACCAGGCAGCAGCTGTGGTGGTTTCACCTCAGAGACACCTTTGCCTGGCTGGATGCTGCAGCTGGTGCTTGGGACAAGGCCAGGCATGCAGGAGCTCAGGTTTGGCTCTGGTGGAGAAGCTTTAAGGTGAGGTGAAGGAAAGGAGTCGGGTTCTGCTGGAGGGTTTCGATCCAGAGCTTTATTCCTGGCACACAGGCCTCTGAACGCAGCAACAGCTCCCACAGAACCACAAACCGCGTGGTTGCCGTGTCCTTTAACCCCGGGGAGAGGGGAGGGAAGGGGTAGGGACCCCACCGACCAGGTAAGGGGGGGGGAGTCTGAGGGGACAAATGGCACCTGGATGGCCCAATGTCCCCAGGGCTGAGAGGCATCTTTTGAACTCTGCCAATCACTCCATGCCCTTGCTGGAATGCCAAGATAGACAAGACAGCACTCAGCAGGGAGCATGGGAGGGGAAGGGAGAGGGTATTGGCACCTGGGGAAAGAAGCGGGATACTGAGACAGGCTATTACACAGCAACACTACCTAATTGCATTTGAAAGTTATCTTGCTCTCCAAATAACCATACAGCAGTTATTTCACAAACAAAAACCATAGATTCAGGGGATCATATTTGTTTATAACTTACTGAATTAATAAGGAAATATTTACCCACTTGAACACAACAGCAGCTGGTGGAGAAGGGAAGAACTGCCACACTCAGCTTACCTTCAGTAACTGTCCATCATCTGTTCCCAAAAAGAGAACTATATGATTCAAAACAACTGTGCCATAAACAGCTACCAATCCAGAGTGAATCAAGGTAGGTAATTTCTTGATTGATTGTGCCTCCTGAGAATCAGATAGAAGAAAAACAAATTAAAAAATCTTTCATCTATACTCCAAAACAATGAGGAAAAGAAGAATCCTTGGAAAGATTCTCAGAGAACCAACTTGAGACAACATTTTGAGTAACATTCCAATTCTGATACAGCTTCAGAGCAACACACTATTGGAAATTACACACAAAACTAGTTTTTCATATGTGACAACTGGTCATATCTGTAACAAATATAATATCTGCTGCTGTTAAATCACTGACTTCAGTGGGATACAGACTCAGTGTAGCAGCAGTAAGTTACTTTGTAATAGGATTTCTCCTTTTTGGGACATTAAGTCCTGGGTTTATTCTGAATTTCCAGTTCTTCTCAATAAAGCCGTGCTTTGCCATCACCTGAAGGCTAGATACACTCAGCAACCACTTTCAAAGGCATGCAAATATTCTGGAGAAAGGAGACACTTCAAACAAACAGTGTCTGTGTGTATAAAAATGCAAACCTTCATCTTCCATGACACTAGAGGAAGTAGAGACTTGTGTATTACATAAACATAAAAATGAGATAAAGCAATATAAAGTTTGTGTCATGGAGAACATAAATGTAGCTGTGTGAGCTTTAAAATCAACATGTTACCCTCAATTCTCCATCCCACCTGGAGGAAATTAAGTGGCAAACGCATGCAAGCAGCTCATGAAAAAAACATCGTGCAGGAAATCCCTGTATCTTGTGGAATGAAAAACCAAACCAAAAAACTCTGACTGTAGATGATCGGCTGTTGAAAGGAAATCTACATGCGTGAGAATAGGGCCACCTACCAGGGGGAGTCCCTAGAAGCCCCTGTGTCCCCTTAGCAAGCAATAACTCGGATTTGAAGTGCTCCAAGTCAATCTCTGTGGTAGACATTGCCAAAGGCGTGATCCCACCTGCTCTCCAAGTGGGTCCAACCCCAGCCAAGCTTTACTTCACTTTGCCTGTATAATGTTTTTCAGTGAGCTTAATTAAGGCAATGGTGTGCCTAGAAAATGCTCTGTAAATCTACCTACCTACATCTTCATTTGAGTCATGCTCCTCATCACATGGACATGAGGCTGCACAAACACCAGAGCTGGCACAAAGAGTGGCAGGCATGCAGAGGTAGGAGACAAGAGCTCAGGTAAGAACAGCTCCTTGGGAACAAGCCCTGTAGGCTAGCTGACCAAATCCAGAATTTCAGCCTCCAGGACAGTTTCCTAAACCTACAGGAACCCTCTGAGTGCAAGAGCCCATTTCACTTCAATGCACAAAACAAAGTGTGGAATGGACCATCAAAACTGGCATTTAGAAGTGAAAGCATTTCTCAAAGTTATGAAGCAAATCCGTAACACAGTAACAACTGAATTCAACTCTCCTGCATGCTATGATGCTGGCTTAATCCCCAAAAGTATTTCCACTAGAAATATTTTATTTTTTCTGAACTGCAATCCTAAGTCAATTAAAATGTTCTTCACTCATCTGAATTATTTTAATTAGCTTGCAAGAAGAGCCACTTGGAATAAAAGAAGGCTTGATTAACTTTTATATTTAAAGTCACTATTTCTTTTTTCATGCAGGAGGAAGAAGACACAGGGAAGTGTCATGCAGTGGCACAGAACTCTGGTAAAACTCACTTGGCCATGAGAATCCAGTACCCTGGACGTCTGTGCTAGACAGGGAAGTGGGGCAGGGTGTGGTTGCAAGCATTTTAAGGAAGAAGTTAACTCACTTTATAATAGATCAGAATATAACAAAAACTCCAGGATTTGTGCACTCAATGAGTCTTCACTCAGGTTAGGGAGTGAGGAAATGGAGCTTCCACACTTTCATTTCCACCAAAATTAGCAATAGTTTTTCTACAGTGCACCATGTAATAGTGTCAGAGAGATAAACTACCCTAGGTTCCTTGCAGACTCTGTACAAGATCACAGAAAAGAGGAGTACTCACCCAGTTTCTGAAAAGCTTTGCTGCCAGATTTTATTTTGACCCACATACTAATAAAATAACCAGTGTCATATCAGTGTATCCTCCTGATCTGAGTGAAGAACCAATACTGACAAGTGTGGAAGTCTCCTCCCCTCCCTCTGCTTGCTGGAGGGAGGGTCAAGGCGACATTGAACTAATACGGACAAGAACGGGAGGACAGTCACAATAAAAATTGCCTTCTCTCTTTTGAAACCTATTCCTCAGTTTGCCCATCTCCTCCAGGGTGCAGCTGCTGCTTTCACCCTTCTGTCACCACTTTTCCACATCCATTTATTGTTTTAACAAGCCCTTTTACCTCTTCCACTGTGACTAATGGGGTTACAGCACTGTAGGGCCTTCCCAAGCTGCTTCTTTCACAGCTAAACCCATTCTTAAAAATGCATTTACAGTCTAAACTTCCTTTACACTTGAAGAGTCGTTCATGTCCATGGTCATCTGTTTGTCTATCCTAAAACGTTTTCAGGCACATATGAAAACAAGAAAAGGAAAAGAAAAAATAATACCACTGTCTAAGAACTCCCTTTTCTTAATTCTTCAGTTTCATCCTCTGCTGCATTCTATAGTCCCTCTAAGTCTATAGTTGTTTGGTTTTTGGCATGGAAGGTATTTATACTAATTTTCTGTTTGGCACTTCATTTTCAGATGTATTTCCATATGACTCCAGCTGCAGCAACCATATTCACACTTCTACTTTCTGTCTTGATTTCCTCCTGATTATTTTACATTGCATGCCTCAGAGGAAAGGGCAGCATTTTTAGCTCACACAGCATTCATCTTATGCAGCTGTCCAAAAAGTAAAAATAAAGTGTTTGAGCATCCCAGTGAAAGAACAGATGCAGCTATACAAAAGGACACAAGATTTTTAAGTAGTGTATATCAATAGTCAACACTGAAACAATAGATGCTTTTCCTAGGGGGAAAAGAACTTTTTGAACTTTATTTTCTTTCTTAACTTCAGCATCCTTTAACCACCTCCATCAATTTTTACTATATCAGAGGGTAACAAATATTGGGGCATGCAGCAAGCCTTTATTAGGGCTAAGGAATAAGAACATGAACTGTTCCAAAATGTTATTCCCAGGAAGTTTTTTGATTTGTGCATTGCCCAGCAGTGTTCAGTGGACAAGCCTGTCCAGGTGAGCAGCCTGCAAATATCAAGGATGACCAGAAAATCAGAGTCTTCAGTGAGACCATGCCGAGGCAAATCCTGAGGCTCATGAAGCAAGGCAGGAAGAACAGTCAGAGGCTATGGTTGAGTGAGATGCTGATGGAGACTCCTGAGATGGGGAAGTTAGAAACTAGTGACTTCTTGCATCAGCAAAACCAGTCCTTCTCTGCCCTCAGATCTAAGTTCACAGAAGTGGTAAAGTGTCCTATTAACCAGTGAGAGAGAACAAGCTCCATTAAGGAAGGCTTTGAAACCAACTGAGCTTGAACAGTGTGTTAGCAGAGAGCAAAAGGAAGTGGTGGGTGACTGTGAGGGATGAAGGCACACACTTGCTAAACAGTCATGCTGTTACAACAGGTTGGGGCTTTTTTTAGGGGACCCTACTCATTGCAGAAAGACTATGGTAATTTTCCATTCCTTGGACCACTACCCATTGTTGCACATCCACATGGACACCAAAGCCATGGCCTAGTGCAGATCAGGAGTGCAAAGCTCTGGGGGCAAAGTGAATAAGATGGGACTCCAGGCTATGTTAACCTGTGGGGTCAGTCAAAAGAGATGCTCTTCTGGATCTGCTACTCAAAAACAAGGAAGAACTGAATGAAGATGTGATAATCCGAGCAGAGGCTTCAGTGTGTTCAGGGAAATGGTCAGTGGGATCCCCTGAGAGTCAGCTTTGAAGGGAAATAGAGCTCAAGTAAGCTAGCAGGTCTTTCAGGACAATCTCTGTCAAGCACAAAACTCAGGAAAACAAGCAGACATAGCACGAGATGGCCTCTAGCTAAACAGGGAAGTCGTGACTGAGCTGCACTGCAGAACAACAGCGTAAAGGAGGAGGAAGCAGGACTAAGGAGGAAGTCTCTGGACATGCAGGAATGGTGCTAGGAAAAGCCCAGCTCACCTGGTTTTGGAACTGGCAAGATATGGTGTGGACAACAAGAAGAGCTTCCACTCTTCTTTTTCTGCTCTTCCATGAGCAATAAAAGAAAGAACAATGAAAATGCACACCAGATGCTGAATAGCTCAGGAGATTTACCGACAATGGATGCAGACATGCCTCTGGACTTCACCAGCAACATCTTGTGGTCCTTTGTACAAATAGAATTCAAGGAGGAGAGAAACTACAAGTACTGTGAGGATTAAGCCAGAGATCTCTTAAGAAACCTCAGATTTTACAAGTTCTAGGGAAGACAGATGGGATCTGTAGGAAGATGCTGAGAGACTGTCTGATGAAGCTGAAAGGTTATTTTCTCCTATTTCAAAAGGTGTGGAGATCAGGTAAAGTCTCCAACTGAATAAAAAGAAATACTGCACCAATATTCAAAAAACCCAAGATTTTTTTCAGGGAACTACACATTAGTAGGTCTTACTTTTTTCCTGGGAGAATTACAGAGAAACTCCTCTTTGAAACCATTTCTGGACACAAGAAACGAACAAAGTGACTGAGAAAAGGCAGCATAAATTTACCAAGAATAAATCATGCCTGACAAATCTGAAGTATTTATAAGACTTGTAGATGTGGTGCTTAGGGACATGCTTTTGTCGTGGATGATCTTACAGGCCTTTTCCAAAACTGGGCGGGTTCAGCTTACAGAAGAGTCAATTTCAGAGGGACCAAAGAAACAAAGCCAGGCTCTTAAACAAAGTGTATGTAAGGTAACAAGAGATAATGACACAAACTGAAACACTGCAAGTTTCTAGCGAGCAGGAGATGACAAAGCACCACTATGAGGGCAATCAAGCAGAACAGGTTGTCCAGAGAGGTTGTGCAGTCCCCATCCCTGGAGCGTGAGAGTTGACAAGTCTTCGGTGGCTTTACTTCCCACACTCAACAGGGATGAACTGAAAACTCATTGTCATGAGACAGAAACATTCACTTCAGAAAGGCTAACTCTAGAAACCCATCAAACATCAGATGTAACACTAGCAGTCTGTAATACTCAGGAGATTGACTTCACTACTACAAAATTAATTACAAGATCAATTTTGTTACAAAATTATATTTAGAAGTCGGTAATTCTTTCCTTGAATAAAAGACCATGGATCACTCTGGAATGAGTTACCACACAAATTCAAATGTTGTTCCTGCAAATTAAAAGCAGTAATTAAACTGATGTGACTCTGTTGACTTCAAAATCTCATTTTGGTAGAGCTTACACAAGCTAGGATTGTATCAACCCTCATATGTATCAACCACTGAAAAATGAAAAAGCGCAAAGAAAAGACTGCTACAACTCTTTACTTGTATTAAATGACTGATGAAAATCCAACCAAGATAGCTTATTTTTTAGTAACTATCACAACTACTTAGCTTTTTCACATAATAAACACCTTAATATAAACTACAGCAATTCTCTTTCTCACAGATAGACGCCTAACAATTTTTTTTTTTTTTTGCATTTTCTACCTGAAAAATTGTGAATCCTTGAATCTTCCTGAGTCCTTTCCTTCTCAGGCAACTTTTTAAATGGCAAAACCAATTTCTGTATTTGTCATTATCATGGTTAGGTAACACTCTACATCTCTCTCTTGCTGATGTTCTCCAATTGGAACACTTTTCCTACTCATCTACTAAGCTGTGACTCGCAACATGCTGGCTTGTCTGCGAGAGACCTGAGATCCTTGTAGGTCCTGTTCTGTCACAGAACAACAGAAGAAAAGCCTTTCTTAAAGTTCACTAACTCCCACAGCAAGTTTGTAACAAATTCCAGCATTCCTCCTGTGTTTGTAAGTACTCAGGTTTCTGAAAAGAAATTGAGAATGAGATATGGCACATCCACATTTATTAACTAAGGAAATTGTGAAGAAGATGCACTTATGTATATGTAGGATATGCTAAAGAGTCCAGTAACACATACACCCTGATAGTGCATGTAAGTAGATATATTCAAAACTGAGAGACATGTGGATCAAAGGAAAAAGAGCTGAATATAAAATTGCAAAATGTTTTTAGAGTAGTTTCAACTAAAACACCACTTGCCTTTTGCTAGATAGAAATCCTGTCTCTGGGAATCAAGTAGTGCCAATGTCCCGAATAAGCACATCCAAGTAGGACAAACTTCTTAGTGTACACTACTGCACAAAACAAAAACGGACCTACCTACATCTCATGTGGAGAAATTGCACAGAATTTGTAGCAGCCACATACTTTTTGATAAAGTTGCTAAGCAAGGATCTTAAAAATTACTAGTTTTCAATGAGAGACTAATCCAGCATTAAAACTTAATGCAAATGAGGACTTTGGCCTAAGAGGCAAAGCGAAGCTAAAGAGATTACACACCTACAGTGAGTTCCAAGAGGATGCAGAGCAATTTGGTTCCAATCCAGTGAAGTACTCAAGTACATGCTCTACTTTAAATGCATGGGCACGAAGATGATGGAAATACTTATATATGCCTAATGTTAAATATGTCATTAAGTGCTTTACTGGGTTAGGCCCAGAAAGCTCAGCACCTTACAGGAATGAGTTCAGAGTACACCATGCAGCAATGGCATAACAGGGAATTCAATACCCTGGGCTAAGCCCCTCTTGCAGTGTCCTATTGAGAAATGCAATGTGAGTGGAGAGGGGCAAGAGGATGTCTTGCCTAAAGGTAATCAGAATAATAACAGAAATCTGAAGGATTATAAGATCAGAAGGAAAACACACTGCTGCCACTACTCCTTAATGTACACGCTTACTATAAATTGCATTCCTGCAGTGAAAAAATCCCTGTATTTTCAATTCCTACATAAACTGACAGTCCATGTCTGGGATCCACATACCTCATCACATCACACCTGAGCTCCTGCATTCAAGTGTACCCAGCAGAGATGACCCAGCACCCTACAACACATGGTAACTGCAAAGCAAAAGCCAGACTGACATTCAGCATGGTCCATCCACCACAAGCACCAGAGAAGTCTTGCACTTACAGCACTCATAATGCTGCTACACATTCCTTTGCTCAAGACCAACACTGTCTTTAAAAGACTGGACTTTAAAGCAGTGTTAAGTACTGCTGTTTGCTGCCATTCCCACACGTTGCAGCACTCCTGACAGCCCTGTGCTATGAGGCACTCACTCCCTTCTGGCCAGAGCCACTGCTGCAAGCTGCACACAATGGACATCCCACACTCATCTTCCTGTCAGCTCTGGAGCCCACGTGCCTCCGAGTCCAAGTGATGCCTTGTGAAGGCTGACCTAGAACAGAGACTAGATGGAGCTAAAGAATAAAGCAGGTATTTATTAGAATACCTCAATGGATACACCTTGGGCAGCACAAGAGCCCAGCCAGGGCTACACCCAAGATGAACCCAAAGTCATCACAAAAACGGATGACTTGTCATGGAGTCTCACACTTTTGTAAATTATGGTCTATTAGCATATTGGAGTTAATTGTCCCATTATAGCTTTAGCTTATGAAGTCCCATCCTTCTTGTTTTCTCTCTTCACTCCAGCCTGAAATTTGGATCATTTGTCCTTGGTCCTCAGCTAGAGAAAGAATTGTTTTGTCTACCTACTCTGTGAAGAGAGCTTACTGTGCCCTAATATGAAGCTCAGAAGTACACACTAAAGCAGAATCTGAAAAATGTAATAGCTAAAACTTGAGGCATCACAAGAACATCATATTCCACGATTGCAGGGACTCCCATACTTTGGTGAGAGACAGCTGAAGGATCTGGTCTAAAACAACCCAGAAGCAGCAGCATATGGGCCTGTCATCTCCAAACTTATTCTGCAGTAGCCTAGCCTAACCTTCTGTAGTATAAAAAAATATTAATGCTGAACTACATGCATTTATTTCTATGTTTATACACCATAAGCACATGCAATTAGCTTTAAAAAAGATATCTAATTAGCCATATAATGTTATAGGTCATATTATTTCACAGAACCCACTGCTATCTCACAAAATATTAAAATACCACTTTCCTCTCAGTGGCAAACTGCATTTCTTGTGCCAAAATATTACAATCAATAACATCATCATAGGGAGGGACATAAGGTTAAGTAAGCAACCCTTTTAAAGATTGTTCCAGTTGAGATTCTTCAACATTGTATCCAAATATAATCTCAGTTTCCAGGAGGGATGAGACTTTTGGGACATGAAAGTAACTCTGGAGTCACAGGAGTCTGAATCAGACCAATACTGAAACAAGTGGATCACTGATTTTTCATATTCAGGCCCTGAGAGGCAATGGGGACAGGGAATTGCCCTGTCCACAGAAATATGTGCCTCACCCTACCTGCATTATGTTACTCTACGAGATCCATGAGGCTCTTCTGAAATCTCTTGCATGAGGTTTTTAAAATGTTTAGAAAGGATCTACTACCCAGGGAGCTTTCCTTTTCTGTTTTGTTTAGCAGACTCAGAAAGCACTTTGCTAAAAAAACTTCACGAATAATTAGGAACAACAATGCAAAATAAAATTCCAACAAGCAAATAGGTATTTGGGGATCAGAATGAGACTTCAAATTCATTGCGGAAGTTTGCCTTGTGGGAGCACAGACATCACACAGTAAGCAGTAAGCTAGCACTGGAAATCAAAGGATTGGCTCTGGCTCCGTAGTGAGTTTCACTATTTACTTCAGCACAGTTGTCTCACCCACATACGGGGTTCTCATTCACAACCACGTCCTCTAACACTGGCAATAGTCTCACAGCTCGGTAGGGAGATGAGCAGACTGAATCACACATGCCCTCTGGTAGTCTGTTTGGAAAAAATCTCAGCACTGCACTCTGCTATGAGTTAGATTTGGAAAGCCAAGGAGTGCCAGTAAATCTACTGTACTTCTTTCAAGGAATTTTGAAGAAACTCTTATTGTAGCACATCAAGGATTCAGAAGTTTAGCTGCTAAGACCCAGGATGGTCTTAGCAGCTGTGGGAACTGCAAAGGACTTAGGGATTGCTTTATGATACCTTGCTTGAACCCCTATGGTTCTCCTTGATACTTTTCAGTGATCCTTTGCCACAGCTCTGTAAAGTCTTCTGAGTCTAGCTTAACTTAAAAGCATGGACAGGCCTTTTAAAAGCACCTCCTTCATCCGAATGACATTTTTACCTTCCTATATAATATAATTTTGAGGTAATTTCTTTACTCCTGAGGCCACAGCAAAACCAGTAGCCTTGCCTATCCCGCCCTCCATGCGCCCAGCTCTCCCTGAAAAGGAGGAAGGAGCTGAAGAGAGTGTTGCTGAAGTAGGTGACATGGGGAACTCCATGGGATACCACTGTCTGTGAAAATGTAACCACTGCAACAACAAAGAGATTTCACCTATTGTCTGCTGCACACAAGGATTTGGGGAGGTGGCTGTGAGAGCCCTCCCAAGCAAGGCCAGTCGTGAGAGGCTTGGGAAATACCTACCACTGAACAAGCAGCCACAGATAACTAGGGAATGATAGGGATAACAGTGCACACAGCCCAGTGCACAGAGCCAATTTGATGGGCTTTTTTTTTTATTTCTGATGTAGCTGCAATGACATGAGATGTGAATGCACAGAATAAGAGAGGAGATGCTTTATCTAGGCTGTATGGAAAATAAAATGAAATATGACTAATCGTAGGCTGAAAAGGACACATTGAAGGAGAAGCCTCAGACTCAGGTCTGACCCAGGATGCCCTCAGGTACTCCATCAGATGTGTCTTTCCCAACAGGTAGATGGGAAGTATACCAAAGTCTGGGAAAGGATAGCTTTTTAGAAAAAGAACAAGCTGGAGGAATCACTAGAGCTGACAGAGCTAGGGCTGATGTGCAAAAGCCTGGTGTGGCTCTGAAGTTTCTCGCAAACTTCATATGCCTCCAGGTCGGGGACACCCCGTGAGTCATGCAGAGACACCAGCCACAACAATAACAGTGTCAACAAGGGCGCGCAGGGTGAAAGTTTAGCAAACGATGCCCAGACTTACACAGCTTTTCCCGTTCATATTGAAGTGTGGGGATGCACAGGCTCGCTCCTTCATCTCCTCCATCCCAAAGATGCAGACGGCAGTGCTGTTCCACGCCTTGGCGTTGTGGCTGTGGCGGAACACACCCACCCACCAGCCCCGCTCACCCTGGCGGACAAGGCTGGAGGAAATAATGAGGCTCCTGCACCCGCAGTCCAAATAGACGTGCCCTTGCAAAGCAAGGCCACCATCTGAAGGGCCCAGCTGGCGCAGGACAGCCATGCTGGGTGGCTCCGTGTTATTGGCCAACCTGGCCTTCAACGTGTAGTAGGGAAAGAAAAGGTGATCCCCCCACTGGAGCGCGTCAACAAAGTGCAAAGGTTCCTCCCTGCGCTTGATGATGCCCAGCTCCTCCTTGGACTTGAGGTTGACCATGCTGCGCACCGTGATGACGGTCTCCTTGTCGGACTTCGAGGGCTCGCAGTGCAGGTGGTTCGTGTCCGCGCTGGTTGAGTAGGTGGCCGCCACGGCCAGGTACCAGGCGCCAGCCTGCTGGAAGACGACGCCGGCGGTGGAGCCGTCGGGCAGGCAGCTGACCACCTCGCTTTGGTTCAAGCGCTGCCGGTACGAGGGCTGCTCCCACACCTGGCAGGCGCCGCCATCCTGGGTCCAGCCGGTCAGCAGGACGCCCACCCCGCCGGCCTCCTCGTAGTGCAGCAGCAGGTTGCTGCGCATGCCGGGGGGCTCCCCGCAGCCCTGCCCCGCCGCCGGCACCACGCGGCGCCGGGGCCGCAGCTCGGGCCGCAGCTCGTAGAGGCAGCTGCCGCCCGCCACCAGCACGGCGCCGCCGCTCACCTCGATGTTGTCGATGGGGGCCCCCGGCAGCTCGAAGCTCTGGGGTCCGGCGGCGCCCGCCAGCGCCGCCAGCAGGGGCAGCGCCCAGCTGAGGGCGGGCGGCGGCGCCGCCATGGGCGCGGGCTCGGCTCGCGCCGCGGGGCGCCTCAGGCGGCGGCGGGCGGCGGGCGCTGCTGCGCCATGGTGCGCGAGGGGCCGGGCGCTGCCGCCGCCGCTGCCGCCGCTTCTGCCTGCGCCGCGGCGGGCTGCGCGGGCGGGGAGTTCCTCTGGCGGGGCGGGGAGGAGGGGGTGCCTGCACGGGAGAGGTGGGCCGGGCTCCTCCGGGAGGGCTGCCGAGCCACCGAGCCGCCGTGCGCCGCCGCTCCCCCTCCGCCCCCCGGCCCCGCCGGCCCGCCTCGCCGCGGACGGTGGGCGGCGGCGGCGCCGCGGGAGCCCACCTCGGCCGCCGGGCTGCCGGGGGCGGCCGCTCGCAGCGGCGTGGCGGGACGAGGAGGAGAGCGAGACCCACCTCGCCCGGCGGCGCTCGGCACCCGGACCCGCGCGGGGACCCTCCGGGACACCGGAGCAGGGGAACCCCTCCGGGGCAGGGCGGCCCCCGTGCGCTCCCTTGGCCTCGCTCCCGGCCCGGCCGAAGCCCCCCGCGGGCGGCGGTGAAGGTGCTCAGCGGGGGCGGCCGGTGGCGCGGTCCGCCGGCGGATGCCGGGTGTGGGCGTGGGTCAGACCGCGCTGGGCTCCGGCAGCGCCCGCTGCGAGCCTGGAAAGCCGTCCTGTCTCCGTCCAAATGCGCCGCAGAACCTCCCCGCTGAACAGCACCCCCGTCCACCGGTATGCCGATGGCACCTTGAGCGGGAAGGCTGAGGGATCAGAGATCCCTGCTTAGATCTTGGTCTTGCCTGAGGTAGAACAAAGGCATTCTCCCGGGTCCTGCGCGGCACACAAAAAACCTGTCCCTTTCCAGCTGTGCTGCTGAGAGATGGATGCCCATCCAACGCGCACGGGGACAGGATGGGCCACGTTGAACAGAGCAACAGATTTACTTCATCGCCCATTCTGTCACTGCTGGCTGAGGTTCAACACAATGTGAAGTATAGGTCACATGCTGAGCTTACGGTAAATTACCGTTTTGCTGAATTTTGAATAAAAAATTAAAAGCAGCAAAGATGCATTTCAGTGTTCTCTTTTTGTAATCTCTGGGCAATGATGGGTGTAGGGCCCATTGCCTTACTGTGAAGAGGATGTGAGGTTCAAAACTGAGATGTCATCTGACCCTCCATTTAAATTGCGTTTGTCTCGAAATAGCTTGATAGCAGGAAAAAACGGGACTGTAAAAATTAGAACAAAAGTAACCTCTGTATGAATCAGTTAAGTGCAACATTTTCAAGTAGGAATTGCAACAATGTTAACAAATTTTGTTTCTCTTTCCATGACAGCGCCCAGCAGTAGTTATTGTGCAAGAATTGATGTTGCTCTGGTCAGCAAAAATATTCCATAATTTTCCAGTAAAAAGTGTCTAGGACAAATATTCCCATGAAATCCAGAGCTCTCCACAGCCCATCTGCCTATCTCTTGTACAGTGACTCCAAAACGCATCCAAAATCTGCAAAATGTAGCCGAGGATGTGGAAGAGAATCATTGCACAATGTTTCCTCCTGCCAGATGCAAAGAGATGCTCTATGTGCTCACACTGCCTGCAGCTACCCGTGGAGGACTGAACTTCTAGGCAGCATGAAGGCAAAGTGAATCCTCACGCCCATATCACCAGTATAGGCTGTGTACAGAAATGTCATTTATACATCTTTGCAAAGGAGGCTGAACATGTCATGCTGGAGTGCATTACACACTACCTCGCCTTCTACTTTAATTTCAGTTCAAATATGAAACTGTCAGTGATCTTCCTCTTGCTCTAAACTGATGAGGCTAAACAGCAAAGCATATCACCATCCTACCTGCAAGACATCTCTTATTCTGGCCACAGAATGTGTCCAGCAACAGGTCCTCTTCTGAAAGCATCCCTCCTTTTGCATGGACTGCAGACACCTCTTTGTCAGGCTTTATGTTTAGAATAAGCCTCATCAACTTCAATGAATGACTGGCTTGTTTGAATGAGCGAGGCCAGGCTTCTTCTAGTCTTAGAGAACAGCAACCACTCCTAGAACTGCAGACTTCTCTGATTGCCAAAACTGCCAAAAAGCAGTGTTCTGCTTCAGTTTTTGTCCTGGGAGGACTGAACTGCATACAGTGGGTGTCATGCGAAAACAGTCTAGCTGTGTGGGCTACCAGGATGGGATGGGATGGGATGGGATGTCATATTCCTCCTGTCCCAGGGACAGCCATCAGGGCACAGTTCTGCAGACTGTTCCCTGCCTGTCACTTTTCTATTTCTGATTTTTCCTCTCTCTTTCCAGCAAGGAGTAGCTTGGACCAGAGCCTCATCTTGCAGCGTTTAATTCTGCATACGCTTCTGAGAGCCAGCTTTGCTCTGAGAGCTAGTGCATGGAGTTTTGCTCAGGAGTGACCCAATTCTTGAAGTGGCAAAGTAGTTCCAATTCCTTTCAAAGCCCCTGAAGTAAATAGGAGTTTCTATCTTCAACACATTCTTCTAGAGACACCTATTTGGCTACTGGAAAAGTTGAGCTTCTGCTGGTGTTATGGAAATAGAAAGGCTACAGGTTTATTTTGTACTGCTTCAGAGTGTAATATTTGTTATTAACACAGCAGACCAGAAAACAGCATAATCAGTTCATGACTGAACTGATGCTCATGTTGAAACTAGATGATCTTCCAAGACACCTTCCAACCCGAACTATTTCAATGATACTTCTATAAAATTTAAGCAGACAATGGCAAATCATTTTACTGTATTCCCTTGGCTGTCAGTTCCATAATTGGTATTTTTATCCTGTTGTTGTGCTGTGTTTTATTTTTCAGGCACTGAAGGGAGGGCAAACAAGGTAGTCTGCCTGTTAATGTTAGACTTTACAAAGCATTGCTGTCTAACTCTAGCACCCCAATCAAAATTTATAAAAAACCAAGGGAAGCAAACTGAGCTTCCTTTGCTATCCTAAGCAACATTTATGTATTTCAGCATGTCATGTTAGATCTGAAGTTAGAATGTGAATCACACCAGGACTTGTTTTTACATCTACAATTTAAAGAGCTCTCATTTTGATCTTCAACAGTGTTAGGCAGAACACATCCTAAATTAAATTAAAATTGCTTTTCCACTACAGTTCATGATTCCCTCCTCCTCATTTTTCATCGGCATGCTAAATTTCTCTGAATTTATGAATCCACAGGCAACCTTACAAAATATTACTAGTAAATGAGATTTATTTTTTATGCTTAATTTATGTAGCTTCACTTTGATATTTCTCCTGTTTTGAAGTTTCAAGACCACTTAGGGTTTTATTTGTTCTGTTTATTAAATCCATGTGGTTACCTTAGCTTAGTTCTGAAATGTTTTTTGCAAAGGGTAAATAACCTTTCGTTTACAAAGTAGTAATAGGTAGCATTAATGTTAACAGGCTTTTTATCTTTGGTGTAATACATAACTGTTTTTCTCATTATATAATTAAGAAAATTTCCTACTGTAATTGCATGTTGACAAAATAGAAAGGAAATGCTGGGCAGTTTTTAAAAAGCTTTTCTGAGAAGGATTCCTTTTCTGAGAGAGGCATTTGAATACTGAAACTGGGTTTGCAGATTTGGATTTTAGTTCTGCTTTTCAGTCTTGTTTCTTTCTGTTTAGATTTTTTTGCTTTAGATTTTTGTTTAGTCTGAAAGTTACTGACCATTTTGCATTTTTTTTGGGTCTTCAAAATGAGGAGATGGCAGATTCAGGAACACAACTATGCTGTTATAACTCTTTGGGGATCTGTATGGGATGCTATCAGCACCAGCCAGCAGTGATATGTCCATGGGCTCCAGGGAAAATGTTGCTTTGCTGGACTCCCACTAATGCATCTGATCCACTTGCCCAGGGAGATGCTCCTTTGTGATGAAATGCTGGAGCTACACACAACTCCTGGACATCTCTGACACAGCAAAATTCTCTGGCTGCTGGTTAATGCTTCCCTTCATGGGAGCAATGTGTTGTAACTGTATATTGGGTTTGGTTGGCTAGGGTTTGGTAGTGGGGAGGGGCTACAGGGATGGCTTCTGTGAGAAACTGCCAGCAGCTTCCACCCTGTCCAGCAGAGCCAATGCCAGCTGGCTCCACAATGGATCTGCCACTGGCCGAGGCTGAGCCCATCAGGATGATACTAACACCTCTGTGATAGCATATTTAAGAAGGAGGAAAATCCCCACCTTTTTGCACAGATGCAATTGTGCTCAGAGCAGAGCAGAGTGAGAATATGTGAGAGGAACAACTCTGCAGACACCGAGATCAGTGCAGGAGGAGGGCAGGAGGTGCTCCAGGCAGCAGAACTGAGGTTCTCCTGCAGCTCCTGATACACACCGTGGTGAAGGAACTGTGCCCCTGCTGCCCATGGAGGCCCACAGGATGCAGAGATTCAGCTGCAGCCTTGGAGGAGCTTTCTGGTTACTTTTAAAAATAACTTAAGCTCTTGACCTGGCTGTGTGTTCAGTCAGAGATAATAAAGAAGCAGTGGAGGAGCCTAAGACCTAGAGCAAGGTATGAAGCAAGAAACATTGGCCCTTCCTGGATGAGCCAAAATACAAACCAGAAACTTCTGCATCAAGTCAGTTCCTCAGCCTTAGGCAAACACACCGTTTGTCAAAGAGACATTTAATCTGCAGCACTATTTGTGCCAGTAGATAAGGAAAATTATCAAAAATCTGTTCTAAACTCCTCTTTGTTTTTCCCCTTTGCACATTTACACTTGCAGAGGAGATACTCATCTGAAGGCTTACTAAACCACTAGTTGGTCAATATGTTTTCTATTTAAGGTGTCTAAACCAGCCCATCCAATATGAATGAGTCAGCTGTAGGAGAGCTTGTGTAGGTTTTCCTGCTGGCAGATCTGAAGGGAAGCTAAATTGAGCAGAGGGTTGTGGTGTTAAGCTGCCAAGAAGTGGCAAAGGAAATGGTGGACGAACCACCAAGGAGTCTGGGTATATCTCTGTTAAGGTGATAGTGATATGAATTGAGGCTGTGAAATGCATATTTCCTTTTCACAGATTCTTTGAGTGTTTCTTAGTTGACCTTTTTATTAAAAACACATTATCTGTTATTGCACAAAAACTCCATAGCAGCGCTTTGCATCAGCTCAGCCATTCGCAGTCACCATCTGCCAAAATCCTTGATGTTTTCCTGTCTCTGACACCTTTCTCTTATTCAGTTTTGTCCTCATTCTATTAATTTGTGTTTTGGTTTTCACCAGGATAGCGTTAATTTTTTGCAGTAGTCAGGAGGGGACTACTACCTCACATAGTTTCTGGGAATGGGGAAGAGAGTGTGTTCCAGGGAGAAGGGATTCTTTCTGGTTGAGTAAACGTGGGGAAGGTTTTCCATGTGAATCCTTTCTCTGTTTGTACCCTCTGTCATTAGTATTGTTGCAGTTACTGTTCCTTTTCTTATCTCATTGCTGTCTCCAGTAACTTGTTCTTATTTCTACCCGTGATCTTTGCCTTTTATGCCTCCAGTTCTCTCCTCCAGCCCACTGCAGGGGGAGAAGGAGGGGCAAAGCAGGACAGCAAGAAAACAGCATGTGGTTTGGAGAACCTCAGTGGGGGCACTGAACTGGGGAGTACCATTCCTAAACAACAATAGTTTCTAACAAACACAGTATTTAATGATTAAATCAAGAATTTTTAATGCAGAAGTCTAGTGAGAACTTTTAAAAAATTTTGCACGTGAATTCAATAAACTTTCACTTGTAGAATTTGAAAAGTCTGTGTCACTCCACTGAGAACCTTCAGGTCATAGTAAAGTTAAAATGCATGCTAAAATATATTAATGAAATTTATTTCAAATTAAACTTGGAATACTCACTCAAAATTGAAAAAAACCCAAGTGCTCAAAGTTGGGGAATAAGATGCTGGAATCTTCCTCAAGGATAAACAAATGACTGTGTTAAAGAATAATCATCTTTAATTACAGAACTGGTTGCAAGAGCCATCCACTGTAGCATTATCACATACTGATATGCTCCAGGACTAGAATAGGTTCTGAGTGGATCAATTACTATTTATTTCCACCATCCTTTTCTCTAATTTCCCCAAATGATGCCAATTTAGTGTAAGCCCACTGCAGATGTGAGTAAACACACTTTTATTTATAACCCTGCCTTTTGGCTGTGGTCCTCAGTCTGGTCACAGCCAGAGTTCCATAACTTGAAGCAAAATTATTACTTGGGAATTGAATCAGATTACAGATAAATGGCACTGCAGCAGATGGATAGGGGAGTTTGTTAACTTTAAGAGAAGAGTACTAAAGGATATTAAGAACAAAGGAACAAGCCATAATTATAGATATGTTTCAAAGTATTAAAATACCCTTCCACCAATCCTGACAGTCACTTATAATATGAATTCTTACGTTTCCTTGCCATTAGGCCCAGTAGCACCAGCTGGATCTAAATTCAGTGAGTATTCTAAACCCACCCTTCAACAGTGTAACACTGATGTCACATCTTTTACTTTCTAGTAGGTTGATTACAAGATGACAGCTTACCAAAACTGCTTTGCCAGGGCAGTTTGTGAGAAGGATCTTCCACAGACGCTTGTATGCCAGAAATTAGAGTTCCCTTCATGTACCTTTTCCCTCAGAGCCCAGAAACAAAGTGTGGGAGAGGTCCCATCTGAAACACAGACCATGACATTCAGTTGTTACCAAGCATACATGCCTCCACATATCCATATTAACAAATTAAATCACTTGCCTATACTAAACAAAGGTCAAACATGTCTGCAGAAAAGCATCTTGGATTTTTCTTTTGTAAGCAAAGATGCAAACAAAAGCATGGTACTACATAGGTTAACAAAGAGAGATTAATGGAATTAAAATTGATTTTGAAACATGAAACAAAATGTTTTTCCAAATGCATATTCATTTAAGGAACTGTGTAACTAAGCATCTATTTACATATGTATCTACTTCTGCTTGCCTACTGACTACTATATTTTGAAATCCTGTTGGTGAGAGAAAGAAAAATAACTGTATTGTTTCCGAAAGTTAAAGATTATGCAATTATGCTGTGAAATGGATGGTTGATCAGAGAAAAATAACTTTGCATCTAGCTGTGTTTAGGAAGGAAATTAAAGAAGTTGGTTCCACTCAGGGGGTAACCTGAAAGCTATTCTGGTGCTCAGACCAGTTTTGATCTCTCACTGTTGGTGCTTGACCTTCCCTCTCTTGACACCATGGCTGCTTTCCACGAGCAAGTCTTCAAGGAAAAGTAAAAGCTGACCCAAGTTTAACTCCTTATTTGTTATTCTGGCAGTTGATTTTTGTGTATCTTTGTCTCACTTCCCCCTTTTTTTTCGTCCTGAAGAGACATGGAAACAGGATGTTAGAGGCAGAGAAATTAGCCCAAGCTGCAGGATATTTAGTGCCTGCAGGCTGTGGTCTGCCAGCTGATAAGGTTTTTCTTCTAAAGTCATCTAAGAAGAATCAGAAAGGCAACAGAATGAAAGTCAAGCTTGGTACATAAAACACCTCAGTGTCTATAGAGAACATTTTTCAAAGTGTTCTGGGTAGGGACAATCTTTTAATGAGCCCTTTAAAAAAAAGCATTATCAACACATGAGCAGTACTTAGTTTCTTTTTAGTTGGTTTTAATGAAAATCTAATTAATGAAGTTGACCAAATTAATTAAGCTAATGAAATTAACCAAGAGAACTTTCAGTTTTGTGTCCAGAGGCTACAAAGACATTTTTTGTCAAATAATCTTCTTAGTGTTCCTACTCTGAGTTAATAGAAAGACCCAAGATGTAAACTACCTTTGCCACCAAGGAGCAGTGGAATTAATTATTTTAATTACAACTAGAATTGTTCTTAATTAGTAACATGTACTATAATGCAAGAGCTTCCTTCCTTTGAATGCTGTTGAATAATGCTGTCTCTGAGAGAAAAAGGGACAAACCACTGAATATGACACGAATAGCTTGATGTTGTTTCTTTTTTTTCCTAACATTTCCCTTCACTGTGTTCACTCTGAGAAGGATCTAATTGAATTGTCCTTGTCTCTGATGATTTGCCAACAAATTTGCTCAGAAGAGCCTATTAGTGGATGGTTGTACCCCAACCATCATTGTACATTATTGTATGCTCAGCCATTGTTGTACATCAGTCTGGAATACCATTTGGAAAGCCTGTCTTCAGTCTTTCCATTGTTGCCATTCTTGTGACAAAAAGTCCATCAGACAGGAGGTTGCTCTGCCTCTTTCTTGCTTTCTTGCTTTCTCTCTCTCTTTCTTTCTTTTTCTTTTTTCTTTTTTTTTCCTTTTTTACTTTTTCTTTTCTCTTTTTACTTTTTTCTTTGTTTTTCTTTTTTCTTTTATTTTGTCCTTTCTCTTCTTCTTGCTCTATTTCTATTTCTTCTATTATTCTCCCCCTTTTTAACCACCCCATATTTCAGGCATGTTTATCTTCAAGTTTATAAAAATGCTCCATGCTCCCTGCAAATCCCCTCTCTCCTGGGAGATGTTTACAGCCCATTTTATGACCAAGTTCCCACAGATTACCCCATTCCTCTCCTTTCAGTCTAGCACATTGTTCAGTGCCAGGTCTGGAAAAATAAACCTGTGCTGCATGCCCTATTTGCCTTCTTTTTCAAATGAAGTCCACATTGTGAATGTGAAGCCAGAGGATTCTGGATTGTCAGAGGAAAGCAGGGACAGTGGATTTGATACCTGAATGAAGGTCAGTGGAAGCAAGAAACCTCCATGTATGTGAGATCAGTCGGTTTCCCAACTCCAAATGTCATTGAGCTTATTTATTATCTGCAAAAAGGTCTCACATCCCTTCTCTCGTGTTACAAGTAACTGTGGCTTTTTTCATAACCAACAAATGCATCCAGGATCCCTTATGTTCTCCATATCCTCTAACTTCAGTAATTCAGTAAATAATCTGCCAGAAAATCTCCTATCCAAATAGCCCTCTAGGTATTATAATAACATCACTTATATGAAATGAAATGTTTACTGTACAGTATGAAACTGAAATAGAGCTTAAAGTGAAGCACCCCATGCTTTAAAACCTTTCATTACTTAATCTACATGGAAAGGACACCAGATGTTGTTCCTTTTTTGGGTTTTTGTTTGTTTGTTTTTTTTGTCAAAATTATATTGCTTTTAATATTCTAGCTGAAATATACCAGAGGCAAGTCCTTAGCTGGTATAAAATGTCACAAATCTGCTGTGGTCAATGAAGCAATAGCAGTTTATCCCAAAGGAGGATCTGACACAAACAAGAATATTTAGCCTGAATTGATGGAAAAATAAAGTCAAAATTTATCTGCAAAATCAAGCCCGAAAGATGATGGTGTTCTCTATACCTCATTATCTCCATAATTTCTATAAACTTTTAATTTTATCTAATAATCTCTATATTCTTTAATTTACCAAATAATTATTGTAAGAGTTCCCATCCAGTCCTCCAGATAACATAACACTAAAACAAATATATACATTTTATTAAATGCCACTCTGTGAAAGTATAAGTTATATGATAATGACCCAGAATCTAAGAACTCATCCTGATCCAAAATGTATACTAGTGAGAACCAGTTTTCTGCATAAGAATTTCTGTTAAGTATTTCTGTCTGGTCAACGAGTACAAAAATCCCTTGAATCACTGTCTTAAAAAAATTAATAGATAACATGTAGTTAGGCCAGGATTCAAAACGACAGTTCAAAAAATAGATCTGTTACAGAAAAACATGGAAGTCAAACAGTGGCTCAAAAAGGAAAATAATAAGCTAACTTTTTACAACAGGAAGAGCTGCAAAATTCACAATCTTTGCAGGACTGCTCTTTATTAACATTGTTTGCCAGCCCATGTGTCACTTCCTTTAGAAGAGCAGCAGTAATAAAGTAATGAAGTCTCTCTCTAGTCAAGGTACTCAGAGTCTCTCAATCCAGGCTAAGGGAAGCACTTTTCAAAACTGACTCATAGGTGAAAGCAAAAAGTCAGCTTTTAACAGCCGTGTACAAAAGTCTCCCAGGGTCATTGTTTGCAATCCTCAAGGGTGGAATTATAATTAAAAATTATCTTCTAAATTTGGAGAAGTAGCTTGAGGAAAAAGAACGAAATTTAATACAGGAGAATAAAAACCCACATAATTTTTTTGGCTGTAAAATCCATGGCTATAGCAATGTTCCCTGAAAGCAGAGGATTCCACATGTCACTGAAACAATGAGTGTTGCAGGCAAAAGCTTGGGAGAAACATGGTAACCCACAGTTTTATAGCAAATAGTCCGTAGGGTAGGCTATCACAAGCTGCAATAAGAGTCAACAGCATCACACTTAGAGATAAAAATTCAGTGTAAGCAGAAATATTGTCTACAGGAGCACTCAACAGTGGCAAGGCTATAGCTGACATGTTGTCTCAATTTTTGAGCTTCTCCTCTTTGAAGGAGGAGAAGAACCAGCCAAAAATCAGAATAGTTCTTTGAAGACAACAGTGGATTCATTAGAACTGGTTTGAATTTGTTTTTCTCCAGAAAGAGAAAAGGATAAACCAAGGAGAGTTGCAATTATCTTCAACTGTGCAACAGAAAAGGAAACTGTTTGTTCCCCTTGTCTGCGGTTGATGGCATGACAGGAAAACTACAGTGAGTAAGGTTCAGCTTTGACATTGGGAAATGTCAGGAAAGTGAAGTCTCAAAGGATCAGTCACTGGGCAGTATTTAAGAATGTAAACCTTGGTTAGGAATGGCAGGCAGATTTTGTCTTGCCTGGGTGGTCCCACAGTGTCCCACCAAATTTGCAATTGGTGTTCTGACTCAAAATAGCTGAAAATAATTGGGCCTGAGACAGGCACAAATAGTGTGTAAGAGGAAGAGGGATGACAGCATTTATTGGGCAAGATATGTTCCTGTTTCATATCTTTATCACAAACTCCAGCCAGTAGCGTTCTGTATGATGATGGGATGCATTTTCTTTTGTCTCATTCTCTATTAGTCTCCTGTGTTAATCATTCCTCCCCATTCAAACTTTGTTTTGGCTTTTGTGCAGGGTGAGGAAGTGAGAAAAGGGATTCTCACTCTCTCATCCTGTCGGGACTTCCTGCATCTTACAGGGATTAAGAAGAGGTTCTTGAAAGTCCACCTGGGGATGCTGGCCTCTGTAACCACTGTGAGAAAAGGGAAGGCTCCCTCATGCTGTGACAGCTGCAGGCACCACTAAGCTTCAGCAAGGCAAAAGAAGGTCAAGGTTTTGGAGGTAGAACATTTGCAAACTATTGCCTTGCAAAACTGAGGAGAAAATATTTCACTAATACATGTTGGTTAAAGGTAGAAGAATTATCTCAAATATGAAAGACAGCAAATACTGAAACATGAAAAGCGGATGTGAATCATCATTAAAGTACAATTGTAAAAGCAACACAAACTTTATATGTTCATCAGTACTTTTTGAACTGTCTTTAACTAATCAGCAAATATTTTTCTGCATTTAATGGACTTAGAATAAAACTTGCCATTTGCTAGTAGAAATAGCACAGTTCTTGGGGTACTGGAGGGGTTTTTTGTTATTTTTCTTTATTTTTCTTTTTTGATTTGGATTGTAATCAGTGTAGAAAGTCCCTTCAAGTCAGTCAGAGAACTTTAGAGACTGAAAATTTCAGTCTCAATTAGAAATCATAGAAAATAGGGCTGCAGAGTACCTTGAGAGATCTTCTAGTCCATCCTCTCTCTCATAATGGAGGAAGAGCTACAAGTAAATAATTCTCAAGAGATTTTTATCTCTCCTGTTTGTAGAGTCATCAGTGGTGAAGAATCTCCTGCCTCTCAAAATGCTTCTGTGCTACATTAATCATAAAGGCAGAGCCTGAAAGCACGAGCTGATCCTGCTTTCTCTGGCTCTTTAGGAAACTCTCCCTGTAAGTTCCCTGTTCATCCTGCTCTTTAAAGGCCTGCCCAGCAGCAGGAGACTTAAAATGGAGAATCCAGCTCATGATCCAGCCTGTGAAAGTACCACGAAGATGGGTGACTGATAAGAATTTGGTTCTGCTGTGTGAGGAGGAAACCCTGGAAATGAGGTGGGAGTTGGAGATGTTTGCTTCTTCCTAACTCCGGCAGCTTCCACTTGAGAAGTGAGTGTTTGGACAGCAGGATGTTCTCTCAGCCAGTGGTTTCCAGAGGAGGAACAGCTCACCAAAGTGAGAATTGCATCTGTAACTGTATTTTGAGTGGTAGGTGTGTTTCCCTCTGATGCTAAAGTCTGGTGTGGTAGGAAGTGACAACTCAGAGGAACAACTGGAAGAGAAACCACTTTGGAAACTGTCCTGCCAGGCATTTTTCTTGGTGCACAAGGAACAGACCAACACAGCACTCGCACATGGTGAACATTTTTTAGACACTTTATGGTGACAGTGCTTGACAGCTTCCCCTTGAGCTTCACAAATGAGTCTGAGAAGGCAGCAGCGATCTGTCATCTGTCCTTACAACCACAAGCCAGCAGGTGAGGTGCTAAGCCTCAGACAGTGCTCACTCTCACTTCCTCTCACATCAGCCAGCTTTTTCAGTTTTTGAACATTGCATGATGCTTTCTGCTGCTGCTTCCCAGGTTTCTGCACGCAAAGTTATTGCTTTGAACTGCCACAGCTGGCCACAGATTGGTAACCACCTGCACCTTACAACACCTGTGTTTATTATCTCCTGTGAAGGGTGTGTTGGCACTTTTCATATTTGTACTGACCTTACACTGCCTTGAAAGTGTTATTTTACTTTTATGCGGTGCACTAAGAGCTTCAAGTGAGAATATACAAATATATTATTATAGCAAGAGGTTTCCAGATGCTACTGTCAGAGTAGTTGTCCCTCTATGGACAAACACCCCAAGGTTCAGCCCTGAGGGTTCCTGAAAGGGTCTTGGGGCTCAGTCCCCTGGCTCAAGGCCATGCAGTAAAAGCCCCCTGTCCTGGGGAAGTCCCTGAGACTTTTGCTGACAGAGGAGATGATATGGCAGCAGGAGCTTTCCTACACACACTTAGGGATAGCAGCACCTCTCCAGTTAGCCTAGGTCACAGCCAGTGTCCCTGCAGCTCTGCTGCTTCTGTTACCCAGACCTGGGCCTTGAAACCTGCCATGAAGCCTTCATGCAATGTGGATGGAAGCTTTCAGAGGGCCAATAGTACATCCCCAGTGCATCCTCCACAAACATGAAGATACCTGTCTGATTTGTGAGGTGTTGATACTGTGCAACCTTATGGCAACCTTTAAATTGTAAACCATGGACCAGCAGATAGTGGACCCTTTGTATCGACATTCTTGGTCTGCCTATTTGTTTTCCTACAAAATATGAGTGCAAACACACATCATTATGTGTAACATATACAAAAAATTATATGCAAGGTGCACATATAAGTGTAAACAGAAATAAATGAAGTGCCAAAGGCAGAGAATGTTATAGTGTGCTGTAGCATAGACTATATATAGGAAATCACTGAAGATATTTTGCTTCCTATGAGGATCACATCCCTTCCCACAAATCGTTATATAATCCTCCCATGGCAACTGCAGCATTTGTGCAAGGAAATGTTAGGAAAATATTATGTATATTTAGCTGTTTCAGCGCAAAAGAGCATATTCCAAGGGTATACCTTAACATCTAACACTTTTCATACTCGCAAAAGAGGCTGGAAACAGCTTCCCCTGGCTTGCAGCTCCCTGAACTTAGCTGGAAGCTTTTTCCCGGATGCACACGAACACAACGGATTTGGGAAATTTTGGGGCTAGTAAACTTTGCAGTGTGTATTTTAGCCACTGGGTGCCGCTACCAAATCATTGTCAAAACCAGTTTCTCCAAATACAAGACTGCAATTTTTATAGCACGCCTGGATTTACCTTAGCCTGAGACACTAGGTTTTGTGGGGCTGCTGTTATCCAAAGGTTCATACAATAACTGTTCTCTCAGAGCTGCCAGTGGGCTTCAGTCAGCTGCAGGCAAGATATTTCCTCACAAAAGAGTAATGGAACAGCTTTTTATTAAAGTGCACAAGTGACAGGCGAGCAGGATTAACAACAAGAAGATATAAAAGAAAATTTTAAGAAGTATTTCATAGACATCAAACATTTATAGAGGGCTAAAAGACCTGATTCTTATGATATGAGAGGAATTTGCTGAAAATAAACCACGAATCTCTGCTGTTACATAAACTCATAAAAAGTATTAGTGAAACAAGATGATCGATTAATCCTATTCCAAATTGCTGCCATGTCCTCCACCATCATTAGAGAAGTGTGGTTTCAGGTATGCTTTTAATCAACTGCAGATTTTTTCAAACTGATTCTTCACATTATCCTCATTATTTTAGGTGGCCATTGTTCTGTTTGGAACTCCTGAATATAAATGCAATACTGTCACAGTAGTCTAATGGTATATTTAGATCTGAGAATATTTGTTTGCAGTCCTCAGTGGTTATGACAATGCACATGAAAAGCACATATCTCAACAGATGCAACTACTTACTAAAAACCCCATATTCATTGTATCTTCACATAAAAGAAGAAAACATGATGCTGTTGAGTCCTCTCTCCTGCAACACCTGGGCAGGTGCCAGCTAAAACCACTGACAAAGCACTCACCTCTGAGCTCTCCTCTGAGAGGCAATGACAAAAGGAAAGGGGGACATGGCAGGAGTCCTGTGTGGGATGGCCAGAGATGAGGGGAGTGGGGACAGCAGCAGCCCAAAGGACAAGGGACAGGAGGAAAAGCAGCAGGGTTTTGGGGGCCAAGGAAAGGCTTATAATACTACCAATTCTCTGCAGCGAGCCTTTCCTACAAAACATTGGGAGCCACTAACCTACAATTCATGGTTCTGCAGGTGATAGAGACCATTTCCTCATCCTGGAAATCATAAATTTTTTCTTGGAAATCATAATCTCTTTTATGTTGCTGGCAGCTGGCCAAGTCAGATATAATTTCACTGATTCTCTGCCTGAAATCAATTCGTTATAGTGCAGCATGGTGAGGGCCTGACAAATAACCTCAGAGAGCTGTTCTTGATTGTGGAGGGAATTTCATCCTTTAAAAAGAAATTTACCTCTATTCATAGCCAGTTGCTTTCACTTGCCTGATATTAGCTTATGCAAGAATGAGTTTCAGGCATGCATTTCAATGTCAAGACTTTGAGAAGAATTTCATATTTTTTTGTTAGTTTTATATCACCTTGTTTCACTCCCCTTATATTCTCCCACATCCTGGATTTAAGAAACTAAAGGAAAGGAATTAAGGGTGACTTAATGTCATTTCTGTGCAAGGTAAAGATCTGATGTTCCCACAGGAAAATGGTCTGCTCAATTCCCTAAATGTGAGCTCAATAAAAATCCCCAGATTCTCATTAAATGGCTGGAATGTGTCAGACTGTAGGAGTCAAAACACTGACTGAAATCGTTCAGAGAAAGCTTTAGCAGTCTCCTGCCTAATGGGTGTGTGAATAAGCACATGCAGGTAGGCACAATCCTTCTCCTGCCCTACTCCATGGTATCTCAGCTGCTGGATTGCCTTTGGTTTTGGACCAGAGCAGTCCATGGTAGTTACCTCCTTTCAAAGGACAAAAAGCACTTTGATATCTGCTCCCCAACAGGAGGAAAACATCCTCCAAAACACTAACATTTTCTTCTTAACACATTCATGTAACTTTGGCAAGTCCAATCACCATCTTAATTCATTTTTTCCCCCTAGAGAAGTGCTACAATGAGGTTTTATTTGCATGAGCTATTTACTCACAGGTTAACCAACAGCATGTGACGTCATTATTGCTGTCCCTGACCTTGTGTTCCAGGGAACAGAAAACCCCCTCCAGACCCCATATGTTGGGACAAACAGCAGCTTTTGAAGCTGTTGTGGCTGCTCCAGGCCTCTGCATCCTCTTGCTTCTCCCTTGTGAGGACCTTGGTGCAGGGGACTGGTTCATTGGCATCTAGATAGGCACTGGGAGAGTACTGGCCATTACTGGAAAAGAAGAATGGTACTCAGTTCCATTTTTAAGTGTAATGGGTGTTGTGTTTTCCCAGAACAATAACCATGTCCCATTTTTTAACTAAAAATCTCTTTGCTTGTGTCATTTCTCACCTGCCTGCTTGCAGCTGGTGTAAAAGCAGGCTGGATTGGCACCTTTAGCTTTTGCAGGTCTTAGCATGTGGGCTCTAGTTGCTAAGGCACTTGGCAGATTGACAATTGCATCCACAACGGTGGGGAAGGATGATATTCATTTAAAGAATTAAGCTAATGAAGAAAATGTAGGGGACAGAAGGATGGGGGACAAGGGAGTTCCACAGCCCAACTGCCACAGGACGTGCCAGCACATAGCTGTAGATAAACCATAGATCCTTGTGCTAAACAAAAACAACTGTTGTCCTTCAGAGTTTTTCTGGTTAGAGTACTGGTCAAACACAACTGTGTATTTTTTAGAAGATCTGACAGGAGCAAAAGTGCAAATACATGGAAGGAGGCCTGACTCAGTCAGTTGCTTTTTATTGATGCCCCATGCAGGCAAATTGGCACGAACTGAAATGTAAGATTTCTTGGGGGAAAAAAAAAAAAAAGCTGCATGGTCTTCTGTAGAGAAGGCTGAAGAATAAAACAGTGAGAGATCTACTAAACCTCTCAGCAGGGGAAGAGCCTGCCCACCTTCACACACACAGCTGAATAAATAGTTTGCCTTCGCTGTGATCCAAGGATACAGGGTCTGAGCCTCCTTCCCACTATGCTGAACACGGCACAACAACAGCAGCCTTCAGCTCTCTTCAACTCTTGCAAAAAATCAGTGCTGTTGCATCTTGGCTAAAGCTGGTTTGGATATTCCTGAAATGCATTGCAGTAATCATAGTCTGACTGCTTCTGGAGATATGGTCCGACTCAAAACCAACAAGAACTGAGTTTCAGGATAATCCCTATGCTTCAAACAGTCTCACTTACTCCATGTGGATGGTCCCAAAACTGGGGCCCGAAAGGAACTGCCATTGCAATTAGTGGCTTCAAGGGAACAAAGAAGGGGCTCTTTTTACTACAGTGAAACTGGTAAGATGATCTCTTTTCCAGACCTAAGCTCCCACTGGTCCAATAATAACCAATAACTGTGATTTCCATCACTTGCATCCTCTGGGAGACACTTATGTATCACTGATTCATATTGCAAGTTTCCTTGTTATGCGACTGCTGTAAGCCTGGCAAATCAAAAAGCGCTGACAGCTTACTGAAGGAGGAGATACCGAGCAGAGACAGACAGGAATTTTCCAACAAAACAACATGTCAACACCAAAACATTTAAAGGAAGCAACAGAAATGCCAGTGAAAGTTTAGTGAGGAAGGTATTTTGGAGAGAGGTACATCCACACACCATTGATGGGAAGGTACCCTCTGGGGAGAGATGTTCTATGGCAAGCAGGAAACTACCACCCATTGAATCTCTGCCTGGGTGTCTCTCACTGTCCTGACCCTCAGGAGCTGCTGCCTGCAATATAAAATGCGGGCATACTTTCTTCAAAGCTGATATGCCAGATGGATTGTTCCTTACCAAATTAGAAGATGAAGTGTGTTGGCAGAGACTCCTTGGGAAGCAGGAAATGCCTGCACGATGCTTCCCACTCCCTTCCTAGCAGATCTCACTGCCTCAATGCTGCCTCAATCGGCAGCTCCCAGCTCCCACTGGCATCAGAACCCAAACCTCCTTAGTTTCCTGAAATTACAGAAACAGCTCTGTATAGCTGAGCCCTCCATTCCCACCATTTTATTTCAAGTGCTTCCAGGCCCTCTTTGATTGCCTGCTACAAAGGCAGTAGTACATATGGAGGTTTACTTTGATATGATATAGCTGAATCCTAAAAAGTAAATTATTATGATAATACCTAAAAGCAAAAAACACCACCTCTTAAAATATTCTGTTTACAAAAAACAAGTGTCTAAATTTTGAATTATTTGCAGGAAGTTTCTACAACGAGTTACTTGGGACCAAAATTTGCATTTGACAAAAAAATAGGAGCTAAATGATAGGTAGCGTTTTGGTCATGAGGCACTGGTATTATAATCATGCTATCAGCCCAGAAGTGTTCACCTGATTTCTAAAGGCACCATTTGAGAGCAACAGCCAGTCAATTCCCTTGTGGAAAGACCAACTTCCATGTATTAACTAAAGCATTCGCAACAGGTGTAAACAACTTTCCATTAGATGTAAAGTTCCTGGTACATTAGACAACATCACACTTTAACCTTCCAAGATCTAATTTAATTCCTAGGATCAAGAGCTCATGTTACTAATACATTTTGCCAAAACCCTGGGATCATGTCCTACATATTACAGTAATTCTTTCCAGAAGAATTTAAATTTGTAAATAATGAAGAGCTCGTACAACTCCTTCTGTTAGCAGTGCTGCTGGGCCTTTTGCCAGTTTGTAAGCTGAAGAATTTTGGTGTTTAGTGCTCCCATCTGTTCGGAAAGCCTGAGGGTGAGTAGTTATCAAAAGCAATATGTGGGCTTTTTTATTCCATGTCTGAGATTTTATGACATACTTTGTCACAAAACAGGCCACTGGGGAGAAGAGATTTCCCTCCACCCATCTCTCTGCCTGGGGAACCTCTGAAGTCCCACATACTTGATTCTTGCCCAGTCTTGATCTAAACAGACCAAAATTCACACAAATATATAATAATTCTCATCCTGATACCTCAGATAGAAATATGACCAAGTGTTTCTCAGTTATGAAAGAATTAAAATCTCAGGCATGTATATACTCAGTGCAGAGGAATTCAATAAACACAGCTCTGTTTGAATGAGGGTTTTGAAGGCAGCCCTGCTGTCAAGGTATAAGGAATCTTTTGTACCCCAAATAAACACATCAAATGTGCCTTTCTGCTGCATCAAGGCTTGGAAGGTGAGGGCTCCTCTCCCCACTGGGATGGCCAAGTGCACAGGGGGACATGGGGCTGCAGGCAACCTGTCTGTTCCAGGGCACTGTCTGACTGACCCTGTGAAACAGCATTCTCACTGAATGGGATGTGCATTCTCACCTCAACCCTCCTGGCTTGAATGCACTCCAACAAAAAGGTTATTTTCCACAAGTAACTATTTCATTAGAAGCCTCTCAGGACAGCTAAGGGCAGGTAGTTTGGCAGCTACCAGCTCTCTGTGCCGTGTCCAGTGGGCAGTGTGCGATGTGGCCTCTGTCACACAGCGAGGGCACCCCCTCTCCTCCTGCAGGTGATCTCTGCCTGCTCCCCAGGGTCAAACCAGTGAAAAGGGAGTGACACTCACAGTGCATCCCCTGCAAGCTCTGTCTGTGGGTTAATCATAAGAGTAAAGGTTGTCAACAACTTCTTTGGGCAAGGCGTGAGCTGGCACAGATGTTGATGGCTCCAGGGCCGGTGGAGCCACCCTGCAGAAAGCAGAGGTGGGGAATGGCAGTCTTTGTAGAAGCCTCTTCCTAATTCATCAAAACCAGTCACTGCACCCAGTAAACTCCAGTGAGATGCCAGGGTACGGATGGAGCAATTCCTCACTCTGCTTTCTATTTCTTCAAGAAGGTTTAATTTTACATGTTAAGAAACTGAACTCAAAAATTGAACAAAACAACGAGAAAACTCTGAGGGACCTTAGATTACAAATAGATTTTTAATTGTTATTTAAAGTCTACAGTTTATGGACACCTTCCATAAACTACTTTGGGGTTTGCGCTTGGCCTGCTTTAACTCAGAAGACTCACTGCCAAGATAATAAAGAGCAGGATCCTAAATGTTTACTGACATTCCTGCTCTGTTTGTTGTAAATGCTAAGTGTTGTAAGTGTTGTAAATGTTGATAGTTTTTGTAAGGTTCTTCCACTAGAAAACTGGTGGTTTCCTGGAGCTGTGTTTTAGCACAGCAGAATCCAGAAAAAAAATCCAAATGAGCTTTGGATTAATAAAATTAAAATCAGTTCTAAGAAAAGTCAGAATTCAAACAATCTCCACATTTGGAGAAACCTGGCATGGCAGGCACAAGGTGACAAAGTAGAGGTGTAAAATCACAAACCTGAGAAGGAGCTCCAAGGTATCTTCTTTTAACACCTTTTTATCTCATATCAACCAATTTCCATATTCATGAAATGTAGTCTGTAAGTATAACTCCACAGTTAACTCAGAGTATCACATTTGACTGGTTCAACTTAGCCTGCATTTATTTTGCAATATCATTACAATTATGAAGCCACTTTCATTCAATCCAGAGAAGTCCATTGAACATTTTGAAAGTCAGGCCAGCTAGTCTCATTAAAAAAGCTCTCATCAGTTAAAAGTGTCAGAGCTGCTTTTATTTTCTTTAGTCACAATGCATTCCAGTCCTAATGAACCCAGCACACAAGGAGGTTTATTACCATTTTGCTCGGTTAGGAAACAACAGGAGTCTTCCATGTCAGTGCAGATCATCTAAAACCCCTTTTGCTTTGTATTTGTTATCAGATTTTCTAACACACCACAGCTAATTAGGCCTTTGCCTTCCAGACCCCAGTTCTTCTACTGCTGCCCCTCAGTTCCAGTTTTACTTGGCTTATGTGCATGGAATTGAATAAGCCTGCTTTTGTTAAACTTCCCGGCTTAAGAATTGTTTGGAAAGTGATGAGAAGAATCTAAAACCAGTACCTGAGTGAGATTTAGGCACTTATTCTTTTTCAGGTAAATGAGAGGCCCACATTTGAAATACAGTTGAAATTCAAGGCCTTTAGGGCAGGAAATTGCACATTTAGGGTTTTATTCTCAAGCTGGTAGAAATCATTGTAACTGCAGCCATGCATCCGGCTGGAATAATGAGTAACACCGCGGCCAACCACGCGAGAGGCCGCTGCTGTTCCCTGCTCCACGGGCAGTGCTGGGCACTGTGCTGGCACTGGGGCAGCTTAAAGGAGCCCAGAATTGGCACCTCAGCAAAGGTGGGGAGCAGGCGAGGTCACCGTGGGGTGCAGGAGAGGTCACCGTGCAGGGCTCTAAGGAGAGGTCACCGTGTGCTGGGAGGCTCTGCAGCCCTGGAGCCCGCTGGGTGAGGATGGCAGGGAGAGCTCCCATGTGATGCCTTTTGGGAAATGGTAACTTCACCATCTGCTGTGGTTGTGGAGGGCAGGGTCCAGGAGATAAGACCCAGGCTTTGGGCCCTTGCCACCTCTGGAAAGGCTGGTAGGAAAGCAGTCGGCACAGCTCGCTGCATGGCTGGTTTAGCCAGCTCAGCTGTGGTGCTGCCCGCGGGAGTAAACACACGCAGCGCAGGCACGGGGAGGTGTCAAAGGACATTTTATTTGCTTGCTTGTTTTTGTGTTTGTTTTCAAAGAAACCACCTTTCCCCCTTTCTCCACGGGATCTCAGCACGGGCAGAAAGCAGGTCTGTAAAGCAGCGTGCTACACTGTGAAAGGCCTTACAGAAACATCCACTCTGTGATTGCAGCGATTAGGGATGGGGGCACTGCGTGTCCCATGGGAAAGGAGAGCTCTCTGGAAGTGCAGCTAAGCCAAGTGAAAGGGTCTCTTTCAGCAGCCAAGAAAGCATATCAGTATTGACTGGAAACATTAAGCTTGTATCAATAGTTGTATAGTTTAGAAAGTTTGACTGCCTGGAAATTAATTGAACATTTCTTTTCCAAGTACCCCCTCATGGAGGATTCAGTGGATGAATTTGTACTTTTGCATACTTTACAGTGTGGTGCTTGCCATCTGTGATACTTGGATAGACATTCTCTGAGAGACTTGTTGGCATTTTAAAAATAAAGGTTTTGGTTTGGTTTTTCCCATCTGAAGATGCGCTATAGGAACTCCAATTTTATTTCATGGGATAATAAATTACATACACATGATTTGTTTGTCTTTGGTGCCTAATGTGTCAGCTTTAAACTTTACAGTTAACAGCTGCAAGGAGGCATGAAACTGGAGCTTTTACTTCCCATCCACTCTCCAGACAGCTGCAAACTCAAGATCTGGGTTCTCTATTTTCAATAGTTTCTTCCAAATCTTTAGCTCTAGCTTGTTCCTTTCATCTTCAGTGAATGCTGAGCCATGGTGGAGGATGCAGGGGGCACAGGGAGCTTCCACATAGAGTGGTTAAGTTCCCAGGAATCACCCCAGCCAGAGATGTGAGCTGTATCTGCTAAGGTGAGTGTGGAGTACAGAAATCATATTTAAGTCAATATTTTATCATCAAGTCTCTTGGAAAGCCCCAGATTTAAAACTCAAAGGCAACAAATCTTCTGCAAGGTTCTACCATTTGCCACAAAATTTTGAAGCCCCCTAAAGTATTCCAAACACAGAAACAAGTTAGTGACATCATTTTAGAACAGATTTTTAAAGTAGCTATTGAAGGGTCACAGGCAATTAGAAAATTACTAGTGATTTATTAGAAAACTAGAATAATGTCTTAAAACTGTGTTCAGATTTTATCCTTCTACACCTTATCATGCAGTGGAAGCATCATGTTTCTCATTGTTTTACCAGGCAGGTCCCTGAGCAGAAGATCCAGTGAACTCTGATTACTTGAGCCTCAGTGACTATTGACATTCTGCACCTCATACAGTGCAAGCTCTGATGGAAGCATTTCCTGTGGCTGGAACATTTCAACTTCCTTTCCCCTGGGTATCTTCCTTTAATATCTTGTAGTAGTTTTCAGAGCTCATAGCGAAAGTACTACCTTAGGTCTCTCCTTTCCACCCAGAGCCAAAAGATCACAAAACCTGTAGGGATGTAATTAATTTAAGGATTCCACAACTCTCTTTTGATATGGCTGCAACTGGCCAAAAATCACTGAGTAGGACAAGGAAAAAGACAAATGGATCTCTAGGCATTGTAATCATGTCAACAGCCAGATATCTGTAGGAAATTTGACTAAAAATAGTTTCTCTGTAAGTTCTTTTTGTGGGACTGGCCTACCCAAGCCACAGGATATCCTCATTAAAGGACTACTCTAGGAAATGGGAAAACTGACTTAAAAGTTCTGTCAAAGGTCCAAAACACACTATATAACACTTGATTATTTTCTCCAGCGTAGTCATCTGAGTATTGCTTGTCAGGGCTCTAAGTTTGGAAGATTAACCTTGAAATTGCCATTTTATCTTCCACTCTGTTGTTCTGACAAAGTTTCCTTTCTCCTCCCTTTCTTCTTGGCTATGCATCTATAAATTCTGCTGGCTGTGTGAATGTCACATAGGTGCAGGTGCACCTATTAAAATGTAAAATTCATATTAAAAAATTCTTGGTGCTAGGCTTCTATTTCCAACACAGCTAATAATAATTCAGACTACATATATATGAATATATATGCAAGTAATAATAACAATAATAACAATAATAATAATAACAATAATACAACTCCCCATATATTTATAAACATATTTGTTAACTGTTCCTTTAAGGTGCCAGAAATGAGGCAGCCAGGGATCAGTTTAGGCAATGTTGTAGGCTGTGTGTAGGCAGTGAGAACCTGGAATATGAATTCGAGCTCAGCTTTGATGCAATCTTCACTGAAGTTAGGGGAGTTGCTCTGGATTTACACATTTATGAGAATGGAGCCTGGCACAGAGCCCTGTGGCTCAGCTTTTATCATACGTACAAAATATCACCTAATTGTACTTGCTTCTACAAGATTAACCCCAATGGTGAGGTTTCTGCATGTAAACAGCAGTGAAATACATTGTGTAATCCCCATGACTGATGTTTTGGAGCACATTTTAGGCAGTGCTGCACCAGATTCCTTACCTACCTGAGGGCTGACAGTATCAGCACAAAGGCTGGTTTGCAATGCCTCCTGTGCAGTCAAATCAAGCCAAAAGGAACCACTTCAAAGCAAGTCTGTATGGAAGGCAAACATTTCTGATTCGCCCTCCCCTGAAGGAGAAGGTGTAATGCTGACATTACACCTTCTGTGTAGCTGTGTGTAGCTTTTGTCCTACCTTCCTTTCCCCACCTTTCCTTACTGATACATGATCAAGCTTCTTGACACAGAGATAGGAATTTATGTAAATACACAAGTTCAACAGCACTCACTACTTGTTCCTTAAGTGACTGAGAAGGCTCTTTGCACCACCACAGCTTCTTGCTGTGAACATGATCAAAGATTAGGGTGACACATGAAGATTTATGGGCAAGGCAAAGATGGGCGGTTTTAAGGGAAGGGTTAACTGTGATCTTATCCTGTACTTGTTGGCTCCCAGCTAATTTTGCCATGGAGACCCAGCTCCAATTCTCTGAGAGCTCTCAGCTTTGTGAACTCAGAAATGACAGCTGAAAAAAAAAAGAGACGTCACATGAGACTCTGCCCTTAGGTTACCCACATCTTGAAAGGCACAAATTTGGGCTCTTTTACCTAGAAAACCCTAGAAAGCCTGTGGCAGATGCAAGCAGGAGCATGTGAGCCTGTGATGAAAGCTGGGTTTATTACAAAAGCCCGGCATCAGGTGAGCTCCATAACAAGCTTGGTTAGAATTTAAAAGTCTAATTAAGCAGCAGCCAAACAAGGACAAATAGCTTTGTACTCATAGTGCTCTACTGAAAAAGAGTAAAGAATCCACCCAGCTCCTACCAAAATTAAAGACATATTTATAAACAGAATTGTTTCTAACAAGAAGACAAATCTCATCCTTGTGTAACTGTCCTGAGGTCAATGGAGAACCCTGAGGGATTAATTAAAATCAGAAAATTCATAAAAGTCTTCTATGATGTTCCAGCTGGTCTTAAACAGGGAAGTATATTAATGGTTTCTCAACAAACATGTTGCAAGATTAGCTTCTTTTATTCAGCAGTTCTTGTGTTCTGAAACTGCCTCATGTTTTTTTTCTTTGCAGAAACAATATTCCTCAGTAGTGCTGGAAAAATAAAAAAAAACCAAACTAATGCTCTTTGCATGAATTAGAAATCTTTAATTTGTCAAGGCATTGTTCTGGAAGTTGTGGAATCTGTTTTGTTTTTCTTTTTATTAAAATTTGCAGAAAAAAATCTTGCTCTGTAGAAAATGATAAGGATGTTTTAAGTTGTTAATTAAAAAATTCATTGTTTTGCTGAACTGTGTCTTGTAAAAAACGTCAGAATAAAAATGTTATGCTCACAATCCACTCAGTCCTTTGAGCCAGATTTTCAACACAAGAGTTAAAGTTTATACATCTAAAATTATTTTGAAAAATGCTTTGTAGTTTCAATAGGAATTGCAGTGTTTCTTTAAAAATTCTCTCCAACAAAATTATTTTTACATTTTCTTTTACTTTAATAGAGAATATGCATAACATCTACAGAAATCCACTAAAATAAATCAAGTACAGAAATTTAGTCATTAGGAATATTCTTAAAGCTTCTCATATTGGTTTTAGCAGCTTGAAGAGATAGCTCATTATATATTTATTGTATATCAATAATCCTATTCCATATGTAATTTTCCTTTCATTTTTATTTTTTTAAATTAGCTTTACTAATTAGGCCCTTCCAGTTCCCTGAGTTTCCAACAAAAAAGGGTTTATTTTAAAAAAAAGAACCTATTTCCATTTAAATGTGTTATAGTAACTTGCCATTTATTTTAAAATGGAGTGAACAATACTATATTAATATTTTCTAATAACCTCTCCTTCCTAAATCTCAGATTATTTCTAACCCAAAGTTGAATATGAACATAAAATAAAGTTGTGTGTGCAGGAGCAAAAGGGCAGAATAGAAGTAACAATATTGAAAAGCAAAAGCAACAACAGTAGAGCCAAGATTTTACTTCTCTGAAAACAGAAAATTTCCATTTATTTTTCTGTCTCTGCTCTCCATCTTTTTGAGAGGCATGAAGACATCTTCAGGAAAGACAATTATGGGAAGACATACTATTGTTTTGTGAAAGACCATTGTAATATACAGTTGAGAGATAAAGAGATTGCAGAAGAGGGAACACCCTGCTGTACATTTGCAGACCTATTTTGTGGCACAACTAAAAAATCTCTATAGAAACATTACATCCCACAGCACAGTTCATGGAAGTTTAAGAATTGGCTGCAACTATGAGAACTATACTAAGAACTTTAGTTTATTACATAAAATCATAATGACTTATTACTAGCAATTAATTTTAAACTGTAAGAAGCTCTGTTTTAGGAATGTCTTGACTGGACATTCAGTGCCTTATTTGTACAGACAGAAAGCAAGCTTCTGAGCTTCAGCCAAATCCAGAACCATCTAAACTACATTAGTACTTAAGGCCTTATTTCTCAAAGCTGAATATTTAGCACAAGAAATGTTTTCAATCAGTTAGTGGCTACATTTCTGCTGGCTCTGTGCTTTTCTCCAGGCAGGTCCCATCACATTTTTGCTGTAGCAGAATATGATAGACAGCAGTCAATGTTCAATGTTCGATGTTCAATGGAAATCTTTTATGCCACCAGTTTTTCTTGAATTTGATCAGAAGCTAAAGGATTTTCTTAATCATTTAATCTTGGCAGAACTCTATCTTTTCCAGTACCTGTCCATGACCATGACAAAACAATCTGTAAATGTGGGGTCACTTGAATGAATGCCCAGGGGGAGACATGAAAGGCAACATTCAGCTAAACTCCTCACTTTTTGGAGCACTTCTTGGGCTTTCTCAGACCTTAACCACTCTCCCCTTCTCTTTCATCTCCTCGCTCCTTACCTTTCCCATGTTATCTATCCAGGTCAGATCCTCTGTTTCCATTGCTTCCACAGACCCACACCACAGCAGAAAAAATTGCAAGCAGGAAATGGAGAATACAAAATGATGCCAGACCTCACTCATCATGTCACAGCACATCTGCAAGCTTTGGAGCCAGATGTGGTGCAGGACAGACCAGGTCAAGATATCAACAGCCCTCTCCCCCTTATAAACCCTCAAGCTGCAAATCCGAACATGGAGATACACAAGAGAGGATTTATATGAGTCCATAAACTCAAAAAACTGTGAAAAGTTATGTATCTAGTACAATAACTATATCAGCAGGGCAGCACCAGTGAACCTTAATGATGAGTCTGAACTTCTCTTGCCCTCAGCATCTTTTCAAACTTCAGTTTCCATTGATTTAACTCTTAATTTCTCCTTCCTCCTAGACACTGTCTCTGTATCTCTGTCCTGTATTTTGGGGTTAGTTGCAGGCCATGCTCTTCTACCCATTTCACCAAAGTTTACCTTGTGCTCATTTAAGGGATAGCAATCCTCAAGAAACAAGGGCTTCCTTGCATCCACTTTCTCCTCACCCCCAATCACTCAGTTAATTATATGGTAATTGTTTATTGGAAATTACCTCACAGTTTCCTAATTTTGTAGGATGGTCTGAAGAACAATTCTATTACAACATATAAATGCCTTCGAAGTATTCAGCTGGAACATTTAACTACAGATGATTCCTGAGTTGTTGGCAGCTAAAATGTAGCTCACATTTGTACATGGAAAATGGTATGAAAATAATAATATTTTGGAGATAGATATCCCAGAACATATAATGCAAAGATACAATAAAAATGATTGTGTAAGGATGGTTTGGAGAAGCAGTATTTATATTAAGTGTCTGTACGTTAAAAAAAAAAATCAAATAAAACAGGATACTCCTCTGCTAAACATTTTACTATCAGTTAATACATGATGAGTGTATATTTAAAATTTTAGCAGTATGCATAAATTTTGCCAGCACAAGCCCCTCTAAACTCCTTAACTTTCTTATTGTATAGGTAGGTAGATTTACACAATTTTTCTGTAGCTGAAATTGGTGCATATAATATTAAAAGACAAGCATTTTTAACAAAGCAGCACAAATAGGAAATAGAAGTATTAAGAAAACCTCTAGAGAGTTATGACAATTAGTGGATGTTGAAATCACCAAGATCAACAACATAGGATGTTGTGATGATCAGCTAAAGGTGAACTAAATGTTTCTACAGTTTCTGTCAAATATAATTGCAGTAGCTCAGAGAGCATGATTCTGCAACTTTCATTAAATTTAACTGTTACCCTTCCCAGCATCAATCTCTTAAATCTTTGTAATGAGCAGCAGGCATTTCAGTAAAGTCAGAAATAACTATGATTTTGTAAAGTATTGCTGTTTCATGCATATATCCATTTTCAGCAGTTAAAGACACCATCAACAGTCCTTTTTTCTACTTACTGCCTCTGATTTACTGGCTGACTCTGTTATTTCCTTTGTGCAGTTCATAGGACATAATTATCTAAAACGGAAAGGAGAGAACTTCTAATAGACATTTTTCTGCAGACAGTTTCTGCTTTGTATTTATTTAATTCAGCAGCCTCTCACATTGAGGAAGATGTACTGGCTTGCAGAGGGAATAAAAATGGCAGAACCGTGATGAAAATAAGCAATAAATAGTGAAAGATATATTGCCAAATCATTCATTATTTCACCCATGTAGTTTCTCTACTATAAAATCAAAACAGAAATTAAGCCATCACTTGCAAAATGCATCAAAGGTCCTTGTGACTGTAGGGACCCAGCACAGGATTTATACTTCTTTTAAAGCAAACAGTCTCCTTGAAAAACAGTGTATCAACCATCCAGCTGCAAAAAGGAGTGCTTTGTTTCATTTTCAGGTTATTTAACCCTATTTTCAAGATGCCTCCATCAATTTCAAAATGAAAATAATTTTGAAATGAGGAGTCCAGACATGTTCTGTTGAAAATGTTTAAACTAGGCTACCACCACTACCAAAATTAGAAATTTCTTTGCTGTTTATGTCACATGCACAGAAGACACCATGCTGTACAAAGCCCAAACTGCAAATTGACTGAATCTCATTTACATATTGCATAGACTCATCTTACAATTCAAGTGCACATTATTTTCCAGCACTTAATTAGAAAGTATGTGTGTCTGAACATGAGTTACTGCATCTTGATTCTTCTCTTGATGAGGCAGTTCAGTAGCAACATCGAAAGCAGTATAAAGTGAATGAAAGCGAATTTGTCCCACATTTTTGTTTGGAAGATGAGCACCAGAGAGCAGCAGTTCCCAGGAATTGAAGAGCTGTCAGCCAGCAGAGCAGCTTCCACTGTACACAGTATTTGTTGTATGAAACAAAGCTGCAATCTGTGTTTAAAAAAGCTGCAATTTGTGTTCTTCTAACAAGCCCTTTTACTTTATAAATGAGATTTTGTGTTATCAAAAACAACTGTGATTATTTTAGAGAATAATACTTTTCATGGTGGTAGACCCAGCTCATCACACCTTTCCCCTATTCCTACTTCAGGGATTTCCATGTCTGTGAAATTTTCAAGTTCAAAAGGGAAAGTGCTAATTCATACACTAGACATGGTGCAGGAGAATCCCAAAGTGCCTGGTGAGTGTGCCTGCCACTTAGCTTTCAGTGCCATTAGAACTTCACAGCTCAGGCATATGTTATTAATTTTCCTCCCATTGATTACTGCATACTCTTGTTACCTACCCAAACCTGCTACCTGTGCAACATTTTGGGTTGAGGGATTACTACCTTTTAAGGTGACAGACTTTGGGCTTGGAGAATTATCAGCTATTTTGGGCTGTTACGAAGCGTGAGAGAATATTGCTCTTTTCTTTCAAGCTTTTCTGTGCAACTGAGCTTCACCACAACCATCAGGCCACCTCTCTCTTTCTTCAGCACTGCCAATTAGCAGATTGCTAAAGTGAACAAAAGCACACAGAGAATTTAAAGATGATATGCTGGGTCAGAGCAAGGGTCCATTTATCCCATCTGGCCACAGCAGCTGCAAGCAGAGTCCATGAGAAAGAGGCTGATTATAATCCTTATATTGTTATATTTTCCCAGTTTCTAGAAATCAAGGATTAGGGGCTTGCTGAGTGGAGCTGCTGTTTAACACTCAAATATCTCACTCTGTAGCCACTGATTTTATTTTAAAACTCTTCATATGCTAAACCTCCATGGCATCCTTTGTCACTTCCACAATTTTCTGTGTTCTCTGTGGAAAATTATTTTTGTTTGGTTTAGGTGTGCTGTTAAAACTTTCTGCAGAATGATCCCAATTCTTGTATTGGAAAAAGCAGAATTGTTTGGTCCTCCTGGTCTCCATATCATTCAAGACTTTTTTATGTCTTAGGTGGGTCTTGTTTGGATCTTTTTTCTGTATTAGCGGTCTTCATATATAAAGCTTCACTTTGCACAGAAGCCTCTGCTCATTTTTGCTACCTCTCTTTCTGAAATTTTATAATTTCCACCTCCTTTATGAGACAGAGACTGAGACAGAAGCCAACTTTGTCTCTAAGCTGTGACAGCATTATTAAAATAATGCTGCTTTCTCTTAGTCTGTCCCTAGAGTGGTTCAAATTTTTGACAATGAAAGGTTGTCAAGAAGATGTGTTTGGACAACCGTCCTGAGTTGTCCCTCATCTCCCAAACAAAACCAGGTGAATTTGGATCTGATAATTGTCAAAGTGTGCTTAGGACTGTGTTCCCACGTGTGTATTACTTCAAGTTTATTGAGAATTAGTTTTATCTTCCATTTTATCACCCATTCAGCCTGATGAAAACTTTTGAAATTCTTCAGTATGTTTTTGTTTCAGTTGTTCTGACTACTTCCAAAAGACCAGCAAACTTTCCCCTCTCAATGTTTTCTTCAACTTTTCTAGGTGATTTGTGGCCATTCCCAGCCAGATCCCCCTGGGATTCCCCAAGTTACTGCCCCAGGAAGAATAGCAACCATTTATTCCTGCCTGCTGCTCCATCTCCTTTGAGCAGTTATTAATGCACAGCAATCTCCCCCTGACGTTAGGTTTCTGTAAGATTGTTTAGGAAGGGATATTTTAGAAAGGTTTAGGAATCCAAAGGTAATTTTTTTTCTCAAGTTGCCCTTGTCTACAAGGGCAATGATCCTTTCAAAGAACTGTACAGGATTTGTGAGACATAATTTCTTTATTTATGAACCCTGTCCACTATCTCCAGTAAGCTGTATATATTCATGTCTACTAATTCTGCTCATTATTATAACTTCCATCAGTCTGCCTCAGCAGGAAGTCAAATTTACCATTCTCTGGTTTCCTGGCTCCCCTCCGGAGATTATTTTAAAAATTGAGGCCACATTTGCCACCTTCCATTACTCTGGAACCTGGGCCAATATAAGCTATAGGTTACACACTCCTGTGAAAAGTTCAGCAATTTTATATTTGAATTCCCTTAGATCCCTCGAGTGATTGTTACCTGTGCCTGGCAATGTGTTGTGACTCACTTTATTGATTTGCTCAAAACCCTCTCTACTGACAGTTCAATTTGACATAACCCCTCAGCCTCACCCCTGTAAATAAAGACTTGTTGTGCAAACTTCCTTAAGCCTCTCTGTGCTGAATTCTGACACAAAGAATCCTTTTCCTCTTTTTCTTTCTCTTTTTCTTTCTCTTTTTCTTTTCCTTCTTCTTTTTCTTTTTCTTTTTTTCTTCTTCTTAATAAGCTTCTCTGATTTTGTTAACCACACTTCTTAAAGTGCTGTGATAATGTAATTGACTTTTTAACATTTTTCTCCTTTTAGAGCATCAAACCTTTGTAGTTTAGACACTACAGAGTATCTTTTCTATGATTCTATCTTGATCTGCATCTGGTATAATGCTTTTTTCCCTATATATATATAGTATTCATCTAGACCAGTTTGGGGACTGTTTCTTTTCACTTTTCTTGAGAAAACACAGTCATTTATGATGCCTTCAACTTCTGTCTCTGTGTGGTGCCTGCAATGACATTTCCCCATTGTCAGGGGGATAAGCAATGACTGAAATTTTCCATTACTGTTCTGTTTCTGATCCTGGAGGCCGTGGTCACCACTGTGCTCCACTGATGTTGCCCCAGAATTAACCTATAACCCACAATTTCAATCCAGAGTGATACCCTAGGACTTGTTGATGTGGATGACTTAATCATATTATTTGACTGCCAAAAATTTCTTTAACACAGACACAGTTTCTCCACCAACAGACAGCTATGCTTTCTGTTATGATTTTTACCTTCTTGCTACACTAATTTTTTTTCCTTTCTCCTAGTTCATGTTACAATATCCTGTAACAATGTCTTCATTTAGACTGAAGTATTTCCATTCATCTGACTGTTTTTTTGACCATTACCTTTTGCCTACCGGCACTGTACATTTTTAATCTTATTCTCATTTTATGTTCCATTTGATTGCAGCTTTATTTATTTTTCAATATTGCTCAATGATTTTACAGACTTCTTTTGCATATTCTTTCTCCAGAAAAGAGAGATTTTATCTTTTCCTCTGTGGATGATGAATCATCCTAGGTTGGGTGTGATTGTTGATTTTTCATCTTTCTTTCACTTCTAGGTATGTATAACCTTTTCAAGTGAAGTTTATGAAACTTCTTTTCACTTGCAAAACAATACAAGAATTACATTAGGCTGATAATAAGAACTGTAAAACTAAAGGCAGAAACAGTCCTTTGAGAGGAAGTGTCATTGTTTTTCTCTGATTTGACTGCTCTCACCTATCTAGTAAAAATTAAAATGTTCTCCATGACCCCTGTACGACCTTGTTTAATAGAATCTGAACTGCATATATAAGGCAACCTAACAACAGCAATAGCAGAGCTGAACACTATTAGAAATGCACGATGCACCTTTTAGAAATTTTAGGAAAAACCAATGGAAGTGGCCACATCACAGTGGCACAAGCTAATGTAAATTATACCTGATACTGCTTTCATTTCCCTTTCTTATCCTTTTTGCGTCCCAGAGAAGCATGCTACCTAGCAGAACTTTACTTTTAAAACATTGCTTTGAGAGCTTCATTGACCTCAGCAGAGCAGTTTTTTCTTCTGGCCTTGATCCTGTGCACTGATCAGGTTCAGAGCAGGCAGAATCTGCACCAGCATGGAGTCCTGCTCGGCCCTGGGCTCCTGGGGGAAGGTGGGCTCCTCGCTGGAGCTGTGGTCGTGGAGGGCTGCCAGTAAGAGCTCATCTCAGTGCTGTTACTTTTCCCAGTGGGAATAATTTTTCACATTCTTATCAGAATTCCTCAGTTCAGAAACAGAAATAATACATATAATTATTATTTCACTGTTTACTTCCCCTGTTTACTTTCAACTGCAAAGTATTTTTAATGACAAACAATATTTAAAATATCTGTGTGTATATACATTTATATACCCACACACACACACATTTGTGGATGTAAAGCATACAGGAACACACATATAATACATGTGCTGGCCCTCACACACAGAAAACCACTAATTATACCTTTGAGAAGGAGAATAGAAAAAGAAATAAACTTTTTCCAGGCGCTTCATACTAAGTCTGAAGAAACGTCTCCAGATGTCAATTTTCTTATAGCAATTTATTTAATCTGTTCTTGGATTTACCTCATTTTTGGCTAATCTTGCACAAATTGTGCATGTCTGTATGTACATATATATGTATTTTTGATAAATATCTAATAATATATATGTTCATTTATCTATGTGTATTTTGGACTCCACACTTTTTCACAGGCAAAATGCCTTTATAATGTAAAGGTAAACAAACCTTGCATATATTTAGGGAGTTGAAAGACTGTTGTTTTCTTTTAAAGACAAAAACTATTTTTCAGGGCAATACCTTACACTCAAGTGTTGAAGATTGTGGAGTGTGAGACTAATTGTTGCATATGTGAGGAAGGAAAAAAATGCTCCAAAATTCTCCATGAAAAAGATCTAGCATGGTAGGGAGGAGAAAAAGCAGTTCAAAAAAACCAGCATAGGACTGAAAAGGGGAAGTATAACTCCCTGAATCTCTGAAATTCAACTCTTAGGTGCTTCAAAGTCAAGGAGAGATTCTTGTCTTGCTAAACTGGCATTTGTTTAGTTGTCCTTACATGATCCAAGTGCAGAAGTGAGTCACAAGGATGTGACAAGGCTGAGTAGTTTGCATAGGATAATTGTCAGCCACAGACAGGCAAAAATCTTCTCAAGATCCTAAGGATCTTCGAATATAACAACAGGCAATTAGCTAAAATAAGTTAAAAAGTTGCTATTTTCCTTATTATAAGTAGTTTTCATGCAAATAAACAATCAAAATGACCTGTGGTTACACTATTTACTATTGACCCCTGATATTACACTATTAAAAACTTTAGGTTATGTAAATAACACTATTTAGCCAGTATATATCTGCTTAAATGAAATCTATGTAAAAGTCAATTTACTAATGAAATCACTATCTGAACTCTGGAAATGGAATTTGCTAAAGCATGAAATTTTTTTTGGCCATCTGTTGTCTCTTCTACTGAAAGGATATTTTCTTCCTATCAGATGTGTTCAATCCAATAGCTACTTCAATAATGCAATAGAACTTGAGAAACCAGTTGAGATTTGAAAAAAGCCAAGTTTCCTCTTCCAATTTATAAAAATGAGGTGTGAGAGGCTGACATCTATTAGTTCTAAAATGCAGAAAATCATACTGATCAGAAACTATTACTCTGATTAAATGTCTATGAATAATGCTTTTTTGTCTAAGGTATCATTTGTTATAAATGTGTAGCCTGTTCCAATTAAAACTTTTCTGGCTCATTCAGCACAAGTTTTGCACTTTTATGCTATGTATCTAGTGTATATATGGTATATCATCTTTGCTACCAAAAAGGAAATACCAGTTATAGTTATGGGCTACTTTTAACAACAAACCAACCTACTTTAATAGCTATCAACCTGTGAGAATCAGTCTACATGTAGAAAAATAAATCTAAAATCCAAATATGAGTAGAGAGCCGAAATCAAAGAGGAGTATTTTATTTATGACTAAAACTAAGTTATTTCAAATCATCTTATGTTGTCCTGAAACAAGAAGTCTCTTGTTGGCCAAGAAGTCATCGGCAGGACAGGTTCAGAGAGAAACTGATGTGCCCTGTAACTGGCTGAGCTCTGGAGAGCCTGCCTAGGAGTGGGGCTTCCCTGCCTGCCATGTGGCCAGCAAAGCCTCTGACTTTTTCTGTATAATGTCTGCTGGTCCTGAAATAACCAGAAGATACAGTCGAGCCAAGAACTGAGTTAAAGATTCTGTAGCCTTCAAAGACCATTAGATATTAGAAAAGTCAGTTTGGGACTTAACTTTAGTACAAAGAAATAAATTGTATTTTATGGGGTTATTGGAAGATATATTGATTTCAAAGGAGTGAGTTGGTGAGTTTCATTATAGACAGCTAGCTTCGCAGAGTCATAGAGTGACTTGAAAGCAGTTGCCTAACTTGGTCCCTCAGTCCATCTCAAACCCTTTCATTCTGGTCTGCCTATCAATTTTGGGAGTTTCTTCAGTAAGCACTTGATTAAAACATGACTTTTGCAAAGCTTTGCACTTCTGATATGAAGACATCAAGAGATGAGAACTTCATCAATGCCTGTGGTCCACTGTTAAACAACCTCATTGGTCAAAATCTAAATTTTATATCTCGTATGAGTTTGTATGGTTTTGGCTTCCAGCCACTGAATTTGTGCCTTTTCCCACTTAGGCATAGAGCACTTTTGTAGCTAGTATTTCCATCTCCTGAAAGCATTTATATGCTACAATAAATTATTTACCCATGCTTTCCTGCATAATTGGTTCCTGATAATAAGATCTCTGTTACAGCAGCCAGGACAGAAACCAATATGTCCTTACGTGGGATGGCAATGCTAACCCTATGCTCACACATGTAGATGAGATGCCAGACTCTTGTTCTTGATAAAAGAACAAGTCTTCGGTGTATTAAAGAGCACAACTTTTCATTATTGCTTTCTATACTCAAATAGAAGTATAAATCAATGAGAGGAGCCCAGGCACTACCAAGGAAGGTACAGCTCCCTGGATGCATGTTGTTATTGCCTCAGCCCCAGACTTGCTGCTTTCCCTCTTTCCTGCAATTATAGATAAGAAATTTGTTCAAAGTGGATTGCCAGAGTTTATTTATTGTACTTTGCTACACTTCCCCCTTTTAAGGCTTTTAAACAGAGAGGCACTTCATAGCAAACCTCTGCTGGTTTGTCAGTCAAACACTGACTTTTTGCAGCTCTGCTGTGATTGAAGAATATTTTTTGAGTTTGAAAGGCTCCTATGGGATCTCAGTCATTGCCCTGCATATCACAGGGAATAATCTAGGCAGTCCTTGTCTCTCCAGTGTGCATGCTGGCTTAGTTTGGGGTGGTTTGGTTGCTCTGTTCCCCAAAGTACAAATCTCCCAATAAAGCCACCTGAACAAGCTCCCTGAGATGTAGCTTTACTATGCGATGAGTATAGACCAGAAGTTAATGTAAAACCTTCCCACCCATGGCCTGGACAGCTGCTCTCTTAAAACCTGGTTGGCTGGCCTGGCCCAGAGAGGGGATGGAGCTACATCCCGTTGGCGGCTTGTCACCAGAGGCAAACTGCATGAGGCTCAACAAGGCTGAGTGCTGAGTGCCCAAGTGTGTGACACCTGGGTCACAACAACCCCCTGCAGTACTACAGGCTGGGGACAGAGTTACTACAAAGGTGTTTGGAAGAAAAGGACTTGGAGGTGCTGGTCAACACCAGCTGAACATGAGCCAGCATGTGCCCAGATGGCCAAGAAGGCCAAAAGCATCCTGGCCCCTATCAGCAACAGTGTGGCTAGCAGACTTGGGAAAAGATCAGCCCTGTGTACTCGGCACTGGTGAGGCCCACAGAACACACGTCAAGTTCTGTGCCCAGTTCTGGGCCCCTTACTGCAAGAAAGACTCTGAGGCGCTGGAGCCAGTCCAGAGAAGGGCAGTGGAGCTGGGGAAGGGCCTGAAGCACAAGTTGGATGAGGACCAGCTGAAAGAGCTGTGTTGTTCAGTCTGGAGAAAAGGAGGCTCAGGGGTGACCTTATCACTCTCTACAGTGACCTGACAATTTTCATTTACAGGGGCTCCCTGTAAATGAGACCTGCACACACACCATTCTACTCCGTTATGCTTCTTTTATTACAGCCTCATTGCATGGAAATTGAGCGTTAAACTAGCACAAAACCACTGGAGTGGAGTGGGGAATGGGGATCCTCCCATTTTTACGTACATAGTTATGCCACAAGCCAAAGTGTGGGTTTCAGATTCTGCAGCTCTTGGCCTTAGGCTTTATGTATGAGTTGCTACAACACAGCTGTAGGTTTGATGCTGTCTTACTAGGTGGTATACTGGCAAAACACAGCAAAATCATTTGATTCTGGGAAGAGATTATGGCACAAGTAGACCAAAAAAAACCCCAACCAACCAGTGTCCTGACAGTTTCTCTTGCTGCAGAAGGGGTTTCACCTTGTCTCTCAGATGGCTGCCACCCCCTGCCCAAAGTAAGGGAAAGAGATGAGAAAAAGAAAATACGAAAGGAAGGATGAGCGCAACTGTCCCAGTTATGACCACAGTAGTAGTACTTGGCATCCTACAGCCAGTCTCTGGGAGGACCAGGGATGTGGGTAATGAGACCATTCCCATGGGAAAGGACCGACATCGCCTCCTGCTTTTTCAGAGCCTCCTGGAGCTCAAGCACCAGGAGCTTCTGCTCCTTCACATATCGAGAGCAATTGCTCCTCCCTGAGCAGACAATTTGCAATTGTGCAATACAAAATAGGCAGATGATGACATGGGTGGTGGTGCAGGAACACGCCCCTGAGGTGGCCTTGCAGCAATGAAGAGGGTGGTGGGAAGGGAAAAGTCAAGGGAAGCTGCTTGGTCTGCTGGTGCCCAAGGCCAGCCCTTGATGCACAGACACCAAAGCAAGACTCATGGACAAGCATTGGCAGAAACATTTGGTGGTTTTGTTTCTTGAGGCAAGGAACGTCTCAGGATGTCCTGCCAGCTTCCAAGAATGGTGTTGCATGTCACCATGATTGCCCTGGGACAGAAGAATATTGTGCTCTAGGTTAATTATAATTGACATTTGAATAAAAAAAATCCTCCATTCGTCACCCCACCAATCCCTTTGCTATTTGATTCCAGTGTGCATATCTAAAATTAGGCTTTTGAGAGTACTTCATAGTAGGGGTTGTAAATGGTATATTTTCATAAGCCCGCTGCTCTTGAGGCTTATGTTTTGCCATCTTATGACTTGGCTAATGGCCAGAAATGCATCTGCGTAAATTTGCGACTTGAAGGCTTGGTAATGCGCTGTGACTTCAATAACAAAAGGGCTGAAAAAATTCCACTAAAGTGTATCAAGCTCACTTAAACAAAGAGCATTGTTATTTAGCTCTTACGCTTGTACTAGTAAGAACATGGGAAATCTACCAGGGTTTCAGTGCGGCATTATCCCCTCCTGAGGTTCCCTTGAAACAGCCATGTGGATATTTCCACACATGGTATGTGATCTCAGTTCAGCACTGAGCAGACATTGGGGCCTGCTGCCACTGTGTGCACTGGGTAGGAGGAAAGATGCCTTCTCCTTTACTGCTAATAGCCCAAGCACTCTGCTTTCACAGCCTCTTCAGATCATGGCAGCTTATTTTTATACATTTTTTAATGATCATCTATTACATAAAAATGAAAAATAAGTCACCAAATCATCTGCACGAATAGGACAACTTTTATGTAGTCAAAGATCTGGCATTTTGATCACATTTCAGTGGGGTGTTCCCTAAAGAGTATCTCAAAACAAAACTAGGCTATTAAAAGAAACACCCTTCTATTTTTGTTATAAGTTTCTAATTTTAGTCCCCACTGAGGAGCCCCAGGATTCTTCAGAGTTTTGGACCAGGGATGTGCTGATAATAGGGGTAGAGATTCTCCATGCAATCTGCTTCCTCTGATTCAGAGCTTGTTTACTTGAAGAAGGTAGAATGTGCATACTATGGGTGAATGCAAAGGGCAGCTCCCGATACTTTGGCATTCATCGTGTGTGTGTCTGTAACACATTCCATTGTGCAGTTTGTGTTGCTCTCTCTCTGGCAGCAGATTGCCACAAACTGTGAAAAAGCACTTGCAGCAAGGAATAAAGGTGAGGTACACTTGCTCTTGTTTTCTCACTCCCTCATATTCCTGCCTGTGCTCCATCCTGCTTTCCTCCTGACGTCAGGGTAACACCACATTCATTTAATCTCTCTGGTGTGTGGCATGCAACAATGTCTTCTGTGATGCTATATGAGCCTTCTCCAAGCCTGCCTTTTTAGGTCTTCACTCTGCTCCCTGCATTTCAGCAGCCCTTTACTGTGGCACCATTCTTGTCATTCCTTCTGATATTTTTGTCTTTGAGTTTCTCCATATCCTGTCATTAAGTGATTTCTTGAAGCCACACTAAGCACCCCTGTTATTTTCTTTCCTTCTGAGCGCTTGTCTTTGTCCACCATCTCAGCTAAGATAACCAGGATAGTGATTTGGTGTTTACAATTGCTAAAAAAAGTGAAAACCATAGAGGATTAGGGCATACCAGTGCTGTGATTTCACTACCAAATCATTGATGGAAGCAGCATGGCCCAAGGGACAAGGGCTGGACAGAAGGGCAGGACATTTACCCTCCAGTTCTGGTGAGACTCTGAGCAATCACTTAACTTGCTTTCCTCTGGTTTCCCCAGCTGTCACATGAAGCTGATGGGGTGCCACTAGGCTGTGCAGGAAAGGGGCACTGTAAGTGGCAGATAATTATTAGAATTGCTTGCTTGATTTCAGGTCATGACATTTTGTCTCTCTGGAGACAGAGGTCAGGGAGGGGGTTCATGAGAAGGAAATTCCACATTGCTTGAAGGCATAGATGGCATTTCCATTACTGATGGAGAAGTGTGTAAAATAAATAAATCACATATGAATGGTGTTATATATAATAATTTTTCCCTTTCTATCCCACTGGTTTGAATTGTTTTCATATGTTTACTTTGTTAGGTAGAAATCCCCTCAGATTTGCAAATGCAGCTTTTGGTTGTGAATAATTTGTATTGCTCCACTTCAAAGGAAGGCTGAGCTTTTGACTGTATCTCTTCATCAACTTTAGCCCTGCTGATACCCTTTCCCTACAGCTTTGGAAGACATCACCAGACCAGATGGGCTCTGTGCATGTCCTAGGGTCTGGAGGAGACCTTATGCTCCCCTAGGCACCCCAGTCTGGGGTCCTACCAGTGAGGGTGAGCTATCCCAGCTTCTGGGTCTCCAGGTTTGCACTGTGGAGATTCCAGGCCCCTGCTCCCATGAGGGTGAGTGCCACCATTTTCCTGCCTGACCCACCTGCTGCACCAGCCTTCCATATCTCCACACATTTGTAGGCAGACAAATTCACACATGTGGAAAACTTCACACCAGTGCTTCTGGCATGAAGACAAGATCATATAAAAGCACTAAAAGAGTCCAAAAAGAGGGGGCCTGCTGTGATGGGGAAACCAGGGATCCTTTTACCTCTCAGAGTGCTGGTGTTCAGAAGTGCTGTTGTTTTCTCATCACCATGAAGCACGTCATAGCTTGTGGGCTGGTCCATCATGCTCCTTCTACAGCACACCATGTGCATTCCCATCCCAATGTCTCTGAGCTGACCCTGTCTGGGCTGGCATACTGATAGCAGGATGCCCATGAACAGCTCTCCCCACAGAGGGGCCGTGCCTCAGTTCTGCAGCACTGAGTGACCAAAGTCCCTCTTCCAGCCCAGGGTCCACTGGTCAGATTGATCTGGGCCAAGTTTACCTCCTACAGTGTTTGTGGCGCTGGGAACCCCAAGGCTTCTCCGTGCTTCATGTTGAGGGATAGAAAAGGCTTTTGGGATTTTTTACCTTTCTTGGATACATCCAGGTTACTGCATGCACATGGAATGGATGTTTCTACTCTGAGCTGCTTTATATTTGGCCAGATTTATCTTTTCACATCTGGACAAGATTTTCATGCAGAAGAAAAGGATATTTCTTAGAAACTCTTGATACAAAGTCAGTATTGGATGAAGGAATGGGCCACATGCCTCATGGGCCTCTGAGGAAAAGTGCCAGGAAGAGGTGAATGGATAAACACCATTGGTGAGGGTGAGCAGGAAAAGAGGAAAAGAGCCTTTGTAGAAACCCTGCAGAGCCAAGAGCCCAAACACTGGATTTGGAAAGGAGAACTGAAATGAAAGTTTGCATGACTGAGGAGGCTGCATCATTTCAGGACTCCTATAGAAGGGTTCTCCTTGTCTGGTGTTCTGCAGATACAGATCCAGTGCATTCCCCTGGGACTGGCGGAGATGACTTCCCTTCAGGAGAGTGTCATTGCCTGGCTAGTTCTCATCCAAGCATCTGCATGGAGAGGAGCAGGAGATCAGTCAAAGCTGGAGATATCCTGCTGCAGGATACAGAAGTCTCTGCCTGCCAACTTGATGTATTCTTGCATTTAGCACCTAGCAGAGATGACCTAGGGTTGTCTGGTATCCGATTATTACCTTAGCTGCTCTTCCACATGGGCACAAATACTACTGACAGGGAGTTCAAGCATATCTGGGGAGATGACATGGATTTTGGGGTGCTGGCTAAGGGCATGGAGGTCCAGATGGTTGTGTCTCCTCAGTCTGGCTAGTGAAGAGGAACTGCACCACTATTGAGTAACTGGGACTTGTTGGGACAATTCACACAACTGCAGTGCTGTGATGGGTGGAAACCAGCCCATCAGTGATAACAGGCAATGGGACAAGGGGGTGTGGATATGTGACAGAGCAGCTCTGATATAAGGAATTCTTCACCGGGCGGACAGCAGGCCAGGGGAGAACTTGTGGTTTGGAACAGGTAATCAGTATTTGCTTCAGTCTGGTGGCAGTTTGTTAATGACCACTAAGCTGGCTTGAGGAAGAAGGCAAAGGCTTCCTTGAAGAACTTGAAGATATTTCTGGATCACAAGCTCTGCTTCTTTTGGGAGATTTTAACTTCCCAAATGTATGCTGGAAGAGCACTAGAGAGGGATATAGGCAAGCCAGGAGGTTTCCAGAAGATGTCAGTGCCAACTGCTTCACACAGGTACTAGATAAGCTGGGATCATACACACCCTAGACCTGTATTAACAAAGCAGGTTTGGTCATGGAGACACTGAAAGAGTGGACCTAAAGTTACTGAAGGAAATGAAGAAGAAAAGTAGCAGATTAAAGACCATGGACTTAAGGAGAGCACAGACTTCAGATTCTTCAAATCACTGAGGTCTGTATCATGTAGAAACCAGCTCTGATGACAAAAAAGCTTAGGCAAAGTAGCAGGTCTTTACTGACAAACTCTTCTAAGCACAAATTAGTCCCTAGTGTACAGAAAAACAAAGAGGTATAACAGGAAATTGACTTGACTAATCAGAAAACTCATGACTGAGCTACAATGCAAAGACTGGATGTTGGAAGAAAGTTCTTCATCAGGACAGTCAAGAAGTGGCTGCCCAGAAAAGTTGTGCAGTCTCCATCCATGAAAGTTTAAAGGTCCCAAGTGGCTGCATTCCTGAGCAAGCTGATTCAATCTTATACCAAACCTTGCTTTGAACAGAGGCTGGAGGCCTTCTGAGGTCCTTTGCAGCCTTCATGGTACTGTCATTATACGAAAGAGTTAACTTGGTAAGACTACCTGGTTCTTTATCATCTATGTCATTATGATCATTGAAGCCAAGTGAATTTCCATCATAACACGCTGAGTAAGTGTGAGTCTAAGGCTCTCTTTTTAGCCTTTTTATGTGCACACTCAGGAAGACAGCAGCTTTGCAAAGTCTGGATGTTGTAGATACCATTAATACTGCCAAAGAATGCTGGAGTGATGTAAAAATGCTGATGTACATCTACTAATTCTCTGTCTTTGTACAGAAGTAGTTATAAGACCTACCAAAAGGTTAAAGAGATATTTTGGTTTAAAAATACAGAATCATGGCATCACTCATGTTAGAAAGAGAAATGAAAGGTTTCTATTACTGCCCTCAGATTCTGTATCAAAAATCAGGTCTTATTTTTCCATGAACAGCCCTTCATGGAGTGGTGAGTATTGTTGATTTTTCAAGGATTATGGAGTAAAGCTTCATATCAGTCCGATCTCTTTAATATTTGGAGATCAGCTTATCTTCTTGGGCAGGTTACCAAAAGTGATTACAACTGCAGAAACTCCACATTTGAACAAGGATTTTATCAAATCACTCATATCTGGAAAAAGGCCAAGGAAAACACTGACTGGAGAGAATGGAAATCATGCCTCAAAAATGGGATGAGAAGATGTGGAATTATTCAAAAGCTATGTGAACTTGTATGTACATCTGCCAGGTGACCAAATTTGCCATCTGAATAAGGCATTATCCCCAGTGAGACCAGGTTTAGCTAAACAAACCATTCCACTAGGCATAATTTGACATTTTCCATCCTTATAGCTTTTCTATCACGTGTGGATACCCCAAGAGCACTGTAAATTCATACCCTAACTTAATGCACACTAGCCTCTCCTTTGCAGACAAGCCCTTAGCAGCAGAGGTACCTCCTCCAGTATGAATGCAGAGCTGCTTATTTAAATGCTGCAAGATCAGGAAGCAATTCATGGTCACTGCAAACAAATGGGGGTAAATACACCATTGGCTATTGGAGTAGATTACTTAATTTAGTAATTAAGGCATCCATTACATTTGGATTGTTTAGCCAAAAACCGCAGAAATAAATCCATAGGCATCCACTTCATGTATCAGTGTGTGCTCTCTGCAGCCTGTGAGAGCACTGGGTGGAGAAGTACTTTCTCAAGCACTTACTCAAGGATCTTTTTCCACTAATGTGAGAAAAAGGGGAAAAGGAGAGGAGATTTTTTGCATCCCAGCTGTGTCCCACAAAGCAACTGTGCCCAGTCACAAGCAGCAGGCCTGCAGAAGCCCTGGGGGAGCAGTGCCAGCTGGGCAGGGCGTGAGGTGTGCCAGCACCAGTGGCAGCAGGAGCGGCTCCGGCAGCACCAGGGGAGCACTCGCTGAGGATGGCGTGAGCCCACTGCTCCAGCCTGCCTTCTGTAATACTCCAGCAGGAAGTCTGCACCAGCCAGAGGTTCCCCAAGGACTCCGGGGCAGCAAGGGCTGTAAAAAAACACATTACTTGGTTTCAGGCCACCGTCTGCATCTGCATAGCAAGCTGCTGTTTGCACATGGATAAATTCAGGATCTGTATTCCCTTTGCTCATTTCAATACAGTCTGTGAGTTCAGAGAGTGAACATTAACTTCAGATGTAGCTGGAAAAGATTGCCTTTTGAGCTAAAACTTTTCTTTTGTTGATTCCTTCTGGAATATATTGCCTGGATTAAAGCATTTACGTGTGCCAGCTTTTCAATTAATTTCACTTACATCACAATTCACAAATTGGAGATGGAACGTGTGACCAGGTCATTGATTTTATCTGCCAGTATATCATTCCAGAAAGAGAGGATTTAGGCTGCTTTTCATTTGCCTCCCCAATCAGAAGGGATAGTTTTTTATAGGCAAAAAATAATTCATGTGATATCTTCGATATCTTTGTGCCCCTCGGGTTCCTGTAGATTGTAATAGGTATGCAAAATGGGAATGTGCACACATATTTATGTGCATCAGGAGTAACAACCAGCAGGAGGAAGTGAACCAGAATTAAGTGCTTTATATGCATAAGGCATGTCTACACAGATCAGTGCAGACAGATGTGGGCTCCTCTGCAGGGTATGTTAGCTTGGGCACAGAGCTGCAGGAAAATGGCTCAATGACTTCCAGATCAGAACCAGCTCCCATTTGATCAAATCAGATCAGGGCAGATGTGTGTACTTGTCTGGGCTCATCCATGTAGGCATGCCCAAACTCACCTCCAGACTTTCAAAATATCCCTGGAATGGAAAGGAACTTTTCCAGTTAGGACCTAAAATAAATATTTGCTGGGCTAACAAGCATACTTGATAAAGTGTTTGAAGTGGAGAGAGACAAAAAGGACAGTTGAAACCAAAATTAGATGATGATGAAACAGGTTGTTTAAGCAGGACTCATTTATCAGGAAGCCATGGCAGGTCTGGTATTTATTTCCAAATATGAAGAGGAACATGAAATTTAAAGAGTAAAATTTGGCAGAGTTCAAAGAAAAAAAATGCAGAAGGAGGAGAATTAGCAAAAATGAATTCCCTTTATGGGCCTTACAGACTGAGCTATGCTTTGGGTACCTTCGATGCCATTGGCAGTGCTTGTTTCCTTTTCTGCTCTCTGACTTTTTGAGAAAAGAAAGTGCAGAGTGATCATGAACATTAGCATGATCATGAATCAAATTTACCTTAAGCCTAATCAGAACTACTGTCTGAAGTCAGTGAAGGGGACAAGTCACTCCAAGAAGCTCATTTAGGGTGGTGAGAAAGGAAATTTAGCATAGTGACATGAATTACACCCTATAGCTGGTGTGTCTTTCCTTCTTTTGATCTAAATCATGTGAAGTCAGGGGAAATGAATCTCATCTTAAAGGAAGTACAGAAGGAAGAACAGTAAACAGCTCACAAAGGATTCTGCACACACCAGATCCATCTTCGTCTCTGGTGTAAGCCTTGGAGTAATTCAGTTATCAGTGAGGGTCAACATAACTGCAAATTTTGTAGATAATGAAAGGCCTCGAATGTCCTTGATTAAAGCAGAATTCAGAGGTAGCACTGTTGGAAGAGACAGACTCACTTTTGACTATCTCCCCACCCCATAGACCACATGCCTTGTATTTCAGTCTATTGAGATACTTCAAAGTCACTATTTTTTTATGATGGTGCTACCACTCTGAGGTTTAATAAAAAATCACAATGTGTATCATGTGTTTCCTCTGTTTATACAGCTATTGCCAGATCAAATTACTAAAAAAACCCCACTTCAGTTGCTCCATTTAAGAGTCTTAATTTGGGCATTTTCCCCTATCCAGTTTACTAATGGTTTAAGGTCAGATTCACCTCCAGGTTTCCTTTAACAAACACAATCTGTCTGTGATGTAATCAGAGATACACTGGTATATGCAGTACTGCATATTGAAAAAATTCTTGCTGAAAAAAGCTATTGCTTGCTGGTTCTCTGTTTCTCACCACTTAGCTGACCAAATCTGCCCAAAAGAGTGGCAGATGTAGCAGCATCTTGATCATCCCTGCACAGGCTGTGAGCAAGGGCTGGACCCAACACAGGAGGACCGAGGCACACTACAGATCTGCTTGCCTCCCTACTGCTCTTGCTGCTCTGACAAATCAACTCCTTATGTTAGAGAAAATGAACAATAATAAGTGTGCTTAAAACAAAGGCTTTAATAATGTGGTAGAGGGGCCATACTTTCCCCTTCACCCCACAGGTGAGATTAAAAAATGTCAGTGCTGTGCTGCCCTTTCAGGTAAGAAAAAGCCAGTGAGTCTTCCTTGGTAAACAGATTAGCCTGGAAAGGAAGGAAATTTGCTGTGTACCATAACGATGGAAAGTATTCAAATACCTGGCTAAAAATGCCAGTAAAGCACAGCAAACACAAGAAAGGGCAATCACATGTGCAGCAGCAGCTAATTAAGGCTGCTTGGCTGTAAAGACCTGAGAGCATCACTGTGCTGAGGGATTGAGCAGCCCAGGCCTGTGTTATGGCTCGCTCTGTGTGTGATTGGTAAAGACTGGTCATGGCTAATCCCAGTACTTATCCCCTGCTCTAACTGAGGTCACTCACAATGCTCTTTGGGAATGAAGTAAACATCCAACAGTGAAACACCTCTTCACAGTGTCTGTCCACCCTTCTTCCCAGAGCAACCTCGGTGAAAAGTCAAAAAGGGGTAACAATGTGGCATCAGGAGTATTTTAAATGGGGACATGTTGTGATTAGGAGATGGCTGTCACCTGAAAATCTGTGATTATTAGAATAACTAATGTTAATGTATTCCACTTGGGCTAGACGAGCCATGTCAGAGATTATTGCAGTTTAAAAAAATAAAACAAGAAATCTGAAGCAGTTGTGTTTCTCCAGGAATTTTATTCTTTTTTTAATGAGTGTTTCATTTATAAAGTCCAGATTTTAGTATCCTGCACAGCCACAAGACGACTAGGCCTACCTCAAACTGATCAAAATGGAATTTTTCCATTGGGTTCAGCTGACTATCCAAACATCTGTTTTGTGGTTCTCTCAGCCTTATACGTCAATATGATGTTAATCTCCTTTATACAGAAAAGCTGAAGCAGTGCCAATGATTTAACTTCCTAGGAAGATCGAAGATCCTTTCTCAAGCTGTAAATCCTTCTGGCCTATGCCCAAAGTGAAAAATGTAAATCACCAGAGTGGAAACATGGCAAACATGATTTTCTGTCTAAACAAGGGCAGTCTTAACTTTGGAAATTAATCAGGCTCTTTATTAAAAACACCTTTAATGACAATGAAGACAAATCTCCCAGAAAATTACTTTGGAAATTAATCAGTGTCTTCTTTACATATTTTTTCCAGTAACTTTCTAGATTTGTCTTCTTTGCCATTGTAGGTGTTTCTAGGCCATAAAATTTCTCTTCTTCATGAACAGAGCCAGCAAAAGCAATTTTAATGCATTCTAAGCTTTCTTTCTCTATGGTATTTTCTAAATAATCCCATTCCTTCCTTTCCCTGAAACCAAATTTTTACTCTTTGCAGAGGTGGACCTAGTGAGGGGGTAGGAGCAAGGAAATTTATAGGCACCATCCCTGCCACCATGGCCATCATTGTCCCACTCAGAAAGAAGCCACTTGCATTTAGATCCAGTCCTACAGATATGAGTCATTACAGCAAAATTCCCAATAAATTATCAAATGTAGCTCTCCATCCCCATAGCTTCCTCATTCCCTGCAGTTTTCTTGAATGATCCAGGAAAATCCCAGCTCCTTTGACAGGAACTTCTTCACCTCTTGAAATCTGAGGCCTGTCACAAGCAAGTTTTGTCATAGATGATACAGTGCAATGCCAAAGCAGAGTTGGGCAGTTTGGGAGTACACACTGAGGGATATGGGACTGAGGCAAACAGAAATCTAGGAGGACTCTGAAAACGCAGCAAAAGTTTCACAGAGTTTTGGTGGGGAAATGGGGTACCTGAAGCAAACACAAATTAAAAAAGCGTGGCAGCATCTGCAGGGCGGAGGCGCAGGAAAGGAACAGATAAAAGGAGCAGACTGAGAGCTCTGAAGAGGGAGGGACAGGAGTGGCAGGGTGAGGTAGGAGTACAGGAAGATATGGATGCAGAGGAAGGGAATGTGGAGAGCACATGATGCCATAAACCAGCAGTTTCGGCAGAAGAGCTCTTGAGTCCAGAAGGGCGAACTAAAGTAGATGCATGACACAGGAAATGGGATTGTAAGTAAAATGGTTTGGAAACTGCTGCCAAAACATTATTGAAGTTTAGCAATAGGAGAGCAGCTCCTGCTCTGTTTCAGTCTGAAAATCTTGCCATGTCCTCCATAAATTCTGGCAGCAAATGCTTCAGGGGAAGGTGTAAGAGCTGTAAATGGGTGCAGTGGCAATTGCAGCTGTGCTCAGGTTGGGAGGAACAGTCCATTGCATTGCCCCACATGTGGCAGAGTTGATTTAGGGAGCTCAGAAAGGCTCCTTAGCTCCTGCATAAGAAGTGCTTGGGAGACTAAGCCACTTCAGCAGCACATGAGTCACCCTGGCACTGTGTTGTTAGAGACTGACAGGAGTTTTGGAGAATAAGGTATAGCTGCTCAATTCAATGCTGTTTTCAGTACACATACTCTCTGGAAATGTACTCTATCCACATCCATACCCCATGTGGCTGTTTGAATCTTATATCTCAGCTAAAAAGAGTTCCCATGGCAATGAATGGTCTAATAATAAGTCTGTGGAAGAAAAGGTTTCCTTTTATTCATCTCAGATTTCTTGCTTTTTACGAGTCAGTGACCTATTATTAGAAGGGAGAAAGAAGTATTCACATCTTATTTACCTAATGTAAATAATCCAGATCTCAGTTTTACTTTCACAGACATCAAGTTGCAGAGTAAATAGAAAAGGAGAAGATTTACTGAAGCATGAGCACAGTAGGATTTTGCAATAGCAGGAATGCATGAATGCAACTTAGCAACTAATAAAACCACCCAAAACACAAAAGGTGGTATTAATGAGATTAACTCCCACACAGAAATCTGATAGAAAAATAGCAGTATAGAGACAGTCCTCAAGATTTTGGGCTGTTCCACGAATAGCATTGCATTGTTAATGCAGAGAATGAGGATAGCAACTAAAAGAGAGGATCCTCTTCATTTGCTTGTACACAAGAACATGGAAGGGAAGAGGACCTGTACAAGTGTGACCATGATATGACATATCCTATAACTCTTCAAAAAAATGGAATGAGGAAAGACCAAAATAAAGAGCATGGGTTTAAGAAAGCAGTCTTCAAATTACTCAGAGATCTAGCAGGCAAGATCAACAAAGAAAACAAATGTAAGAGAGGAAGGATTAAGGGAAGGTAGAGAGTCCCTGAATGTTACAGTAAAAGTCTGATCTATCCTAGTGAGGAGCACATCTGGAATTGAGTGTCAGAGGAAAATGTGGATAAATCACAAGGCTAAAAAAAGGTCAGTGTATTTCCCATCATTATAAGGGAACAGGGGAATTACAAGGCAATTAACTTTTCTTCAGTTCACAGAAAAATGCTGGAACAAGAAATCACAGAATTTGGGGCACCTGGAAGACAAAAAACAGATAAATTACACCTAACAAGGATCTGTCATGTCAAACAAATATAATTTTCTTTCTGTGTCAAGGCAACAGGAGGCTTGTGACTTAGAAGGAAGACGTTAATGGCATATACCTTTATTTTATTAAGGTTTTCAACACACCTTGCATGACATTCCCACAAACAAGCCCAGAAAAAAAAGTAGATAAATGTTAGGAAGAACCATTACTGGTTAAAAGCATGTTTTTAACCAGTAATGGTTCTTCCTAACCATAAGAGAGAGAAGTGCTCAACACTTCATTCTCAAATTCACAAAATGTATCTGTTGAGGTTCAGCACTATCTGTACTGCACCCAGCACTATTCCAGATTTTCAACACTTACATGGAGAGCAGGCATATGCTTTTTAATTATATTAATGACTAAACTGGGAGAAGCTGCAGTGATGACAGAAGACAAGATGGGAAGGTAGAATGATCTTGACAAATTGAAGAAATTGTTTGGAAGAAATAGGGTGCAACTGGAAAAGGCTAAATTAAAGGTTTTAATAATTAAACAGTTATAGCAAACTCCAGAAACATAGAAAGAGAATGCCCAATGTCCTGGTTTAGGGCAAATTTATTAAAGAATCTGCAAAGGAGGGCCCCTCCAGAAAGCAAAACCCACACGGCCCCTCCCCCCAACTGGTTAGGGAAAAAATTCCTTGGAGAGAGGTGGAAAGAACCTGTTTATTTGACTGGCCCAGCACCCCCCAGCACACAAAATGAACAATACCCGATGACACCGCTCTGAGAAAGATGACAAAATCAGAAAGTCTCTTTCGGGGGTGGTTGCTCTGTTCTCAGTCCCTCTGGCACTGGGGCAGCCGCTGCAGCCGAACCTTCGGTGTTCCCGGGTCCCAGTCCGGAGCAGGTTCGAGACGGTCACAGAAACAGGAGAGGACAAACAGTCCAGGAAGCAATGTGGACTGTTTAGCTAGAACTAGCTAATAAGCAGAGGCCAAAGCAGAGCAGAAGCAAGAGCAGAAAAGGGAGCAAGCAAAGCAGCAAGCTGAAGCAAGAAGTGAAAAACAGCCCTATGTACTGCACGTCTCTGTGTCCCTGATAAGAGAAACCCAAACAAAACTTCCACTCTTCAGAGCCGGTCTTAAAGGCACAGAACAGATGAATGGGGATACAAGCATCATAACGTCACCCCAAGACACCCAATTAATGCAGGGTAATGCAGCTTGGGGGTATAATAGCCTGCAAATTCACTACAAATGAAGAATTCAGACACAAAATAAGCAACAGCTGTGTTATGATGGATACAAATGACCAGTCCATGAAATATGATGTAATTATTTTGCTATATGTGGTGTTGGTTAGGTTGTGCTCCACTTAGGTCACAGTGACTTAAGATGGATTTTTCCTTTAGGGGTTGTTAGGGAGAAGGGTTGGAGGAATTTGGGATCGTTTGGAGGAGGCTACTGTGACAGATGATGAATCCTTAAATATCTCAAAATGACACACTCAAGTTACTAAATGTAAAAATAATTCTTTAAGTATACAAAAGCTAAGTCATTGGAAAGGAATAAACTTATCAATGTCTGCAAAGAGTTGGATGAAAAGTAATGTCAGACATCACAGCAAGGGAAAGAGGCTTTACCAGGAAAATTTCTGCAAAGTTAGGACTGTGCAGCACTGAAGCAGACTGGAAAAGGGCAACAGTGAAATCTCCACTATCTGGGCTTTTAGAAATGGATGAGGTAAGCAATTGCCAAGAATCAACTGTATTTAACTCTGTCTACTTCCTTCTTTGAATCACCCATAATTTTGCTATCTTACAACTCACACTGATTCCCAAATTATTCATAAACATTGTGAGTAATACAGGCACCAGTTCCAGATCTTCTGTGTTTCACCATATATTTGTAATGAAAATAAGCCTGTAGTCCTACCCACTGCTTTCTGCCTCCTGTCATGATAGTACTCTGACTCTCACTATTTATCTGCAGGGGTGATACCTGACTAGAAATTCAAACAACTTACTTTGCCTTCAGATGTTGCATTGCTCTAGTTTCAATGATAGTTTCAACCAGTTCTGAGACATGAATGCAGCAATTACTGATCATTGCCATATCTTAACCCCTATGTGTGTTCATACTGGATAAGCTTTCCATTTGAAGTCCTCAGGCACACAGTGAGTTTACTTTCTTTCAGCCCATCAGCCTGCTTGAGGAGGGGAGCACCTTCCCACTTGGACAGACTATCTCAAATTAGCAGCTCCCACCTTCTTCAGTTTGCTCCAACACCTCAGTTGTGGTATTTCCCTAACAGCTTCATCTTCTCTTTGGGAACAGGTCCAAAATTAACACAGGTGAAGACTTACACTGAAATATAACTTGCCTTGTGCTCCTTCAGTTGCTTCCTTTGGACCCTGGTGCTCCCACAGTCCTGTGGATTCTTTCCAATGACTATCACATTCGACAGACTTAAGAAAACTTCTTTTTATCTGTAGTGGGTTTTTTTTTTTTTAAGTTATATCCCTTTGAAGCCTTTGTTGATCCTTCTGATTTCCTGGTAATTTATCACCTACCATAATTTATAATCCTGTTTATTGCCCTCAGTAGGGTCAGATTTCTAAATGCTGAAGGACTGGCTCAAATTACCTCTTAAATCTTGGGACTTGGCATTCCTGCGCTGTGCCTGGTTCTCTCTTACTCAATCCCATGCATATCTTCTGACTGTTTTGAGTAGTATAACTGTTTTGGATAGGTGACATTTTAGGGATTTTATTTTAATTTTAAAGCCTTTTAAACTAAATTGCTTACCTGTTCATCATATGTTTTAATGTTACCAGAGCACTGTCATTTTCCAGTGTTTCATTTTTTCTTCTGAGTCCAATTGTATGGTTGTCCCAAATTATTTAATACTCAGCTGCTGTTGTCTTCTTTGAATTAACTGCTGTGTGTTAATTAAGACTGAATGGAGATTAGCCTTCCCTCTGATGTGCAAGCTCCTGGCCTAGTTGCTCTGAGATGCAAAACCTGCATCCAGGAAACTGTTTCTCTGGGGCTGATGTAAGCTCTCCAGCCTGTGGGTAGGCTGCTCCTCTGCCATTGCCTCTCTCCTGCTGCTGGGCTCTTTTCTCTCTGTACTCACTTTCCTTCCTTTTCATCTGCAGATGTGTATTTTTGCAGAGAGCTTGCCATCAATCTGGCAATGTCACTTTTCCTGGCATTCATAAGCATCCTCTTTCTCCCCAAAAGCTGTGCACATCTGGGTTTTGCTCAGGTTGGCATTTTGTCAGCAGCAGTACTGAGTTGTGTCTGCATCACCCACAGCCACTAAATCCCCTCCAGGCTGAGGGGACCCATAGACCTTGGCAGCAAGGGCACTGTGGCCATGGTATGCTGCTGACCAGAATGGAACTCCTGCTTCCCCTGTAAGCTCTGGAAAAGCTTTCACTTCCCACCTCAGCCTTGCAGAGGTGAGGAGACCCTGTGCTCAAGGAGGACCTTTATGGCTGTGTCCTGCTCTGGCACAGGGGTGAGGAAGGACAACAGCTCAATTCACAGTGTTTAACTTGGAAAACAAAGAGTTCTTCAGCGAAACAGTTCCCTGTGTCAGTGGTGCTGGGGCTGGCAGGGCTGGGGTGCCTCTATTTCCATCCCAAGCAGATGATGTGTCTCATTAAGAGGAGAACACAGGCAATTGTTAGTACATCTCTTTTGAAGAGAGTTAATCTCATTAAACCCATCTGCAGCAGCCTGGGCAGTTGCAAATGCCTGCTCAAGAGGCTGCCATAATGAGGCACAGCCTTCTCCCTGCTCAGCTTCCCCCAGCATGGCTGGCTGCAGCACCCCACACCGTCCGTCACGCTGCCAGGGCCACGCGTCCGTCCGTCTGTCCTCGGCACGAACACGCCGCACACTGCTCAGCCTGGTCAGGGGATGTGCTGGGGGCATGGGCACACAAACCCTCCCGTGCCAGGTTATGGGTTACACAGCTGTGTGAATTGTTGGGAGGCTTTCCCTCGCTGGTTCCTTTATACGGTTTATTTGGTGTGAAGAGAGCATTACTCTTGAGGGGACTTAAAGACCTTGGCCCCGTCTGTCTGTGGTCTTTAAAGATCCCATGACGCTTCTGGAAAGAGCTGGAGAATTAATCTCTTTGTGCTGCTTAAATTTCAACAGGGAGAATTATGTTTTGCTTTTCTATCCTTTCTCTTTCTGTGTTCTGCTTTGTAGATTCAGGCATTATTAATATCTTTTATAGCATTTTAAATGTGCGCTGTGTGTGGCAATGTGAATGGAAATCTGAGGGGTTAAAGTCAAAGGAAAATCCCATTGTGAACAGTTTCTGTGCTGGGTGAAGATTGTGGTAACAGGCAAGAGGCAGTGCTGCCAGATAATATATGGGCATTGTGAATATTGAATTAAAAATCACAGTGCTGTTAAGTACATAAAATATTTTTAAATTCTGATATGATTTTAAAAATATTTTTTACTTGGAAAAAAATCGATGTTTTCTTCAAAAGCATATTTCTTTGACATTATGATGGAATTCAGAGGATAACAGACCTCACATCTGATGTAAATACAGAATACCATGACTACATGTCATAAACCAACCTGATTTATGTCAGTGTAAGTGAAAGCAGAATCTGTCCTGCAGCAGCACCCACACTGTCTCACGCTCAGGTTCTTTCTCAACATTAGAAACAATCAAATGCCAAATTTGTGGAAATCATCTGGCTTTGTGTAACAGGTACATAATATCCATTAAGGAAGAGGTGATGAAATGAGAGGAAATTAAATGGAAAGACTTTTTCAGAAATAGAGGAAGGAAAATGGGCAATGAGAAAGAAACAACTTCAAAGACAGTATTTTAAAGTCCTCAATTAATTTCTAAAAGCAATCATAGGACATGCCTGAAGATTTTCTACAGCAATTGACAACACTAACTAGGTTACTGAGAAAAGAAAGTACATCAACACCACAGGCTATATTTGCCCCTAAAATGGACTTTCTACCAGAAATGTTGGTACCTTCCAGACCACACTGTAGTTGCTGTGTACACCAGTCCTAACAGCTACATTGTGCCCCAAGCATCACGTCCCAGAGGATGCTCTCTTGCAGGCAAGCCAGCCAGTGAGCCACCAGCTGCCCACCACCCACCTCTGCTGCCCCACAGCTCCCCAGCATGGGCTGCTTCCCTATCCAGACTGTGCTCAGCCCCAGGGACCCTCCCCACTGCATCCTGCATGGCTGAGTTTGGGGAGCATTGTGCAGCACCTCCCTCTGCTACAGCAGACAGAGCAGTATTGGAGCCTGCACTTGGGCAGAGGGCTCTCTGCCAAACCACGGTGTGTGGGGAGCCAACTGCACCAAGCATGGCCACCAGCATCAAGTGAGCTCCTAAAGCACCAGCAAAGTGCCCTAAACTCAAGTGGCATGTTCTCCCTTCTTCAGGATAGGCTGTAGTAGGAGCAGGGAGGTGGAATGCTAAAAATGTTATTGCTTCATGTCTAATAAGCAATAAATGAATTTTATTATTTCTGTTAAGTCATAACCCCTCTGCTAGGTTTCCGAGCTGCTGCAACCTGAGATAGCTAGTATATTAGATAATACTGTGTCTAGGGGAAATATATGGCTTCCTGAGGTTCTCACTGCCAAATCACACCCCATCACTATTGTTCAAAAATCGTCTGAGTGTTAGAACTGTAACAGATGAAACTGGGAAGTTATGTTAAAGCACTGTATTCAAATATCGTCAAGCAATCGCACAGTGGGCCATTCTGATTTAACAGAAGCTGGAATTAAGTTTGGAGTTATGTATCCTGTTTTCTCTTTGATTTTACACAGACCATGACATATGACAATTGCTTCTTCTCTTCCAGGGTGCATGGAGGAAGTCTTCAATCTAGTGGGTTAAAAATCTAATGTGAAGCCATTACAGGAAAACCAGAAGCTTTTAAGGGAAGAAAAACTTCTTTACTTATACTTGGGCATGGGTTTGAGACAAATGGATATTTATTATTCATAATTTAAACACACAAGACAAATAATTATTCAAATTATTCAAATAATTGTCCAATAGACCAGATTATATGGTTTGTCCAGGCTGACATGGGTCCAGGGAAGGGAGCTGTGCTTGCAGCTTCTAGGCCACATTTTTCTTCAGGAACCATGCAAAATCTAGAGCAAACAATACAGATACACTTGTTCCCCACTTTTGTTTTGCAGCTCCAGTTTCCTGATGTGCATGTCTGACATGTGACAAGAGGTACACAATTGCTGGCATCTAATGGAAGGCAAGAGGGCTTGTTGGTAGTCTTATTTGTCTAATATATGGCATTTCCACTCAGAGGAAAAGAGAGAAAATATCAGTTCCCAAGGACTCAAAAAGAAATAAAGGATTATTTTAGTGTTTAGGAAACTTCCTTGGTTCACTGGAAAGATTTCACAGCTATAAACACGACACCTTCTTTGCGTCTGGCAAAGCTCATAAGCCTTTCCTCTGGACACATGGGCAAAAACCCACCTTGCCAGGGAAAGGGGGCCAGCAGCCCCAGAGCCTGTGAGGCTGCTAATCATCAAAGCATCCTAAAATTTTATGTTCCAGTACCAATGGACATACCCTGTGACAGTGGCTGTGTAAGAGTGTCTGGGCTAAAATCAGTACTGGATTTTCCTGAGAGACATGCTATTCACTCCATTCTCCCCAAAAGGGATAATTCAAAGGCATTAGATTGTTTTACAGGTCCCCTTTTACAGAGACCCCTCTGCTACATGGCTTGGGCTGCTGCCTCATCTCCAGCCCATAGGAAAAGGGTGGCTTTTTGGAAAGTGTGTTCATAGCAGCTCCTGTACTTCTCCAAAGAGATCTTGTGCAGGCAAAACACTGCACTTCAGAGAAGACTGCTCCTTGCTGCTTTTCCTCACATAGCAACCCCAATTTAAGGCTGCAGCTGGACTGGGAGGTAGTTAAACACTTCTCATCATATTGTGCAAGATGGGGATAGACAGTAAAGATGATCCACACATGGCTCTGAATGATTACACATGACACGTTTATAGCACCAAACACATCTTAGAGCTGCTGGCGTGCAGACCTGCTGAGGAGGGCAGTGAGAGAGAGCTGCTCACTGGAAACCACACTTGCAACCATGAGGAGTGCATAGCTTCACTGACTAATGGGCAGAGATTCTAATTCATGGTGTGTATGGCACTGGAAGGAGCTTTAGCTACTGAGAAATGGGCGGTGGATGCCTGAGAATCCCTGTGGATTCTGATGGGTTTGGAAGTGTTGGAGCCCTAAGTGGGGATGGGAATCAGGCTTCATGGAAGGGATGGGGATGCTCCTGCTGCCCATCACAGTCAGCTGCCTGGCTGGGGACTGTGTAGGACAAAGGCAGGATGACACTCAAGGCTTGAAAAAAGCTCACAATGGAAAACCACACCTTGTCTTTGACTGTTTTGGGGCAGACTGCTACTTGATGATGCTGCCAGCTTTGCCTCACTAGCACTAGCTTTAAATAGAGGAGCTTGTCTGATGAAAGCATCAGTTTTTACAGACTTACTAAAAGAAAAAATGTTTATTGCAATTTTGCATAACTGACAGTGTTATCTGAGAAGATAATTGTTGGGTGTGATGGCAAACATTCCTGTTCTCTGCACAGCCAGCAGGTTTTGGGAACGAATAGGGAATTCTTGTTTGAGCAGTTATCTCTGATGGTTGCAGCTTCTCCCTTGAGACACTGCACCATCCTGGGACACCTGTATCTCTCAAATGCAGCCCACATTTCAAGACTCTCCCAAAGGTCAGCAAGCCCACAAACCAGCAGCTGTGATCCTCGTCTCTTGTGCTTTTTGTTGTTTTTTTTTTAAACTAATATTTAATTATTGCAGTGAGGACCACTCTACAGAAAATCTGGAGACCACCCTAGGTGTGAGCTACAAGACAGTCAACATGGGCTTTTTTCCAAACACTCAAAGGGCCCCCTCTCAGCTCTTTCTACCTCCATAGCCACAATCAAGGAGTGGCACTTGGCTACCACCATGCCCATTCCAAAACCAGCCCTGCCTGGGCGAAAGCCATGTCAGGACAGAAGGGAAATAAAAGGCAGTGGTGGAACAAGAGAACAGACCTATGCACTAGCAGTCCCAGTGTGTGTTAGGCTCCACCCCTGCTCCAGATCAGGTCTGTCAGATAAGCAGGAGACTCCCACTCCTCTGCCAGAGGTGTGAGACAGCTGTGTAAGCACTGTGCTGACCACAACATATCAAGCTGGTGGGAGCACAGTGACAGACCATTATGGCAGTGGTGGAATGGGCTTGGGACTGCAGAATATAGCATATGGTCCATGTTGGTATGGGGTTTGGGACAAGGACTTTCTTGCATGTTTGTCCCTGACTGTGAAGACATGCTTGGTGGAGGCAGAGATGCACTCAGTGAGGTGAACTTTGCTTTCCTAAGGATTCATTTTCTCTTGTCATTGTGTCTCAGTGGTTTCCACAGAATCACTGGAGATTTCTCTTTGTTGCCTACCACTTGGGCAGGTGCTTGTCAGACTGGCTCACCTGATTGTTATTTTTCCACAAGATACCTTTCTTCCTTGTATGTTTGTAAAAGCTTGAACAGGAGTGTGAAGTTTTGGCTTCTTGCTTAATAAGGCTATCAAAACCGCTGTGCTCTCTTCCTGGAGAAAAAGAGCATAAGGCTCCCTGCCAAATGCATGAGGAACCAAGCAACATGCGCTGTAGAAAGCCTTTGTGCATGGCAGCTTCACATCTTCACCAGCATGTATAAATGCTCTTCTAAATTTTTATCTCTACAGGTGCCTGCAAAGGGGATGCAGGACCCTTGGAATTGTTAAGAACTCTGGACAAGTGCTTTGACTCCGCGAAGTTGCTGCAGCCTTCAGGTTATCTGGGTAAGCATCAGGAGTCCAGTGTGATCCCCTGCATGGCTGTGTGGTTCTGTGGGTCCGTCCATATGTAGGGCTGTGGGGAGAGAAGGTGCACCCCATGCTTGACAGGAGGGAAGGCTGTGAGCAAGCCAGATAGAAAGACTCTCTCTGAGAGAGAGTTTGTGAAAACTTCCCACGTTCTCTGAGTGTGTTTTATGTTTGCTAAGGGAGTAGCTACTGCCTTGTCATTGTGTGTTGTCTCTGTCAATCTTGTTTTAATTTCTCTTTATCCATAACATAGCAGAGAAAGACTTCGTTGTGCTGTGTTTACTGTTTCAGGTACCTGCTTCAGTGAGTAAAGGCACAAATTTTGTAATTTTGAGATAAGCAAGCAATTACTCAGTGTGAGCAGCAGAAGAGAGAGACAAAAGAAACCAGCTGGTGGGGACCTGGGCTTAAGAGAAGGGGAGTAACAGGTGTTGTGGCTGTCAGTAGCTTGAAATGGGAAGATGCCATCTTCTTTGGGCCACAAACATGAAAATCTCAAGAAATGAGAAACTCAAAAAAACCTCATATATTTTTCAGATAAGATGTCTGTGATTTTCTGTGGCCATTTGTGGTAATGTGTGTGCATATGCACACTACCCTCAATAATAAAATTTCGCAAGAAAACCTCTCTTGTAATGTGTTTTTCTAAAACCAGGCAGCAAGACCTGCAGAAGATTCAGGACTGCCTCCAGCAGCCATTTCAGCACAGCATCCTCTGCATCAAGCAGGACATGACAGAGACAGACAGAAGTGCTTGGGCCCCTGCAAGGCACCTGGCCGGGCCCCAGGCAGGATGTGCTTCCATGCCACCCAATCCAGCACTTGTACAAAGGGTGAGTGGGTGGCCAGGGTGTGACATCACAACCCAGCATCTGCTCAGGTCCTTATGCTGCTCCAAAACACCACGGGCTATAAAGGACACAGAAAGCTCAAAGCCATCTCCCAGGGTTTTATCCCTAAGGCCTCCTGGGAAATCAAGCTCTTGTTCCAGACCCAGACTTAGTCTCATGTGAGATGGCAAACATTGAAATGAGTCTCAGAACTGAAGCTCTTTTTTTTTCTTGTTGACAGCATTCAAATCTCTCTGGTTTTAGGCCATGTTTTTATAGTTGTTTTCTTGTGGTTTTTAAAATCCTTTTTGTTATAAAGATATCTCTGCAATTCTGAGATATTTCAAACGGAAATATCTTATGTGAGTGTGGCAGAAGACAGCTGATTTTCAAAATTACCCTTCAAGCCAACCACAGAAAAAAAGCAGAAAGAGAAGACAAAAATGAGTGCTTTTCACATAAACAGGCATGAAGTTGCCATTCATGCTGCAGTTCATGTTTTTTATGTGAGTCCAGTATGTTCCATCAGCACTGTCAATACAAGTGTTATTTGATTAGGAAGCTTGAATTAAGTGGCTACTCCTTAAAAAGTAGTCTCTCAGTCTAAACTAAGGGATTTTAATTAAGGCACTTCCTTATGAGGAACAGTAAAGGGCACTGGGAACATGAGATTTTCAGTGGATTAGCTCCTGAGAGGAGCCAGATCTCTGAAGCATTGTCAGCTGGAGGTTCCCTGGTCTGCCAGGCAGGCAGGAGAGTTTTGGAGAAGGAAACCTGGCCACAATATGCTGCTGTTCTTGCTGTCTCACATGCACCACAGGCAAGTCTGGTCCTGAGAAAAGCCCTGCAGCAGCTCACACCATCAATGCAGACATAATCATGATGGCTCAGAAAGGAGCAGCAGTGCAGAGAGAGGAGTCCTCTTTAAAAGGAGGAAGAAAAACTGCTGGCATGCACAAACAGGGCTTCTTTCAGGCATGTGGACCTAGAGGACTTCATAAATGTCACAATCAGCAAGAAGAAAGGTAAAACAATTATATCTGTCGTCTACAGAATGGTGTACAGGTGATTTGTTGTCAAGGGTAGCTAGGCAGGGGTGTCTGGAAAACAGCAAACTGTGCTAACAGGAGATGAATAGATAATCCTCTGAGTCATCATCAGTTGGGCAGTTGCTGTTTGGGAGAAGGTGAAGAGTGGAAAATTAGTGTAAAGGGTGTCAGAGGTACATGTTGTTCTAGGTGCAGCAAAACAGAGGACATGCTACTTCCTTGGGGATTTGCATTCTCTGTCTCCCTTCCTCCACCTTTGTTTCCTTGCATCACAGCAAATCCAGCACCCAGCTTCAAGTGCCAGTGACAACACCTTGCTACAAGACTTTCAATTCCTCCAACAGCTCCTAGATATCTCACTCCTCCCACACCCTTATCCTCTCCTGTACCTACTGCTTTCAGTGTCCCACCACTGTGACCTGGACAGAAGGCAGAAAATTCTATGCTGTTTAGAGCTATTTAAAATAATTTCAATAAAATTATTGCTCCACTGTGATAATAGAAGCTTTCCTCTCAAAAAGGCAACTAATTTGGGCCTCCTTCCTCTCCACAGCTGCTTGTTATTCCAATACTTGTAGGATCTTTGAGATTTCCACCTCACTGTAAAATCTGGTGGAATTCAATCAACCTGAACAAATTGATGAAGAAGGGGACACACACATAGGAATTCCACAGTTCCATAAATGAAATTACCATACGAAATCCACCTACAAAAGATCTTACTGCTAGTCATAAAAGGAAGAAACTGGTTTCATTTGCAAAGAATTTGCAATCTGGCTTTTGTGGTTTTCTGCAGGGGAGACTGATAAAGGTCTGAATTCCAAGCAGGGGTGTAGGCAGAATAAAAGAATTAATCTCCTCCTTTAAATGATGGGAAACATCAAACTGATTAGCCCAGCAGACTTGTACAAGGAAACAATTTTTATATCTGTACTCAAATAACAACAATACAGTCCATTCTTATAGTATGCATCAGCTGAGGATCTCAAAATGCCTTGGAGCTTGCTGAGCACTCCTACCTCTGCTTAAAATGTACCATCTTTGGAGAGATATGCAACAGCTGCTTTGCACAAGAGCTGTTGGAAATGTGGAAGAGTTCCATATTACATCTTTCCTAAATGGGGATTGATCAATATACCAAAAGTGGTGTTTTGTACAGTCAAGAAAAAGGTTTGGGTGAAAGGGACATGGGTGTTACCCTTTGTGGGTTACCTCTTTTGACCTAGCTAGATACGCCTACATAACATTTAGACTGTGTACAGAGCAATCCCGTGGTGCCCATGAGGATTTGGCAATGCCATGTCACCAGATGGCAGAATTGAGGACTGAAAGCTAAGACTTGTTGGTGGTGACCAAAAGTTTGTCTCCCAGGATGGCTGTTTCATCACCCATGGGACACAAGTTGCTGATGCCAGTGCACTTCTCAGAGAGTAAGTTCTCAAATTACCAACACTGTCACCAAGATCAGCACAATTAGCTTTCCTGCTGGTTGCTTCAGAAATTAGCCCAAGGGTTGTGTTTTTAGCCTTTTCCCACTAAAATCTCATGGTTTAAAAGTAAGCCAGACTAAAACTTGAAGAGTCATGGTGGGTGTTGTTCCTGTACCCTTAAGAAATGGCTGCTGAAAGAATTTGGAAGTGCAATAACAGGCAGCCACCAATGCTGATTTTCAAAATCCAACCTCAGCCTTGCTCCAGCCATATCTGAGCAGTCACATCTCATGGATATGTGTGACACTCACAGATACCTTCTGCCTCACGCTGGCCCACCCCGAGGTGCCTTGTGCATGCCTACTGCAGAACTGCTGTTCTGCCTGGCTGGGGCTCATGCTGGGGTCAGGCACAGCCTCCTCTGTCACACCTGCCCTGCAGAACTGCAGACATGGAGCAGGGCTGCTCCAAGGCAAGGCTCATGGTCCAGCATCATCCCCACCCCTTTAGTTACCAGTGCTCCATCCCTACATGACCCAGTACCCCACATGCCATGTTGGAATCAGCACGGTCTTCCAAAAATAAGCATGCACAGGAATTTTTATGTAATCATGGGTTAAGCTATTGATCTAACTTTGTTCAGGCTTTTGCAAGAGGATTTTGCTGTTACTGCCCAGGAAAGCTTCCTATCAGCCTAATTTTGTAGTCCTGACCATGGCACACAAATGGCAGGCTCCAAAATAGACCACGATAACTTTGCAACCCTGCTTTTGTCCATCAAAGGGCTTATTTGTCCTTTGTCACCACATGTGGAATATTGTCTAAATAGAACTGAGATCTATCTATACACCTTACAAAATTCAGGCTTTAACAAGTATTTGGGTTTCCAGTTGTTTACTTTATTTACTACCTCTGGTTTCCAAAATCCTAAGCTCCTGGGTATGCTTTTCCAAAATCTATCCCAGTTGATAGTGCCACACATAAGCTTCTGTATTACCCAAATACCGTCTGTGGTCGCTACTCCAATGGCTCCTCAAGCACTCAGTGTTTGAAGTGTTTCACCCAGTGCTTGAAGTATTTGCAAATGATCTTATTGATTCTGTGTCCAGTTTTAAACTGCTGCATATAGTAACTAAAAGAGCTTCCTACTGTCCCTGTCTGGAAAAGCTGGCCTTCAAAACCACAGTCCCCTGTGCTGCCAGGCTGTTCATTAACACCCTTGTATTGTTAATGCACTGAGAATGGAGCTCTGTGGGAAACAAGTGGTCTCTAAATCTCCCTGTATTCAAAAGAGGGTCCCCATGGCTCAAATCCTGCTCCTCCATCACATTTCAGCTCTCTGATTCTCACTTGCAGGTGCTAAAGCTCAAGGCTGGGTCCACAATGGGTAGTCAGCAACTGCAGAAAGCAGAAGAAAGAGGTCAGGGCAAGACTTGAGGAACACCGAAATATAATGGTGAAAATTAATACCCAAAACTAAACCTCTATACCAGGAAAACTTGAAGAACAAGGGATAAATGCAGCCCTTACTGGCAGACATCATGATGGGTAAGTTATGATCACCCAGAAGGACATTGGCAAGTTATCCAAGAGATGCCCATGGTCCTATTCATACATTTCATAAAGAAAGAACCTCAGCTTCTTTTTTAAGGGAAAAATAAATTTGATAATGATATTTTTTTCCAAAATGAGATTTGGAGTGGCACAGCTAGTGATGCAAAGAAGGGAAAACAATCAGCTGTGACAGATTGCTGCAGACAGGACATTAATGAACAGCTCTCCTTGTAGATAAATTCCTTTATCAACCCCTGACACTCATGTAGAGGAGTCCTCCCTCCCCTTCTCATTTTATATATGTTTCCATAATATTCTTCTTTTCCCTCCCAGTGCCCTCTGTCTTGTGTTGAAAACATTTACATGTAAAGTGGACTGATCATCAAGCTCTGGAGCTCTCTGTAGTCACTACAACAAATTACAAATTATGTGAACTGATGGTATGAAATGAATAATCTCTGCAAATCGCATGATGTGCTAGCCTGTTTGCTGCATTAGTCAGACACTTTGCTTCAGTTCAGCAAAGTGCTGCCAAAAATTCTGACCACACCCAGAAAGAAACATGAAAATATTCCTCCCAGGAAAACAGAAAGCTTATTTTAGTTAATTTTTGAAATGACGTGGTAGCCAGCTAACTGGATTTGACACAGAAAGAGAAAAAGAAAGCAGTCTAGCCCTCCTTCCTCAGAAGAAAATTATAAATAATTCAGAGCTTTTTAATTATTGGGCTATTACAAAAATGCAGACAAATGATGGATGTGTGCAATATATACAATTCTATGTGACTTTAGGGGTAAAAGTGTGAATAGATTCTAGACAAGCACATTGCATATCATTAATGTCCCCTTTGAGGGTTTCAGAATATCAGAAGGTTAAAAAAAAATGAAAGAAAAAACATCCCTCTTAGGTCAAACACAGGCCTGGCAGAGACTTGTGCAGCCCTGTGTCCTGACTCAGAGACTTACCCAACAGATGCTTTGTAAAGAATATAAGGAAAGAAAGCAAATGCAGGGCAATCCTACACTTCCACACTCAAGCAGGCACTGTGGAGACTTTTTAAGCTGGAGGCTACATCTGGAGCTTGATTTTTAATAGCCACAGAGATGCTTACTGCTCAGGTGGTCTTTCTCTGCATGCTGGGGAGGTTCACCTTGTAAATGGAACAGAGGAACAGCCCCAGGGACTGCTCTAGGCTGATGCAGAAACAGCTACCACCTGCCCCTGCTCCTCCAGGGAGCCCCAACTTCGGGGCATAATCAGCCCTGGGTTCCTTTGCTGAGCAAGCCAACAAAAGTTATTATCAGTAATATAAATTGTGGTGATGGACTCCCTAATTCTGTTCAGAGAGGTTATTATACAGCTATTACACTGCAACAAAATGTGACCACTACTGATCTGGGCTGGTTTGAATTAATGATCCAGAAATGAAAGGCTCTATATCCTATTAACAGTCTGCCAAGCAATGCCAAAGCCCATTACTTTGGTTTATTTGTAACCCGTCAGGAAGGACCCAATGAAAATCCAGATCTGGAGTCAATCCAGAGAAACTCAGAAAGGCATCCCTACAGTCTCTCTCACAGGGCAAAGCAGAAACTACAGTGGGGAAACACTCATTTCCATGGTGTTTTGTTCACCCAGATGCATGCTGGAGGGCGATGGTGGAAAGAGACTGAGGAGAGATGAAGAGGGACTTGGACCCCCCAGAAAAAACCATCTGCTGCACCAAAGCTGCAAGGTGTAAATGCAGGACAATTACGTTCAATTTCAGCTCTGGTCAGTGCACAGCCCTGTTTTGTACTTTGCTGGTTGCAGCTGGCCAAAGAGGGGTGGGTTTGGCAGTGGCAGGTGTGCACCATGGGGACAGGTACAAGCGGGTACACCCCATTGCCTGCGATGTGCAACCCCTTCCCTGCTGGTCCATTTGAGCCAGCAGGACCCTTCAGCTGGCACAGGGCCACCACAACAGGACAGTCCCACGGCATGTTTCAACCCAGCTCCCCACCCCACTACCCACACAACCGTTGGTGCAGGGAGTGAAACTTCTCTACCACAGTGATAACTTTATGTTCTTGTGTTAATTCAAGCAATAATGTGATAAGGGAATACCAAGAATACTGTGCTGGGAGTGAGTTATGATTGTGGGGCCATGTGTCAGCCTTGGCAGCTTGATGCTAGTGATTGCCTATGAAATAGCCCAGGTAGGCTGTGTGTTGGGCTGGCAGCCCAGTCACGTGCAGCACTGCAGGTTTTCTATCTGCTTACGGCTGGAGACTGCAAGTAAGGATAAGCATACAAGTGAGCTGAGGCAATCTGCAAAAAAGAAAACACAGCTTCTCTATCCATTGTTACCATTCGATGCGAAAGCAGGAGGAGAAGGGGGAGAAAAGGCAGCCTTTCCTCCAGGCCCCCTGCATCCTCTGCTCCTGAACGAGCTGATGCAACAGCATCACCACCCCAGCAACTGACTGCAGCCTAGATCCAGTCCAGGCTTTCTGCAGATCCCTACTGGAAGGAAGCCATTTTTCTTGAGTGTATTTCCAAGAAACAGTTGACAGCCTTGGCACAGCTATTCCTGGAAATGTTCAATAGGTCATCTTCTGGAAGAGAGTGCTGACTGATGGAATTGAACAGATCTTGTTCTGCGTGCCGTGCACCGCTCGCTCCCTCTCTTGTGATGTCTTGGCACTTGCCTTTGCTCTGTGCCCAGGCCCCCCACTGCCTTGGCCTGCCCACCCACTGGCTTCAGAGGCACACTAGCCAGGGTCCAACCTGCTCTGCACCGAAGTGGCCACAGGATTCAGTGTGCTGGGAACTGTATTTCCCTTCTGGCAGCAGTGCCGTGGTTGTCTTGTGCTGCCAGAACAATTGCTGCTGCGTGGAGGCAAACGTCCCCAGCCTGTAAATTCTAGAGCTGCCCCCTTTGCACACAGGCACCAGTGCCATGGAAATCTTGTGCACGTACAGAGAGGGAAGTGTGCGTAGCATGGGGACACTGGCTGTCTGACTGTGCTGCCCCTGCTTGTCCTCAGTAAAAGCATATGCTAGAGATGGGCTTTCAGCTTTTGTGTCATGTTGTTGTTTGCCAGCAGAGAGGAAGCTCAGGGTGAAGTCATGCTAGGAGAAAGTTTTTTAAGGTGAGGCACTCTGGTGAGGGAAAAACACAAGATCCATGTTGGGTGATTCCTTCAGAGCTTCTCCTGTGTTTAACCTGCTTCTGGTGGTAATTGCCAAGGAAGATCTATTCCCTTCACTGTTTTTGGGGCGGATCCTGGCATCCCTTACTAACTGAGGAAAAGGTCTTGGACAATGATCACGGCCCAACCTGGGCCAGGGCAGGTCAGGATGTCTTGCTGGCACTCCCACCCAGGGTGAAGAAGTGCTGCCTTGTGCCAAGACACCCCCGCCGGCAGCAACGGGGAGGGTCTGGGAGCAGGGACAGTCATTCAAACCTCTGTTTACCAGTTTTGGCATGTAGAAATTGCCAAGGATTGTGCCTTCAGGGCACCAATCAGGAGGAAAGTTGCTTCATTTTAGAAAAGCACTTAAATTTGCTCCATGCAGTGTTCCACAGCCTGGCTCTGCAGTGTTCCAACCAGCCTGGCTGCAGATGAGGTAGAGCTCAGGACTCCACTGCATCTGAGCTCCAGGGTCAGGCTTGTCCTTCTGCCTACAACAGGTATTTTATATCCATGTTCAGAGAGTTTTAGAATGCCTGGATGCTTTTAATTCTGGCCCAGATAGCTCCTTATCTTGCTGAAGGATCTTTGCTTCTGTAACAGCACAACCCAGGAGGTATGTGCTGTTACCACCAATAGCAGCCATGTGATGTTCCCTGCCCCCGTCCAATGAGAGGAGCAAAAGCAGGGCTTGTCTTCATGTCAATCCTCAATACATAGAGATGGGCAAAGCCCTGGAAGTACAGCCTGGGTGTCTAACTAGGATGTGACACAAAGAGCTGCCCTTGCCTCTGCGTTCGGGCTGTGGCAGTTCTGCAGGTTAAATACTATTTTTCTTCTGCATTCTGTGAATGTAGCTGTTAAATAAAATAACTTTTAAATAATGCTTTGCAAGTTCTATGTTGTCCCACTTCAATGTTATCCACAAATAATGTACTTGCAATCTGACAGGAGTTAAATTTCAGCTATATCTGTAAAAATATAAGACGCAATTTACTGGTGAGTGGTGCAAGGGGGGTGACCCTGAGCTCACTGTGGGGTGCACCTGCTCTGCCACATTGGCAAAGCTGTGTTTTTCCAAATCTATGCCTTCTAGTGCTTTTTTAGAGGCATTAATAAACATTTCAAATCATAATATGTTACTGACTTAATTACTGGTTGTCACCACTCAGTATTTCAAACAGCTGACAGTGAGAAACACCCTGTCATGAGCACTATGCAAGAGGAACTCTTGGGAAAAAAAGAAGAAATCTCTAAAATAAAGAATGAGTCATTCAAAGCAACACTTTTTGGGGGTGGATATAGAGAAAAATGCACAAAAGTCATTTATCAACCATTCATTCTTTCATTCATTTACTCTTAAAAAGCTTCTCAAAGGCCATGTAATTTTCAGGAACGCATGGATGCCAGCAGGATTAGCTGCCATGCCTTCCCTGGGGTCTGGGGTTCCTACCCTGGCAGCGGAGACTGCAATTCCATGGTCCTCCATTCCAGTGCACACTTGAGCAGTGGGAGGGCCTCCTACATGGACATGCTTGGCAGAGCTGTGTCCAGCTGAAGAACACACCTTTCACCTGATCCTCTAGAGATAATTTTCTCTATGCAAGACTTGCTGAGTCAGCAGGAAAAGCCATAGGTCAGGGTAAGACTTGGGGAAGGGGTACAGCAGAAGGGGACAAGTTGCGGGGTTTTGGGTAACTGCAGGAGAACTGATTGTCCTCTAACTGAAAAATAAATTCTAGCCTACAGTCTGGGACAAGATTCCCATGGAAGACGTATCTTTAAAACCACACAGTGTTTACTAACAGAAAATCCTTTCCTAAATTGAGATTTCTTATAGCTTGGTGTCTGCTGATGGGCAGACATCAGCTAACAGTCAGTGTTGCTTTGCCATTTTATTCAGAGGTGAGGGTTTTTAGAAGCTGTTGAGAAACATCTCTTCTATTTTACTTGCCTGTGCATCTCCTCAGTATCTGGACAGCTTGTGGCTGGATAGTTCTCAGTGACTCACAGATAAAACCTATTAAAAAAACCCCTTAGCAGTGACGCACCAGATGTGCAGTGAAATTTTAAAAACATGCTATGACTTTTTAGGAATACATGCAATTAATATTAAACAGATGCCTGAAGTTTCCTGCACAGCTGTTTCTCTGTTATGTGTCATGACTTTTAATGGCACTGAGGTGAGACACACAGACATGAGGAAAAGCAAGCCTATTCCAAATTCAAGCTTTTAAAATTCTGGCAACAAAGGGCATAGGGGTTGGTGGGGTGAGGCCAAGCCACTGAACCTCTCACAAGGTACAAAATGGAACATATTTGCTCAGGAGTGCTGCAAAGCAGACAGTCAAGTATCTTGGTCAAAATAACAGATACTATCTATTGCTGGGCATTTTATCACCTTTGTTGGGCACCCTCATCTTTGCTGGTTTCCACTGAAAGATCTATTTTTGTAGCAATGATCCACTCTGTGTTTTTACACAGCTGCGACTAGAACTCGATTACAAGGCTGCATTTTGTTCCAGAATCCCTCTTGCTGTGCATGAACTGTTTAGACAAACAGAGTAGGTATTTTTTCAAGGAAGCTTGTCTACCAAGGTTCAATTTCCTTTTATTGGATACATGAACCCATTATTACCCCCAGAAAGGCCTCCCTGAAATTCACCTTATCAGGACGTCCACAGCTGGTGAGATGGCAGAATTAATGCAGCAGCCATCATCATTGGCAGCCAGAAGCATCAGGAGCTGAAAACACCTTGGTGGGGGGTGGGGGCATTGATTTAATCTGACACAAGGGATGGGATCTCAATTAATGTACAAACCTATGGATGATCTAGGCATCAATTATAGTCACTGGGGTGAGAACTCATCCTAGGAAAAATAAGAAAAGGTAAACAAATTGCACCCAAAAGGCACTGCCTTCTCTCCCTTGACTGTAAAAGGATGTGACAGTGATCGGCTCTGATGTAGTTGTCACTATGGGAGTTGTCTAAAGTTAGGTGAATTCTTTGGCTTTATAACACTAAATGTTTGGCCAAAGCTACACTCCTTCAACTGTCAGTGAGAAAGAGATCCTTCTAGATGTCGTCAAGCACTTCTACCTGGCAGGTGGGCTGAACTGCGTGCCAACAGAGCCCATCTTCATTCTGCGGTCCATAAGAGAAGTGGAGGAGACATGCCTGATCATTAGCTGAAAGTCAGTGAAGCTGGTGAAGGGAAGATGTCAGGTCTTCATCTTGTAGGGTTTCTTTTCTTCAAGCTCACATCCTCCTCATTCTCGACCTCAGTAGGGCCACACCTCATCTTTTGGCTGGCATGGCACAAATGTGTCAGTATCTTTGCGTTTCCTCGTGTATCTTTTCTGCCTCCAGGGATAGGCAGCTACAGTGACACAGGAAAGCCCCTGGATGATGAGCAGCTCCAAACTAGATACCCTCTGGTCCCTTACAAATGGTGCAGCTCCCCTTCCCACTGATCCCTCCCATGGGGATCTCCTGTGGCCCCAGATTTCTCCAGCAAGAGCTGCTGTCATTCCCTGGGTCATTTTGGAGGCTTGTTATATTCTGATATTTGCTTTCTCACTATTCAGCATGTCTTCTGCAGAGAGTCACAGCCAGTTTATCAGTTACCAGGAGCATGCTTTCTGGGCTGAAAAGCAATTTCCTTTTCTCCTCTTATTGCAGGAGCCTAAAGAGAGTTTGATTTATGCCATCAGTTTTAGATTTAAAAATCTTCAGCTTCACCTAGGTACATTTCCTGGAGATCAGCAATGCTTAGTATAGTAAGCATTTAGTAATGCTTAACAGATGAGCAATTCTGTTATGCCATATGATCATCTCTCATACATTAGGTCTGGATTTTCCCTACCATGTTAGTTATAGCCACTGTCAAACGGTGTTACTCTTCTTTTCCTCTTTCTCCTACGAAGCCTGTGATCCCAGGAGAGGTCACAGCAGTGAATGTGGCAACCCTGCATTTGCCTCTTCTGATTAGCTGCACTTCTGGCTTGCTATTGTGCAGCACTCCCACTTTGTTGCTTTAATAGCCCTTAAAACATAAGTGTTCACCAACATGCTCACATAGGAGAACACAATGGCATTATCTGAGAAACATTTGCTGGGGAAGTGGCATTCACCACTGCATGGATGGCTTAAACTCAACTGCTGGATTTCTGCAGGGCTTGTCAGAACCACAGCCACTGTGGTTCACCCTGAGGGTCTACACAAACCCACACTGCCCATGGTGGGGGAGGCACAGGGGTACTGGCCATCATCAGGCCCAGCTTGGGCATGCAGCAAAGAGGTGCTGTGAGGAATGAGCAGGAACACATCCTCTGTACTGGGCCCAGCACTCATCCCTTGGGAGGAGGCAGATGCCCCAATCCACTCAAGGCCAGGTTGGACAGGTCTCTGAGCAAACTGGTCTAGTTGTTTCCCAGCTGATTGCAACAGGTTGGACTAGATGGCCTTTAAAGGTCTCTTCCTACCTAAACTATTCCACAATTCTATCATTTTATAAAACTTCAGAGAACAACCTGCATTTCTATGATGGGACAGTTGAGAGAGATTTTGAAGCAGCTGATACTTCTGTTAATTTGGTTCCCAAGGAAGCAGCTATTTTGGTTGCCAGTGTATTGAAGCAAGGCTGTGCTTTGACTCACAGGCCCATACCTGGGCAGGGCAGGGCAAGCCCCTCACATCCTCAGACCAAGCAGATTTCTCCAGCCAGTGGAGCCATGACACCCTCCAGCTCCACCAGAACTGCACCCAATAGCTTGGGCATTGAGACCTGTCTCCAGCCCATGGTGTGAAAACCATCAGCAGGACTTGGATGGGATGGCCAAGCCTCATCATCCAGCCCTGCATGGTGCATGTCCTGATACTGGCAGAGGACTCCTGTCCCCTGTGTGGTAGGACAGAGGTGGCCCTGCACCCTCGGCCCTTGCTGGGTGAGCAGCAGCCATGGTCAGAAGTGTTTGCTGTTGTTGCCTGTGCTTGGCCAAGTGCCCACTGGTGCTTCATCACTCATGGCTTGTCACCTTGCCAGCATGCATGCCTTGTGGGATTAGCTTTTGGAAATTGCAGCTGAGTGCTCTGTGAGCAATGTCCCTTCCAACAGGAAAGATGTCAAACCCAGAGCCACCCTGTCAGCTGGATTTCAGAATTAAATCTGATGTCTTGGTAGTGCCCACCTCGGAAGAGGAAAAAAGAGAAAGAAAAATGCTGCTTTCTGTGGCATGTGCTGGCATCTAAGGACAGGGGACCAGCAGGTAGGGACCTGGGGCAGCACTAGGAGAGAGCTCTCTGGAAGCTCTGAAGCATATTCCCTTCCTCTCTTGACCCCCTTCACTCTTGTCCTCTACATGCTTATGCACACACGTCCCTCTCTGACCTGCTTGCTATTCCCTGCCTTTACCAGATGCACAACAGCTGACTTGCCAGAGGCCCATGACATGGAAGCAGGGAAACCAACAACTCCTCACAGGGAGCCCAGTCTGCAGCTGAAACAGAGAAATCACAGACCTCAAACTCACAGCCAACTGGTCAGCCAGACTCACAACAGCATTTCCACTGTGATTTTCTCCAAATCTTTGTTATTAGTCTTGCCTGCTGATATTATGTGGCTCTTCCTTTAGACAACTAGTTTCAGGGGTTTAGTGGATTTCCTTTATTCAGAGTTCTGTCGGACCCACATATTCGGTAGTGGGTGAGAAAACCTAAGTGTATCACGAGGACGTAAAACTCTGGTTGCCTCTTCCAAGGCCCATGTTGACATGCTTTGCCCCATGACTGAGAAGCACACCCATGCTCCTCAGAGCTCCTCTTTGCTCTGCAGAGGTTTTTGGGGCTCCCCCTGCTTGCTGTACAACAGCTGCTTGCTTTGACAGCAACCCTAAGTGTGCACAATCTCAGGCTCACTGTGCCTTCATCAAACTTTGCTCACCAAAAGTCTGCATCACTCTACAAATTGCAGTCTGAAGTGGTTTCTCAAATGTTGCAAATTCAGGGCCAGAAATGGAGAGCAAGAATATGTAATTATTGAGGCTCATTTCACATGCAGACATCAGACCCAATGCTGCAGAGAACCCAGTGAGAGGCAAGTAAAATTCCTTCAGAAGGTTTGCTTTCCCAGGTCCCTTTGTGGCTTGTTTATTAATCCTGAGATTTTTCTCAGAAGTCTTTATTATCCAGAACACGGGTGTGTGCTGTTTGCATACTGCTTCTTGGAAATTACTGGGAGGCGACTTACTGGGAGGTAATTCTAGATGGGAATCTGAACCAAAGGTGTTGCTTAAGCATTTCGAAGAATAATTGAGCACTTGCTATGCAGTTTGTTTAATAACCTGAAAGACGGATCCTTATCAGAAGTCTCCACATGCTTTAGTTACTCAATTGCTTTCTTATTTAAATAAAGCCTATCAAATAGGTCCATAAAAATAAAAGCACCTCATAAGAGGCAGTTTCACTGAGGTGTGCCTCCTCTAGATAATTAAATTAAATGCTGTATTTTCCTGCTAGTATGTATTTATATCCTTTTTCTTTACAGAGGTGCTGTGCTGGGCTTTCAAGGGCAATGACTGTGCCATGAGTCCCCAGCACTACTCCTGTTAAGGTGCCATGGTGGCAGATGTAGTTGTTAACTCATCCTGACTGGTCTCAACCAAGTGGAAACATTCACAGCCCCTTCCTGGAGTTCACAAGGTGAAGCTGGGAAAATTCACTCTCCTGATGGAGAAAGTACAGCTAAAAATAAACATTGAAGCAGTGTAGGAATCTCTGCGTGCTTGCTTCCTAGAGAATGGTGTTCAGTGTACATGTAAAAAACCCCAGAAACACCCCACTCTAGTTTTCAAGGAGAACTGAATGATTGTCTTCAGGATAACCCAAAGCTAGTGGTGCAAAGATAGACAAGTATAATAAATAACAATAAAATAGCTAATGATTGAAAACACAGTGAACAGTGACATGCAGAAGTCACAGATAGTAGAATGTTTGCACATTTGCAAAGTCAGGAGGGCCAATATTTGAGGCCCATACCTGAGCTGCATGCCACTGGGCAGGCTTACTTAAGAGCTGCCAAATGACCAAGTGCAAGCATCCCAATGGCAGGGAAACATTTCCTCTATCAGCACAGAACCCAAACCAGAGAGGAAGTGCTGGACCAATTCTAAATTTAAGAAAAAAAGTGATATTGTTAACCAAAAATTAATCCTGACTCCAGAGTTACATCTCCAACTAGGAACACTGCTGATAAGCACTAAGCCTGAGCAGTGCTCCCAGCTAAGGTGTTGTCCTTACCTGCCCTGAGACTGTTCAGGGAGGTGACTCTGTCATGCAGGAACAGGACCCCGGGCACTTGAATATTATGCCTTGGCACACATTCCTCAGGACAGCCCTCACAAGAGACAGAAGTAACTCAGCAGCCAGTGAAACAGCCTTTGAGCATATGTTGCAAGGAGCTGTTAAGGAGGTCTCTGTGCATCCTCTCCATGTGAATGAACTTGTTGCTGGTGTGCTGAAGGTCTGGCTGTCATCCTGAGAACCCAGTGACCTCTCTGCACAAATCTCAGCAGCCAGAGCAAAGCACAGTACCTACTCTGCCCCAGGGTCTAATGGGTTTGTCCCTCTCATGGCCTGAGGCAGTTCAGGTACTTGGCTCATTTGATCCTGCCTGCCCTTTCCCAAGTCTGACAGCAAGGGCTGGTTCTGTGTGAGTCAGATGTCAAAGTTGTAAAGAAAGAAGAAAGAAAACCCACAGATTTCTATTACATAGTGCTTCTTTTGGGTCAGCAGTGGCTTTGCAACATTGATCTCAAGGTGGAAAACTCCATAAATGTATTAATAGTCTCCTGAGCCACCAAATCCCAGGTTTTATGGGACTTTTCTCATAGCAAAACTCAACATTATCTTGGTTTTGGAGATTTTCAATATCCTTTGCTGCATGGCTCCACTTTTCTGGTTGTGCTTTTTTGGTTTGTTTTCCTTTTTCATGGCACTTACTTGGAAGTGAATAGTGCAAAGTAGTACTTGTGGCAGTGAAAAGAGGACCCCCTAGCCTAGAATTCCTACTACATCCACAAAACTCCTTTTCCTTTTGATTGCCTCAAATCCAAAAAGGCTGCTTTTTCACAAGGAGATAGTAAATGCTAGAACCATGCTTCAGCAGGTTCCAATTAAAGAAGGCCTAATCCAAAGTACACTAAAGTTAATAAGAGACTTTTTATCTCTTTGCTGTTGCGGCTTGGAGCAGACATCAGCTTCAGAAATGGTACCTGCATCACCTACAGATGTTTAAATGCAGTCTCTTCCTGCAGAAGAGACAGGAATCCTCCTGCACCATCATCAGCTCTACCCACCAGTTTCAAAAGGAAAATGCAATTAATCTTTTTTCGCAACTAAAAATGCTATGTTTGGAAGTGGATTCTGCTAAAACACATACTAATTTTTAAAATTTGCTTATTTTTGTTTCTGGCAAATGCTCATTTTTTTCAGGTCATCAGTTTAAAAAACCCACAACATTTGGTGGTGGGGGGGAAGCCAAATCACTGGATTTATTTTTAGATCTTTAGATCTTAGGTGACAGTAAGGCAACTTGAAAGTTAAAATTCTTTTCATTTAGGGAAATCTGGAGAAAGATTTTGAATATTCACTGTAAACAGACAAAGGTTTTGTCAACTGTCCTTTTAGCTCTACTTCTACTATGTCTTGACATTAGTCTATGTCTATGGAGAATATGGAAGCTTATAAACAGATTAGCTCTCAGAGACTGTTTCCCTTTCCAATAAGAAACAAAACTGGCAGCATGACCACATTTAGCATGAGATGAGCATGCCTTTTATTTTCTTTGAATATAATATGACATTGTTTATTTTTCCAGACTTTTGCAAAATGTTTTATTCTATATATCAATTACTGCCATAAAATATGGCTCCAGATGGAAATTCCCCCACTATATCTGGGAGAAGTGGCTTACAGATGACTGCATTTTCATTTTACACTCTAGCCACTTTAAATGCTGGCAGTCTGACATGCTTTTACCCTGAGAAGATCCTTCCTTTGTGATCATTCATACAGCTTATGCAGGTGAGAATTAGTGCTCTTAGGTCTTGCCTATTGCCACGCTAGGAGTTCATTTGTACTTCCAGAGTACAAAAGAGATTTTTTTTAGTTTTAGATTTTTAATAGAGCTTCTTTACATCTTAGAAGAGTTAAATGGGATGTCAAAGTCTTCCCTGGAGACCAAGGAAGAAAATCAATGACGACTTCTTCCAAGGACTGGAAGTTATGCCATCTGTTTCAGTGGAAGCTCCAGCAGTGGCCACATTTATGCTTTCCTGTCTTGTAGCTCCTAAACTCTGCCACAAATAAGTAGATACCAATAATACCAGTTTCACTAGTGAGAATTTTTTGACATTGGTTAAGAAACCTGAACACGTCAGAGAGCAGTTTCTGCTGGCTCACCTTGGCCAAACTCACGCTCCATCCCAAAGCCCAAAGGGGCTGCACTCCTCACCACTTCCAAGTGGAGGAACTGGGGTTCCCCTGCACCAGTCCTGGGTGCACAGTGGGCAGGGAGGACAGGAGCCCCTGTGCAAGTCTCCTGTCATCACCTAAACTTTGGCACAAAGGAGTTTGAGGCAAAGGGAGAGACAGGGAAACTTGCTGAGTTGCCTCAGTCCTGAACAACACTCAAGTCACAGGCTTGCCCATGAGATTTAAATAAATAACATTTGGTCTTAAATTAGCAGAAAAGAATAAACATTTTAAGATCTTCTGAGTGTTCTATGAGAGAATAAGAGGCCGTACTATACATCTGAAGAATTAAATTGTCTTAATTGCATCCTTGTGCAAAATAAAGCATTACATACAGAAGAAAAATATTTTTAAGTGGATGGAAAAACCCACTGGGTTAAAGAAATACTACTGTCATTTAAATGTATCCCTGCACTTGTGTAGTGCAAAAACAAGCTTTAATAAAAATGAAGAGTCTAATAGGAACATTTCCATGAATTTAAAATATCAGCAATGGAAACAATCTCATAAAACAAGAAAACCTCTCCCTTCAATATTTGCAACTCAAGTATTACAGCATTCATTTAGGCCTTTGGAATGCGAAAGCAACTATAAATTATTAATTCTATGCTTTGCTCTACAATATGAGAGGCCAGGTTTTATAATCCTTGTCTAGCTGTGGCTCCTATAATTTTAGTACCAGGTGCAAGGGTTGTACCATTTAGCCCACCTAAAGAAGCTGGAGAAATTACTTGATATGACACTTACCCATCAGGTTTCCAGTGCCCCATAGCAGATACTCAGACAGATACCTGGCTTGAAAGGAAGCCTTATTTGGCATGAAATTTCATACCTACTGAAGGTTGCTTTCTTAACCATTAAAAAGACTCTAAGTATATTAGTTATGGATAACCTGACATTGGCCAACCATATCCTGGGCTGCATCAAAAGAAGCATGACCAGCAGATTGAGGGAGGAGATTCTCTACCTCTTCTCCACTCTCATAAGACCCCACCTGGAGTGCTGCTAACAGCTCTTGAGTCCACATACAGGAAGGATATAGAAGCACTGGAGTGAGTCCAGAGAAGCCCCATCAAGAGGACCAGAGGGCTGGAGCACCTCTCCTATGAGGAAAGGTTGTCATAGCTGGGACTGCTCAGCCTGAAGAAGAGAAGGCTATGGGGAGACCTTATAGCACTATCCACTATCTAACAGGGACCTACAAGAAACCTTGAGAGGGACTTTTTACAAGGACATGTAGTGATTGGACATGGAGGAGTGGCTTCAAACTGGAAGAGGGTAAGTTTAGATTAAATATTAGGGAGAAATTCTTAATTGTGAGGGCAATGAGGCACTGGAACAGACTGCCCAGATACGTCTGGATGCCTCATTCATGGAAGCATTCAAGGCCAGGTTGGATTGGGCTTTGAGCAAACTGGTGCAACTGAAAGGTGCCCATGGTAGATGTGCTGGAGCTAGATGATCATGGAGGTCCTTTTGAACCAAAACCATCCTATGATTTCATTAAATGAAGAACATGAAATGCAAAGTTCACCCAGAGAAGAAGGCATGAGGGTCATGTGAGTGTGCCCATTACATTGCTTTACTGCCCAGACTGGTTGCTTCCTTGGAGCACTGTGCTCATTCTGGGTTAACTGGGGATGAACTGCCTTGAAGGCAGCCTGTGTTCAGACTTGGTTCTTGCTGGTTCAGAGCAAGATAAGGTACTTACATTTATGACACCGGGAGTCAACTTCTTCTTCGACATCACATTTTCAGAAGTTCCTCCTGTCAACCATCTCTAGCTTTTTTTCCTCCAAACTGCTGCCAGGAAGACTGCTTTGCCTCTCTTCCCTAATATGCAAACCATGCTCCTGTCAATCTCACTGTCAGAATTGCTTCAAAGTTCTCATCCCACTCCCTGTGCTGGGCTGTGCTCATATGAATTTGCCAAATGTCTGTACACCTGCTCTGGGATGGTTTTCCACCTAAAAAAGAATATGTTGTCATTAAAGCATCATGAAAAAGAAAAAAATAAAACTCAAACCCTAAATTAATTTACCTTGTTTATCTGGAATTTTTGATATAGTTAATCTCTGGAAGTAGAATATGCCTAATTAAGATCTGAGTGAGGTATAACAGTATCACAATTTACTGAAGGTCAGAACTCTATACAGAAGATTAAAACCAAAATATTACCAGATTGCTTCAGAACCTGCAGGAGCCAGATCCTGACAGAATATATTTTCTGTTTCCATGCTTCTAAAAACCAAGGCATATAGGATTTCTTTAAAATCTCTTTGTCTTTTCTAATTTCCCATGTCTTTCAAAGTTTGCATATAAAAAGAACAAATTTTTTAAAATGAAAAGCAGTGAAGTTCATTCTTGCCAGGTAAAAACTTCAGGCAAGGCTGTTAAGCTGTGAAATTAGAGCAAATTTTGCAGGATGGGAAATTCTTTGGCAATGACTCTGTAGATGAGACAGTCTAAAGTAACTTGCTCATAAACAGACCTTGAAACTCAGCATCAAAATTCTGTTCATCATTTACTGTACAGCAAATTGCTCAGGGAGAATTCAAATGTATTCTGCCTCTTGTCAATAGGCCTCAGAGAATATCTGGTCACTCCCATTGCCTTTGGATGTCCTGCAGACTGATCCCCCTTTGCCTGGTCAGCAAAGATCTCAGTATTTTTTCCCAGCAGGAATAAAATCTCCATGACAGAAGAGAAGGAGGAGAAGAACATAAGCTTCACTGTTTTTCTGCATAAAATCTTATTTTCATTGGTGGTACAATTACACTGGCAAAGAACTGAGGATAGCAGTGTCAAAGCTGCCCCTAGTAGGTGCAGAAAAGCTGGTGGGAAGCAAATGAGCCTGGTGGGTGCCTGGAGGGAAGCTGGAGGGAGAGCAGTGGGAAGTTCATTTTGACCAGCAAGGACCTGCAGAATTCCCTACCCTATTGGGTGTGCAGTGGTCAGAGCAATGTGCCTGTGGATGCTTGAGCTCACCATGAAACAAGGCTGCCTGGAAACTGAGCACAGTTCAAAGACTCTGCAGGCACCCGCGGTGTCCCAGTTTATTAGCAGAGACAAACATGGACAACTTAGAAGTTGTCTCCTTTTTTAGGCTGCTTCTTGCACAGTTTACCTGGTTCTTGCCTGCTTCTGGTCACTTTTCTACTGTGTGTCTTTGAGAACTTCCCACCTGTGACAAGGCATATCCACATAGGGCCTGCCTGCAGAAACCTACACCCATTAAATTATAACAGTAGAAACCCTCACAGGCACACTACATTCCTGCTACTTCCACTTAGGGTCTTTTTCAAAGGCAGACCAAAGTGCCAACCATCTATCCTAGCAAGAAACCCTACATGCTGAAATTTTTATAAATGTGAAATTAGCCACCTGCAATAACTGTTGTAAAATTTTTAAATTAGTAATGGTGATTAGTCTCATTTCTTGCTGTAATATCAGGGAAGTAGCATGAAACAGCAGTAAAAAGGCTCCTACATAGTCCAGAAAATAAGTTAAACCAAGTCTTACTCCCTCAGTGAAATCGAAAACCTTGCTGAACTCACTGCAGGCCCGCCTGTTGCAAGAACTTTGTCACCCTATATCCCCACTGAAATAGCACAAAAGGGAACAGGAAAGAATGATCCATTTTTTAATGCCTGCTAAAAATTAATCTGGCATGAAAAGAATTACAACTCACAAGATGTCACAGAAAACTGGAATGTTTAAGCTTAATAAAATCGCAGTTCCCAGCCCCATTTTTTTTTTACAGCTTGAAGCATCCAATCTTCAACATACATTTCCATCCTCTTCACTGAATTGAACAAAACCCGTGGAGGCTCTGAATAAATGGCATGGCTTCACTCAAGCATGTACTGTATTACTGAAGGATCCACTTCCTCTGCCATCAGACTGGAGTGCAGGCTCTGGATTGTTGCTTTTTTCCCCAGGCGCTGTTTCCACAGCACAAATGCAGCTATGATCTGTGACTGCAGGTTGTGAGGGTGATTGACTTTGCATCGATAGATGTCAGTGTGGGACAAACCCAAGCACAGAGCTACATGCTCCCACTCAGGTCCCAGCCTCCTTGCCAGCTTGTTCAGCTGCTGATCTGTTGGTGACATCTTCAAAATGCACGGTGCAACTTCAGGGAAGTCTGTAAAAGAGGGAAAAAAAAAAGAGAAAGAAAAAGCATGTATGTCACTAGGCAATGCTGCAAGAGTTAATGGGAGACCTTGACAAGGGAGGGAATAATCATGAGCAAAGCTGAGGCAAAAGAGTTAATTAATTAAAGAAACAGAATACATACTTACCTAGAAAAACTAATTACATGATCAACCAGAAGATTAATCAGAGGAAAAGTAATGCTCAGTAGACCATACTAGGGAGCCTTGTGGGTTTCAACGTCAGTAGAACATCAGAACTGTACACCAAAGCAAAGACTTCAAAAAGTAATTATAAATTTTGGGGTAGTGAACAAGAAAGATTTTCAGGGAACCTGTTTCCAGCAGCCATCATCCTCAATATGCTTGCACCAGTATGATACAGTGACAAGTGACAAACATGGGACCAGTAATACCTTATTACTCCAGTTCTGGGACTCCATTTATACACTTCAGAAATAACTTTGATTCCTTAGTTAATAGGTATTACACTATTTATTTTTTTTCAGAGGGTTGTTTGCAGGAAATTCTGTCCTAAGACACCACTTAGCCCTTTCTGCCCTGTCATACATGGCAACTCATCTTGAGGAGACCAGCCTTGAGGGCTTTTCCTCTATTTGAATGAAGCCATAAGCATTGTTCAGGTGTACCCAAATGAACAGGGCATGAACACTGTTCACAAATACAAATTATGCTTCCTTATCCCTCAGTTCTTGTTGTCAGATCTTGTAACATTCCTGAAATCAGACGTGCATGTGCTACAGCTCCACTCATCTGACCTCTCTGAAGATGTTTTCAGGAGAATGCAAGGAGGTCCCATTTTTTCTCAGAGATTTTTGCCTGATGTTAAGTCCCTTAGGATTGTCCACGTACCCAAAAGAATGCACTCCTGATCCAAAGAGACACTTCACATTGAGCAGGTACCTGAGGAGGACAGGATCAATGCAACTACCAAAACAGCCTTCATAGGAAGCATTAGATAGCTGTAATTATCAGCAGCAAAAATCTTGTAGGGACTGCATGAAGTTTTTTTGCATACACAACTGATCTCTTTATGTGTTCCCTAGGATAATCTGATAATTAAAATAAACCCCCAAAAGTATTAATACAAAAAAGTGTCAGCAGTCAAGTGAGAATACAGTAGTATTCAGAAACATGCTGTGTGGGATCCAGCCCACCTAACGACAGGTAACACCTCCTGAACTAAATATGCTAGAATTAATTACTGCTGGGAAGTTAAAGAGACTCTTCTAAAATACAAACTCTTTCACTGGAAAGAAGATGTCTAAAATAATCAGATAATTTAACTAAACTCCTCTAAATGTGCACATTTCTCTCCACTGATTGTAAAAGGAGCATTAGGTACAAGCTCAAATGTTGATGTTGATGTTGTAAACAGCCAGTGACAGCAAAATCATTCTCTGCCTATAAGCTCAAACCATATGCCAGCCTTTAAAAAGGTGCATTTAGAAAAGCAGTGCAGAATACCTACAAAGCATATTTGCTCTTTGATAGCCTTTGTGATCAAAAGCTGAAACAAAGAGTCAATGCAGTCTGCAATTACTGCTCTACTTCTCTTGCTGAAGATACTGCAACAAAACACAGGGAAAATACCCCCTTGAAAAATGCCGATTATAGCCTGGTGGTCTGAAGCAGCAGACTCCCTACAGAAATGCTGCTTTGCAAAATCTAATTTATAGCTCCAATATCATGCTCACAGTCTCCACTACAGCAGAACAGAAACTCCAAAAAGCACCTTTCCTTCATTTGGTCAAGTAATTGTTTTTGCATAGAAGACCCAGAGACTGCAAATGTTTGTACAATTTCAGCCAAATAATACACAAGAACTGTACAAAGTTGCTTTGAGTAAAGAGAAAATTACTTTCTGAAGAATATTTAGGTCTCTTTCATCTTTCTGTCCCCAGACAGCCAAAGGAATCTGGGACAAGTGCTGGTTTGTGGATAGGGCAGAGGATGCACAGCTTCTGAAGAAGGCTGAGCAATACCTGTGGGGCTGCCGTATGCTGTCACACCAGATGTGATACCAGTTTCACAGGCAAGTCAGGACAAGGCAGTGTCTTTCATGAATGCAAATAGGTGAGAATAAAATAAATATAGCTACACTGTGCTGTCACCAACAATACTTTTTGATATTAAACCCTTTCTCTGGCTTATGGTCAGCTACTGTGCACCCACAGCAGCAATACCTGCCAGCCTGGGCTTTTTGCTCTCACACTGAAGTTTTCATACGTCACATCCACTAGCAGAATGATTTTATGACACTGAAATGTGATCAGGCAGGAAGGCCTAATAATAATACATGTCAGCTTGTTCATCCAGCCTTTGATATTAAGCAGGCTTTTTTACTGCAACAACTATCTTGCCTTCAGTCTGTTATCAGCCCTTTAATAAGGATCAGAATAAAACCCATCCAGGAGATCTTTTCATCTTACACTACCATCTGATTCTAATATGGATGTGGAAAACTCTGGGACAGAAGCCAAATGTTAAATTTAATACAAAGGACTGGTATTTCAGTCCCATTTTATTTTCTGTGATAGCTGATTTTTAGTACTGATACAAAAACACCGAGGAAAATTGGAGATAAATATTACATGACAGGCAATATTATTTAGGGGTATAGAGAAATATTTAGTGAGATCTTTCAGTTATGATAAATGCAAAATCACAAAAAGATCTTGATATGTTCTAGGATTAACGCTACTCCTAATTTAATAAACATAATGGCATTTGAGGTGAAATAGAAATGAGTTCTCTGTGCTCATGCCCAAACTGCTTTGAATATATTGCAAAAATAATAAAGATACCTTTTTTTTAGCTATGTTTACTACAAACTCTCATTTATAATCTCCACTTGTCAGGAACTGCCTGAGGGAGGTAATGAGATTAGAGCAAAAGTTTCAATTATGCAGATCCTGCAGTTGCATTTGAAAGGTACTTTTAGGATACTAAGACCTCATTTTTGAAAAAAAAAAAAAAAGGTCAAGTTTTTCTTCTGTCAGGCATGCGCTTCCGCTTAGCAAAACGAGGACTGCGCTGGTAAAAATGGGAAGATGTGGAAGGAGCAGTGGGTGCTTGGGGCACCACCAGAGGGTGTTGAGGGTTGCTCTGGAGAAGGCAATTTGTGCTGCTGTTGCCCCCAGTGAGAGCACCAAGTGAAACACTCTGTCCAGCCACTGTCCTGTGGGCATGGTCCAGGCTGCAGGGTGCCAGGGCCGCACGCCACAGATATTTACAGGCTGAAGGCTCGCTGCTCGTGCTGAAGCCACTAAGATCCTGAGGAATGAGGAGCCAACAGCTCTGTGCTGGAGAGAGAGACAGCCTGGTGCTCTCCTGGGACCACCAGCCACCTGGTTCTTGGGACCATGAAATTCCCCTTCCATAGGGCTGGAGACACGAAGGACACTCTCCACACTGGTTGTGAAGTTGAAACTGACCCAGAGAAAGACCTGTGGCTCCTTCTAGTCAAAACTGTAGGATGAGGGAATGTGCTTCTCCCCATGGCTGCTGAAGGAAGCTCCTCCACACTAAGCTTTATCCTAATTGTTCCAGTTAAAAACCAGGAGATGTTGACAACTTGTGGCCTGTGTGTACATCTGTACTTCCAGGCCTTTGGACAAACCAAGAGTTACAATGGTGCTGGTGAGTGTGGACAGGAAACAGAGCTGGATATAAATAGTATCACAGATATAGATCAGACAAAACAGAGTCACCCAAATAACAAAGATACAAAAAACCACGTGGGGCAAAGGCAGACAGTCACCATTTTGCATTTCTTTTTCTTCAGAACCTCTGTATCTTTAAGTAGGAGACACCAAGAAGATACTGGAAAAATCAGGGGGACAGAAAACAAACTCACCTCAGCTGTGTCCCACTTGGCACAAATGGGAGGATGTAAGATAAGGCCCACACAGGAAACAGCAGCCAAAGGGGCTGAGGCATTTCTGGGTGACCTGTGAAGTACCCAGCTGATCCCTCAGAACTGCTGGGGCCCAAAGTGCCTTACAGTTTTAGCTAAGGACCCTTCTCCATGTACATGTGACTTCTTTGTGTATGACCAAAAGCATTTGTTGGCGTTTCAGAGAGATTTCTCCCCTGCAAAGTCATTAGATTTTAACACAAACTCAACTTTTTGGGTTTTGGTCCCTGCTGTTTAAAAGGGACTTGGATGGAAATTGCACCTGAATCGAAAGTACTGAAAAAGTCTCAGTCAGTTGCTGCCTAATCCTATAAGAACAATGCCACAGGCAGTTCAGGAGACAATTGAAGAGTCGGGGATATATCATGACCCATATTTCATCTAATAACTAATAAATCTGTCTGTTGGGAAAGGTGTTCCTGCAGACTGGTCTCTGCTTCCAGCACTTCCTGTGTATCTTATCCACCTAAAGGACCATGTACATACTTGTTGGATAAAACAGAAGGAGCCCTGCAAGAGGAAAGGGGAATCCAGCTATCTCTGAGCTGCATATTCTAATGCTGAGGTGCACAGACACAGTCCATTTCTCTGGGTAAATCATTACAGAAAAAAGATAGATTTCCCTGGGAAGGTCAAGAATGCTTCCTAGCCTCCAGTACAGCACCTGCTTGAGAGAAAACCCTCCTGGGAATCAAGCAGTATGCTGAAACAGAGCATGCAAGAGCCCTTGGCAGGAACAATGCTAGGAAAATACTCTAATTTTTATATAATGACATCAGAAACATGTCAGAGAGTCTGGTCTTCAGACCTTGCATAATTAGAATGGGACTGTAAAGAGGAGTAACTGCTTGGGCATGCATCTGGCCTCAGCATCTCCCTGCTAGGTGTGTGGAGTCCTTCGCGATCTGGACTCAAGACGCTGACTGTTCCTCACTTAACCCTCTTATCAGATCCTCATCTGATTTCTGAAGAGTTCAAAGCAAACATTTCAGAGCCCTCTTTAACCATCTTTTCTGGCATCTGGAGAACAGTTCTTCCCTGAGAAGTGGTAAAGTTATATTAAGAGGTTCTACAAGCAGCAAACCAAAGAAGCCTCAGTTCCCCCCCAGGATGTGAATCCTACAGCTGATTTCAGGTCTTCTCCAGCTGCTTACCTATTCTCAAGACACTCATGAAACTGCTCCTTTACTCAACAGCAAACAAACAGACAGGCTTCTTGATTTTGGGCAAGAGGTTCAGAGGCTCCTAGGGGTACATGCATACACACAACACCCCACAGCAGAGGAGGGCATGGCCCTGGTTACTAGAGGAAATTAAGGTAAAAGGGACTCTGAAGCTCCTCAGAACCATCATGGCTAACATGCCATCAGTAGCATGTAGGGCACTTCGGCTAAAGGAAAACATCCCTAATAATGAATGTAGTATGAGGTTCTGCTTCCCTCCAGCCCACTCATTCAGCTAGCCTGAGCCACAGAGCCAGCACTGGGTACAGAATGGGCATAGTTGCCAAGGCTGTGTGCTCTGTGTTTTGGCAGCTGTGCTATGTTACAGAAATTATTTAGTGACTGAATGTCACAACAGTAAACAACGTGCACATAAACAGGTACAATTGCCTTAGGGTAAAATCCCTTGGAGTGTGCAAGACAGTAAGAGTGTGTCATGAAGAAAGATAACCCTTGGCAGATGAAGTTGGGACAGGCTGTCATGAGCAGCAAGGTGGGGTTGCAGAACCTCAACTGAAGGACACTGTGTAATGTTCCCACTAATGGAGAGACTGCAGACTTCTAGAAGCTGCAACTGCCCTGAGCTGCCAGAGATGCTGGATCAAAGGGACAGCAGAGAAGAAGCATTTTGAGGGATCCCAGTAAGTGCTACAGATCATTGAAGTAAACCACAAGATTATAGTGGAGATCCTGGTGAGAAGGATGGAATAAAGAGAAATTCTTGGGTAACTGCAGGGGATGGCTTGGCTTGATTTGTTAGAAAAGAAGATTGGAGGTTACAGTAAGTCTCCATTAGTACAGTTGCTCTGCTGCTTTTTTGTTCAGCTGTACTCTCCCAACACTATTAACAGGTGAAGCTGCAGGCAAATGCCTGTCCTCTTCCTATATCACATTCAAATTCATAAGCCAGTCTGCAGCCATAAATGACTCGAGTGCCAGACAGGAGAATTTTATATTTGTTTGAGTAGTCGTGCTTCACAGTCTCTGTAACTTGGTAACCTCTGATCTGATGAATGCAAACATTATATACAGAATTTACATGAATAAAACCAACTTCTGTCAATTAGTGATCATAAAACACATTTAAGCATACTTCTGTCATGGTAATTTACATTTCCAAGTATCTTAATTAAATTACGAAAGGCACGAATCAAAATGAAAGCAAATATGAAATACATTTTTAAGACTGACTGCATTATTCCTCATCGTACTGGTTTTTATGGCTTGAATTAAAAGATACTAAGTTCTCTGTCTTATTTTTAAAAAACTGGAATCTACCATACATATGACAGCCAATATGCAGAATAAACTGTGACCATGATCCTTTGGTAACCAAATCTATGGCACTTCCCTGAAATGCAGCACAATCCACCCGAGGTACCAAATTCAGCTCCTTCCTGCCAAAAGCTTGCTGGGACTCTGCATTGGTGGTGTAATTAAAAAGTACATATATCTTCATTTGTTGGCAGCTCTTCTCCTCTGTGAGCTCTAAAACACCACACTTTGTGACATTAAGTAGATTTTGGGTATTAGGGGAAGAAAAACAGCATAAAATTTTGTAAATCTACAGGCAATTCAAGAACACAAATGTTTCTATTTTGGCTCAGTACCAGCAGCTAATTCATGTATTCTTTATCGCTTGCTAAGGACTGCCTAGTAGCTGCAGATGTGGAAGCAAACTGCTAAAATCTGAAACATAAACAATCAGATTTCATGACAAAAGTTTCCAGTTGTATTCCCACTATTCAGTTTCAGTAGCTACACAGTTATCTTGAACATGTTTTTATCTCTCCTACAGGTTTTGTACCTCTACAGATCTCTACCGTACTGATAATCTTCAGTATAATCTATATTAAAAAGATTGTCAGAGAAGTCTGTAAATGAATTAATTCTCTATTCAATTTCCATCCTTTTCAAGCCATAGGGAACAATCCCCATGTTTAAGGAACTGAAAGAGGTCGGGTTTTCACATCTTTGTTCACATTTTACTGGAAAGAGCAGGGAGAAAGTTTCAGCAGTTAATAGTGTGGATGTTATTTTGTCTTCCATGAAAAGAAATTAATTACAATCCCACACAGTATTTTTCTACTACTATATACTGTTAGATCAAATAATTAATTTCATTAATAAGTGGCAGCTGCAGATGCAAGCAAGGAAAAGAGCACCTAAACAAAGTAAACAGAAACATAACACAATATAATGTTTACTCTCTTTTCAGGCAGGATGACCCTACATTGCAGTCAGGATTAGATTTAATCATACTGTGGCCTTATACTTTGCATTTGATGTTGCTCTAGACACTGAAGCAGAAGTAAAATTTGCTTAATATTTCTTATTAACTTCTATATTGTCATACATAAGTGAGTAATATGCATGAGCACTGAAACCACAGCTAATGATGGCATCTTTGCAGTGTATCTTTGATATAAATGCATGAACAAGTTCAGCATGCAGCAACATACTAAGGGAAAAAAGAAATACCTACTGAATGGTTAGGTTCTGTGGAACATTCAAGCTTTCAGGAACTACTAGACAGCACAAAGACACTTACTAGTCTGAAAGAGTAGAGATGAGAGGTTTTGTTTTACAGGCCAGCAGTTACAGCAACAGACAACCCCACAAATAATGCTGAAAAAATCAAATTCTGAAGTATGTCACTGCATTTCTATATAGTTTTCAATGCTCTGCAGTTCCTAGTGAATTGAATGGTGCTTGATAATACAGAACTTTCAACCACTAATTACAGATCTGAAGCCCACAGAGCCATAATTTCTTAGTCAAGTTGTTTCTTCTCCATGCTATCACAAATAAAAATAAATGATCAGCAGGTGATTGTATGAAGTTGTGATGATCATAAAATACATTCATATTTGTTGTAGATGTCTCATGGTATCATAGGAGGCAAATGTTTACCCTTGTGGGTTGGGCAGCTCTGACAGATTAACTCACCCACTCTAAGTGAAAAACAAAGCTAACTGGAGCAATTAATGATTGTTTTGTCAGTGAGATGACAAAATCATCATGCAACTTTTGTCAAGGGATTGGAAGCTATCTTCTTTTGACAGACATTACTTGAATGCTTATTTCAAAAAGCCTGAGTTGTCTTTCAAAGAGCTGAGGCAAGTGTTAATCCTGCTGCTCCTTTGCACACAAGAATCAAAGATTCCTTAGGCTTTTAATCTGCTGAGTACAATAAGGGACTAGCAACTTCTATCAAGAAATCTTTCTAAAGACTACAGCATTTCAGCAATAAAATAATGTGTTTGAACTTCAGCTATCAATGCTCCTCTTATGCAACAACAACAACAACGACACTGCTAGTATGAAGGACTATTTTCTTCTAAAACAAAACTAATCACACATGTTTCCCTCACAGGACTTAAACCAAATGTGACAATAAGCCATTATATTTAGCCTTGATAGAACTATTCATTTCTCCTCAAGATATTTTTTTCCTTCAAGTTGGCTCTTCTTTTTGCTTTGGCTCAAGTCACTAGAAATATCAAAGATCTGCACAACAGATGGAGCTTGGTTGTGAAGAATGCCTTTGGCTGGTGAGGATCTCTGCCTGGCAGGTGTCAAACCAAAATTAATACTGCACATATTATAGTGAAGTGAGACTGCGTTCCTTTCTGACCACAAACATGTATTAATAGAAAAAGCCACGCAGAGCAAGCTAAAACAGTACTATCATTCTATTGAATCCTACACTGCTTGGCATTTTATTTAATCACTTACATCCACGCAAAACAAATAAACAAAGTACAACAGGTTTGTTTAGTGTCTTTTTAAAGACATTTTGCATAGGTGTAAAAGACTCCACAAAATGCCATAAGCAACACAGACGTAGATCCCTGCTGGTTTCTTTTTTTCTTCCATTTTTTGTATCAGTGCTCTAAATGCTTATGAACTTCAGTAGGCTTTTTAACATTTCTAAATCCACAGGAAAAAAAGATAGTAGTATTAAAATACAATGCTCAGCTACAATCAGTTGCTATGCCTGGCTTGCCAAATGCAATTCAACAGCCTGAGTCAGACGACAGAGCTTTCCACGAGTGTCAGGAAAGAGGGCTTGAGGTAGCATCATCTGCTTCTCTCCCTTTTCAGATGAATGGGAGGCTTGGCATCACAACCAGTGCTCTCAAGTGCCAAGTCAGTTGAAGATACGCAAGAAATCAATTTGGAATCTCATGGCTGGTTTCACAGATCCATACTGTCCAACAGCAATTTTAGCTATTCAATGGGGCTGTAATTTTAGAAGGTCACAGCCACAAGACTTTCAGTTCTCTGTAAAGCAAATGTTAGAATGTATTTGTGTGTGTGCACATACATACATCTATATATATAGATATGTATATAGTATGTATGTATGTATCTATGTATACACAAATCCTGCTATTTTTTCCAAATCTTAATTAGACTATATGAAAGTCTTAAATACAAGCAAGTCAAATTCATTCCTTTTTTAAAATTTCATTTCTACAAATTCAGGTCATGGATCTGTCACTTGACCCTGGTATGAAAAGGGTGAAAAGGGGAGCATGGGTCAAGTAATTTCCGAAAGCAAGGTCCTAACTCAGAGAGCACTTTACGCCAGCAGGGACTGGATGAGCACTTCTTTCCTCCCTTGAGTCAGCAGTGACATAACACCCTGCAGCATGTGCTCAGCTGCAGGGCTCGTGGCTGCCCTGTGACATGGCTGGTGCCGGGTGACATGGCACGCTGATCCTCTGCAGTCATTAGAGATCCCAAGACAGCATGGAAAGTAAGGAGATGACTCACAGCTGCAACCATGCACTCGAGGGCTAAGGACCCAGTTACTTTTCTACTCACTCAGGAATAGCACTTTGCCAAAGGAACTGAAGTAAGTTCAAAGTTAAACAAGGTATTGGCAAATATTTGCATTACTTAGGCTATTTGTAGAAGATTTATGCTAGTATTAGTGGGATGATTCATATGCAAAACCTAAACATCTGAAAAAATATTTTGCTTAAACAATTAATTTTCATGTCTCATGCATAGAGAACATTTTCCCTCATAGTTCTGTAGTCTACTAGCTGCCAGACTTTGATCCAGAATTGAAATGTCAATCATTTTGGCTTTTGTACCTAACAAATCAGAAATAAAAATGTTTTAACACCAGAATGAAAAGGCTGGAAGATCAGCAGACCATAAAAGATTTGTTTTACTTGGTTTGGGATTTTTGCACAGCTATGTCTAATCTAAGAAAGGCTGAAACAAAACAAAAAGGCAGAACTAAATACTAGACAAATCTCTTCTGTCCCAGACATGCAGAAATACAGGTGACGTTTGTGTCCCTGAAGGAACTAAACCTGAAATCCTGCCACAAGCAAGACAGCAGGGCTGTCATTTCCTTAACAACTGACATCACAGGAACCTCTTAGAGGTAACAATGGAAAGCAAATCTTAAAAAAGGATTTTTTCTTTGCTTAAGCAAACATCTTTGAAGTTCTACAAACTCAGAAACAAAGAAATCAAGATGCTTTTTTTCCATAATGTTGAAAGTGTTATCACCACAACTCTAAACAACAAACCAACCTTCCTTCCTTCCTTCCTTCCTTCCTTCCTTCCTTCCTTCCTTCCTTCCTTCCTTCCTTCCTTCCTTCCTCACCATATGAAAATCCAGCTGCACTGCATCAAAACCACACAGTGCCCACCCACCTAACTGGGCCTTCCACTTGCACTTTAGTGTGTGGAAATATCCTAATGACAGAGGGCTCATGTGCAAGTTTACAAGCACCAAGTGCAGAAGACAGATGAAAATTTGGCTGCAATTCTTTGGTGTTCTCTGATCTCAGGAGATACGAGCTTTCTAAGTCTGTTACAGAGCTTGGGAGTTGAATGCTAAAGCCACAAGACTGACCTATTTAAGTATCTTTATTCATTCTTGTTGACTGAAAATGGGGGCTTCTTATCTACTCTAAAGAGGTTGACAAGAACATAAAGGTACTGCTACAACTCAGTCTTTTCAAGACATGCTATTTACTAGGCATTACATACTGATATTTATACTGTATTTGAGACATTTGAGAACTTCAGGCACCCCACGAAAAATCCTTGCTTCAGGCATCTTGGCATTTATACAGGTGTAAAGGTTTTCATGTCAAAATTGCCAAGTAAATGGGAATAGTCAAGCTGAAAACTGTAAAAAGCCTTACTGTTTTCAGGAAGCTCTGTGCAGGCAGATTGTGAGACTTGGGACAAGTATCCTTAGATTACCTCAAGAAGCCACATCTCCTTTTTAAACAATCCAGGTCTAAAGCATTTGACAAAGAGACTCAACAGACCCCCTCTGTAAAACAAGCAAAGAAAGTAGAAGCCATTTTTAATACGGTTCTTTGTGTCATGCAAGTATTTCCACATGCAAGTAGAGAAACTCAGTCAACCAAAAATGCCTGTGTCTGTAAGGCAGGAGCACAGATTTTACAAGGAGCAAGTCTGTTTGGAACTGTTTGGAACCAAGCTGAACAAAAGCTTGGTGAAGGAATTTCAAGCAACATAGAGAAATGTCTCAGAGACACAACTGAAAAAAAAAATTGTAGCTCTGTAAACCCACACAATCCTCTTTTAAAGACCCTAAGGAACACAGCTTGAGAATATCTATCAAGTAAGATCAGAGCTACATGCAGGGACAGCAGGAGGCAGCTGAAGCAATCTGCAGCACAGCTCTAGTGGTTATCAGTCTCTGACCTTGAGAAAAAAGATAATTACTGCATGAATGTCCACATTAGACCAAACCAGAAAGCCCAGGAAACTACATATCTCTGCTAGAAAGAGAAGGTGAGAACTCCTCAGGTTTTACACAGTGGTCTACAGCTCTGTATGTCCCAATCCAATATACTTTCTTTGACTGACAACACAGCTGTGGCTTTAATTTTGAAGTCCACATTTTTCTATGGAAATATATATATAACATCTTTGTGCTGCTCAACAGAAAAACAAATCCATCTCAACTTTTTTATTCCTCTGCAGCCTTAATTTAATTGTGCAACATTTGCTTTAGAAACATATTTGAAGATGTTTTAGATATGACCTCATTTATACAGCATCCCAGGCTTTCCAGGAACCCTGAACCATCAGCCTCCTAGCCTTTCTTGTATGTGAACTACAATCTTTTATGGCTTCCACACTGTACTGTCTGCATGCTCCCCATGTGACTGGGAGGGGAGATGTTCTGCTAAACACAAACACAAACACTTAGGGAGGGGAGTCTGCAGTCTCAGGTGTGGGTTGTGAAAAAGGCTTTGTATGTATTAGGTTATGTACACAGAGTTTGCCAGGATTATGCTCAAATAACTCCAAAGAGCTGGGCCTACACAGGTGAAAAAGGAAGAGCACCAGAGGAGCCAACAGCCCAGCAGTTCATCTATCCTGGATTTCCTGCTCATGACCACAGCTTTGAAAGGTGCCCATCTTCAGATGCTGATGGAGTCCTGCTTTACCTCTGCAGTTTTAATCAAAGACTTAATTGACCAGGTCCCAGAAGGGTAAATAATAGATTGTCCCAAGTAATCTTGAGTAAGGAACTGAGCATACTGGAATATGGAAATCCATTAAGGTACAGATAAAAAAAGGGAGCAGACAACCAAAGGGGTGATTTGCTATTTAAGCTAGAAAGGCTGAAATGTTATGGAAACAAACAGGTACATATCTGCCCCTCACCTCTACCAGCTGCTTCACATGGAATTTTAAGGCATTGGGTTTAATATGGAAAAACATACCTTTGAATCAAATTCTGATGCCTGCATTTACACAAAGTGATAGTTTTTCCAGGACAGTTCACAATGTAGATTCCTTTTGGCCTCTTATTCTTAGCACTGACTTAGTCTATTCCCACCTTCTGCCACCTTCTCAATCTCAATTCTCCTCCCTGCCTCATTTCACAATTGTTGGAGGATTCTGGAGCTGGGACAATGTGCTACCACCACATCTGCCCACCAGAGAAAGGCAGCTGGTCTGTTCCCCATCCCATGCTGGGCAGGCATGCAGCCCTCCTGCTGGATAGGTGGACTTGTCTGTCAAAGCTATGTTGCAAGTTTTCCCATGACAAAAATCCCCTCCTACATTTAAAAAACCCATTTGTTTTTTTCTTTTTCTCTTCCTTTCCCAACTTTTTCTCTCCTTCCCCCATTTTTTGAGCAGGAAGGAGAGTGACACAGAGAATAATGCTTTCCTCAGCTTCTGTTAGAAAAAACCCACAAAAATTTTCCACCAAGAGGGAGCTTTTACTGGTTTGTTTTGTTTGGTGGTTTTTTGTTTTGTTTTGTTTTGGCCCAGTAAGGTTCAGAGCCATATTTTAAATTTAAAATTTCCTAAATAAGGGTCCAGTTAATACTGTCATTTTGTGTGGAAGGTAGCAGAGACCTGGTACCTCTGTTTCACGTTGCACAGATTCCAGCTGTGTGGCAAGAGGTCAGCTGGAATTTTTCTCTTGAGCTGTATTTTTTCAAACCTCTTTTCAGGGTTGCAGTTGTATAAATCAAACCCTGAATCCCAGTGTAGATGTACAGCTTGTCAGGCTTTCCTCCTGCCAGTTGGCTCTGCACTTCCCAGTGTTAATTCCCACTGCCTCCACATGTTTGAGAAGGAGGGAGGAAAGCACTGGTGAGCAAGGAGAGGACCAGAGCAGCCAAAAGCTGCAGGGGCTTCCCCTGCATGGAGAGAGCATGTCAGATGGGTGCAGCTGGTAAGAAAAAGGTGTTGAGGCCACTGATTTTCCATCAGCATTGATGGGCAAGGCTCTGAGCAGGTTTGGGACCCTCCAGCCACTGACAAGAACAGTGTGTGTATGTACCACACACCGGCTTGGTGACAACTCAGGAGTCAGCCATGTTTCACGTGTGATTTGTCTGGGCAGATGGCAAGCATGATGGCTGCTGGGTTAAGATTTTGCTGCCAAACCAGCCCCCAGCTGTTTTCAGACTGCTGCTCTCTTTACCAATGCAAAAATAGCCATCTCCCTAATTTCCTCCTTCAAAGTATTATTTTTTTATATTACAGAAGCATATACCTAGCCAGACTATATAATTAACATGACACAATTTTTAATTATCTACCTACAACCATCCTCCTGCTCTAACTGGTGGTGTTGAAGGGTTGTTTTGCTGTGGGCTTTTTGAGACTACCATGAAAATTTGAATTCCCAGGTAAAAACTCACTCAGCACAGAGCCTGCATTACCAGGTGTAGAAGGTGACCTATCACTTTAGCTGTACCACATCTCCCATGAAAAAAAGCTTTTGACACAGAAACAACCCCAAATCTCACTTGCAATAGCAAGTACATAAGGCAAGACTGTTCCAGAAAAGACAGTGACAGAAACATACTTATTTAGTTTACTCCTTCATCAGCTGGGGTTTCTTCATATATTTTTGTCCAGGAATATAAGGCTAGATTGTTAGCTGACTGGGACCCTTCCATCAGTCTCCAAGTTTGTGCTGTGACCACAGGGCAGCACAGCTTCCTTTGGGTATCCCCCCTTCTGACAGCACAGCAGGGCTCACTAGCACAGCAAGCTGTAACTCCATGCCACCCTGAGCAGCAGCAGGGTGAAACTCCTGAAACTCAACAACTGTCTACAAAATGTGAAACAAGTGGAAATCCAACCTTGTGACCTCGTTGGTGCAAGCTCCAGACAAAGCAACACAAATACAGCTCTTGGAAACACGATGAGTTCTGGGGATAAACAACCAGCATCCTCTTTCCTCCACACCTCTGTGTTTGCTTGCTCCTAGAAATAGCGGAAGGAGCACCCCAACTGCGTGAATACACATGCACCTCTCAGCAGACCAATAGCAAATGTTGATCCAGCAACTGGAGCTGGAACACAGCAACCCTACACCAGCAATAAAGCACCACTGGGTCAGATGTTATGGTGTCAGCCCAAATTAAGCAGCATGAAGCATGCATCAGCCAAGCCAGCAGTCCTCCTTAGCTTCAGTGAGCCTTGAGCTGTGCTATGTGGAATTGCTACTTTCCACATGGAATATCTCATTCAAAGCAGGGGCTGTCACTGCAGCTGCAATAGCAGCACTGATTTTTAGTGTGATAAGCTGTATTTAGAGCAGGAAAGTATTGCTCGGTGACCTGAAAAGCAAACCAAACCACGAGTGATAAAGTCATGAGCTTCAGGTTTTAATATCTGGTGTCAGTCCCATTTCCCAAAGCAAAGAGTAGTTTATGAACACTGTAGACATTTTCTGTCTGAAGCAATACTAACACGAAATATCTTTATTTATACAGCACATGAAGTGTCCTGCATCCCCACCCACACAATGGTCTGATTCTAGATCCACCCTACTGTTCGTGGCAGGAAATCTAGGGGTGTTGCAGAACAAAACCAATGGGTCCTGATATTCTGCAACATCAGACAACGTGATTCCTTCCTCACAAGACTCCAAGGTCCTCCTAGACCCATTTTAAAAAAGGAGAGGGCAGGGAGAGGAGGGAATGGTAGACAGATCTGTGGTGGAACTAAAAACTCAAGATTTCTGGAGCCTTTATCATATGCTGTAATTGCAAAATCATGCCTCCTGTCTTCCACATAAACAGCAAACCTTTTTTTCAGGGTACGAGATGATTAGGAAATTCCCTATGCTCACCTTAATTTGGTTTCTTCCTTTACTTGGAAACATGATTTCAAAAAAAAGATCAGGCCATTAAGTGTAGTCTAGACGATTGTTTCCAAATACTTCTTTCAGCATGGAAAGGACCAACCATGGAATAACCAAGCAAGTCACCCTATTATGCAACAGGCAAGAAAACTATTTGTGCTGCTACACTATGTTTTTAATTCCTCTGAAGGCTGCTTTCCCCCAGGGAATTCCAGTAATCTGACTGATTGAAGTGTGTTTTGACAAGTTACAACAGTCCAGAAAACCCACCTACGAAATTACATCCTGGTCCCATCTTCCAAAGTAAACTGAAATCTTGGTATCACAGCTCATTTTGGAAAGTACTGTGCCATAGCTTTCATTTGTTATGAGAACATAGCTTGAGTTTTAGGTGTGGATAACAGGTGGTGTTACACCTATTGATGTACAGCAAGATGTAATCTTACCCTGTACCAGGATTTTGTACCAGCAGGGGCCCCATGGATCATCTCCCGAAATGGACCAGAATAAAACCACACAATCTTAATATATTCTTATGTAATCTACTTTCTTACACTTTAGATGAACACACTGCAAAGTCATAAGCTCACCCTGAAGGTTGTTTGTCCATCCCCAACAAAGTAAATCAGAACAAGCTGCCAGCATAGATGTCAGCCTGTTGGAAAGACAGGAATACTAGCAGAGTCTAAGGACCAGGCAATGTTATGCTGAGAAAGTCTTTTTACTGCTCCCACGAGTAGTGCTGCAGGCTTCATCATGTGCCACATGCCAGGCACACCACATGGTTCCCATCATGTAGGTTTTCTGCCACTACCCCACAAGCCTACCAGTCTCATACTGTCTTTTGCTTGCCACTGCCATGGAGAGAAAATATTTGACTGGGTATGAAGCTCTTATACATAAATAATTTAGGATTCAGACAGCAGAAGTTTTAAAATGCTAGAAGGGAAAGCATTTTAGCAAGTGAGTCCCAGTAAGTATGGATGGACCAACCCCATTCTGTCCCTGGGCTCAGCTCCAGCCAGGATGAGTTAGAACATCCTGGAGATATCAACTAGGAAGACAAAGGAGACAGAGGCACTGAAAACCTAGGAAGTCTCAGACTAACATATTTCATTTTTCCATATTTTTCTTCCTGAATATCCCAAAACAGAAAGCAGACAGATTTTTTTGCAGAAGTTACTAGGATTTATTAAAGACAGGATATTGATATGAAACATTCATGACCCTCAACTTAGCAGTATTTCTCTTGGATGGGGTAACGAAGTAAATTTATTACACATCAGTGCCAAGAAGCTCATAATAAAAATACAGATTATAGTTCTCAGATTCATCAACTAAAACCAGATATTGTTGAAAAAACAGTCCAGCAGCAAGAATGTCTCATAAGATGCTTGCACTACCAAAGCAACATATGAAATACATATTTTATCCAACAATAGGATACAAAGCAAACTATTTGATTTAAGGACCCTGACACAAAGGCAGCCTGTGAAGACATGAGGAGACCCCTTGTCATGTTATCCCAGGTGTGGAGTGTGGGGAGGAAAATGATAGATATGTTAGACATGGGCAAAGCAAGCAGAGATTTTATAGCATCCTGAGTTGATGATTTTATGAGACATGAAATAAATTAATAAAGCATGGATAAAGCAAGATAGAGAAACAATGCAACTTCTTGGGAAGCCAGGCTTCAGCAAAGGTTCAGGCAGATTACAGCCACAGCAAATCTTCACATCAATTCCACCCATATTATTTAGTCCCCTCTCCTCTTCCATTCTTGACCTTCATTGCTTCTTTACTGGAACATATCTAGTGAAGGATCAGTAATCGAGGGCTAATTTATTAAATTCCTGATAGTGAGATCTAAATATTTCATTCTGCTTTTGCTGCACACCCCATAAAAGTAAAGATATCTCTTCAAAATTGTCCCAGAGCTTGCCTGTGTGGCATCTGCATGGTCTGTATGACTGCAGGAACACCTAACACATCAGCCTGCTGTGAAAGGAGGAACTCATATGTCCCTAGGTATGATTGAAGGCATTGTCACTGCTGAAAGTTTCCATAAATCAGAGTATAACACACCAATCCTTTAACAACTCGTCTCTTCTCATTTCCAGACATACAACCAAGGGGAAAAATTTATTCTGCCAAGGATTTCCAGTGTTTCCAATTCCTCACTTCTTCCATCTCATCCTCAGGAAAAACAAAGCAAAGCCAAAAACTCACAATCCTCCCCCAAATTCCCAAAACAAAGAAAAATTAAACAAACAAAACAAGTAAGCACCACAGTGTTTCTAACTGCCTTCCAAAACACAACAAACAAAAAAGCATTTAAAATTGCTTGAGTTTGGGAAAGTTATTAACCATGAGATCTCTAGTGCGTGTCTGTGTTTAATAGAGAATGTAATGGAAAAATAGAACTTTAGTGACCATCCAAGAAAGATTTCATGAAAAACAGGGTGGAAAGGAGTTTGTTTGGATTTAATGTTTCCCCAGAAGCATCTCTAGTCCAAACATTACACCACAGGTCAAATGGAGGGGAGCCAGAAAGTGAAACACTTTAAAAATAACCCCTAAAAAGGAAAGTGAAAGTAGCCAGTCTAGTTAGAATCATACAATGCTTTGGGCTGGAAGGGACTATAAAGACTGTAAAGTTCCAATCCCCCTGCCATGGACAGGGGCACCTTTAAGTACACCAGGTTGCTCAAAGCCCCATCTAATCTGGCCTTGACACTTCCAGGAATGTAGAATCCCCAACACCTCTGGGCAACCTGTTCCATTGCCTCATCACTCTTACTAAGAATTTCTCCCTAATATTTAATCTAAACCTACCCTCTTTCAGTTTGAAACCTTGTTCTGTCACAACATGTCCTTGTAAAAAGTCTCCCTCCAAGTTCCAACTTTTGTGACCATAAAATGCAAATTCTGTGATAAAAACCAAATTTGGGCTCTGGTACCATCACTGAACATCAGTTAATACTGTAACCTACATATGGGAAGTCAGAAAAATATATGTTCAGCTTGTAAAATTCTTCCTGACTGGTACTACTGCTTTTAAGTAAGCTTACATTAAAATATTTCAGTTGGGAACTGACACTTTGAAATACTACAAACTATCCTTAACCTTCCATTTGTAGCCCTTTCAAGATGCCTCCTTGCAGACAGAGAAGCTCAGCAACGCTCTCCCACAAAACCACCTGCCAGCAATATCAGAAAACCTGTATGGGGCAGGTGCCTTGGTAATATTTCATAGCAATAAAGTTCATCTTGCCAGTCTGTTTCACACACAAATGAATCCTCACTTTACTTAAACTGTTCCTTCCAAATGAAGGAAATTAACTGGTTCAATGTCTGATAATGCTCAGACACTGCATTGTGATTTTCATCTGAGTTCATTTCTCATTTATAGCCTCTCTCTGGATCTCAAGGTTGAAGATGCTGAGGAAAGAGAGAAGGATGGTGTTGAGCACTATGGCAATGGAAAGCAGTCATATCTTGTCCCAGTAGAGTCTCACAGGCAGCCCTTGCAATTCCCTTGATGCCTGTCAAATTATCAAGATCACAAAATGCCTACAAGGAAATTTTTCTCTCTTCTCCAGCTGCTCTTTGAGACAGAGATGTGTGCCATTTAAAGGGGAACCAGAGGATTAAGCATTAAATTGCCTGACAGACTGAGCACTTGAGGCCCATGCAAGCTAAATATCTTCATCAAGATAAGACAATTTCAAGAGAAGACAATTCCAAGCTTCTTGTCAAGCATGACTGAGAAAGAAGTGATCTTACTAGAGGAAGAAATGACTAGCAGCTGAAGCACTCAAGCAAGAAATACAAGCTGTAGAGTAAAATTCTGACACAGCCTCAGAGTATGCTGAGAGGAGCTTTGAAAAGCTAATTTTTCCTGAGGCTCAGGAAGCTGAAGGGAAACCCCCTGAGAAGTCAGGGGAGCTGTCACCTATCTACTCTGATGATCTTGCAGGAAATGCTGTAGCGTGACAAGGTAGCAAAGGTAAAAAAATGAGACAAGACTAGTTCTGTATCTTGGAATTGACTCAGAGTGGGAAACATGCCCCAATACTGCAAGCTGAGCACTTCAAGCTTCAGAAGTAAGTAAGCTCCAGAGAGAAACAGGCAAATGCAAACAACACTCCAGGGAAAAGATGCTGATGAAAGGTATTGCGCTGTGTGCTAAAAAAGATAAAAAGGAGAGTCCTTCAAATAGCTGAAAGTTCCACAGAGGTCTGAACAAATGAAAAGTGGTAAGTACAACATGGGAGACTTCAAAGACTGGATTTTCATGGGACCTCCAGATGCTTTCCTGAAGGCTGAGGCTCCCTCTTTGCTGTGCACAGGGGGAATGAGACTTCTGAGAGCATGGTCCACAGCAGCTGGCAGACTGACCAAGAAACAAAGCAATGAGAAATGCTGAGCCCCTCAGTAACACAAAAGCCAAACACAGGGCCACAAGGAGGTTTATCTCCACTCGTGGTTTGCAGCCTAGAATTCTCTTCCAGAACTGGATAAATACTTCATTTCAAAAGCACACAATGTCATAGCCCTTGCAATGAGATATGAGAACTAGTGCTGCTTGCTGACACCCTTCACACAACACTCCTACACTCACAATTCATTCACAAGGAGGTTTGAAACCACAGCCCTCAGTTCCAGAAGACTGAACTGACCTCTCTGTCCCTCCAGTGAAGCAGTTCCTCTGGCTGCTCTCAGACACCAAGGGCTTGTAGGGCTTTCTAGCCTCCTGCCTCTGTTGACAGCCAGTGGTTGATCAAGGGCCTGCAAATGAATAGTGAAACTCGGTGTGAGCTGCTAAAGGAGATGAGTCTTGGGCAACGTGCAGCAGAACCTTCTGTCCCAGTGTGGCCAGTGGAAGCAAGGGAGGAAATGGGAATATTCAGTCAATTGAGGAAACCATCCTGGCCAGGAATGCCTTTGGTTTCTTAACTGCATGATTTAAAAAGAAAAAGAAAACAAACAAACAAACAAGTGAAAAGAAGATGAAGAAGGAAGGAAAAAAAAGGCTGTGGTAGAAAAGGCCCAGTAATCAATTAGTCAGTCATTTCCAGTTCAAATATTTCCACAAGTGCTTGGCAGTGTTTTTCCTATGTAAGGGATGTCTACTGCTGGTGAAAGATTTCTTAGATGTCAAAGAATTCCCCTTGATGACAAACTCTCCTCAGACAAGCTCCAGTCTGGGCAATTTCCCTTTGGAACCTTTCACAACTTGTTTGTTCAAGCATTCTGAATCTTCTTAAAAGAAAAGCCAGTTGGCTATCAGTCTCATTTCCAAACCTGACTCATTGAGAGAGGCAGTGCTGAAGTGTAGGAAAATTCCTAAATTTAAGACACCAGAAGCATACTACATACTTGACCTGAATACTTTACCTTTACAGAAAACATTTACACAAGTCCTTGGTGTTTCTCAAAAGGGTGTATACACAAGTTGTGTTTAAGAATCATTTTATCTGTTACTAAAATTCATTCTAATCTGGATTATAATTTGGCAACTGAAAACTGGCAATTCCTACACAGGAAAGTATCTAGGTGGTAAGTAAAGAGAAATACTGCCATCTTATATGTTCCGATAACCTAAACTCCCCCAGAAGTTCTAAAATCTAAATAATTTTATATTGTCCATTGCTTTGAATTTAGACTTCTTACAGAAAATGTTGTGGGACTTGTAGTCAGCCCCAGGAGCTGAAGAGGCTGAAGCCTAGCTCTACTAAGATTCCCAGTCTCAGAAGAGATTTACAAGATAGGGAATTTATTACCTGGCTCTGCAAGCAGGCAACAGATTGTTCCACTTATTAAAACCATTAAAGCATATATGAACATCACAGCACTTCTGCCCTCTTCTGATCTGCTTTTGAAAGCTTGTATCCTTGAAGTCACCTTCTGTAGTTTGCATGTTAACCAAATCAGCCATGCAGGTTCGTTGGAAATCTAGAAGGCCTTGCCAAGAAGCTAGAAGCTGTTCTTCCCAGTTCACACCTCCCCCCTAACACAGCTGCCTTACAAGTCAAGCAATGCACATATGAACACAACACACCTTAGTCCAAACTGAAGAGCAAAATACAGCTAAACTCTAATTATTAATCCAAAAGCAGAGCATACTCTCACAAAGGGACATACAGGCCAGCCAGCACACAAGTAGGATTATGAACAATAATCACAAAAAGGAAAATGTTAATTATGGTATATGTCTCCATTATGAAAAAAAAGGTCTAAAAATATCTACTCATTTATTCCCAAACTTCAGAAAGTGGTTACTATGCCAGTAACATAGCATCTTCAATCACAGCATTTGTGGCTTTCTCTTATTTTCTTTGTTGCTTATGCCTGCAAATCACATACAAGGACAGCTAATGAATATTCCTCATACTGGAGAATGCTCTAATGCTCTCTGAAAAAAAGGTCTAAATGATGCAGTTTCTTTTTCTTTGTGTGTTTGTGTTGAGGGTTTTTTAGCTTTGAAATGGGAAGTGAAGTGCTCATCAGCTGCAAAGCGTCCCTTTAATATCAGCCATGCAACAATTACCTCTGCAATAACCATCATTATATTAAATTACATGCTACCCTTCCTCAGCTCAGTGTGAAGACTAGCTATAGAATAAAACAAGGAAAAAAATCCAACCCACTGAAAAGCCATTGTAGAGTACTGTGCCCACACCACAAAGGTAAGTGTACTTCCTGCAGGGAAACTAAATATCAGTTAAAAACTGCCTGTCTTTGTTGGAAGCCTTAAGTGAAACCTAAGTGAAGGCTCCTCACCTGTTCCAACATTCATTTCACTGTAATGATGCAGTGCTATTGCTGAAAATACATACATATTGTGGTATAATTCAAGAGTACACAGTTATGAGGAGTCAAATAGTGAAGACAATTTTGCTTTCAGCATTTTCTTAATTTTTAATAATTTTCTTAGCAACCCAAACACTTTCATGAGGTCTGTTTTAGTACAGAGCATGGATTTATGAATTCTGCTCCTTCCTCTGAATAACCAGAAATAGTTTGTTTTTTCCTTGTTAATTTTAAAGATATATTTGTATTTGCTGGCTTTTAACAAACATGTGTACCATTCTGAGGTTTCAAAAAGAAATTTGTTTTGGAAAGTGGCTTGTTGAAAGTACATTCAAATTTTGCATCTTTTACGTCTTAGTAACTTCCAGATAGAATTAATTCCATTTACAATGTATAGGTTTGGGGTATTTTCTTTTTTTTTTTTGGTGGTGTCTTTTCTTAACTCTTAGCTTGATTGACTGCCCAGAAGCTGAAAAATCAGCTGCACTCTGATTCAGTTACTTACACTGGTAGTTAACTATGCAGGACAAGACACTCAAAGAGTCATTCAAAGAGAACAGGGCAATATAAGTAAAGTCAGGGTCAGTGTAGGTAACAACTCAGCAAAGGGTGACACCAAATAGAAAACAGGTCACAGCTATGCATGCATTTCAGCATTCTGAAAAAAAAAAAAACAAAACAGAAACAAACAAACTCCAAGAAGTTTCAAGATTTTGTGGGCAAGGCATGTTCCTTGCTGGTGGATAACTCTGTATCAAGGCCATGAGCAACCACAGCATCCTGAGCAGAGGTAAAGAGAGGCTGTGCAATGGAGGTGGACACTGATGGACCTGAAGAGAAAGATGAAGAGTCCTGTTCCAGGATCTGCAGTCCCAGACCACAGCTTGAACAGCAAATGACAAATCTCCTCCATGTCCTTGGACAGAAAAAGTTGGATGGAGGGCAGACTCCCAGTCCACAGCAGCAGTCTGTCCAACACTGGGCTACGTGTTGCACAAACCTTAGGATCATCCATTTGGTCATAACTTTGTGGAGTTCTGGCTAAGCTGGACTAGTAATAATGACCATGTGGATAACCAACATTTCCTGTAAAGAATGTGGAACTACTTTTGCTCGTTGACATATAACTAGGCTGTGAAGCAAGCACCAGCTGCTGAAGTTTCAGTGGATAGAGGGTATTGCCAACTCTATCACAGCCAATTTGCATCTCTGAAAGCAGTCATGACTTTCTCTTCGGCTTTAAGAAATCTTGTTGGAGACTGGAGGAACTGGTTGAGAAAAGAGAGGAGCACAAGCAACAAGACAATGATGAATGTCCCTGAACTCATTCTCCTGGAATAAAAATGCTGCTATTATTGGCACCTTTGGCAGCAATGAAATGCATCACAGGGAATCCTATTAGCTCTATCAGTTACTCATGAATTTCTCTTCTACTCTGCAAAGTTACAAGTGTTTTAATTTCTGAGAGTGAACAGCTAGCAGAGATAGTCCATGCAGAGAGCATAAGTTTGTGGGTTTGAAAGCTCTTATGTTTCCAGAGGAAAAACTAATAGGCACCTACTTGATTTTCAAGTCAAGCATGACAGAGACAATGTCCATCAAGGTCTCTACTGTGCATTTTTTATAAAAGTAAGAACCATAAGTAAGTACCATATTTATGGTTCAGAGTTCCAAAGTATTCATATGATGTGATGTTTTCAAAATGCCACATCAGAAACTGCATGCTCTACTGAGCTTCCCAAATTATTCTGGAAACATCAATGATCAAATCCTCAACTTGGGAGTCAGTGAGCTAAGAAGGAAAACTTTCTGCGGGAGTTTAACTCATCTGTCAAGTGACAGAACATGAACCAACATGAAACCTTTTCTGTAAATCTGCTGTTAAAATACAGAGCAGGTGCACTGAAGTCAGAGCTCTAAGGAACAAAGATAACATCTAGCAAACAGCAGCCCATTCATGAATATCGAGGTATCTTACAGCACATCAAAGCATATCTAGATAATCCTTAACTGGATTTTATTTCAGGCCATGCAGCACAAATGGCCACAATCCTTAACAAAAACACTTTTTAATCATGTTTATCATAGCTCCTAGACAATTTGTCGTCACTGGTTGCATCAGAGATGACATTGCTGCATTTTTGTTAGGACAGAGCACAAACCCCAAAAAGACAACATATTCTAAGCTATTTCCAGTTTCTTTTCCTTCTCTTGGGCAGAACTTCCAACTCCCACACTGCAAGACAGTAGGAATTTAATAATTTTGCTTTTCCAACCATGTGGAGGAATCATATACAAAACTTGATTAGTAGAAGAAGTTGATTAGTACTTTCATTTATTTATTTTGCAACATCCAAAAATTAGATTAAAGGAGAAAAAAAGATAATCCATTCACAAACAAATCTAGAAAGGGCAAATTTGAAGTCTAATAAAAATAAATGGTTGGATACATAATTAGGTTCATCTCACTGCCACGGGCAGTGAAAGAAAAGGGAAGTTGTACCACATTTGCTTTATTCTTTCATATCCTCATTGGAAGGACTCACAGGAAGCAGATACACAGAACAAGAATGATATGGACAAACAATGCTGTTAAACAAACTCGAGTTTTCTCGAGTTGATGCACAGAGTGGATGAGTGTGCATCAGGATGGAACAGTAACACATAAGAAAAGGAAAAACAATCTGGCCTCTGCCTTCCAAAGGAGCGCACATGATGAACTGAACCTGCCCATAGAACACATCAAGCTTGCAATTGCCTGGCATATACAAATGCCCCCTGGGTGAAATCTTGGCATAACTGAAGTATCCTACGATCTCTGAATAATTTAGGCTAGAAGGGACCTCAGAAAATCTCCAGGCTGTCAGGTCAGATCAGGTGAATCTTGAAAACCTCCAAGAACAAAGTCTGCATTGCCTCTCAGAACAACCACTGCTTAACCATCCTGGTGGAGAAAACATTTCTCCTAAGTCCCCATTTCAACACATGTCTGTTAACTCTTACCCTACGACTCTGCATCACTGTGAACAGCCTGGTTTCATCTCCTCCATCACTCCAACATAAGCAGTGAGGGGCAGATGTCAGGTCCCTCCAAAGCCATCTTTTCTGAGGTGAGCCAGGCCTGGTCCCTCAGCCTCTCTTCAAATGGCAGGTGCACCATCATGATAGCTCTTTGCTGAACCCATTCCAGTTTACTGATGTCTTTCCCATGCTCAAGAGACCAAAACAGGCCTTCATGTGTGTTGAGGGAGATAATCCCTTCCCTTGATTTACTAATTCCACTCATCTTAAAAGAGCCCAGGGTGCTGTCAGCCATCTTTGCTGCCAGAATAGTGTTGGCTCATATTTGTTTGCTTATATTGGCTTTATATTTGTTTGAATATATTTCTAATATATTCACATTCCCTTTCAACACAGTTCCCCCCACAGTCAGTCAACTGTTTTGCTTCTTTTCCAGGTGCAGGACTGCACATTGGTCCTGTCCTAGTTTCAGCCAGGACAGAGTTAATTTTTTTACAGTACCCAGGAAGGGTATGTGGCCAGACCCTACTGCTACACAATACCATCTCATGCCATTTGCAATGGGCAGGACTAAGGGACTCTTTCTCATTTGAGGACAGGGAAAAGAGTGGTGTGATGGGAAGGAACAAGTTGGTAGTTTGTCTTGGTTTTTTTCACTGCAAATAGTTTCTTTGTCTTATACCTTTTATTCTTAATATTGTTGCTGTTACTGTTCATTATCTTATCTCATTGCTGTTTCCAGTAAATTGTTTTTATCTCAACCTGTAATTTTCACCTTTTTGTGCTTCCACTTCACAACTCTGTCTGGGCATCAGGAAGGGAAAGGGGAAGTGGGAGGTGAGAGCAAGCAGCATGTGGTTTGGGAGAGAGCCTTGGTTGGCTGGGGGCACTGAATTGGGAGCTGCCATCCCTAAATCATGACAGGCCCTATTGCTTTCCTGTTGGCTCAGCCTGCCCAGGTCTCTCCAAATGGCAACCCTGTGCGTCAGCACACTGACTGGTTCCCCCAGTTTGATGTCATCTGTAAACCAGATGAATGTGCACGTGGCCTCCTCACCCAGGTCTCTGATGTTAAACAGGGCATGTCCCAACACAGACCTCATGCTTGTCACAGGCCTCCAGGTGGAACATGACCCATTAACCACTAAAACAGTCCAATCCAGCTCCACAGCACCATGGAACAGGATATTGCATTGCTTATACAAAACCAAGTGGGTTAACAACAGCAATATCTCAAACTGCTTTGTGGGCTACAGTAAGTTTCAAAAGGTCATTAAAAAAAGTACGTTCTTAACTTATTTGAAACTGAGTCTGTGAACATTAAGAGCCACCATCTGTGCAGATAATATATAATCTTCTTTATTATTTCTCCTCATGCTCCCCTCTAGGTAATATTTTCTTCTTTTATATTTAGGACATATCACCATGTCAGCAACACTCACTACAAACAAAGGAAAAGAAAGCTGTATGCATACCACCCTTGAACACAGGTGTTTACCATACATACCTCAACAGGCTGCTTAGAAAGAGAACACAGTAAGGAAAAAATTAGGCTTTTTCCTCACTCTACAATTTGCCAAATTCATACGCACAGGAAGTTCTAGAGGTTAAGTAAAACTGAGTTCAAAACAGATTAGATATATTAACAGGATAAACAGTCTCTAGTGACTACAAAACAGTGATCCAAATGCAGCCTTTGGACATAGTGAAGACCGACATGTCCCCATCAGTACCTCTTACCAGCTTCTTCCAGAACGCCGCGCTCAGGTCTTTTTTCAAGTCTCTCTGACAAAGAGGAAATGTTTTAAATACAGCCTCCCATTAAAAACCCCAACAAACAAACAAACAAAACAATAAACAAAAAAACAACTTCCCATCGTTTGATCTTAAGCTCTCACAGAAAAATCCTACCCTTTTGTCTCAGCTTCCACAGTACTCCAAGTTCATGTTAAATACCCCCACCAGGCTATGTTGCAATATTATGCACTGTGACATAAGAAACAAATTAATTCAGAGATACAAGTCTGGATCTGAATATGTGGACTAATTAAAAGAATATTTGTACTTTTAGAAATCTGTATCTCCATTAACAGGCTAAGTCAGCATCTTCTATGAGATAGCATCCATTCCCCAAGGAACTGGCTAACCTGGAGAAAAAAATCTGTTATTTGGTTCAGATAATCATTTTCCAACTCCTTCTACAAAATTCCCCTTTAGTATGCTGCCTACAAAACTTCAGCAACATTCAGAGGACAGAGGTGCGGAATTCAGGGCCTACCATCATGCAGATAAATAACATTTATAACGCACCGTGGAGCATGGTGGTTGGTTGGTTGGTTTGCTAAATAATTGAAGTGAACATGGGTTGAGATTTCTGAGAGGCACAGCAGACTTTCTGTTAGATGGCCTAAAAGAGAAATATTTTATTTTTTTCATAACTCAGGAGACAGAATTGTTTCCTGCTAATTAGGTAAGAAGCAATGAAATGTTACATATGCAGCTGGGCAGCATAAAATATAATGAGAAGGAGGGGAAGGTGATGTGGTATAGGATGATGAAAGTATATGGATATGATATTATGAGATAAAAAGTTTGGATAAGATATTTGTAGGGTTATTGTTACACTAATTATATTCAAAATCCAAAAGCAGGGTACATGTAACAAAAGCAGAGTTCATATAATAAAAATCAAATCCAGTGGTTTGATTTACATGGCTTATAAAAGTCCACGTATGTGGAGCTTTCCCCAAAATGGTGACTCTTTCTTTTTATCTCAACAGAACAAGATGATCCAAAAAGTAAGTATAAAAGGGATCTCAAAACACTGGTGGAGTTATCCATTTAAACAATCTTCTCTTTGATTTTGGTAACAAAGGAACTTTTTGCTTACATAAATGAATAACTTGCTTTTAGGTATCAAATTATTTATTCTTTGATATGAGAGTTTATGCCAAGTATGACTTGGAAGAGGAACCATCTGCAAAATGAAGTTGATGTTTTAAATTTGCATAATGATTCCTGGTCAGTCCCTAAGCAAATAATAAAAGGCATATAATAAAAATAACAACAAAACCACACATCTTACAGCTATGTGTCATAGTCAAAAACTAAACCTCACAACAAATACCACTTTCTCCGCAATGTGTTCATTCCTATCATCTTCCCAGCTCTATGCAGGAGAATCAGAGCTGTTCCTGGGCCCTGAACAAATGTTTCTAAGAATTATAATTGACTGATTTCTGAAATACATTATTAATGCTATTTTTATGAGAGGTATTTGAATAACCAACTTTTCTCATAGTTGGAGTTTCTACAGGTAAGTCAGCAGGTAATCTGCCTGAGATTTCCAGAGAAGGCTGCTGGAGTTCAGCGGGAGCTGAACCCTAATGCACAGACACGCTTTATGAAGTCTCAGACTTGGTTCACAAATCTGTTATTTCTGATTCATGGGACTATGGACACATTTCAGTATGATGTCAAACACTGCCACTGCTCCAGTGATTTCAGTGGGAGGATCATAAGCAGTGACAGAACTATGACCTGGCTACAGGAGCCTAAGTGTATTTTCTGCTATCGTAAGAAGATCATTTCACTAAATTATATGGGTTTCTTAATTTCTCCACACATTATTAATTCACAGCTGACTCGCCTTCAAGACTTACCCACACCCAGGATCACAAGAAATAAACAATATGTAATTGTTGTGCCTTCTATCTGGGGATCAGAGAGTACCACATCCACACTGCCATGCCTTTATTAATCAGCCAAATGTTTTCTGCATTTTACAAAATGACATGTAGACGTACAGTACTTTTGGTTTTTGCATTTGTTTTTCCAGAAAAGAATGACTGAGTTTAACGGAAGTGATGAGGTTCACAGAAGAATTACTGTGCAGAATACAGAACCACAATGGGAGAGGACAGATTAAACAGAACCGTCTAACTCCCTATTTCTCCTGTTAACCCCAGCCTTAAAATGACACTTTCTGCCTCGGTCTTATCACTGGATCATTTTCTGTCTCTTAAGGGCAAGTATGGGGTTCTTCAGCTCCATTCCTGTATGGCTGCACTATTCCAGTGACAGCAACTCTCTATGAGTTTCTTTGCAGATTTTCCAGTCTTCAGATTTTCTCTGTGGGTAGATCCCTTTGTCTGTCTAAATCATTGTATTCAGGTTTGCCCTATTCAGCATTTTCCCCTATCTAATCCCAGACTACAAACAGACAAGTGTGCCACTAGTTGAACTAACTCCAAGCACCACTGTTGGTGTTTTAGCAGGGCTGCAGCTGAGCTTCCTCATACTCTCCACTGTCCTCGGCCAGAGGGACCTGGGGACAGGTTACCAGCACCAAAGGGGCTCTCTGGCCAAACCTCAGGAGCAGATGTAAAGTGATCTACAGGCTGAACCACTGTTTCTTGTCCTAAGTATCAGCCCCATCTGCTGCTTTTTACCCCATCTCACAAAGGATGAGTGCTACAGCAACAGAGGGTGGCAGGCTGGGTAAGGGGCCACATGTGAATAAAGTTTGATGCTGAACCTCCCTGCTCTCTCTAGCATTTTGCATTATCACATGCTCTTTTATCACAGACTGCTGCCCTTGCACTAGGTTCAGCTGTGTTGGAATACAGGAAAGACTTATGTCTGGCTACAGTGCATCTACCAGGAGATCTTTCAGTCCTTACTAAATAGAAATATTTAATTTGTCAACCAGCAGTTTCCTCTAGAGGTTAGTGACCTCTCCTATTAAAAATATGAACCCTACATCTAATTTGAAATTTTCTGGCCTCAGATTCTAGCCACTGGCTCCTGTTATGCCTTCTGTTCCGGTAAAAGTGACCTTTTAGTAACCCCTTATTTTTGCATCACATATTTTCTCCTCATAAAAGCACTTAAATGTTACAAATGACCAACACACTAGTTACATTTTAAGAAGAGAACTCAAATGTTAAGTTTACCATTCTCCTTAAGTAATTGGAGGTCGTGTAAAAAATATCTTGTTGTCCCTCATTTCTACATTCTCTTAATCAGAGCCAAATGTTAGAAATATCCTTAGAAAGACAGAAATAGGCAAGACATCTCTGCTTGGCCTGGTTACACAGCATGACTCAATAGTGGCCACAGATTTGCAACACGTTCAAGCTTTTATAAAAAGGGGGAAAAAGAGCACTACTTATGCAGGCAGTGAGACAAAGTTACTCTCTGTAAATCTAGCACAGCATTGAGCACTTACTAATTATCAACTAGCATGGAAGTTAAAGAATTTATTTTTAACAAAAGGAAACAAAAAATACCCCAACTGGAATAGCAAAACTATGCAAAATCATAAACTACAGATTTTATTCTGATTTAACTTGAAGTAAGAAAAAATTTAATCATATTTGAAGAGCCATAAGATTCCAATGTTACTTGTAAGGAAGGCCTTCCTCCCTTTAATGCCTCAAGATTTCACATGTTATTGCTAACCTGCTGCATTCAAAGTTCCAAAATTATTTTTGCACTGGTTTTTGGGTTTTTTTTTTAAAACTAGAACTTATAAAAAATGCTTGAGAAGTTTTACTGGTTACTGGTTATTTGTTAAATTAACTGAAAATATATTTCTTCATCTTAAAAGTAGCCAGATTCAGGCTTAAAATTACAACTGAGTTTCACAGCTTTGAGAGATTTGACATTCGAGCAGCTAGTTAGCAAATTCACTGGCTGAGACACTAATGCAACAGGGTATTAGCCGTTCTATCCTCAGTGGTTTCCCAACAACCTGCTAACTCAGGCCTTCTCAAAGGAGATGACTGCTGGGTGGAGAGGCGAGAGCAGAGGATGTTGCTTATCTCAGCTTCAGCAATGCCTTTGACACTGTCTCTCACAACAACCCAGCAGGCCAGAGGTGTGGTTTGGTCAGATGAGTGGACAGGGAGATAAACTGACTACAAAAAAACCTGCTGAGCTTTACAGGTTGTGGTTAGCAGCACCAAGCCTAGCAAGACACAGCTGGAGTACCCCAGCAGAAGATCCTGGGGCCAAGACAATTTAGCTTCTTCATCAATGATGTGGATGCTGGGACAGTGGGTACCCTCAGCAAGTCCAGATGATAAAAAACTGGGAGCAGTGTCTGATGCACTAGAGCACCTTGCTGCCATCCAGGACATGGACATGCTGAAGAAATTCAGCAGAAAACCTTGCGCAGAAACCCTGAAACACAAACTTTGGGCAGCTCGACAAAATTAAATACCACATCCTGAGCAGGAATAATTCCAAACACCACTACAGGCTGGGAAGTAGCTCCCTAAAGAAGGACCTGGGCATCTTGATGAACAAGCTCTGGGCTAACAATGCACCTCTGCAGCAAAGCAGGCCAACAGTGTCCAGCAGTGCATTAAGCAGATCACCACCAGGAGGTCAAGGGAATGATCCCTCCCCTCTCCTCAGTCCTGCTGAGACACAGCTGCAGGGCTGGGTCCAGTGCTGAGATCCCCAAAAAAGAGAGACAGAGGCATGGTGAACTGAGTCAGCCAAAGGACCAGGCAGATTGAGAGGGCTTGGAGCATCTGACAAATGAAGAGAGGCTGAGAGAGCTGGCAGTGTTCAGTTCAAGGGCATCCTATTCAGCCTAACCATTCCTGACGGGGAAAGCAAAAAAGATGGAGCCAGGCTCTTTTCAGTGGTTTCCAGTTACAGGATGACAAGCAACAGGCAGAAATTCAAATACAGGAAACTCAGTTTAAACACAAGAATACTCCTCATTGAGAGAGTGATTGAACACTGGAGCAGGCTGCTCAGAGAGGTTGTGGAGTCTCCACCCTTGAAGATGCTCAGAATCTGATGGTTTACAGTACTGAGCAATATGTTCTGTCTGGCTGTGATCTCAGCAGGAGGTGTTAGTTTGGATTATGTCCAAGGGTCATTGCCACCTTCAATCATTCTGTGGTGATGTGACTATGCATGTGAAAACAGAAACTCTTTTCATTAGAGATATAATTTTTCCCCTCTGAGCAATCACTTGCCTTTCACTGCAAACTGGTTTTTGAAACTTTCATGATCTGTAGAATTGTTCTCTTGGCCATTTTAATAAACATTTCTTTTTCCATAACTCATTCACTCTGTTAAGAGGAATTAAATCCTTCCAGTCTAAAAGAGCGTAATGGGTTTTCAGGGTGAAAAAGCAGGAAGAGGAGAATAATACTGGATGAACTTCTTATGCTAAGAGAAAATACAACTGGTTATATTTAGAGAAGACAGCAAATGGACTCTCAGAAATGGATTTGTCAACACCTGTGATAAATGGAATTATTCATATGCTTGAAGTCTGGCTTGTGATTAAGAACATTGAACAAGGGTCAGAGTATCATGCAAAGAAGCCCTTGAATTCTGTTCAGTAAATGGACAAAGTTTAGAGCAACAAAATCAGCTAAACAAGCCAGACTAATATAAATGCAGACATCCCTGGCTGCCTTTTCACTGCTCATCCCTACTAATAAAGATATACCCACTAACCCTCAAAGTTACATCTTATTTATACACAGAGTTTCTATGCCACAGACACCAATTCACAATCAGTTTGGTCTACACTCATAAAGCTCTTAGGAAATTATTTTCATTTCAAACTCCTAAACATGGACATTAGAAAATGACACTAAGGTTCCTGGACATGTTCAGATAGAGCCAAAAACTGAGGTCGCTCTCACACATACATGTGGATTTACAGTGCACATCATCCTGAGATAGCCACTGATGTGCACCAGTCATAGGACAGACAGAACAGGCTGGACATGTATGACATGCACAATACACCATAATGGAAGTACAAGTTGTTTTCTTCATTATAGGACCTTCTTAGCAGAAACAGGGCACCAGGCTACCACAAATGTAAGACACTCTACATTTGTAAAGTACATTTGTAGAGTATCTTATTGTACTCTACATTTGTAGAGTATCTTACATTGTGCTTTAAGGTCAAGAGGACTGCAGGAAGAAGGACAAGAGAGATCTAACCAGTTTCATCATTGTTGATTAATAAATTAGCTTGGCAACCTGTTCTCATTTTAATTTAGATACTTTGGAGGGAAAATAAAATTGTAATGTGGGGATAGGAAATTTTAGAATAAGTAGTGTTGCAAGGGATTCCCACTCTGGCTGCAGTGTGGTTTGAAGTGTTGGATGTTTTAGGTTTGTTGTGTTGTTTTGGGTATGCAAGTTGCTTTTCTTATAACTCAACACATCCGAGAGCTGTGTGTTTTTATGTTGCTCAGAACACATCACTTCCTATAAGGCCGGTGAATAAATACAACTTAACGACACTCAGAGTTATTTTTTATTATTATCTTGAACATTTAAAGAATTCTTTTCTATTATTATATTGAATAAAAGAAATATGGGAGGGAACAATTTCTCCCTTGCTTGTTTGCTCTCCTTCACACAAAAAAGACATGGCACCCCCAAGATTATTTTGAAGTTGAACATAAAAATTAAAAAATGCAGCTCAGGTTCCTTATCAAACACCAGTAAATTTTATAAAGAAAGGACTGATCAGCCTTCCTCATCTACTGTAGACAAAAAGGGCCCCAAGAGGCCTCCAGTTCCCTTTATGTTTTGGTAAAAGTAAACTGCAATTCAGATAAAAAGAGAAATTCCATATTTTGGCCTTGATAAACAAGATTCTATTGAAATAAGCAAATGAATCTCAGGAATGGGGAGATGCTCTGAATATTTAAGCTGCCTGCTCTAGTCTCTCAAACCTCATAAAGTGAACCTAAGTTTCAAGGATTTTTTTACCAATACTGGATTTAGGAAGCTCTGATTTATTACTGAAAAAATGTACTTCAAGTCACTTTTAAATCCTAGCATGCTGTATAATAAAAATAAAAATAAAAATAAAATAAAAATAAAAAGCAAAGTAGCAAATACAGCTGGCAGTGCCTGGTTTCTGTGATCTCCTCTGCTATTTGTATCATCCCACCACGCAGAGCTCTCTCCAAATGGATGTTCTGGCAGAGGTCCCAGACACACATGCCACCAAGTCATAAGCAGCTCACCGTCACACCACTCTCGATAATGAGAGCTACAGCAGCAGTTCTTCAACATCTTTTCCTCTATGCAATCCTGGGATACATTCCTTATGTCCTGTCCTGCCTTCCCATCCAGATGGAGAACGGCTGACTGCAGGAGAAACAAGGAAGGGAGAGATGGGAAACTGCAGGCTGCCCCATGAGGGAGAGGTTGCTCTTGCAAGGAAAACCATGGGGAGGGCAGCCAGCAGAGACTGCGCAGAGGTAGCAGGAGCAGGCACCCACATCTGGCCACAGCTGGAGGAGGGTAGGCTGGCAGTCTCCACAGCTGGAGACTGGTACTGACTGGCCACTATTCCCACAATGCTCCTTGCTGTGTTTGCCCTCCTCCTTCATCTTCCCCAAAGAGCTGAAGAGTCCCCAATTCCACCAGCCCTGCCCTAGCCACCTCCTCCTGGTGCTCCCTTTGCTCTGCTCTCTGAAGCACACAAGGCACAACCTTTCCCAACCCCACCCCAGGGTATCCCACATTCCCCAACAGACAGAGGTGTGTCCTGGCTTGGCAAGCCCCTGAGCTGCATCACTGGGAAAGGAGAACAGCAAAACATTATATGGTGTGAAAAGCTGCTTGGATGAGAGGGTAGGCAGCTGGTATGTGAGAGGAGGAAGATTCAGAGGGAAAAGCTGCAAAGCAAAGTTGAGTCCAGGTGAGGCACTGAGTGGTAGGCACAGCAATAGCAGGAGAGAGAAAAAAGTAGACAAATATCTTCCTTCAAAAGAGCTGGAAAGGATTATGTAGGATTGTGACCACATTTTTCCCCAACCATCCAGGCCTGCCTTCCAGCCAAGCAAAAAGTAAGAAAGCTCATTTTTTATTGTGCACAAAGAAGTTCTGGGAAGCTTCTTTTGAGAAGAGTGGCTATTCCTCATTCTGGGGACAAGAAACAGAATTTTCTTTTGCACATTGCTGCAAGCACTGAGACAAGCCAGGTGCTAGTTCCCTCCTGAAGCCTGGGAACAGCCCTAAGCATACATAAAATACTGATGAGCCAAGCAGTTAGCTAATTCCAGAAAGTAACGGGAAGGAACAGCAAAAAAATCCACCAGACTGTAGCAGCATATGTGTAGGCTGGAAAGTGAAATGGATGCTGTTGGGAGGGGCCAGAAAGGATGATAGGTGAGGACAGGGGTCGTAGCCACACTCGGGTCTAATAGAAAGGACTGAGGGTCTGGAAACCAGAAAGTTGAAGCATGAGCAGCTTGAGGTTTTTATGAGAAAAATCACAAAGAATGTGACAGCTGGGGGGAAATGAGGAGATTCTCTAAGGAAGGCACTGAAACATATGCATATACATCACATCAGTGTCTTGCTCTCTAGGCCAACAGTGTAACACATACAGATGTTCTCTGTGCTCCACGCTGGGTACCTGCGTGGGTTTGGGGGTACACTGCATCACCAAGAGGGAGGAGACACTGCTGATCAGGATCTAGCACAGCTCTCACCATCCAGCAGAACACACCACAGTCCTGAAGTCAGATTTACCATTCTGCTAAATCAATGAATTTGCACTACATACAAGGCAAAGACTAAGGAGGACAAAGGCAGTTTCTCATTGCCTTTTTTTTGGATGCAACATGAACTTCATTATACAACTTTAAATCAGCCTCTCACATGCAGGAAAGAGGTCTCTCTTCCTTACAGGCCCACTAGCTGATGTGACTGGCAGATGAACTTGTTGGCATGTTCTGGGGTGCTGGTGGCCATTCAGAGGATAGGTAGCATGAAAAATCACCAGGCATCTCTGGGTTATGAGATTTTGGATGGTTTATCTTACCCACCTTTGTGGTCAGCATAGCTGAATAGGAGAAAAAGCTGTGGTGTGTTCCAAGAAAAAGGAGGGAGAAGAGGATGACAAGCATGAGACAGTACAGTATGTGCCAGCAAAAGCAGGGACATCATAAGGGTAGAATTTGCTGCCTTTTCCTGATGTATTTGTGAGTCCAGCAGGGCTGTGGCAACCACAGCAAGCACCGAGTCCTGCATGAGGCACTTTTGGAGTGGTACAGCTTCAGGGATTCAGAATGCCCCTCCTTTCAAGAAAGATGTTGTGCAGATTGCCTGACATTTAAAACATGTTTTATCATCAGGGCAAATACTCTTTCATAATTTCAATTATCTACCAATAAATCATTCCAATGAAAATTTGCTTTCCAAGACAGCACAGGCATTTACCATAACTGCCTGACTTCAGCAGCACAGGCAGAGATTTTTTCTAGAGGGATCTTGGGTTCTGGTGGGTTTTTTTCTTGCTATTTTTACACATTTCAGCCAGCCAGAGAACTCTGCCAAATAGAATCATGGTATGTGAAAAAACTCATAAGGTTTAAATAATTAATGTCAAATACTAGAAGTTTAGTTCTCAAAGGGAACCTGAAGAAAAAAGCAAAATCACGATTGATATCTCTATTAAAACTAAGTCTGCAGTAAAATCCAACTCAGTTGTTCCTCAAAAGGGAGAAATTGCAGGTTTGGAAGAAAAAACACCTTACAAATACAGGGCTTCACTCAAGTTATCTGTTACCTGAAGTGAAGAAAGGGATGTTACTCCTGTCACCTGTAAATGCTAAAGGGTGGACCCAAGCCAGTCTCTACACACAACTATCAGTGGCACCATGACAAGCAAAGGCATGCATATTGTCAGCAATGTCATTTTCTCAGCATTGAAACTATAATTTAATTTACTGTGGTTGACATAAAGTAAACACCAGCTATTGAAAAGGATATTTTCTGTATCATTAGAATGCACTGAAGAAATACCACTGGAGAAAAGGAATAGCTTTGACCCAGGAAAACTGAAGTGAGGAAACAGAAAAGGAAGGCAGCAGAAAGATCAATCTTCTGGCCCATCAGTCTAAAAGAACAAGCATTAAATCTTCAAATGGGTTGTAGATCCTGTGTCTGGTTCTGAAGGTATTCTGCAGAAATGCAGGAATTACGTACTGCTTGCTTACAATGTGCTTGGCTAAAAGCACACAGCTAATGTGTCCTATGATACTGGGCCTTGAGTGAAGAAGTGTGAAATGTGTCCCAGGATACATGCCAGGAAAAGGAGCAGGAAGGTATTGCTTTGGGAAGCAGCAAGTCTTAGCTTTTTGAAGGCTGTTTCAGGGAGGCAAGATACAGGCTCAAAGCAGTGGCCTGTGCGTGCTGGATAAGCTGCCAAGAGCCAGGTTTGGTGCAGAGGGAAATAATGAGTCTTCTGCAGAGCTATGGAAGAGCCGATTTCACTACCAGCTGTTGTCTGCTTTGGACCTGCTTTCTCCTTAGATACTGTTGGAAAAGACCCTCTTTGCCCACATCAATAATTCTACCTCATAAAATAAACCTGGACTATAATAAATGAAGTACTTGCTGCTGTGCACTGGCTGACTACCAGGAGTGCACTTGTACTCTTGATTGACCACTCAATTAAGCTGAGCTCAGAGTCTTCCACCAAAGACATTATTCCCTTCTCTCAGATGGCAGAAACTATTGTAATCCCAAGAAGGATTAACAGAGCTGTATCATTTTACATCATGTGGGAACCAGACTATTTACCTCAAACTGCATTTAGTTTCATAGGCCTCTTATTTCAGCTTTTCCTAGGAGTTATTATTGCGACTCTGAAAAGAGAAAGAGAGCTACACTGGGTACTAGGACTCAACCAGACAAGTTTGGCAGCTGACACACACATTCTGAGATAACAGAGCAAGTGAAATTCAGTTCCTAAAAACAAGTTTGAATTCTGCTGATGTGATATTTTCTTGTGTTTCGCATTTACTAGTCTTGTGTTTCCTTCCCTCTTCTCTCTCTTTTTTTTATTTAAAATAATTTGTAAAATAGTAGGCAATAATAAAAAATCTCTACTTGCAGCCTCCAGTGACTGACAGAGGGATTGACTTCCTCATTAAGAGCAGGATAGGGAAGTGCAAGCGTAAGGAAAATACTGCCATGGTCTCCTCTGAATACTGAGCACCACTGGACTTAAGCCCTGAGAAAAAAACAATGAGAGTGGAGAGAATATGAAAATTGCACAAAAAGACTAAAGACAGAGTACACCTAAGGAAAGATCTGGAAAGGTAAGAGTATAAAATGAGAGAAAGATTGGCTTGCTTAATGCAGAAAGTAATTAGAAAAATTAGGATAGAACGAACATTCTACTTTCATAGAAGTCAGTGAGAAGAAAAAGCCAGTATGTTTAACAGAAGAACAGCAAATGGCAACAAGCTATTACCTAATCTCTGTATCTTAAAAAATTCTATTTTAATTATTTACTTATCCCTTCCTTTTTTTGTTTTGTTAGTAAAATCACTCTCTTTCAGAGGGAAGTGCTTGTTTGTTTAATGTAGTAAGAACAAATCTGCAATTACTGTTTGTGGGGGTTTTGCCCCATGAAGTATAATTAAACCATACTAAACAATTTGAAAATAATACATAGAGTAAAAAATTAGAAATCTCTGTTTCACTGCTTTCCATGCCTCAAAATAAACTCAATGAATTGATGGCTTTATGTTTTCAAATTCTAAGTAGAACATTTCTTAGTTCCAGAATTCCTGGAAAACAGTAACTAAGAAAAAAACTAGGAACAGCAAAAGCTCAACAAATAGCAACTGTAACTTAATAAAAATTTACTTAATTTTGTACTCAGCTGCAGGAAACACCTGCAATTGTAACAGAAATTTTGGTCTCTCACTCAACTATCAAACTGAAACAGGTCATCAATACTTTAATATGTTCTTAATGTGGGTTTTGTTAGGGAGGGAGGATCATCCACTAATTATTCAAAAGCTTTAAACTTTCCTATTCTACAGTAAAAAAAAATTCTCAGTCTTGAGAAAGAATAAAAATTTAAAGCTCTGTGACTCCATCAACAAATAGCCTTTAATAATTTCCCACTTACTGTAAAATATTTGCATGAATGTTAAGAAATAATTCTGAACATTTCCTTCACCTTCAGGCTCAAATGCCCAATCAGAATTTATCATATTAGAATTAATCATATTAAAGGAATATGCTGCCCTCATCTATTACTTAGACTTTTTGAAGGCTTCAGACAGTAAAAGTCAAGTTACAGAAGGATCTTCATTTTTCAGGAACATATTCTTAGCAATTGCAGCTTGTTAATACAGGCAGTCGAATACTAAAATGCTTTCCTGCAGTGCTGCTATGCTGGGGGTTTTTGGTATGCACTGTAGTCAGATGTTCCTTTAATACAACAGCAAACAATATAAATTTATCAACTTTTACTGTGCTGTGTGCAACTGTCCAGTGTTAAATCTTTCTAGTAAGCAATTCAGCAGCTGGCTGGCAGGGAAGAAGACTGGTCAGGCTGAATAGAGTTTTGGCTGGAACTCAGAAAAAAAAAGGAGAGTTTATGACCTTTGGAAGAAGGGGTAAGCAACTAAGGAGGATTACAAGGATGCTGTGAGGTTATGCAGGGAGGAACTTACAAGTGTCAAAGCCCACCTAGACTTTAACCTGGACAGTGCATCCTCGGTTAAGTTTGCAAACAACACCAAGTTAGACAGGAGGATTGATCTGCTGGAGGGCAGGAAGGCTCTGCACAGGGATCTGGACAGGCTGGATCAATAGACCAAGGCTGCACTTGGGTCACAACAACCCCATCCAGTACTACAGGCTGGGGGAAGTCACTGGGAAACTGCTCACAAGGAAAGGACCTGATTGTGCTGGCCAACAGCAGCTGAACATGAGCCAACATGTGTCTTGGTGGCCAAGAAAGCCAAGGGCACCCTAGCCTGTGTCAGCAACAGTGTGGCCAGCAGAGCAGGGCAGTGATTGTCCCTCTGTACTCAGCACTTGTGAGGTCACGCCTCAAGTATTGTATCCAGCTCTGAGCCCCTCACTGTAGGACAGACATTGAGGCACTGGAGCATCCAGAGAAGGGCAGTGAAGGTTAAGGGTCACAAGCCCTATGAGGAACAACTAAGGGAACTGAGGTTATTTAGCCCAGAGCAAAATGGGCTTAGAGGGGAACTTATCACTCTCTACAACTGCCTGAAGGAGGTTGCAGACAGGCGTGAGTTGGTCTCTTCTCCCAAGTAACAAGAATAGGACAGAACAGCCTCATGTTGCACCAGCGGAGGTTTGGATTGGATATTAGGAAAAATTTCTTCACTGAAAGATTGGGCAAGCATCAGAACAAGCTACCCAGGGAAAAGGTGGAATCAGCATCCCAGGAAGTACTCAAAACACATGCAGATGTGGTGCTTAGGGACATGGTTTAGTGGTGAACATGATGGTAGTGGGTTAATGGTTGGACTTGGTGATCTTAAGGGTCTTTCCTAACCTAAATGATTCCATGATTGTATGAAAAATCTCCTAAATAAAGGTGATCGTGTAGGCAAAGAATGAGCAGCAGAGGGAAAGGGGAACATGAGGAAAATGGTAAAAGGGGAAAAAGAAGGAACATGAGCAAGCAGGATGCTCCACTGACAGTAGAAAAGATGGAAGACAAAGGATTTGTACCTAAGGAAGAAGTTACACATGATGGGAGGCTGTCCTTAACAGCTGAAAACCTGTCATCTAACTGGATCTGTAAATAAGAATGGCGTATCAAATGGATATGGAATTTGGAGTTAAGTTTTTGAACAACACTGCCCTTAAAAGATATGGCAGTGGGCAAAGGAATGTTAGTGAGTAAAAAAGAATGAGAAAGAAAACAGATTCAATACTATAGAGTGCAGATTCAATACTATAGAGTGCAGTAATTGAGAGGAAACACAGGATTATGCCTAATCCAGTACGGGAAATGGATGTGGTTAGTGAGAAACAAGTGAAATGATTGTGTACCAATACTTAGGTCATATAGAAGAGAAAAAAAATTGGAATTTCAATTGCTGATCCTAAATGTGAAGCAATATATTGCAGGAATAACAGAAAATGCAATCAGGATTGGAGCACAACTATGTTTGGGAAAGCTGAAAAAAACCCTAAAAATGGTGAACAAGAACTGAACATAAATAATGGCAATGAGACGAGAAGGAATAACATAAATAATACAAAATCCTTTTAGAAGGAAGACACTTTGCAGTAGATTCTCAGTTCCTTTAAAACATATCTCTTCCTCTTTTCCCCCAAAGAAATTTTTACTTGGCACCCAAAAGACAATTCATAGTAGGAAACGAGATTTTAAATTATGAGTTAGAAATAACAAAACAAATGGATCTAGTAGCAGCAGAGGCCCAGTTATCTCTGGATGTGAGATTCTATCTTCTTCATTAAAAACAGTTAAACAAGGATAGTGGGCTTTCTTAAGGTTGATTTTGGGAGTAGCAAAGTTTTCTGTAAAACAATTAGATTAAGAAAATAATGAGTTGTGAGACCATTATTTGGAGTTTTTTTTACACCAAACAGAGGGATAATTAAAATCCTTGTAATAAAAATTCAGGACTTCAAAGGGGCAATTTTGATAAACTAAAATAAAATAGTTTATTAAATATTCACCTGGCCTGAGGAGGTATCAGATGGGAAGAACTATCTGAGGTCTTGAGGCATTGTTACAGAACTATAACTGAAAAAGCAAGACCAAGAACAGAAGGACTGAAAGCCAAATTTATGCTATAAACTGGAAACCCATAAGCTGGAAATACCAAAGAGAAACTCATAAAATAGCACAGATAAAATCATATATATATAAATATTACATGACATTATATCGCCCTGATATAATCATAAAAGACAATGACACTGCTGAAGTGGGAAGTGGATCAGATGTGCTTCTGCTAGACAAAGGTCACTGCAGTGCTCTTGCTGTACAAGTCAAGAGTTCAGCTCAACCACTGAGCAAAGGTTTTCATTACCCATATTAAAGGAAACTGGTCTCAAACTGGTGCAGAGCAAGCTTACCAGGGTGGTCAAAAGAACAGATAAGCTTGGCCTAGACAAGAAGAGGAACCTTGGTTAACCTTGGAAGAGGTAGACTTCTATGAGAGCTACAAGGTTTGTTTCCATAAATATTTTGCAAAGGCAGTAAAAGAGCTATTTGAGCCAAACAAGAGTGTTAACTTAAGAACAAGTGGATATAAACAGGCCACAATTAAATTCAGTCTGAAATTAGAAGAAAGCTTGTAGCCTGACTGCACAGAGGTTTTGGAACATAATTTTAATGACAGCAGTGAAGACAAAGAACTTAACAGGATTTTGATCACTTTGCAAATGGCATAGCAGGAGGAGGTTGCCTGGAATAGTGAGAGAACAAATGCTAGGATCAGGAAATGTTTTCCATTCCTAATTTAAATTTAAAAAAATGTTCACTGAGACTTGGCAGAAGCTATTCAGTGCTGTGTTTTAATGGCTGTCTTTGTTATTTCATGAAATGCACTTAAAAGGATTGTTAAAAAGAAAAACCTTTCTGTTGAAAGACAACATGGTGTTTTTATGAAGTACAAACAACAAGTATCCTGGAATCCTAGCCAGCATACTGAAAGCCCATTAAAATAAGTTGCAGCAAATTCATTAGGAACAGTGATAACTATAAAAATGAGGATTATTGCAACAGCCCAAAATTCATGCATTCTGGAGTTATGTATTTTGGTAAAATTGATGATAGGAAAAACCATCTGTGGTTTGGACAGTGGACTGGGAGTTAACAGTTCAGTTCCTGAACCTGACATAAACTTTAGGGAAGCCATTCATTCTACTTCTTAATTTGCTAGCTGTAAAAGTAAAATAATTATCTTCTTTTCCCTTGCCCGATATATATCAAGGTCTCCACACCTGGAGATGGTGACTGTTGAGAACACCAGGGCTGGTTCTCATATTACATTTCTCATGTTACTGTGACCAGCAAATCGATCATGCAGGATGACTTTGGCTCTGCTGGTTTATTCCCACTGTGCTGGCTTCTAGCAACAGACTGAGCAGTGCTTTTACAAGTAAAATCACACTACAACTTGGAATCCAACCATGACAGAAGTCAACCTTTCTATATCAACCTGAAATATCAAAGCTCTGGCTTGTAATTGAATAATAAGTAAATGGAAGACAGTGCAACTATAACCAGTCATCACAGTCAGTCACAAAACTCTCATATTAGTAACTCCAGTCTTCACATTTAAAGGTCCAGATCAGTCACACTCTTTAGATTTAAGTAAAAAATTAAACAAACATTACCTACATCTTTAATATCTTTTCATAGAATATACTCTATATTTTAAGATGTCTCTTTTAATGCTTGTTTTATACAACTTCAGTATCTCCCACCAACATAACAAAAGGAAATGGGATGAACCCCAAGGATTTCAGTGTAAGCAGAAAACCTTGCTGCATGTCTGAAGAAGTTTATGTGAAAAAACAAGGTAATCCTTGCAAATTCACATTTGCATAAAGGTTGACTTGTTTTAGTCCATATTTTGCCATGGAATTTCATAATTCTCTTGCTTATTATTATTTCTACACCTATAAGGAAACCCATTATACCTCCTATAAATTGAACACCTACAAACTTTGATCTTCACTTAAAAATCCCAGCAGCTATGCATTAATAAGCCCTACTTAATATGATGCAGGACAGATTGTACCTATCTGGTATGCAGAGAGCAGAGCTTTATTATCTTCCTTCTGCCAAAAAATTCAGTGAAGAGATGAAGCAGTTCTTTGGATAGATCTGGAAGACTGCCCACGTTACACAACACTCACATCAGGGCACACATTGTTTTGGGTTACTGCTCAATGGCTACGTGAACGGAGCAGATTAATCCCGTGCAGAAAAGCAAAGAAACAACCAATGCTTACAGTGTGCAAATCAGAAAGCAGCCACTCACGGTAACACTGCTGGGAACTGTTTTATACAAGGGAGACAGACAGATAGACACTGCCTTTTTGCATGTGAAGGTGGATTGGAAGGTCATGCATTGCACACAGGCCAAAGGAAATGCTTCAGGTCTTTGTGCAAGGCTTTCTGTAAATAACACCAGCTAATCATGTGCCATTATTCTTCATCAGAAGCATTCCTGACTTTACAGATCCAATCCTAAAAGCAAAAAAAGTTCACATAGGTCTCCTGAACCTGGGAAGAATGCTGATGAATGAAGAGGAGATGAAGATTAAAGAGAAAGCATCTTCCTGCATACAGCTCTTTATACAACTGGAATTTGCCTTTGAAGGCTGATGGTTTTATTACATGGCCACCACAGGCAGCATCCTTGGTGAGAGCATACCAATCTCTCTCCTTTAAGTCAATCATGTTTGGGAAACAGAAGTGCATCAAACACAACTCAATGGGAAAGCAGATCAGAAGTTAAATCTATCACAATCTCCAGGCACCAGATTCCAACAAGCATGTTCTCAAATTAAAGGAGGGAAAAAATCATGAAAGGCCATGCAACACCAAGACACAAACTGCAGCTCATGAAGCTTCCAAGTTCCAGCCTCCAGGAAAGGCATGGCAGATACCTACTGCTATGGACAGGTCTTCTAGCAGCTTTCCCTCAGCCATTGGGCTACCATCCTAACTGGAAACAAGTTGCTGAGACAGATGGTCTGCCTTCATATGACCATCCTTAGATCTCCTGGAATGAGTCCACAGAAGAGCCATGAAGATCACTGCAGGGCTGGAATTGTATGAAGACAGGCTGCAAGAGTTGGAACTGTTCAGTCTGCAGAAAAGAAGGCTTGCTGGAGACCTTATAGCACCTTCCAGTACCTAAAGGGGCTACAAGAGAGCTGGAGAGGGACTTTTGACTAGAGCACATCGTGACAGAACAAGGGGGAAAGGCTTTACACTGGAAGAGGGCAGATTTAGGTTTAAGAAGATGTTTGCATGCAAACACTCTTCCTAACATTTATTTATTAGGAAAAAATTCTTTCCTCAGAGGGTAGTGAGGCACTGGAACCAGTTCCCCAGAAAAGCTGTGGATGCCCCATCCCTGGAAGTGTTCAAGGCCAGATTTTACGGTGCTCTGAACAACTTGGTCTAGTGAAAGGTACCCCATGAGCCCCCATGGCAGGAGGGTTGGAATGAGATGATCTTTAAGGTCCCTTCCAACCCCATGGTTATTCTACGATTTTTATGTTTGTATTTTCTCAAAGTTTGTTCACACACAGAAAAAATAGACACACAATATGCTTCTTCAGAGTCAACACATGGTTTAGTAGAAATCAGTGATAACTTCACAAAATACTGCCAACCCCGAGGGGTTTACAAACAAAATGACAAAACAAAATAAAAATCTGGAAATAGCAGAGGGAGAAGAGGAAGTTCATCTTACAAATTTTTGACTAGCTAATTTGTTTTTCACAATTTGTTTCCATAATTGGTAGGGGTGATATTTTTACATTATCAAGAATTCTTTGCAGGATTCAAGCTCTTTTGCCATAGGAAATTTAAGCTCTAAAACTGCTACAAATTGCATCAGTACAGTATTCAGTATGTTATACCCCCTAAGACTGGAATTTCCTTGGGTTTTTTTCTCTTCTGGTGTTCCTCAATATTAGCTCACATAATGAAGATTGCAAGTGTAAACTGAACCTGCTGATGAAAAGGATGCAGAGCTCTCTCTCCTACATCAAAACTCAGGAAAGGTTTAGGAAGAAAATCAGGGCAGTGTTTTATCTACTGCAGCATTGAGACTTCTCTCCCTCTGCTTATATGGGGGTAACCTGAAGAAGATTCTCAAAATATTTCCTTGATTTTGGGACATTTCTGGAGTACCACAACATCCCACTCTGGTGCTAATCCCATGAACTACCACTTAATTTCACAGCCATAAGCCTAAACCATGAACATGACTTTGGGGAAGCTGCACCTGCCCTAGCTTGCAATAGGATTCTTGCTGGCACACCTACAACTGCTTGCTAAACTTCCTTTCCTAAGCTGTATGGCACCAACAGTAGGACTGGCACCAAGAATCTATGATAAAGGGCAATGTTCTTCTCTTCAGTCTGCTCCCACCATGTCAATCTGAGATCTTTTTGGCCTACCCTGGGCCTGGAAGAAGATACAGCTCAGCCTTGAATATTCTCTCTGCCTTTTCATAGTAATGAAAAAATCAATGACCATAGAAAAAGTATTAGTCTATCAGGGCATTCTGTACCACAAGAACAAAATACCTGAGAATGTCATGCCATGCCAGGCAAATTACAGACAAAAAAACAGAAGAGCCTCCTGGTTATAAAGTATCCTGTTAATCTTTGCTTTGCTCTTCCTTTGGCAAGCAAGAGTCACAATGCTAGGAATTTTACATAATTCATTTCACTGCCAATTAACTCAAAATTCTACTGATTCAGATATTAGTGGGGGGTGGGGGGAGGAGGAGATTAACTTCTCCCCCTTCCTAGCCTCAATTTCCCTTGTTTTCCATCACCCTCAGTCTGCTGGAGGACAAGCAGCACAGGCAGCTGGGGGAGGCAGCTACTCCTTTCTGCTGTACCTCCATTATTCCTTCTCCCCACATCTTGCTCTTCCTGCACTTCTGAGGACCAGGAGTGGTCCCACAGACGTGGCCCTAGTGATGGTCCCTTTCCAGATGTCTCCTCCTGCTTGCTCGTGGCAGCTGCTCTTCCCCAGGCACAGGTGGGCCTGGCAGTGGGGGCTGCTTACTGACACCCTCCATGGGGCACCCCACAGCCTCACTCAAAGCTCCTAACTCACACCCCAAACCCCACTGAAAGCAAAGCCCCAGAAGCCAGGGTTGTTGTAATTTCAGAAATCACACTGTGAGACCTTCTTTTGAACCAGCAAAATAAGGGAAAGAAACGGCGATAGGCCAAAACACGCATTGCCCAGGCATCTCCAAAAGCTGCAGCAGCTGGGCTGCTAACGCACACGGCTGACATCAGCCAGGCTGGGCTTTTGCAAGCAAGTCATTCTGGCTTTTCCAGACGAAATCAGTTTTAGCTTCAAAATCCAGTTATCCAGGTGGGTATCTCTGGTTTGGGGAAAGAGAGGGGGTGCTTTAAGCATGGGGAAAACACACTGGCAGGGTGTGGGAAGGGAATGCTGCATCTGCTGGGTTGCAGTTGGCAGAGTCACACCAGCAGGACTGTGAATTTTGTGCCAGTAAAACTTTCAGGGTAATGCTCCAAAAGTAATAGCTGTAAATATTTATCTTTTATGCTTAAAAAGCCTGACTGCACAGAACTGCTAGATGCTGGTGCATGCACTGGAGGGAAGGAGAAGGGGAAAAATGTCAAGGCCCAGCAAGTTGTCTGCTAAGGTCCTTCTAAGGTAAATTTTCTGTAGCCTGTTAGCAAGAAATCGTCCGTTTTAGAGAGAAGCACGCATTGGAGTGTTTTGTTTTCTCAGAGAAGTGTGGAATTTGAAGCCAGGTCCTTTGGCTTATCTGTTGTAAACCATGACTGTTTCTCAGCACCACACCACTCAGTATTTCCTAGAGAAGGGATTCTGAGAAAAAAGAAAGAGCCCCAGTTCCCTAGAAGCATTAAATTAACACAAGGGATCTGTAAACGAAACAGCAGAGGTTTGAAAGCCTTACCCTTTACTGTTTCCTGCTTTCTTGGAAAAATCTCAGTATTAAAACAGATTGGATTACATTACAGGACTAGTTGCTGCTGAAGAATTTTATTTTGGGTTATAAAACACAATGTTTGCTGTTTTTCTAATTCAATTTGCTTTTACCTTCCTTATGTCACACTGTTAGTAAGGCTCCTGTGAGAAAATGCAGGTTGTTATTGCCTGCAAACTACCCCAATTATCATCTGCTCTCACTTTGTAAAGTAATGTGGGTAGAAACCATGTAGTAAGTATAACGCTGATCTGGAGAAGTATGTTACGATTTTAAATCCATTTACAGCTTTTGCTTTGGGCATATAAAAAAATGACGTTAAGAACTTGTTTCCCAACAAAATCCCCAACCTTAGAAAGTTAACATATCTCTAAATTAAAACAAACAGCAATCCTAACACTACCAACTAGTTTACATCTCTGAATTATAAAATGTGAACAAGGAATCTTGCAAATTTTATTTTCAAGGGTTTGTGCCTTTGTAGTGAAGTTTTCAGCTAGAATAACAACATCAGCAGCCTCGTGTGGACTCGGAGTAATTTCCCCACAAACGGCTGACTGTAACTGCAGCCCTGTGCCTGCAGCCCTGACAAGGAAGACTTGCATTTAATACAGTGGGAATTTCTGCCAGGTGATAGCTACGGGATCAGGCTTCCTGGATAGGATAAAAATCTAAAGCGAATTTTTATTTCACGTTTAAAAGTTTTAAGTAGGTGAAGTGAAAATTCTTGGCTCTCCAAAATGACATCAAAGATTGAGGGAGGAAAAATCCAGGAGATTCTTGGTAGCAATATATTTAGCACCTTTCTTGGAATGTAATTGTTACTGGAAACTTTGGGGGTGTATCCATATGCGTTAACCGCTCTTATACAGTAAAGTCTGGTTTCTGAACTCATAGAAGTATTACACAATATTCTAACTACCTCAAGAGGCCTGATAATAAAATCACAGCATTTCACAATAATTCTAAAGATAAAGAGAATAATCAATTTAAGCTGGAAAAAATATTCCATTGCATATGTTACTGCAATTACAATTTCTCTGCATACTGCAGTGATGCTTCTCACATGGCAAGCAAGATCAGAGCTAAAAATATAAAAGTGGCAGGCCTAGGCAAGTAATTGACTCTGCCAAATTTACATATGTGTGTAAAAAATTGATTTATTTATGTCTTTTTCTAAGTATTCATGGGCTGTGTGAAAAATGGGGGACAAAGGGAAGCTGCAGTGAAAACAAGTGATGCAGGTCAGGATCAGATTGTTTTTCCTGTTGTCTCTTAATAATATGCATCTCTTTGGCTTCATCTTCCTGATGCCACCTGTAAGCTAAAACAGTGAGCTTTTCATGAAGAACATTAAATGATACCATAATGCCCATAAACATTAATCCTTCTTGAGATGGCACAGGACAGCACAGATTTGAAAAACAGGGAGCTGTGAGACTGAAAATCTATATCCACTGCCCAGTCTGCTCTGGAGTGTTTATAAGCAGTTTTGTTTAAAGGTAAGAGAACAACAGGACAGTCTACAAAAATCCTACACATTTCTCTTGATAAATACTCCACCACCACTATCTTTTTTAAAAAAGGACATGCATCAATCTAAAATCAAACTGCCTAGCCATTTTTAAGCTAGACAGGAAGAAAATATAAATGACATGGACTGACTAAGAAAAATGATGCAAGAACTCTACAGATTTTTAAATTATTTATTCTGGTGGTTCTTACATGCTAATGTAGTTTCTAATATCATGAGCAGAAAACACAGACAACCAAACACACAGTTATTACAATATTAAACAAATAATTCAAGTGAAAAAGTTTCAGCATTTTCAACTGAAATACTAAGATCTTTTTCAAAAAATTAAATACAAAAATTATTGCTCAGACTTGCCTGCAATTTGCAGGTGACTTAAAATGACCTGAAAAATAAATTAAGATACTATTCACCGAAATGAATTCCTATTTGAGTATTCAAATCAAACAGCAACAAGGACAATAGCTCATATTATCTTTTGAATGTCATTTTAAAACTCAGGCACAGAATTATAGTAATTTTGAGAGCAGAAGGAATAATTATGGTTCATACAGAAGTCTTTCTGTCTCCCAGCTGCACATGTATATATAAAGTTTATAATAAAGTAACTAAGTACTTGCTGACGGAGAAAAAAAAAATTATTTTTGTTGTTCAATACACAGCATGCCTGTTCAGCTCTTAACACTTTCAGACTTATTTTCTTTTACTTCATCTCCTTCAGAATACATTTACCACTGACCATCAGATATTTCTAAGTGCTGCCACTGTCTGCCTTGGGACGTGAGGGGTGCTCCTTATTATAACAACTAAGTCCCAACTGCATTAGAAAAAGCCATTAATGGACTAAAAATATGCCAGGCTGTCACAACCAATAAATATCCATGTCTGAACGTTTTTAAAGGAAGTTAATGTTAAATCTAGGTACTCTGAGTCGCGATTCAAGTAGAAAGGAAGCTGTCTGAATTCTTCCCTCTCTTCTAGAATGCAATCCCTATAAACTTCTGGGAACTTTGGATTTCAGGAAAATCAGACCAATATTACACAAGCATATTGAACTCTATGGAAATTAATTATTTTAATCTCTTTGTAAGTTTCTACATACACTTCTTTATATAGATATATATGTGGGTAGATGTGCACACAAATCTATTTTAGACATCTGCATACGCCTGATTTCTTAACAAATCTTAAATATTGATCAGATATTTTGTGATTAACCTAAGTGCCAAGCTACCCACAACCAACAACAATAAAACTATTCTCAGAAAGCATTTTTCTTAGGCTTTTGTACTGTTTGCAGAAACAGTTCCATATTTTTAATATTTATAGCTAAAAAATATTCCACTGACAGATTTATGTAAAAACACAGACATACTAAATATTTGGTAAAAGTCTTCAAAATAAATATGATTAATTAATATGGTACAGTATTAGCTATTTTATATAAACATTCAAATTTTTAGACTATTATGCTTTTCTTTTTATAAAGAGGCTGTGCTAACAAATAGATTTTTAAAACTTAACAAATATACAAAATATATTTATTTTGCAAATAATATGCTTGGAGGAATATACTTCCGATTTAAATGTGGATGACATGACAAAATATTTGCTTTAAGGACAGGGAGTGACAGAATTACAAAAGCAAATTCATTCTGTCTGAAATATTTAAGCAATTTAGTGGCTTCCTAGTCTAAATCCTACTCACAGTATAGAATATGAAAACAAGTCAATAAAGCTTGGCAATAAAGCCAGAGATAGTGCTGTAACTGAAGGCCTTGGGTGCAAAGGAATAAATGACTTAAATGCAGAACCTAGACAGATTCTCAGTTGATGGCCCTCTTGTTTAGCTGCTTTCAGTGGGACTAAGACAATTTAAACCAGCTGAAGACCTACCCCACCATTTTCTTGTTCAAACAATTCAATATGATACCTGCTTCAGGGAGAAAGGAGGACAAGATTTCTAATAAAAGGAATACTACCACCTGATTTTGTGTTTTCTTTGTTTTTTAAAAAGGCAGAGCTCAAAGTCAATAATAATATCCCATTGTAGATGTGAGACTGAAATCAATAAAACACAGTAAATTCAGTTATGGGAAACAGCTTTGAATGGTTTTAATTATATTTTCCTAGAAAGGCTTATAGAATGTTATTGATATTTGACCTGGAAAGTTCTGTTTTCTATTACAAAGTACATAATATCAATACAGCACCATATATGTCTGCATTCAAAGTCCTTAACCCTTTGCAGTCCCCCAATAAAAGGAGAAGCAGGTGGATTTTTTTTTCCCTTAATCTGAGTAAAACAGATGTCATCAAACCTGTCACCTGTGATAAAGCATTAATCCTCCGTTGAAGTAAACAAGTAATGGGGTCTGAAACACCATCACATTCTAGCATGACAAAGAAAGGAAGCAGACTGTTTGTCTATGATGGTAGCTGTATGTTAACTGCTAAGATATCTTTTATTTTACAGCTCTCTCATTCTTTCTCTCTCCTAAAGCTGGCTCATTTGCCTGGCATCTCTGGAAGCCTCTGCCTTATTCCACTTTCCTAAGTACATATACCAGCTGATTGAATCCTTTATTAAATTAGATACTGATTTAAAAAAAAAAAAAAAAAAGAAAGAAGGAGGAAAAAAGCCACATAGCATGAGCAAAGACATCCAGTTTCTAAGAACTATAACTTTCAAATCCACCTGGTCTGGGAGAGGGACAATAAAATATATGGAAAGCAATTAAGAAGCACTCTATGACAGCCACTCTAGCTAGCTACCATGGGTCCTGTGGGTTCATCCACCCTGTGCATTCACAGCCCAGCTAAGCAGCTCCAGGAGATGCATAAATGAATATCATTGCCTCCAGTGAATGTAAGAGAAAGCAGACCAGCAGTAACTTGCCCAAAGCAATGCTTTAAATCAGTGTTAGAACTGGGAATAAGATTCCCAAATCATTCTGCTTTCCTGGTTTAGGCACCATTCAGTGAATCTCAACACAAAAAAAAAAGAAGAAAAAAAAAGGCAGCACACAGACAAAATTTACAGTTTGGTGTAAAGGGAAAATTATTTCAAGACAGGAGCATTGTGACCAAGCAAACAACAGCCAAATAAATGCATTCAGGCTCAATCAGAGCACTCACCTAAAATGGGACTGCTGATAATCCCCAGAGAAAAGTGGGTAATTTTAAAGCCCTGGCATTATGTGCACACTAGTTCAAGAAAAATGCAGGCACACTGTGGCCAGCAGTAACCACTTCTTTACTTACAGTACATATACTCTCTATATACTTATGTTTGTATAAACACACACACGTATATATATGTACACACTCCCACAGACACAGAACACAGCTCTCCAGGATGACTCAGTAAGGTTAGAAGTGAAAAGGAGCTGCAGAGTAGTTGAAAGGATGACAGAAATGAACGGAGACAGCAAGGCTCAGATGCATGCCCCAGTCAGACATCTGCAGGATACAGAAAATCAGAGCTATAAATGTAGGTTAGAAATATACAGGAGTCACTGCTGCAATAATGCTCAGGGAGTTGTTTCAACACCTTGGCATGCTACTCAGAGTGATCTTTAAATCCATTACAAAGGGAATATATAGTGAGGGTGAAAAGGCAACAAATGTGAATGATTAAAGGAAACAACCTCCCACCCAGTTAATGCTCTGCTGAGTTATGTCCTGCATCAACACAGCTTAAACTGATACCAAGGGGGCACCAACACACACACAGTGATTTTTCTTCCTCTTTTTCCTCTTTTCTTTTTTCTTTTAAATACTAAAACAAGGTTTCTTAAGAGCCACAATTAAAATGCAACTGTTAGCCCTAAGAAGGCAAGGAAGGAGTTTTTCCTTAGTGAAGTTTTATTCATAACTCAGTAATCCAGGGATTCTTTCATGTTTCTCAAGAAGCTTTAAACTAATCAGCTTGATATTTGGATGGATGGCACATCTGGGAGTGGTTTGAAAATGCCATTTACTGGAAGTGTAATCAAAAGGCTCTTAGGGTAGTTTTTTGATGCTTGAGGAGGAAGTCTTTGGAGAGACCATATACAGTGATATAAGGGCAGGGACTAAATTCATCAGTCTTAAAGGAGAAGGGAGTTGTAGTGTCCTCAGACTGTGACAATCAGTCTTTACAAGTGTGAGATTTATGGCACTTGGGTAAATGCACTGGATCAAGCTAAAACATAAATCAAAATGTAGATAAGACCACAAAGAGGGTTCAGAGACAACTCAACAACAGCATGTCAGGAGATGGCTTGTGACCTGCAAGACGGGATGTAAAAGGCACAGTTAAGCCTGGCTGAGAGAGCCAAGAAGGAGGAATGCACAGAGCTACCAGATCCTTTAAAGAACACAAAGCTTGTTCATTTACCTCAAACAAATGGAGATCTGCATGTCAAGGAAGGGATGAATGAATTGGGGCAGCAAGATTGCAGTCTGAAGAGGGAGCTAACAGGCTCCAGAAAGTGTTGTCCACATCCCACCCTCACCTTTGCTACTGACCCAGCACCAGCAGCTCTTTCCCCATAGGAAAAACACTTTTGGTTGCTCTGCCTAATGCCCAGGTCCTGGCATCATTTTGCCAAACACCTTGGCTGCCCCTGATTTTTGTGAAGAAAAAGCCCTACATTCTCCACCAAGAGAAAAGGAAGAGGTGACTTCAAAATGTTAACCCTCAAGAGTTAGAATAACTAAACCATGCATTGCTCCAAACAGCCCTCCAGGACATGCCAGGCAGAAAGGCAACTGGTCTCATGCACGGCCTCAGCAGAGAGAAGATTTTTGGGATCCTGGTTTGGCACCTAGACAAAATTTAGTCATGGTCCAGATCGGGACCAGAGTTCCCCATTTAAATCTCTCTTCTGCAGGCACAACTGTCATGTGAACAATCATTTAAACCCCATTTTCTTTGGTAATATTTTTAGGAGGAGAACAATAAGATGGCATGTGTGACTGCAACCCATCTCACCCACCCGTGGGAACAGAGCAAACAATGAACTTTTTTACATCATTTTTTGCTGTTGACTTAAAAGCGGAAATTCCTTTTTCAAACAATTTTTATGGATAGTCATTGTGTCCTGGACAAAGATTAAGAGCCACACAAACTACATATTAGTTTGGAAAATTAATCTGTCATAAATCAGTTGGATCAGAAATTCTGAAAAAATGGCATAAAGCAGCAATGATGCTTGTTGACAGAGCAAACTGAAACCCTTTAAAAGAGCAACTATTCCTGAAAAGTCAATTATGCACTGTCAGTTTTAGTAACCAATTCAAGATAGAACACGACAACCAGACATTACCAGCTGCAAATCTCATCTCAGTCCCAGAAGAAGGGGGAAAGACAAAAACTTTAGATAATGTGCAATATCATACAGACAAATCAAAATAGGTTGAGTAAAGAAAGTGGAGGTTTAAGCAGCTACTGAAACCATGAGCTCCGCAGAATGACAGTGTGCATGTCACACTAGTTTCCTCTTTTCCCAATGCAATACAAGGTGTTGATCATAATCTTCTGGAAGCTTTAAAAACCTGTGCTCCAGTTAGCAAAGATTTGGTGGTAAGTAATGAATACCTGGGTTCACACTGGTGTTAAAATTCCTCTCCAGCAGCAAGAGGTGCTTTGCAAGAAAAATTCAAATCTTTAGAAAGCACACCCTCTGAAACATCATGCTTCAGGGCCCCTGGGTCCCAAGGACCTTCAGTACTATAGCAGTCAGTTGTATTTTCATTTATGAGTTTTAAACACAAACTACAGTAAAAGCTTCAAAGCCTAACAATAAAGAGCTTACTCAAGATCAAAGCTTTCAATGTTTATATTTATGTACTTGACAAACAAATACATCATTGCTAGCCTTTAAGATGCCTGACAGCTATGTTCCTTAACAAGAGCTCCTTCTCTAGTCCCAGTGCTTGATGGGAATGTGAGACATTTCTACTCTGAGATGTTACCTAACACTAACCGCTCTAAAGTTCAGATTTCCCATATATGTTCCTTTGGCCAGGCCACAGAGCAGACCTGCAAACTATATATACATAATAAAAGCCAGCAGATGCTGCAGTGACTTCTACTCACTAGGCAAGATTCTTTACAACAATTTAAATAAATTATTAGCAAATTAAAAGATTTTTCATGTCACCAACCAAAGGTCCTTCACTATTTTCCTTTACAGATTACGATTTACCTTTTCGTCCCCAGTAAGAACAAAAGCAGAAAATCATATTGTGGAAAAACAAAGGGGCAACAAAAAGACAGCCTTGCCTGATTCATAGAAATGTGTTTATTTACCAAAAAAAACTTTGATAAACAGGTATTTTCTACCTGTGGTTCATATTTCTTATGGTACAAAAGAAAATACGAACATTGTATATCAAGAACACCTTTTCCTTAATCTTCCTTTGAAATGGTTCATTTGTGCTCAAAAAAAGCCCCAGCAACAAAAACAACCCAAAACTCAAATCTTCAACTTGCAGAAGAGTTAGGACTGGCTTTATCTTCAAACAAGAAAGATCCTCTAAAGTTCCATTTCAAGACTTTGTAATGAAACTACACCAATTATTGAGCTTTGAAGATTAATTTTAACTCTACAAAACAGCTGCAGACAACAAGCAAACTTCAGCTTTTCCTCTGGATTTAGTAATGAAGAAAACTACCCTGAAATTAAATTCTGGTGCATTTTACAGTATAAATGTAACAGACACACACCTTCTGTACCAGGAAAAAACTCCAGTTGCTGTGTACTGTTTGTTCCAGTGCAAGACTATGCCCACCAGGGCGCTGCCTAAAGCAAAACAACCAACTTGTACAGAGGGAAAAAAGTAAGTGGTGCAAAACAATTCTAAAGAAAAGCCATTTACCTTTCTTCAGTACTGAATATCATTCACTTAATGCAGATTTCCCCATTAGAAAACACCAGGAATAGCAACAGATTCAGCTGCTTTTCTTCCCATAGTCAAAGGGTCACCAGCCAGCCTTAGTACACCACAAGGTGAGAGGATCATGGTCTGCCAGAAGCATCAATTCTCTTGAATAGCCTAATTTCAGTTACTAAAATATATTCCTTTCCCATAGGAAATAAACTACTTAGGTATGTATATACAATGTGAATTCAAGCTACCAAAGTAGGGTGACCCACTCAAAGCTGAGAACAGCTTTCATCACTTCCTCATAACTTGTAGACAAAAACAAGTGTAGAATTAGTTGCAGTTCTGTCAAATTGCTACATGCTCTCTGGTATTTGTCTGCAGATGCCAATATTTATTTTATAAATCTGAGATGGTTGGGGAAAACTTTGTAATAGCACATTTCCCATATCTTAATCCTAAATCACACATTGTTTGGAGTAATTGTCCTCTGCCTCTACACGAGGTAATTAATTTTGGTGTTCCAGATGTGGCATATGCATTTTGTTCACATACATATTGTATTATCACTTTGCATCAAAATAGTTATCACTGTGATGTTAAAAGACAGAATTTTTATTAGCTACCTCCAGTCAAATGAAAAAAATCAAACTAAGTAGGAAAACCTATGCCTAAGAAGGCAGCCACTGAAAACACTGAGTTTCAGTTAAATGCTCATTTTCCCCTTATCCTTTCCTAGACTACTGTCCTGACTGGATTTCCTACCTGGGACAGGTAGGAGAAACCAAGAAAATTACTGCATATGAATATCAAGGTAAAAGAGAGGCTTGAAGGTCAAGGTGTTCAAAAACTGTAAGAGCAGAGGGCCAAACAGTTTGAAACAAGGCCTCTCTGATGCCATTTTTCTGTCTGGAGACAGGACAGTAAAATGGAGTGGAAAGAGGTCCTATCACACTGTTAGGATTCTCCCAGTCAAGCTTCCCTCTCATGGCTCTGTGCATATTCAGCTTGACAGAGCCTGGCAAAGGTTAACAACAGGTTCCTTGACATCACAGGTGTATTAAACAAAACAGACCCAGCACGGCTGTCCTTTCACCCAGTGGTTATACCACAGAAATGCTGAACAAAACCTCAGGCATCTTTTTACAGCTAAGAGCTGATGGGTTAAGCAAGTTTTCAGAGCAACTGCAAGTTTGCTATAGGGGAAGGAATATTACAAGTAACATAATAGATCCTACAGATGGGAAAAAATCATCAAAGCCTTATACACCCCTACAACTCCAAGGCAAGGCAAAAAACACTGGTAAGTTTGTAATGCTGCTTATACAAGGACAGGATAGGACAAGGATTCCATCTGGAGAAAGCCCTTTCTTTAAAACCAATATGAGGAAATCTGTAAAGCATAGTATGAGGAGTAAGCCCATCAACTGTGGTCAAGAATCAGTGGGTATCAGCTGCAATGATGTAAGAAAAAAGCAGTAACTGTAACAGTACATTAGAATTTGCATTTGATATATAACATCCTGGAAGAGATAAAAGATCATCTCAGCAAGCTTGAATGTCACCCTGCAAAAGAAAGATGAACACTTTTGTAGAAGGTTACTTCAGGGTCATTTGGTATTTCTTCCCACAAGGAAGAAATAGTATCCAAAAACTTAAACACAGTATCCCATTTCAATGTCATTTCCTAATAACCATGTAAATAACTCACAGCAGTACCTCATGGTGAGGCAAAGCAGACAGCTCTTCATAATTTATATATTCTATGTGTCACTGACTTTTTTTTGTACCTTGTGATACCACTGGACTCAGAAGGTGGCAAGAAAGAACATGAAGGAATAATGTACTCACTCCAAATACCCTTATGAAGGCAGAACATGCAATCCTAGAGAAAGATCCAATTAATAACTTTGCTTTCAGGTCGTTGAAGATGCAATACAATGACACTCATTTTACTCACAGAAATTGCATTAAGCTTTTCTCTGGCATGCATGACCAATATGCTTTGCATGCCAGAATTAAATCAACTATATGTTAAAATGTTGACTGATATATAAAATGGTTATGAACAGGAAAAGAGCAAACTGAGAATGAAAAATTTATCTAGAATGGAGAAAAGGCTCAAAAGTTGTGGTACAGGCATGACTGGAATCAGGTAAGGAGAAAGGAGGCTCTTAAGAATTCATGTAAGGGGGCATTTATGTAAAGAGTACATTCATGTAAGGGATATAGGATTTTATATCCTGCTCCTGTATTAGTTTACTCAATAAGCACAGGACCTAACCCATTCAGAGAGTAGCTCTTCATTTTTAACATGATGATATAAATGCTTTTCTTTATGCACAAGATTAAATTAGGACTCTGAGTAACTAAATAGTGAGAGCTCTATGGGAAGAAAAAGGGTTGTGGCAACAGCTCAGAGTCAACAGAAACTGAGCAATAATAAAAGCAAAAAGCTACACTTATGTTGCAGAGTTTTGATCAGACATGGCTTATAGAGAGGCCATGATCACATACAGCTGGTTGAAAAGTAAAAGGCAGCTGAAAGCAGCAAGTTCTCAGGCTTTTCCCTTAAACAATAAACACCATGTCCTTGAGTAAAGTGATGAGAAAGGCATGGTGGAAAACATGGAGGCCTTGAGAATGGTAAATAACAAGTCAACAAAAGGCTGAGAAAAACAGGTATTAGCCTCAACAAGAAAACCACAGGTATTGGCAACAAGGGAGGGGTTGGTGTGTGGTCTGTGATGAGCTCGGGTTTTGTAATATGTATAAGCTTAATTAACACTACTATAAAAGCGTGTAAGCTGGATCAATAAATCGGAGTTCGATGCTGATCAATCAGGATGTGGTCGTCTCCCTTCGCTTCCTCACACTTACAGCACAGAACAGGAGAAAAGGATTTTGTTTATTGGTACATATCTGAGAGGTATACAAATGTTAGCTGATGCCAAATCAGAAGGGTAATTAATACCTGGAAGTACAGAATCTCTTACTACCTTCCTCTTCCCACCAAGAACAGGCATGCTTTGATGCTCCAGGATTAATTAATTAATTAAAGTTATTAGATCCCAAATTCCAGGATTTCTGGTATTTTCCAGCCATGTGTGGAAAGAGTTCATAATTAATGCACAGGCAGTAATGCAAGTCATTTATGAAGCCTGAAGAGCTCTAGGCTTGTGTGGATATGTGTATCCCAGATTATGCTGCTGACATGACAACTGTCCCAGAATGAACCTGTAAGTTAAAGACAACACACAAAAATAGTGTTTATCTGTATGTACATAAATGGGAGAGTTTGCAATTTTAAGTAGGCAGCATACTATTTAATACAAGAATTACTAGGAATGATGATTGCACAAATAATTCATAACCCTACCAGGAGGAACCAGTTGGCATTAAAACAGTATCAAGATATAGACATTCTATATTTCTTCAACCTGGAGCTCTGAAGATTCACAGACAAAACTTACCCAATATCTGATCATATTTAACAAAAGCATGGTGAAGTTGAAAAACCAAGATGTAGTTAGTGTACTTGGTCTTGAGGGGCACTATTACCAGAGCTAGACACTAACAAATACACAATCTAAGACCTATGTAAAAGGCTTATACAGAAAAGCAAAAAGCTAATTCTGCCTTTCCTAACACTTACAGGTAATTTAAACACAGAAGACTTACAGAGAAAGTAATGGGATTACTGTTGCTATAGTTATCAAGATTATTTTTCAGCAAGTGCCTAAGTAATTTCAGCACTTGTCAAAGAACTTTGGAATTGGGAGAAACAATATATTTGTGCATACAGAAGAAGAGAAGGAAACACCAGAACGAGGCCCTTTTAATCAGACAACAAAAATACTCTGATACAGGAGGAATTTTACCAGGTGTACTGAGTAGTGAAAGCTGTTAAATCATAAGTTCAAGGCAGCAAACCACAGTTCCCTTCATATCTGGCTTTGTGGGAAAAAACAAAAACAAAACAAAATAAAAACCAAACAAAACAAGGGAGAAATTCTCTTAACCAGAGCCTGGTATGCCAAGAATTTTGTAAAAGGGTGCACATACCAATGGCAAAATGAACACTGGAGTGGACATTTAATCACACTAGGAATGTCTCTGATCAGCATTAGCCAGGAAAACACCTTGTCATGCAGCAGGATAGAACACGACATTCAAGTGAACAGCAGAGTTACACTCCAGTGCTTCATGATATTAGTCTGAATAGAAAGGCACCACGCTTTTTCTCTAAAATGACTTGATGTTTATTCTTTACTCTACTGTAGGTGGAAAATTACAAAACAAAAGAAAAATGCTAACGGAACCCAAACAAGACACATACAACCCTGTAATATTCCCCTGGACTCCCTGTGCTTCCTTCAGTGGAAACACAGTTGGTTTCACTCCTACAGACTCTGTTTATACACACATTATAGCCCAATCCTGTGGCTAATTAAAGTAAACTTGGAGCAAGTAATCCCACTGAGGCCAATGAGCATGCTAACAAGCATACAGTCACACAAACAAATGTTTGCAGGTTGAGTCTGACAATACAAATATATTAACTCAGATCTCTAAAATTAGCTATTCCAATTAAATTTTAGCAGGGCACATGCTTCCACTAATTGGAATATGGACAGCATGCAAGATGACTGTTGCCTTCTGGAGACTGAGGAGCTCCTTTCAGGACTTTGTCTCGAGCAAGGTTATCAGATCAATGTAGTGCCATGCCAGGAGCTGCACAACTTCATCTTATCTCAACAGAAGCATGGTAACAGCCTTCTAATAAACAATAGACATTGGTATTAATAGTATCTTCTTCTATATTTGACCCCTTTGTCATACTGGAAGCTGCACAATCTCTAACGTACGTAACAACTTTAAAGAGACAAGTGAAGTGTGCGTATCTACCCTCTGCACAGGGAAAGCAGTGTTGCACTCAGGTAAACAACATAAAGATCCATTTAGCATTGCTATGTATGAGAACTAGGATGAATGAAACACAAACAGTGATAAACAACAGCAAGACTCTTAGTTACAGGATCAATTCTACTCCATTCAGGTGCAAGGCAGAGACATAGGTTTATCTTCAAACCCCTTACCCCAGAACAGGTCCAAATTATTTTGCTGAAATCCATGCACGGTTTCTGAGGAAACTTAGGGGAATTAAGGAGGGGATTCACAAAGGCCAGCACACACTCAGAAGCTGCCTTAATTAGCCCAGATGAAAAAGGAGAGGAACTCAACCCTATCTCTTCCTAGGATATAAAAAAGTTCTTTCAATTACTGGAAAGGACTTTACCCAAATTTCAATATATGAGCTCTCTCTTGGAGCTGTGCCTCCACAAAATATACACAAACAAGCTGAGGGGGCACTGCTTATATAAACCATAGATGAGCTTATCAGGGAAGTGTCTAAGACATTAAGTCACAAGGAGGTATCCTACCTGTCACACTGTGGGGTGATATCAACATGACACTATTCCATGTGAAGAGCTGCACCTCACTGGCAGGACAGCCCTATCTGCCAGGGGTGTGCTGCAAACACCCACAGGGCTCAGCACCGTGGGTGAAATGGCCAGAGACAGGCCTGGCCATGCACCCACCAGCAGTGATGAGAGAGGCACTGCACTGCTTGGCATGGCTGACAGGCAGCCTGGGACCTGCCCAGAGCAGCCTCTGCAGTGTCTGGGGTGCTCTGCAGTGCCTGGGCACCTGGCTGAAAGCACAACAGCAGCTTGCGGGGGAACGATTTATGGCTCCCCATTTAGAATCCAGGTGTGCCTGCAAGAGGAATGCCCTGAGAATCCTGAGTTAATTTCTACTGCAAACAGCTGGATAGCATTTCTAGCTATAACCTGAAGTTACTTTTAAAACAAGCACTTTGCAGATGTACACACCAGATCCACCAAAAGTACATTAACCAAGGGGATGATGTAAGAGTGTTCTGCCACCCTAACTGCAGCAATCACTGGTCAAGAATATGGATATTAAACTAATCTTATGTGGGATGTAGGAGAACTGGATGACAAGGAAATAAATGACTTTTTAATTAAATGGAAGAGAAGTATGAATAAAGGACATGTCAGTTTCAAAAGCTGAGCAAACAAAGCCATTGCCTACAGTGAATAAAATCATAGTTAAATAAATACATTCTTCGCATAGAGATTCTAAAAAGTACTGGCTTTCCTTTTCATTCCAGTTTTTCTTTCTCAGTGGTTACTTTGCCAAGGATTCCTATGCCCCTGCTTAAAGGCAGTACCTGCCTGTGGAGGGAGCCTACCTGCCACCAGAGCCAGCCACAGATCCCTGGGGCTTCACCTGTTGAAGTCCTTTTACTCATTCCTAGCACATATTTTATTAGAAAAATCAAAAACTGAAATAGGCTGTTTGTTAAAAAACTCAGCATATCATTAACTACTAATGAAACCTAAGACTTTTCAAAGCACATGCACAGGATTAAAACTGCCTTCTTTAAAGCCAAGGGGAGCTTACCCTTGACCTCAACAGGAGAAGGGTTGAGTGTGCTTGGGTTAACGATGAGTACTTTTGAAAATCTCAGGCAAAGTGATGAAACAGTAAGATTAAGAAGGCTGACAGAAGAAGTGGTGCACTAGTATGGATTTATTTACGTTGATCCAGTGCATTAATGCCTATTTCCTGCACATACAAACCACCTTATATAAATCAAATTGGCTCCTTCTCTGAATGTAAATTGGAAGGAACACTGAAGCTTCACTTCAGTTTGCAGCAGTGGAGACAGTCAAAACACATGTACCACTCCTCACCAATACATCAATATCTGAGGTTTTCTCATTCCCAAGAATGAATTACTCAGTCACAAGTTTTCTCAGGTACTCTGGAGCATGTGTTAGTGTATATCTGAGGGGCACAAGGCACATTAATTAGCATCAACAAATTTATTCACAGAAAAAGCAAGAGCAGGAAGAAAGAAAGAAATTGACATTATACTGAAACAATGGCCTAACGGGAAAAAGAAGCAACAAGACTGGTTTTCCATTTACACGATTGCAAAGTAGATAAAAATTGGCTTTAAAAGTCTTGTATACAAAACAATAAATGTCCTAACAAGGTAAACAGTATCACTAAGAGGTAATGAATGATATTTGGGTGCTCTAGTTCTCCTTCACATAAACAAATATATGACTGTAAACAGATATGGAATGAAAACTTGGTTGCATATGGCAGTGCAGGGAGGGCTTCAAGATGCTCTAACCATGTGTAATTAACTGTATCCTAGAGGAACCTCCTGACCTTTGCCATACAAGTGACATTTCCTGGTGAGAATTAAGTCACTACTGCTGATATTCTCACCCGACAGACAAAAAGAGCGTGGAGTCTAAACTAGAAATAGCTTTCCAAATGTGGAAGCTATTTTTCTTTGAAGGTCAAGCCATGCTGCAGGGAAGACAACATAGCACCCATTCTTTCACCCAAGAGAACATTTTAGTCTTCAGTGGCAAGGCCTTCATCCTGCTCTGGTCAACAGGAGTCTGGCCTCTGACTTCACTGGAGTCAAGGCTTTTACTGAGAGGTGCTACTTAGCATTTTTACTGACTTTGGGAAGTTATGCAGACCCCACAACCCAGATAAGGTGAATATGTTGTCTGCTTCGTTTGTTTTTAAACACCATGCACAGACTTAATTTATGAAAGACAATAGAATTTCCAGGGCAATAAAAATACAAAAATTAAACATTTTCAGATGATGCTACAAGTTAACTGTGAAGGTGCTAAAAGAGGAACTGCTCAGCTCTGAAGAAGAATATTAATGAAGAAAAAAATTCATAAAAATAAGCCTAGACAATCTAACTAGAAAGTCTTATTCTGGAACATATACTAGCATGGGCCACAAGAGCCATCAATTAGTTTTGACAGGATGCCTATATTGATGACATAAGGCAAAAATAACAACTGCATCTTCTTTTTTTATGCTTACAAGTGGCTTTATCAAGCTGCAAGATCAAGTCCTTACAAGAAAGTTTCCAGTCTGCTCCAGAAAACAATTACCACTATCTCTTTAGAGCTTCTTCAATGGCTGCAAACAAGACCAACTGTGGGACATTGGCAACAACTAACAAAAGATCTCAAGGATCATAGGGGATTGCATCTATGCATGCTTTTGGAAATATAAAACATGGGAATGATTTTATCATATTGAGAAATACTGACAGAGAATTAAGGCATTTTGTCTAATAGAAAACTACAGGCAGCGAACTCTGTAAGCCATTTGGAATGGACATACTCCAAGATGAGAAACAGTACTATAAATTCTGGGACACAGAATTTTCTGTTTAAAAATCAGAGAGAAAAAACCAAAACATTTATTTGCATGCTGCTGCATCCCTGATATGATGCTCATCTACATCTATAGGGATGCATGAATACAGAATTCTGGGAAGAAAGGATTCCAAGATGGCAGGTTCCATTAACGAACAAAAACACCTCATTCCTTGGCCAGAGAAGGCTGCATCTGTATCAGCAAGCAGTACAGAGCAATAGGAGAGTAGCTATACACCGATACAGATTATGCTGAGGGTCTGGTGTTCAGATTACACACAGCTGGAATGTTCCACCTCTAACTGGTTCTAGTCTGGTCCTATGCACCCAGAGACCATTTTCCAGTTTAGATTTGCCTGAAAGAAATCTAATTCAAACACTCTCATTCACTTAAAAAACACATTCCTAATCTGAACTCAAAGTCACACATTTACATACAAAGTACCCTGTGTCAGCAGCTGTTGTATTTGGAATAAAATACATATACCGAGCTCAGAGAGTTTGATATCAAAGTCACAAATCACAGAAAAAAATCAGGTTGGGAGGGACTTTTGGAGGTCATCTAGTCCAACCTCAGAGTAAGGCCAGTTTCAAAGTCTGATCAGGTTGCTCAATGTTGTCATCTTATTGCAAAAGTTCCACGCCTTCTTGGTGATTTCTCATGGGCACCTCCTCACAGTACTGACTCCTTCTCATACAGACAACAAACTCCAACTCTCTCCTCACCCAGCTAACCCACTCTTTCATAGCACTCATCATTACTGGACACAGCTGTGGCATATTAAGGGAAGGCCTGTTCCTAATCTCTGATAATTAGTACAGCTGCAACTCCTCAGGGGTGAGATTGTCTTCTGCACTATCTTTATGTTCTTACATACTATCCCCCCACAGCTCAAGGTCTTGTACCGTTGAGTGTTAGATGTCTCTGAGGATGGAGATTCCAAATCCTCTTTGGGCAATCCTATTTGGTCGGCAAACTCTTGTGGCCAATGCTTAACTGTCATGTGAATTTTTAAAATTTGATTCAATCACACTTTCCCTCACTACAACTTGTGGCTGCCACTTCTTTTCCTTTTGCAACACACCCACAGGAAGAGTCTGACTCCATGTTTCCTGAATCAACTTGGCCTTCTATCCTCCAAGAACAAATTCAGTTGTTTCAGCCTTTCCCTCTAGCTTACATTGAACTAACCACTTCAGTAGTGCTTCACAGGACTCTAGTTTATCAATCTTTCCCTTGTACTGGTGGCATGAAGATAGAGTATTTTCAGTACAACCTTCTCATACCAAGTAAAGGGGAATAATCACTTCTCTCAGCCTGCTTGCTGGCTTTGCTCTGGCTGACAGAGGCTCATGTGTGGTTAGTCTTCATCATCATACCTGCTGTCTATCAAGACAACCAGCGTTTTTTATCTACATTTGCAACTGGCCAGTCAGTGCTCATCTTGTGTTATTCTGTGAGAATTTTGTATCCCAGGTGCAGGACTTCACACTTCCTTCTCCTGAACATCACGAGGCTCTTGCTGGCCCATTCATCCAGCTTGCTGGGGTCCCTCTGAGAGGCAGTCCCACTCTCCTGTATCCAATTATCCCCAAGGTATGGAGTTATCCTGTTTTCCAGCTTCAGGCACCATTCAGAAGGTCATGAAACACTAAGTGACAAGTGAGCAAACAAAGCTAATTCACCTACAAACATTCTGAAGATATAGTCACTCCCATCACCCTCTGAGATCCCATCAGATCTCTGACAACAACAGGCCCTACTGTCAGCCCTGAGAAACATAACTCCTGATTAGCCACCAGTTAGATGGACATTGAAGCTGCAACCACGACCCTCTTAGACCAGTGGTCCAACCTTTCAATCACTGTGCAGGGCACCCATTCACTCCATACTTTCCCAGCTAGCCACAAGAATGTTACAAGAGTGTGCTGAAAGCCTTGCTGAAATCAATTAAATGAAATCTGCTGCTGTTATTCACAGAGGCAGCTGTTTTATGATAGAAGGCAAGAATCAAGTTGCTTAAGCTTGTTTTACCTGTGGTGTACCCAAGGTGGCTGCTCCCTGTTACTTTACTGCATTTTGTGCATTTGCCCTACCACAGCCTACCAAACATGACAGAAAACAGCCTCTCAAAGACACTGTCTGGCTCCCTCAGGTATATCCCATCCAGCTCCATGGATTTGTGGAGAACACTGCTTGGAATCAATTCCTTCATATGAGATCACCGAGCCCTACAGTCATCTTTAATCTGCTGAAGTATTATAACAATATGAGAGAGTAGCAAAGTCTGATGATTGGCCAGGTCTTGGCAACCTTTGTGATCCAGTCCTTTGGGAAGCAGCAAACTTCGGAATGCATCAAGTCTGGTCAGCACATGGATATCAGCACTTCCTACACCAGGGAGTCTTCAATACCAGTTACCCATTGCTTCCTCTTAGTGGCACTGGTTAAGAGCAGTTGATTGAGTGCAGCTGGTCTAAACACCTCTCATGGCAGAACTCACTCCTCCTTTCTTGTTTCCAGGTCTATAGGTTTTATTAAATCTATATTATTATTATTAGCCTCACATATTTGTGTTACTGTGTACAAGACCAAGTATGGGTATATCTTTCCATTTACTTACCTGAAAGAAACTGCTTGAGGCTGGAAACAAGACTTCCTAACAGCGATGCCTAAGATTCAGGCTTCTCAAAGTGAAAAAGTAAGATATAAGCAGCATAAAGCCAGCTACTTATGAACATGACAAAAAAAAAAGAAAGCAAGCAGATGCTACTTGAATGGAAAGAAAAAGAAGGAAAAAAAAATCTATACACATATTAAACCAAAAATACAAACACAGAATGCTCCATAGTAGCAGAGATGTCAATGACTTGTCCATGTCGTGATGCATACGGTTCATATTGAGTGTGTGCACAAACCTTTACTGCCAGACTTCACAGATCTCGCTGCGGTCAGGAACACAGCCAAAGCCATAAATGTAACACCCGATTTTCAGGGGAGATGGGAATGTGGGAAAGAGTTTGGGAAATTCTCCTATGAGGATGCCTTTGAACAGCTCCAGATAACCAGAGAACATTTCCTGCAGCCTCCAGGCATTAGGATGTGGCACAAGGGCATTCATTCATCTCCAGGTCAAGCAAGTGAGGCCAAGGCTGCTAAGCCCATCCCTTTCCTTCAGACATACATGGGAGGAAACTCCCCCTTCTGCCACTAGACTATACAAGAGAGGGGAGGGAAAGAGAAGGAAAAAAACTACACTCTTCTGTCCACCATTTTAGAGAGAGAAAAGGGATTCCTCAGCTGCTTTTCCTATCTGACATCTAAATGGCAAAGGCAAGAGATCAGGCTCTTTCCTTACTGCATTAGATGGGAGAGGAAGCAGGACAGAAGGCGGCAGGAAGCAGCCAACAAAAGGTAAGAAGAGATACTAAAATTATGTACTAATGCTTTCGCATTTGAATCCAAATTCTTAGAAATCCACAACCCAGCTGTGGAAAAAGGACTTTGGGAAAGCTGGGAGGGGATGGAGGGATGTTTGGCTTTCTCGGGATATGTACATGTTTTGTTTTGCTTTGTATCTGCATGCTTCATCCAAAGGGTTACACAACGTGAAGCTTTCTACAGCTACACGAAAACACACACTCCCCACACATCCAGGGAAAAACCTCAACCAGACTAAAATTTGTTCAAATGAACACCCAAGTCTAGCAGGACGCTAATGTTTACCAGGTACCACAACAAAATTATGCATTAGAAAATATTCCCTGCCTAGTTGTGAGAGTACAGCCTTCCCATGGCAATTCTAATGCCCTAAATTCACTAGCATTTGCCAGATAGAAGCAGCTGCTCCAGGATTCCTTTGGCAAACACCATATCTCACTTTTTTGTTCTCAGTATGCTGCAATTTCCTGTGGAATGAAGAAGTCATCTATACTACAAAGAGGTGCAGTACTAACACTTTTAGAAGTAAATTATTTTACAACACATGTATTATGGAGAGAAATATAATACTTGGGCTGAGAAATTCCCAAGCGGAGAGAGATTAGAAAAACAATCCGATAAACAAACACCATCAAAACTTGTATTTTTTTTATTCAGTGCAAAATATATTGGGTAACTGTTGCTGTTTGCTGTTCCTAGAAAGAGGGGAATTCTGTTGCCAACAGCTGTAGTTTTTCATAGGAATTCTAAGACTATATTGAAGATTTATGCTCCTGACAAAGGCATAAAGCTATCCAAACTAGGGCAGAAAAACCAGAACAGTCATTTCCCAATGAAACAGACACACATTACTTTTGTTAACTCTTACTATGGCAGAAGTTTTGATCTTCAAAACCAGAAACTCATGCTGTGGTTGATGTTTATAATGATTAAGTCTTGCAATGCCACTCTGCACAGGGTGAACTGGCTTATCACAGGTTGCTACACAAGCCAGAAAGATACCCTATCACCTTTAAATCAATTCAAGTCATAAATACTTACCTCCAAAAGCACGACTTTAAATTCCCTCCTTGAGATTTTGGAGTTTTACAACTATGCTTTCCGCAGCTTATGAAAAAGGAAAAAGGCTTGAAGTAAATGAAGTAAACAAGCAAGGGGAAGAAATTTTGGTCTCTGCGTCAGTTACACAGGTGCAAGTGGCCCTCTCTGCCTGCACATCACCCTCCTGATTCTCATGGAAAAACTACTCGTTGTGCTCTGCAGGATTAAGGTCTTCTGTGCTCAATGGAACTACATCAGATGACAGAATACAGAACTATTATTTTTAAGTCAACTGATATTCAGCAATAAAACTCAGGATATCAGAGGTTTTAAAGTTCATTTATTTGCAAGCAGCCAAACAGCATAGTCTGGGTTGAATCCTGGGCCAATTTACAGTTCTACTCTATGCTGTTCCATGAGCATCACACCCAGTTACACAACTTGGGAATCAATAAATCCACTGCCTTGAACGAATTTGCTCAAAGATTCACAATGAGTCAGTGGCAGCATCTTGCCTAGATCTCAGACTTTGGCTTCCATTTTGCAGTTGCTTGCTCCACCAGATCACATTTATACAGTATCAACAAAAATATTTTTCTTTCTGAAATTGCTGTTTATTTGATTTGTTGGTTTGGGCTTGTTTTTTACTAGGAAAAGAAAATAAACTAAAAGTTTCTAAATAACTATGGTTGTGATTTTCTTTAACCAACTATACTTCTCAGCTGTAGGAAGGACAGAAAGCCTGATCTCTTTGAATAAAATGCAAAATAATTCAAAGGCCTACATTAAAAAATCACTGTGTACATCCCAGTTTTCAGGTTCAGACAGACATAATCTAATAGTCTATTTAATTGCTAACTTTAAAAATCCTACATGTAACCTCAGAGAAGCAAAATAAAACCTTACATCAAGGATCAATTTACCACTCCTTAGTCCTGCAAAATGGTCTGTAAAAACAGAGGATATTTTCTTAACAGAATCTTAAGTGACCAAAGCAAGTGAACAGAAAGTATTCAATTTCCATAGTATTTATGATCCAAAGGAAAAAAAAAAATTAAAACCTGGGGACTTAAAACCAACTTCCATTTTAAAAGTTTTAGGGTCTGAAAGAAGAATAGTGTATATGTGGCAAGCTTTTTTCACCACAAATGGCTTCTTTAAAACAAATTACCATTGACAAATAATCAGTTAGAAGAGGAGTTTCCAATAAGGCAGAAGTTAAGTTATCTAGCATGGCACTAGAGAACACACTTAATTTTAAATGTGCTTATAGTTTTATTAGAGCCAATGTTTTTTTCCATGCTTAAGGCTAAGCATATGTTCGTGTACTCGGCCAAGACAAAAGCTTCCAAGTCTGTTGTTAGAATGCAAAGCGAAGCTTTTTATCCCAAACCACATTTTCTTGCATGTAATCAGCCCTGATGCTGCCACCATAGTTTCCAATTCATTCCAGGGCGCACTCAGCATTTATGAGGGCACAGATGGTGCTCTTTTTCTTGGGTTTCTAAAGAACATGCCTAAATATTAAAACAAACTTGGCTTTCTGCCTCCTGTCCTGTTCTTACTCTCTGTATTGCCACCATAAAAGTAACAGTAACCTTTGATCTAACCTGGAAGCCTTTTCTAATTAACACAATTTGGCAATAGGACTGTCAAGTACTGTCAGCCCACTCAAAACCAGAGAACCTGATATGCAGGAATCCAGCACACTAGTCACACTAGTGATCAAGAGCAGGAACAAGCAATCCACAAAACAATCAAAAGGACAAAAATTGGTAACAATTTTTTCAGTAACAAACTACATGAGATCCTGACGGTATTTAATGGCTGTGTATGTCTAGAACATACACAAGGTTATTCAGCGGCTTAAGCAGAAATTATCAAATAAAGAGGCTGATTTGTAAGGCAAATAAAAGAGCACTAGCATGGCAATACTTAAGTGAGCAAGGCCTTTTCCAGCACACTCAATGCCATAGTTTGCATTATGCTGAGAACTTTTAGGCAGCATAAGTGGTTTATTCCCAAATTTTGAAAATTATTTACTCGTTTCCAAGCACTCACACACCAACGTACACAGAGACCAACAGAAAGACCAGCTGTCAGAATATTCCATTAAAAATGTCCTAAGGTAAGATCATCTCAGATTTGTCCAGCAGATCTTGACAAAATGTTCTTGAACATGCAGCTAACTGGAAGCAGGTGAACATGATGGTCAACAGGTCTTAGCCACCCTTCTTCACAGGCTCTCAGTCTCACGCAAAGCACACTGACACTGGAAAAATCACAGGTCATGTGCATCAAAATAGGTATGACCACACTCAAATGGGGGTACAGCACGAGGGAAGGGCTTGGAGAAACATTAATCAGACTGCTTGGAAAAAATGTTCCCGAGTGAGGACTATTTCACTACCTTACTGGTAATAACATGAGGTCAGCAGCCAGTGCATGCTGCCAGAATATGGGACAAGAAATGTGCATTTAAAGCAATTGTCTTGACTTCAAAACAGCTCAGCAATTGCACACATAAACTGGTAAAGAAATCACATCTGAACAAACATCGAGTCTAGAAAACTAGTTTTAGAAGTACATTTAAATGCCAAAAAGCCATAGATTATACTAAATAATCAGTTAGCTCCTAAATTTCTTTTAAAAATAAGCAATGGCTAGTAATTTTGCAAGTAATGATCCTAGATATTTGCACTCCACTAAATATAATAAACTAAATAATTCTAAATTAGCATATAATACTAAATAAAAACTACCTTAAAATCATAATAAAAGTAAACATATAAAAACTCTGTAAATATAAATGATTTGTGAACAAACCACTGTAAAACATACATAAATGAAACAGTATTTGATATGGATGGCAAAGAGACTGTTCTGCAGCTAGTCAAAATTACTTTTTATAGTCCATTCCCTTTGAGGCAATGGATTATGAGTCCTCCTGTATCCTAGCCTCTCCCAAGGTAACCTTTCCTGCTGTCTCCTTGTGTCTTGAAACTCAGCCCCATTCATATCTCAAACTTTGCAATATTTCCTGGTGTTTGTGTAGCTTCCAGGAAATTAAGGCTATTCCCTTTTCTTGGTATCATGAGTTTACATGACACATAACTTGAAATTACTGGTATATTCAATACTTTTGAAATTATGGCTTGAGAACAAGCTTCAAAATAGCAGCAACAGCAACCCTGGCCTTACCTGAAGGATCTTGTATTGTCATTTCCTTACGCTTCCGCATCAGCTTGTCCTTAACCCATGGAAACTCCTGCAAGGAGTCCAAGAACACATCAAAAGCTTTGGGTCCTCTGGTGGGGAGAATATCAAGGAGCATCATGGTTTTCCTCTGACTAGTGGTTTGGGCTTTTATTTCTTGAACATGACTGTCTGTGAGAATCCCTTCTTGGTAGAGATACTGAATAACGAGTCCGTCCACCAGCACCTCTGTGCAGAGCTCCAAGCGCAGGGAGCGTAAAAGCTGCTTGTCTCTGGCATCCATCTGGCAACCTAGAGTGTGCAAAAAGAGTAAGGAAATGTGTGAAGATTAAAATACTTCAACCTTTAACATCCAGAAGTGATATCTGAACATCCAAAAGTGATGTCTGACACCTGTCAACCTTCAGAGAAAACTCCAAACTCAGAATCACCAACCTGGCAAAACTACTAATGATCCCCATCACCTTCTTTCCACTCAGATTTCACTGTCACACAAGGTAAAATGATCCAGTTTCTGGGAAATACTGGACAGGAATAGAACATTTGGCATTGCAAAGACCAGTCCTTTGCTGGAGTGAAACCCATGCCAAATAACCCTGCTAGTTTAGGTCCATACTAAAGGCAGCTAGGGCACTTGCCAAGTCCTTAAGAGACAGTAACTCCCCCAAAATTAACGAGATATCACACCTGACCACTGATGCAATTACAAAAGCAGCAGCAGTACAGAAGCAGCAGGGACAGAAGCAGCAGGTGGCTTTGGCCTGCAAGATGCAATTCAAGATTAAGAGGGGTAGAAACATACCTTAAATATCAGGTCGTTCTCACCCCTGAATCATCCTGGAAGACAGCTCTGGAACTCAACTGTTCTGACGAGAAGAAACTTTCTTTGAATTTCCACCTCAAATTTATCCCCTTCTATTTATAGGCATTTCTTCTGCCAAAACTGTTCCTTAGCTTAAATAGCTCTTCTCCCTCTCTCCTAATGTGTTCACAGGAATGCATCAGATGCCCTCTGCCAGCTTCCATGTCACTTGACTAACACTCTGACTAGACAAAAACTGAAAAAGATGCATTTTATAGCCACTCTACAAAAGAATAATCAGGGTCCAGGAAGACCAAGCAGCTCATCCAAGATCAAGTCAGCAGTCCATGCCAGACTTTCAAACCAAATCAAAGTATTTCAGCCAGTCCTTAATGACAAACATATCCCTAGGCCCATTAATGGCATTTGAAAAAGAAAATGACAGGACAACACAATTAAATACCTTCTCATTACTAAATAATGAAGTCAAAAAATAGCAGCAAGTGTTGAGTGTGATTACCAAGAGGGTTTCTCACAATTAAACTAGACACTGCTGTTTGAACCACTAGACCTTGTAGAAACTCTACTTCGCTGAGCTAGAGGATACAAGCAAGGAGAGACAGAATTTTCAAAGCTTTTGCATGAAACCTGATGAGATCTTTTTACCATCAGAGGTGCCTGCTGACTCCCAGGGCCCCATCAAAATTGTGTGGTTGGCCTGGTTGTTAAAATCCAGGAGGGTGACCAACAGAACATACTGGCATGTAAACGGCACCTTGGACAGAACACAAGAGCACAGAGTCATGAGAGAGAGACTGGATGTCACTTGTCTGTGATATCCTCTGACAAAGCTACTTTCCAAAAATACTTCCATCAAGAGTCAAAAGCACTGCTGGAAAGCATCTTCCTGGAGGACTCCATCTTTCCTGGGCTACTCAGTGCATTTCTCATCTACTGAAGTGAATCTCAAGGTGCTTACCTTCTGTCTAGGGATCATGTGGGAATCAAACACTGCTATGCCAGCCCATGTCCCTAAGAAATGCTAGCTTGCCAAGCACAGTTCAAACATCAAACTCCATCGTGGACTGAGGCAGTGCAAGCAAGGAGACAGACAAGGAGCAGGCAGGAAAGAGAACTGGATTTTCCCACTTGATGTTAGGATGCTAATTTTGGACAGGTGAAGCTGAAGATTCTGATCTCCAACACATAAAACCTTTACACTACAGAAAGCAATCTCTGGACTAGAGCAAAATTCAGGCAGTAAATCCTACTACTTCTTCCTTCTAGGAGAACACCCTTGAGCTCATGAAGCACTTGCAGAGTTCAAGAAATGCATCCAGCAGCACCTCTGAGGGTGTCATCTAAACCCAGGCAGAAAACTGCTTCAGATACTACAGGATTTTTGCGTTTCACATTCTGAATGGGCCCCAAGAGTCCCCATTCAGGAGCCTCCTCACATGCTGGATGACTGTACAGAACTTGTCGAGTTCATCTTCTTCCCAACCAAAGCAGCCAACACTTTTCAAAAATAAAGCTCTTACAAATCAAAGGTTTGCACCTTTGTGCATTGAGAAATGCCTGTCAAGCCAGGAATCAGAAGGGAGAATTTCTGCTGTAAAAGCCCTTTGCCTTGCTGACTGCAGAGTGCACACAACTGAGGGTTTAAAGTCCTGGCACTGGCCTGGTAAATTTCCAGGATGGAGCATACTGATTTCTAAGGTCTTTTTAAAGATCAAGTATTTCTTTGTATGCGTTTACTGTGAGAATCAAAGGTCTGAGTTAGGAACTAAGCAGATAGATACAGAAATGTATCAGGATTTTGATGTGTAACAGTGTTGGGACAGAGTGCAACAGCTTTAGTGCAACACAGAATTATCAAATTCATTTTAATCATAGCCTGTACCTAGGAGTTCAAAGTAAAGCTCTGAATTAAATTTAGTCGAGTAATTTTACAGAAAATGAAAATATGAATGTCCATTTACCAAAAATATGACTCAAGCATTCCCCAGATATGTCTGAAAATTGACCTTTTCCATTATAAAGCCAAATTTTAAGAAATATAGCCCACGACCTGCTGAATGAGCACAGTCCTTGACTCATCCCTACACCAACACAAGCAGGTTTGCATTTTTCTGGATCTGACAGAGTAACTGTCCATGAATGGGGACAAAACTTTTGATAAGAACCCCTTCTGACATTAAAAAGGCACATTCATTCAGTTTTCTTGCTAGAAACATTTCACCGTTTTCTGGAACACCCACTGCACTCACCTGCCTAACCCATGAATTATTCTGGCAACTGACAGCAAGCCTGTGGGTCAAAAGTCTTACACATCCCCCCACCCTGCCGGGAGGAGGAAGAAAAAAAAAAAAAAAAAAAAAAAAAGCAGCAAGTTTTGCTTTTGCTTTTAACGCTTTCCCTGCCGAGGACAGGCAGCTGCTCCTCCGGTAGCAGCCAGCGCCAGCTGCCCGCACGGCGCCCGAGCCCCCTCAGGCAGCAGCAGCCCCCGGCCCTCCTCCCGTCCCGGCCTCCCGCCGGGCAGGGCTGCGCCAGTGGAGGCGGCCCCGCCGCCCCGGCCCGGCCTCCCCGCCGAAGCCCGGCCCCTGCCCCGGCCCCCGACGGGCTCCGCGGCACCGCTCTCCCGCTTCCCCCTCGACTGCGCCTGGGGCGGGACGGGACGGAACGAACCGAGTGGAGCCGTCGGCAGCGCCCGGGGGAGCGAGCAGTATGCGGGGAGCGCCCGCCGCCCCCGCCCCGTACTTACACGAGGGGAGCGGGAAGCTACCCAGGACGCGCCGGCGCCCGCGGAGCTTGCGCGGGGAGCACCATCTTTGTTGAAGGCAGGAGGGCTCGGCCGGAAGCCGCCGCCGCTACCGCCCTGCTGCGGGCCGGCCGAGGAGGGGCGGCCGCTGCCGGGCCGCCAGCGCGGGAGGGGCCCGCGGCCGCCATGTCAGCTGCGGGCAGCCGGGCCCGGGCGGCAGCAGCCGTGGCTGGGGAGGGGGCCGCAGGAAGGGACCCGGCGGGGCCGCCGCTGCCCGGTGCCGCCGCTGCCCGGTGCCGCCGCTGCCCGGTGCCGCCACCGCTCGGTGCCGCCGCCGCTCGGTGCCGCCGCCGCCGCAGCTCGGTGCCGCAGCCGGGGCGAGGGCGGGAGGTGTCTCCGGCAAGGAGGCGCCTTTCTCGGAGTTTGGAGGACCTGCTGCGCTCTCAGGAGTCGGGGCGGTGGGGGTGTTTAGTGAGGGGAGGGGTTGTGTCTAAAATTAAATCAGAAATTACGAAATTGGAATTTTAATGACATTAGAAACAGCTGATCTCATTACTCTCTAGGCATACTGGTTCGTATTTTTGAGTATGTGATAAGCTGAACTTCATCGTGGTGCTGGCATCCTCATATCAAACACAGAGCAGTATTATATCGTATACTGTACACATTTGGCTTCATTACTTTCATCTGGACAGCCTGAAAATGAAGAAACTTTAATCGATGAAAATAATTTGTTCAAGTAAGAGCTGGCCTGTGTCTACTGCATTGCTATGCACAATCTTGTTGTTTTATTCCTCTATTAGTGAATACTGTATTATTCACTTAATTTTATACGGATGCCTGGAACTGAAATACAGTAGAAAAGAGAAGACGGTGATTCACAGCGCTGTAAAAATGAGGCGGTGTCACTTTCACTCACACATCATGAAATAACTTTTTTCCATCTTTGCATAGGTGTCAGGTGTCACATTGGGATTGAGTGGTGTCAGCCCTTTTTCTTTCATGTCGGGACCGCAATAGCGATGAAAGGAAAAAAAAAAAAAGATCTTCCAGTGCTGGAACGTACTACCTTTGAAGTTGCAGGCAGGCACAGCAAGCTGGCTGTGGTCTGCACAGCGTGCTGATACCTACCCTCTGGAAAAGCAGGAAAGGTGGTTGCTGCACTGCTGCTAGAAACGTCATCACCTTGTGAATCCCATTTGTACACTCTGTTTAGACTAATCGTACAAATTTAAGGGTATTTGAAATACTTAAGGGTATTTGGAAGCTGGTGGTGGAAACCTTTATGTGCCTTTCCTAGATACTGTACCCAAGAAATACTTGCCATGGAAAAATGTAACCAAGAGCAGAGTTCACATTCTGCCTATACTTAACATGATATTTATCTACAAGATTTTGCATAAAGATAGGCAGCCACACTCAGGAATCTTAAATCCTTTTCCTTTGATTTTCCTGTGGCTGACAGTTGAGAATATATGTGGACACAGAATGTAAATCAGCCTTAAATGCAGAGCTTGTACGCTGGTTTTAAGAAATGTTTTTAAAAAATGGATACACATATCATGTGGCCAGCTTCTGCAGAGATGCTACTTATTTGGCAGTTTTAAAGCAGTGTTTTGGTTTGATGATGTAACACTTTTATCTGCAATTATTTGCAGGTAATAAATTGGATACAGGGGTTTAAATTACTTGTGAATAATTGATAAATAATATCTTATTACATTTGATAAACCAAGGTAAATTTTTTTTTTTGTCTCAGGCACATGTTAGTCTTCTAGGAATGCAGACATAAAAATATCTAAATGCTCCTCTGGGTTGTTTCAGAGCAATGCTTTAACATATTTGACAACACTGGAAGCCACACAAGTAACTCATCATCGGTAACTCCAAGACAAGAAGTATGCTGCTGTTGAAGCCAAAGTACAGCTGAGGTGGTTTTAAATTTTCTTGCCGTGACGTTTGTAATAGTAGTTGTGAGGAGATGCATTTGTAAACAGTCCAGAGCAGCTCTGGGGAGCAGAGACACCACAAATGTCTGCATGATCATTCCTCAGCACAGCAGTGCAAAGCTACTGAGAGCTTCCTGTCCCAGCTTCTCGTACTTCTGATTGTCACTGCTGCCTTTTTTTTTATTTCTTTCAGTCATGATCTAAGGAACTGTATTATATCTGGAATTGGAGTGACCAAACTTGGAGACTTCAGAGAATCTCAACATTGCAATCCTGACAGCTGCTTTTAATTGCATATAATGTGACTGCATTTTAAAACAGAAAATTAGAGCAAGCAGTTACATCACTTCATTTACTGTATCTTTTTGCCAGATGAGGCAATTTGGGTTTTTTAATTTTATACTATCCAAGAATGTCTTAGAAAGTTAGCAAAACATATGGATATGCACAGAGCAACTCCAGATTCCACCCAAGGAAATTAGAGCAGCTACACAGTCAGCATTTAGTCACGTATTTGCTTGCAGTCTGAACAGAGATAGAAAGAAGGAAAGCAGTGAAGGGAAACAGATAGGCCTAGGAAGGGAGAGGACAGCACCAGAGGTCCAAATCTCAGTAAGGGAAAATCTGGCGTTTCCTTTTCATTCCGCTAGTTAATAACTAGTGCTGCAAATTTATTTAGTGGAAACTGAATACGCTACTGGTGTTTTGAGTTCAACTTTAGCAACGCAGCCAGGTTTTCATTATATAGTACAGGTACAGGATAAAGACACACAGTCCTAATACTTTAAATCCAAGGAGAGAAGTCCTTAAATTCTTTGTTTTGGTCCCATTTGGGTTCAGCCCTCACTAAAGGTCTTCCACTTCCATTCTGGTCCAAGTTCAACAAAACTTGAGAGACATGGTTTGGTTCTATTTCAGTTTTAAGGACAAATACATACATATATTTTATATCTGTTTGAGCCAGTTTGGTGTCAACTCAGTGCCCCACTAACTGCTCAAATCTCAAAGCTAACCATGTAGAATTAAAAAGCCATTTCCTAGATTGCAGATCAATGGACCATAATAGTCAGCCCTGCACATCAGTATCCTCAGACTTTTTGTCTTAAAAGCTTGTTCTGTCTGGTTCTGCATATTGAGGGGCCATCAGTGGTCATCAGGCCACACTTTTAAGGACTGCTGAATTCAGGGTCACAAGTCCAAACCTGTGGGAACCAAGCTAAGCAGCATCTCTTCTCACATGCTATTCACTTTACATGTAGGTTATTCCGAGTCATAATCCCAGATTTTTACATTTATTATGTGCTTTTGAAAGCTCACTTAAAAGTCACAAACCTTTTTAGAAAGGTTTGTGTACCAGAATAGTGAGTTTTTTAAGAAATGCTTTTTATAGAGGATCCTTTATGCTAATTAGAGTCAAGCTGTATCCAAGCATGTGTGTAATTTGTTTTCTACTGACTAGTTTGTTTTCTGCTGATAACAAGAGGCCAAATGTGTTCTTAAAACTGGCATAAACAGATTTAATGTATTAGGATTGGGCTGTTTTCAATTGTCTGCAGGACAGCATTCCAGCTTTAGAGACAAAAGAAAAAATAGGAGCCTCTAGATTTGTTTGTTAAAAGCACATCTAATTGGTTAAATCTCTCACAAAACCTCAGAAATTAGGAAGGGAAAAGAGAAACGTATCTTGTATGCTTGCCTGTCAATTTTAGAAAGAAGAGCGCAGAAAACATTTCTGTAAGTGATATGTCTCAAAAACCGTGGTAGAATGTAAGTCAGGGTGAGCCACACTGGGTGGCCTGAAGGCCAGATGAGGGTTTTGCAAACCATTGCTGTCCACTGCTGTCCCAGGCAGTAACCCCTTCCCTTCCTCCCTCTTCTCTTCCTCCTCACCCTGGCCCCCATTGCCCTCCCCTTTGCAGCTTTGCCCTCTGTAATGCTGACATCCAAATCTCCTGTGCCACTCTCTGAAAACCGGGCTGGTGCCAAGGAAGGGAAGGGTTTGGGATAGAAAGTTTCCCCAAACTGTAGACCAAATCTTGGGCATGCTGTGCTGGATGCTGGCAGGGTTTGAGGGCACTAGGCGGTCACTTGGGAAGGGGTCCCGCTCTTCAGGTGGCTTTTGCTACTAGAAAAATGATTCCTTGTCCCTCCTAAAATAGATGGCAGGCAGGACTGAAGCACATCACTGAAAGGGATCAGACCTTGGGCTGCTGTGTAATTGTTCTGATACTTTGTAACTTCTATTCATTAAAATAATAAAGACTTTAAATTCAATGCAGATCAAAGAGAGGAATTAATATAAAATATAGGTGACACGTCATGAACTTCCTCAAAAGTAGTAGTTTATTAAAAGGCACGTCCAGCACGTAGATAAAATATAACACACAAAGTTCTAAAGCATCTTAAAACATAGAGTTTGAAGTGACTCTGTAGTGTCTATACATTTACATTTGTTTCCATAATAAAAATAAATGTTTATTAGCAGTACTGCAATGAATTCTTAGTGCTTTTTACCATGATACAAATAATCTCTAGCAAAAAGTTGAGTGAGAAATAGTTATAAAAAGGAAGCAGGCATCCACTGCAAAACTTTAGTATACATTTCATTTTAAAAATCTAGTGTATTATAAAAATAGTGTACTTAATACTTGCAAAGCATGACTCAGTATTTTTCAGAATCTGTAGTCCTTTAAATATATGAATTAATGTAGTTCTCTATTTTTAAGTTTAATTTAAAGATTCATTGAGGAGACAGATGAAATACTGCAAGCTTCTTATTATTTCTTATTTATTCCAGACTTATTAAATTATTTTTAAATGTAAAGCACCATTTTATTAATATGAGAACAAAGAAAATTCACTAATTAACCTGAAAATCAAACATTGGCAAATAACTAAAACTAAATAAAGATTGAAGTCTGAAATCTTTTCACAAAACCAACTTACTTTATTTGCAAAATACAGCATATGAAATGGTTTTCTAATATTTTAGATAAAAGACTGGAAGGTTGCCTTTGTTTAGGGGGAGAATAGCTATTGCTTTTTGCAATCTTCTATTGCTTTCCCTGGATTTGAACTGGACAAACTCATATATTTTGAAAGGTTCTTACTGTAAGGTTAGACTTCAGGAGCTAGCAATGATTCATGCAATGTTTTTACAGATAGCCTCACAAGATATTTGTTACTGCTTATACCTTTCCCATGCATCCTGTTTCAAACAAAAAATACTCTTCTATTAAAAATTCACTTCATCTATTTTGTTCCCTTTCAAAATGAAACCTGCCTGCCTGCAGGCTTGTGAAGCATCCTGCAGTAGGCACTGCATCCTCTGTCAGGGGAGTTAAAAAAACCAGATAAATTTCCAGAAAGCCTCTCACAAGCAGCTTCCCTCGCAGAAAAACCACGTCTGAAGCATTCCAGCTCAGGAAGGAGCTGTGCCATATCCACTGCAATCTAGTTGGACAAGGATCTCACTTTCCTAACTTACTTCTCTCTTTTTAGCAGTGCAGCCAGTCAGAGGTATTGCCCTCACTGCAGCTTAAGTCCCTATCAATGCTATTTGTAGTATAAGCCACTTTTCACCCCATGCTGAGAAATTACAGAATGTTGTGTCCACTGCTTTACAGATGGATAAATTGCAGCTCAGTCTTTATTAGTGCTCTTCCTACAGAAAATCAACCAGCTCAAAATCCCTTGAACAGTAAGAGTTGATCCACAACATATTCTGCCCTCCAGATGTGCCAAACAGAGTAAGAAAAAAACAAATGTGTTTTTAAAAAGGTGTCCAGAGCAATCTCTCAAATTTGGAGATTCCCCCTGGGGCAGAGTGTGGGTACAGTGAGTCAGCCCAACAGATCCTATTTCAGGGCTGCAATCTAAAGACAGTTAAATTGTAACAAAGCATTTTGAAAGGGGATTTTTGCCCTTTCAGCTACTACATTTACAACTATTTTTCATAAAATCCTGTTTTCAAACCTGACCCAAATAGAAGAAGAATTTGCACTGGGCTTTGAATCTTTCCCCGTGTCTAACATGCCTCTGCATTTAATATTTGTTAGCTAACAGTGCACCAAGTTGCAAACCTCAGCTATGAAACATCAGTTACAGAACAGTTTGACTGGAATCAAAAGGATTTACTTACATAAAGCCTGCCCTCCAGTGAAAGAGAAATCAAGATAGAAGCACTGAATTTGTTTGTTTGGGGTTTTTTTTAGTGTATTTTGTTCTTTGCAGCGCTCACCACTAAACTTTTTCTGGATATTACCTGTTTGAAGTTTTTTCCTACTAAATGCCAGCTCATTCCTTATGCTAATATAAATGGCTTTTGCTCCAGCATTATATTCCTCCTTAATAGCATAAAAAGGAGTGGTATTATTTTGGTATTTCAGTTCCTGGAAAAATAATGGCTCCAATTCTGGAAGAAAACAAAATGAAACACAGGTGCAATCCCTTTTAAAAAATAGATTCTAAGTAGAATGAGATACACAACTTATCAGGCAGCTCAATCAGCAAATTATGGTGATATATTTTTGTATTTCTGTAAACTTTCTCAGAGGCACTGGCTAATTTAAAGCCCTGCAGATAACCTGATCAATAAACACAGTTAATCCCTCTCCTGCTTGGTAACCCTGGCACCAGGACTTACTGAGTTTGCCATAAGCTATTTTTTTTTTTTCTCAAAATTGAGCAATCTAGCCAGACTTTGTCTATGTGTGGATTCAAACTGTACTGATACTAGTTATTCCCCATGACCTTTAATCTCTACTAGTACACCTTTCAGCATTGTACTCATCCAGGTGGTTAGTTATTTGATACACCTTGTGACAAGTACCACCTCTAACAGGAGCTGCTGGCTTTTCCATGTCCTTTCCCTTTAGTCCCTTCTCAGACATGAAAGCCAGACAAAGTAATCCTCAGAAAGCAGAATATTTTCTCATCTTGTTCCTGGCAGCTGTGTTTCACCTGGCTTGTGCTCTCTAAGACAGGAGATAAGGACCAGTGATGGTCAGCCCCTGAACCAAGTCTGCCTCCCCCTTCCTTTGACTGATATTCAGCCTGTTGTAGAAACGACTCAATTTTAGCAATGCTGTGGCAAATGGCCATGTTGTTGTAAACAGACCAGTTATGTGTCAGTGGAATGTTCTTTCCAGGCATTTTCAGTCATGCTAATGGCTTAGCAAAATACTGAGACCTGCTGAATCTAATGCTAATAGAGAAGTGCTTTTCAGGAGCTAGGCTGAGATACCACAGCAGCTTGTCATCCCCATTTCCTTTGTGTATACAGAACTAACCAGCTCAGACCTTTCAACTAACTTCTGTTATTCTATTTAGAAATTCTTTGGTTTAGATAGTAAAAGTTTCATTAATTTCTATATTTTTAAAATAAAATTTCTCCTTTCAACAAAGTTTTTTTACTGTTATTGAGAATTAGCAATGCAGTTTTTAAAACCCCTCAAGCCATTGTTTCCTCTAGCAGTAAATACAATACTTAAAATTATTTTAATGACTGCAAAGTTGGCAGAAATTTTATTTTACTTTATTTTAAATGACTCTTAGACATGATACCAATGTCTAAAGATATCTCTTCCTATTTCCATTATGTGTTTTGGCTTAAGGAGAGCAAAGCCCTGATATCATTTGACTTACTTTCCACTAGTGCCTAAGATTATAGCCAAAGGAAAAATCAATAGGATTGTTATCAAGAATACAAGAAAAAGCTATTGAAAAGAGCATATAAATAAATAAAGGTTTTTAAACAATCTTTAACGAGGTAATTTACCTGCAGGGACATTTTGCTAAAACATGAGAGTTGGCTAAGGTACAAAATCCACACAACTACAGAACTCTCTCCTCCCTGTGCAATGTAGATTCTGTTTTCTCAAGGTGATGAGACTTAGTCTCATTATAGGAGTAAATTCCTCATTGTTGTAAGATATAAAAAATTCCCTTTGCCCTCCATATTCTGGTGAAAAATTTTTTCTTCTTGCTAATAATTTGATACTGTTTATCTAGAATGTGGTTACATAAAATACAATTAGGACAATAATGACAAGATCAGATTAAAATAAGATTACTTCTAATGCAATGAGCACAGCTGCTTGGTTACATTCCCACTCTACCCATTCATCTTGTACTCAAACCATTTTCTGTCTCAAGTGATACTGCCAGCAGGAAGATATCCCCACAACTAAAATACTGCCCTAGTTTACACTTCTGCTAGGTTTAGTGCTAAACTAAATACTATCACCAGTTCAATTTTCATCATTCATATTGCAATTGTGTTTATTTTGGTTGTTTTTTTTAAGCATCACCTTTTAGGATTGTAGGATTCTCAGATTTCACTTAAGTGAAGTGAAGAGGTTTTTTAACATTCCAGGTATAAACTGGAAAATCTTAAACTCCAAGACTCAAAAAAGAAAAACCAAATCAGTACATGGGGTGAAAAAAGCCTTAGGATTAAAGTCCTTATCATGATTTGACTCATGGGCATTGAACCTGTGAAACTGGCTTTGCTGCACACTCTGTACTAGCAATTCAAGATGATATATATCAGTTAGAAGTAATTTTTATAATCTGAAAGGCCCACAATTTAAAAGCTAGTGCTGCAAACAAGATACAACATCCATAGGGTAAAGAAAAAAAAGGCACTGAAAATTTTTTTAAATGTTTGAACAACATGTCTGAAAATTTTATGTCTGAAAACTCACAGTCTTCATGCAAGATCTTTGTACTGCTGAAATCTAATCATGTTCTATCATCAGATTTTTTGTAGCAGAACAAGTAATTCCTCTGTGCTGCCTTAGAAAGAAGCCAAGCTTTCTGCAAGCTAAACTGTGGTTTAGTTTTACTAGTGCAATGCATCACCCTAGGACTGGCATCCTAATGAGGACAAGAACTGTGCTTTCATACAAAGAGGACTAGTTCCCCCTCCAGTCTGTTTAAAATATTGTTCACAGCTTCAAGCACACACTAGAGTTACAGAGCCTACTTTTCCTCACAGGATCTGATGCAAATGATACAAAGTCTAGGTCGGTATGCTCAATGTTTGGTGACTTGATTCCACATCACAGTAACTTGATTAGTTACAAGAATGACCACCTTTCACTTTGCCAGCACTCCTTGTTCTCAGCCTGCCAATTGCCCTTGTGCTTTGGAGAACTGTTATTAAAAAAACCCAGCAAGCTTCCCTGCATCTGCCCCTTGTTGTTCCTCAGAGCTTGGCTCTGCTGTGGGCTACACTTGGCCTGTGACTGCTCACACCAACAAGCCACAAATAATTTCTTATATTTGCAGCATAGCAGTCTCATTGCACCCCAACGCTCTTATCTTCTCAGTCTGCTTGCTCCAGCACTGGTATTCATGATGTGAAACCCCCAGGGATTTATTATAAAGGTCCTCAGCAGAATGTGTTTACCATTGAGACCCCAAGTGTATCATCCTGGCTGAAAAGGCACAGAAGTAGAATGTTAACACAGCAGCAGATTAGAGGGTTTGTCACTGTGATGGAAGTTATTCCATACAGCAGTTCTCTCAGCACAGGAGAGAGCTAGGCAAGAACTGTAAGAAAAGATTCATCAGAATGAAAAGTGTTCCCAGGAACACAGTTTTTTGACAGGCTCTGCTCACAGGAAAAGCTCCTCAGCCTGAGGGTGGCAGATCTTAGCAAGACTGATGACAAGAACCATGTAGTTATGACACATACCTAAAATACAAGAGCTCTTTGGGCATGGCAACCAAAAGGTGGTCACCATATAATGTGAAAGACTTCCAAATACATCTTGGCAAGACATGGGGAAAATTTTACATAAAAAATATTTTGATTTGTTTTTCAGAAAAAAACTCTTCCTATTTCTATACTAAAACTTGAGTTTAAAATGGGGACAGAAAATTTGAGCCATGGAAGAGGAGAAACCCACCTTTTCCATAGAAAGAACAAGAACATATAAAGTATATGCCATATCAAGGAACCATCCACTCTGCCTCATGTTCTTGGTGCCTTCTATTTCTCAATGGCTCTGCTACTCATTTCTGCCAGGATGTTACAGACAGACAGACAGAACTGAGTGTGTAACACTGGGAGTTTAGATGCAACAAATAAGCTGGTCAGGGCCCCAGAGTTTATGAGAAAGGACAGAACATCTTGAAAGTACAACAGAGCAGTTAAGTCACAAGGAAAACAAGATTATTTTATGTTGTTTCTATTTCAGCCTGGGCAAAGCTAGATTACAGCAAGTCTTGACAACCCTCCTTGTTCAAGCACAGGTCTTGGCTTTAATCAACAAATAAGCTTGGGAAAGAATTAAAACTTTTAATTTGTTGACTAAGGGCGAGTCTATGTCCTTGTTTCTCTCTTACTGCTTTCCTATTTTTCTCATCCTGTGCATTTCTTCTATTAAATACTTTACCTTTGGGCTGAAGAATGGATACTGAGGGTCTTAGTCCCCTCTTCCTCTTTAGAAGACTACTGAAACAGAAAAAGCAATGTCCTGTGCTAATACCCAACTACAGGAATTCAGCAGGCAGCCTCTAAGCCACTAATCTGAATGTAATCCAGCTATACTTTTGAGCAGCACCACAAAGGCAAAGCAGGGTTATTCATCCTCACTGATACATGTGCATTTATCTGAGTATTAGCTGGGAAATTATATAAGTTCCTATATAGGAGCACTCTTTCCTGAATGGTAGAAATACGTACATAAAAAGATTGGGAGATTGTTGTGCACTTTGATTTACTTTATTGAGTAATCATCTGATAGCTACAATGGTGAATAGGAAGTTTAGAAATAAAATAAAAATAAAATTAAAATAAAATAAAATAAAATAAAATAAAATAAAATAAAATAAAATAAAATAAAATAAAATAAAAAACAAAAAGAAAATTTAAAAAAAATAAGAAAAAGCAAAAACCAACCCCTTTATAAAAAAAAAAATCCACATTGTATTTCCCCATATTTTGGGAAACAGGCTGAAGAAAACATTCTACACTGTAGAAGACACACATAACTGCTGATACCCATGTTTTGACATTGGAACTGCAAGTCTGAAGTATATAATTCTAAAGCCTCAACCAAAAGAGGCTTAATAATAATAGCATGGATACATCACCACTGTGAAGATGTTAACACATTAAGGATTCTGGGATACCAATCTGGTATAATCAGCAATATACAGGGTTCCTGTGAAAGATGTGGCATTTCTTCTTAAGGTCAGCTTTCAGAGAACTTTGAAAAACAATGTTCTAGACTGATTACTTACAGTACTCCTTTGCTTGCAGAAAAGCAGGAGAGTAGTTCAATAAAAACTGAATACATGATCATTTTTCTGACTGGATTTGATTAGTTGCATAACTTTAGCAAGATTATCACAGTGTGTGATCTAGTTAAGCTTTTAGGATTATATGAACACCAGCACCAAATTAATCTTAGAATCAGACAACTGAGATACTTGTAAACTCTCATATGTCTCTGACCACTTATGAAGTCTCTCCCGGTCCCACTGCTTCAGAACGCATTTGACAGTAAGTGCAGCATTTTATTGACAAAGCAACACAATCTGGATAGATTCCTCACTTCTCTCTCTTGCAAGAATAGCATGCCACTTTGTTGAACCCCCAAGGATGCAAAGTGGGATTATTTTACATAAAGTCTCCCTTTGTAGCATCTGAAATAAAAACCTTTCCCCTAGAACTGCCACTGTTTTGATAGTGAATTCCATGCTGAGTTGTACAACTGGTTACTCAGTTCTTTGGCTGATTTTAAGAATTGCATTCAAAAGTTACTCTGTGTTAGAGGCATTTAGAAAATATATTTATACCTGGTATTGATACTCTTTCAAGTACTCTTTTAGTCTTGTTGGTAATGGCAGCTCCCAGATCTGATTTGTGCTCTTGTTTATAGCTATTCTGCAGCGGTGTTGCAGAGATGGAGCAGATGTATAGAGGGGTTTGTTCAAGTAAAGATGAACTGTTCCATTTGAAGGTGTTTCAGTTCTATCCTTGCACATGAGAACATAGTACTCAATCAAATGCACAACGCTGTTGAACTGTTTAAGTCTAGATCTGACACAAGTGATAGAGTCCAGTCTAAACTTGCCATCTTGATATTCTATACGTAGATTGGTCGGTCCCGCTGACGTTTTTACTGATATAGTCAGTAGATACTCTGAGTGCGAACTATCCCTAACCAAAAAGGTCCCTTCGGGGGCATCCTGTAACCTTTCTTTGGCTTCAGCAACAGTCATGTTGCCCCAGTACCATCCTGTTAAAAGATGAGAAAAAGAAGGGATTTGTTTATTCCTGTTTGTTTGAAAAGCTGCTCTCTAGCTGATATACTTCTAGTCACCCATTTCTTTTGTTGTTTGAAAGCTAAAGTCCTGCAGGCACAGTAAATTTTTATTTGCTATTTAAATTCATTTGTTTTACAATGCATCTCGTTTTGACAGAGCTTTCCAGGTCACTTTTTATTTACCCATGTATGCATACACATGCACAAACATTCCCGCAGCGTCCTGCGGGGCCGAGAGCGGAGCCGCCGACCGGCGGGCCGCCCCTGAAGCGGCAGGGGCGCGTCCCGCGGCTCCCCGCTGCTCTGCCGCCGGGAGAGCAAGGCACGGGCTGGCAGCCCGCACAACGCCCGCTGTGGGGAACTCGGAGCAGGCTGCTGCTGAAATGAGCTTTCTCAAGCGATCGAAAGCGAAGGGATAAGAAAACAACTTCGGCGAGGTAGCTGCGGTCCTGGCGCGGCTGCGATGAAGACAAAAAGCCCTTCCCTCCTCCCGCAAGCAAGCTCCGCGTCCTGCGGGGCCGGGCGAGCCGCCGCCGCGCCGCCGAGGGGAGCGCAGGTACGCGGGGCCGCGGGGATGCGGCCGCCCCGGCCGGCGGCAGCGCCCGGCCCTCGCCCGGCCGCAGATCCCGGGCTGCCGCTGGGGCGCGGCGCTGCCGCCGCTTTCGCTTCGACCGCCGCAGTCCGCGTAGGGTCGGAGTCGTCGCCGCCCCTCTCCGCCGGGGAAACGCGACCTGGCAGCGCCGAGCGGCGATGGCCAGGCGTCGCACCGCCGCCCGGTTCCGCTCGGCCCGGTGGGGATCCCCGCCGCGCCGCTCTGCCTCCCCCCGGACAGCGCCGCCGCCCCGGGCGCTTTCCCCTTCCCGGCCGCCCGGGCTTACCTGCCCGCCGCAGCTCCTCCATAGCCGCGGCCAGCTGCTCCGCCTCACGGCACTCCTCGGCAGCGGGCGCCGCCGCCCCGGGGCGCCCCCAGCGCTCCCCGGAGCTCTCCGCGCTCTCCAGGGACTCGGCGGAGCGCAGGGTCATGGGCGGCGGCGGCGGGCGCGGCCCCGCTCGCCCGCAGGTCGGGGGCTGCCGGCAGGAGAGGGCTCCGCTTCGCCGCCGCGGGGCTCAGCGCAGCGCTGGGCGCATGGTCCCGGTCCCCGGCCCGGGCGCCGCCTGCGAGCGGAGACAGAGCGTGGTTAGCGGCGAGCCCCGCGAGAGGCGCTCCCGACGCAGAGCGCGTTTCTGGCGATCCCGCTTCGGAACTTCCCAGCATCCAGAGGAGGGACGCGAGGCGAGAGATCACCTCCCGGCGGAGCGGGGGAGGGACATCTCCTCCCCCCCGCCGCCCAGCCTGTCCTCGGCTCCTCTCCGCCGGGGACTCGGCGGAGGCGGCGTCCCGAGACGGTGGTCTCGCTTTGTCGCAAAGGCGAACCCGCTGATGCCCCGCTCCCTCGGCCGGGGCAGGCGAGCCCGGCCGCCGGCTCTGGGACTTTTGGGGCGGAAGGAGGTCGTGGGGGAGAGCCGAGCGCGTATGGGAGAGGAGGGTTAACCAGCGGGACAGTGGTCCCAGCCCCGGCGCTGCCCGGGTTCCACGCTGCGGTGCGTACGGACGCCTTCCAGTAAGGTCATCCGCGAAGTCGTACCTGTAGGAACGGGAACGGAAGCCCGGCGTGGGCCATGCTCCCGGGATGGGAGACCTCCTCTCGGGCAGCGCAGTACCCGAGAAGCTGCGGAGCGAGTGCGCAGGCAGTGCCGGCTCCGGGGGCTCGCCGGCCGCTTGGGAACGGAAGGGGCAGCGCGGTGCAGGACGCGCTATAATTAGCGCGGAGCAGGAAATATGCTTTTCCCGCTCCATTAAATGCTGATATTAGGGAGGGGAAAAAAATCTTTCCTCTTGGCCGAAGCTAACGAGAGGGACAAAAAGAGCCTCTTCTCTCCTGGTGCACCGCCACATCAGGAGCGACACAAAGCCGGGCAGTACCAGAGAGGGGGAGCCTAGCTGGCTTGGCTGGAGCGAAGGGACGGGGCTTGCGGGAAGACCGGGAGCCCCCCGCCGGTGCTTGCGAACCGAGCAGTCTCTGCCTGCGGGTGCGCAGCACCCGCCAGGTGAGGGGGTTATGCTGAGGTGGTTCCTCCCCTAACAAGTTCCGCGGCGGAGCTCAGAAACTTTTCCAAATTAAACTCTAGTGACAACTGATAGGGTGTTCTGACGGGTTTCTATCCCAATAGATGTAGGTAGACTCGCGGGAACCCCTCGACAAAGCCCATCCCTCCTTTCCCCGCGCCGAAGCTCCCGCCGCCAGCTCGGTGGCCGAGCGCAGGTGCGCCTGTCACCGGGAGAGGCTGCGGGCGCGGGGCCGACGGGCGCAGGTGGGAGCAGCCCTGCCAGCGGTGTCCGGGCGCGACCCCTTGCGAAAGGAGGCTCCGGCAGCGCCGAGCCGTGAAGCGCCGCCGCCGCGGGAGCTCGGTGGGGACGGAAGGCTGGCGAGGCGGCGGCGGCTGGCTGCAGCCGGGCGTCCCACGGCCGAGGCGAGGAGAGCCGGAGCAGCCCGCCGCCTGTTGCGGGGAGCCTCCATCCCGGCGGTCGGCAGAGCCGTACCGGGAGCGGGGCGGCCGGCTGCCGGCTCTCCAAGCGACGCACGGCATCGTGCGGAGGGGGGCGACGACAAGGGGACTCACCCGGGCTCGGCGGGACGGGGCTGGGGCCGCCGCTGCCGCCGCCTGGAGGTGGGGCGGTCAGGTTGTTCTGGCTCCCGGCGGCGTCGGGGGGCCGAGGGGACACGGCACCCGCCGCCGGGGAGAAGCGTCGAGGCTGTGCCGGGGCGGACAGAGGCTGCCGGAGGAAGATGGTGCTCCTGGGGAAACAACACCCTCCTCTCCCCCGCCTCTCCCCGGCGCGGGCGGTCTGCTCGCCTTTGATTGCGAGGCGAGGGCATCCTGCCCCCGCCGCTCCCCCCTCCCGGGATGGTTACATACAAAGGCTGCTTTCCAGGAACTTTCCAGGAACCGCATCATGTGACAGGACCCGCTCCGGCGCCTCCGCCGCGATCGCGGCCAGCCGGGGCCGACGCACCGAGCCGCCGCCCCTGTCACGCCGGGGCAGCGGCCGCCGAACGCTGCCCCGCGGCCCCCCCGCCTCCTCCCCCTGCGCCCGCGGAGCCGCGGGCGACGCGCAGGTCAGTGCCCGGGGCTGCGGGGGGACCAGGCCGGCGGGGCCGCGCGGGGCGCCCCGCGGGCGCGGCGGGACCCCGGAGGGAGCGGGGCGAGCGCGGCCGCCGGGGCCGGAGGGGCGAGGGGCGCCCGGCCCGCCCGGCGCCGGCAGCCGCGGGCACCTGAGCGCGGCGGCGGGGCCCGCCCGCGGGGCCGGGAGCGCTCGGGGGCCGGTGCCAGGAGCTCCCTGCCAGGGACTTGCGGCGGCCGAAGCTCCTGGGACACCCCACCCTGGTCTCCACCCCCCTTCACCCTCCGGCGCTAAATACCTCGTTGCTACAAACAGCCATTGCCCGCCGATGCGCGCGCCGATTTTCTCCCCCTCCCCCCCCCCCTTTTTTTTTAATTATTATTCTTTTTTTTTTTTTTTAATAATCACGAAGCTGTTTTTCGGCGTAAAGATGGTTGATTGCGCCCTAGGTGCTGCTCGGTAACCAGCCACCTTTCGCCGCTGCCCCGGCGGCCCCGAGCCGACTTGAGAAAGAGACACGCACAGAGGGGAAAAGAGAAAAAAAAAAAAAAAAAAAAAAAAGGAGAGAAAAGAAAAGAGGGAAAACAAAGCAAAAGTAGCCGTAATAGTCTCACTCCAGCCCTTGGCTGCAGGTCAGGGCTCCCTGCAAATTGTACGGGGGTATCTGAGAAGGAGAATTGACGGCAGAAGGATTAAGGGGTGTCTTTTTAAAGATTTCAGGAAAGAAGCCCAAACCTACAGCATAATAAAAGATAGTATCTTTAAAAATCGGGGCGGGAGGGGCGAGGGAGCCTTTGTTATCAGAGGGGAAATGAATATGTATGAGGCTGCCCTGTCTGGCTGAGGGAGCGGAGCAGCTCCCCTGCACAGAGAGAGCTCCCAGGCTGAGACGCTGCCTTGGGTCGCACTCCCCAGTACCGTCTGAAATGCAACGTTTCTTAAAAAATAAAAAAAAAAAAAAAAAAAGAAAAAATAAGGACTGAGGAAGGATTACAAATCCTGAAGGATTTTATAACAGTTATTGCTTATAATTCTTAAGCATCAGAGGATAAGAGAATTAATAGTTATCTTAAAAATTAAGTTCTGTATTTAGTGATTAAGTAAATTCATCAGAGAAAAAAAAATCTACTTTGTTAAGTGAAATTATTGGCCAGCATGATTTCATCTGTTTGTAATGCCTGGGTGCTTTTGAATTTAATTTATTCAGTTTATGAAAAAAAGGTGGTTTTAATCACTGGCAGCAGCACAGATTTAAAATGAGGTCTGAGGAACAAACACGGGCTTTCTTAAGCATTCTCAGAAATGGTTTAAAACAATTTAGGTCTTGAAGGTCATTCTTGTTCCTGTTTTTGTCTGTGAAGTTCAGATAGCCTCAGATCCAGGCTCCAGTGACAGTTGTGAAATTCCCACTAAGTTTTTTCGTTGGATTGATGTGAAGAGGGGAGAGAATGAGTTTGTGCCCCTAGAAATTTAGTTGACAGTTCAGCTACCTATGACATAAAATCTTGCAAAAAACCTCCATTACTTTTCAGAATGGCACTGACTTCACTATGTTCCAGAGAACAATAAAAAATTAATATGGATCTATTTTTATTACTAAAATAATTCTGTATATGTAGGCACACAGCTTTTGCTCAAAAAGTATTTTGTTCTGATATCACAGTGTTCAAATTAAGGCTGTTTCTTTGAAGTTCATTAATGCATCTTGGAGAACAGGAATACGTCTTGTCTAGATGCAAAGTTGCTTTCCCTATGTTATTTTATTAATGGGATTTTTATGTGGATAGTATCTCAAGACTTCCTTTGCTTCTGCTGTTTATTCGTCACTTGAAGTCATAATAATTTGTTTCTAAAACCACAGCTGGCTGCTATAAAAGGCAGAGGGAGGAAGACCACGATTTATGTGGTGAATGAGAAACAAGAACAGAAGAATGTAATAAATGTTTGTTACTTAAAACTTCAAATATTGTTATGAGAAAGGTAGCATAAATATTAAATAGGCAGTATATCAGCAGGATCTTTCCTAAACAGAATTCTGTTAAATTTTTTTTTCATGAGAACCTAATGTCTCTTAAAAACAGCACTAAATATCTGATAAACTTACAAGAGTAATGAAATTCCAACTTAAAAACTGCAAATGGATCTTTAAATGACAATCCTGGCACCTCATAGGAGTGCTCTGGTTTGCAGTCACCTTTATTCTCTGGCTTGAGACATCTGAAAGTGCTATAGGCTCGGTGGGCTATGTTTGTATTTTACTGTTTCTTTCAACAATGTTACTTACTCTTTTCCTGCTCTGTCTGCCTAAGTCTTCCATACAGTCACAAGAGAGAAAAGAAATAACTGTAAGGGTAAGAAAAGGTGACTAAATGAAATTACTTTTGGGACTATGGGCTGTACATAGTGCATGAAACTACTTAAAGCTACTTTTTAGTTTTTTGGCACTGGGATATTTAATACAAGTTTGGTCTGCCTGAAGAGTTTTACTTTATAAAAATCAGAATGGAGTAGGAGAAAGATGTGAAATGGAGAAAGAGAAAAGAAGGAGCAGACTCAGAAAACTTAGTTTTCCAAAATAGGGTTTTTTAATCTGCCATGTAACAAACAGGAATTCTTCTAAACAGTCACTAATACAAAAACTATATACAAGTGAGGATTTAAAATTTTTTTGTGCAATTCAAACTAAATGCTTTATTTATTTTTAATCTGTTGTTTTGGGATAGCAATTCTAGGAGAAATATTGCTGTACATATATAAATATGAATGCTTCTGAGCCAGTTTTAGAGGCATATCATCCAACTGGAGATGAGAGGCACCAACTTAAGCAATCTCTTTTTTTTTCTGATACTACTATTCATGAATGTTGGTTATGACTGTATATTATCCATATAGTAGATATTTTTAATGTAGTTTTGTATTAGTAGTGAAAATATGAACATTAAGGGTTCTTGAAAATCACAAGCAGAATATATTGTTTGAGCTCAAATGCACTCAAATGCATATGCTTAAGACAGGGAAGGATGAATAAATTTATTTTTTATTTTTCCTTTAGGCAAAAATCCCTTTCATGACCAAGGAAGGAGGCAACAACATTTTTACAGCCCTGAGAAGTGCCTGTTACTAGAAATGATTTTCACTTTGTTCCTGAAAAGCATGCCAAGTTTACTGGTGAGCTCGTACACTGATTTATTTATATAATATGATGTGAGCAGAGGGGGGGTAATGTGATTTTGACTCAGCTGATTTTGCTAAATTTGCTCTGATTCACTGAAAACATTTACTGATCTATTAAGACAGATTTACCTAGCTACCTGGAAGAATACAAGGGGCCTTTCCCTGCTCTCTGCATGCTTAACTTCCCAAAGATGCAGTACAGAATATCTGTTATCCATGCATACCATTTGGTCAGTTAAAATCCCCTTCAGTTAAAAGGACAGCTATTGCTTATCACATAGCTCTACTTACTGAACGTATTTTGACAACTGTTTACCTGAACTAGTCTAAACAACAATGTACAGCTGCCATGGTTTCCCTGTCCTGGGGTTGCAGTCTGGTTCTTGAGCAGAGAAATGGGAATATTGAGCCTTTGGCTCCAGCAGATTGGAATGTGTTAATTGTAACTCCACAGCACGAGAAAGGTCTGCAATGTGAACTCTTTGAGGATTTCTCACTTAGCAGTTAGGAGAAAGGTTTGCTTATTTCACAAAGAGTTCCTAAAACATAATAAATAAAACATAAGGAAAACAAATATTTCAGTGTATGGGATCATCCTGCCCTTTCCAACTGCCTGAGTACAGCATGTTTTGATGAAATAGATTAAGATTTATACCAAACAGTTTTACTCTTTACCAGCTGCCACCTTATTTCCTGCTATTTTTATCTATTCACATGTGAATGCTTTGCTTTTCTTATTATACATTTGGTAAGGGAGATTAATAAAAGAATTCAGTGAATAATTTCTATAAATCAGGGGTGCTCTAAAAGGAAAGCAGCACTTGTGATTTAAAAGCAAACATCAAAAGATGGCATCAAGGGAGTAATACTTTGAAATAACATCTGGATTCTTTTCTTTCAGAGACAGTTGATAAAAAGAAGGATCATTCCCTTTGGTTCAGTGGATAGGTAGACAGATAATCACTGTCAAGCACAAAACTGACCATAAAAAGGTGGCATTTAAGTCCATCTCTCATCCTGTGCTATCTACTGTCTATAAGTAAAGGCCTAACCTGCATTGAGTAAAAGGTTACCTATCCACTTGGGATCTTCAGTGAAAAAAATTAAATCTAGTGCTTGCTTAGTTTCTCCAATTTACTATTTACAATTTAAGGTAAAACCAAATTAACATAAAAATACTTTCAATAGGCATGTAAAGGAAAAGTAGAATGTGGTGACACAGGGTACTAAGTATAAAAAAACAAGGAGAATTTAAACAGCAGTTTTTACTTTATGCTACACTAAGCTTCCTTATAAATAGCAGAATTCTGGTCTATCACTGTGTTATTTTGTGAATTATCAAGTTTCACTCTGACTAAAAGTAGCCAAATTGGTGAAAGTTATGGGAGAATAAGTTGTTAATATACATGCTTTGGTAGCATTTTCTTCTCATTCATGCTTCCTTCTCACGAACAAGCTAGAAAAAAGGAAAGGACCAATTTTGGTACAGTCTTCAAACAACTACAAGGAGAATATTTGATATGGATTTTAATATTCAGATTATAGCATAAAATGCTGTGACTGTAATATTTATTTACCTTGTTTTTTTGGCTGAGAAAGAGCATATAGGTATATACGTGCACTACACCTATGCACACACATGTTCAGAACCATGCTCCTTGAAGTTTTGGATTTTTAGAGAAACATACACTCTTGGATTTTGTTTTTTTTTTTAGAAAAATCCTAGAGATAGCACAGCTGAAAGCACTGTGAAATCTTGCATTCTTGTCCTAGATGCTGCCAGAAAAAACAAGCCTTTTATGCTTGAGGAGGCTTGAGATGTTTTTCTGCCAGTTGCAAGTCCTACGCCTCAAAGTAAAAGAGAGCAAGTAATGTCTGTGAAAAAAGTTTTCCTGACAGACAGCATGAAAGCAGCTCTCCTATGCTTTGCCAATCCATAAGTAATAAAGTTCCTTTGTTGGCAGAAAGTCAATTTTGAAACTAATAAGGAAAACTAAAACAGGTGATGCAGTGCCTATCTCTAAAAGGGAGATTTTTGAGTGAAAAGTGAAGTAGAAACTGGGTTATGTGTCTCTGAATAAATGGCCTCCCATCAGAAAAAGATTAATTTTAAGTCACTGTTCTAGTTCTTATATTAAGGATAGTTTAATTCACCCAGAGCTATTTGGCCTTGAGGATGAATTCCTACAATTAAGTGTTTATGATTGAAAGTGCTGCCATGGAGAGCAGACAGATGAATATCATTTTAGGAGTACTGTGAATCATTAAATGAGTTGTAGAACCTTTTTTTGGGCATGAGCCACTTCTAAATTTCAGGCTAAGGCTATAATAGACTTCAGCATAAGGCCTGACGTGTTGCTGTACTTAGGAGTTTGAATAACAGGATAATCAACGTTTACTAATGTATTTATATAACCTTAAACTTCTTCCAGTTAATTGAAAATAGGTTGCCTGTTGTATGTGAATATGCTGCTGGGTTCAAATACATTTTTCAGATCAGTGCATTAAGTGTTAGTGTCAGGTAATGAACTTAACCTGCCTCTGACGTGTTGGCTTCTTTTGGCTCAAGATAGGTATGGCTGCTTTCCCTGCTTCAGTGTAGAGGCTGCATGTGGAACGTCATACAAACCTGGACAGATGACAAGAAAACAGTGCTAGCCGCCAACTACCTTCTCTCTGTTTGTCAGGATTAGTGCTTGCTTTTTGTCAGGACGGCTCCACGCCTCGTCCTGTATCTGACTGGCACACTGGGAGGACGCAGCCTGATGAAATGCTGGCCAGGCAGGCTGTCAGTTTTAAGGCTCAGGAGAGGAAACAGACATAGGGCTACTCTTTCTGGTTTAGGAAAGAGCACTGGTCCACAGCTTGCCTTTTCTTGGCACAGCCTGTCCATTCCCAGAATTGCTTGCTCCCCCTGTAAGCAGTTTTTCCAGGTATGTGGAAATTAAAGCTCAAACAGTAGTAGATAAAATTGGACAGGCTGCTTGAAGCAGTATCTCCCCCTGTACTGTACCCAAAACCATCCTGTGGCTCTGACAGAGCTCTGCCTGCAGCAGGGAAGAGAAATTAACTCATGCATCTCCTCCTTAACAACTTCAGCTTTCAGACTGGTGTTTTAAGAACAATTCCAGTTTCAGTGTGGCTTCAAAACTGCCATCCATCAGGAGCAGCCTCGTGAGCTGTTTGGTCTTGAGATGGCAATTCTGTCCTGAGGTGGGGTGAACGGCTTGGGGGGAGAGTAATAACTCCTTCAGCCATCTGATTTTAATCCCTTACCATATGTGACTCGAAGTCCTTAGATGCCCTCTACTGCCATATACCAGAATTAACAGATGGCTCTGTGTAACCAAATTCAGATTTGCTTGTTATTCTCTCTGTCCTTATAAATGAACGGAGAAGGGGAAATAATACCCATAATTATTACAAAATATGCAAAGCATTTTATAAAGTGTGAGTTTGGGCTAGACATATTTTCTGACTTTCAGTGCCATTGCCCTACATTTCAAAATTTAACACTAATTTTAGTAGTCTCTTCAGAGCTCATTTCTCTGATAAATTATCCCTCTGTGAATAAATGTGATCTGGAAAGATGCCTGAGGCACAGCAGAATTTTTCCCCAGCGTTTCATGCCACATGATGCCAGACAGAAGGAAGCTGCACAACCTGCTGCTGTAGATCAGCCTTTGTTCTGGGGAGGAAGGAAAGGATGCATTTAGCCATTGGACATATCTTTTGCATAACACAGAACAGCAGGCAAGAGTGTACCTAAAATGGAACAAGAATGAAATTTCTGTCCTACCTTTGCCTGTGTTATGAGAGCTTTTGTGTGCTGGCAGGCACAAAGCAATCCTAAGTCAAACAGGACTAATCTTGGAGAAGATCACTCCCCAGGCTCTTAAGAATGAAGTGCCTTTGCAGTGCTTGGGCTTTAGCTGTGTTAGTATGTCAACTCCTTTTCCTTCTACAAGGAAAAGCCAGCAAAACAATCCCACCTTTAACTCCCTGTCCCAGGCTGAAATTTGAAATGAGTGGGTTTGGGCCAAATTAGCAGCCATATTTTGTGTACATTTTTAAACAAGCCTTACCTTTCCTGAGGACAGTATTATTTCTTTCTGCTCTAGGTGTTTGCTGGTGATGTTACAAATAGAAGCAGGCCCGGCAGGAGGGAGCATGAGCTTTCCAGTGGAACCTGTGACAGCAGGGACCTGCTCCAGGTAAACGGAGGACACACAGGAGAGCCTCTTCCAGGCCAGTAAAAAGCCTGAGTTCACGAAGGGTGCAAATTTCACACTGTGCTTTCTTTTCCCTCCAGCACAGTCCTCTACTTTCAGGCACACTGGTCAAGAATATGCTGCTTACATTTTTCAGGAGCTTTTATAATTTTTTCAGAACATAATCTCAAACTAACATAAGCCCGTAGCAAAATCTTATTGTGAATGGGGGCTTTGTTTCTGAGAGACTCTTTTTGAAAATGCCAGGTTATCAGCTAACCCTTGCATAACAGGCTGAAACAGGAATTTGTTCATATGGCTTTGTTACAGCATATTCCTTCCTTCAACCCGTACCTCCACTTTCTCCAAGAAATACATAGAGCTCTTCAAGACCTCCTGGCAGGCGGGCTGTATAGTGTTATGGTGGCAAACCTGGAAAGCTTTACCAATTCATACCACCCAACAATGTGGTTCATTGCATGTGTTTTTATTAGATCCCCATTTTCCCAATTTCTTTAAGGGCATTTCATTTTTTAGTGGCTTTTTTTCTTCTCCTATCCATCAGGGAGTGAAATCATGTGTCCACAGAATGTAAATAACAGCTGTTTCTATTCAATTTGCATTTATATGCTTAGCACTTAAAAATAGCTTAGTTCTAGAGGCTTTCATAATCTATTCAAAATTTCTTCTTAGTCAGAAGAAACATTTTAGCAAGATGTTAATGAAATCCCTTTGGACTGGCTGATCAAAAAGGCACAGCAACAACAATGAAATTCTTCAAATGACTGATCAGTTATGCTTCTGAGTTACTCTTCAGCAACTGACTGAAGTGTATCTTTTAATCTCCTTGGGCATTTTAAGATCACTTCCTTGGGCTGCTCTAACAGGGCAAAATATGCTAGGTAAGAAGATTAATGGTTAAAAAAATCTATGCTGAAATGGTAGTGTATTTCTAGAAAAATTAATTTATTATACAAGCTGAACAGGGAAAAAACCAAACAAAAACAACACCTGGCAAGGTATTTAAAGGGAACAGCTCATTTGCCAGTGTCACAGATCTTGGAATAAACAAACCCCTTATGCCCAGTGAATAACTGAAAAACAGCTTTTTGATTTTTGTTGATATTTCATGAACCCTAAAGAGGATACACATTTGTATTTATTAATGCCTAAATGAGCATTTTAAGAATTACGTCCAATTACTGTGGGTTTTTTCCCTCCAGAAAACTTTGGAAGACTTTCACCTCATTATTTTGCCAAGTGTCTCACGTTGGCTCTTCAGATTTCTTTGATCCTCTGAAGACTGAAAATTACAGAACAATGACATTTAGTGACCTTTGGTGTGGTTCATTTACTCCAAGGTTGAATGTGTAAGAAGATGCTTACTCCTAAATGCAGATTTTGTTTGGTGTTACAGAAATGCACTTTCTTCTCTGCATAATTGTTTATTCAGAAGAAAAATCCTTTTCTTTTTACAGGAGCCTCAACTGGGGCATCTCTGAATGGGAGACTCTGGACTGGTGACTGAAACTGTTTAGAAAATAGTAATTACATGTGTGAATTGCTGTGTGTATAAGCCCGTGCCAGACTTATTCAGACTTGGTACTCTGAACAATGGTAATTTAAGATAAGGTAATCTCTAAAAATGCTGTGGGTTCACACTACCTGATTTCAGAGAGCAAGCTTGTCCTTCTACATTTAAAAAAAACATCCCTGATGTCAAGAGGGAGGTAAGAGGAATATAGATGGCTTATATTCACACTAGCTGTGCTAGTTCCCTCTAGAGCAGACTCCTGTATTCACATCTCACAGTGCTCCTTGGACTCCTTCTGGTGCCGCTCTAGAGCCAACACGCATTTGTGATTTTTCTGTTGCCTTTCAGTTTGTGCAATGGTGTGACACTGTCCCTCGGCCTGTGAAAAGGGTGCTCCCCTGGCCCCAGAGGGAGGGTACGTGCTGCACCTCCTGGCATGCGGTAAGCTTTGAGGGCACAGCCAGCCCGGGTGGTTTAGAAGAGCACACCGTGTGAAGTCAGGCAGGATGAGACCTTGGGAGTGCTGTGCCTGCAGCATTGGGAAGCCATGGCTTTCAGGAGGGCTTCTGGAGCTGTGGCAGCAGCAGCAGGGCCTGAGCTTTGCTCCCTGACGGCCCCATAACAACGTGCCCAGAGGGATCCTGAGGGTGTCCCTGCTGCCGGCGCCACCTCGGTGTGGGGAAGCCCAGGGCCCTGGTTTCACCTGCCAGAGTCACACGGGTACTTTCACTGCAGAATAAATGCAGCACTGCTAAAGAAACACACGGCTTTTCCTGCATCATTTCCACAAAGTCGTGAGTTAGAATCTTGGTTGTATTGAAACAGAACTCACCCAGTTCTAACAATTCAAGCTTTTGTCCCTGGACTGGGACAAGGCCTGCTAGGCACTGTGCAGGTACTAACCACTGCTGCTCTTCTCTTCACAGCCCATGGTGTCACCTTTCAGCCTTACCAGTCTTACTTCAAATCTTTCTCAAACAAATATGGCCATATAAAGCCAGTCAATTGTAACCCCATGCAGCCAAAACTAGAGCGTGTTTCTTTCAGTATTAAAACACAAATATATGCTTTAGAAAGGCAATTTCTCTGTCATTTTTCTGACCTCTGCTTATGAGGAATTTTCCATGAATTTTATTTGCTCTGTGCTTCTACTCTGGATAGGAAATCCTTTTTTCTTAATCTAGTTCTAAATTTTGTGGAACTCGCCACCACTTTGTTACTCCATCACTAATGCCAGGGTTTTACCTGTAGGAAAAATGGCATGGAGGAAAGGGAATTCTGTTAACACATGTTCTTGGAAAATAACAAATGAACCTATACTGAAGCCAGTCAGTATTAAAAATTACATAATAAATTTTTAAAAGGATATGAAGCCTTATGTCACTTATAACAACCAAACAAATATTGTTACTTATAACAACCAAATAATTAAGGGTCCAGGAAATTTTTTTCCTAGCATTTGTTTATTATTCAATAAAAATCATCACTTTGTCTTAACTAAAGCAAATGAAGACCACTCCTGCAGCACAGCTCTGATGCAGTGTAATTCCTACAGATGCTGGCTTCAGAAAAACAGTACTTAGCATATTATTTGTTTAAACAAATCAAACACATTTGAATGAGAAACTAGCAGTGTTTAAGACAAGAAACCTCAGCAGTGTTTAAAAAACCTGGTGCTAATGACTAGGATTGTTTAAGAAACACTAATCTTTGGATGAAACTATTAAGCTCTGTTTTGTTACCATTAGTGAGTAGGAAATACATGTTTATACAGGAGGGTCATGCTTCAATAGTTTAATCTTTTACTTAGGTTAATTTTTATTCAACATGGTAATGGCTTAGTGCAATTACTTTTCACCGTTCTTTGAATTTTTCTCTGTAACTTTCATGGTCAACATTTTATTAGTTTTAGCAGAAGAGATGCTAAAAACCAGTTCTTGCAGAATTTTTTAAATCATCTGACATTTTCCTGGTAGGGGGATCCTTTTGCTGAGTAATCAAACTTTGGTAGCAGTCAAAACTGGTCTTATTTAAAAGGTAAACTGCCTCTGACCTGACACTGTTTTTCATCTTGACAAGCAGTAAAGCTTGTATAATGTAAGCACAACCTTTTTCTGCATTTATGTTTGATAAAGACCAGTTGGCAAAGCTTCTTAGTTCTACTGGCTGTGCCAACATCTTGTGTTGTCTCCATACAACGGAAAACTGTATGATACATACACCTACATAATGACCTTTAATAAAGTGGCATGCCAGCCTATAAGCTTCTACTCCCCCACAAGCCAGGAGATGCAAAATTGCTGACCAAACATGCTGATTAGTTCATGCAGCTTCCACATACCTCCCACCGTCTGATCTGCAGTGTTCCAACAGCTGTAGTTATTCACAGTGGAACTAACATTCTGAATCAATTGTATTTAAAGTTTCAGGTAATTCTGTGCAAATTGCCCAGTAAATCATAATTCATCATGCTTGCTTTTGTAGAAGCACCAAATGATAACAGTTGAAATAATACGCTCATTTCATAAGAGGTACCAGAAAGATATATAAATAAGTAATTATGTTATTTCTCCAAACAGCTTATTATTTTTAGCATTACAGGATTGATTAATTACAAAGTGAGAATTAAAATTTCATACACAGTGTACATTTAGAAATTAAATGTGTGTGAATTACTCTATATAGAAAACTAAGAGCTCCTATATACAGACTACTTACTACTGAAGGCTAACAGAAACATCAAAAATGGTTTTATCTGAATTTTAAGAGTATTTTGCACAGTTGTGCTCCTACATTAAAAAAAAAGAGAAAGGCCCCAAAATAGATAAAAAAATATCATCTTCATCCTCCCTTCACAGAAAAGGAAAATGCATCTTCAGAGGACAATTGTGTGACATATTCTAGCCAATAAAATGTTAAAATAAGATCACCTGACTGTTGCATGTACTTTTTCTGTGCTGACTGACCATAAGGGGAGCCTTTGAAGATTAACTCAGGTTTAGACGTCTAATTAGTATCTGTCTCAATCTTGGAGATAACCCCAAATTTTATGTATGGTAGGTACACAATTTGTTCCTTTATACTGGTGACTAGTGTGTTTGCTCTAGGTCAATTTTGTTATATTGTAGCATTAAAACAAAATATACATCATCTATTACAGATGAGGAATGCAACTTACATCGATTTTATCTCTCCATTTTATAACGTTGTATTGGCTTTGAGGATGGAATGAGCATGTGAGAAATTACATGCTGCTAAAATTCATAGACTGGAGAAACTGAGAAATGCAGCACTGGCTTTGACAAGCAGTCGGTACTGTGACTTATAAGGACCTGCCACAAGGATTTATTGTGGCACAGCAGAATTTGGACATGACAGATGAAGTTCAGACCTCTTATAACAGCAGCAAGAGAGAAGTTTCCTATAGAACTTCATAGCTGGATGGGGGGAAGGGATGGCAGGATGGGTGGGCAGATGGGCAGGAGGGTAACTGCTGCCTTCACTGCAATCTTGGGGAAGTGAAACAAAGTCATGACATTTGTCACACGCCCAGAAGCACATTCCTCCTGTCTCCTGTGTGCCAGTCCCAGCGTCTGTCCGTCTGGTGGGGAAACCAGTTTAGGAACTGATGAGCCAAAGCCACTTGGCTGCTCTCATTCCAGCCAGGCTGATCAGCAAACCAGCTACACTTCCTGATCCTGCTTGTCCTGGGGCTGCCACGGTGCAGGGACAGGGACAGGGACAGGGATGAACACAGCAGCAGGGACAAGGCATTGGCACAACCCTCTGCTGCCAATTTGCGCTGTTATTACTGCCCCACTATCGACTCATTTTTTCCCCAGACTGGGATGGTGGAGCTTTTTTTGTCTCTGAGACACCCTACAAAAGTTAAACCGGCAGAAAACCTTTGATCCTTTAAGTGCAAGTCCTTTGGGAGGTGTTAAGGAGCGCTTTTTGCCGCAGTGCTCCCGAGCGTCAGGAAGGGAGCAGCCCAGGGCCGCCTCTCGGGGCTCAAGCTGCCGCAGAGCCGGTCCCGATCCCGATCCCGATCCCGATCCCGACCCCGGTCCCGGTCCCACTCCGCCCTGGGCGGTGCTGCCTCCCGGTGGTGCCGCACGCAGCCTGCACGGCAGCTCCCGCGGCGCGCACCGAAGGGGAAAAGCCTCTTCAAAGCATCAGCTCTGCTTTAATCTGGGGATAATTAGAGGAGAGGAAATACTTCTTTTCGCTGAGGCACTCAGATTAATTGAACTGTGATTTAAATGGTCCGAATTCCTGCTCGGGAGCACTGGAACAGGCTGCCCAAGGAGGTTGTGGAGTTTTCTCCTCTGCAGACATTCCAAATGCACCTGGCTGTGTTCCTGTCACCTGCTGCAGGTGACCTTGCCTTAGCAGAAATGTTGGACTATATGATCTCCAGAAGTCCCTTCCAAACCTAACAATTCTGTGAGTTAAGGGCAAAACTTTTGATACATGACTGAAACAGTTTTCTAATGGCATACAGACCAAGCAAGGCTTGAGGAGACTTTTAGTGAGACTTTTGAAAACCAAAAATCCCTCAGTAAGATGTACCCAGCTGCCTACTACCCACAGCAAGCAGCCTAAGATGCTCTGGAACTCAACAGCTACTAGATACAAAACAAATGGCTAAGTGCCCAAACTGGGATTCAAAGTGCCAGAACAGACTTAACATTGCAAATTTCATGCAACTTAAGTTTTCAATTACAAAGAACAAGGGCAACAGAAAACAGAAATCCCAAACTAACTTTCAAATTTTTTTTTTGCATAGAAGTAGAACAATAATCAAGTGGATGAATTCTGAATTCCAAGTGAAGAGAAACAAAGCCAGTTGTTTGAGACCTAGAAAACCAAGAAGAGAGCTTCAGATTACTGTGAGAGTAGTATTTTAATTGTGTCATGCCTCAGGTAACTCAGGAAAAAGATTTAGTAAAAGAAAACACAATTAAGATTGAAAGCAGCATCACAATGCAGGGAAAGATTTTAAAACGTCAATGTTACAGATTAGTAACAAAAGGGCACAGGGTACATGTACTGAACATGTGTTTTAGACAGTTTCCAGCCACTGGTCAGAAGAGGAAGTACTTTAAAGATAGCAGCCAAGCACATCATAGATTTTTAGCTCTCAAAATGCCTGAAAAGCATCCAAAATGTTTGGGAAACATTGTGAAAGACAGTATTTCTACGGTGATTGTGGATGTTTGATCACAAACAGGGTTTGACAGGCAAGAACAGACAGGTTATGACTGCAAAGGTTTCTCTGTAAAGCAAAATTTCTTAGCAGCACTAGGCAGCAGTAAGCAAAAATATAGGAAAAAGGATGGAGGAAAATAATTTTAAGTTTAAATTAGTCCAAGGATATATCTTCTTACACTAAAGTCAAACGGTGACAAATTAGGTCTCAGCTTTCCAAAAATAAAAGGGACTCAATTTTCTGCACTGGAACATAAAACACTGCATAAGATGAAAGCTCACTAATTCACCAGAGTCCTCATCAGACACCACATACTATTAAAAAATACCAAAATTTGTTGTACTACAAATTGCTACAATCTATTCAAAAAGTTATATTCCAGGCAGAAAAAGCCACTATTATGTTCATGCAATTGAACTTACAGAGTTAAGCAGCCATCCTTCACAGAGACCCCACAGACATTACTTCACAATAGCAGACTTATTATGTGAGCAACACACCATTAATAAGAAGCCAAAATCACTTGGCTCATGTTGGCTTGAGCACAGACTCTGATATCTTATAAGCACAACAGAGTGAAGGAGCAAAAGGATTTCATGCTCTGCCATGATAAACCATTATCAGCTACCCAGCATTTGGAGTTAAAAATGCACTGGCACTAGTTTTCTGTATAAATTCCCACAAGTATTTAAAGGCAGCCTTTTTACACACATCCAACATTGCTTTTTTTTCACAAATAAAGGATGTTCAAGGGAAAAAAGGTTATTCAGTAGTATCTTTAGAAACTAACTAACAGCTGAGATGTAGTTTCTCTACATCTCAACTGAGAAGATGAGTGGTACTCAACTTCTAGCAAAATCTGTAGAAAATGCATGCTGGTGAAATGACACTAGACTAACAGAGGAAACAGACCCCTTCCTAGGTTATCCAAATTGCTTTGGAAGGGAAATGCAATAAAAATGTGTGATGTACATGAGACAATAATTTTCTGATTATTTAGAAGGATCTACTAAGAAGGCTTTATGAAGTCACTGGCATCTCTGCAGCAGCATAATGTTCCAAGCTAGCCCTTTCTATTACAGGGCTGATGCCTAAAACTGTAGACTGGAACAAAGGTTTTTTCCCTTTTCCTGAAAGGAAAAAAAGCTACATGACATATACAGGAGGAAGAACATTTAAGCACTACAAAATGATAAAGCAATGAAGTAGAATCAGACCAAACTCCTACTGTGATACAGCTGCTCCAGCTTATGTATGAACACAGCGTCCTCACTGAGTGGTAGATCGGGTGGGATTAAACAAACAAAAAACCTCCACGAACCACAAATGCACACAGAAGTTTGTAGATATCTGAGAATGGGGGATGATTTAGAAAAGCAAGTTACTGTGACTTGGATGCTAAAAATTAACCAAGTTGGCCAGTTTTCCATACACAACAGGCTTAACTACAATCACTTGGCTGATGTAGAATTAAACATGGAGCCAGGTAACTCACAGGTGTAACAGAAGAAGAAAACCAGTTTGTTTTCACAAACACCTCACATAATATTTTTAATAAAAACTATTTAATTAATACTTCAATATTCAAGCTCACCTTACTAGATTCCTAAAATAATAAAAAAATACTATCCCACTCAAAACCACCAAACCCTAACACATCCACTTCTAGACTTTCCATTTTGACAGAATATTTGTATGGATTCACTTGACCAATGATAAGCCTCTGACCTCTTGAATTTAATCAGAGCACTCCATCCCTGTTACATCCTGATCTAAGAGCAGTCCATTTGCTGACCAGGAATGCACAACTGCCTTCACTGACTCCCTGTTTTGTCAGTGCCATCTTGCTGCTTTTAGTAGAAAATAACAGTCAAATCAAGTTAAGCATGTTACAGCCACACATGTCACCTGCTGTAACTTTTATTTCCAATCAAAATTAACAGCAAAGTCCTGATGAACAAGAAGTTATCTTGGTTATCGGTCTTTGGGAGGATTAGGATTCTTGCGTCTTCTATGATACCTAAAAGAAAAAAACACACTGCAGTGAGTCCAAGCTGTGGACAGCCTTTATTTTTGTGGTATTTCTGCCCCCAGTGAGTGATCCGAGGTTACACAAGGAAGTGAAATACAAGATACACAAGCACAATCCATCACCACTCATTAGATGTCATCTCTGTTGTTTGTGGAGTTACATAATGCTACTCATTTCTATTGCTACATCTGCTACAAGCACGCAATAATCCAATCAGTTCTACAGCTGAATGGGCACAAAGGCTGCTGTTTATTCTTAATCCTTTGTGTGAAGTTAATTTTATTACATGGTCAGCCTTGCCTTTGGCTAAAATGATTGCTATAGAACAAAGATGTTCAAAAGAGCTGTGCCAGACTGTATGTTAAATAGTGTAATATTTTGCAGAAAAACTAAAAAACAAATTATTCTGAACAAATAATGAACCACACTTTCCTCATAATTATGCATGCTACACAAGACAGATCCTGTCTGATCTTCATCGAAGTGACAGCTACCCTTTGGTCATGAAAGTCCTATCTTTCCATTCATTATATCTACTCCCAAAGCACATTAATTAAAAAGTTTTCTGTGGATAGCAACAAAAAAAAAATTAAAAACTGCCTGTATTATGTCTCCATAGCTACAAAATTAACAGCTATTGAAAGACAGAATACCATGGAGTGGAAGGGTGTAAGACACACTAGAATGCTGCTGGCTGACATTAGTAATGCCCAGAGTTCCTCTTTAAGCTCAGTCATGTATATGTGCACCTCTCCTCCTCCATTTCTGAATACAAGGCACACCAAAGAGCACTTTTCACCATTCCAAATGAAAAACCTCTACTGCTCTTAAGTCTGAGAATCATCCCATTGAGGTTGCTAAGGAATAGGCAATGCATGTTTCCAAGCTTGTTTGGTTATGTCCACTGATACTAGATAGTATACTAGATTCTGTTATGGAACTTAGTAAATGACTCAAAGCAGTAGCTAACAGGATGTATGAGAAATTTCTGCACTGTCACATATTTTACAGAAAAAAGTGGCAAAGGCTATCAAAGGAGCAGTGTTAAAAAAACCTCTCATTATATACAGTCTTCCATTCACCCAACACTGCATTGAAAATTTTATGTAGCAGCCCAAATGCTACAGGTATCTTGTATGCTATGACTCATCCTAGGTTGAATCTGGTCATTAAATTATTCCTTACTTCCAAAAGGAACAGACAAATTGAAAATACTTACTGTCCCACAGGATACCAGCGATGTTTTGTTGTGTAAAACATTTTGCTGAGCTCTTCCATTGTAGGACCTCTACTGTTCTTTAGCTCTTTTTCATTCAATCTGGATTTTAAAACTTGATCAAGGTTTTCTTCTTTATTATTCACTGGATCTGGCCGTGGTATGGGCTAGCAAAACAGTAATGTATATGTATGTCCTGTTTCTCCTTGATTTATTTAATTGAGAAAGTAAAAAAGCCAAGCTACTAAGAGTAATCTTTAGTACTATCTAACAGCTAAAACAAAAAAAAACCCAGAAAAATACCTGCAATTACACTGGCTGTTTACTGTCCTCACCTTCCCACCCCGAATGAAACCACACCACTGTGGAGCAGATATGTCTAAACACCTTTTTACTCTAGGTTCTACAACTGGTGATCCTAAAACCAGCATTCCTGTAGTCATTATTGCAGATCTCAATCTTACAATTCACTAGCTGAATCATCAGCTTCAGTTCCACTAACCCAGAAGTATCCACACCATTCCCACTCAGAATTTTATTCACAGCAACCATCATAATTGCTAAAAATCTTTGCTAAAACATGTACCTTAGAGAAGAATGTCACTTCATAATTTTTTATGCAACAGGTAAGACCAAGTTGTTTGCTTTCAATTGGAAATGTAACTACTACCACTATTACAAGTATTTTCCCTTGTTTTATCCTTTTACACCTGTTTTTTTTGAGGTATGTGCAACTGACAGATTTAAAATTACTGCTATGTAATTTGCAGGCAAAAAGTGCTAAAATGGTTTAGGCTTCAATAAGAACTTTCACATTGGGTACTTCAGCAACACAGCTGCCAGCTGCAGTATTTTACTAGCACATGGGAACACGAACTTCAAACAAAAAATGTACACTAGAAAAATTTCTCTAGGTTTTAAATCACAACACTAGATATATTTTCATCAATGTAAAGATCACATTGAAAGTACTACTGATAGATAAAAATCAGTATTTAGAATTCTTTATGGCTTTTATGAACTCAATGCTGAATGGAACTTAAAGTTTGAGTTGAAAACAGTAGCAGCAGTATTTCTTTGTTTTCTCTTGTGCAGGAAGACATGTGAACCATAACCTGCATTCCAATCATCCTCTCTGAGTAGTACCCATGTAGACAGACACTATTTTCTCTGTAGTGCACAAGTGTTTTAGTGCCTTTCATTCAACTAGAGCTTCTGTATGCTGTGATACCTGAGCTTTTCTCACTCTTCAACTTGCCCTTAATTCAACTAAGAGTAAACTCCTCCTTGTGGCAGCAGCTATATTCATCAGTCATTTACTTCACAGATGTGCTGAAGTAATTTCAAATTAAAAAAGATGCTCTAAAGACTCAAACCTATGAACCACTAAATGCCTTTACAAGAGTAAGAAATATACTTGGACATACTTTTGTATGCTCGTATGGAATCTCAAGCGAAGGGTGGTAGCAGACAATTGTCTTCAAATCGGATGTCACTGCAAGTTCCACTTTGCTATAAAAATAAAAAACTCATAACTTTCACAAGTACTGAACAACTGAGCAGCCCATGTCCCAAAGAAAACTGGATTTGACCCTGCATTTATGAATCTGTCATAATTTCTATAAAATAAGGGTCATAAACATTTGAGCCAAACCTCCAAGTTTTTTTTTCTCAGTCATCTTCCATTTTCTTTTTTCATGGAGAGGAAAAAAGGGCTAAAATAAATTATTAAAATACCTGGACATATGAGTTGGAAAAAAAACCTTAAAACACTTAAATAGTTCCATATAAAACTCTAAACAGATTGGGATAATGATCTCTAGGACAGCATGTCTTTATAAGATGTATGGCATCTGTAATGAAATAATAGGAAACAAACTCTGGGGTTCTAACTTTTCTATTATGTAAAAAATGTTGAACAAGAAGTCCTACTTAGAGTTTCATTGTGAGAATATAACTTTTCTCACCTTCCTTCCCCTTCCCATGAGACATTTAGCTTCCTAAAATTCATGGTGACATGAATTCAGTGTTTCTCACTGTATTTGTACCATCTTTTCTCATTTCTACACAGATTCCCCGTGCAGCAGCACAAAAATACCTGGACCTTGTCTTAACAACAAGCATCAATGGAAATTACTACTCTAAGCTAATTTTACTCTTCCACAAACAAAACTGCAGGGGTACTGGGAGTCATCAACATGTTTAGAATGAGTCCTGCATGACTTTTCATTACATTGAAACATTAATTTCATAACCATTACTATCAGAGACAGCACTTTAGCTGAAATTATTATATATATCCAATATTGGCAATAGATGCGTTTGATACTATTATATGATGACTTCAGGACAGAGAAAGTAGCCCTGGAATAAACATTACATGAAAAGGCCACAGAGCAAAGCACGTTTACATACCAATTGTAGTCTTCAGGGAGAACTGAGTATGTAGATTTATGGCAAGCATGATACACAGCTCCACCTGCAATAAAAATAAAGAACTCTGATGTAGAAACAAGCAGAGCTGTGCCCAATTAAGAAAGTTTATATTTTCAATTTTCATTATTTCAAGTCTTAATCAGGGATTATAATCATATTCAGTTTTAGATTAACATAACCCAAACACCATCTAAATAGAAGTTCATTTTAGTACACAACTTTCTAGCAGTGCAATCAAAAAAAAAAAAAGAAAACAGCGTGCAGGCAGCTATGACCTATACTTACCTTCCTAGTTGTATTGTTTTCCTGAGTAAAATCACTATATGAACAAAATACCTATAGAATTCATCATTAGGAAATATCCTTTATATATGTAAAGAACCTTAGGACTTAGAGGGCCTTTATATATGTAAAGAACCTTAGGACTTAGAGGGAAGGTCATATTTTCATTCATAGCAATATTTATTATAAAAATGAAAAGGAGGGGCTCTGACTGGATATGTAGAGAAATGTTTTTTTCATGAGGACAGCAAGCCAAGGGGATAGGACTCAGGCAGGTTTGTGAGTTCTCTGTCCTGGGAGATTTCAAAGACCCAGCAAGGCTGAGCAACCCAACATGACTGCAGAGCTGACCCTGCTTTGAGCAGGAGCTTGGATCACAGACCACTCAAAGTCCCTTCCCCATGGTTTGATTCTCATTGTTTTAATAGGATCATAGAATAATTTAGGCTGGAAAAGACTTTAAAGATTACAGAGTCCAAACACAACTAATCTAAAGTGTTCATAGCCCCTCACACAGGAATCATCCTGTAGGCACTGTCTTCCACAACAAAGCAGATATCCAGGCCTAAGGTGGGCCTGGGAAGTGCCTGGAGTTGACTTCCACTGAGAAGCCCTTTGCTAATTGCCAGAACCTGAGACAAATCCACATGGAAGTTTCTGTGTCCTGTAAAGCTTTATTCAACAACTGTGCTTTTAGAACACAATTATGATCACAAGAAACAAGTCTTCACATGTTGTGAGCTTTCTGTTAAGTCATAAAAAGGTTTCAACTTTATCTGACATTATTTTATTTAGACCATCTTTTAATACAAATAGGATTCTTCATGGCTGCTCCTAGCACAGGGAGAGAGCATTCATTGTGTCAAGACTGCAAAGGCTGAAAAAGCCAAGAAGAAACTTTTGTGTAGCTATTGTTCTCTCAGAAATATTTTAGATGCAAACTCTTAAATTCAGAATTACTCTTAGCACTTCCACTCTTCAGTTGTTCTAATTAAACTATTCTTAGCTATTAAGGAGTTGAGTTGTGGTAAAGTGCAATTAGTTTGTATGTCTTCCTAAAATTTCTTTCCCTTCCTTGCCCACTTACCTCTAAAAGGTAACATGTCTATTCTATTTTCTCCATTACTGTCTTTTCTACCACCTTTACTATCTTCCCTATTTCCTTCTCTTGACATCTAAAACATGGACAAAAATCTAAGAAACAGTACTGCCTGTTTCTACTTGTTCTCTGTTCATGTTAAGTGAGATTTTACTATAGCCTTTTCTCACCACTTTTCTAAGTCTGAAAAAATCAACTTAAATCTTCAATGATAATCAGTGGTAAGAGGGTAGTATTTACAAGCTAATCAATAATTTGGGGTGCATTCTACTTGGACCATGAAGGTTTTCAGAGCACAAAAAAGAAAAAAACAAATGAAGATATCCTTTAGATTACTATTAGAATAGAGCACAGACTAACACACTTGATTCTGTTCAAACAGAAAAATCACTTCCATGTTTCATTACTTTAAACCCTACAGGAAAGAGGTTCTCAAGGAACAAATTTTAATATAGGACTTCCACAATTTCATCACTACTTACTCTGCAGTGGGACCTGCTTACAGGTTGCTGCTGAACGCATCCTGAGGAGGCTGGGCCATGCAGTTCTAAGTGACATTGCCATGGTGACAGCAGAGAGGAAACCAGTCCTGGACAGATGGAACTCAAAGAACTTTTTCTCTGCAGAACACACTCTGAAAGAAATCAGTTCTTAACTATTCAGGATGCAAAAGACTAACAATTAAACTTCTTGAATATCTTAAGGAAAAGATTGTGCAACATAATTCTTCATTATCAATTGTTTATAAATCCTTATCACTTGAGATAATGGTACTTGTCTCCTTAACAGTCAAAAATAGCACAAGACTTTATTTACTGAAGGTTAAACTTTAAAAAAAAGCTTCCATGCCTGTGCCTTCTCACAGGCTTTTCTATTGGTACTCACCCACCTAAAACTTGCATCCTTCTTTCTGACACTCCATAAAATTACTCATGAAATATGCTTTTCTTGTTAACAATGTAAATAACATCAGCCCGTACAAAAACAGAAATACTTATAAACTACACTTGCTGTAGTTAAAAAACTCTTGAATGCAGTTAATTGGTTTTATCCATCTCAGCAATAGACCTGAATACCTTAAATGTTACCTAAATTTCACAGAAGCAGAAGGACATCTTATGTTTTCAGTGCCTACTGCTACTGGAAAAAAAAAAACTGCTTTAAATAGAAACTTATAATGAAACCTAGAAAAACGTAACTGGAAACAGTTTAAAGACAAACACATAAAAAAGAAAGAAAAAAAAGAAAAGAAACAAGAACCTTTTAAAAGTACTTGAAATTTTGGGCTTCAGAACATCACCAGAAACGCGTGTTTTCCAATTTTGACATATAATTATTATTCAGCATTCTTTTTATCTGTGCCAATGCTGCTGAAGTTAGGGGAGCAGCAACACCTACAGAGGCGCTCATAACTTTCCCTCAGAGGCTCATGAACAAAGAGGGAGGAGGATCTGGAGGAACGCGGCGGATCTCGGTCCAAGGACAGGGTCAGGCACCTGACAGGGCTCAGCCCGTTCCCGGCCCCACTGCCAGGACCGCTCCGGTTTGAATGGGAACAGCCCCATCCCTGAGACAGCGCGCAGGAAACTCCAGCAACACGCGGGAGCACGAAACCCGCGGCTCAGAACTGAAGAAGATATTTAGCACTACAAACAAACCAAGTCACTAATCCGTCAAAGCAAGGAAAAAAGTACCCGTTATGAAATCCTGAGCGTGCCGCACAGGGTTCAGCCCCTCCGAACGTGGGCAGAGCCTCTCCGGCCTTGCCCGGCGCTCCCCCGCGGGCCCCGCACCAGCCCCGGCGGCGGAAGCGGCGCCGCGCGCCCGTTCCGGCTCCGGCGGCGGCTCGGCCCGCGGCACGCCGGGACTCGTAGTGCGGGCGGCGAGAGGGCACCGGCACCGCCCGCCGCCCCTCTGCCCTCAGCGCTGCTCCGGCACCGGCAACGAGCCCTCTGCCGCTGGATAGTAATACGGATGCGGGAAGGGCTAGGCCGGGCCGTGGCTGGCCGGGCCGGGGAGCAAGCGGACACACAAACACATATTCACGGAATCAGTTAGGTTGGAAAAGATCTCTGAGATGATCCAGTCCAGTCTTTGACCCATCTTTGTACACCTTGACACCTAGGCCATGGCAGTAAGTGCCATGTGCGGTCGTTTCTTGAACACCTCCAGCGATGGCCATGCCACCATCTCTCTGGTGAACCTGCTCCAGTGTTTAACAGTCCTTCCTGTGGAGGAGTTCCTCATGATGTCCAACCTGAACCTCCCTTGGCCTGAGGCCGCTTCCTCTTGTGCTGCTGTCCCCAAGAACCCAGATTCATTACCTGGCATGCAATAAACCAATAATTAACCACTGTGGACAACACTGTCACGGGTTGTCCAACCCCTACCTTATTACAACCTCTTTTCAGGCAGTTGTAGAGAAAGAAGAGGCCCCCCTGAGTCTGCTCCAGGCTAAACACCCCCAGCTCCCTCAGCGCTTCTCAAGGGACCCTTGGTCAAACACTGACTGCTCACCCTGCTGGTCCCTGTGCTGGGAGAGGCTCAAACCCACAGTGGAGGCACTGAGCCGACCTCGGCATTGGCAGCAGCTGTTCGGCTGCAGGAGGGGGCACAACGCCCCAGCAACAGGCAGCAGTGCACCTGCCAGTCCTGGGAACGTGCCAGCATGCCATAGTCTTATATTAGCTGCAAAATAACCCCTTCTAATCCCATAATTCAAAGGGACATCTCTATTGGTTATTTCACAAGCTTGCAAACTTAGCCTGCTTGCTTTCCAGGTTAAATTACACAGTGGCTGCAGCAGCTTCCTCTGTTCAGCCAGCCAGATCTTCACAGTACCTGTAACAATCTTCCACAGCGAAGGCCTGTGGATTTTATGTAGATGAAATTGCATGTTTTCAATATTCAAGGCATACAGAAAACTCACCTGAATGTCTCAGGCACACTGCTTCTCTCAGGTTACCTGCTGTACTTCTTTCATAGACTGAGTCACAAAGCATTTCAAAGACAAGGTTATATTTACACAATATTGATAAAAGACAAGTAGAAAAGACAAAAATCAATTGTCTGACCTGCTGCTCTAGTATCTGGAATGTCTCCAGCACTTCAGGCATTTACACATCCACAAAGCCTCTAAGTCACATCAGCAGACTGTGTCTCCATTCCTGTCACAGCATTACCCTTTTGGAGACTCTTGGTTATTGTCTCCTGAAAGGCAGCAACCTCTTCCAGAAAGCTTCCAAGGATCGCATCTTTTCTGGTCATTGACTGTGGTACTGCAATTTCATGTTGTCATCAGTGAAAGCCTCACAATTTCAGCAAAGTTTATCAGTGTAGCTACACTGATAACTTCCAGCAGTATAGCAGAAGTATAGCCAGAAATCAGTAGTCAGGAGTTGATCACTCCCAGTAGCACTAACAAAGCTTTCTTCTTGAGTATTTTTCTATACGAAGGAAGATGGAAGACCCCCATTTTGGGTCTCCCTGCAATATTAGATTCATTACACCATAGAAAAAGGGAGCACAGTTGGGCCAAAATGTTTTACATACTACTTAGAGAGACGCAACCAAGGTGAGAAATCACATCTCCCCTACAAAGCTCCTCCAGATTTGTGGAGATAAACTCACTTTGTAATTCCAGCAAGTTTCTGTGTGCAGATACAGAGGCATCTGATCTGGGCTCATGCACCAAACAGAAGCAACACAGTTCTATCTATTTTCTGCTGTGTACTAGCTTATGATTCCCACAAGGAAATCCTTGTGCTGTATAGGATGAGGGCAGCATCCTATACAATGAAGTAAACATCCAATACAAGCAAGACAGTGGTTCTACTGATGGACAAATAAAACACTTTGAGGATTTTAAACTCAAGAACAGTGAAGAAAAAATAAAATGGCAATAAACTGTCTGAAATGCACTCTGGAAATTAAAAGAAAGAAATGAATTTTCATATAAAGAGGGAGCTTCAGGAATATTTTGTCCATAAGCACAGTGGGGGTAAATAGAATTATTTCAGTATTTTCAGGATGGGAACTGCTCAAGATTCTCCACTTTCTTCTGGTCAGCTGCAGTGTGACACACCTGTATGCAAATGCAGTGTGTGCTACTTGTGAGCGTTTGTGTGTGAACCTCTGAGAAGTACATTAAGCCTTCATTTCCTTCCTAGGAAATACTAAGCAAAATTAAGGCTTCTCTGACTTTTCTTGAAGATGCTTATGATTTAATTGTCATAGCTTCTTTAAAAGATTGCCTAAACTCAGGGATGATGATGACAACTCAGGGATGATATGGCTGACAACTCTGATTCTTAGTTGTTTTCTCAAAAGGACATTGTTCACCCATACAGGGGACAAAAATCCTTTGCTGTGCATTGGAAAACTTGAAATTAACTCCCTTCACAACTGAAGACCACTGTAAATTTCACCTGTTTCTTTCTCCGGTGCAAGACATTTTTTAAAAATCTTTTCTATATGGAGCTGTAACTTCTTAAAAAAATTAAAAACCTCCCTAGCTCCTTAGAAATTGTCTCCCAATACAAAATACTAAAACTTGATATGCTTGAGTATACCAGTCATGATTACAATATAAGACTTCTGTGGTGCTCCTACATTACAGTTTCCTACATCAATTTATTTGCTTTAATAAAGACAATTTTTTACTCTTCAGTGCCATTTGTACTTCCTGAGGACTGCATACAGACACACACTTGCAGATACGTGTGCTCTCCTCAGACACAAGTTTGAAAAAGTAGAGTTTCCAATGTTCCTGATGAATGTGACCAGCAAGTCTCCTAATGGTGGGATATTATAGGCTGGTGGCATTGAGTTGTTAATGGCTAAGAAGCTAATTCATTAATGAGATTGTAAAGATCAACAAAAGCTTTAATTTGAAGCTACAGTCTGTACTGCTTGTTTTGAATGACATACTTTTTTTTGGTAAGGCATACTTTTTTTATTCTGGCAATGTGCGCTTTTAGAACATCCTGTAATGACAAATCTTGTAACTTAAATCCTAGTTCTGAAAAGTTGCAATTGAAGGTACCACAGAACTTTTATTTTTATTTTTTAAAAGCTGAACCACATACCCTGGTAGGCTTCCAGGCTATTTTTAGGTAGTTTCTATAAAAAGATTTTTAGGAGATAGTAGATGAGGTCTACCCCCTCCCTGACGCATAATGTTCTGCAAGTGTATTCTTAGCAGCATGTTCTGACAGATTACAGCTTTCCAAAGGGAGATGGGAATTGCTTAAGGACAGCTCAGAAGCGTGACTGCACATTTCTCCAGCATGTCTGGAGATGGGGTTATTAATAACTGCCAAGGCCCTTGCCTGCCTCAGCAGCTTGTAGACAGCAAAGGGGAGAGTCGCTCAGTCTGTATTCGCTCAGCAGGAAGATTGTTCTTTCTGTTTCCTCTGGAGATATGATGGAGGCACTGCTGCTGAGTTCCAGACCTCTGGGACTTCCTGTCTCTGGAAACCTGGGAAGTTTTGTTTCTAGGTTGCTCTCTTAGTGAAGATAAACCATCAACCTGCTCTTACTCCAACAGTCAATTACAAACTTCTCCAGGAAATCTCCAGCTGATCAGATGGCTGAGCTATAGTTAGGCTGCAGACGCTATGTAGTGATGAGGGCAGCACTATGGTGGTTTTAGATGAACAAGTTATAAATCAGAGATATCATCTGCACTGGCGTGGGTTTTGTGTGAGCAGTTGCACACACACACACACACACACACACACACACAGCCCTTCTGAGAAATGGAAAATTAGGACCTGGCTGTTCCAGCTCTTTTGCTGCAGTGACATATTTAGGAAATTGCTTCTTAGGAAAATCATTCAGGCTAGATCATTGGCAAACTGAATATAATACACATTTATTGTTTTCATAGAAACCACAAGGTTTCAAAATATTCCTAGGAATAAGCATTTGGCTTCCTTTATTTCCTTTTAAACTGGCAAGGTACTACACAATCATACCTAGAAGTGGACCTGAATTTGTGAAGGGATGGATGTGTTTCACTGCAAAGGTTGTGTCTTAACAATGGGGATGGATGGGTCTCCACTCCTTAAATGCTGTCTGTTAATTTCTATGAGGATATCCTGTAAATGTAGAAATCCAATTTCTAATGAGACACTGTAGTTTAGTTATGGTCTTAATTCTCAATTTTTCTCAAGTTATGTTGTAGACAGACAGATTTCTATATTAAGCCAGTCTGTAAACACCCAGAGTAAACATCAAGGCTTATGTCAGTAGGCCCTCCTTATTCTTTAGCATATCTCACACCATCTCATCACTGCTCCATCCTGTTACTGATAAGGAGGAAGCTGCAACTGTAAATAACAGATGACAAGACTACAGTGCCTCAGCAGTCATATGCAGCCTAAATAATTTGTGTTGATTACCATAGTTCAAGGAAACAACACTGTCTCTACTCAGCAGCCACTTAACGAAAATCAAAAATTATTTGCTACAATGAAGGCTCCTACTCGTAGCATCCCATTTTGATGTTGTAAGTTGGTAAAACATATAACTGGTGGGGTTTTTTCCTTCTCTCATTACAGTTTCACCTAGTCCTGCCAGTTCAGATAATTCTGAAATTGTCCAATGACACTTTAAATTACTGCTAAATGAAAAACACTGCACTTCTGTGCCTTAGTTTCCCCCTTTGTACATAGGCATCATAGCAACTCTTGTGACATTACTCTGGGATTTACTGAGCATTTTTAATATAAAATTTGGATATTACTGTGAATATTCATTCTGCTTCTGTACATACATCCATCTGGTTTTTGCTGTAGAACAGATTTTCTACAATACTTGGTAAAAATATAGAAATGCTTTTATGCAAAAATAAAGACTCTGGGGTTTGAAAGAGAGTTGTAATTACAGTAAAACTTCTCTAAGATTGCAAAGAGGGCTAGGAGGAGGAAGTAGGATTAGTCAGCCACAGGCTCAGCTGGCCTGGATGCACCCACTCAGTGAGTAATTCGATGGTAACTCGATGACAGCAGAAGCTGTCACAGGAAGATGGTCAGCAGCTGTATTGAATTGTTCTGGGTGTATTAATTGCCTAATTGCAATTACTTCTTACCTTCCCTGCCTATAGTAGCATTATACAACCCTATTGGTGAATAAGGTGGTTGCCTAGCTTTGTTCTTGGAACCACTGTAATCCCAGCAATGGTGTGATAATCCCAGATTTGTGGGAGGAGTACTGTGCTCTCCATCCTGGCCTGTGCAGTGGGCCAAGATCAGCCAACAGAACAGGTCACTGCTGCAGGACGGGATGGTTGGTCCTACACCTGCACCATCTTACCCTGCTTCCTGCTGCTTCTCTTGTGCCACCTCTGATGCCTCAGTGAGCTGGTCAGAAGGGTAACTTAGCCCAAAACAACCCCCAACAACAACCCCCTATGCCTCAGTAGATACATACCAATGACAAGAGTGGATCAGGAATACAGGGCAGGGAAAGGCAGCAGGACCTCACTGCTGCCTGCAGCTTCTCCAAAAGACTGAGGGGCATCCAAAGATGAGTTAATTAGTCATGGACACTACAGGTACAGGTACAATTTCACTCCCACTACCTTTTGTTGTCTGGGGCTTGCCAGACCCCACTGTAAGACAAACCAATTCACCAGTCCAGCAGAAGGCTAGACTGAATGGCTGTTTTTCTGCCAAGTTAGTGTACTGCATCAGCTCAGCAGAATGAACAGTGGGGAAAATGCCATGTGGAAGGAAGGAAGGTAGGAGTGAGATGGGAAGGGAAAAAAGAAACGCTCTTTTTAAGACATTGACTCAGCTGTTTGGTTTAACCTAATCTCAAGTACATGGTTTCACACTACCCCTAATGCAGGGGACTATAGAGTGTCCCTTTCTCACACCCTCAGGCATGAGTTCTTGTCCTTTTTTATGCCTTACCTGTACAGCTGTGTAGCTGCCTGTGGTTCACAGCAGCTCACTGAGGAACCATTTGTGTTTTTGATCAGCTCATCTTAAGTGAGATCATGGTGTGAGCTGAGGGAACAGCAGTGTGTGCCATAGGAGGAAGGCAGCAGCAATGCAAATAAAAAGTGGTGTGCCCTTGACATGAAACTACACACTCAATAACCACTGTGGAGGCAGGCCTTGCTGGAGTTGGGCTGTAGGAATGAATGCCCATTTGAATGGGGACTACAGGCGACAGTCTACAGATGGTATTCTGGAGTAGCCAGTTTGGATGGCTTTTTCAGCCCAATATGGGTACTCAGGGATCTCTGCAGCAGTCCTTCTGGGAGCTAAAATGGCTTAGGGGAACAATCTAAATCTTTGTAGATATAACAACAGAAATTAATGTTTTTGTTTACTGCCATCTCCTGATCAAGTGGACTTCAAAAGCCCTTTCATAAAAGAAGCCAGAAGGAGAGATATAATGAAAACTCCCAGGATGTGACAGACCACTTGTTGTGCAACAAAAGATGTCTAAACATAATAAGCCAGATTGACTTGCTGCAGCTTCTGACTGATGCAAGGTTCCTGGTCTACAACTCCTGAAAGGGACCACTGAATTCAAGACTGATGAGCATTTATTTGAGCCAACTGTGCTTCACTCTGTTGTTGCGTCTCACAGACTTTCAAGGAGCTTTTGGCCCGTGTTTTCTTCCATGTATGCCAGTCCTTGAATGGACAATCTTCTGTGAGAAGTGTAAAAGAGAAAAAAAAAAAAAGGGGTGAAGGCAGAAACAAAGAAAGAGAAGTAATTTAGCAGGCACTGTAAGAAAATACATAATTTTCCAATTACTTTTGTCTTGAGGGTATGGCCCAGTGAAGATGCTTTGATATCTAAATAAGGGTTGGAGTCATGGACTGTTACTCCTAGAATTGCCATTGCCAGAGAATTTTACTTTCTACCAGTACACAGAAATTATGTCCTGTTTCAAACTGGAAGAAAACACTTGACAGGCAATCCTATGCACATAGGGTTCTATTCCTGGCTGTGCTGCTGGCCTGCTTAGTAACCTATGGGAAATTAGTTCAATTTTCTGTGCTTTTATTTCCCAGAAATAATGATGCACATTTTTAGACGTTACTATTACTATGAAGCTGTAGTAATGTCCTAGTATGCTCATGCAGTAGCTATACTCCAACGTTTACAATATTCCTCTTTCTACTGAAAAGGAAGGAGGTTCACTAATCAGGTGTTATTGAGAAAAAGATCACAGAATTGTTAAGGCTGGAAGATCCTATTTCCAACTCTCCTTGCCAAGGCAGGGTCACCAGAAGCAGGTGACACAGGAACATGTTCAGGTGGATTTTCAATGTCTCCAGAGAGGAGACTCCACAACCTCCCCAGACAGCCTGTTCCAGTGCTCTGCCACCCTCCACCTCAAGTTCTTCCTCATGCTGAGATGGAACTTCTTTTGTTTTATTTTATGGCCATTGCTCTTTGTCCAGTTGCTGGGCACCACTGAAAAGTCTGGCTCTATTCTCTTGAAGCCCACCCTTGAAATATTTTTATGTATTGGTGAGATCCCTTCTCAGCCTTTTCCTCTCTAGACTGAACAGGCCCAGCTCCCTCAGTCTCTCCTCGTTAGAGAGATGTGCCAGACCCCTCATTGCCTTTGTAGCCCTTTGCTGGACTCTATCAGGAGCTCCTTGTCCTTTAGGTGCTGGTGTTCTAAGCTACCCCTGAGGCAGGTTCAGGGACTCTCACGGCAGCTAACAGTCAGGGCCGGGCAGCCGTTTGGCGCTGACAGCGCACACACAGCCCCTGACGCCGGCTCCACTGGGCCGTGCGGGGCGCTGACCCCGCGCGCCGCTCCCTTTATCCTACATTTCCCGGCGTCACGCGCGCAGGGCGGTGCCGCAGGAAGCGCGGCGCGGGTCTTTCCGGCCGTGCGCGCGCCCCGAGCGGAGGCGCGCCCTGAGCCTGCACCGACGAGACAAGATGGCCGGGCTGCCCCGCAGGATCATCAAGGTACGGCCGCGCGCCCGGCCCGCCGCGCGCCGCTCCACCATGCCCCGCCGGGAGCGCCGGGCGCGCCGGGCCGGGCTCCCGCGCTCGGGGCAGCGCTGCGCTGTGCCGGCCGCCGCTTCCGGTGCCCGGGAGCAGGCCCGCGCTAGGGCAGGGCCGCCTCCCCGGCCTCCTCCCACCCCTGCCGGGCGAGGGGTGCTTCGCTGCCGTCCCGCCCGCGCCCCCGCCGCTTCCCGCCGCCGCCGCGGGGGCCCCCCGCCCGCTGTGTCGGCGTGCGCGGGCGGCGGGAGCGGCTGGGTCCTCCCGGCGGGCGCGGGCCCGCGCCCTTTGCGGCGACCGCCCGGGCGGCGGCGGCGCCCCTCGGCCCCCCGTGCTGCCGAGCGCTCGTATCTGCGCACCCCCCGGGGTCTGGAGCTCGAAAGACACCGGGCACACCCCCCCCTCCATTCTACCCGCCCTGCGGCTCCTCACCGGGGGCTACCGCCAGCCCCCGGCTTCCCCGCGCAGCTCTCGGCGTGCTTGGGCCGGGGGAGGGCGGCGGTGGCGCCGTGCTTGGCTTCCTCCTGTGCGCTGACGGACAAGCCACGGCGAGCAGTAACTCTGGGCCGCAGGGACATCGGCACTGGTGGTACACGCTGGGAGGGACAGCCTGGTTACTGCTGTACTTGCTCGGAGCTGTGGGCCCCTACCCATTTAACGTGCCGTGCTGGCTGTTCGGTATCATGTTTCCACTTTGATTTGCCCAGCTTTGCAAGGGTTCTTAACTTTGGGGTACTTTCAGCAGATCCTCCGAATTCAGTTCCAGCTTAAGGCATAAGTAATTTGGGGTCACTTACTGGAGATACAGGTAGCTGTCTTGCAAGCTATGAAAACATAGCTCGCTCCTGGAGCTCACGTGGGTGCTCCTGCTGTGCTGCTGTCTCCTACTCAATTTGTAATGGTGCGAAATGCAGCCCTCGAATGGGTGATCATTCTCTTTACAAAAGTTATTAGACGATTCCAGTAAGGTTTGTTAGCCCTCACAGGAAATGACAGCATCCTCATAACTTGTTACAGTGAGTGGATGTTAGTTTTTAACACTGTGGAGCTCTCTCGGTTGATAACCATTGTAAATAAATGAATTTATTAAATGTTAAATAGTGGATAAAAAAATACAGTTATTTTGTCTATAAGTCAAGTTACCAAGTAACTGATAGAGATGATGAGGTAAAATAAGGCAGAAGTAGCATTTATCTTCTGTGAAACAGAGCTAAACTATGATTACTGCTCAGAATTGTAAGTAGTAAAATTAAAGAAGGCAAATCTTACAGATTTTGACACCTAGCCAGCTGCCTGAGTGCACAGCATGCTAATCTGAATGTATTTCAGGTGTGATAGGGAACAGTGATTCATAATACAGTGGAACTGGTGTTTATCACAGGGTTGCAGTAAGAGCTCAGTCATGAGGCTGGTGTCTGCGTTAAATTTTCATTGCTCTTGACACCTCCCCAGAATACAATCGAGAAGTGCACCTACTTCTGCTGGTGCGTAAATTTTTTTCTTGGTACTTTTGTTTTCTTCATGCTTTTCTAGAAAAAAACGCTGGCACAGTTTACACAACTCACTTCAAAGATGTGTGGTGATGTGGGACTGTTTCTTTTTCTCTTGAAGAAGAAAGATGAAGGGCTAAAAAGAGTCCTAGAAAGTCCAGATTTTCTATGAAGGATCCCCCTTGGACATATGATCCGTTGGGTATTTCCATGTGTGCATTGGAGTTGTCTGCAGCCAGTCTAGAGTTATTAAATCTTGGCTTGGTTGTGTTAGATGATCAACTCTTCAGCTCCTGTGCTGTGCCTACCTTAGGTTGCCACATGTGCCTGTGATCTAGGACTTGAGTCGGACTAGTTACTACAGCCTCAAAAATGTGCAAAGTCATATCTTGAAATATCACAGCTGCAGAGGTGCAGTCCCAGAAATATGCCTGCTAAAGTCTTCAGGAGGCTTCAGTGAGGATTGTCATGCCAATTTTGACTTTAATGTTAAATTTCCTATTCTGGATGCCTTAGAGGGAGAGGAGGGAGTGAACTCAGTTGCTAGTGAGAATTTGAAAGATCAGGAAAAGAAATGGAAGAGAAAGATAGGAAATAAGCTGAGTAACGGTAAAATCACTCCAGTAAAGAAAATTAAATCTTCATGCTACGTGCAGTAGTAAATTTAATGATAATGAAATGGCGCAGATACTTTTAGGAAAAGACCTTTCTCTGTTTTTGCCACATGCCCCCTTTGTGTTGTCATCCAGGAGGGACCATGGATGGCTGCTTGGGGCTGGGAGAGTGTATTTGGACTGTAATGAAGGCCTGAGCCTGGCTGGCCGCTCCAGAAGCAGTTGGCATTCCCTGTGTTGAGCGACTGCTGGCAGATGGCCGGGCTCAGGTTGACTTGCAGCCCTGTGCTCCTCAGCCTGCGCCTCTGCTCTGCGCAGGCTGTCCTCCAGCCCAGGAGGAGAGAGGAGCTTTCCTTGCAGTGGCAACAGCTCTGTTTATGTTTCCAATACTTTCTTCAAAGGCAATGAAAAGGTGACAGTAGGGGTGTTGTAAAGCAGTTGATGCAGAAGATACAGAATTATTCCCAGTTTACGGTCCTCAGATTACTTAGAAACGGACTTTAATAAAGCGTGTGTGGGAATGGTCTGTAAGTTCAAAAGATTACTTGCTTTAGAATTATGACTGTCAGCACATTACAAATGGTGAGTAGGAGACACTGATGTAGTTTTGAATCTTTAAAGATGTAATCAGAATTGGAAAACCTTGTGTCTTGTGAATAGAGAAGACGTATTTTTGTTTTCTTCAGTAGTTCAACACTGAGGGTCCTATGAGAATCATCTTGGCCAAAAATACCTATTAATGTAAGATAAAATTAAAATGTGTTATTGGCACATGTCACAGATGTGTGGTTTTTATGCTGTAAACTTCTTTCCAAAAAGTGTCTGTTTCCAGTATTAAAAGGTGAGCCTTTGCAACAGACAATAAATAAGCCCAGTGACTTTTACTTTCAAGCACTTATTACATTGATTCTTTCCCATGTTGCAAAGTCACGTACCTCCAGTCGAGGTAAGGAATTGAATTGCATCTGAATTTTTTTCTTGGCTGACATTCAATCCACCTCGTTGCTGTGTCAAGTGCAGTCAGAGTATGTGAATGGAATGGATAATATTGTCCCATATCATCTTTTAAAGGGCTTTTTTCTCTGCTGTTTTCATTGCTGCAGTGATCTCATCATTCATGATTTGATGCACAGGTCTCTAAGTTGACTGTGGCCAGTTGTTATTAATGCTTCTGTTACAATCACTGCAGCTGCTCCTAGCATGAAGCAACCATCTGAAGCAGTAGCTGAGGCTACTTCAGATTTTTTTTTTTTCTAATGAATTTATCAGTGTTAAATTACAGAGACTTTGATTTCCTCCCCTGCTCAATACTGTGGTGTTGTCTGAGATATGCATTCCTTGCTATTTACTGTTTGAAGCTATTTCCACTATCTGCAGTGAACTCCTGCTTGCTGTATTTTTTGAAACTCTTAGAACATTTGGATTGACAAAATGCTGCTTCAAAATGTAAAATTTCTGGGAGCTTTTATGGAGATTCTTTTGGTGTGTGTGATGCTAGGCTCTTAGAGCATCCTATAGTAGAGGCCAGTATAATCAGCCTTATAGATTTGAGGTTTTTTTCCTGTATAAATCAGGGATTTAGTCTGCAACTGGAACTTTCTAGAAGTTCTTTAAGAGTGTTACTGGCAGCCACCTTGAAGTTTCTTACTTTTTCTTGAAAGCTTTGGATTTTTGGGGCATGGACTTCTGTCTCCACATGAAAATTTAAGTCACTGCTACTGTTTAATTTCTGTGACATGTCTGACCACTTTTTTATTTCCTGAATAAAAAAAAAATAACAAAGACTTGAGGTAAACCTAATACCTTTTTGTGGTGTTTGGTATTTCTTTGGATGGTGGTTAGGCACAGAAAACATTACTTCTGAGGAATGCTGCTCCTTGACATTTATCAGAGAATGTAATGTCTCTTTGCATCTTGTATGCTATTTGATCTGGTGTATAACTTAAAATTTGATAGAAGGGTGAAAATTTTGGGGATTTTCAGGGCTGTTTTTGTACTCTTCTCAAAACCTTTTTCTCCCTGCTCCTGTCTCCCCCTCCCCCCAGGTGCAGAAAGATGGTACAGATGCTGTTTTGCAGCCCTCCCTCTTCTTGCCAGGTGGCGATAAGGTCCGGGCTGGCTGGGATAGTGGGAGGAGCGTGCAGGCAGTACTGGGAGCTGCAGCTCGGCAGGACAGGTGCTTTGTGCAGGCAGGGGAGGGAAGCTGAGGAAAAGGCTCAGGCCCAGAGGATGAGACAACCTTCCAGTTAGGTCTCGTCTAAAAAGAAAATGTGGTGTGTTAATAACAGATCTTTCAGAGGACACTGGTAACTTTTCACAACCTTTTCCTTAAAGAAGATTTCAGTAGACTCTGTAGAATAAAAACTGAGGGAAACCCCAGCAAATAACCCAGACAGAGGCAATAATCCTGTTTGGACCATCTTGAACAACTTTAAGGCACAAACCTATAGTAAACCAATGGGTTCTTATTGCTTTACATTTGCATGCAGTTATTTTATACTGTAATATGTCTGTTAATGTTTAGATGGCTTTCAGAGTATCACCAAAATTTGTTTTATGTAATAGTACAAAACCAAACCACATTTTTTAAGTTAGTTATGACTGGTGAATTAATAATGAGAAGCAAGATGCAAATTTTGCATAGATGGTGTTGTGGATTGACTCTGGCTGGACGCCACTCTATCCCTCCCCTCATCTGAGCTGTGGAGAGAAAGTACAACCAAAGGTTCCTGGGTCAGGAGAATCACAGGGAGAGATCACTCACCCATTGCAGTCATGGGCAGAACAGACTTGACTTGGGGAAATTAATGTAATTTATTACCTATCAAAACCTAGCAGATTAATGAGAAATGAAACCTAAATCTTAAAACAGCTTTCGCCCCACCTCACCCTTCTTCCTGAGCTCAACTTCATTCCTGATTTTCCTCTCTCCTACCCCTCAGCAGTGCAGGGGAATGGGAAGTGGGGGTTGTGTTGAGTGCATACACGTTTTCACTGATGCTCCATCCTCCTTAGGGGCAGAACTCTCTGTAGTCTGCCTGCTCCAGCATGAGGTCCCTCCATGAACTTCTCCAACATGAGTCCTTCCCACAGTCTCTGTGAACTCCTGCACTGTGGGTCCTGTCCACAGAGTGCAGTCCTTCAGGAGCAGAATGCTTCAGTGTGGGTCACAGGTTCACATGGGTCACACCTTGTGCCAGCAAACCTGCTCCAACGTGGGCTTCTCTCTCACCACGACCTGCCAGGAGCTTGCTCCGCTGTAGGCTTCCCATGGGGTCCCAGTCTCCTGTGGGCACATCCACGTGCTCCAGCACGGGGCCATCCATGGGCTGCAGGGGAGTCTCTGCCCCCGTACCTGGAACACCTCCTCCCTCTCCTTCTGCACTGACCTTGGTTCTGCAGAGTTGTTGTTCTCACATAATCTCTTTTCTTTGTCCTGCTGCCCAGGTTGTGGGTTTTTTTCCCTTTCTTAAATATATAATTACCTCAGAGGTGCTATCACCATTGCTGATGGGCTCAGCCTTGGCCAGGGGCAGGTCTGTCTGTCTTGGAGCTGGCTGCTGCTGGCTCTGTTGGGCATGGGGGAGAAGCTTCTGGCGGCTTCTCCCAGAAGCACCTCAGTGGGCCTGCCCCACTAGCAGACCCTTGCCATGCACACCCAGTATAGACAGCGTTTGGGCAGAAGCTCAGTATGAGTTAGTGTGTGCATTAACCACATTTTGATTGTTGACTCTGCACTGTATGTGAATGCAGGCCTCCAGAGCAAATGTGCTCCATCAGGATAACTGCAAGAGTGGTTTACACTCTTAGCTTAGTGAATTCAGTTCTGCTTTACTTTACAATAGCCGGAGATGCACTGTGAAAAGCTCTGTCTGTGCTATCACATAGATAATCCTTTAGGAATTTGCATAGGATCTCATATTTGCAGTTCCAAAATCCTGTAATCTGCCGTGGAAAACTCGAGAATGAGGTCATTCTTGGGGGAGGTGCTTCTGACCTTAAAATGCCCCTCTTCATGATGCTGCTTGGCTACAAGGTCTTCTTGGAATACATTTGTGTTCATCACATTGCAAGTGGTTTTGCAGTGGTTAAAATTGTGTGGTGATGGGATTTGGAGAGCCAGAAGTGTGTGAGAGGATTGTGAGCAATCCAGAGTTCATTCACAGTGCTTGCTTAGCAGAGCTGTAATATCAATTTGTTGGACAACTGTCTGTATGTCGAATACTGGATAATGTTTTCTGAATCTACTGTACCACTGTTTTTTGGTTTTTTTTTATAGCTGATGCCTTTGACATGTTGACACTTTGAATATGTTTCCTTGCCTTTTTTTTGGGAGGTGATGTTGGATGCAGTTGGGGCTAGTGATAGAGTCTGGGAATCTACAGGGTGGTAGAAGCATTAATGTACAAGAGACAGTAGTCAGTAATGAGCCCAGGAAGTGGGGGCATGTGGAATGCTGACTCTTGGGGATTATATGGCAGGGGAGAGAATTCATGTGGAGGCTGGCTTTTGTGAACCAAAGTCTCCTATTTATGATGTTTGTCCCTTGCTTTACAGTTTAATGGGCTTTGCTGCTAATTCTTTTTTTCCTTGTCCTAAAAGGTAATGTTATTTTCAGAAGATTTTCTTCAATGAAATTGTTTTACAGTTATATAATTTTAATGTAAACATTCTTAAATCTCCCTGACAATATGACATCTGCTTAGGTAACCAATTTGTTTTCAGTAATGCTGGTTACAGCCGGTTCTTTGCATAGCTGTAGCTAATGAATTGATAGACCCTGGAAGAATTTGTGCCAAAATGTGATGTAATGCAATATTAAGTTTTGAATTAAATCTTTGTAGTTTTCTGAGGCAGCTTTATCCCTATATGTAAAAGACTGTTTTGACTGATAAGTTTCACTTTTTCTTATTGCCTCCCCCTCAAAAATCAAAGCAAAAATATGCATGCTTTTTTACCTTCTTGTGTGCAATTTGTCACTCCTCAGTGAAGGAGATCAGTGTGATCTTCCCCTTTATCGCAGTCAAACAGGAAAGAATTGTCATTTGGCAAGTAATTATAACTTGTCACTGTGCCAATAATAGTGCTTTAACTAAAGCCTTAAGTCTCTATTTCATACCCCAAAATGAATCTGGACTGTTGGATGTAGTTGGAAGGTAATGACATTGGTAACTGGCAAGGGTTACTTGTGGTCAGAATGAAAGTGTGAAAGAAATGTATTCTCTTACAATAACTCTACTCTGAGTGTGTAGTCTCAGTTGAAATTCCGCAGTTGGTTATTGTACTTCTGTGTTTTGCAGAGAGCTGCACAAAGTGAAGAAGTTACCACTTAGTGAAGTTGCTTAACCAGAAGTTTGTGAAGTGATCAATCTGGCTCATTCTTGTAGCAGGCTCCCAGTACCCAGAGTAGGCCTACAAAAGAGCTGGAGAAGGACTTCTACAAGGGCATAGAGGGATAGGACAAGGGGAGTGGATTCAAACTGAAAGAGGGCAGGTTTAGATTGGATGTAGGAAGAAATTCTTTACTGTGAGGGTGGTGAGGCACTGGAACAGGTTGGTCAGTGAAGCTGTGGATGTTCCATCCCTGGAAGTGTTAAAGGCCAGGTTGGATGGGGCTCTGAGCAATCTGACCTAGTGGGAGGTGTCCCTGCCCATGGCAAGAGAATTGCACTAGGTGGTCTTTAAGGTCCTTTCCAACCCAGGCTGTTCTGTGATTCTGATTCAGATTGAACAGCCTTACTGTATCAACAGATTCAGCTTGGACTGTGCTGGCACAAAAATTTTTGTGCCACTGAGATGAACTTAGGCTGAGGAACTGATTTGGCTCAGAACTCTGCGGTAAAGGTTATTTCTTAAACCAAATCAGTTCTGTGATCTCATCTGTTATTTGACTTTGCAAACATTTGGGCTGATGAGGGGAATATGTGGAATGATGACTGTTCAAATTAGCACTGCTGCTGAGAAATTAAAGCTTCCCATTTGGGCAGACTTGCATTTTGTGAGGAAAGGAAATGGTGGAGGTAGTTACAGATGTGAGTGAAGTTAATCAGGAAGAACTGAGAACCATGCTGAAATGGTGGGTAGAAAAGCAATTTGACTTAATTGTAAACTCAACAGCCAGTGAAGAATGAAACAAAGGACTTCCACTCTCAATGGCTAAAAAATGGTGGAACTTAGGTGTAATAAAAAAAACCCAAACAAACAACTCTTTGATTTTTGCTATTGGTAGTGTCTTTTCATCTGTTTTAGAAGTCTTCCTGGAGGATTTGGCAGCAAATGTCTGATCTCCCTTAGGAAGCAAATACTGAAATAACTGATGAGCAATCAGTTAAACTGAAAGATCTCTCTTTTTCCTCATCACATTTTCTCCTACATAAATTGTTATGTGTGATATCCTGCAAGTGATAAGTGTTATTTCAACTGTAGCAGGAAATGGAGCTAGTGGTTTTAATTTTAAGTCTGTCATCTCTTTCTCAAAAATTCTTAATTTTCAGTATCATCTGTGGAGTTGAAACTGTCTACTGCATTCTCTCTAAAAGTGGTTCTGGATACAACATCTCAAACACAGAATAAAAAGTAATGTGTGGTTTATGGTGAGGTGGGCTGACCTTGGCCAGGTGCTCATCCAGCCACACTCTCTCCCCACCTCCACCAGGCAGGGGGAAAAAATAAGGAAACAAGACAAAGAGAGATCATTTACTGATAATCATCATGGCAAAACAGGTTCCACTTGGGACACATTAATTAATTAATTTGCTTCCAGGTAAGATAGAATTGGATGATGAGAAACAAAGACAAAATTAAAACAGCAGCTTTGCCACCCTTTTCCAGTATTCAACTTCAGTCCTTCACTCCTTGCTCCCCAACTTGCCTGGCCCTGATGGATGCAAGGGAGTGGAGAAGGAGGGTTTATGGTTAGTCCACAGCAGCTCCTCTCTGCTGTTCTTCCTCTCCACACTTTTCCTGTGCTCTGGAATGGTCCACTCCATGGGATACAGTGTGGGTGTGTGGTCCTTCATGGGCTGCAGGGAATCTTTGCACCCGTGCCTGGAGCTTGTCCTTACTGTCCTTCTCTGACCTTCTTGTTCACATTAGTTTTGCACACTTTTTACCCCTTCTGTTCTCTCTGTGTGGTGCTGTTTTCTGTCCTTTGTTAAATACATTTTCCCAGGTGTGCCACCAGCTTGGCTGATGGATTCACCCGTGTCCTTTGGCATGTTTTTGGAGCTGGCTGTGTCTGGTGAGGTACAGCTCCTGGCCTCTCCTCACAGAGGTCACCCCTGGAGCCCCTCTGCTGCCAGCAGCTTGATACATACAGCCTGTGCAAGTCCTCAGTTGGTAATGCAGTTGAATTAGATCATACCAAATACAAAAAAAAAAAAAATGTAAGCTGATGTGGATTTCTTTCAGTTGGGGTGCCTTTTTAATTTTACAAGTAATGCTTCTTTTTCGCCATTTTGGGATTATTCCTACAGTGTTGCATTGCATCCTATTGTTCCCTTTGTAAATGGCCAGGGTTACCAAAAAGTTTGGTTGCTGGCTGTTTGGAGACCTTCTCCTGTAGCACCTGTGGAAGAAACTTGTCAAGGGGTATGCAGATTTTTAAAATTTGTACTGGTGGGAGATGCTTTTATCCACAGCCAGTGCCAGCTGTTCCCTGGTTTCTATTGGAAGTTTCTGTCCTCTGCTGGATGGCAGCAGAGTGTTTATGTTGTCATGTCAATCAGCATTTTTCAGATCAAAGATCTAGTTAAGAAGACCTAGCTCACTTTTCCTGAGTTGCATTGGGAATGCTGTCAGGGTGTGCTTTCTCAGTAGATTTGCAGAATGATAATTTCTGGCAAGTTGGCAGCAATAAACACTCATACTTAAGATGTAATTCCTGTTGTAGATAAGTTCACATCCATCATCTGTATTCCCTGATCTGTTCAGAAATAAAGAGAGTTGAACCTACAGGTAAGGGTAGATTCTGACTACACTTTCTCAGTGTCTGACATGGATTAGAGAGGACTTGTACCTTGCCTTGGCCTGACAAAGTTGTAGGAGTGTGATACGGAAGGAAAATTGCTTGACTACTGCTTAGAGAATTGAGCTAGTAAATGTGTTACTGAAAATATGAATAAAGAGTCATTCCCCTGAGACTTTGTATAATGATGTGGTATTGTGCCATTTCAGATATTTAATAGCTTTAAGACCTGCAGTGTTTTCTCTTTATGTAAGAGACCTGTAGTAATGTTTTGTGTTTTGAAGTTTCAGAATAACTTTATCACAGATATGTCAGCCTCTGAATGATATTATTTCTTTTTAAGATACTAGCATAAAGTTGCTAGCCATAAAGATGCTTTTCTATAGTCTTAGTGTTATTAAAAGTTCTTTGATAACTGTTATAGATATGCAGAGTCTTTGGTGTTTAAGACTTTTATAGATGGGTGAAGACTTTTAATTTAGTAGTTTACCATCTGTTACTGAAATTAGCCTAGTTGGTGGTTAAGCTTCTTCCTTTGGAATGAGGAGGGAAGGCTCTGCATTTCCTTTTTAGGTTGGTTACAGAATAGTAATCTGTTACACTGGTGTCCTGCTGTGGTTACACTGCAGTCCCAGCTCTCTAAACCAGCCCTTTCAGCACAAGGAATCGTCTCCCATCCTTCTGAGAGCATGTGTTTGCCCCCTGCTTTTTACTGGCACAGCTGTTTGCATGGAACATCTGGTGCACTGCATCAGGGACTCTTCTCTCTTGAATGACTTTTCCCCTTTCTTTTCTTGTCTTTCAGATTGGGCACTTGCTACGTTAGACCATGAAGTCAAGAGATAGCTATATAGGCAAAAGTGAAAGTGCATAATAGGCTGAACTGGAAAAGCACCATAAATTTGTTTTTTTCTTTCCTTTCTGCAGTGGCGGATCATTTATCGCCTTAAAATATTCAGACCCTGTAAAGTGGTATGATTTCTCTAAGCTACCTTTGTTCTAATGGATTTTACAAAGCTCACTCGGTGATTTCACAGCTGGTATCAAAGGATAATGTGGACCAGAAGACTATTCTGTAAAATAGTGTGTTCCTTCAATTGTAACACTCACTGAGACCATAGTATTAGTGGACTAATAAGCAGCATGTTTTATTTATTAAAGTAATCTGCATAGCAGTAATATTGAGTGTGAAATAAGAAAACTGGAGTATCAGGGAAGTGAAATGCAGGTAGCTGAATTACTAAGCAAAGCACATTTGTCTAGAGATATGGAGCTTGGATTTCTTCTCTGAGCTAGTTTGTGCTGACTTCACAGGCAAGCTTCTCTTAAATTCTAGTGGCATTCACACAGTAGCTTTAAAGGCCACATATTTTGTGGGTGTTCAATATTGATTTGTTCCTAACTGTTTTAGCCATGTTGCTTGGCAGACAGTGTAAAATTTGTGGTGGTTAACTATTGCCATAGCACAGGGAACAGAATTGCACTATTTTTCCAAGCAAAAAATAGTTCTCCTTTCTAAAAAGCAATGAAGAAGCTTGTAAAATTGTCTAATGCCATGCCAGAATTTGTTCCTTCAGTACTGTAGTGGTCTTTGTCAGACAGAGAAGCTTTACAGTTCAGCTGCAGTGACTCTGGTAGGTAAGAAATAACCTTTGGGTTTTTTTTGCAATTACTTGCATACGTGAGTCTTCTGATTCTGGTATTTGCTGCTTTTGTATTTTGGCACTATCTATTTGTAGTTATTTGTTTGGTCCTGCCTCAGTCTGTTGATAGCAAGCAAGACTTGTGAAGTAGCTTTTTGTTTTTCAAAAGGGTAGCACACAGAAATCTTTTTAGCTGTTTTGACTAAGGCCTTGACAGCTTGAGGCTTTTGTAAACACTTCTGCAAGGCTGAAAGTGATTGAAATAGTATATTTGTAATGGATTCCTCCTTTGTATGCTTGCTCATACCTCCATGTTCATTAGCAGTTGATTTTCCTGTATGTCTGTATGGAAGCATCTTCTAGGCTGTTGCCTTTAGTTCCTTAAAGAAGTGCTCTGTTTTACTCTGTGTGTGTGAACAAGGAGAATCCTGGTGGTTATGTCTGCTTTTCAGTAACATTTTTCCCCCTTTGACTGAAAGCAGAATAACCAAGCAATAGCTCAAAGAATGAATGAAACCAGCTCTCCTCATTGTGTGGCTTCTCTTAGTCTTGGCAAGCTCAAAAGCCCTCACCCCTGCCTCCTGCTCTGCTGGTCTCTTCTAAAGATCAAATGCTCTCTCTCCCTGAGGCTTCCTATCCTCAGTTACTGTAAAAACAGGTTGAGAGTTTCTTCCCCCTCAGGTATAATTCGTTTTCAATTTAATGTCTTCATAGAAGAATAGCTGTGCAGAATGTCAGCTACACCATCTGTCCCATCAGTATCATCTGTCACTCTGCTTCAGGCCACCTGTGTTAATAAGGAAAGCTTTGCTTTTGCTTGTCAAAACACCTTCAACACTTCTGTGTTTTCTAACCACTTAATTAAATATAAAAAGGGAAGGCATGAAGAGGGGGGAGGCATAACCAGTTGTGGTTGTCAGATGTGGTTTTTTTCAAGTATGGACTGGCATGTACCTTTTTGGGTTTATTAATTTATTTTAGTCAATAGAAATTGTTACATTACTTGGAATTGGGAAAAGTGGAGTAAATACAGGAGTGAGAAGAAGTGTCAATCTAAAAACATTGCAGAGTATGACAGATGCCTATGACAGCATGGGAAACTTCACTGAAGGCTCTAGAGCTTTCAAAATATGTACTGAAATATCTTCTGTGAAACTTCAGTATGCTAGAGGAGAGCTAATAAAAACCACTACACAATACAATTCTGGAACTCGATGGGAGTTTGTATTCTTGTTGGAGACAAAATTAACTGTTCTGTTGTAAAAACATTTTTTGTGAGCAGCAGAACTGCAAAACCCAGTTTTCTCTGAATTTATTATTTGTCCTTTTTAGCATGTTTGTATTTGTGTGTTTCAGTTCTTTTTATCCTTATTGTCAGAGATTTTTGCTGGGCAAGGGTTATACTTGGTTGGAATAAATTGGCCAAACAGCAGTGGTGGAGCTGTTCATGTCTTCCTCTCCAGCAGCACTGAGCTTGGTTATCCTTAGACACTGACAGCTTACAGAACAGTTGAAACTGGACAAAGTGTCTAAAGGCAGTTTTGGGGGAAAAAGAGGAAGTAACAGAGTGCATAAAACTCATTTCCTCCGTTAAAAAGGTGTAAGAAAAGAAAGTCTACCTAAAAAAACGTGGGAAGTCAAGTATTGCATGTGTTCAATCATCCTGATGAGTTAATAAAGGTGGTAAATTAAAAGTTTCATTAAAAGAAATTAAGCATTTATTTATTTATTTAAATGTGTTTGGGAGACTTATTTTCATTGGGTAGCGGTCCTCTGAGAATTAGAGAATAAGATCAATGTGTAGTTCAACATTTCCTTGTTTTGTCCACCTCTCATCATTCTCTCGTGGGTGATGTACAGGGTGGTAGGTGGTTATTTTTTGCAGTGGCCTTTTTTTTTTGTGTTTCTTTTTGTTTTGTTTATTTTTGTTTGTTTGTTTTGGGTTTTTAATTGGTAATGTACACTTAAAAGGGTTAAAATCTATAAACAGGTCAGCTTCCTGATCTGTTGATATGCTGTGACTAGGTGCATAACATTGCCTGTATACTCACAATTTTTTCTCAAATATGACTTATTTTTGCAAGTTTTATGGCAAATCAAATTTATTTTAGTATCAGCATGTCTGCAACTCTCTGTCTTACCCTAAAATGTGGAAATTGAGTCCCTGTAATCACTTTAGAATTGGGCCTAGTTGTATATTTAAGCATTTTATATGCTTAGACCTTACAATGGAACTTTTTGATTAATTTCTCCCTTTCTGTTCCTTTTCCATGATGTCTCCCCAAATATATTTAAGATATTATTGTTAATGTCTTCATAATTGCAGGACAAACCCCTTATTTATTGTCATAATTTAGGAAGTATTGATGTATTTAAGTACAACCATTGCACATTCTCTCAATAAACAGCATTTTTGCTGTGTTTATTGCAGTCTAACAAGCTTGTCTGTGTTATACAGCTCTAAAAAGCTGTTTTCTGAAGCTTGTGCACAAAAAGTGTTTTCTGAAGCTTTTGCACAAGAGGTGTTTTCTAAAGTTTGGGCACAAAGGCAGTGATGTGTGTTCATGGGATCATGGCCTTTCATTTTGAGTGTTTTGGAGAAGTTTAGCCTGGTGCTTGCTCTCTGCTGCAGCGGAGCCTGGCAGGTGTGAAAGGTGCGTGTCAGCCAGCTCCCTCGCAGGTGTTCATCCTCATTTGTGTTTGGAAACAGCTTCAGTGACACTGATAGTGATGGAGCTCTGTGTGCAGTGCAGGAAGCTCTTTGGAATTTTCATCTAATATTAATGTTCCCCAGTGGGCTCAGAGGAGGCTCAGTGCTCGAGTGGCTGTATGCGGCACAAACACCCTTTTTGGCAAGCCCTTTTTCTGGGGTGTTTATAGCGAGGTGACCACAGTCACAGAATGTGGAGGCTTGAAGGGCTTTCTGAGCAGGGTGACATGCTCACAGTGGTACGGCCCCGTAGGTATTACGGGGTGCCTGTGGGATCTCAGCACCTCAGGACTGAGGTGCCGAGTCACCGAGACCACCCTTGGGGGGCTCGGGAGTCCTGGAATGTTGCCAGAAGTGTCTGGTGGCTGGACTTTGATCCTACACAGGAGACGACACTTGTATGAGGAGAGGAGGATTTCACCCCGGTGAATCCAAAATGATAAATATTGTATACGTAACTTTGAGTATAAAGATAGGTGACCGCCCCGGAGGGCAAGGAGTGTGCTTATGGCTGGCTGCTGAGCAGACCTCTGTCGGGCCGAGAGAAAATCTTTTAGATAAGCAATTAATAAACACAGAGACCGAGAAAAGATTTGAAGCCTCTTCTCGTCCTTTGAAGTGCGGGCTGCCCCAAGGCCACCCCGGGCTTTTCCAGGCTTTCAAGACAGCCAAGAATCCAACAGGTGCCTGCATTGAAGGAATTGTTTTTCTCATCTCTGGGCTCTCCCATTGTTTACTAACACATGGTTTTTAGCGGCAGAGCGTGCAGCTCGCAGCCAGGACTGCTCCCTCGGGTCTGCTGGCAGGTAGCAGTGCTGGTGCTGCTGCCAGAGAGCTGCTGGTTCTGGGCTGTTTTAAGCCAGGATTGGCTCCCCAGTGTAGTTGCAGTCAGCATCCTGGCAGAGCTAGGGATGCAGTATTGGGACTGGGGTGACTGAGGGGGAGCTGGGGACTGCTGAGATCAGCCCAGCTATTAAAATGTGTTATCCTTAATATTAAAAAATAGTCTTTGAGCGTGCCCATCAGAACCAAAGCCATGGTTTCCTTACAAGCACATCTCTGGCAGAGTCCAGCGGTGAAAAAGTTTAAAAATTGGTCTTTCCAGTAAGTTCCTCATTTTTAGGTTTGCAGTTGGCTCACATTAGTTTATTTTAGCATAAGACACTTTCCTCTGCCAGAGCTGTCCAACAGTATATGGTCTTTCACAGGCAGAAACCCAAACTGTCCCATTTACCTGAGGCAGCACTCGTACTGACAGCTTGCTGAAACAAACTGAGAATGGTTTATGCATTTCAGGGGTTATCTGTAGCTTCTTACTGACTTTTCATACCACTGAATGTAAACTATCAGAATTTGTTATGACTGCTTTTCTACACAATTAGTGTACAAGTAAATAGCCAGCAGAATACAAATGAGTAAGTTATAAAGTTATGCTTATAATATGAATATACTCACAGAAGTAAATGTAGACAGCTCTAAGAGGCTTGGATGGCCTTCTAGTGAGGTGTGTAAGTGGCATCTAATGTCTATGCAGATAAGTAGACAATATGTAGTTGAAACAAGGAAGTACACCAGTTATATTCAGATAAGTAGATAATATGTAGTTGAAACAAGGAAGCACACCAGTTATATTTAGTTTTAGGTTTGCAAATATACATAGTAATAAATTTCATGTTACAGTTTGTAGGACCTTGACAATTCAGAGGTGAGTAATTGGATTTTGGAATTAATTACCAATGACTTTACTTCTTTATGTATTGATCAGTTTTTGTAAAATAAGTCGTTATTTAACTGCATCAGGACAGCCATATCACTTAATGCTGTGTACACTTATTTCTGCAAGAGTAATGCAGCAGTGCAGCTAGGCTTTAAGAATTTATTTAGCTAAGTAGAGGTAATCTGTGTGCTTTGTGCTTGTATAGAGACTTACTGTATTGGAGAGAGGCTGACTATGAGGGTGTGCATACTGACAGAACAAGAGAAATGGCTCCAAACTGAGAGTGGGTTTAGATATGATGTTAAGAAGAAATTCTTTACTGTGGGGGTGGTGAGGTAGTGGAACAGGTTGTGCAGAGAAATTGTGCATGCCCCATCTTTGGAAGTGCTGTTGTAGACATGTGAATAAATATGCTATAAAATTGAAATAATGAAATAATGTTACACCTACAAGTTGACATCTTCTGTCAGTAGAAACAGGATGATTTTTCTTTGTGAAAGCCAACACAGAATGGTGGTGAAAAAATTAAGTGTACACAGTAAAAGCACTCTTAGAAGGAAAGAGGAAACGGGACTAAAATTGTGTGAGGAAATGAGGCTTTAGCAGGATTTTTTTGTCCCTGCCTAGTGTCCTTTTTGCCCATTTTGGCCTTGGGGTCTTTTTTTTATAAGAGCTGGAATGGTGCCCATAAGACTTGTGAAGGCAGGCAGCAGAGGAAAGGGGAGCTGTACCTGCCTTGGTGTGTCTGCTCAGCGCATTAGCTGGGTGGGCAGCTCTTAGCTGTGCTCACAGCTTGGTGCCTGAGGTAGGATTGGCAGAAGAATGGAGCAGCAAAGAAACCAGGTCCCTGTAGGAGACTGGCCTTCCCTTATTTTGCTGTTTACCGAACATCTTGACTGTCTTCTGCTGTCTGTTATGGTGACTTTAAACATGGTTATATGTAGGCTGAACGTGCTCACACCAAAGCTATTTATGCATCTGTATGTCTAAATATATAAAACGTCCTTAAAATACACCTTTAGTGTTGCAGAAGAGTAGCACTTTAAATTCTTCAAAGTTGGATCTGATTCCAGTACAAATGTTCAGCTTAATAAACCAGTCCACTCTTGTTAAGAGTAAGCCTTGAACACTTTCTGTGAGTGATTAATCCGTTTGGCTTTTCACTTCTGGGAGTTTTTATTTAAGGTAGAATGGGAAATGCTTTTGGTGTTTTAATTGTGGTATTCTTTAAAGTGCTTTTAGGTATATTGAGAAAAACACAGCAGTTTGGCAATAGTTCAATCAAAAGTTAAGAAAATCGAGGCAGCTGAGTTATCTATTACTGTGTGTTGCAGAAACACAGCAGGTGAGGATTTGAGAGGAGATGGGTATCAGTTTACCCCTGCCTCATCTCCCTTCTGCAGATGTTCTTTGACTTTGAGGAACGTAACACAGTTTCTGTGAATATAGGCTAAATGAATGCTTGTTGCTTTTAAAGTGGTTTGTACAGGTCTTATGGTTTCTATGTTTATTTTAAATGGGTTTTATTTGTTTCATTGTCTCCTTTTCTTGTAGGAAACCCAGCGCTTGCTGGCAGAGCCAGTCCCTGGGATAAAAGCAGAGCCAGATGAAAGCAACGCACGCTATTTTCATGTGGTCATTGCAGGTCCACAGGATTCCCCCTTTGAGGGTGGGACATTTAAACTTGAACTATTCCTTCCAGAAGAATATCCAATGGCAGCTCCTAAAGTACGTTTCATGACCAAAATTTACCATCCTAATGTAGACAAGCTGGGAAGAATATGTTTAGATATTTTGAAAGGTAAGTGGTACTATGTTTTCTTTCTTCTTACCATATTAAATACAGATGTTTGTAAGTTGACCCTAAAAAGAGTTTTCTTGTGTTTAAAGCATATCTTGCTTCTTCTTTAATCTGGAAGAACTTGCTATTTCTGTAGACTGTGGTGAATATGGTGTTTCATAGTGCTATAAATGTTTCTTCAGATAAATGGTCCCCAGCTTTGCAGATTCGTACAGTTCTGCTATCAATCCAGGCTTTGTTAAGTGCTCCCAATCCAGATGATCCACTAGCAAATGATGTAGCTGAGCAATGGAAGACCAATGAAGCCCAAGCCATAGAAACAGGTGATGTATCTTCTAACTTTTTTTTTCTCTAGGTTTAGGAATGGCTTACTCTCTAGATTTTTTTTCTCTAGGTTTAAGAATGGTGTGTAAAGCCTGACCTCTAGTTTTATGTCTGTAACTTGAAGAAACAAAACATTACTACATACAGTCATAGTCCAGGTGCCCTGAATGTGCCTGCAGTGGTCTGTTTTTAAGTCTGCGAGGCCTGATAGAAGAAGAAACTCTCTTGATCTGTTTGATCTTGGATTTTGATGGTCCTAATATGCTAGTCTGTCTAATGGTCCTAATTTGGTAGTCTGTCTAATTTGGAGTTCTGGTAAAATGAAGGAGCATTCTACTGCTTGTCCTCTGTGGCTTAAGGAATGGATTAACAGGTTCTGGAAAGTACATCTCTACATTGCATCTGTTGCAGGCTATAGTGGAAAGCAAGAGTTGCTATGTTATGCCTCTTCACTTTTGAATCCACTACTGTCAGACTGCTTCTATAATACATAAAAGTTGACAGCTGCTGGAATTCAAAATTGCACTTAAAAATCCCAGAACTGATACATTTTGTGTGCTTGCAGCAGTGTTGTAAAAGAGATCTTTAAGAATATGAATTTAAAATTACTTTAATCAAGCCTGAAAACTGCATCTTTTCTTAAATGTGTTTCTTTTTCTTTCCAGCCAGAGCATGGACTAGGCTATATGCCATGAATAATATTTAAATGCGCTTTGAACATCAAGTGTGCATCACTTCTCCTGTTCTGCCAAGACCTCTTCCTTTTTTTGTTTGCATTTAATGGACACAGTCTTAGAAACATTACAGAATAAAAGCCCAGACATCTTCAGTCCTTTGGTGATTAAATGCACATTAGCAAATCTGTGTCTTGTCCTAATTCACTATTGTACCGCATGAGCAGAGGCTAGAAGTATCATCTGGATTGTTGTGAAATTGTTTGAAAGCAGCAGCACATCTCTGCTTTTAATCATTTTTCCCGTCATGGTTTAAGTATAAGCACTGTGAATGAAGGTAGGCAGGGTTAGCTGCGGGGCTTTTTGTTTTAATTTTGTGGGCTCCTCCTCCCTTTTTATGGTGATGCTAATTGCATTGGTAAAAGCAGCTAACCAGTTATATTTTAGAATATACCCTCTAGCCCAGTCTAACTTAGACGCTGTAGATGGACAAGCTTCATTGTTTGAACAAAAAACGGGAACATTAAACATCCATCACCTTCACTAATACTATAGTGATTCTGCTGTCAAGTGTAGAAAAATCCCTCCAAGAAAAAGCTTGTGACCATTTTGTATGGCTTGTCTGGAAAATCTCCTGTAAATCTTATGTTTTAGTAAAATATTTTTTGTTATTCTACTTTGCCTTTGTATAGTTTATTTTGCTGTGTTTTCATTTCTCTGTGACAATCGTATTTAAAAAAATTGAGTCCAGAATTGACAGTTTTTCTTCACCAATCTGACAGATTTAACAGTAAAGAAGGGGAATTCACAAGGGATTTTTTTGTGGGTTTTTATTTGTTTTTCTTCATCTGTTTCCTGACTTTTTTATTAGTTTGTGTTATGTGGGTGACCTTACATGGCTAATTTAATATGAAATTGCATTTGGAGTGACTTTTAGAAATAAGTCTCGGATGGAACAGTTGTAACCTTAATTTTAGCAATGCGTCGATGTGTGTTTTCATGGACAGAACCAGAATGAAGTAGCAGGTGGAGAGCAAACAGCAGCACTAATTATGAGTATCTGCATAGCAGCACCGTTTTCTAACTTCTTTAATTCCTGCTCTCTATTAACTTAAAATTCCAGTGGGTAGAACCACTGTTAGAGCCAGCTTATGCATTGACTGATGTCTGCTTAGCCCCTTACAGCTAGCAACTCATACCACTGGTTTTTCTCTACAAGCCTTATTAAGCTACTTGCTTGAGCAACTGGTCAGCTTAGATAGCAACAAAGCTTCTTTATTGGAGGGAAGGAAAGTGATGAAAAAATTTCTTCTTGTCCTTGTTTTTTGTGTATGCATCCTGTCTAGAAGTCCAGTATCTCTTCTGGGAACCCATCTAATTGCTTCCCTTCATTTCTTGTATCTCTGTTCTCTTGTTTTCCCCAAGCCCTCTCCCTCACAAAACCAACAACCAAGCAACAAAAAAGCTTGAAAGCTTTTGGCAAGGCCAACCTGAAATGCATAAATGACAGCTTGTAGTGGTTGCAGTAAGGGAGTACTTTGTCATGCAGTCCAGGGGCATGATTGTGTAGTCTGTTGGTATTCTTCCTCTTTCACCTCTTCTTCCTCTAGTATCATCTGAAATTTCTATAGAATGTGGTGTATTTATTGTGCTGTTATGTAAGGTGAAGCATATCTATTAAAACTATGTTTTCCAACAGACAGTGCTTTCAGTGGTTAGTAACTGCTATTGTCTCTCCAACATGGTTGAAGAATGGTTCAGAATTCAACTTTTTCACCAAACTCAGTCATAAAAAAAACTGTTTTAAAAGTACTTTCTGTGTTGAATGTAAGCCAAAGTTGGTCCAGGGCTTGTAGCATGTTCTTCAGAGTGGGTAAGCACCATTAACCCTCTCTTCTTACAAATGTCTGTTTGGAGCTGGCTGGGCTATGTCCTGGATCTGCTGCTAGCATAGATGACTTCTGTGGCAGGCAGCTGAGAATAAGTGAGCTGTGTTGTAGGCTCTGGATTCACTTCACCTACCTCTTAATGCTTTATCTTACACTACATATGCAGCTTTCCTCAGCTCTGTCTCTAGTCTAAGGGCTGGTGGCACCCCCAGAGGACAGTCAGACCCACCTAAGCATCCTCTTTGAGAGTGGCTTTCCCTCCCTTCAGCAGAGAAACAAGACCTTAGCTGGCACTTGAAACAGTTTTATCTTCATAGGCAGAATGAATCCAGACCCAGATAACGTATGTTAAATAATACTTACTTTACTTTTAAACCTCTAAGAGCCGTGTATAGAGTCAAGCTGGGAATGATCCAGCTTGTGTCAAGGAATGTGTGACAGGCTAAGTTCTTTGAAGGCAGTAAGATAAAAGCTTTTCCTCAGCAACTGGGAATATACACCTGCTTAACTATGTGAAACTCAGTTATCTCTCTTCCACCTACCATTGCAGCTGATTAGCAAATGCAGCTGTCTTTTAGGGAATGTTAGTTTTATCTCCATTTTTAGTATGTGTCTATTGAATCAATTTACAGCAACTTTAAAATAAATGGGTTTCCTCTACCATTACTGGTGCTATGTGTCAAATGTCCTAAAATCCTGAGCAGGAGTGATGACATTGCATTTTATGTGTCAGTGTTTGGGTAGTAACTGTGCAGCTGTTGAGCCTGGGTTATCATGTGGGCTCTATAACCACACATACAAAATACTTTTGCAGTAGTTTCCTGTAGATCAAGAGGAAGACTTTTGGTTTTGCATAAATATTCAGTGGTGGTCTCTTCACATGTAGCCATGTTCTGTCATGGGTATGAAGTGTATGATTATTGGGAACTGATGGAACAGGTGTTTTGTATCTTAGCTGACTTTAGTCTAAACCAAGTGAAACATTGCTTTGATAGCTTTCAAGTAATTGTAATTTCTAACACATTGAGACTATTGTGGACCATCTTAATGGACTAGTGACATCAAAAATTGTGACATCTCTATTTATATACATTTCTTCTTGGGTTGGGTTTTTTGTTTTTTGGGTTTTTTTTTGAGGGTAAAGTTAAATGTCTGGTAGGTTTTGTCAATAACATGTCTTGACTGTAATGTGATATGACACTGAAATAAAAGGAAGAGTGATCATTCATTACTTAGGCACTGAGCTTCATTTAACTGCAGTGGGCTGCCATCAGTGTTCAACAAGTTTCCTAAGGGTTCTTAACTTCTGGTAAAATAAGAAAGATAACCTTTAACTACTCTTACAACTTTTCAATTGCTTGTGGCTTCCCCTCACATTGCAGAGAGAAGAGCAGCACTTCTGTCCTAGAAATCCTCAGAGGAGACTGCTCTGGTACACAGCCCAGAGGATGTGTCGAGTCCCTGCCCTGCTTCACCCTCTTTTTGTTTGTTTGATTTTGTTTTGTTTAGGAGTGTGTGGGGTCTTTTGTTGTTTTTGGGGTTTTGCCTGCTGGTTCAAATCTGTCTGGTTCAGTACAAGGCTTTCCTACTTGCAAGTTTGGACAGTTTCTAGTGCAATCAAATTGATAAATGTATTGAGCTTTGCTGAACTGTGTTGCATTATGAGCATGGCTGTGTTGCATTATTAACAAGGTTGATAATCACATGCCTGCTGGAGTGGAGTTTATACAGTTTATTGCAGCCTTTTCCGTGGAAGTGTGCAGGATTTTTTTGCAGCCTTTTCCGTGGAAGTGCTTTTAAAGCAAATATTTAATTATGTTGCACTGAAGTGCAATAGAAAAGAGGCATCAAGCAGCATGACTGCCTTATCTGTGGTGTTTGCTTTCATGAACTTCCCTCAACTCTTAGATAAGGGTTAGGTGAGCAAGTAGAGTATGTCTGGGGAAAGGCTGCTCCAGTGAAGTGCTCAGGGGAACACTGCCCACTGGCTGCCCTGGGTTAGGGAAGGGAATTGTACCCCTAGAGGACACACCTGGGTAGCTCAGTTGCTGCAGAGCTGTCACTTTGGTCAGCTCATCACTGAGACCGAGTGCTCTACCTGGAGGAGAATTCTTGAGCACTGGCAGGTAGAAACCACAGGTACTTCCACACTGCATGGTAAGAGATGGATGCAAGTGTGACATGTAACAGAAGCATTTTTATTAGTTCATTTTTTAGGAAGATAATTTATTTCACATAAAATCATCTCTGACTGGAGTACTTGTGCAAGGTTGCTCCAGATACTCCTGTAAGCTGGGTTCTTGCCTTTAGAGCTAGAGTGAAGGAGTATTTTTGGTTCAGGCCTAATCTGAACCTTCCTACCTAAGCTGCGCACTAAGGCTTGAAAGGTCATTTATCAATCAGAAACAGTCCATGTGTGATGTTCAGTTGTTGCTTGCTGTAGTGGGTGTGCTTGTCTCAGCCTGAATACCTGCTGTCATTTTCCCATCAGCTACTCATGAGTCATACGGTGTTCTTCCAGGTAAATCTGAAGGCTTATGCTGGGTCCTGGTAAATTTATGGAAGAATGTCTGTGGTCCCATGCTCAATTATCAAGGGCAGACTAATCTCACAAGACACAATAAGGTGATTCTAATGCTGTTTTTTCTTCCTTCAGTTGCTGTGGATATTCATCTACCTTATTCAAAGACAGGTTGCATTAGTGTCACAGCCAGAAAGCAGGAAAGGAAATATTTAGGAGAGTGAAGCAGTTGAATGACAGCAAAAAGGCCCTTAGGACAAGAACCTTGTTACAAAATTTGTCTGGATGTAATGGGCACTAGGCCACAGGTAAGCCAACAGCAGGGTAAGTGCACAAGCTGATGGTCTTTGGCCAGCATCATACATGGCTGTAATGCTTCTTCATACTGCCCATCCATCAGAACTGGTGGTAAAATGAGGGAAAGCTGCTGGGAACCAGTGCTACCACTGAGCTGCTGAAAGCAGTGTGGGCTGTGAGGCAAGCAGCAGCTGATCACATAGCAGCCACATTCAGTGGCCTCTTGCCTTCCTAAAATGGCTATTTGAACAGTATTTCATGCTTATTTAAGGGAAGGAAATTGTCTGAGAGCATTGTTTGGGGTGGTGGTGCATAGCCCATAGCAATCAGACTGTCACAAGCAGAAAATGCCTGTGATTGCTGAGTCTGCACATTAAGAGGTGGCACCATTCCTTATGTGGAGCATTGTCCTAATGGGGATGTGGTGCTGTTCATCACTTGAGCCAAGGAGGCAGTGCCTTACCTAATACCACAGCAGTACTGAGATCCTTAGAGTATTGAAAGAGGCTAAGTTTAAAAAAACCCTTAAATTTTTCAGTTCAAGATTGAAGATTCTTACAATCTCTCCAAGTCTTGGGAAAATCAATCACTCTTGCCTTACTTGCCATGTGTGTGCTCTGTCACACTTCTGCCTTGAGTCTTACATGTCACTGGATGCCTTGGGGATCCAGTGATAGGAGCCAGACAGGACTATGGCACAACTCCTTAAGCTGAAGAGGGAGCTGTGGTAACTGCTTGTCACAAGTCATACTGAGAGGGGCAAACACAGGAGCTGCTCACCAGCCTCCCAGCGTGGAAGAATGCAGGTTCAAAGAACAAGGTAAGGGAGGGAGGGCTCTGCAGCAGGCTGAGCACTGCCACCAGTTTTCAGTTTTCAAGCTGGGACAGGCACTTGATATGTGTGCTAAGGGGAGAGGGGAGTGTCATGTCAAGTTAAGGAGAAGAAATAATTCTTTGGAACAAGGAGCTTGGTAAAGCTTGAGTGCAGGGACAAGGCAAGAAGTAGGAAATATTAGATGAAACTTAAACTAGTTTAGATGGGGTTGAAGCCTTTCACACAATCACTTCTGGTGCAGTATATGCAATGAAATGACTACAATCATCCACAGGACTAATTTAGATTTTATTCTGGTATTTCTCAAATATAAAAAGTCAAAATTCTTACATCAATCTTTAAAGAAAATCCATGCAAGCAGGTCAAAATGTGTACAACTTAATTCCCTTCCCACCCTCCCCCGTTCCTTTCAGTTTTCACTTCACAAACCATGCTGGTAAGTAAATCAAGTGTCTGCCCCTCACGTTTGTTTTCACAGCACATTGTTAACAGAACAATGCTAGGCTAAGCCAGGGGTGCAGTAAGCACCAAAATAAGATTTTTCACTTGAACAGCCTCTCTGCAATACCTCAGGATTTCTTGTGTTTAAAAGCACGTCCATTTTGCTTAATTCTGTCTCCATGAGATTTTAAACTTTAAGGCTCTTTTTCTTGGATACCACCATAATGTAACTGATGAGACTCTCAAAACCATCAGCCAGGAAAAGCAGCAGTACAAAGTAGACTCCAACAATTGCAGATGACAACCTCTCTCTTCCCTTTTTCTTCTGGAGAACCAAATTGGACACATTGTACAGAATTTTTTGGCATGAGAGAAATCTCAAATTTGCTTTGTTTGAAATAGGTTTGGCCCATCAAAGAGAGATTCATGAAAAACCAAAATGCTTCTAACATTTAAATTGATTGGTAGTAGAAAAATTGTAGCCCTCCTGTTCCCATTTTTACAACTCTTTCTGTTGGAGTTCAGTGTCAGATTTCATTAGTACTGAAGCCATACTGCTGTCCCTTTACTGCAGTTGTTCCCTGTAGCAAAACTGAAATGTCTTCAGTTTACATCTGCAATTCACAAAACATTTCTCTTTGAAAGGGAGTAGAAGTCAAAGCACTAGAACTTCATTCTGAAGGTTGCATAGAGACTGAAGAGATTTGTACAACAAATGCTGTTTAAAAAAATGTCTGGCACTACTGAACAGCTCAAATGTGTGTGACCAAAAATATTTATAGGCAATCAACTCTGAGTTTGTTAGCAACAGCAATACTGTACATTTTACATTATTATCAAATACATAATTCAAGAGTTACAAAATAAGATCATGCATTACCACTAAATCTCATACAAGCTTGGATTGATTTCATTCCAAGAATCTGAAATGGAGACAGAGCATTTTCTTAAATGAATAAAAACCTCAGACTCTCGATTCTGTTTTAGCTTTCATGGCTTTGATATAATCTTGTTACAAGAAAACCTATACAAGTTTGCTCAATTTAAAGTGTTAAAATAACTACTGAACAAAAAAAGTGAGCATTAAAGTGATCAAAAAAGGGAGCTAAATGATTCATTCTTTTAAAGGCAGCTTTGGAGCCAGAGGTACCCTTCCACACCATGAGTATGATTTTAATAAAGATTAGACATTCATTATGCTCAACCCCTCCTTCTCCTGTTTCACCTGGCAGAACAGTTTAAAGTAGTGAGCTGAGCAAATGGTGTGCCAGTCTGGAAGAGGTTCAGTGTAAAATAGGGATTCCCCTGTGTGCACTACTGAAACAGCAGTGCTCCTTCCCTGGCCTCCCACCTCATGAAAGGATGGACAAGCTGTTGGCAATGCTTCCACCTTTAGGTGCACCTGAACACTTGCGTGTTCTTTCCAGTTCCGGAAGTGACCTGGACTAGGAGCTAAGAGGGATGGAAAGCAGTGTCCTACCCACTGTTTCAGAAGTCTTCAGCTTTGTGGCTCATGCCTCTTGTCAGTAGTATTTATGCCTCTTCAAAGAGAGCAGCATTAAGAGATCAGATCATATATCTCCCTAGTTTCACTGCATTTACATATGGCACAAGATTGTTTTTCTAGGAGTAACTTGTGGCAACAACATTTTTTTTTCCTAAAAAAGTGTAACAGCACAAAAAAATTCATAGCAGCATTTTACACAATTTGTGTTAAAAAAGTAGAAGTTAACCATTTGTGTATTGAGTAACAAAAGGTTTAAATTACATTTATTTTCCATTTTACACTCACTATTTACTAGTTGGACTATTTACAAAGGTTCAAATGTTGTATAAGAGAACGAGCTTTACCCAGAATAAACTTCACGTGTGAGGTAGCGGTCTACCTCGACCTGTTTTGGCTGGATATAATGGAGGTACAGTTGGGTTTAAATCCTAGAAAAAATTCAGAAGTAGGATGTTCATGTGAATTAGATTGTGTTCTTGTAGAAGAAACCATGCACACACACACATACAGAGAGAGTAATCCTATGGTAAAAATATTAAGACCAACAGTGGATTTAGTTTTCATCTTCTTGAATGAAAAGCAGGAGAAATAATTAGAACAGGGAGGTTGTCAGCTGTACCTCATTTATTCCAACTATATTTTTACCAAGAGGCCAGCTTTTATTTGAAGAATCTAAAGAAATTGATGTTCAAACAGTAGAACTGAAGGATTTAAGAATTAATTTAAAACTGGGAGTTTCAGCACTCCTTCTAATAGGACAAAGGAGTATTTTTTCTCTCCTGGTGTAGTAGCTGTCAACACTCCTGTCCCGAGCACTGCAGGCAGCACTCCTGGCTCCCGCAGGGCAAGGCACCTCAACACATGCTTGCTAAGAGACACCTCTGCAACCTCAGGGTGCTCCTGGTTAAGTCTTACTTTCCTCCAAACATTTCTAAATTGCAACACACTGCAGGAACACTATGAGATGTTTCTAATTGAAGAAAGAAGTTCTTGGAACCTGCAGTGTAACCACACCATGAAAACATGGATCAAGGTTAGAAGGAAAAGAAAGGGGGAAGAAAGATCTACAATGCTTTTCACACAAATCTTCTGACAGTTCACCAGCTGACCAAGTGATGAAACTACAGTCTAGTGGATAGTTTTGGTAGCTGCAAGACAAAGTTCTTGTTCTTGCCCAAGTTTTATGTTACGTGAAGATTGCATAGGACAAGGCAACCTTTTGGATAATTGAGGCAAGCAGTGCTTAGTGTTGGTATCCTTTGCTCTTGACAGGCTGAACGTGGTTTAGTGCTTTATTGTAGTCACCCTTGTGCACCTCTGCCTTCAACAAATTCATTTACCCAAATACTGCCAGCTCAAAGTCTTAGCACTTCATCTGTGGATACCAAATAAGAGTTTAGTATTAGACTATCTGCTCAAGCTTTAACTACTGACTAAAACTCACAAGTTTTAAATAAGCTGAACACCACTGAGATGCATATTTTATTTTAGCAGATATGCAAATTTATAAATTTATATAGTCAAGTTTTTTTTTTTAATGGCCTAGTAAGGCATCTTAAAAAATCCCTATATGGCTTTGGTTTGCTGAAATACTACTTTACACTGTTAAAAGAAAAAACATGTTCAAATAAATTTGACATTATGACACATTCACATATTTCACTTAGAACTGACAGTTATACAGATGCCTACATGTGATCACAGATGTCTCCTGTTGTGATGACACGAATAAAAAGGTAATCCAAATGTTTATCTCACAGTAGAGGGCAACCCAGAAGTCTGTGCAGAAGTGACATATAAGGAGTTATTATCTGGAAGAGGGGGAACCACAGAGTTTCCATTAGTGGGTGAACAGCTCAGTTTCAGTTTTTCCAAGTATTCTGCATGAACAGGCTTGTGACACTGAAGGACCTTGATTGCATCTTCTACTTTAAACCATTCTCTTTTCCTTCCTGAATTCACAAGAAAGAACAGAGTTATAAAATGTTAACAGCACTATTAGTTGCTATCTAGTTATTCACTTTTTCTCAGTTGTTTGGAAGTTGAAGTTGTCAGGCAAAAGAGTGAACAAAAAGACCTTGAAAGATCTGCTTAATCCAAGAGATTCACTCAGGCTTACTGAAATGCAATTCATAAAAATGGATTTCAGGTAACTCTCTTGAAGCAGATAGTGGACAGAAACTCATATGACTCTTTATATGCTCTGAAAGCCCCAGCTGGTCATTAGAGGAAAGTGTGATGTTATTTAAATTCCTAGATACTGCCATCCTACATTGTTGTGCCTAGCAGAAAACCAATCTTGAGACTGAACATGCATGCATGAGAATGGCTTGGTCTGATTTCAAAAGCCATGTTCCATACTCAAAGTCTCCATATGCATCCATATATGGAGTTACTCAGGTTAGGTGTGAGTTTTAAAAAATAGTATACCTTGTATCAGACATGTTTATGTAAGTTTCAAGACTTTACTAAGATCACTTAAGACCATCTTAACTTTTACAAGCTGGTCCTATAAAATTCAAAGTATCTGAAAATACATATAGCCAGGTCAATGATGGTCTTGTTAAAATGGAAGGAATTCTATTTTTTATTTGGTTTTACAGCATTATATGTACTCTGCTTGAATATACATAAACCACTTATTTAAGATCAAGGACACTTCCAAAAACACCCTAGAGTATCAGACAGTAAAACATTCTACTTTTTATGGAAAAAGCAACTTGGCAGTATAGTATTTGGCCGCTAAAAAATTACAATATTTATTTTGTCATAATGTTATAACAATTAGAGTATTCTAAGAATAAGAGTAACACTATGTTGGAAGTAACCCTAGTTATGTATTAAAGTATACAAGAACAGCATGCCTTGAATTTTTCAAGAACAGAATTAGTATTCCCCCTGAATTAAACAAACTGCTTAAGAAAAATGAAGAGTTTGCTCACAACATTTTTAAGTGCAGCACATAAGGAAAGATAATTAGTTTACCTATATTAACTGAATCCTCCCAGTCTTCCAGTATTTCTGTCACAGTAAGAACATAAACGTACGTCCTATGCTTCCGATCCTGGTTCTGCTTGAATATGAGAAGGACAAGTTTAAATTCTCATCTAAGTAGCTTACAGACTTACCACAACTACAAGACAGAAATTACTTACCTCTAAAGGATAGTTGCCAGCAAGCCTGACTTTTATTTTCACTAAACAAACATCTGTACTGATGAGACCCAAAATAATGGGAAAACAAAAGTTTTATTTGAAACAGCTATTTTCTTTTACTAGACTGAAAAAACTGAGCCAAACCAAAGACAATACTAACAATTTTGAAGATTATGAAGTTCTGACCAAAGTGTCATCCAGCTAAATATTAGCATTATCCACTAGTTCTGCCCTGGATAATTACTAGTACTTATCTTTTACATATGTTGTAAATTACCACGGTACTCCACATTTGCTAAAACTGTTTCCACAATGCATTTCGTGGATGAAAGTTCATTTAAAAAAACCCAAGCACTTTTTTCAAGATGGAACCACTGCATCGCGTGGCCATGTCATCTACACAATGCTGGCTGTAAAGTTTCACTCTGTGAGTGCGGCAAGTTAAATAGCCTATGCTTGCAGTCATGCCAAATGCAAAAATCACTGCCATCTGCTCATTCAGCAGGTTTGCCACGATGGCAGCACTCACCACGTGTTTCAAAGGCAAGTGTTTTGCACAGGGCAGGTTAAACACAGTCTAATAGAGCTGTCTGCTCAGGGCAAGGCCCCTATGCTGCAGCCAGCCCACGGGAGGTTGGCAGAGACATTGCTCCCTGCTACTCCAAAGCAGGCCAGTGGCAGTGTTTGAGGTGTTAGCCAGCCCATTAGACCATCCTTCCCCTTGGAGAATAGCTGAGCTCCTAATAAAACCAGGACCATCTGCAATTACAACTGTACTAAGAACCAAGAGATGCTATGGCCTAGCTGCTCTAACATATGACTGCATTCTTGTGCAAATAACCTTTCCCACTTAACTTTATTTCACTACAAGCTTAAAATAGTTTTGAACCGATGTGCTTTACTAGGAAATAAAAATTCTCCAGGAGTTCTTTGTCAGTATCACCATTAAATGAGATACATTTATTTATAACACATATCCTTTCTGGCTGTAGTTCTAGAATAAGAGGACTCAGCAGCAGCATTTATTTCCATCTTCTCTTAGTTTCATCCCCAAGTCACAAGGTGTGGCCCCCTCAATGGTACTAACAACAGTTTGTGGGAGCCTGTTGAGAAATTAAAGTAGGGCCTTGATTTAAGTTAGAAGTAACCTAGAATAGTTACAACCAATTTTAAATGGCTTCAGAAGAACATATATACCATATATATGAACATATGTATACCTGAACTATCAAGGAATCAGCGTGCTTTGCAGCCAACAACATGACAGCTTATCCTGGGTTTTTTGGTCTGAGCTGAGAAATGGAGAATACTTTTGTAGACTGACCAGCAGAGTTAAAACAGCCAAGTTTTTAATGTGTGGGACCATCCAGTTCAACTCAAACCCAAAACATATCAGAAAAACTGCAAAGCTTCAGGAGCTCCTCTAATTGTGTCATGGCTTCCATACTTCACACACTGGGACACATGACTAAGTAATACCTCACACAGGAAATCCCTGTCAGGAATACACTGCCTATAAAAGCTGGGTGAAGATTTGTACCTCACTGAGACTAAGGGACTTAATATACAGCACAACATAGTAATAACTGGATGTATTAGGAGCTGAAGACTATTTAAACTACAGTCTGTTCCGGTCTAGAATCTGAGCAGAACTAAAATAGAATTCTAACTAGCATGTGTCCTTGCACTGTTGGTAGTTCAGAGTCTGATGTTTATACCATCAAATAGATGTTTTGAACTACACAGTTTGCTAAAGGTTTGATATATCTATTGTCCAAAGCCTTGGCCTTTTTTTAGCAAATTAAAGTCATAAAGAGAACTCGTATCCCAACTCATCAATTTACGTGTGTGAAAGTTGACTAATTACTTCAGCAAAATCTAACTAGGGAGGAAAAGTCAAAAGAGTGCCTCAGAAGAGGCTGGTGTAATGGTTCAGAAATCCTAACTTTAAGACTGGTTTGGTTTTTAGAGATTTTTTTTTTTTCTCCATAAGTGCTAATTTAATCTTTCCAGTAGAGGTCCAAAATGAGCTGAGATTAGCTCAGCAGGTGAGAGCTTGGTGCTGGATAACACCACATTGATGGGTTTGATCCCTGTACAAGACATTCACTTAACATCTGGACACTGTGATCTTTGGGGTTCCCTTCCAACAGAGAATATTCTGTGAAACTGGGATAAGTACGTTGAACTCTTCCTATTCAAATCTTTACAGATCATGTAACACCTAAAGTCCTGTTTAATGCAGCAGGTCCAGCAACACTGCAAAATTATAGGTAGGTAATACTTATGAACTTAAGTGTGATTTTGCAGCTTATCAGTTTTCACAAAGCAGCCATTGCTTTTAGAACTCAAAGGAAATAGCTCACCTCAAATATCCCAAGTAGTCTGCCTAGCTTTCCCTTTACTCCAGCCTACAAAACAAACAAGAAAAAGTGTTAGCATTTGGTATTAATATAATAAAATATAAAGCATTTGTACCATCATCCTACATTAGCATACTCCTCCTTATTAGGGTTATTTAAGTAAGAGTTTTAACTTAAGTTTTAATTAGATAGTGCTGCACTAATTTTGGAGATTCTAGTTTTAGACTCTTTATGAGTATTAGAGTACAAAAGCTTGTCCTAATGAGTGAATCAAAGAATCCATAAATCCTTCAAGGTTCCCATCCAGACCAAAATACTGTATTACTTCCCACATTTTCATGTACTGTATTTTATTAAATAGATAAATCAAACCCAATACTGAAATAATCTAGGAAAGGAGAAAGGACAAGAGAATTTCAAATAGTATTAGAATTAATCTGAAAGAAGCAATCATCAAAACTCCAGTGCTATTTTACACAGAAGTTTAAGTACAAGTTTTAAAAATACAATAATAAATTAAACTGGAGGTTGTTGCATGGATTTTACAGCATAACAGCTTCACATGTGCTAGTTTTCATATCCCAAATAGCTTTTGTCATGTAATATAAGCCCCAAATTTACATCCCCAATTCTCTGCAGTTTTGAACTCCTTCTAGCTAGTACGATTACAAAACACTTTCAATTCAGACTTTTATTCCAATATTTTAAAATAATCCCTGTATCAGGCTATGCTTTGTGATTTTTATCAATTCAGATAAGGTGGTCATTACTTTCTACTGAGACTCTGAGGTTTGCTTTTCCAAAAGTAATATATCATGCCTCTTCCAAGGGACATGGCTTACGATCCTCCACTCATTCTAAACAAAACTCAGTCCATATGCCTGACACATAAAGGCATATGTTGCCTACTGACAGACAATATTTAGATTGTTTTTGTCTTGTTATACAACCAATATTTAAAATAGGGCTAAGTGATTAGTGCTAAGATGACATTTTCTAGTTTTCAGTCTTTACTCCCAGCCTTAGCTAAAGACAGTTATTGATGTCTTATGTCTTTATATAAAGGACCATATGGATCTTCATTACATTTTAATGAGTAACTCTGACAGGCTTTAGCAATAAGTCTAATCAAAGTCTTACAAGTGAATGTTTTCTGTGACTGCCTTTTTAAAGAAAGCAGACGGCTGGTGTTATTTATTAAGCCATTTGGATGAAGAAAGCCCAATCACAGCCTCTGCAAAATTATCAAGGCCTTTTGCTTATCTAGAGCAAGAGCCAGAGCAAAAGTTAATGCAAAACTACATGCAATATTCTGTTTGTCTGCTGTGATGGCCAAGATACCTGTTAGAGCTCATAAAGCCAAAATACACAACTGGACCTGATAGATAAGTGATTAAGCAGCACATTAATTAGGAAAAGCCCTTGTTTTGGGCTGAAAGAGTAAGGTGTGCCACAAGAGGCACTAGAGATTGCTTGTGCTTTATACTGGGTAATGAAAAAGCACTTATTTGTGAAAAGCAACATGCTGAAGAAATGTTTTTTACTGATCAGTCCTAATTTCCTCAGCATTACAGTATCACTTCAAGTGAGAGTCTGACAACTAGTATTTAACACATGGCAACACCACCATGACCAGCTAGGTTTACTCATACTGAATAGCTTTCATAGAGGACTTTTGTCAACTTACTGGTATCCCATAGTCACAATGTGAATTTATCAGTGTAACTCTAAGTGGAATTTACTTAACACTTTCTCTTTTCTCCCTCCAAGCAAATCAATGGTTTAAACAAATACACTTAGCTGAGTAATTCTGAATGAAACTATTAGAAGCACTCCATTAGATCATGTGTAACAACTCCTCAAAGCTTGAAGTAAAGCTTTGGTGCAACCAGATGTTGCTATGTAAATGTGATTACTATAACTGATGCCTAGTTACTCTCAAATACACGTTTCCAAAATGTAGCATCATCCCTGCAGACAGCAGTATATTTAGAAAATCTCTACACTGAGAAGTGCAAAAAGATAGTAATTCAAAGGCTTGTGATTTTTTCCTGAAAATAATACTCAACAGAATAATAACTCAAAGTCTTGTGATTTTTTCCCAAAAACATTATTCAACTGAATAATCTTCATAGTTGAAGAAGTACCTTGAATTTGACAGTCATCTTTTAAGTGCTTTTAGTAACAAGAATATTTCTTTTAAGTTCTTTTCGTAATGTGCTTCAAAATGTGTCAAATTTAAGTGCTAGAGGACCAAGAAATAGTTCAGCTTTATCCCCAGAACATCAAAAGCAGTTCCCCCTTTCCCAATGGTAAGCTTCTAATCCAATACAGTGGTTAAATTCTAGACTTTGAACCATTTTGCCTCTCATAAAAACATACTTCTTCCTTTGGCTTTTATGTACCCATGGCTCTTAGAATATGGTTCTTCATGTAAACAGAATCCTATAGGCTTCTGTAAGTGTGTAAGGCCATCTAAAGTTTGGGAAAAAAGCCTGAAAAACCCCAGTTTTCTTCTGACAGACAAGCTGTTGAATTAAGTGCTATACTTGCCCAGAACAATTCTCTAAGGAAGTCTGAGTGCTCTGCAAACAGGACCTCAGATCTGAATCTTATGCATATATTTCAGCATTGGTCTAACTCAGCCCCAAGAGAGAGAATTCAGCAGTGCATGCCATGATCGGGGTGCCCGAGGTCACTCCTGCTGAGCTGCGGAGGCACTGCAGCCTCGGAGGAGCGCCAGACTCGCCTGTGCCCTGCAGATGGAGCCAGAGTCACGCTGCAGTTCCGCGGCTAAGCTAACAGCTACCAGGGCAGAAAGTTGCTGAAGATCTGAAAGATTTGGGTTATTTTTAACTCTGGCATTTGTAGGATAGTATTGTTGCCATTTTATTGGCTACATTCCTGAAGAGATGGTGGCAAGACTACTCCTGCCCCATTTTTGCATACTTTAACAAAACAAAATGCTTGACTACATCTGCCCTAATCCTTCAGCTGAGAGTGTGCTTTATTTATTTCTGCAGTGTCTAACTAGTTCTAGTCTGTAGCACCCGGTCATTTTTCAAATATTAGATGCTCATTGGAGCTAATTCCTCTTTTCCTGTGAGAAGTCTTAGATGATATTACTGTCATTTTCACAGTTGCAGCAAATGATCTTCAGGATCATCCTCTTCTTCTCAGAAACTATATCCACACAGGGCTGAGGGAAACTGCATATTTTCTCATAGGCCTTTCAATACAATACTAAAGCAAACAAAGCAAGAGCCTCTTTTTTGCGAGATGGAGCCAGAAAAGGGAGTAGTTCACAGAACATCTCCATTTACAAGGCTGGGCATCATTTGTGTCATTTTTCTTAGAACAGTGCATTTTGCAGACAACTTATTTTAATCTTTCATGCTATGCAATTAAAGACAAAGCTCCAAATTCATTAATGGGGTAGCTCCTCATTTTGATGAGGTTCAATACCTTTCTGGGATTGCTTTATTCTGTAACTTCATTTTGGTATTCTGATTGCAGGTTTGCAAAAGTTTATTTCATCTAAGTAATTAAGGTAACTGTCAATTTCCAGTAACCTGTGAAATGTCAGACAACCTTAAATGAAACACTAACTATCTAACTAATGAAACACTAACACTACTAATCATTATCACTAACACAAACAGAATTGAAGAGTAAAAAACCCCAGGAGTCATGTACAGAGGCAGACAATGAAACAACTGCCATGCACGTACATTACAGAGATCTCTGAGCTGTAAAACATTCTCAATACACTACTGTTGGTGTTGAAGTGAGGGTATTTAAGCCAGTGGGCTATCAACACTTCTACCATTAAAAAATGCTGTTATAATTCCCACTATGAATTTATCCATTTTAATACATTAATAGAAATACTGAATCATGCTTAGTTTCTGCATGACCCAATACTGAAGAAACAGATTTCAAACCAGCACCACTGTGCTTTCTTTGAAGTTTATTCATTCACAAAACTCTTAACAGTTCACTGTACTGTAACCAGCCTGCCAGGTGACATTGACCTTAGTATAAAAATAGAAAGGACATCCACCTTTAGAAAGGTCAGTATGAATTTCCATGGCTCAAACCCCTTTTTTCTTTAAAAATGGCACTTGGCCACATGGAAGCATATAAGACTTAGCCAGTAGCTGAAGAATATTTTACTTTATGGCATGAACTTCTAAGTCTGATCAGCTATACAAGTTATCATACCCCAGGAATTCTAAGGGAGTAGAACAAGTGTAACCAAATTGTTTTTGCTTATTAAAGCCCCTAGTCTGTGAAAACTCTTCATGCCTTTGCAAGCACAGCTCAAAGCAGAACACGGCTGGAATTTTATACTGTACTCCAAAACACCATAAAAAGCACAGTCCCTTCAATATCATCCATTCTTTATCACCAAAGAAAAAACCTCAAACAAATGACTACAGTTTAATCAGCTTTAATTTAACATGGAGATGAGACTTTACTATCCTTCACCTTGGACTATAAGTCAGATCAGCAATTATAATTACCACCATTCCTAAGGACACTGAGCAGAGGACTGGGCTTTTTAATCCTACCCATGGATCTTGTGACAGTGGGAAGACAAGACTCTCCCTAGAGGTGTTACTACTGCTTGGAAGCCTAAATCTTTGCTGACTCATTGCTAGAACCCAAACTCTTTGCTCCTTTCAAATGGACTGTATCCTGTGGCTGAGTATGTCTTGTGTGCGTCAGGATGAGCTCCTCCAGCCTGGAACAAACACCTTTGGTGCAGTGAGGTTTGTTCATGCTTGAATCTTGCTGCAGGAAGGCTGCTGAGAGCAGCCAGTAATGAACCAGTCTGTTCCCCAAGGAAAATGGGAGAAGGGTCACTGAGTCACAGCTCACAGATCTCATTTTGGCACTGAATAGCAGGCACTGCTTGGTGCAAGTCACATCTACATCAAGTTCCTAAGCCTCAACATCACAACAGAACCAGTTTTAAAGGTAAGCAAGATGAGCCATCAAATAGTATAGCTAATAGAAAAAATAATTACAAATACTAATCAGCAACAATATTAGCCATAGCAAAATGGGATGAGAAAACTGGTTCAGTCTAGTTGCAATCCTACAGTTCACTCCCTTAGCAGAATGCATCCAATTTATAAAAAAATTGTATAACTTCTATTTCAAAGTCTGATATTTTGATTTTTCTTGCAGTTTTATTTGGTTTAGACATGGCTGTTACGATATTAAAGAAACACTTAATATTTTTCACAATTTTCCTAGGAAAAATAAACAGCAAATGAAACCCCAGAATTCTGAATCTGAAACTAAAGTGTTGTAGTATAGGGAAACTGCAGGAATTCATCGTGATTTAAGCTCTGTTTTGCCTGGTCATAGGGGTAGAGATAGAAAGGCAGACTATAACCATAGTGCTTTCTTTATAGATAAGCAGCCATAAACTTATGAATTCTCATCTGCTCAGATAGATCAGTTTCTAATCTGTTTAATTTGAAATGCCCTCAAAGGTTTGCTGATTTTTTGTTCTTATGCAGCTACATGTTAATGGTTAGTTTACCTTCACTCTGTTCTAAAAGAGCTGCAAGTCAAACATTTTCTTCACAAACACAGAAATGTTACAACAGTATAACATGCCATTTGCCATAAAGTCACAGTTTTACTTCCAGGACTTGTTTATAAAGGCAGACAGAAATTTAGCTATGAAATGAAAAAAGAAGCTAAACTGATTAGTTCACCTCACCACACTATACCCCAATTCTAACACACAGAACTGCAGTTCTTTGAATTTCATAGCCACAAAGGTCTGTCAAGTACTGGATAAAGGAGGTAATTCCCTTTTCCTTCTTGGTTCCCATCTGAAGACAACAGCAGCACAGATCAGCTGGATTTTTTATTTTGTTTGTTTTTTGTTACCTCTTCATAGACCTCTCTCACAGCTGCTCCCCCCGGCTCTTCCTCTGGTTCCATTCCTCCGCCTGGTACAATCCACTGGTCTGGGTATCGGCTACTGCTTACCAACAGCACCTGGAAAGAATTGCAAGGGACTGGTAAATACAGCTCACAAGTCAGGAATCTCACTGCTACCTGCTTTTCCAGCAAGGCACTTATTCACCTAGCCAGATGGATTACAGGCTTCAGAAAGAAAACATAACAGGCAAGCAGGAGTTGGAAAAAGAGGAAAACAGTTAACATCCAATGTGTTTTATGAAACTAAGTCAAGACAATGTCACTGTGATCTCTTTGTACAAATGCTTTCATTGGATGCTTAGACACAATGTGGAAAATACAGAATAATGTGCACAGGAGTGAAGGCATACAACAAAAATCTAATAACAATGTTTTCCAGAACTAAGTCTTCAGATAAGAGATGGCAAAGTGTGAAAATTAAGACATTTTAATCACAGAGAAGTTAAACTAATTCTTCTGGAATGGCATCTTCTGGCTAAAATTAGACCTTTGAAAATATTTCTCATTTTTAGACAGATACAAGCTTCTTTTTAGTTACTGAAGTGTTATGTTAGCATGACATGCTTACACTATTGCATAACTAAGATACAGCAAGAGTACTTCATTGGCCCTTGTCCAATTTGATTTCTTTTAAACATTTATGTAAGAGGAAAAAGCACAACACATTGAATTTGATTTCTAAATTTAACATTTTTCCCCCCAAGATGCTTTAATTTCACTTAATTTGACTCTAACCTGGTTCTGTCATTGATACACACCAATTTAAAACTCCCTGTCTGTAGGACCTGCACTTCATAATATTCAGAGCAGAAAGATGTTAGCTACCTGTCCAACAAACTATGATACATTGTATTTGGAGTAATTTTGCAGAAGTAGTTTATGAAGGTAAGACCTTGATTCAGGACCCCTTGGAGATAAGCAGTTTAACTTATATTTGAGACATGTCCCAGGTACCAAGACATACTCAGTCATCTGTGTAGTAAAAGACTTCCTATTCTAAGCATTGCTTACATGAACCCTACCCTGAAGTCAAAGGACAATTGTGGGGAGTAAAAGGGCAGGGTCAGTGCTCAAATCTTGAAAAGCAATTAAAAAACTAGAACAAGAACCTCAAGTCTAAAGGTTAGTTTTAACTGGTGCCAGACAACTTAAGTGACTGTCCCAGCCCTCACCTTTATGGACTTCAAACTTACCCCTGTTGGCTTAAATAGGAAAATGATTCTGCTGACAGTAACAGGGAGATGATTACCACTTACACCACGTCCCTTTGGCACTCAGGGAAATAGGCTGTAGGTTCACCTACAGGAACTGGGAGTGTAATTCAGATGGCTGCATACTTTGTGCATGCAATGATATGTGTGCATACTGAGGTGCACCTGGAAGAGCCTTCTCTGACAGATACTGTCCTGCAATGTTTATCTTGTGTGCAGTCAAGATTAGTACAGTGGAGAATCCTTTAGGGTAGGACTAATTTCCCCAAAGCTTTTTCCTATGCTAAGGAATACAGCAGAGACATTAATTTAGTACAGAAGCATTCTTAGCATCTGATCTAAAAGTTCATGTTTTCAGTCAACTCAAGTACTTTACTCAGCTACCTAAAAACCTAAGAATATTCACAAAAGCAATAAGGTTGGACTCAAATGCATCTCAACTTGATTTTTACAGCCAAAGGTTTTGGTTTCCTAGGATCCTTTGACATTAACAAAAGATTCACAGAGCGTACACAGCTCTACTGAAAGTAATTTTAGAAAATGCTTTTGAACACTTAGTGGAGCACCTATATCACTACAAAGAACCACTTTAAGCAGTGCTTAAAAAGCAGTTGTGAAAATCAAGTTATGAATTCACTTCTGAGTTCCAGATATAAGCAGTAAGGAAAATTTTCTGCTGATGAAACTAACACTCAATCCAGTCATGTGAAAGCTAGCAACAATAATAAACAAAAGGATGATTATCATTAAATCATTCCCAGCTTGGTAGAACAATTTAAAATCAGCATTCATTGCTTAGTTAAGGCTAAACATAAAACTCTTAATTACTACTATGGGATAAATCAGGTTGCTCATTCTGGCAGTGTAGTGTAAAGCCAGGATTTTTTACGCCTTTATATTTAGTAGTTGACTACTGCTAATCAGATCAATAGACTATTAAGCTGGGCTTGTACATATATTAGCTTTAAATTACCCTCTTAAAAAGCAGAAACAAATACATCTAACAAGTAATCAACATTAAAATACATCAACTCTTGTAGATAGGGTTTACAGCTACATATACAATAAATACTCAAGTGTTACAGCCTGGGAATTAATTTTAGCAACTATCCAAACCTATAAGCCTGGAACTGACGCATTTTCTCAAACATCTTTCCCTCTATGCTTTATTGTCCTGTGCTCCCACTGCTTTTACAGTCTGAATCCAAGAGCTCACACTAAAATATATCCCTGAGATCCTCAGATGCACAATTTTTTTACCATTAACACATGAAGGGCACTAGGGCATGAGGCATCCATCCTGGGGTAATGCTATCAAAAACATACTTGGTGCTAATCAGATTCCACAAACAACAAGACCTGATAGCTAGCAGCTGCAGGATTGTGTGGTAAGGCTGAAAAGCATTCCACAGACTTTTCCAGTATAACATCAAGCAGTCTTCCATGTTTTTGGGGTTTTTTTCTATGCTGTTTTTCATTCCATATAGTTTTGAGGTACTTCCATCTGTAAGTGGCCAGAAGATACATCCCCCAGTACTTAATGATGAGAGTGTAAATACAAATGTGATTTAACTATGAAGACACCAAAAAGCTGTAGTTGGTTGACACTGCACTCACACGCCAAGAGAAGTGCAAAAATCAGCAGCAAAAATGCAGCAATTCACCTTCCCTTAATAGAAGATAATCAAACTAGGAGAAATATGATCTAGGTTGCCTGGACAATCCAGTCTTTTCTGAGGAGGCTCGTGGTCAAGCAGATTACAATAGTCTACTGGAAAAGACAAGACTGCAGAACCTCACACACCTGTATTTTTTCCTGGTTTATGCACACCAAATTTTACACCAAAACCCCCTTAGGCTCAGAAGAGAAAAAGCAGAATTACTTCCTATGCAAAGAAGTCTGTGCCCTGTATCCCCAGATGCAGAACAAGGGCTAAGATTTGAGTTGCATTACTTCTAGGGGTCACTGCCTTTCCCATGTCTCTGACTTAAGACCCACTGTCGATAACTCTTGTTCAAAAAAGGTACGGAGTACTGCAGTGCAATCTGCTTGTCTAGTTATACAGCTGAGCTTATCTTACTCCAAAGACTAAGGTAAAGATGCTGTAATGCTGCCAAGTGAAGAAGTAAAGCTGCAAAGTTCAGCTAAGAGGAAACAAAAGGAAAAATTCTTCCATTAAGTGTTACCAGCCAAGTTTCACCTCACTTCCAAGTCCAGGAATAGAAATGACCTTTGAGTGTAGCGAGGAGGAGAAACTGCTAGCCAGTCTGCTTGTAATAAGCACCTATCAATACACATAACCATAATATGGTTAACCAAAAAGGTTATTACAGGGCAGGTGGCATCATGGGACTTGGTCACTATAAATGCTAAGCTTGCAGACAAACAACTGAAAATTTCTAAAGATGCTGAAGTTTTGGCCTTTTTAGTGTTCTCAAGTCAAAACCACTCAAGAAACAGTTAGCAGCCCTGTATTCCAGAAGACCAAAATGGGAACAGCTCAGAGTAACATAAATTATAACCACAAGATATTAATTTTTTTTTTTCATATTAAACTCTAGAGCGGTAGAAACTGTTTTAAGTTTATATCATTGCTTTCCACCTTTCTTAACTGAAGGACATTATACTTTACCAAAATAATTGTATTAAACACCAATTTACATTAAAAAAGCAAGAATAAAGTTTAAATTAGCTAGAGCAGACCCCCTCAGAGCTGGATTGTTTAGACTTCAAAACAAAGTGATCCCCAACTTGAAGTTGAAAATATACCATCCAATTTTACAATCATTATTTGTCATCAGATGTCAAAGTTCTCTATTCCCAGCCTAATCCCATCTATTCCTGTCTTTCCCACTGCACACCCCATTTTCATGGCTCCCACTACTCCAGCAGCTGTCCAGCTTAGTGTTGGAATTACCTGATGGAGTCACGTCTGCCCTTCTTTATAGCAAAGCTGGCAGTTAGAAGGAGCAATGCCCAAGAGAAAAGGAATCAACCCCTCACTCCCAAAAATTGCTGAGCATTTGTGACTCAGCTGCAAAGAACATCACACTGCCCAGGCGTACTGCTCAGAAGTCAGGTGTGAGGAAGACAAAGGATTCAGCTCCCAAACTTTACAAAGGTGAGCACACACAAATCATTTCAGAAGATTTAAACAGATCAGAGGATAGAAAAGATCAGTAAGGCATTAAACGGTACCTCTCAGGTACAAAACAGTGCCAAATGCTGTTAAGATGTATTGCATATTTTCATAGGCATCAGAAACATTAAGAGGATAAAACATCTAAGCCTACTTGGAGAAAAAAGACAGGACCCACTCTGATGGAGTTAATATAATATAATTTAACACACTCAATATGGAAACTCAGCCTACATGGTTGGTCTGCTTAAGTCACAGGCAACTGAAAGAGTCAGAAAGATGGTTTAATCCTAATACAGCCAAAAGGTTCAGTCAAGCCCTAAGATTTGTTTAAAACCAGCCTTAAGCAGATGCTCAGGGAAGAATACAAACAGTAAGTGCTTTATTATTCCCTAAAATTTTCAACTTCCAATTGTTTTCACCTCAGGAGCTTCCTTAAAAGTACTAGGGGCAACTTTGAATGCTGCAACACAGGAACACTATTGAGACGCAAGGAAAAGCATCTCTTACAAACACTGGATCATATTTGCAGATTTAAGTGTAAAATTTTTTTAGGCAGAAGCACACATTTCAGAGAGCATATGTCAATCTGCTACTGTAATTAAAGAGATTTCCTTTATCTAACACTTTTTCCCTCTATTTTAAGAATCACTGCCACATTTTAGTAGTTATGAAACAGTTTTGCAGTTCCCCTATAGGTTAATGTGGTATCCTTGTCCTAGAATGCCATTGCCTTTTGGCAATGAGGTTGGAAAATGCAGCTTTAAACCTTGCCATAGCAATGCTACACAGGCAGCATTTAGTAAGGAACAGTTGCCTTCCTGAAAAGATTCTCAGGAGAGTAACTGCTTTTAGTCCTCATTTGTTACTGCCAGAATTTTCAAAATTACTTTATTTTTTAAACATGGAGAAATAACATGCACAAAGTTCTTGTAAAGTAATAACAAAACTACAGGATCAGACTGGACAGCATTTTAAGAGCTAATTAAAGTCAAGACAGCAACACCTTTACTTTCCCCCTAACACTGGGATAATGAGTTTATAGGAAGCTGATCTGTATGAAAAGTAGATTCCCCATGAAAGCTTTGTCCAGCCTGCCCACACAACAGCCATCAGGACACAGCTGTTCAAGTGCTGTGGGGCAGTGCTGCACAAACTGGGGCAGGAAGGCACCACTGCAGCCTCCCAGTTCCAAATGAGCCTGTACGAATTCAAGAGCCTCTGCTAAAGTACTTTAAAGGCCACAGACTGAAAAGCAGTCCCCAGCTATGACAGAGGTTATAAAAGATGATTCAGCCTCACTGAACAGGAGCTAGCACAACAGCAGAGGAATGGCTAACTAGCAGTACATTAATCCTAATGCTCATTAATTTGAGCACAAATCTTGAATGCATCTCAGAAATCTGGGTTCTGTCTACACTATAGATTAAAGTCTGAAATATCCTCCCAACTTTACTTGAATATCCCTTTTCAAAGCAGCAACACAGCATCTGGATATCAGTCAGTGCTACTTTTCCCCCATTCTGAAGATGAATGGTAAAGAAATATGGGTATAATTATATAATAGACCAGAAGGAGATCTGGAAACTATTTTTCCTTTGAGACTTTTTCACTTTAAGGCTATATAGCAATAAGGAGAGATGTGTCAGCTTTTTTTCAGAAGTTTTGCTTTGACTTGCAATTACAGCTGTAATATTTCATAAATTTTATTTCATATTAAACACAAATATTTGGCTAACATGTTATAGTGACACAGAATTTCAGTGCCTTCCTCTGGCTATTTAACATACTTCATTTTGGTCTTTGGCTGAAGTGTTCATATCAGGAATAGAACAGCACTGTACTACTATGGCATGCCAGTCAGAACACATTTCCTCACATAAAGTGACTCAAGTCACCTGTAGCATTCCATCTCCCCCTAAGCTTTAGCATGCTTTGGAAAAACAGATGTGTCAGGTCTCACAGTGTGATGAAGGGTGCAGATCTTGCACCCAGACATAAGACAAAAGGAAATGAAAAAAAAACCCTGCAAACAAATAAGAAACTTCCCACAAGTACCTATATAAAAGTTTTACTTTTTAGTGAGCAAGAGTTTTACTTCTCTGGGCCAGTTCCCAAATCCTCTATACCCAACAACCTTTCTCCCTCATGCTTGCTAATGCAGACCAAGGGAGAAACCACAATTCCAGGTAGCAGGGGAAGAGCTAAATTAATATTGCAGCCCATTTCTTTTTAACTTGAAATCACGTCCTAATCTCAAGCAGGAGAACTGGGCTTTGCTGGTTACTCAGCAACATAATCTGTTTGACTGAGGGATCAGCTTCCAAGCACTTGTCAGAAACAGGAGCTCCAAGCCTTTGAGAGCTGCTCAGCTGCAGGTAAAGATTTGACAAGGTTATTTCTTGACAAGTACCAGTTACCTTTTAGCCTTTTCTATCTTTGAGATACATCTTTGAAGACCAAAATTTGTTTTAAAGTATTTACATTTGTAGAACTGGTTTCACCGAAGTGCTTAAGCACTAAGTCAAAAAGCCAACGAATTAAAGTAAGCTTTTCAAGAGTTCTACAAACAAGACTGGGAAAAAAAATACACATCAACCCATGGTCTGTGAACTCACATATCTACGAAAGATGTTTAAAAAAACATGTGTACAAATTCTAGCTAGAGATAAGAATGCATATATGTGTATGTAAATAGGCATATATATATCTAGCTATGATATTAATGCATTTCTGAAGAAGTCTGCCAGTGCTATTTTACAGGAACTTGGAAGTTTTGAGCCCCACTGAGTTAATTGAAGCAACTCAAATAGAAACTTCACCACCAGTTTAAATCCTAAGTAAACTTAGGATAGTGCAAGTAAGCTAAAAGGATATTTTTTCTAGTATCTTAACATAAATATAACTGGCTCAAAAAGACATCATCGTCAAAACAGGGTAAAAAGTGCTTTGTTACAGGACATCTTAGCCTGATGTTATACAAGTACAGCCGTATTTCCTTCTCCCCTCAGCCCAGCCCTCTTCAAGCAACTACCAACCCCATTAAACATATCCATATGGCATAGAAAAGTAATACCACAGGTATTAAAAAAAAAAATTGAGATTTCAAAATTAAAAAAAACCCTTCATATTTGATTGATGTCAGTATCTGAAGACTTATGAGTGAAGACTGAAGATTTTTGCCATGATGGACAGTTGAATTCCCACAGCCTCACTAAACCTGCAGGCTTCCACTGCTGGCAAGTAGTTGAAATTTGTGGAAAAATATTCCAGCATGAAAACAGTGTATATGCCATGCCTGCAGAGAGCTGCTTTGCTGTGAACATAACAAACACCAGTGTCTTGTATCCAGAGTTGGTTACCTGACATAAATCTTACCACAGCAACCTAACATTCAATTTTTCTCAACATTAAGACAAGCTTTAACCCCATACGAGCCTGCAGTGATACAGTAGAAGCAAATACTGCCTCTGTAGACACATCATAAAGAGCAATCACCCTATGTAATTACTCCTCCTGTCCATTAGCAGGGCAGGGACATGAAACAGAGAAAATAAAAGCCACAGTTTGCTTGAAGTCCACAGTGAAATGTGTACTGTCTGTCATTTAAAATATGTCTATATTCTATCAGACCATCATAACGCAAGGTAGGTAACCCACACCACTATGGAGAGACCATGCCAGCCTTAAATGAGGTGCCATGGTCATACCCCGAGTTATTTGAAAGCACACATTACTTGCATGTTGACACCTGAGAGCTCTACACTGAAGGATAAAGAAACCAAATGAAAAATTCCATGTCAAGTATGGAATATCTTTCATGACTCTGCAAGTTTAATTACAATAATTCCTCGAACACTCCATTTTGCCAGGGTAGCCAGGTGATACTTCTGGGCTTTGGTTTTATGGATCAGGTTGCATAACAAAAGGTCCTTCTGGCTTTCAGACCATTTAAACCAATGCACATAAAAATAACATTTTGCTTTTTTCTTTAATAAAACCATTGCTAATATAAAGCAACATCTGTACAAACTAAAGAACACTATCTTTTAAAATGTTTAAACTATGACCATCATAACAAGATATAAGAAACCCTTGCTTAATCAATCTTGATATTCTACAAGCAAATAAAGTTATTAAATCAGACCAAAAAGGAGCTATAACACTAGGAACTTATAATTTTTAACTCAAGGACAAGATAAATAGTTGAGATGCAAGTGTATGCCCTGCTACAGAGGGGAAAAAAAATTCTACATTTCCTGTAAGTATGTAACAATACATTTTTCCTCACTGTCTCAATATTAAAAAAAACACCTTCCCATCTGTTTTCATCTCATGTACAAGGCTGAACAACAAATGCAAAATTAAAAATTGAAAAGCTTGAAGACTTTTTTTGCATATGAAACTATTTTAGGTCTGCCACTAGCAACTGCTGACTGAACACTAAACTAGGGCTTTCAGTACCATATTTGATTACATAAAGCACTCTTACAGATGCCAAAGTAATTAGAATGCACTCAAAGTTTATATTCAAGATACTTAAAAATAACTACTCATTTATTTGTATAAGATGTAGTTGATGGAAAAAAATTAGGTTTTAAAATTATTTCAGTTACTCAAATTGCTACAAAAATTATGCTTATTACTATTTGCTCCTGCTGCTTTAAAGGCATGCCTTGTTCTCTGCATTGCAAAGTAAGAATCCCCTTGCATACCTTCTGTGCAGACCCTAAGACAGGAGGGTTTTTATGTAAAACCGCTGTTTGCAGTACACTGAAAGTCTAAACAATTCCAGCCTGTGGAAGCCCTTCAAGAGGGCTCTCCTGCAGGCTTATTCTAGAGCTGCCATCCACTCCCAGTTGCTTAAGAGAAACTTGCATTTCCTCCCAGCCCAATCTGCCAGCCCATCCCTGCCTGCTGAATGCCATCAGCTTTTTGCACACACCTACCAGCTTCTTGTTTGTTCAAAGCAGAAAGGCTGCACCCCCCACACACTGCATGCCCACACAGCCTGGTTTCTTTTTTTTGGGATTTCTCCTGCTTCATTTCCAGGATGTTTTTTCTTCCAAAGGGCAGACAGTCCCTTCAATTACTCGTTTATGTCCTTACAGAACAAAAGGAAGCAGCACTTCAGCTCCTATCCAGCCATTTTGCTGGCTCTTCAGCCCAAATGGCAGTGCTAAGACCAAAACAGGCGACACATTAATGGCAGTAGTCCAGGAGACAACCTCCTTTAACACCCAAAGAACCCAAAGATTTTTGGGTGTTAAAGTACTGGGCACTTTACTTGGCTATTTGGGTTTTCTCCTTTTTAAAGGATTTTTCTTTTTAAATCATACACTATGACAGCATGAAGGAAACAAAATCTAAACCAAAATGGGCTGTACACCACTAAATCATTCTGTGTGGAGGCACTTCCAGACGAAGAAACATGATTTTCACAGCGGTGCAGCTGAACAACCATCAGTCATCTCGGGTCCAGGTTTTCAGCTTCAACATCAGCTCTCAAAGCAGCAGCTTTTGACAGGTGGCAGGAGTGCAGGGAAGCCCAGTTTGCAGCCTGTAACACTCAGGAGAACTGACTCAACAATTTTAAGCCTGGCAGCAAGGAGTGGCAAGTCCAGCAGTAAGCCAAACTGGACAGGGGGCTGGAGCTGGGAAATAGGAGCTTGGAGGAACCACCAGGCTGAGTTTTGCCTCAGCAGTATTCTACAGCACACCTATGTTCCAAATTGAGAAATAAAGAAGCAAACTGAAACTCAATGTAAACAGTTGTGTAATAATAGTAATAAAATAAACAGAGGTATAATGAAGTATAAGGGATGAATTTGGCCAGTCTTTTTCCATTGACATGTTACTTCAGTGTGCATAAAACTCAGCTGTAACATCAACGAGGCTGCACAGGCAGCAAAAAAAGTGCAGTATGGATAAGAAATCGACCAGGAAGCAGTAACAAGCAGATTTTGCTAGATGAACACTAGAGATATTAACTGTTTTAGTGACTTGCCCAGTTTTTGTCAATGGGTACAAAAAGCTGTTACTGAACATGCCTGAGCCTTTAGTCAAGAGGCAGCATCCAGAAGTCATGATATCAACAGGGGACATCACATGAAGTTGCAGAAGAAGGATCACCTCAGGTGAGAACACTGCTGTGGATTTCTGGCACAAGTTTAGAGCTCATGAGGTGGCAACAAGTAAGAGACTTAGATATCACCAGAAAACACAAGATGACTACACAACAGCTTTACAGTCATGTAGAGATGGGCCCTATTGCAACATTTTTTCTGGTATAGCTAGAGAAGTGTTAGTAACCTTTTACACAGCTCAGCATGATCCCATCCAAAGCAACCACAAGTGTCACCCACATTAAAAAATACATTTTCCAAATGGAAGGAGATGTAAGAGCTACCATGATGACCAAAAGAGAAAACTGTTTCTAAGAAAAGATGATTTAAGTCTTAAAGTTCATAAAAAATGCTAAGAAAGGAATGACTGCTCTCTACAGATATGTCAGAAAACTAAGTGCAAGAAAGCAGAAAAAAAAAACTTAAGCTCAGCTATAACAGGCTAGGGACAAGCCTTTTGGACGGTCGGAATGGAAGCAGAAAGAAAGGTTAATTCTAATATTTGTATCACAAGATTGGTATAGATACTCATTCCTCCAGAGAGGACCTAATCAGATGAAAAATAGACCAAATTTAGTCTTGCAGACAGTATCTCTAGAAAAAAAAAAAGTTGAGATTTGGATTTCTTGCTTTTAAGAGTCCTAAAAAGAAATGTATTGCTAAAAATTATTTTCAGTTGCTGCTTCTATTTTCTCAACTCCAGTGTCAAGCAACTCTTTGCTTATCCTGTAAGTCAAAATAACTACGAAAACTATTCTATCCTGTAGTTCCCCTCCACCTCCCAATAACTTCTGCAGGAGTCTCCTGTTCCCTTCTTCTCCAGCCACTGAGATACCACGCTTGTGCTCCTTTCCTGCAGAAGTTACCCTACACTTAAACACCCTGGAGGTGTAGCTTGGCTGAAAACTGATGGTGCAACCTCTAAAGACTTAGAAAAGAAACACTGAAGACATTTACATGGAATAAACCAACAGAGAAATCACCTGGACAAGTGTTCAAGAAAACAGAAGCAAGCCTCAAACACCCAGTTTGGGGAACATGGCTCATGATTGAAGCTAATCACAAACAGCAGTCAGGCATCAAACTTGTAAGGAATAGATTCTGTACTGACACAGAGGAAGCTGGCACTTGGGAAACAACTCCTAAGCAAGTACAAGCTGTTAGCACTGCTTTCTTGGAAATAACTTGTCAGAAAGCAATTTTAACTGTTTTCACAGACATAATCTATGTCCTAAATCTGATCTGATGCTCTCCCATCCACTTCATCCTCAAGTATGTCTACCTGCATGATGCCAAGGCCCAGACTCATGCCAGCAATGCCAGTACTCCATGCAGAATACACAGGGAACTGCAGTGCAATAATGGTCAGCACCCACTCTTCTCACACAGCCCAGCCAAGCTGCTACTACCATCCTTAGCCTCAAAGGATGTTATTATACACAAGCAGTATTCTGAAGCAGCCAGTGATCTCATTGGATGCAAGACTGAAAGAGAATGACAAGAAGTTGTATCAGGAAATGAAGAATGAACACAAATCACTGACAAAGGTGACCCCAACCATGAATTTCCAACTACAATTGGTGCAAAAAGTTGTAACAGTGGCTCAAGTATTCAAACTCCAATTAAGTCTGGAGTAGCATCCAAAAATTCATATTAAAGTCACATAAATGGTGAAGTGTGTTGGAATGTCAGAGACCAAAGAAAAGCTGTAACCCATAACAAGACCTTGCAAGACTCCTGCTGGGTGCATTTCTCCCTCACACTAGTAAAAACTCATCAGCACGGTCCCAAGGTTATGCTTAAACACAAAGGAAATTATTTTTCTTTGCTTAAACCCAAGTGCCTGTATTTTTTGATCAGGCCTCTTCCCACTGCATTATATTTACTTAGTAGATTTGTAAGGAAGACATTCGATGTACTGACAGCTTGGGAAGGGCACCAGCATCTTCCAGCATCTAGATAAAGGCAGGAAAAGCCTCTAAACACTAACCTTTATAGTTACTTCATGGCTACTAAACAAGCAAATGAAAAGAGAAGTCGCAAAAGGGTACACGTCCAGCCCGAGATCATCTAAAAAGCATTGTGCAATGAAAGCATCAGCGGGCTCCCAGATAACGGGCAGTGCCATTGACCTTGGCTCGGAACACGGGACAACTTTGTTGCCACCTCCCGACTCTGCTGCAACACAAAATTCCGGGGGAGCGCCACCCGCTACAACCACAGCCGCAGCAACAACTCTCCCGAGCCCGTTCACAAAAATATTGCTAAGCCCCATTTTACTCTCTCCGTGGGAAAACCAGGTGTTCCAAGCGCAGGGTTTTTTATCGCACCCAAGCAGGAGGGGCAGGAGGTTCGCCTTAGGATGACACACCAGCCCTGCCCTCCACGCGCCATTATACATTAACCGGTTTTCCGCGTGTCATGGGCGCACAGACGATAACCCTGGAGTTCCAGCCGGTGTCCTGGCCCATCCCGCCCCGCCCGGAGAGCTCGGTGTCCCCTTCCTTCCCTCCCTGCTCTCCTCTCCCCGCCGCGGGGGCCGGGGCCGCGCACAAAGGCGGCGCCGCGCACGTGGGCGCGCACCCCGCCGCCCCAAGATGGTGGGCGAGAGGCGCGCCCGCCCCGCCCCCGGCCCCGCTCGGACCGGCATGGCCCGGGGGCCGCCCGCCACCGGCCCCGGCCGGCACAGCCCCGCCGTGCCGCCCCTGCCGGCTCTCGGGGTGCCGGGAGCCCCGGCACGACCGTGCGCGCTGGGGGCGTCCCCCGGGAGGCGCCCGCGCCCCGCGGCCAGACAAAGGGATGCGGTGGCGGCGGCGGGGCCGGCGGGACGGGAACCTCGGCCGGGCCGGGCCCGGCGCCCCTCGATCCACGTGCTCGGCGGGCTCACCTCGTCCTCCCGCTCGCTGCGGAAGCACAGGCACGCCGCCCGCTTCTTGTAGCCCTCCCGGTCGTACGTCCGCGTCTGGTTCGGCTTGAATTTCATCATAGAGGCGGTGACACGCGGGCTGCCCCCGGCCGCCGCTGCCGCCGCCACGGCTCCTCTCTGTGAGCGCCGCCGCCGCGCCCCTGGGACACCGGCGCGGGGCCCCCGCTCGGGAGCGGGGCTGGAGGAAGGCCAGTCTCAGCCGCTGTCACAACAGCGCCGCGCCGCCTCTGCCGTTGGTGCCGCCGCCCCGGGAGCTGCGCCGCGCCATGGAGGCTCTCCCGGCGCCCCGAGCCGCCACCGCCGCCCGCCCGCGGCGGCCGCCCCTGCGCCCCCACTATTTAACCGTAACGCGCATTCCTGCGCCCGCCGCGCCGCTCCGCGCAGGCGCCGGGCGGGGCGGGGCCGCGGGGGGCGGGAGGCGAAGCGCCGGTCACGGCGGGCGCGATCGGCGCTCCGGGGCGGGCACTGTGCGGGCCGGGGCAGCGGGCGGGCTGTGCGGGCTGGGCACTGTGCGGGCCGGGGCAGCGGGCGGGCCCCGTGGGGCTGGGGCAGGCGCCGCTCCAGGGCCGCTGGGCCGGTGCCCGGTGCGGCTGCGGGGCGCGGGAGGGCTGCGGTCTGTGCCGGCAGCCGCCGTGGCACCGAGCCCGCCGTAGGTGAGCGAGGCGGGGCGGCGTTCCCTGAGCGTACATGGGGTATGCACATGGCTCGGGTGTCGTAACAAGAGTGTAGCTTTGGCACTGTAAGTTAACCCATTTTGGAAATAACTTGTTTTTGGAAAACTTGCTCTACGCAGGCTGGGGTGCGGGCAGCTCAGGCTGGTTTGGTTTCGTTTATGTTATATTATTTGCGAGCTCAGGATGGACAAAAGGCCTCCCCAATGGTGCCAGTAGGCTAGGACGAAGTCTACTACCTCCATACTTTTATTACCGTCAGACTGTTGTCATAAAAATCCCCCAACCAACTCACAAAGCCCATCCAAAATCAAAACAAGAAAACGCTACTCCTTTCAATGTCTCGGATTGCTGTCGACTGCAAGAAGTCATCAATGCCTTCAGTGGTCGCGCATGAAAGATTACTCAGCTGTGTTGGCAGACAGAAGGTTGTGTGTCCTTATTTTAGTGGTGTGATTGTAAAAATTTCCCATCTCAAGTGTTCCATGAACTTTTTCCTTCAACTGAACCTTTTTGCTGTTCAGCAGGCTCTCTTATGCTTCTAGGGTGGAGCAATGTGCTTAAAACTTCTATTCTGCTTGGTTCTTGGTGTTACAGAACACCTATTTTTTTCATCCTAGTATTATTTTTTTAACAGTTTTGTTGATCTGTAACAAGTCAGACTTTTTGTATGCTGTTTATGGCATGTATTGAAGGAAGATTGGATTGTCGTCACTGGTTGCTCTGGTCCTTAGTGAAATTTGGACCTTCTCTTCTCCAGAATATGAAGTGCAATGAATCAGTGTGACATCACACTTCAGAACCATGAAAGCTGAAGGAAAGAAAGCACAATTGTAATGAGTTATACAATTCTGCCAAAGTTATAATAAGCTGTAAAGTCAAACACCAAGAGATTAAGAAACTCCATATTTAATTTGCTTTTCCACATTAGTTACTTGTATAAACATATATGTTTAAGAAGGCCTCTGCCAATTTGCCACTTTTGCCGCTTAGCAAATGGACTGGCAGATAAGATTTCTTCCTTTTCTGCTCATTCAGTGCAGATCCAGGTCTCATTTATTGCTGCTTGTTACCAGTCAGGCCTCAGGCTACATATTATTTTAGCAATTTAATGATTTAATGGATCTCCAGTCAAGATAATTTTTTTTTTTTTTTTTAATAATGAGGGAAGGACCAATACCTAATTAGTGTCTGACATTTTTAGTTCAAAGGTTACCAAGTTAATATTGGAAGGTTTTCAGAATACTGAGGAATGCTTTTGATGCTTGTATTCATAAATTTGTCCATGATACAGGGCAGGGAGTGTGGTGTAGTCTGCTGAATTCTTGTGTAGTTTAAAAGACTCATCTTACATCTCTATAAACCAGGTAGATGTCATTCATCAAGTGCATAAAGCAAAAAAAAAAATCTTGTCATTCTTTTGCTTTTTAAAACAGACCAGGGTAGAACTCATTTTGGTTTGGGTGGTTCCTTGAGCTAGTGTTTCAGGGTTTACCTTTCAATACAAACCCATTTTTAGTCTTCCACAAGGATCTTTCCGAATCAACTTTTTTTGTTGTTGTTTTTTGTTTTGTTTGTTTGGGAGACTTCACCTCTCATGGATTTGGAGGAGGTTCAAAAATAGGATTTATACTTAATGAGAGCACTGTCCAAAGATCAGATGACCTTAGGCCAGGTTTTCCATGTCTGTACAGCTCACCCCTCCCAGCCCCCAAAAACAAACAAAACATTTGGCTGCCAAATCAGAACACAACACACAAATCTGTCTCTTGTGAAACTCCTGGTTTCCTTGTCACGTATTGCAGAGGTAAGGGCTGGAAGGCAGAGCTCTGTGAGACGGGCCCATCAGTGGCTGGCTGTAGTTACAGCTTCTAATCTTTCTGTTTGTTTGTTTTATTTTGGTTTTATTTTTTGTTTTGAGAGAGAAATTCATTGTGCTGTGAATTCATCTTAAGTGCCTGAAATGTCCTTTTTTTTTTTTTTTTTTTTTTTTTGGAAATGTGATCCTTAAACAATCCTTGGTTTTTAGTCATCAGGAGGCTTGAATCTTCAAAGTTTTTGTGTTTTTTTCAATTCTTCCTTTTTTCTTGTAAATCCAAGTAATATAGCCTGTGTATACACTGAAATCAGCATCAACTGTGTGAAAAAGTCATATAATAAGTGAATAATTGATATTTACAATGCTACCAGATACTTATATTCATAATAGATTTGTAACAATGCATTGCTTTGTATTTTCTTAAGGCAGTGTATGAATAGTGGGTATCAAATGGGATATATTGCTGAAAGGAACTGCTGCAGTGTGGTACCAAAGATGTATTTTAATCAAATATGGGGGGTTTTTTCTGCTTTTTTTCTGATGAGTGTCTCTGGATTTTGTGGTTTACCTCCAGTAATTGTGAAGTAAGTGGTGATACCTTGAGGACAAGTGTGAACCAGACCTGAGTATACAACCCAAGGTGCAAAGAAGGAGGTTCAAAAACCTCTACATTCAGGCAAAAATTATTTATCACCTAGCTGCAGTTACACTTTGAAGTGAAGTCTGCTTAAATGCAAAGGAACAATTTTCTTTTCCTTGAGAGGAAAGAAACAGGTTTAAAAATTTACAGAGTAATTAGATTTTCCAGTTCCCTTGACCTACATTTATTGCTGAGATTAGAAACTGCAATGTTCAATAACTATGTTCTGGCAAGTTTTATGTGACTTTCTTTGCCACTCTTAGTTTATTATGGTTAATAAAAAAGAAATATTTGCTTTGGAGGTACTTTTAGTGCTCTGCTTAATATTTGCTCTGGAGAGGAACAGATACCTCAGATTTTTTGTCACCTCTTCAAATAGCACATCCAATTAATGACTTTATGTTAGGGAAACCAGTGTCTTTAGTTATTATTCTAGGTGATCATTTGCTCTGCCACATTATAACATTTTTTTGTCATTCAACAGCTAAACCAGCACAAAACCGCCACAGTTCAGGAGCAAACAGTGTCTTAGGAATGCATCCCTCTAGTGCTGCATAGCCTGGGCATTTGGAATGGTGGGTCCTCATCCAGCTGCTCTGAGGCCGGGTGAAGGGCTGCCTGGAGCTGCAGCCTTGTCATCATTTCAGCAGAAGCTGCAATAACTGCAGTGCTGAGGCTGGAAAGGTTAGCCTGACTGCCACACTGGTGAGCAGCTTCCCCCAAACTAGAAAAAAAGTCTTGAACGTGTTTCAATACAAGAACATCTGGTTTACGGAAAATGTAAGGATTCATTGGGTTAGTTCTTATTTAAGTTGATTTACTCCACCAAGATACAATAGGAGGGAGTAGTGATTCTTCTGGGATTTTATATATTTGGCAGGAAAAAAATTACTTTAGGTAAGCGAGCAAGTGAGAACTGTGCCAAGCTAGCTTCCCTGCAGACTTAAAATATTATCCTTTTAATGATTTAGCAGTTATGAAAATGCCAGCATTAGTCTTAAAATAATTTTAAGTGCCAAAAAATATGCAAAAGGCTTGCCAATTCATACATGCACTCTCTTCTGGTAAACACTGAACAGGAAGAACTTTGAAAAATGGAGCACTTACATATTTCTAAGTCATGCTGCTGCATAAAGAAGCTTTTGTGAAGTAAGTCTCACATTATCTTTTCCCTTAGAGCCAGATTGTCACCTGGCTGTTTCAGCTGCACATTGAGGAGAGTACACATACATGCTCATTATAACAGGAGTTGCATTCTCCACCCACAGGACTCCCTAATTTTCAGCTAAATCTAGACCACTGCTACAGGTGCCAACCATTTTTTTTTTCTTTGGTTTATTGCTGCTGAACAACAGGTATGAACTGTATGCAATTACACTGTTATTGTCTGCGAGTCCAGCTTTATAATCTTGACTTTTATCAAAAAGTATAGTTTGCTCTGCTTTGATGTCTGGTAAAAGTGACCCTGCCAGTAAAGATAGGGATTAATATCAAATGCTTATGAATGGGGATGTATAATAGTCACCATTTAATTGAAAGAGGGAATCAATTAAATGCAATTATGTTCATTCGAATGTAGACATCTGAGCATGTTTATTTTTTATATATTTAGAGAACTGCCTATTTTTTGTGCTTTTTTTTTTTCTTGTGTTCAGTGAATCCTGATTGATTTGGATTTGCTTAAAATTGAGCTTTTAGTAAAATAGAAAAAGTACTATTTTATGTAACTGTTTAGCATATATTATTGGGCTTCTGTAATAAGGTTGTTTTGACAATACTCAACTTCATTCAAAGTACCTGAACATTTTTTTGAAGTAATACAAAATTATTTTATTTTCCTCATAGAGATAATACAAAATCTAAAGGATTTGTCCAAATTCCATGAAATAAATAAGTAGAAATTAAGATCACTGTTAGGTATTCCAGATTTTCTGTGAAATTATGTAATTTTAGATTTGGGGTTAAGCTCCTAAGGCCATAAAGCTTTGTTAATTGTATCTCCTGTTGTTTAGTTTTAAAGTCATAAATGTTCCTCCCATGAAAAATGCATTTCACAATAGGGTCCTTATTATTTTCTCCTCCTTAGTTATGAACTCATTGCCATAACACTTTTAAAATTCGAGCTTTGATTTAATTCTGGTAGTAGACTACTTATAGTGCAAGTGGGTGTAGTTTTCAGAGACTGTATGACTTACTTACAGGCTTGTTCAATGATAAAGTTATGCCTTCTAAGTGATTGCAATGATATCCTGATTTAAGTGCAAAGAAAATGAGAAGTGTGGCTCCATGAAGATTGTGATAGTATGAGGTTCTTTGTTGATCCTCATTCAGTTTCCTGGATAGAAAAGGGTAAAATTTGTCTAGGTTTTGAGGAGTATGGCTTATTGGAAAGACAGGACTTCACTTATTCAAAACTCTGAAAATACCCAGATAGTTTTGGAGGTCTACCTGTGGTTAAGATGTTATCTATCCCAGAGCAGCAGCAAGCCTGTAATAAATACCATCTGCTCCAGTGTCCTGGTTTAATGTACAGAGGAAATTGGACCATGAACTGAGTTGCCAAGAGATGGACGCATGTTCTGTTTGGCTAAATCTGTGCAGTGTGTTTTCCAGCCATGGGCTGAGGGAAAGAGTTTATAGTGGCCTTACATCAAAACCATGCAGCTCTTTCTGGCAGAACCTACTTACTACAAGCCAGGTTAATAATAAAAGGGTTGCTGTATTATTATCAGTGCATCAAAAATGGAAGAATAGAATGTCATTTACGCAATCTTCTTTCCTAATCTAACAAAAGTCTTCTTGGCTAGACTTGGCACTCAAGTCTCATAGAACAGGTTATTTGTTATGTTTATTTTGTTATGTTTGTGTAGCCAGGTTACTGACTATTTGACCCTGTCTATTTCTGATATGACTTTACATAAATCTAGCAGAAGAGTTTGAATGACAATGCACAGCTTTTTTGACTGTAGAAAAATGTAATTTGTGGCAGAAACACTGGGGGCTTGACCAAGGTGTGTTTTATGAGGAAATGTGCTAAATAGTAGTGGAAGTTATTTTGTGTACCTGTGAGTTGAAGAAATACTTGAGATAATTACTAAAAGTAATTCCACATGAGCAGTAAACACTTATTAAATTTTGCTCTTATATCTGGTAGAATTTCAAAGGTAAATGGAAAAAGTGATTACTGCAAAGGTGTGGTGGCAGAGAGGGCAGTAAAAAACCCTGAGTGCTCCTCTCCATGTTTTCATCTGAAGATTTAAATCCAAAAGGGTTTAGACTTAATTCTAAGGGTTGTTGACCCTTATACATTTAGTCAGGCTTAGTGTTTTGTGTTGCAAGCTCCCTTTAAAAAAAGAGCAGATAATAAAATCATAGAATCATTTAGGTTAAAAAAATACTCCAAAATGCTGATAGATATGTACAACAGTATGGGTGGAGCAGATTTATAATAGGTAACCCACAAATTTTAATCATAGTTAGTCATTTTATGACCCATTACAAGACTCTTAAGATTGATTATGGGCTTCTTGAAATCATCCAGACGGGCAAGCTGCTCATTGCTCTGTTTCTACGGGAATGTTGATGACTAAATGTGTTACTGGCTTTGGAACCAAATTGCACTGGGGCCTGGTGTTATCACTTATATTTCAGTGCTTTTGTTTCAGACTGTGGTTTGGCTACTGTTGCTAAATATATGCAGCAGAGCTGTTTGCAATTTAAGAGTTGAACCTCCTGGTGTTAAGAGGCCAGCAGAAGGTAGCATTTAAGCTGTGCCTGAGGGCTCTGCTGAGGTCAAAGGCACAGATGTGTGCCTGGTTTGTTTTTGTGCACAGAAAATCATGCAAGGACAGTCTGTGGGCAAATGGAAGATTTGCATATAAATGTACATGTTGGTAGCAGTAGGAAGTCACTCTGGTGGCTCTGGATTTTAGCCTAGTGATTTCCATATGCTTTGGGTTCTGTTGCTCAGCTTCTGAGCAGGTGGAACATGTTTTCTGTGTATGGCCACGACAAAATGGTATTGGTATGGGGGATGGAGTCAAACATGAATATGTTATTAGAGCTAGCCAGCTTCAACTTCAGTTTTACTGAAGAATTGTATTTCTCTTGACAGATTGTATCCAGAAAACTTTCCAGTACCTGTGGGATAGAATTTGTACTTTAGAAAGATCATCCGAATGGTCAGATGGTTGGAGCACTAAGACCCAGTAAGCTCCAAATTAGGAAAAGCCAAGTAGGGAATTTCTAGTTGCTACTCTGACACGTGCACTGAGTGCCTTCCTTTATTGCACAATCCACATGAATTATTTAAATGTTTATATTTATTTAAAGTTAAATTATTTAAATTACATATTTTGATAACTATCTATTGAAACTTGTTCCTTTTTGTAAATATTTTTCTTCTCATACAAGTATGAAAGTGTCAACTACTTGTGTGTCAGTAGTCTTGAGAAGCATTCACCAATTATAGAATTTTTCTTAATAGTAATTTCAACTTCCAAATTTTAGGAAGATAGAAGAAAAAAAAATGCACTTATGCACAGAATAAAATCAAGTTTTCCTCCTGGAGTTTCTCCAAAGTTAGCATATCAGGCTTTAGTTACTACTTTATAATAATTACTGTTTGTTTCCAGTAGAAGCTGAGTAAATGGTTACTGAACTTCATCCTGAGAAACAATAAATGGGGACAATTTCAAATCAAAGACTGGGGATGTTTGATTCTGTAATTCAACTTGTCATTGAGCTGTCTGTTAACAGCTTCACATCTTTCCGTGCAAGGAGGCTCAGATTTTACTATTGTCTAGGTAACAACTGTTAAAATATTGATGGCAGTGGTATTTACTGTAAGTATGCTGTAAATTAATACCTATTCTATTGTTACTGCTTGTAAAGATGAACTACAGTAGGAATTGATTTGTCCATTGTTTTAATAAAGTTCCCTATTTTCTTGATTTGGGATGAAATCCAGCTGTTTTGGATACTTCCATAGAATAAAAATGTTTTCTATTCTGGTAATAAGTGTTTCTCAGGAAGAAAACGTTTATTGTTTTAGGATATATCTGGTCTGCCTGTTGTTCATATTGATAGACAATGCCTCTTCAGATTATAGCCTTGCCTGAAGTCTGCTTTTTAAAAAAATATTCTACCTTTGCTGTATTACTTCAATTGTTGTCCTATTAAATTAAATAACTAATGCAACAAATTCCATCCTTCCATCATGCTTGTGCAAGCTTTGTAAGGTTACTTCACTGTCTGTATTACATAGAACTTTTCATGTAATCTTAGTTGACTTACATTATGACATTGTAGCTCTATCAAAATTTCCTAAAATATTGTTTTCAGCTTTATGTCAATGCTCCCTTACTTATGTGACTATGCATGTGAGTTTTCAGGGATGCTGCTGAGTTCATCTCATTCTCAACAGGTCAAGTGGAGTGCAGCGGGCTTACAACATTTTAGCAGTGTTATGCATATTTAAATTAAAATTTGACTTTATAAACCTTCATTTTCCATTTAACATAAATTTTAATATAACTTTTTCTTTGATAAAGTAGTAATAAATTAGTAAAATTTCTGATTAAATTAAAAATTATTTTTCTGAATGAGTACTTAATACTTGCACTGAGGAAAAAGGGTAGGTGAAAAAAAAAGGTAAAATTTCTTAAAAGACAATGTATCTCCATAAATTACATGTATATAAAGAAAAACTCTGGGATAAGGGTTTAGGGTACACTTTTATTCTAATTTTAGTAGCCAGATTTAACATTTCTCACAGGATGGAAAAGGGTGAATTTTATTATGATTTTTTCTATTATTTCCTGAACCTTACTGTTACTATTTTTAAGAGTTTACATAAGGCATCTTTATATAGGAAAGAGAATTCTGGCAATAGCAATGCATTACTGGAAGCATAAAAGATGTCACAAACAACCTTTTCTTTTTTTTTTCCTAATGACAGTTATAGACCTGATTTATGTGGTTTGGTGTTTGTCACTCTTTCCTTCTGCCTGAATAATGAACACTAATCCTAGACAAACACCAAGGATCCCATGGATTGCTAGTATTAGCAGGAGGCTTGTAAGAATGCTCCACCAAGGACAGTGCTTTACTACAGGTCTTGTCAATTTGAGTTTTAAAGGAAATGAAGATATTGTGGTTTAAATTAAGTTGGAAATAGGATTTAGAATTTGACTGAGGACAAATCTAGTTTATATTCGTTTGAAGGCATAGACTTCACAAATCATATCCTGATTATGGAAATGCTAAAAGATCAGTTGTATTTGCAACTGCAAATTTGTTGCTATTCAAAGTGGTGACATGTCTTTTGAAATCATCTATTAGACTCAAGATACTTGCCTTGAAATGTGGCTGAAACCAGATTTTGCAATTGAATACTTGGAGTTTTTGCAAATGTTTCTCCCCTGATAGTAGGACCAAAAGTGCAGATAATTTCTAGAGATGCATTGTAAGTGGCAGCAAACAAAGTCCACTAAAATAAATAAAAACTGACCACATGAATTAAAATTCTGTAATATAAATGGTGAGCATGTGCTTTTTAGATTTTACCTTTCTTTCCTTTTCTGATTTTCTCTGATTACCTCAAAGATTTTTCCTTTTATCTTTTCTTTTACCTTGGGAAGTGTTATCCTCTTTGTATCAGTTTTATGTAGTATTTATATCAAAGTTGCTGCCAGATGGACTTTGTCAAAGGTCTGTAAAGTCTTTTGGGCCTTTCATGTATGTGAAAGGGACCTGAATTGATCCAGTTGTGGAATTGGTATTATGGTGGGTAAGACTGTTGTGAGTTTGATGTGTAGTGTTGCCCTAGTATTAGAGATCATAAAACTATTTCATTATAGACCTTGGAAAATTAGTAATAATTAGATATGAATTGTTTTGTGTTGACTGCAGTGGCATGCTTTTGTTGTTCAATGACACTGGAGCAGTCCCTTTTGACTATGAATTAATGTCTGCCACTCAGTTTGTCCCCAGTTGAACTCAATGTACAGGCCTCTTATATAATAAAGTGCAAATAACAAAGAATGAACATGTAGTACAAGTAATTTATTATAAAAATTTAAAATTGGTGCTGACATTACCCATTCTCAACAGTTTTTAAATACTGTGTTGTGTGCATTATACAGAAATGGTAGTTTATTTTAAGGTAAGATTGGTTCTTTCACTATTTTTCCTGTTACAGTGATTTTGATTCATTCAGAGAAACTGCTTCAGTAGATTAATTTCTAAAGGTACTGTAAAATGCATTCTGATGTTAAGGATTGTAAACTTCTACAGATGTGACCATAATTTTTCTGCCTTGGCAGATATTTTAAGACATCTTTCATGTCTATAGCTGTTGAGCATTTTCCACATGATGAGCTTCAACTGGATGTAAAGTGTATTACCTCATTGCTATTCTTAGTGAATAAACTTTAAATACTAAACCCAATTTTAAATGTAAAATGATATAAAGAAACTGTACTTTCATATATTTTCTTTTTTAGTAATGCTTTATGAATCCAGCGACTTAAAAATGTTATTTCATCATAAGAACTCTGGAGCACCTGTATAATAGAAACTCAAACTGGATGTTCTTTCATGTTTGACTTTTCTTCTGAACCTACTTCATTGGCTGCTAACTAGTGCATACTCCACATTTTCTTTCTGCAACCACAAGAAGAAACTTCTTAACACACTGACCTTCCTCATTCATACTTGGTAACATCCATATCTGACATAACTTGAAACTCAGCTTTGTGAGTAATATATTTGTGCTGTAAAAGCTGAAGAGTACTAGAGGATGAAGAGGGTGTGATTGAGTGAGTGTGGAGAAAAGAATGTGCTCAGAAACATGTAAGGCAATGTGTGGAGCCAACCTGACAGTAGGTATACAGGGTTGTCCAGGGAATGGGTGACTCTTCCTGGGTGTGCTGAAGGAGCAATGAATTTTTATTAAGGGCAGAGAGATACACAGCTGAATGCTTGCTTTTAAAGAATGCACTGTTTCCCAGTTCCCTTTCTGCTCTTCCTTTCTTCCCTTTATGCCTATTTCTACAGTGATAAGGTTATCTTGGCAGCAAGGAAGTTTTGTGAGCATAACCATTCCTCATAGAAGGGCAGTTATGACTCTTCTGCTATGTGGAAGGGCTGGTCTGCTCAAAGATTGCTTCACCTTTTATTGTAGTTGACTGTAATCTAACAGACAGCAGTAATAACAATAACAACAAAACCACAAAAACAAAAAACCCAAACCAAAAGCCAGGAAGATGCTAATTGATTTAGATGTCTAGTATTTCATTTGCATTTTGTTTACATTTCACTTTTTTTGAGGCTTCCATTGCTCTTCAGTTTCAAACAGCTTTACTGAATAGCCTGAATGAGCTTGTAAAAGATGTGCAAGTGTTTTTCCTTCACACAGGTTCTAAGTCTTGAAACATTCTCTTGAAATATAATATTATGTCTGAGTTATTCCACTGTAGAAAAACATACAGGATGAGATAGGATAATCTATGGAAACGTCTTTCCTGGGATGGATGATCAGAGTTAATGGTGTCCATTGCCCTTTAGGAGATCTTCCAAGACATTTAATGGGTGCTGTAAAGGCATTGCAGAGCATGAGAGGCTGAATTCTGACCGAAAAAGGCAGAAGTGATCAAATGGTTGTTTTCTTTCTCTTGTGCCTCATTTTGGTGAGCTGTATGCCTTAGTATAAATCTGTTGTGTTAATTCTTCCCACTAAGAATTTTAGCCAAGCTGATTATTGATTGTGTGCGCAGTCCAGAGATGGGAAGTCTGATCTACTCTCTGCTCTCATCTCCTATTGTATCTCTTGGTGACTGTCTATAATTTGGTGACAATGCTGTACTTACTCTTTACTGGTGTTAGATAAAATATTTATCTGATAGTATGTGCTAATTATATTTGTGGTAGTATGCGGAGTAGTATTTTCAGTATGCATTTTTAAGGGAGTAGAAGACTCCTAAGAGAGATTAAATGGATGTAGGTAGTAATACTGTGGATTTTGTGTCTTGTCACGCATAAAAGCCTTCAATATTCTTTTCCCCTCCTCACCTCCTACTAAAAATAAATCAGTCCTATATTTTCTGTATTTTTCATTTTCATAATTGAAAACCTGCAGGATTTGGCCCATGGTGGTTTTCCCACATGTTGCACTGTTTTATACTACTCAAATGATCTCTATATCTGTATTTCTGAACAATTTTCACTTAGTAAGGTAAATGTGGATGTCTTATAAAAGTTCAAGCAAAATTAAATTTTACATTCTCAACATTCTCACATCTGTCTCTGATACTATGTTTTGCTATATGGATATGGAAGTAGAAACTTGGGATAACTGAAATAAAGTCTGAGCATTTGATGTAAAAATAATTAATTTCCTGTAATTAAAAAAAAATTCTCACATGGGCAGACAGTTCTAGAATTTGTCACGTTAGGGTTTCTTATAACATCCTTTGAAGGATTTTCCTTTTTACAAGTGCTTCTGGAAACAACTGGATCACTGGCTTATCTAACAGCATTATTTCTATGACTTTAATGGCAATCTTGTGCAGAAATGAGCATCAAAATGACTTAAGTAGTAACTTATATGACTCATCAAGAGTCACGTAAGTAGACTCACATTAGCTGCGATACTGATTTTATGAACAAGGAATATTTTCAAACGGTAATCTAGGCCAGACTGGCCTCTGTAAATACTAGAGAACTATTTTGCAAGAGTAAAGTAAATCTAGTAATTCTTACTTTGTTTTGAAATAGTATACAAAAATTTTTAACTTTCCTTTAAAAAGTCTCCCTCTTCCTGCAGTGTAAACATTTCAAATTGCCCTCTTTGTGAAACTGAAATAGTTGCAAATTAGCTTGTGAGGTTTTTTTTGTTTGTTTTGTTTTCTTGCTTTTGCTCCTCAGCTCTTTTCAAGAACACAATGGTTGTTGTTTGAGAACATGCAAGCAGTGAGTTCTGGACTGAACTGAAACTGAAGTGGAATGATAGAAAGAATTTCTGAGAACTAAAACAACAAGAAAAGAATAGAAATGAAAGGGAAAGGCAGGTATAAATGGCAAAAATAAAAAAAAGATAACAAATATGATTTTATGGTGCATACTAGCTGCAATTAATAAAAATGGTACTTAATCTGCCCATGTGGATTAACATTTTTGTTTTTGCATTGGTGAAAGCACTTTGCTGCAGCTACCAGCTACCATTTTGGGAACCTCATTGCATACGGTATTTCTGATATTTCCTCTTTAACCAAGAGCCAACATTTTGTTCCCAAAATGTGATGACTAAACAGGAGAACAACTCTGAAAATGTGCTTAGCTTTATTTTTTTTACAGTCTGAGACTTTTATTACATGGAAGTAATTGGTAAGATTGCAGTTAGGAAATATAAATATCTCCAGAAGGGAAATAAGTTTATTCAAGACATCTTACGAAAACAGGCTTAAAATCACATTGTCTTCAGGGGGAACACAAAACATTCAGGTGCTTAGATAACACTTCTATCACCTGATAGTTTATGCATTAATTCTTATTATTCACTGGTGAGAAAGGACTACTTGCTCACCTGCAAGCCAGTCATATCAGTATGTTGATACAAAATTTCTTACAAATGAAGAAAATTAATGTAGTAATTATCTGTATTGTTTTTTTAGACGATTGTTGGTTGCTGTTCTGATGTGCTAACAGTGTAGCAAATTGTTGTAAGCCAATGGCAAGGACTGCTGACCTAGTCATTCCTGTGTCCGGGAATTTTCAAACTTACAGCATCACTTTCAAGGCACAACTCTCAGCTTACAACAGCCTGCCAGAAATCAGAACATGTAATTAAAGTGCAACTCCTAGAGTGTCAGTCTCCATATTTTTTTCCATAACTTCATAGAAACTTCTTCTGGGATGGGGAGGTTTGATTTCACTTGTATCTTCTCGTAATCAGATGTGGGCTATTCTAGATATGGAGTAAAAAAATGTCAGAATACTGTTTAAACCCTAGCAGTCCTGCCTTGGAGTAGAGCAGTGGACCAGATGACATTTTAAGTCCTACTTTTTCAAGTCCTTGTTCTAGAAAGAAATTTTTTTTTCCTGATTTTTTTTTTCCCACTGGAAGCAGGACAGTCTGACCAGTAGCAATGTCTCATTTATGCAAAAAGAGATAAACTGTCAGTCAGCTGTCACTGCTGACAGCCTGTGATGACACATGGCATGCAAAAATAAGTGATGTCTGTGGTGGTGTGTCCATGAACCATTTAAGACTTTAAGCATTAAAAGTAATATAATTAGTGACTATCATTTTGTGCATTTATCTCTTTTTCCATAGCAAGAAGGATTTCTACCCCTGGTCAGGGCTTCTTAGGATAAAACCTGGTTTGGAATGCATTTCTGTTAATATGCTGAAGAATAAGACTCAGCATGTGCTAGCATTCTCAATTTTCTTTGACATTCATGATTTCCAGCACAGCTGCTTTTTTTTTTTTTTTAATGAATGTCAGATCTTTGTAATGCCAACAACATCTCATTGCCAGAAAAAAAATAAAAATAAAAAATCAAAACCCAGGAGGCAATAAATGGAATTGATTTTTTAAAAGCTCTTTTTACTCTTAAAGTAACTGAGGAGCATGCAGGTTTTCAGAACAAGATGTGTTTACTTTGGCAATAGCTGCCATATGTTATTTTTCTTTTTTCTTCAGTCATCTCTCATAAGGGGGATAGAACACTAACAGAACATAACTCTAAAGAGAGTCACCCCTTAAATACACATTTCCTTGTGGTATTATAAACTGGTGCAATGAAACTGCTTGACAGTTTCAGTTCAAGATAACTATGCCCAACATTTTACATGTAAAATAGCTATTAATTATAACACAATTGCCCAGTCTTAAATCTAATTTTCAAAGACGTGTGAAAGTAAGAGGTGGTTAGGAATTTCCTTAAGATTTGACTATGCTGTCAGTTTCTGGAAAATGTATGCTGATATAGTGGTAGCCAGCCACTATGTCAGCCATATAACATATGGCTGACAACATATAGTGTTGAAAGCCATTATGTATATGGTTTTCAACACTATATGTTGAAAGCCATATACATAATTATATGCTTCCTGATGTCTCTTTTTGTGCTGGTTGGGTGGTTATCTCTTTGGAAAACTGACATGAGTCATGCCTTAGACATGCATGTATTTTTCTTCCTTTTCCCTGGAAAGGCATTGAAGCAGCAACAGGGTAGTATAAAAGCTTCTCACTGCTGTTGGAGGGCAGCACCAGTAAAGCTGAGACTGACAAAGGCATTTAGGAGTGTGATTCCCATTGAAATCAATAGGAATTGGGTGATTAAAGGCACTGCTTATGTGGGTTTGGCTTCTGGCTAGGCTGCAGAACAATGTTACTGGGAGGAACCATGGATGGGATGGAATCAAACAGCACGTTTTGGGTTCCATTTCCTTTCTCATGTTGGTCCCACCCATTGTTTGAACAATGCTAGTCAGCCCTCTGGCCATGAGCAGTGATGAGTTTGCTGACAGCTTCTTCTTTGTGATAGTCAAGTTGAGTTTCCATTGACAGTAACCCACAGCAAAGACTCCTTAGTTTCTGTGTGCCATCTATCTTTTTTTTTTAAATTCTGTATCAGCCACAGATGTGTTAGTGTATGATATATATTGTTTCTCACTTTTAAACTGAAGAAGATAGTCCTTTCTGCAAGCAGCAGCATGCATTTTGCAATCGTATTTTAGAAAGCTGCTTGTTTCTTGGTTTCTTTTATATTTGTGTGCAATTAAATCTAAATGCCCTCATCTACCCTATTAAAAAAAAAGGTTTTTTAATCAGAATTTTTGTGTTGGCATGTTTCATAGCTACCATAGTTGTAAAGGTGAGGTAACAGCAGTGACTCTGGATTTTCCTCTGTGGAATTTCTGTCCTGTCTTCTGGATGCCTATAGTTCATATGCTCTAAAATGAAATGCAAAACATGTCAGTGTTTGTATCTACTGTCACTACATTATGCAAACACAGCCATCAATGTCTTCTGAGCTGCAGTCTGCCTTGAAGACTTTCTTGTGGAGCTGCCCACACAAGAAGTTCTGCAGATGGAAGTTGTAGCAGAAGCTCCCAGTATTCAATCCTGAGCTGGAAACTGAAGATGGAATTTACTTATTGCCAGACAAAAACCAAAGCCCTCAAGAAGAATCAGAACATATTTAAAACAAATCCGTGTTATACCAGATGTGAACATATGAAAGGTGATATGGAGGCAGTAACATTCCCAATGGTGCTCAGGGTTAATTGATAGGCAGGTGGCTGTGCTGTTTCATAACTTCATCCCTCTCTATCTGCAACATGGCTTCTTGATTATTGCTTATAAAAGCATTGGTAGAGGATAAAAATACCAGAAATTCTGAGGCATTTTGAAATTTTAGCATTTTGTTAATCTTGATTCTTTCCTGGATGCTTGGATCACCAGAGGATTTTTTTTTTTTTCAAAACAGTTTCTCAGTAGGACTGCAAGCCTGTGAAATATAGTTGACCTTTAATATATACCTATACTGCAAAATAGAGTTTCATGTTGCTATACTGTATTATATTGCTTTTGAAAAAAGTATAAAGGGAAAATTATTAGTCTTGGTGGACTAGTAGGAGTTTCTCATGGCTTAACTTCCTCCCCTTAAATTTTAGTATAATCTGAGTTCATAAGAGCATTAAGTTAGGCAATTGAAATGTGGAATAGTGAATGACCAGCTTCATTTTGAAATAGCAGACTACAGGATGTTTTGGAAGTTTGGCACAGTTTGCACTGAGATGGATGTAATTCCTTGGGTACTTCTCAGCTTTTTCATGGCACCTTACTGCATTGCCATGTCCTTCCAGTTGTGATCCATAGCTTCTAATAAAACCTAGCCTAATAAGAGAAATTTAGTGTCTCAAGTATTTCTGAAGTCAAATTGCCAATTTTGTTGTCTATATGAGTTCAGAGCTCTAATGTTAACTCCCTGTATCTACATTGCAGTTACAGGTGGGATAGCAATGCTTGCATATTGATCTAGCTAACCTAGACAACAGCACTGAAAATACAAAAGTGTTGCATTTGGCTCCTGCTGTAGAAATCTGGGCTGTATGCTGGCACTGTGTGGTAGCTGAAGCCTTTGCAGTGCTTCTTTGGTTATAGCTATTGAATTTTGGTGTTAGTTTCAGTTCTATCTTTGACTGCAACGTACCAGCAGCCTGAAACTCAATCTGAAGAAAGAAGAGGTTCTACTACTAATGAAAAGCTTTCATTTGAAGAAACAGAACAGCCAAAATTAAAGAGGTGATGCTACATATTATGACTGCTTGTTTGAACTCACAGCTGCCTTCTTGACAGGGAAGCACTACTGTTGCAGCATTAGCAGCCAGACCGTGTCTGTCTGGCTTTTGGGCCCAGCTCGACTCAGAAACTCTGTTTATGTGCAGTTCATATAGACCATTCAACTACTTTGCCTTTTTCTTCTCCTGACTGAATCAGTTTTAGCATGCTTTGCCATGTTGCATTATTGTCATTCTGGCACTTATTACTCTCATTAATGCCATATATATGAATCCAGGAGCTCAGGCAATCTAGAAAAAATTCACATGCACATGACATTTGTTTACTTCTCAAAGGTTTTGACTCACCTCATGTGAGGTTCACATTTTTAAACTTTTCTTTAGAAGCATGACCTACATTATAAATCTCCTTTAAAAGAACAAGAGCAAGGTAAGAATCTGTGTTTGATCCCCTTGGCTGAGTAGCCGCTTGCTTCCTCCCTCAGTGTGCCATGCTGTGGCAGCGCAGGCCGCGGCCATGGCTTGGGGTCAGCAGGCCTGAGATAGGAAGGGCTCAGCTAAGCCAAGCCCTTGGCGTGCAGTGAGCTGGAACGCCTGGCACATGCCTAACAGCACTGGTGAGAGCTAAAGCATCAATGACTTTCAGGTGCCAGAGCTTTGAAAGCAGATTTATAAATATAAATGCAGTGTTACTCAGGGCAGAGCCAGCTGAGGTGACGCGTTTCTGGGCCTCAGCGGGCCCCCGTGCTCTCCTCAGCCTGTGGCAGACGCAGTAACCGAGGGAGTGTGTTCCCTCGTGGGGAGCTGGACTCATGGGAATTGCTTTGCAGGTTTTTTGTTGACTTCCACAGCAAATTGCTCTAGGTCAGCTGAGGTATTATACTTGATTAGAGTCCAGCAATTCATTTGAACCTTTAAGCCTTTAGACACCTAAAAATCTCTGTGGATGTGGCAACTAATGATGTCGAAGCAAGTTATCTGAAAGCACTTTTATCTAGCAGTTGACCAGGGAAGACTGTTAAGCCTGCATTGGAATGAGAGGGGAGCAGCTGGCAGGGCATTTTTCCACACTGCTTTGGAACTTGCACTTTCCCCAATACCAAAATAGTTCTGGGACATGCTGCAGTGGCCCACTTGTTTTTCTTAGCAGTAAGGGGTTGGGAGGATTCTGGGGGAAGATTGTAAATATATCTTTTCAGCTGTTGGGCTATGTTTATTATCCAGTAAAAGGGAGCTACAGCTTTAGAATATCTTTATAACTGACACTCTAAAAATATAACCTCAGCCAAAGGGTAAGCATCTCTTTCTTTAGAGTAACTGTATTCAGTTGGAGTACAATCATAGAATCATAATGAGAAAGGAGGCAAGTCCATTTTGCTGAGAATTAGAAGAACATGTAGCAGTGTATATATATCAGGATACTGAGGATAAGGTTTGCTAATGAATTGAGGGTAAGTTCTCAGTGAACTGATGTTTATTCTCTAATTTTAACTACAGTAAGTTTATCTAATATTGGATTGCCATTTTCTTCCTTTCTATGAACATGCACAATTACTCTAAGTAGAAGGTAGAATTGTGGTTACAAGAGTTAGAATGGGAATTTTTTTTCAGCCTATTTTAGTTCTGTAGACTTTATATTATATTCAAAGAAAAAATATCACCTTCCAACACTCTTCACATCATATATTTGCTCCAAGAAAAGGAAGATAGGAGAAATGGTAGTTGAAATGGGATTTAAAAAAAGCCTTTCACATGTTAATGACTGTAGTGACATGATAAATGTCAGGACAGAAACAAAGTCTTCTTGAAAACAATATAACTGCAACAAGGACTAAAGAGCACCAAACAGCAGATTGCTCAGTATAAAAGGGTAATTTCTCACACTTTGTGTTATAACTCTTACCTCACTTCCCTTCAAAATTTTAGGGAGTGTGGGCAAAATAAAGTAGTATTACAATGCTGTCCTAACTCTATATAGAAGATCAGGAGCTGGTATCTCATGGACAAATATAACCCAAGCTTCGGGATGCCATGGGATCATATTTCATTTACATCATAAGTTATAAGTGGTCTCTACATTAGATTTTCCTCTCTTTCCATCACCTTCTACCTTCCAAAGTACTTCTAAATAGATTACATCTCTTTGGAGTTATATTTGCTTTGCTAATGGCTATTTTTGGGCTATCAACTGGCCAGCTCTACTGCTGAAGCTCTGCTTCAGTGTCTTCTCTAATTTAGAAACTTACTTGAACATAAATTTCAAAGCCCTGAAGGCCCATTTGCATAAGTGACAGATGACCCTGTAATTCTGCTACTCTTGAAAAGTTTAACCCACATCTCTTTTTTTTTTTAATTATTATTATTATTTTATTTTTAGAGAGAGGATGAGACACCGAGAAAAAGTTTAAAACATTTTTTCATAGTCATGCTTTAGAATGCAGTTTCCTCTTTGTTTAAAAGAAGCCAGAATTACCTCCTCTCTGGTGGTTTGGTATGTGCTGGCCTAACTTGAATTAGATCCTCTCCGGGCTGAGATAATTTTGCTTCTCAGGTCATCTTACAGGGGCTGCTGAAGATTTTCTGAGAAAAGCAGTCTGCTGCCTCAGACAATGTGCATGGGTGGAAATACAGCTGTAATAAACAGACTGAAATTTATTAATGCCTGGAAGGAAGATTTAATGAAATGGCTGCAGTGAGCATGACCTAGCATTGTGATTGTGATGAGGAGGCAGAAAGGAGCCTTCCATTTGTAGTCCCACTAGAATGGACTGTAAGCACCTGAGTCTTCTATTGTACTAATTTCTCCAATTTAGTTTGGTGAGATTAAATGAAGGTTGTGCAGTTATGCACAAAGAGCAAGGCAATTGTTTATGACAGAACAGAGAGGAAGGCATTAGTGTAATTTTTGAGAAATAATGTGTGCTATTCTACTGTTCTGTGTTCATAAAAGATGAATTAACACTGGAGCACATGCCAGGAAAGGCTCTGAGATTGATCACAGGAATGGACAGCATCTTGTAAGAGTCCATAAAAGCTAAATAAGCCTGCACCTCTATAAACCTGTGGGAGGAGAAAATATAGTTAGACTGAAAAACAATGTGGGGATAAGAACATGTGACTAAAGTAATTTACGGTAAGGTTTTTATAGTCACCCAACCTTCAATTATGGGGCGTGAGAGTGGAAGTCTTCCCTTAGGACTGGTGGGTTTAAGAAAACAACATTTTGACATTGAGATGATAACAACCTGGAGGTTTAATTGGTCCTTTTCAGTCCTGTTTCCATGTGGCATATATGAAAATATGGTAGCAAAAACGTTAGCAATATGTCTGGTTTAGAATTCACAGAATAGTTGAGGTTGGAAGGAAGCTCTGGGGATTATGTAGTTCAATCCTTGCTCAAGCAGGGTCAGCTAGGGCAGGTTACTTAGTGCTGCATCCTGGTGTCTTTGAATATGTCAAAGGATTCAGTCTTCAGACCACCTCTTGGCAACAAGTTCCATGGTCTGATCACTCACACAGAGTAAAAAGAATGGGGTTTTGTCCATGTTTGTTTTTCATGTGTCCTCATGAATTTTATGTGTATTAATTGCAGCCATTGCCTCTTACCCTGATGCTGGGCACTACCAGTCTGGTTCCCTCTTTTTTGTTTATTTCTATTCAGTATTTATACACATGGACAGGATCCACCTGAGCCTCTTCTTCTCTGGGCTGAACTTCCAAGATCCTCCTCTGCAGAGCTGCTTTCCAGTCAGCCTCTAGCCTGTACTGGAGCCTGGGATTATTAAAGCCCAGGTGCAGGAATTTGCACTTCCCTGTATTGAACCTGATGGGGTTTTCCTCATTTCTCCTTCCTGTCAAGGTTTCTCTGGAAAGCAGTGTGGCAGTGTGCCCATGTGGTGTATTAGCCACACTATCCATTTTTGTGTTATTATGAACTTGCAGTGGATGTGCTCTTGTCCCTTCACATGTCATTAATGAGAGTGTTAGAAAGTACTGGCCCCAGTACTGATCCCTGGGTGGCACTACCAGTGTCTTGCCTCCAGCTGGACTTCATGCCACCCTCCCAGTTTGGCCATTCTTGTTTTCAATCCACCTCACTGTCCACTGATATACCCCATACATTGTCAGCTTCTGTGGGGATATTAAACAGAGGCAGTGTCAAGGGCCTTTAAAGTTGAAACTGCAAGGAGTTTCAAGAAGTTGTCAGTAAATGGCCGTTAATAGCACTGAGACAAAGTAGAATAACATATGGAAATTATTGAGGGTGGGAGAGATGTGGCAGCCAGAATAAAACTCTGTTAAGGATGGAAGTAAAGATGCTTATGTTTCTCAGAGCAAGAACTGATTCTACAAATGATCTAGTATACTTTGTACAACAGCTTGTATACCAACAGCTGTTGCCTTTAAAGTTTTTGAGATAGAAAGGTACCTAATAGAATTAATGAATAAAATAATGTTTTGTAGTTACAAGAAATTACTTTTAGTGCACACTACTGCTACTGGTTGGTATTAGGCTGTTTCCAACAGTTGAGTGTAGTGAAAAATAAAAAATCAGTGCCCTTTTCCCAGATATTTTTTGTATGCTGTCAATGCAGCCACCACAAAAGAATGCTCTGTGTGCCTAGTGGGTAAAGCTGACTTTTGGAAACAGGATTCCTAGATATTTAAATTACAGGAAGATGAACCATGGAATGATCATAGTGAGGTCAAAGGAACTGGACTGATATTGCAGAGTTATACTGCAGGCAGTTCTAAAAGAACCTTAGGTTCTGAGTGTCCTGTCCTCCTGTACATTAACTGTGATCTACCAATAGCAGTAAAATCAGTTTTCAAAGTTTTAGTGTTTAGACATATATTTATGCCTGTATGAAAAAGCAATAGTGATAGTAATCTAAGACAACACCAAGTCACACCTTAATTAAAGAGAATGTAATTATACTACAATGAGAATTTTTCATCCTTTACTGTGAAATTTATATGGGTCACAGTTAGTAGATGATCCAAACTTTTTAAGTTTTACCAAAGTGTTTTATTCAAAAAGCAAAATAAACCTTGGCTTTTTAGAGAGCTGAGTACTGCCAGTTTCAAATGCCATGCTACGAGGCATGAACAGATGTTAACAATACTGTTCATCCTTTCCATGGCAAACTGAAGCTGCTCAGCTGTATTTAGAATGTAATTTTAAAAAGGCTTTCTGTATGATTTGAATAATATTTCAAGCTCACTTATATTTTGAGAAGATCAGCTTCTCAAATGTCTTTATAGATTTTTTTATTTAACATATGCAATTTCAGTGAACTTTACGTAGATACTCATTTTAACACTAGAAAAAATTTATAATAGTTCTCAGACATAGAAACTATGCTTTAGTAGAAACAGGTTCTTCCAGCTGAAATACTTCATGCTGGAAGAAAAGGCAGGTTTTTTTCAGACACTCCTTCTGAAAAAAAGCAATTCTCACAAATCCAGTTCAGGCTGTTCAGATGCTCAAATTATGTCATCTTGAGTTTGATGTCTTGAGGCCTAAGCAGGCCTTTAGTTGACAACAGTTCAGATAGGTATTACGGCATTCTGTTCCCTGAAAGACTTAAAATAGGAGGGTAAGTTTGTGGAGACTAAGCAAGCTTGAAGTCTACACTCACACAATAGCAGACCAAACATTAATTAAACCAGTGTTAACCCTTAGCCTGGCTCAGTCACCAGGAGCCTAAGTGAGAAGTGATAATACCCATGCTATCCTGGAAATGCCTCTAATAAAGAATAAAAGCATTAAAAGAGGTAATTACCCAAAAGATAAGCTTAGTTGTGATTATCAACATCCATAGAACAAGAGGTGTCTACTCAAGACAATGCTCAGGGACTTAGAGATTCTGAATGTATTATTCAACAAGGAAACATCGACCAAGATTTTCCCAAGCCATGGCAATGCTCTCACCTTCAGGCCAGAAAATGTGATGAAGGAATATTACATTAGTTGCTGAAGGAATACCATTTAATCTCATCTTAACCTGCACCTACTTGATTTGGGCTCTAGTATTTCACAGGAAGTGGAGCTTTGAAGTAACATTAACCCCAAGAATTCTCCAAAATATGCTTCCCCCACCCAGCCTATATTTCCTATTTGGACTTTATTAAGGCTGTAATGGGAAAACTGCTTCCTGTAACCAAAATAAAAGTTATGGGTTACTATACCACCTGTTTTAAAGTAATAAGCTCAGCAAACAAAAATAAGTTCTATAAATGAAAATAGCCAAATTTTTAGCTGAATCCATGTGTTACTCAGCTAGCCTCTATCTAGACCTGACTGATGCATGATCTTAGCACTTATTCTGAAAGCTGAGCACCTGCCCTAGAAATAGTGGCTACAGTGGAGATTTTCAGAACTGACCTGTTGGGCGGGCATAGGTAGAACTATAAAGAGCAGGTATTACAAAATGATCTGTCTATAACAGCTACCTGAATATGTCTTTCAGAGTAGTGGGATTTAAAAAGGCTGCAGACCAGATTCTTTCTGGTGTAGGTGGATGTCAGAAATAGTTCCTCACAACAGTGTTAAAGTGGGAAGAGTAAGTAGGTGGGACGAATATCCATCTCTAGTGATCTGAACAACACAGGACTTGAATAGTGACATTTTTTCAACAAGAGCTACACCAAAGTACAAAGATTGGAAGACTCAGAGCTGGTCTACATTGTAATTACTTTGGTAGTATTTTTATCTGCTCCACATGACTATGTGGTAACTGCTTTTTAAAGGAAAATTATTTCAGTGATGATGCAAGTGTTACTGTGTGTGCTTCTCTAACAGATCTTTAATAGATGGATGTCTCAACTCATGTCAGGACTGGCCAATCCTATAACTATGGGAGTCAAAAGCAAAATTCTCTCTAACTTGTAGAATGAGGTGGTTAAAGACAGTTTCTGAAAGGCTTTAGATAATAAGCATGATTCAATTCCTGAGACATCTTGCTGCCTTAGAGGTGTCAGACTGCAGTTTTTAAGTCAGCAGTTGTTTTCACATATCTTTTTTCCCCTTAATGGTTTTTGATCAGCTTGATTTAGTTACTGTTGGGATCTTAATCAGAGCAAATTTGGGAAGGTGAGAGCCTTCCTGGGTTTAGAATCCTGATCAGAGAAATTTTAGTGAAGTTCATTGCAGTGGGAGTCATTAACTGTAACTCATTTAGACAGAATAATTTTTCTACTGAATATGTCTGCCTGGTATCAATTTTCCAGGATACTAGTAGCTCTTATTAATCTGTATTAGTGCTAATTGTAAATGCTGTATAGTGTTCATGACAGAGACCATCTGATTAATTTTGCTCATGGGATTTGCAAGGTCAGCTTTTCTATGACATTTTTGCAATATCTCTAGTGGACATAATTTTTTTAGGTTTTTGCTTGCATTCTTGATAGGCATAAGAAATGGGCTCTATAATTGTGTAGCTTCTTCTTTTTTCCTGTGTAGTAGTTCCATTGCTACATTAGGCATTGGCTGTTCTGTTATTTCAACAGATCCCACATTTTAGTCTATATATACCATCACAGTATTTGAGTGTTTTTATTGATGGTTTTGGGTAATCAGTCCTTCATCTATACTGGACCTCTCTCACACTCTGCTGAGGGAGTGGAGATGATCTGTTAGAATGTTGCCTTTGACTGAAAGTTTGCTTTGTTAGTTTGTTTTTCAGTAAATGTCTCACTATGAAAATGTATAAAAGATGTGGCCAAAATTATTACATGTTGTTCTTCAATGTACTATAATTTCTACAGGAAGGATTCCAAGGCCAACAGTAGCTTCCTTTTGCTAACTTGTTAGTTGGACAGCATTTATGTCTTCTCTCCCAGACCTTCTTATTAATGAAGTCCCTCTTAATCAACTTAAAAAAAAATCTAAACTACTTTCAATTGTTTTTGTTTTCTCTTGAAGATAAAAGAAGCTCAAGATATTTCTCATAGGTTAAATGCTGAACATTAAATGTTTTGGGAAAATGGCGAATCACATGCCTTGTCTGAATCTTTTTCATGGTGCATCACCAGATTATGCTTAGATTATTCTATTTCTTTTTCTTTGGATAGACTTTCAAACCCTTGTAAGAAGTTGAATCAGATTAAGTATGTCTCCACAAAGTTCCTTATTCATTGGATTAGTAAAAAGGAATAAAACCTTTTTTTTTCAGAGAACTTTCAAATACCCTGCATCACCGCTTTGTTATCTGGCAAGGTAGTTTTATTATTGGGACTGCATAGTTCAAATCCGAATGTGAACCATAAACAACAGCTTACCATTTTTGTTAGTATGAGACATCTGTCCTTTTGATTTGTACTAGTGCACAGCATGCAAAGGTACTTCAGGGTCTTGTCTGCTGTGTCTGAGTGTACAAGGTGGAGTATTAACCTGTATTATATGTGGCAGCATATGAAACCTCACAGAGTTCTTAAGTGATTCCACATCTATGGTGTATCTACTTAGGCAGTTGCAGATATTTGCAGCCTTGTGTTTGCAAGGTTCAGTACAGATGATGGTGTAAATTGACGTGTTGACTAGTGTCGACTAATATTTACTAGTTACTAAAAACAGTCATGAAGATAACTAGTGTCACCTTGTTGGTTGCAAAATGTTAATCCATCCATTTAATAGTGGAATCTGACAGAGAGTCTGAAAGACAGTGGCAATCCACGGCCTTTTCTGCATGAGGAAGTCTAGCTGGCAAACAGTCCTGTTGGCATAGTGCGCCTAGCAACTTCTTCTGGCAGAATGCATTTACATTTGGTTGCTTCTGTTGGCAATATATTTCTTCATGGCTTCAGATTGTATTGGCAAAATATACACAGCATGCAAGAGGATCTCAGTAACTGTGTCTGTAGTGCTGTGCAGCATTCGTCTTGAAACCAAATGTGTTAACTGTTCATTCTGCACTTGTTAGGGCCTTGTTGTTCCTGAATCTGGGGAGACATGAAAACAGCTGATTCTCTTGCAGGAAGAACATTAGTTAGTGCTGAAATGTTAAAGGTCATTCAAGAGCAGCCTCGCTGCTTTGTGGATAGGCTGTGTGCCCAGCTAATTCAGTTGTCTGCAGATAAGACAGTTCCTTGTCCTTAGGACAGCTGTATCGTCGCTTGCTGTAAGGGGGATGAGAATTGTGGGCAGTCTGAGTGTCTGTGTGTAGACCCAGCTATATAACATGTCATTATTTGGCAAGCAGCAAGGTGAGACTGCTTCTGAGTATTGAATATTGATTGAGCACCCTTCAAGAACTGATGGAACTGTGCATTAAAGCCATAGAAACTGCTTCCTCATGGCTGTATTTAGTCTTCTTCTCACTTTCTCATTCATTTCACAGAAACATATATTTACATAGCTTGGGAAGGGCCTCTGAAAGGTCACCTAGTGCCACTGCTTGCACAGAGCAGGTTCAAAAGGATCAGGCTGCTCAGGTCTCTATCCAGTTAGGCCTCCCCTAACTCCTCTCTTGTAAAGACTGGACAAACACAATTCTTCCATCAATGTACATCATGTGCTTTGTCTCCCAGTCAGCTTGGTAGCCTTCCCCTGAATTCACTCCAACACATCAATGTCTTTCTTGTGATGAGGAGCTGCAAAGTGAACATGGTACTCAAAAACCTTCTATAAAATAGTGAAGCTGTACTGATACTTGGTAACAGTGGTTTTGTCTGTTGTAGGATGGACAAGATTTGGTTCAATCACAAAATCTAATAAGAGGTCTGGTTTTCTACAGGTGAAATGGTTCTGATGGTGAATGCCACTTTTACACTACCTAATTTCTGGAACTATTATGTCCTTTGGGGACCTATTCAGGTGGAAAAATAAGGTGTTTGTAGTAATTGTTGGAGTCAGAGATATGCCAGTTCCACCTGCTCTGGTTACCAGTTGTTTGAGGGAGCATAAAAGAGTATTGTGATGGTATGCTCTATCCAAAGAGTGACTAATTCTTTTATCACATGTGCAGATTTTTAAAAAATAAAATAATAAATAAAGCTGGATTTGTAGATAATAGACTTTTATCAAGCTTAGCTTACAATATGAGCAATGCTCACCTTGGCATTTATAGCAGCTTCTGAGTAGGAGGATTAATAGCAAATCTCTTCCATCAATGTTCAATATTGCTACAAAAATCGAGTTAGGAAGATGATGTAGGTCTTCAACCAAAGATTATTTCTCATGCTGTGTTGTAGATTCTGGGTTGCTAGTATTATTCTTTTCTGAACAAGAATGCAGCTTAGTATTTTTTAAAAAAAATTTTTAGCATGTCTTGCAGTTTTCAATCTTTCAGGTTTTGTCCTAAGTCTGTGCAATGGGAGGGAGGGAGTTTATGTAGCCAATGTAGAAAAGAGAGAGTTTCTCTGATCTATTTCTTTCCTGTTTATCATGTAGAGTATTTACATGGTAAGGTGTACCCCTCAGATCCATACAGTACATGGAGTGGAATCTGATGGATTAGAAATCCTGGAAGAACTTTGAATATCTGTGATTCCACTGCACATCTAGAGATCATCATGAAAGCACTGTTGTTGCCTGATAGTCTGGAAATGATAGAAACTGTAACCGCTATAACAAAAGGCCTCTGGGAGAAGTTTCTGTATGCCACAGGCTTACTGGGTGGGATTCATTTTTTCATTTTACTAAACACAGACAATTCCTGGTCTGGACTTCATTTATTGTGTGTAGAGGAAAATAGGGAAATTTATAGGGCTTTTTGTTTTCATTTTGCAGCACAATTTTTCTCATCCCGATGCCACTGCCTAAAATAAAACAGATAAATGACTTGTTAAATACCTGTTTTCTTAATTGATTTTAAAGGGAGCTGGAGATGACTCTTTCAGCTCTAAAAATCTGTGCAATAGCTGACTAAAGCTGGTTGTAATAGGTTTGCCTTTATTGTAATAACAACAGACCAAAAGAGAACTTAGGTTGCTTATGGGAACAGTTTTAACTTCTCCAGTTTTTTTCCTATGTTCTCAGGGGAATTGGAAACAGAGCAGGAATGCGGAGAGACTTCTGCTGGCTGTTATTTTTCCTGGTTAAGAGTTCTTTGTTGTCCAATGATTGTTCCAGAATAAAGTGTCAAACTCATCCATGCCTAAAGTTTTCAGTGTTTCAACCTTTCTTCCTGCATTAAGTTTTTTGAGCTTGTTAGGAAAGCAGTCTTCACACTGTTAGATACACAGTGGATATTTTTGGAGAAGATGCAACTGGCTAATCATCTCTGTTTCCAGGATTTGAACAGCCACACTGTGCCCTGGTTAGTTTCTGAAGCACTGAATTTCAATTCTCGAGCACATCTTTTGTGATTTTTCTGTTTCCTTTCAGTGATCACATTCAGAGCTGTGGCTACCTGCTCAGTGTCCAAGTTGAGACCAGCGATGTTCCTCAGGGATCATTACTGGGACTGGTGCTGTTTAACACCTTTCTCAGAGACATGGACAGTGGGATCAAGTGCAAGCTTGCTGGTGACACTGAGCTTTGTGGTGCAGCTGAAATGCTTGAGGGAAGGGATACCATCCAGAGGGATCTGGACAGGCCTGAGGAGTGGGTCCATGTGAACCTTATAGACTTCAGCAAGGGCAAGGTCCTACACCTGGGTCATGATAATCTTAAGCACAATTATAGGCTGGGTGGAGCATAGATTGAGAGCAGTTTTGGGATTTTGGGGTAAATTAATTGTTTTGGAATGTTATTCTTAGAGTATCATTACCTTCTGTCCTGCTTCTATTCCTTTCTACTACCAATGAGATCTTCAAATGATAAAATAACTGAAAAGCACCCTACATTTACTTTGAAATTATGTGACTTGATCATCTGGTGTTAGGTAACTTCAGCAGTTCAGAGCGGGAATTAAACATTTTTGCTTAATTTGTGACTGAGCCCTATTACTGTTGATTTTTAGGGTCTTTGAATTCAGTTCCAAGCAAATGTCAGTGGGATTTAGGGCTGTGGCAGTAGGAGCCTGTTTGAAAACTTAATGGCCACATTAGGCCTTTTCTTCCCTGGCCCCTTACTGAGTTACTTGGTGGTACAGAGGAGTCTACAGCAGATTGCACAACAGACCATGAAGAGCTTTGCTGTGTGCATCTGAGTATAAGCTCCTAGGTTTGAGTTCTTGTGTATAAACAGGTAGCATCCAGTTTCTCGACTTAAACATTAGAACTGTATGTTTAGACATTAACTACCATGCTTTCACTGTATAGGACTTGTCCAAGAGTTTGTCCTACCTTTGAGAACCAAGTCACCAGCACAAGTAGCCAGCTTACTGTTAAATCAGAACTTTGTATTACATGTATTTCAGACATTTTTCTGCCCTCTTTTATTTGCTTTTCCTTCCAAGCTGCTTCAGAGCTTTTTGCTGAAAAGGTTCCCTTCAGTCTGTCCTTTAAAACTGATTTCAGTTTAACTTTTCAATGGTTTGTTTTTCAAGGCTGAGGTGTTACTATTCCAATTGTAGAGTTGGTTATCACTTTTTAAGTCATCTAAAAGACTTGACAAAAAAGCAAGAAGCAAAGGAGCCTCAGAAGTTACATTTTAAAATTTATTGCGTATTTACGATTTTGTCATCTTTTTTTTCTTTTTCAGTTCTCAGCTTGAGCTAAAAACCTGACCATTGTATGCTGATGTTAAATGTATCAGAAGATTGATTGGAAACAGGAAATTCAGAGGACTGTATAACAGTGTCAGCATAGCAGACCTCCTGTGTATATTTCAACCTATTGGTCAGTGGCTGCTTAGTGCCATCACTGCTTGATGCTGAAGGTCTGATGTCATGTTCCAAGTGACTCATGCAGTCAGCAGTGCAGGTATGTTAGGAGAGCTGCAATTGGCAGTGGACAGAAAATATTAGTAAGTTGATCTTTTACAGAAATAACTCTTCTATGTGGATTTCATAACCCTTAAAGTGAGTTGAAAAGACAATAAATATCCCTCATTAGTGCTATTGCCACCTTTGCTCTTGCTAACTTTTGAGTTGCTGTTATTTTTGATTTTCAGACTGAGGAAATAGGAGGGTGAATTTGGGAAGTGAAGTTGACAGGAAGCTGACACTGTGCTGATAAAGGAAAGCAAGGTATGTTTGGCTGTCTTAAGCCACAGATGTTTCTTCTGAAATACTTAGAGACTAAATTTGGAAATTATGTGTTTCTGTAGCCATTCCCTGTAGTTCATGCCAGGCAGTTTGTGTCTGTAGATGGATACCATTTTCAGCGGGAAATTAAGGAAGCCACCTGTTTTCTCATGACATTACCCTTCTTTAATTCTGGCAACCACAAGAAAGTACCGTATCTTACTACAGAGATAATGATATGGCAATCACTTTATGACTCCATCTTACATAGAAATACTTAAATTAGCTTTAAATTAATTAACATCAGTCAAATACCCTTATCAGTATAGATTCAGCAGCAAAGAATTCAGTACAGATTAACTTTCTGAATTTGCTTTTCAGGCAAACTTTGCAGTCTGTGCCAGGTTCTGTAGTTCACTGCTGAACTGCCTGCAGTCCACCTATGTAAAGTATACCTTGATGCAATACAGTCATGCCTTGCTGGAGATGTAAGTACGCCCTGTTAGTCTGGATAGCACCAAGCAGAATGGGCTTCTCTTGTGGTCACAGTCTTTTACCATAACCTTGAGAGACCTAATATAGCTGGCATGTTTTGCTAATTTTTTTTCTGAAATTTTATGGAGGGATGTCCAAGTTACAGTGGGATAAAACTAGATGAAAATTGAAATAATGTATCAGCAAAGTCATATCACTAACATTAGTGATGAGAAACAGGCTGTTGGAAAAAAAAATCGTGATTAGAAAAAACAGGTTGGAATGAAGTTTTGAGATTATGTATATGGAACTGGTGACTGCTGCAAAATAAGTAAGCTATTACCTCTTAAGTCTGTGGCACTCATTGAATTTCTTGCAATTAGCAATGTACTATCTAAAGAGATCTGGATTTGTTGCCTTGGAATAGTAAAAATACTTGTGTTCAGGAAGGAAGCACTAAAGGAACAGTACTGAAAATCTGACAACTGAAAGTTTATTAGCTTCAGAAGGCACATGACTAATAATCTAACTAGCTGACTAGGAGGGCCTTACGAATTTGGAAGGTCTCTTGAGACCTTCAGCTCTTTCATGCTGAACACATAGATACAATAAACTAGAAATATCCAGGTGTCATGGTAAAGCATAAGATGCAAAAGCTATCAGATACCATGAGTTTATGAGCTGAAACCCTTATAAGTTTCTGTTGCAAAGGAAAGTAGTTGCAGCTTAAGAATTTTAGAACGTTTTTTTCAGATGTGGTAATAATGCACTCATTTTCATGTTCTTATTTGGATCCATGAATTACTTGAATCCAAGAGTTAATGAAATTAATCACAGCAACATTTGCTTTAAAAATATTTTTTAAAAGAAAGGCTGAGTTTCCCTCAAGAGATCTCATTTCTTTTAGAAGTGTATTTTATGATAGGAGGAATTACCCCATTTAAATCAGAGAACTTCTCCTCCTGTTACTGAGTCCCTACGCAGCTGGTGAGAATGGACACCCAGCTTCCACCTGGTGAGACAGATTCACAAGGACAGAGAGATCCTACCCATGGTAGTTAAAGTTGTACATTTTTATGGAAAGAAATTCCAAGTAGAAGCCACTGTCAACATTTCAGCATCCTCTTGGAAGAGATCTTATTTCTTAGGGTAAGATTTTTCAATGCATTCAAATATAGGAATATATCTACAGAAAACAAATAGTGGGAAATGTAAGCCTTTGCAGTAGGCATAATGTGGGCAATATAGATGGGGAGGGTCTAGTTTTCCATTCCCTCTGATTTTCATCCAGTTTGAAGGCTGCTCTGTATTCTGCCAGTTAAAACATTTCCTGAGGGACCTTTCCAAAGGGAATTTTATTAGAAAAACTTATACCTTGACTTCTACCCTCTTCTGGTCCCAGTCTAATGATTTACTCCCATATACCCCCACCACTGAAGGGCTTCCATATGAATGAGAGAAACAATGACCACCATATCTTCTATTTGTTTCTCTGAGCAACACAAAAGCAAAAAAGTTAAGTTTTGGTCTTTCTGAATTCATAGCAAAACTACCATGGATTTTAGTAATATTAAGATTTTACCACTGGTATGTTTCTTGGCCTCTCTGAACTTTCTTTTCTAGGCACTTCTGCTCTGCTGTGACTTCAGGTTTTTTTGAGAACAAGAGGAAGTGGTTACTCTTTTGTTTAAGCCAATAAAGCTGGTTAGTGTTTTGTCGAGACTAGAATTGAAGCACTGCTTGAGGTTGCTGCTGTAATATGTTTTAAAACAGTCTAAGAAAGTACCAGCTTATGGTTATTTACTATACCATGTTTCACACAGGTAACAGGTAACAGAGGCAACAGTCAGTTGTTCTGACAGGTGACTTGACAATAAAACATTAAAACTGTCATTCTGGCCTTACCAGACCATAGAACTAATGGAGCAGTTACTGATTGCTTTGCCATGAATTCACTAAAACTGTCAACACTATTGGAAACTCTGCTGACATTTGTGGGACTATTGTCAACTTCAATCATACTTCTGTCAGAGTATTTTATTTGCCACAGTAACTGACTGGTGGTGTCTTTGCTGGAGGAGTTAAAAGAGCTGTAAATTGTACTCCCCTTCCCTGCCATTGGCAGCAGCCATTGTGGTGTGCACTCCTCATGGCAGGGTGGGACACTGTCATGTGGCTGGCTATATGACATATCAATACATGAAACACATGTTTCCAAGGCTGCTTATGATTCTAAGCTATCATGACTGAATGAGATTTTGGGCAAAGTGAGGGGCAAAAAGGAAGATAAGCCCCAGTGGTTAAATTGTTTAGGCTTTTCATAGTGTTTCCATTATGACCAGGAAAAGGTAGAGGATAAATGACACAAAAATGAAGCCAAATGTTTGGAAGCTGTGCTCTGCAGGCAGAGTTCTGTTGACTTAATCAGATGAAATTCCTGCAGAAAGCCTTCTCCTTTGCTGGTGAAGTAAGTCTAATAGCCTTTCAGGCTAAAACAAACTTTTAGGGGTTTGTAACAACAACGCTATGGTTCTACAGAGACAACAACATGTCCATAAATTGAAACTAGTCATCTGACAGTCTCCATTTGTCTGACCTACTTTCTACTTTCACTCTGTAAACAGCCGCAAGAAGAAAATTTGGGGATGGCAGAAGGGGCAGTTACAGGGACAGACAAGAGAGGCAGAATGTTAGATAGCTTACATATGCTTTATGTCTCATAATTTATAGCCAGAAGAAAATGAGGGAAGGGGAATGATCACAGAATTCTAGTGTCTGATGAAACATAGCCCCAGAAGAGTGCTTCCTTCCTCTTGGCTATCACCAGTGGCTGCTGTGGGGTGTCTATCTCAAGAGTCACCATAAGGATCTCACTGCTTTTTATCTTCCTAGAATGGATAAAGAGAATAGTCCATGTTCTGAGAAAAAACTCTTTCTCAGGTGTTCATGTTCTCCTTTCCAGAAGTTGCTATCCCCAAAACCAGGATGGCAGAATGTGTGTCTGACGTCAGTCATCCCAATAGACAGTCTGGTTCAAGGCTGGTTTTATTTATGTACCAGATGGTGAGATGGAGCAGCTGAAGATACTTTGCCACATTGCTCTATGCACCTAAATATTGTCTCATTGATTATGTAGCTGCAGCTGGAACCCATGTAGTGTGAACTACTCAGTCACATTCTACAGATAGGAGCCTTAACAAAATCTTACTTGGTGTTGGTTTGGAATATTTGGGATCTAAAATGTGCTGATCAGTAGGTTCTGGAAATCGCTTTTCTTTCTAACAAAGGTGGCATATCTGTTTTACTCAGAAGTGTAAATCTAAAAGAAAGCACAGGAGTCTTTCTATTGAATTGAAAACTCAAGGTAGTGTTTTCTTAATAGTTGCGCCTTTTTTTCCTGTGCTTTGCATTACTTATGGCATATATCCATGTCTAGTTGTTAACCTGCTGCAAAGCCTATTAAAGTTTTACTGAGGCTAGGAAATTTACTGTTAATACTAAAACAGCACAGTTTGCAGCACTGCCAACACAATGCACATCCTGATCTGCCCTGGATTTTGACATTCAGGGAGATTATTAACTTGTAAACTTGTATGGTTTTCCTCATGAATGAATTCTGCAAGAGATACATGTGTAAGTACAGCTTCAATGTGTAGACAAGGCAAATACACAATCGTTCCAAAGCACCATTATGTTCTCCAAAATATTGACAGGTCAAGTAAATAAAGTCATGAAAAATGTTGATTCCAGCAGACCTATGTGTAAAGGGAGCCCTAGAAGTCAGTGAGAGCTGTGTGCTTGGAGCTGGTGCAGTACTTAGCACTCAGTTATGAAATAACTGGGCAATAAGACACAGTGACCACGTGGACACAGTAATTATAACACTTGGCAGTGCTTATGTGATGACTGACCTCTTGCCAGTGCGAAAAGCAAGAGCTGTGCCATTCAGCTGAGGAGCAGAAGTTCTAGAGCAGGAAGCAGGAATAGCTCATGTTCTGTCTGGATTTCCAAAGGAGAAAGAGTGTTTGCACACACTGGGGACTAGAGTGCTATTCAGCATCTCTACCTCCCTGCACTCCCCTATCTTCATCATCCTTTCCTGTTCCTTCCTCACCCACTCAATGGACATGTAATTTTGCTGGTGAGCATGGAGGCGCTCCAGTTCTCAGCAGTTCTTTCTGTAATAATATAAAGCCTGGCTTGCTGTAATAAAATTTTAATGGGCAATATTTTTCTTTAAAACATTCTCTTACTTTGCTATTTGCACTGCTATTGCATCTTAACTATGCGAGGAGTGATAATAATAACAGCTTTGCTGGCTTTTGCAGCTTTGCCAGGGAAGTAGGTGATAATATGGCAGCTTTCGCAAGCAACTTGCATGAAATCTTTAAAAATGTGAACATGAGTCTAGGCTTTAGAAAGCCTAAAGAGTGAAAAAAGGGCAGTAGGGCATGGCAGAGATGAAGACTTCCACCTTCTAGAACATGTAAAAGCTGAGATAAACTGAGACCAGTAGCATATAACATTTTTATAGGGCTTTTCTACAGTTAGTTATTGCTTTTATTCTAGCCTCCAGCTGACATATTGTAACTGAGATTGGTGGGATAATTACCAGTGTCAAAGAGACCAAGTACTCAGAATTTGTCAGAAACAGCCTGGAAAAGAAAGCTGGAGAAAAGGAAGTCCCCTCCCATGCTAAAAGCATAGGGTCAGTCACAGACAACCTGTGGTGGTAATAGAAAGGTTTTATAAGCAGGAGTGGAAAAAGCGGAAGCCAGGCTATGAAATTTCAGGGTATTGGTCTTTCAATAATTGTTCATGTGGGAGAAATCCCTGGCAAAATCCCAACAGGAGAGCTTATAGCCTCTTTTCACTTGTCCTTTTGTCTCCTTTCTTGTGTAGGATCAAATGAAGAAAATCTGATCTCTGCTCTGCTTTTCCCTTGATGAAAGGAAAGTAGTCAAAGCTATCTAACGAGAGGAGCAGTGTTTTGTTATCTGTTTTAATCTGGACATGTGAATTACTCTAACTCAATCCACAAAAGAGAGCAGAGATATAGTGCCTGATATAAAATGACCAACAATGACTCCTACACATGTCATACCAATGTGATCATTTCTCTGTGTTTGCTGATTCATACATTGCTACTCAACAGCACAGAGATTTCATACAGCACCCCAGCTGTGTTAGCCAAGTTTGCAGCAGTTTGCTAGCTCAACCTACTGAATTCCCATGCTAATAAACAGGGTTTGGCTGCAAATGTGTTGTTTGCACTGTTCCTTAGCAAAGGTACTGAAGATCATAATTTTGTGCAAACCTTAGTGTTGGCAGACAGTCAAAATAATACTAAGAGCTGGTTTGTCAAATTTAGTTGGGCTTCCAAAAATGCCTTTTTATAAGGTGCATCTAATGTGCATGGGCTGGATCTTACCAGTGGGATATTCAGGATGAGCATTTTGATAAGGGCCTTAAAGAAAATGGTCTTCAATAGCATTTTTTTTCTAAAGTGTATCTTTGGGTTCACAGGGAACTCAGCTGTTTATACTGGTATCCAGAAACTGCTGCCAAGGTTTTGTTTGTCTAATCTAAGAAAAAAGGAGCATTAGGTCAAATGCTTGTATTACAGCACTGTAGAAAAAATATTTATGAAGGCTTTATGAAGGAGGTTTAATCCACAGCTTCTTTAAAAAAAATGAAATGGAAGATAGTTCAAAACTTTTCTATAAATATTGTAAAACTCCAATATAAACATATAATAACATATATTTTTAAAATAAATTACTTCTTCCACTCTTTTATCCCATGTCCTACAGTGGTTTAACTTTAGAATCTTGTACTTTATGATGATCTTGATTCAGAAACTGTTTTTCAGACATAGTGAACACTTGCTGACTGTGGTACATCCTAGTGACATAGACTAACTCTTCTAAGTTGACTCCTGTAGTAGCAGATGCGGTCTTGTGCATCTTGACAGTGAGTGAGTGAGTGAGTGGCTGAATCTGCAACAGTTGAAATTATTTGCTGTATAAATTCTTTTATGCTTAAGCATTCTTTCACCATATAAATTCCATGCTGGCTTTTACGTCAATAGATTAAGTCATATGATGATTTAGCCACGTGTTCTGTTAGTAGATTGTAAAGCAGGCTTAGAGCAGAGACATTTCAGCACTTCCCAGTCTGCAATGTTGTGATTAAACTGTCTGCCTGCAATGTTGGTGACTGGGGAAAAAGCAACAAAGGAAGCCTGTCAGTAAACAAACTTTATTGCAGAAATCTTATCACAAATGTCAACATATAAAAGAAAATGTAACATAAAAATGCATTTGTTAATTCCAGCTCCCAGTGACACTCATGGAATAGACTGGTTGGGCAGATGATTAATGTGATATATAACAGACCTGCTGCAGTTTTGCTTCTTTGATTCTGAGTTGGTCATGTGGTCACTGAGCCTTCACTGCCTGCTGTCAGTGTGAATTGTGCCACTGACTGACACAGAGCAGGAAGTCTCCCCTGTTTGTGCCTATGCTATGCCCGAGTGAACTGCACTACTGACTGATCACTCCGTTTCCATGAAGCCATGTTACCTTTTGATAAGTGTGTGTGGGTTTCCTAGGCTGTCTAAAACTGCTAGCATTGCTTTTGCAATATATGCCTTAAGTCTATTAAGAAGTGCTTAGCAGCTATCTTGCAAGAAGGGCAGATACATTTTGATGTCCAGCTAAGTGCAGCATGGCCATCCTGCCTATATGATCTGTACATGTGAACACTTGGACTCATGTTAAGGGAAATGTTGGTCTGAGTCTCCTTTTCTCAGTCTTCCCTATATCCATGTGTATGACTGAATTTGAAAGTTAAACAAAAACACAATTTTGAGGTCAATGTTTTGTCTGTACTTCATTTCCCCAGCTCCAAAACAGAATGAAATAGAACATTGCTGCTATTTCACTCCCAATAATGGTGTTACTGCAAATTAAAATGAAAGGCTGAAGTCCTTGAATACTGCTGTGACTGGGATCATGAAAGCATCATACACAATTGTATTGTAGGTTTGCTTCTTGTTCCTATAGCAACATACAGGCAAGGATCTCAAGGCTCTTTACAAGTATTCATGAATTAAGCCTATGAGGTCAGGGATGGTGATTATTCCTGTTTACTAATAAGGAAATGCAGAGGTTAAACTGCTTGATCAAGGTCACACAACAAATCTGTATCCAAGCCAAAAATAAAAGCTGACTCTGGTCTGTGCTTCAGTCACCAGCTGATACTCTCTGTTTGAAGAGCTGTGCAGGGCTGAGAGGAAAGCCTTGTAAAAAGTCTACAGATTTGTACATTCAGAATGTATATTCCGGCTCAGATTGCCTCACTTAAGTGACCTTATGTTTTTATCTCTTTGTCTATTTAAACTTCGCCCTTGTGAAAACATCATTATATCCAGTCAAACCAGGAGTAACATGATTTTAACACGTTTTGCAAATCTCTGACAAAACAAAACTGAATCCTCTGCAAAAAAATTGTAACAATCTCTCTATGTGTGATTACTACTTATTCAGTGGCAAATAGATGAGAAAGTTCAGAACATACCTGGTTAATTTCATTGACTACATAGATGAAAAAAACCCATATGTATTTTTACTAAGAACAACTATCAATTTTCTCTGGAGTTACCACAGAGATATTGTACTGTATGATGAAAAAATAGGGTTTGTTAATAGGCAGAAACAAATAAAAGTGCACTTTCCTGAGTTTCTTTTTAAATCACAGGAAGGAAAAACTGTAAACTCTGAAAGTTTTTTTGGTATCCAGCCTCTGCTCCTCCTTCTGCACATGGTGCTCACCTGAGTATTGTGAGCTGAGATAGTAGAGGAGAACAACAGCCACACTTTTTAAACTCCATCATCCCACTGGATACCATTTGTAGGATCAAAGAGTGGAAAATAGCAAGTGTACTCTTAGGAATGTCCTTTTCTAGTCTGGGCTGAATAGTATAAAATGCTTTCTTGCTCCCTGATCTCTTAGGCATATAGATATCTGACCCAAGTCACGCTTTTTCTAGATACCATTCATTACAGTTATTAGGTGGATGTTGGGCTGCTTGTTAGCTCTATCCTTGTGTTCGTGCTGGTTTTTTTTTTTGTTTGGGTGGCTGTGACGGCGAATTTTACACTTCCTAGAGGAATGGTTTGCTACTGTTTCCTCAGGATCATTGGCTACTATGGCTGCATTGGGATTCTGCTGAAGAACATGTCAGCTGGGTGAATGTCAGTAGTTTAGTAAGGAAAATTCCTGTGAGAATCGAGGATCATGTTTAGCAACATTTGCAAGTCTAACTAAAATGTTCACAGAGGCACTAAGCAGTAAGGAGGCTTATTGGACTGGCTTTATTGCTTAGAAGGAGCTAAAGCAGGGGTGGGTTAAGGACAGGAAAGGGGAGGATCAGCACTTCCACCTGAAAGACAGAGCAGACCTGGAAGTGAAATAACCATATCAATAGCTATATTTATATCTAAATTTAGATATATATAGATTTAGATATAGATGATGTAAATATACATTAGACATAGATATATACATATAGATCTCCCAGTTGGAATGAATATCTGATAATATTCTCAGCTTCTCAGAAATCCTGCATCCATGAGTATTAAAATCTGTGAAACTCTGAAAGGATAAAGTGCAAGGGTCACATAGGGTCTGCTATCAATCTGCATTTTGATCACTTTGTTGAGTGACAGCTGCACCTCAGCTGTTGCTGTGCCCTCTGAGCTGGGCAGTCAGGGATCCAGAGGACTCAGTCGCAGTACAAGACTCTGCTGTTTCTTTTTTTTCTTTTTTTTTTTCCAGTTTACTCTTAAAATGTTTCACTAACCTTTTTCTAAAACTTTTGTAGCAATCAGACTTGCTTGAGAATTTGTATGTAGCCAAGTAACTCAATATTACCAATCCCTACCTTGCTTTAGAAAGAATCACTTTGTACAGTGTATTTGGGTACTCAGCCTGAATTTTCAGGTGATATTGACTGACTGTAGATCCAGGTATGCTTAGGTTTTACAGGTCAGAGGAAGTGAAATGGGAAAAATGTAGCAATAGAGCTTAGATTAAACTGTGACTCTCTGCTTGACAATCTCAGGCGCAGGCTATTAGTTCTTCTTTTCAAAAACAATATTCACATTAATCTCACAGAGATCTTTACACTGGTGGCAATAAATGTTTAAGTGAGAATACTTTGAAGAAATGAAATTACAGGCTTTTACATTAAGAAAATCTACTGATCTTTCAGTGCATTGAAGTTTTTGAGAGCAGATGGCTTCTTCTGTATATTTATAGTTTTGCTCTCTTTTCAACAGGTTGGACATGAAACAAAACACTGTCATTGTATCTGTAGGGAAGTCCACCTTTATTTTCATTTTCTTGCTCTCCTGATGCCTTTGAAAGGTGGAAATTCTACTTGCCACTGGCAGCATGTTGCAACTTGATGGGAGATGGATAGTTTAGAAGTGCTGAGTAAAGATTTGATTCTGCTGAATACCCTGGGTCCATGATCCATGGTCCAGGGTTTCACCTCGTGGGAATGCAAATGCCTAGTGTTTTCCAGAATAACCTGAAATTTCTCTCAACGCTGAGCAAGGGACATCATTGAGGTAATAAGCACCAAAGAAACCCTTTGCTGTATTTGGAAACAGATTGGCAAATGTCACAGACAACACTCTAACATGTCCGTGTGAAGTTACGAACCTCTTTGTCTAGCCATCACACAAAGCTGACAAATCTAATGGAGAGAAAAATTTGCAGAATGTACAACTGGAGTCCTGATGGCTGGCCTTAGAGGCATTTTCCTAAATGTCAGTTGAATTTCCACCCAAACTCAGCTGCACTTTGTCTGAAGCATCCTATTCTGAAGTCAGGAAAATTTACCCCTGTTATTCTGCAGCTTTGATGATCAACCAAAGTACAGTGTCAAACTTGCTTTGCTACTGTGAAATGCAGCCTATCACTATATATGATTTTCTGATAGCTGGAAGTGCTTTTCTGAAATGCATTCCTGGGGCTAAGTAGCCCTTAAACAAGTCAAGGAGCCAACTTATTGGTAATTTATCTCTTGCTGATCAGATTTACCTCATTCTAAAAAATTCATGAGATAGACTCTGAATTTTCTTAGCAGCTTCAGTGCAAATTCTTTATATCTTAGTGAGTAGTTATGAAGCTTTATTAGGTATAATGAGGGGTGCAAGCTTATCTCTAGTTTCTGTGGAGACTAACCGTGGTAAGTAAGAAGACAAATGCGAGAACAAAGGTGTTTGTGGAATATACCACAGCTGCCCACCATACTTGATATTATTTTTCCTATTGTGGTAGAGCAGAGTAGACTAGAAGGACCTTTATAAAAGCAGAATGCACCAGATTCTCATCTTTCATGCCTGGTAACACCTCCACGCATGGTCTGATTTAAACCAGCCTAATAAACATGTCTGAAGCAAAACACTGCTCAGACATCATGTGCCCTTTGGAGAGAAACTGATGGAAGAAATTCTACACTCAGGCTGTCACTCACTCAGTTGTTGACACAACTGTTTGGGGGACTGTGAACTGGATCAGGCAACCAGATAAGGTTAAAAATAATGCAAATGAAAAGGGATCAGGAGAAGGTACCATCTTCTATGGAAGGGGAAAGGTTTTGGACTTTTTCCCTGAGCTGAGCTGTGCTTTGCACTGGCTCTCTCCCCCACCTGTAGAACAGTTTCAGTATTTGTCAAACCCTACCTGTGCAGATGTAGCTCACTAAGTAGAACAGCAGAAAATGATCCAGCCTTGTGTTTTACTATGCCATTTTAGCACACTAAATTATCTCTAAGGAGGGTCTGGTGAGCACCAGAGCTAGTAGAAGATAAAGAGCAGAAGCATGACCTCCTGCTCATAGTTTCAGGGACCTATTAGTTTAGCTCTGGAAACCCTGTGCAAATGTGTCATTGCATGTGGGGTAGGAAAGAGCACCAGTGCTAAGCAAAACAAATGACTGACAGAGAGGGCAGAGAAGAATTACACAGCCAAAATCCCATGATTAATGAAACTAAGGTGTCAGCATGAGACAGAAGGACAGCCTTGTCTTTCTGTATCAGCATGTAAAAATCAGATTTAGAAGGCTGGAAAAGTCTTGGTACTGAGAACCTAAAGTGCTGTATTTATAACTACCTGTAGGGATTTGAAAGAAATGTAGAGTTGAGTATGAAATAACAAATGGAGGTGGTCCCCTTTAAAAACAAGCATAATTAGTGGAAAGGTTAAATTTAGATTTGCCTATAGAATGATTCTCTATCTTGTCATTGCATAGGAAATAATTAATTACTTATTTCAATTCCAATGTCCAGTTAATGACACAGACTAGTGGACAGACAGCAGTGTGGATTACACACATTCCGCATGTTGATCTTATCCTAGCTTTGATGATCTCTCTTTGCCCCCTAGGGACCATCATCAATGGACCAGTTGTACTAAATTCATAGTACACATAGCAAATGTAATTTTTTTTCCTATTTCAAGCAAACTAAGCATGGTATGCTGAACTGAATTAGGAGTGTGTGGATGTAACTAGGATCTTTTCACTCCTGGAGACTCAGCCAATTGTCAGTAAAATGGAAGCATTAAACTTCAGGTTAACTAACACCAGTTTAAATTAATAACTAAAATGCAGTGCCTAGCCTTTGTCTGCTAGATGCTGCACAAAGTGAACATGTAGCTTTGAACTGGTTCTTAGGTACGGAGGCTAAATAAGCTCACTACCACTTATGAAGTTACCACAGCCCTTTTATGAACAGTATTTGTATTGGTGATTTCACAAGGGAAATAAAGACTGGACATGTCTACAGGAGACTTAAAGTTGTTCTGTGGATAGAGGATGTCATTCCTCAGTTAGCTATTTTTACCATAATATTGATTCCAATTTATTTATGATGTTAAAGATAAATGGTGAAATGTGACCTTTGCATCAAAATCCATTGATACACAGAAATGAGGGCATGATTTGATGAGACAGGGATGTTGATAAAAACACAGCTTTATGGGAGTGCTCTGCCTTCGTGGTGGTGCTGGAAACCCTGTCAGAGTGAAGGTGCTATTCCTGATGGAGATCAGCTCTTTGATCTACTGCTCAGTATAACCCCACAAATAATTTCATTGGCATGACAGAAGGAGGGGCAGAGGGGAACAACTGTGTTGTTTCAGTGAACATCTTTTGTCATTAGCCTACAGCCAGAGCACTAGAAATATCTTTATCCACCTTCAGCTCTTGTCTAAGTGGTGAACCAGTTGTTCCTGTACTTGTGCTGTTGTTTACTCTTTTCTTTCAGCTGTACTGTGGTATCCATGTGAGGCTGACCATAAATTGTTCAGTGAAGTTATTCAGGTTAAAAACCATTCCCATTCCATATTTGAAGTTCTGACTGTTCAGATGATATGGTATTAAACAATGGTTCTATACAGGTAGTTGTACAGCACAAATAAGAACAAAAACCACTTGGCCAAGGATAAGGACTCTTAAAAACTTTACTGTTGGTTTGCTTGTGGGTAAAAATATGAATAGAACAACCTTTTAAGTGTAAGGCACAGTTTAAAATTAACTTAGTTTATTAAGAGGGTATGGTCTTGTAGTAAGGGTAATCTTGTATTTTGCATCTTTGTCTGTGAGGCAGGTTTCAATTGCTCACTGATATTCAAGGAGAGGTTTGTACCAGTCTGCCTGTGTGGGTTTGAACTGGTACTCTAATCATACAGATTGTTCAAATTCTTTTCTCCTTGCTTAGTTAAAAGCCTTGCTCATTTTTCTCCTAATTGCCCTTTTATAACACTGAGAAAATTTCTGCTTTATGATTATCCTGTTGATCAAGTTCTCTTTTATTTTGAATTGATATAGTGCTCTGATAGGGTGCACAGTGTTCATTAACCTGATACAGGAATAAGCAGCTGTGGTGTTGTGATTTAAATAGTTACCTAACATCTACATCCAAGGCAAACTCAGGGTGACACATCCTTGGAAAAGTTCCTAGTAAAAACTGTCCTGGAGAGAGCATATCCAGCAAACAAAATTACCCAGGGCAAGGTTTGTCAGTTACTGAGTAATCTGAGAAGAAGCAGCTTGGAAAAACAAACTGGACATTGCTGTAGGAAGGAAATCATGCCAGTGCGTTCTGTGAGAGACTGGGCACACGATGAAGGTGAGGACACCCTCAGAGATGTCCTCCTCAGTGATACTTGCATGGGTCACTGAGGTCAGAAGAATTAAAATAGTCATGGTTGTACTCAGTGTCTGTGACATGTCTTGCAGCACTAGAACATTCAAATCCTTTGCAGTGCTCTTATTTTAAAAATTATGTCCCTTCAATCATTAACATTGGGTAGATCACAGAGTCCATATCTCCTTGCAATTTCAAGCTATCTTCTTTATGTCAGTTTAATTTTCTGATCTAGTCTAATTTTAAAACTCATTAACATGACGGTACCAACAACATGCCAATTACTGAACTTCCTGTAATGTGAGAGGAACAAATCATACAATTTTTTTGAGAGGATTTAAAACCTCTGTCAGGTAAGTACAAGTGGATGTGGATTTTCTGTTAAATAATTTATCTTGTATTTTCATATAATGATAGAAATACAAATCTGTAGTGCAGCTGAAGAAGGCTGAAGGCTATTTAGCCTAGATAAATACTTTTTCACAAAGCAGGTAAAAGTTCCTTCTTAAATTGAAAGCTATGGTATTTTTTTTAAAACTCACCCTTGTTTATTAGGCACTGAAGAGGCTTTTTTCCTAAATGATAATATATTGGGTTAACTTTAGCAAGGAACAAGAGTGAGACTTAAGTAATACTGGTACCACTTTCCCAGAGCTTGAGCACTGGGGCTGCATTTTTGTAAGGGATATCAGCAGTGCACCAAAACCCTCAGTATTGTACACATTGTGTTGCAAAGCAATCCAAACTCCTTGACAACAAAGCTGGAGGATATTCCCATAAACGTCTTTCTCACAAAGAACAAAAATAATTTCAAGTTTATGGGTTCTCCTACACTATCCCTTGCTATAATTTGATTGCTATGCTTGTATTATATTTTTATCTTACTAAAACAATGTAAATCCTGTTTAGAAAAACTTTGCCAAAGGTTTCACTGCACAATCTCTTAACTCATTATTGGTTTTTAATAAAGCATGATGCACAACATTTCCTAATAGTATATTCATTTTTTATGAGCACTTCTTTTGGGATAGGTGTGAAGAAATAATACAAACATGCTATTTTTCCCCCATTATATCAGATATTATTATATCTGATTTAAAAGTTTTGTGACTATTCTCTTATTTCTGGGTGCTAAAGTAGACTGTGGCAATCCTGTGTATGGGATGTTAACTTATAGGCTGTGGTCATTTTTGTGAATACCAAAATTGCCCAAAATGCAGTTTTAGGAGGCATAAAGATAATAATTTTTAGGTCCCATGCTCAAAGATGTTCCTATTTTAAAAGGAAAATAATGGCAATTTAGCATATTTAATTTTGTAACTTAGAAAGTTTAAAAATTGGGTTTTGAAAAGACATTGTGATTTGGAAATTTTCCTCTATTTATGATTTTAACTGAAAGTGTATTTTCTAGACATGGAACAAAGTACCGTTTTTTTAGCATGAGTAAAATGTTTTGGGTAATCTAGAAAGGAATATCCACATGTTGGCCAATTGTATGAACACAAAGTATACAAATATGAAGCTGCCCATGGGTGCCTAAAATTTGAAATTCATTTTAGTGCGATATTGTGAATTGAGGTTTTCTAGACGTTTAAACAGGTTGTGTGTATATATAGATATATATATATATATCTATATTATACACATACACCAAGCCATGTATTGCACTCACAGCCATTTTGAGCAGTAAAACAGTTGCAGAAGCAGCCAGAAATTGGTATTCTTTTGTTTGAACAGGAATTGAAAAATTAACTTGTGATCTAAACCATATGTGTCTTATGGTAGAGGTATATGTGTTCTTTAGACTAGGACTTTGGGGAATTTATACACTGTGGAACTTTTTGAACAGGATAGTGACAAAACTGAGGGTGGTTATTAATTGATTCAAGCAGTGTCAGTTATTCTGGTATATCTATTGAATTTCTTCAATATTCCCCTAGTTTCATCTCTATGGCTACCATGTAAGATGAGTAGCTCGTTTGACCTTTCTGGTTCCATTGCCTTCCTCCCCTTCTTGGGACTGTGCTTTTTTCTATGATATGAACATCTGTTCATGCTGTAACAACACCTTTTCAAATTGAATTCACAGAATTGTGTCAATTGAGATGAGTCCCTTTGATAGGGGTTTTCTGTGCAATCGATATGGACAACAATGAAAGGGACTCCCTGGAGATTGTTTTTATGCCCCTCATGTCACCAAGAGAATTGAAACCTAGGCAGATTTTGACTTTCTTGAAGTCACCCAGAACTGAACCTTCTTCCCACTAGCATTTGCTACACTTTTGCACAAAAAAGACTCAGAAAAGTTTTTGATGGCACAAGAATCAGCCATAGAAATGTGCTTATATGGAATAGAATGAGGCCTGAAGGAAAGTGGAAAAATGTTTTTTGCTTGTAGCATTTAAAACTCTGGTTTATAAACATTTGTATTTGATTAACTTCACCCTCAATAATAGCTCTGACTAAGCTTGCAATCCATAATTTTGAGACCACAAAGAACTAAAAAATACAGAATGTCAGGGTTGACATTCTGGAAATGTGTAAAGGAAAGGATAAACAAATAAAACCAGCCCCCACATTTTGGAAAGGAATGTTCTGTGCACTGAACTACAGTCATGGGACTCAGTTGAAATGGTAAGGAAGAGTAAGCAGTATAATATACTGAATGTTGTATAATCTTTGTGCATGAATAAAAGTGTGAAGAGGATGTCTCTTGGCAGAAAAGCAAATGTCACATTAGGAGGAAAAAGTTACTACAGATCATAAATCGGACATTAGTATGTGATACAATCTAATCCAGTTTGAGGACTGCTAGAGCTCTGCAAACTTGAATGTATCTCTCAAGGCTCACTGCAAGCACAGTTAATTTCACAAACAATATCTTCTTCTGAAATAGGATTAAATATGGCTAACTTAAGGAGCTGCTGTAAATTGCTCCCAGAGGAGTTATTATTTAGCAGCCAGATAGCTGAATATTTCTGCCAGGTAGTATGAAGAATATGTCTGCATCTCTGCTTTCACCTTTAAAAAAAAAGAAATGGTGCTTCTGGTGAAGCTTTTGGAGAACTGAGAACACACTTCTGAATGACAGGTGTTGCTGTTATTAAAATTGGTGTTGCTGTTATTAAAATTGCTTATATGCCATGTTTGCTATATATGGGATTAAGAGTCTATGCTAGACAGCAAAAAAATGATCAGATTAATTCTCAAAAATATTGAGAAAAATTTTTAGGCTTAAATCCTACTTCCAAAACTGAGTTGAAAGGGTGATTTATCTCATCAAGTGTTGGCTGGTATCTGGAAATGAGATACCTCTGAATTCAGGGAAGAGAAGTTTTAACATTTTAGAGTATGCATGATGACCTAGATGTGCACTTCATCCTGAAGGTGACATCAAAAATAGGTCAATAGTGTCTTTGCTGAGCAGCTCAGGACTTTTCTTCATACATCTAATCCAACATGATTACACATGGCCATCTAGGGCTTTATTCAGGAAATTCTACCTACAGCCATCAATCAGTTATTTCTTTTGGCACCTTCCAAGGCCTAGATTTGTTCAGAAGTAATTTTTCTGCCAAGGAATTAGGGAATGTATAACTAGTTTGGCTTGTAGTCTTAGGTCCAAGTCTTGAAGGTCCAAAAGAATAGGGTCCTAAGTCACTCTGGCACTTCCAGTGTGTTTATTTTCAGTGCTTTTGGAAAAGACACTGCTTTACATAACAAAATAGTAATTCTGTTTTGTGAAATACAAGTCTTCATTACATTCACAGTATCCATTGCTGAGCTTTTGTCACATAATTCTGAACTATCTTTTCACATCTGCTGATGAACCCTTTAGAAAAAAAATGCACAAGTAGAAAATAATTGAATTCCATCTGCAGGATTCACATCCTAACAAAAACATCAGATTGAAAAGGTCAGTGAACTAAAAGTCTTTTTTTGGCAGTGGAGATAGGAGGTCCAGAAGAGTTTCTGCAAATAGAAAATATAAACAAATAATAAATGTAATTCAAAAGAACATTATGTTCATGTTTGTCTTGCAAATGGAACTAGAAATTCACAAACATTTATGCACAATTGAAAAGGGCGTTTAAGACAACCTGTTGTCTGCCTATTATCTGAACAGCTGTTTGTAAGAGAATTTTCCACATAGGTCACTGCAGAAAAAGAGTAAGGTGTTGACAGCCTGATGGATGAGTTTGGCTGGCATGGTGCCCGCGCAGTTGTACAAGAAACACTTTCTTGTATAGTAAGTGTCACACACGTTCGGATTGCCTCTAACAGAGTGGCATTTCTTTTAAAGTTATTCACGGAAACCAGAAGATCACTTGAGTTCCTAAAGAGCAAGTCACTCATCTCCTAAATGCTCTATCATTAAAAAGAGTAGCGAAAGTTCAAACTGAACTTAGGAGATGCTCTTTATGTGAAAGGTTGCACCTTTTAATATGGAAAGGATAATGCTGCTGTGCACACAGAGCTACAAGATAAGCAAAGGTCCCATTGCCATGTAGAATTGCACCACTCCTAGCACACATTGTTTCAATTAGTTTGTATTGACTGGAATCGAAAATCCCAGGAGTCTCAGCTGTTTGATTTGTGTATGTAACTTAATGTGACTGCAATACAAATAAAAAAAGCTTCAAGCCACAGTTTATATGAAGGAAAAGAAAGACATTTCTTTATTTTTTACTTGCCAAAGGACAAATGCCTGACTGTTTCTGCTAAACATGTCCCTAACATTTCTGTCTAAAGAGAAGCAGACACCAACATGGTAGACACTTGATCTGTTGGCCAGTCCTGGTCTATTAGGGCATGGAATTGCAAATATGTCCTTTTAAAGTCCTGCTACTAGGTGGCTCAGTGGCTACATGCAAATCATCTAACTTCAAGGAACTTACATGCATACTCATGCATACCATGGCAAATGCCTGCAGCTGACTGGCTTAACCTTAGGCTGGGAGTGAATTTGGGGAAACTTTGTTTTGTGCTTGTCAGCCAATAACCCATGGAAAAAAAAGTAATTGAGTTCCTTAACTACTCCATTCCTCTGTTGCTGTATTTGCAAAGTTGCTGTTATATTTAGCATTTACCTGCTTTTGCAAACTGTTGTGAGGCATCTGCAAGGAGAATCTGCTTCTGTACAGAGTGCTCTCGTGCTATAAGCTGAACAGCTGACATGACTGTCATCACCAGCCTGATTAATACAAAAGCAATACAAGAGATTTTTCCTCTCCTGTTTCTTAACTGCATAGGATAGGATTTTTCATTATCCTAATATATTTTTGAATAATGTATTTTTCATATATATATATATATGCATATATGCTTAATCTGTTTCAAGCAAACCTTTGGGATCTCTCTCCTCTCTGGTGGGAGTTATTATTCTTATAGAAGGAAAATTTATTTTACCTCTACTTTTTATTGTAGGTGTAGGACGGCACATGACACTTTAACTCCACAGTGGAGGCACCTGAGAATATGTAATTACCTTCCTTCTCTTGCTGGGGGAGCCTCCAGTGATAAGTGCAGGGTGAAAGGTTTTGTAGGTGCTCCACTTTGTTTTGCCCTAGGCCCTTCTAAGAGTTTTTCTATCCCCAGAAAAGAGCCTGTTTGCTGTGTTACACTGGTAGAAGGTGAAGTATTCTGATGTCTGCTTAATCTCTGTAGCCAAGTTGGACAAAGAAGACTGAGATCGATCTTCATTTTGCTGGTGTGAAAATGGACAAGGATTTGGAAAAGGCCTCCAGGTGCATCTATGCTGGAAACAGAACTGAGTTACTTCTGTCAGATGTATTCTCCTGGGTATGTATTTGCAGCACTTCTGTCTGACACTACACACAAAAGGGTGAAATTTCATTTAACATCCATATTTTTAGTAAGAAGGTGACAGGAGTGATCCTCCCCGTGTTGGAAGACATGCCATATTTTAGCTACATGGTTCTGGCAAACCTGGTATTTTTTTTCTTCTTAGATAACTTTTTCCTCTTTAGGTTTTTCCAGGGAATTTCTAATGCTTTCCCTGAAGAGATATTAATATTCTTCTACTTCTTTTGACTACTAGGAGCTCCATATTGTGCTGCAATCTCCTAGGCTGCTGGAATGTTGGCTACTATGCTAGCTAGTTAATGAGGGTGTTGTGGTAGGGGTTCAGGAGGGAGCGTGTATTTCTGTAGAGGTATTTCTAAGCCATGGGTACAGTCATTAACTGCTTAATTTTAGTCCCAGCTGCAGGGAAATGAGTTAGAAGAACTTTTAACATTTAGCATTGTAACAATACCTTATTTCACTGCCCAGCTTACAAATAGCCAAAATTTTAAAATTTAGCAGAAACCCACCTTTCCTGCAGAAAGAAATGGAAAACACTGACAGTACAGACTACAAAAATTATGACATTGGAAAATGTGTCATGAAACTGGAGAAAAACCCCCCCAAACACTGATTTGTAATTGCAAATGCTTTCTTCTGCAATATGCCCCATCTCACTGCCTCAGAACTGAAGCCCTGGGCTTGGCAAAGACTGTACTGATTGAAATCTAGAGTGATTCAAATGCTAAGATGTCATTCTTGAGTCATCCATGCCCACCAGATCTTTTACTGGCTTGACAAACTGTTCAATTTAAACTGATACTGTGCTCTGTGTATAGACAAAACTGGAGGTTTCAGCCGAGGTTTCCAAGTCTCACATGCAGTGAACTGAAGCAAAATGTAAACTCTGAGTCAACAAAGAACATTATGGGTTTTGAGCAAAGGAGGCGTTGCCTCAATTGCCTTATTATTGTGTGTCAATACAATGGTATTGTAGTAGTATTTGTACAGATAGTATTAGATAATAGTATTGTATAGTATTTGTATACAATAGTATTTGTAGTCACCAGTGCCTACAAAAATTGCTCAAGCAAGAATTAAAAGTGGCTGAACAGGGCAACCTGTGCTTTCACTGTCATTTGTGCACACAGCCTCCTCTCCTGCCTCCCTGCTTGATACAGACATGCACAGCTTTTATCCCCATGGCACAGATTTAAATTGTTCCCTCTGCTAATCTTCCTTGGTGACTGCAGAGAGTGGGCTTGATCCACACTGTTGGACTGAGTGACCACAGCACTGGTGGATGGTTCTCAGAGAGGTCACAGTCCTCAGCCATGCAGGCAAAACTAAGTGGGCTCACAGACAGCAGCCTTGGTCCCAAAGCAGCATAAAGAGCTAAAATGCAGTGAATACTGGATCAATTCTTTTTTATCAATGGAAGCAAAAGCTGCTAGAATGGAAAGAGTACTATTCCTAACTACATTTATAGCTGCATGCATAAGATATAGAAGACATTCAGAAAAGAGGAAACAGTTTAGAGGCTGCTGTCTCTCAAAGTTCTGCACTAATCTTGTAAAGTAACTTATTTTGTATTTATGGATTACTTTGCAAATGAAACTATTGCCATGAATGTTTTGGTGTATAATACAAATAGGACTATAGAATGAACTTGATATAGGACTGAAAAAGTAAGCAATGGACCATGAATACAGTATGACCTGTAGTAGGGGTCAGCTATTTTATGCATACTGAATAATACTAACCAATCCTAAAACATGAGGAAACATCCAATTCAGATGATTTACCCCATCAGATGTTGTCATCTCTTAGGTCAGATCCTTTTGATAATGTTACAAGAACAAATCTATTTTTACCCAGCTCTGTTCAAATATAATTTACTGGCTCTACAAGTGCTTTGGTCCAAAGCCTGAATGAACAGGTGTAAGAATATTATCTGACCAAATCTGAACTCATGTATTTTATATATTGTACGCGCTCACACTTATATTTATAAAATGAGTTCACTGTCCCTGGCATTTCACTTGCACTGTTTCTCTCTGGTCTGTGGAAATCTGAAATGAAAGAAAGCAGCACCAGTAACTTCTAAGCTTTCATGAAGACAAGCAAGTAAAAACTAAGTGAAAGATGAGAGTTTTTTTCCTCTTAGCTGATGTAGTGAGCTAAACACAAAGTTTATTTTAGTCTTTTAGTCTTTAGGAGTAAACTAAAACAGTCACAACTGTTTGGTTTTGTCTACGTTGCTTTTTTTTCTTTTAATTTCAAGTTTTTACCTACCAAAACTACTGAGAAATATAAGAAAACTTTTAAATTGTCTGTAATGTATATTTTTTCAAGAAAGACCATAGGATACAAGCAGAATGTTCATGTTTTTAAGGACACTGTGTGAGAGCGTATGTGTCTGTTTAATTTTCAGCAAAGATTTTGGAAGGAAGTACTTAAAACATTATCATTATGCATTCAACAAAGATTTTTGCACTTTGTGTATGGACTTTGAAAGCTTGGGAATTTCATGTCTGTAGACACACCTGAGACACATAGCTCAGGGTGCCTAAAGCTACTAACAATTATTCTAAAGTTCATTGGTAAGATAAAAAGAAATTACATATAGAAAAAATGCAAGACACATTTTGGAAATGTCAGATCATGTAACTTTTAGACATGCTAGGGTCAAATGACTTAATGTGTACTTTTTAACAAGGATTTGTTAGCAGAGCAACAGTATGACATTGGCAAGTAAGCTCTGTTCCTTGTTAGGAGGTGGCTCATAGCCACCATGAGCATAAGCTTGGCTTTTTTAGCAAGCATTTTCAGCAGTCTGTATAAGATGGAGCTGACCACCCTTCCTATGTAACCAGGGTCAGTATTTTTTACTGAAGCAAAGTTAAAGCTAATGGAGCTAATTTATTCAAGCCAATGATCTAAATGAAAGCATAAAACCTGTATGTAAGTACAGTTCCAGGAGAGGCAGATAGCACTGTGTGTTGTTAAGTCTCCACAGCATATCCTAGTATGGCTTTGTGTATCAGTTGCTCATAACTTTGAGAAGCTGTAGCAATTTTGGCTGCACTTTTCCATTGCTGATGGAAAACTTGAGGTGAAAAACTTTGACAAATAGCAGCCAAGTGATTGAGTCATTTCTAAAAGGAAAGCTGAGGGAAGAATATGTTGCTTTATTCCTTAAAAAATATTCTCAGAAGTTGTCTCTGTTGTGTTGTAGTGTGGCCTAGAAACTGGGGAAAATGAGAGAAGGAATGGAAGGCAGCTTGATGACAGAGAGGAGTCATGGAGATGGTGCAAGAAGAGTCTGGAGATAAAAATGATGGAGATGATTATAAGCTGGGACTCCAGTAAGCAAAAAGGAGGACAGGTGGCCACTGGGATGTAGAAGAGAGCTCATATGTCAAAGTCAAGGATGGAAGCTGCTTGAGAAAAATCCTGAGAGAAAGGGAGATTGGGTAGGGTCATTGAAGGCAAAGCAGGAATGAAGTAACTTGTACATATATGAGCAGGAAATTGGGAGGATATGGCACTGGGAGTTGTTGGGAGAGCAGTGATTTTGGAGGGAAGGCAAAGAAAGAGAGCCGAGAATGGCTTAGCAAGGGCAGTGGGACTGATATAAGAGGCTTGCTGAAGAAAGAGGAGTTGCTATTACAGAAAGCCTTATGCATGCATAGGACAGATAGGAAGTGCTGGGCGTTGTCCTCAAAATCCAAAATGAGTGGGTGGGAGTTTTACCTGTCAGAACACATTCTTCTTTCTGCTATACCTTTTCTATCAGCCACTCATGGTAGTAAATGGCACCTGAAGAAGCAAATGTCTTGCAACCTCTTCTGCTGGTTTACTGGCAGGAAGGCAGCTTGTCTGGCTCAGAGGCCTGTGCTTTTGGGTCCAGGAGCCTTGGCTCATGGGTGGTGGTAGATACTTGTGATAGGCACACAGGAGTTGTAGGGTTAGTTCTGTTCTGTTCAGGCTTTGATTTGAGAAGACTCTAGGAAATTATACTCAAAGACTGTAAAATCAAATGTCTCAAAGATACTTAGACAAAAGTCTGCTCTGAAATTAGAGAGAATTGTTTCCTAATGCACTTTCTTTTCTTGTGCCTCCATACGGAATTTATTCCATAAAACTCCCATGACATGATGGGGATTTTGTATTCTCTCTTTGTTATCTGCACTACTTTATGGCTGATGTGCCCAGGAGATGATATTTCAGAGTACTCAGTGTTTAGTACTGCTGATACTCAAAGTAAAGCATCCACATAAATCAACTACAAGCTGACTCTTTAACTCTGCTTCAAATTACAACCCACAATCTCAAGCCACATATGGGAACATGAGGAACATGAAGTTGCTAAAGAACAGTGAAAAGTGTGATTTAAATGGCCTCTCTGGCACTGCAGAAGAGCTCCATGGCAAAAAGCCACATTCATTTGCTTTCATTGTGAGGCCTTCTATTTTCTTCAAATTTGCCTTTTATCACTTGCCAATTTTTGCAACAAATGATATAGGGGGAAAAATGAGTGTCCAGAAAGCACAGTCTTCATCACTACTTTGTCTGGATTTTGTCCCAGAGGAAAGTCATGTAGTAAACTGAGTAAGGCAAGGGCCCCCAAAAATGGTTATGTAATAATGTATTTTAAGAACTTAACTCAGTGTACAGATAATCCTAAACTCAACATCATGTCATAAACTCAGGTGCTTTTGCAGATTGGCAGATACTTAGAAAAACAGGCTTAAAGTTTGGCTTCAGATCTTTGTGAACACCAGGCCATTTCCTATAATGTGTCCTTTGCTGCTACTGCTACAGAAGGATTGGAATAAAAATAATTACATGAGTCTTTGCTTTTATTTTGCAAGTGCATTTTAAAATGTGAATCTACTCAGAGAAATGTCTTTACCTGAGACCAGAATTTTCTATATTTTTAACTGTTATTTTTATGTTAAATGTGTTCAATTTACCTATCCTAATGGCTACTGCCTCTGCTTCATATCCAGCAAGTTCTACCTGCACAATACAAAATAAAACAATAATATTAGAGGACTATTCCAAACTGGGTTCATAAGGGTGGACAAGTGCTGCTACAGCAGGCATGTTTATGTATTTCCTCCCACATTCCTCTGGGAATCTGGATTGTCCACATGCTCTTGTTATCTGTGACTCTTTTGACCTGATGTGGCCCATGTGGCTGGGTTGGTGCATAAATAGGAATGGCAGTTCTCTCAGCACCTGAAGAAAGCCTGCTTTTCCTTAGCCCATTCCAAAGTCTCACTCAGTGGGCAGCATGCTCCTGCCTGTGGCAAGACAGCTGTTGTTGGCTTTGTGACTTAATGCAGTGGGAGGATTTGCCCATCTCTCCTAGCCTGTTCTTGTGGAGGTCAGGTGCAGCCTGGCCACTGTCAGGAACTGTGAGTCCTGTGCTCAGAGTTGTAGCAGTTGGCTGTTAGTGTAGATAGAAGACTAGAAATAAATTTTTTCTCCTCCAGCTGATTAATCTCTGCCATTCCACTGAATGCTACATTTTATGAATGTCAATCAAGCTATGAAATAAGCCCTGCACACTCTGGAAGCAAACAAGTAGAGTAATCAGGTACGCCAGAGTCACTGCATGCATAGAGTCACTTCAGTACCTACCATTGTACTTTGGGAGGGGAACATCTGAGGGAAAGTCATTAAGGAATTACAGTTATGTAGATGAATGTCAGGCTTTGTTTTTAAATGTGCAACACATTTAAAGCAAAGAGGTGCTGAATTGTTATATTGGAATGGCCAACTCTGTCTGCTCAGGGTAGGAGAGTACAGAAAATTTCCTTTCAGTAGTTAATTGGTAAAAGTTTTGTATTTTTAAAGGAGAGTGGAGGGATTCAAAGGTAAAAGGGAATTATTTTAAAGAGGCAGATCAGAAATGAGGAACTGCAGGACCAAGAGGTACCAGGAGAGGAATTGGAGTGAGTGTGAAGTACAGAAACCTCAGCAGGGAGAAAAAGGGGAGTATGGATCTATGGACACACTGCCCATTTTTCCAAGAGGTTTTTCTGGTTGGTGTTTCTGAGCCACCTTCCTCAGACTCTCCAGCAATGGTTGATGAACCTCTTGGAATTTGTAACCCTCATGTTGAAAATTACTGGTTCGTATCAAGAGGATAAGTGTTTAATGTTAACAGCAGCACATTGCTTTTGTGTGGAGAAACCTAATCCAGTATCAAAACAACATTTGATCCTAAAGGAAAGACACTGACCTTCACTTTTACCTCAGCTGGTTGCAGGTAGTGCATTTCAGAACAGTGTTTGGATACAGCATGCATGAAGATTAAAGCATATTCCCAAGGCATAGCTTTTCATCATAGCAATGTGAAAACTTATAGTCAGAAGTGCTTCAATAAAGCAATTCCAAATGTAGAATTACCTCTGTTGGCTTCCAGTGAAGTTTCTGCACTGGGAGAAATTTGATCTTTTGCCAAGAAGTTGCTCACTCTGTAATTGTTTCACAATCATTGAACTTTTGGGTGGGAATTCACCCTATTGATGTATTTTTATGCCAGATGTGACTTTACATTTGTAAAAGACAAACAGCTGAATCCTTAACCAGTCTGGTTGCTGCTTTCCTGCCCTTCCTGCCACTGCTGGAAGTGAGTCTTTCTATGGTTTCAGAAAGACCTTCCCCTTAGAAAAGACCATGAACAATGATTACACTTCAGAAAATCAGGTAAGCAAATGAACAAGTACTCAGTGAAGGACAATTATGCATATTTCTTTAGCTATTATTTTAGTATTTTCTTCTCCACTGGTAGTTTTATTCTATTGTGATTTTATAAGCAGCTTGTAGAAATGAAAAGAGACTTAGGATGTCCCACCAGCATTCTGCCTATGTGAAGAATGTTCACTATCAGTCAAATGGTTGAAAATAAAAGAAAACCTTGTACTGATCCTCATTTGTTTGTAATAAGATGGACTGTCTTGTTATCTTGGAGTTACAGACCACTCTCCTGTGTAGTAAACAATATCTGCAAAGACGGGAAAGAAAAAAAGTTTGTTTGTAGGAGCAGCAGTGTATTTGCCATAACCAGAATTGCTCTGAGGCAGCTATGCCTGTGCTTTCTCCCTGAGCAGTCACATGGCTTCTGAAAACTGTGGGATAAGGAAAGGTGTGTCCCTTCCCCTGTTGGAAAGTGGCCATGTATACATGTCACATTCTCCAAATCTACCTGCCCTGTCACCTAGCTGCCCCATGTGCAGGTACACGTGGAATGAGTCCTGGCTGAGGGCTGTGTGTGTGCCCTGTCACGTGGCCACGCAGGTTTGCTCTGTCCTGTGACCGCTGCACAGCGTGTCCTTTGGCCAGAGGTTGCACAGCTGTCTTGGAGGATGTGCCTTCTCATCCCACCATGCACTTTTCTTGTGCTGTGGTTCTTTAGGCTACAGAGGTGAAGGCACACAGTGGAAAGTGTGACACCTTCAGAAGAAATGGTTTGTTCAGGCTGCCCAAGTGATCACCTGATTTGTGGCTTGCTGCCTCTGTGCTTCAGGGACACTGTGTGAGATGGTGCTAAGACTCAGCTGTAGCCTGGATGAGCTGCTTGGTGTGCTGTATTCAGCTCATGAGCTCACCACCCCTGCACTAAAACCACTCTGACTCACTAGCTAGAATTTCATCCATTAGTGTAATTAAGAAGTAAAAAGAAATAAAGCAAGGTAATGAGACTTCTTTAATAATCTCTGTGGATATCTTTAAACCAGAAATACAGAAATAATCTCAATTTAGAATAAGTGGACTTTATTTAAATGAAGTTTCAAAAAGAACAGCGTTTTGAAAACTTAACAAGCTGAGTTTAACCGAACTCCAAATGCCAAAGCAAAGGTCATGACTTGTTATCAAACATGTAGTCTCAACATTTTTTCTCATGTTAGGAGTGCAAACAGATGTTTTGAAGGAGTAACACATTCTATTTGTTTTGTAAACAAGAAACTGGAAAGGGAATGCCTGTCTGTTTTTGCCTTGTGTCTTCTGAGGAAGGAAGGCAGGCCAGCAAAGAGATATCTTCAGATTTTCCAGAAAGGTGGACTGACCATGAGCGGGAAAAACAAACTATATCTGTCACTTCCCTGGTCCCCTTATCTCCTTCTTTTACCCTGGATTCCACTTGGATACATAAGAAGCCAGCTTTTTTCTGATCTAAATCTCAAATGTCACTTTGTTCTTATGCAAAAATGTTACAAGTGTATCAAAACCTAAAAAGCATACAGAGTTTGTACTGATGTGTAGGTGCTGGAATTCCTGATTTGATCTGAATCATGTTGGAAAATAATATGTCAGAAACTGGGAAAGAAATACTTATTTAGTACTCTTCAGCATGAAACCCTATGAGTAGACAGATTCACCTGGAAAACTGAGTAACACCCGGAGTCAGCCATTGGCTAGGAACTAGCAGAGCGCCTGATTGATTGGGAGTTCTGGCAAAGCTTCAGACTGGTATCCCTTCCCCCAGACTGTGGGTCCATTCAGAGGCTGAGGATGGCTGAGCTCTGGGACTCTGTCAACTGTACTATAATAAAGATAAATAACAGTAACTATAATAAGGATAAAGTGCTTGAAATAATGGAACTGCCTGCTTAAATGTGATTAGCCCTAGGAATGATTGGATGGGTTAACATGAAATAAAAATATCAGGAAACTTTGTATACAAAATTCCCTTTTTATTTTATTGCAAAGCATACCTCTCTGGACTTCATATTCGGCTTGGGTGGAAAGGCCAAAAGGCCAAGTGTTTTCTTAGGCTGTCCATTATTAGTTACTGGAATGAAAAGCCTTGGGGTAGGGACCTGCTGGCATGCTGATTTTGAGTCTCCTGCTCTTGGCTGCATGACTCTGCTTCTTCCCTTATGTGACTTTGCTGCCTGCATGCTGATTCAGCTCACTGAAGCAGCAGAGAAAAATCTGATTTTCCATTATATTCTTTAGATTAGTTTTCTGCCTCTTTAGTAAGACAAATTAGTTAATTGAAAAGCAGAACAAGGCAAGAAAAAAGACCAGATGACTGAAAATTGTATGAGACAGTTTGGATGCTCTTACTCTGGTTGCTGGAAGACATTAGATATATTCAGCTTTTCTTGACTTGGGAATTGCCCTGTGAGTATGATCTGTATGCTGATGTGGAGAGGGTGTTCTTCATTGATTCTTCTGAAAACAGCCACATGCCTAACTGCACATGTGACTTTTCCTTTAGACCTCTCTTTCTGTGAGGACTGTCCAGGTTAGCACAAATCCTTAGAGTACTGTCTGGATGCAAAAGGGGCTATGAGTTAAACAGGCTTATTTGGACAAACGTGAACACAGAGCATGTCCATCTAAGCAGGCAGGAAGGAATGGGATCCTCAGATGGGAAATAAAGACTTGACTGTAGGAACATTTTAACAGGAGAATTAACTTTGTTCAGAGCCCAAACTTTTGTAGACAGGCAAAGGTGATCTAATATTTCCAGGAGCTGGAAATTACTTCACCTTAAACACTCCTTTGAGTTTAACTCACAGAGAAAATGACTTCAGGTGAAATACCTTTTGAAAACATTAGTGGGAGGATTTTGATTTTTATAATGACTTCTATTTAAAAGCCATAAATATAAAGCTTATTTTTGGCACACCAGAAAATCAGTTGTGTTCCATAATGTCATAGAATTGATGGAGAAGATTGCTTTTGGATATCTGTTCAGTGGAAGCACTAGCATTAAAGATTAAACATCATGTTCATCTTTGCTAAAAGGTCCATTTTAGGGGCTTGATAGGTATGGCTTCAGGAAACTGCTATCGTAAAAGGCAAGGAATCCTTGTATCAGCTGAATCTGGAGGTGGAGGGCTGACCCTACAGGGCAGGTGCTCAAGTCTCCCTTGCTGAGAAACAAATACCAGAAATGCTGTAGAAACAGAGCAGTCTGTTGCAGTTTGCCCTGACAGGCAGGCTGTGTCTTGTAAGGATGCTTCTCCCTAACTCTACAGTGTGATGGCTATCAGTGGTAACACTGACATTAAGTGGCAGAGAAATATGATAATTTGTCTGAACTTTCACAGAAGATGGGATAATAAGTGATTTATTTGTATTTTTGCTCATTTAAAGTAGCGTGCAAGTATGGCAAAGAGCTGGCAAGTTGAACTTTATCAATAATAACCTCCTCTCTAGCACAGATAGTTCTTCACCTTTATCTGTAGAAATGGGATACCCTAAAGCTAATGACTACAATGAGGGCTGAGTTGACAGTCCTGAGCTGTGGACTCATTTAGAGGAAAGCAGTGGAACAGGCTGTAACACTGACAAATTATTTTCCACCCTCTGGAAAATATCACCGACTTTCCCTCTGTGTCTTTGGGCCAAGAAGAAATACCCAGAAAAATGAGATTAGAAACAGATGGATCTACTGTTATATTAGGAGTTGGAAATCCTTCATATTTTAGCGTTTTAGGAAGAGGAATCAAAACATTTTTCAAGTTCTTTGCATGTCCAGTGTTGCACTGCTATGTACAGTTGATGCCCATAAGCCTTTCCCAAATGCTATAGACATTAACAACATCTCTCCAGTAACTGAAAGAGGATACAACTTTATCAAGAATGTCAAGCATTTGTAGAAGCAGACAGTTTGAAAACACACTGGCTTCACCTCGCCAGGTGGCTGAGTTTGCTTGATTGTGTTGACAGGAGAGTAAAGCAACACGGTGCACTGCGTAATTCGTTCCAGTTACCAGATGGAACTGGTTGGTACTGGCTCATCAGACTAGGCTGTTCCTGAACTTTTCCTCTCCCTGGCTTTTATCTTCATTCATCCTATCTTCCTTTCTTCACAAATAGTAGAAATGGCTCCCTTATATACTCCTTTCCACCTCTAACTGTGCTCTGAAATACTATGATCTTGCAATGACTAAAGAGTATTGTAGCTTAAGCATTACTTGTCAATAAAGTCAGAAAAGTGGAGAAGCAGGAGCATAACAGCAGAATGGGACAGGCAAATGAATCTTAGAAAAGATGTCCCCCAGGAAGTGGAACAAGACCTGTAACTCTGAGAGCTCAACAGGAAAGAGGAGCGCAGCAATCTGACATAGGAGGCACTGCTAATTGCTGTGGAATTGCCAGCAGTGGAAACAGCCCCTATGCTTAGGTAGTGTCAGGGAGAAAAAGTGTCAGGGAACAGGTAAACAGGCAAGGAAAGTTTGGCCACTGTCTGCACCTCACTTACCTCTTTTGGCATGACTGTTACATATACAGAAGTCTGTTTGACTTCTGTGGTGGTGTTCACAGGGGTCCCAGGATGAGAGAAGAGACGAGAATGTTGACCCCATGTTTCAGAAGGCTGATTTATTATTTTATGATATATATTACATTAAAAGAAAATTATGTATTAAAACTGTACTAAAAGAATAGAAGAAAGGATTTAATCAGAAGGCTAGCAAGGAATGTAAAGGAAAGAAATGGAATGACAATAAAATCTTGTGACTGACCAGAGAGTCCAAGACAGCTGAACTGTGATTTGCCATTAATTAAAAACAACCACATGAAACCAATCAAAGATGCACCTGTATTAGCAGCAGATAATTATTGTTTACATTTCGTTTCTGAGGCCTCTCAGCTTCTCAGGAGAAAAAATCCTAATGAAAGGATTTTTCATAAAATATGTCTGTGACAGTTTTCCTTTATTGGAGTTGTCCAGGAAAGCAGTGGAGGAGCTGTGCTGTTATCCACAATGCCCCAAGTCAGCTTCAGAATCAGCAGTTCAGCTGCTTTTGGGAGGCCAAAACATTTTTTCCATTCTGTATACTAACTGGGCCCTTGTTCATCCTCTGTCTTTGCATAGTTCTTGAATGCAAATAACAGTGCAGGACACTGCTGCTGAGGCTGTGGGCTCAGGGAGAGGTTAAGGGGGGGCATGAACTGAAACAGCAGTGACTACCACATCAAAATAATCTCAAAAAAGAATGGAGCAGCAAGTGTCAATTAAGCTAATGGTGGAAAAATCCACCCACCATGGAGGCGAAAGAGATAAAGGACAGAAAAATTGTCAGTGCTCTTGCATGGCGGTGGCTGTCAAAGTGAGTCCTGATATCCAAATCTTTTTCTGGGTCATTGTTGTCCTGGCTGACCGTCAGCAGGGAATGAAGTATTAATATTGTGACTTCTTTTCAGCTTCTGGTAATCTCATATCCTCTCTGTATTAATATGGTTTGTGTGCATGATGAAGAAGAGTGCTTAACAGCCAAGATCTTCCTTCATCTGCACAAGATTTTTACTGATATAAAGGTGATGATCTTTTTGGATACGGCAGTCTTCCTCAGCATGTTGCTCACTGATGCTACTGAACTGGGTCTTGTGCAGTAATTATTGGATTTGGCTTGATTCCTGTTTCTAGCCTTTTTTTTTTTAATTATTATTTGATTGGTTTTCAAAACAGTTTCAGAAAGTTCCTGCAGGTTTGTCCTTGCACTGTCTGGGCACTCTAAATGCAGTGAGCTAAGGCTCACTGATAGTGTTGAGAATCAAACCCATTAATTTCTCTTGGGAGAAAGACAAAGCCAAGTAATATATATGTGAGGGGAGGGTGATTATGAGGGGGAAGGACAATAATTTAAGTGGTGCGTGCTGACTTTGAATTGTAGGAAATATCTTGCTTGGGTGGCATATGCATTTGATGAAGTCTGTGCTTCCAAATGCTGTAACTACTTATGCATATCAACCCAGTGTAATCTTTTGTGGGGTTAAGAGCAGTAAATGTTCAACTTAGATTTTCCAGATTGTCTGGAGGTTTAAATCTTTAAAACCCTTTGGGTAGAGGTGAAGCAAGTGCATAGCTTGGGCTGTGTGCTGTGACCTGGAACAGGATCTTGCTGGAATACACTAGCATGGGTGGCCTTCAGGAAGGAAGGCAGATGTTTATTGATATGAGGGGAGTGCAAGGGGGAATAGAGGGAAGTTTAAAAATTAACAGGAAAAACCCTCAGCTTTATCACTCCAAATAAGACCTTTCAGCTGTGACTATCAGTAAGAAAATCAAGAGCAGACCGGCTGCAAACCATGTCAAAAACATACAAAGGGTAGAGATACTGGAGCATCTTAAAGTCTGACCAAAACAAATTTGCATGCCCGAAACTGCAGTACATTTGTACCACTGATATGCATAAGGTGAATGTTGTTGCTGTGCTGGTTGCACAGCAGTTGTGCAACCCACCAGTGATGGTGGGTGCTTGGAGACACCTCTCAGGTGGGTGTGGGGTTGGATACAGAATACCAGATCTTTTTTAATATGTGCTGGCAGAAGCTGAAGGGGTGGAGAAGGAGACTGATGAGGGCAAATCAACACTGGAAAAGTTTTGCTAAATGGAGAGTAATGTTAATATGTAAGAAACCAGAATACGGGCCCTGAGCAAGTTGGGCAGGACAGGACAGGCTCTATAGAGCCCAGCAAGCTCACTTGCTGACAGGGACTCCTTCAGAACCCTCCCTGCTCACACCCCTTTGCTGTTGCATCTGGTATCTCCATTTCACCCAGCGCTGCCAGGTTTCTCCTGCTCCCTGAGTCAGTGCAGGTTGCCAGTTGGAGCATTATCTGCCTGTGGGCTCTATTTGCTATGTTGGAGTTGCAGGGGGAAAAGTCCTTGGATATCCATCTCCAAGTCAGGGCTTCTGTGTGTTCCTTAGTTTCCATGCACCCCATCCCATCTGCCAGTCTCCCGTGCCAGAGGTCACCTTTTCCCACCACTGCTCCCAGTATCCTGCAGACTCTCCCACAGCCAGTGGCTCTGGGAGCTCCTCCAGCCCCTTTGGCTTCTCCAGCAGCAATGCTGTGCATCTCTCCCACTGTCACCTCCCTAAGTATTCTCTCCTTTCTCTTCTCCCAACCTGCAGTGTAAGTTGTCTCTTCAAGGATGGGCAAGACTTGCAAAGCTGGGATAGCCAGACAGGATGAGAGGGATAGGGGATATTAATGACTTCCTTGGAGAACCCTGGAAGTTCATGCTAACATGGAAGGGGTTGAAAAAGAAAACTTAGGTCAGTGGATGTAGCCTCTGGTTTCTCATTTTCTTTTCAAGTTTTCAGCCAGTAAGAATGAAATGTTCCTCTAAAATCTGAGGACAGATCAGAAGTGATGCTGCAGCTTCACATACAGACAGGAAGACAATTACTGTTGAGCAGAGTACTAGGTCATGCTTTCCTTGCCTAAAATGTTTTGAATTTCTTTTCATGTAGCTGACAGATGCTCTTTACTTGCACTCAGCTCTTAAAACTGGCTACTTTCCATTTCACACAGAGCTATTATTAGCAGAAGCTTGGGAACAGATCAAATTTGATACACCATGAAAAATTGTGCAAATCCCTGTTTTTCTGTATAGGAAAGCTGAGGCACAGAGAGGCTCAGTGCTAAAGGTTAAGCAGTGAATTGTGTACCAGAACTAAAATTAAACATGAATTTCTCATTTCAGATTTTCTGTTTGCCTTTTAGCTCTTACAGCTGTTTTCCAGTGCTGGTAACTCCAGTGAGGTGGTTTTGGCTGTTTAAATCTAAGGTGTATGTGTTTTCTGTCATTGCCTCAACTTGTCATATTTAGCAAAACTGAGTTACTTGGACTACTCACACAACCTGCAAAGGTTGATGTAAGATTAGTGTGGCTGCAAATCTTACAGGAATTATGTCCTTGTGCACAGCATTTTACAGGCTGCTTTTCAGTCACTTGCAGGCTACAGATTTTTTTCAATATATGGTGAACCTCTTGAATAAAAAAGGTTTTCTGCAGCTAAGTGTATTACAAGAAATCTGTGTTCTTAGCAGAAAAGAGACACTATTCAAAACAATTATATTAGAATATAGGAGAAATAAAATTTAGAGAATAATATTTAAAATAATTTATCTTGTAAATCAAACTGACTGGAAAGGCATGCACAGGCTGTAACCCTAGATAGAAAATGTATTTCAGTCAGCTGAAATGTTAACAAATATAATAATTGTGATTAAGTTTCTTGCACATTATTTGTCATTAATTTCAAAAAGTTTAATCTAAATTTTCATTTCTGGAATGGAACTTTCATATAGTGTCTGTGCTACTGTTTGCAATCAAGTCCTGCAATTGTAATGTCAATCTTGATAATATCTATCAATTTCAGATTACAATATCTGGGAGTTAGTAAGTCTGTATCTAAATGTCCTGTACTTGGTTTTGCTAAAGCTTCAGGACAGTGTTTAAGCACATATTTAAACACTCTAAAATACTGGTTGGACATCACAGTCAATAAGGTGTTACACGCAGTGTTTTGGAATGTATGTTGGTTTCTTTACGGGGCATTTATGCTATGTATGCACCATGTGTGAATAGTAAGAAACAGCGTCTAAGAAAACCTTCCTTAATGCACTGAGAATATTATCTGGTAGATATTAAAGAAGCTCTCTTCTAGTACACAGAAATTAGATGTAAGAAAAAAGTGGTTTTTCTAACAAAAGAGGTTTGTACAATAAAATATTCTAGTATGTTAGGACAGAATTCAGGTGGTTGGTACTGTCATGTATTTGGCAGAAGCTTCTTGTGGATTAATTTCTTCTGAAAATTCAGTTTTCTCATTGTTGTAACTACATAATTCTCATGTACCATTCTCAGAACTGTGTCACGAGCATTTAATCAATTTTCTGTTCTCCAGGTATACAATGGTAGTGTGATGTTTGAGCTATGAGACCATGATAGTGTCCTTCAGAAAGCTTGGGTGTCAACTCGTGTTGTAATTTAGATACTACAAAATAATGATTTTACAGAATGGAAAATTCAGATGTTGAAATCTCATTGACTTTCAGAAAAAAGTTGTGAACATAACTTCTTGTGCTTTTTTACAAACCTGGCTGTGGGTTCATGTACTTTTGCTTTCATTCCCCCTTGCTCATATGATCCCTTCCTGGCGTTAGAACAATTGTTCTCACATGGGCTGGTCCTGAAGGGTGGCGAGTTGTTAATGGAATGGTGCATGTCATCTGCCCTAAACCATATACAGTATTCTGGGGTAACTAGGGATAACTCCTCTAAAGTTGCTTTCCTGTTTTATGAAATGGGTGGCCTCCTAAGCCTGTCCAAATAAACAGAATTGAAAAAGAAAACTACTTGTTTTGATGTCTGGGTGTTGGAGATGTATGTACCAGTGCTTGTTTTTCTTTCCCTGGGCATGATGAAACAGTACATTGTAGCCACCTTATTTTTCTTGGCTGTGCTCCTTAGTTTCTCTTATGTAGATGCAAAATAATAAAACAGAACTTGAGCCACATCATATCTGGGAACTTTTTGTTTAAAACATGTCCCAGTGCACAGATTGCACTACACAGTTGAAAAAGAAGAATTACAACTAGCTTAGTTGTATTGATATAAGGTTTATAGGAATCAGTCTTACACTGAGATTTCCTTCAGGTCTTACATACCTTTTTGTCTTCCTTTTCTTTCAGGCATTGTTTTCACTCCAGTTGCTTTTGTTGAACCAATATTCAGTACAACATAGAAAGGGTTTGGTCAGCACACTTGACAAACAGGCAAACAGCTGCTGAAGGAACAGGGACTTCCTGGGTTGCCTCCAGTTGGAGTGGATCTGAGATGTTGTATGATTGAGATCAGTGTTGGAGTACCTGTACTTTTGTGGTTATGTCAGGCTTTCTTATCCTCGTGGTATTTTAAGTGTCATTCTCTGTATTTCTCAACTGTCGCTTATCAACTTAATGCAGCGCTCCTGGCTTCCTATTCATGTGCATTCAGGGCTTCTTCCATTGTGCTGTCAGATCTGTTTGGGCACTTGCACACTTAACAAGACTCAGAATGGATCCACCTGAAAATAACCATTTATTTTGCTGAGTTGCTTTACCGATAGATCAGCCCTCTGGTTGAGTTCATTGCTTGGTAGCTCAAACATCCAGGCTGGCAGAACAGAGAGAGATCTAAGATGGAGAAGTTGTTCACACTGTGTGAAACAGTGCTGTTGCCAGGGAGGAATCCCATGTTCCTGCTCTGCCCTGGACTGCTTGTTTTACACGCTCTGAATCTGATGGACCAAAGACACATCTTGCTATTCTTCACCCAGAGCATTCAGTCTTGCTCAATGTTGACAAAAGGGAAGAGAATCCTGTAGGCACACAGTTTGTGGTAATTGGGAGTGGGGCTGTGACTGAGCCTCATCCCCAATGGGCTACAGCTGGGAAAAGCAGGTGAGCAGCATTGAAAGCAATGGGACATGGAGTGCCCAAGTGTACTGACCAATCACCAAAGGGAACAGAAGTCATACAGGTGCAGTGCATGAATATTGAGGGTATAAAAGGTTCTGTTGAAGAACAAGAAAGAGTAGATGTCTGAAGCCTTTTGAAGTGGTGTGGTGTTACTCTGTATGGGGTCAAGCCTTGTGAAATTGTATGGTGACTCTTTGTGGGTGATTCTTATCCTGGGTGTCTCAGCTGTGATATATGCTGTGGCAGAATCCTGGTTTATGTTTTTAAGATTCTGTTTCACTTGCTTCCCTGAAGAACCCTGGCCACTTTTTTTGTAGTCCCTATAAATGAAAGATGAAGTACTATCCAAGAAATTAAAGCTTCCTGCATTTGCTTTTTGCAGTGGAATCCAGCTACAGGTGATGAAGCAGAAGAGGAGCTGGGGGATGATATTGATGAATCTCCTTGGATGCAGTGTCTGAATTTTGTGGCAAGTGACATTGTGCTAAATGGCTGTGTTCTCCATTGGTTTCTCTTGTCCTGGTTTTTTTACATTAGGCAGAACTGAAGGCTTAATAGCCTTTTGACACTGAAAGATATTTAGATCTGTAGGCTTGCTTTCTCTCAGTTCTATAATCATAATTGGAATTGAAGAATGAAGTAGATAAAGGGAATTGTCCAACATCAGAATTACATTTAATCATTCTGGTCTGTGAATAAGAGTTTAAAGATGTGATTAGAGTTTGAAATTACAGAAAGGCAAAAGAATAGAAGATGCATTTTAGTTGCTTACAATACATGGAATAAGAAGATGGAAGATTGTCTCAAATTTGATTCCATTCATTGCTCATCAGATAACATAGGAGTATTTGAGTTGATTTAAATAACGTTTTTCTTTTTTTTTAAGTGAGCATTTCTGAAACTAATGTATCCAACTGCACAAATTTTATGTGCAAATATCTTTTCCCATGTCAGGCTGATCTCTGTGGAAAATATAAACTTAAGATATGACAAATAAAACTATCATCCTTGAAGTACAATTTCTTCTGGACGAAAGAAATGAGTCATAGTTGGACTTGGTCATGTCAGATGTCTGTTTCAACCTTAATGATTATATGGTACCAGAGGAGCATTATTGTATTCATGTATTGTACTTGACGTACAAAACCTCCAGGTTTTATTTTACTTGAACATTTTTAGACACCTTGGTGTTTGATGAAGAAAAAATATCTGTGCAGGTAACCTGGCTTTATGCCTATTTGTAGTCCATTAAATGAGGCATTCTTATGTCATTTTTAAACAGCTGGTCTTTAGTGACTTCACAAGGACATGCACTTAACACTAGATACCTTTCAGTTGCATCCACTACATCTGTTTGTACTGTTGTGGCACAAATGTGGGTCTCATCTTCTTGGAAGGGTTTGGCATTTGCACTGTGAGGATCTCATTCTCTGAATTTCTCAATATAATGCACTGGCTTCTCAGACAAACCAAAAAGGGAGAAAAGTGCTTCATGCACAAGCTGGCAGATGTAATTTTGCTCATACTAACTGTGAAATGACACGTTATGTTTGTGATTTAATTTTTTTAGGGAATGAGTGGTTTTCAGTTTTTGTTCCTTTCTGAATTACCAGAACTATTATGTGTCTATCTAGAAGCATAAGTAAACATGCGGTTTTAAGAAAAATAGTGGCTGCCTAAGGTTATCCGTACTGTTGAGAATGAATTTGAAGCAGTTCTGGCTTTCTCTATATCATGGCAATGAATTACTTCATGTTCAATTTGTGGTTCCTATACTTACAGCTTTTGTTTTTCAGAATTTTTGCCCACTATGTATTTGTGCAATTAGCTCTCCCTGAGTGTAGTACTTTGAACTTACCATTTCTGAATTGCATCTTGGGTTTTTTCAAGGACATTTTGAGGCCTGTTTATTGCCAGTGTGGTGCTTGCAATACTGCTCAGCATATTTTCATTTGAAAGGTGTTTTTGCTACCTTAGCAGCCAAGAAATTAATGGAAACAGAATAAGATCCATGCACCTGTGTAAGAGGAACTCTATGTAAGTACTCTTAGTGTATGAAATTACTTAGAGGAACCTAGTGAAAATTACTCTTTCAATAGTTTTCCAACTTTTTTTTTTGGTCAGCATACAATATCTGTACCTGGACAATAGTCAGGTGTTTGATTATGAACATGTTGTGAGACAGTACCAAAAAAACTGATTAAAGCAATGACTGTGTCATCCTCCAAGGTATCTCCTACAGCCACAGGCAATTTTACCTTCTAACCATCTTAAGAAAGAAATATTTCCTGTAGGCTTGTTTTTCAGTTCAGCAGGCTATCTATTGAAAATAGAAGTGATGGCAGAAGCAGGTTTTGCTAGAATGAACAAAATATAAAGATTTCTTAAAAAAAAATATTTTTGATTTTTGAAAAATATTAGGAACCAGTCAAATAATTGGGTAAATAAAATTCTTGTGCATGACCTAGCCTGCCTTCAAGACTGGTGATGCTTTAAAATCCAGATCTCTCCTGCAATTAGATACTTTGAACTTCGAGGTTTCTAAGACGAGAATACTGGTTGTTTCCTAAGAAACTGGAAGGAAGTTAGAGTTTAATGAGTGTGTCCGGATTACAGGAAGTAACAAGAAAAGACTAAGTAACCATAAATTCCCTGCTTCAGAGGCATCTTGGAAGATTTTGAGTAAAGATGTAGTTCGTGACAGCTCCAGAATTTTATTTTTCCTGCTTTGTGGTTTTGGGTTTTTTTTAAATTTCAGTTTGTAGAAGCAGTAGATAGTCAGTACGTCTGATGTCAGATAGCTATGTGAGGAATAACTAACTTCAATGCAAAACCTGTTAGTTGAACTTAATATAGCCTGCAGTACTGATTAAGCCATGAAATGTCAGTGTCAAGACATTTCTCTCCTTGAGTGAATAGTTGATCTCTCTTTTAGCTTGGTGGCAGCAGTAAATGTCATTGTGGAAACCCGTCCTTTGTAAACAAAGTCTCTTCATGATGACAAGCAGTTTCAGCTCCTACCTCAGAACAAATACTCTGACTCTGTATTTCCTTTTATTTATTTTCTTTTTAAACACCTCTACAGTGTCATGCTGATAGATTCACAGTTAGCTCTTTGTGACTTTACTTTTCATGAGGTGAAAAACATTTTGAACATTTTCATTTGCTGTACTTTTAGAATATTAGATCCTTGTGTCTCTTTCTCTTCCACTGAAAATCCTTTGCCAGAAGGCCTTGATTTGATTCTAAAGCAGTGCAGGATTGTGGGCTTGCTCTTACAAAACCCAACAAGATCTGTTTCACAGAATAGTTTTGATTTCTGCAAAGCTTGTTTGACAGTAAAATTGGAGGTTGCTTAAGGCTTTTGCTGTCTTGGTGCAGCACAGTTGCAACATTTCCTTGGAGTAAGACTAATTTTTATAGCTACAGTTTACTTGAATGCGATAAAAACTATCAGAAGTCTTAAAAGCACAGCCTGTGATGAAAGAAAATGAGAGAGGGTTTATTTAGCTTGGAGAAGAAAAGACTGGGGGAAATGTGATGGTCTTCAATTATATTGAAAGTCACTTCAAAGAGAGAGAGGGACGAGCCTTTGTTTGCATCATTCTTCCTGGTTTTTGAACGTAGCCTAGCTAGGTCACATAGATTTATATTATTTCTGGGGTGCTATGAAGTTATTTGTTGTGTGTTGGTCCCTGAGCTAGTAGACTGATTGGAGAGTGCTGTAGGAAAGTACTGTAGCTGTATTCATAAGGTGTATGTTCAGGTGTGTCACAGTCATTTTCTGGAAAAATCCCTTTGCCCAGGATTTCTCTCCTGGGAAGCTGAGAAGCCTCAGAAAAAGGAAAACAATAATTATCTCATTGCTTCACCTGTGTTTTGCTCCTTTGTAATGTATTTGGGGATTGTTTATCCAACCAACAGGTTGATTGGTTGGTTTCATGTGAATTGTTTTGACTTATTGGCCAATCAAGGGCAAGCTGTGTCGGGGCTCTGGAAAGAGTCACGAGTTTTTATTATCTTTTTAGCCTTCTGTAAGTATTCTGTCTGTATTCTTTAGTTTAGTGTAGTATTCTTTATATAATATAGTATATTAAAATAATAAATTAGCCTTCTGAGCACATGGAGTCAAATTCATCATTCCTTCCTCTGTCTGGGGAACCCCAAAAGTACAATACAGGTGAAAGTTCCCAGCTTGTCCAGCTTGTTCTAGAACACATTTGATGGCTGTTGGAGACATGGCAAAAATTGCTGCTGAAATTTTGCACAGCTGATTAGTAGTAATCATCTTTATTCCTAAAATAAAGAATGAGGTAGCAGAGGGGGACTGATAACCTTTGCCAAGAGCTGGGTGAGGAAAATCTTCCTGTTGGGAGCTCCCCTCTGATACTTTTCCTCAGGTTCTAGGAGGTAGAAGCATATGTGTCTCCTTTAGCCTGCTGGCCCTCATTCAGTGATCTAAGAGTTTTTATTCTGGTTAAAAATTCTAAGACAGTAGGTAAATTACAGAACCCTGTAGGACTTACACCCTGCCTCTCTGTTTACTGCTATTTCTCCTTATGAACCTTGAGGGTCTGTCCAGGTCTAGAGCAAATTTGGGGGAGAATTCCCCACAGGAGCTCCGGTGGGAAAACATATCCAAATCAGCCCCTGCCCCCAACTGGTCCGGGAGAAAAAAAATACCTCCTTGGAGAAAGGTGGAAAAAACCTTTTAAACAATAAAACCGAAACAATATCAAACAATAAAATCCCTTGCCACTCCAAAAGAGATGACAAACTGAGGAAGTCCCTCCCTGGGTTGCAGCTCAGCTCACTCAGTCTCTGGTGAGTCCCTCAGTGCTGGAATTGTCGCAGGCCTGGCCCGGTGGGCGTCAGGTGCAGCTGCCAGTGCTCTCCTGGGTGCTCAGTCCAGAGCAGTTTCAAGACGTCCAAAGAAAAGGAAAAAAAACAGTCCAGGGAACTTCTTTGCCTCAGCTAGCTAACACTAACTAAAAAGCAAAAGAAGAACTCTGTCCCGCTGTCTGTCTGCAGACAACAGAGTCAGGAGCAGGAATGTGGAGGAGTGGAGTACAGTGTCTGAAAACAAACTGCGCGCTTTTTCTCTCCCCCCCTTCACTCTCTGGAACACTCTTAAAGGTGCAAAACTTATTATTCAACATAAACAGAATGAGATGATTGGGGATAAAAGCATCATATAGTCAACCCAGGACAGGGTCCCAGAGTTAGCAGCCAAATAACTACAATAGCATGTTCAAAGTTAGCAGGGTTGAGGTTTTTTAATTTGGTTTTTGACACTTTTTTATTGTTGTTTGGTTTGGGGGTTTTTTTTTGGCTTGTTTTTATTTTTTTTGAAAGTCATATATTTTTAAATGCATATTCTGAATGTTCTGATAGAGCTTCAGCAATTTTTTTTTCAACCCAGCATCTATTTCCAAAGTATCTGCACTCTGAAATCTGCAATCACCATCATGTTGCCCATGTATTTAACCCAGTAGGGCTTCTCACTGATTAGTCATTTTGTAGATGTCCAGCATCATGCCAGAGTTAGAGACCTACAGGGTTTAGGGGAAGCCTTCCCTTACTAGATATATTTACAGAAAGGCTCACTGCTTCTTTCTTAAAATCCCAAATAATTTCCATGCAGTGCAAAGGTTGCAATTCTGTATATATATTGTAGGCAATTTTAGTGTTCAGACACCTGCCATAGATTCAGGTATGGTTTCCCAGCAAGCTTAAGACCATGCTGCAGCTCAAAATAATGGTCCTACCTGCAATATATTGATGAGTTTTCATGTGGGTCATCTGGTTGTTCTGAGTTGGCCCCTGGCTGGATGAGTGCTAAAGGCAACAGAAAGGCAGGAGTAGGCATGGAGGGAGGAGCTGGTGTCACCTTTGGAGGACAGAATCCATGGCTTGTCACGGTGGCTCAGTGTGAAACTTCAGGCTCAGGACCAGGCTTAGGTCAGACAGCAGGATCTTTGCCAGTATTATGTGTTTTCACCAGTTTCTGCCTTGCACTGGCTGTGCCGTTTGTCCCATTTACCTAACACGTTGTGAATTGTTTCTTTCATAAGATCATGGGAACTTGTCTCCCTCATATTTTTCAAATTCCCGTTACCTAGGCTAAATGAGTGAATGCCTCTACTGTCTTTCTTCTCTTTTGTCTTGCTTTTGGATTGACTTCTCTGTCAGACTTGAACAATTATGTTGTTTTCCAGCAGTGTATTCTCTTTGCCCTTTCTAATCCTCATGTACTGTGACATTCCATATTGATTGAAGAGCTCTCAAATTGTCTTCTCTATCATCATAGCAGGAAACTTTTTCTTGCTTTTGCATTTAACAGTTGTTAGAGTAGAGCATTAAGTAATAGGCAAGAGTGATGGATCATCTCTAGCTTCGTGCAAACTGTGTCTACTCACGGATGTTTTAGAAACTGTCTTGAGCTGGATTTTCTGATTGTCTCTGCTGACAGGAATCATGTTAATTATGAGTGACTCTAAGCAATAAGGTTCCACAGGTATCTATTGTCACACTGGGCAATTAAGAAATCACCCAAAACAGAAGTAACTAGAGGACATGAGAGACAGTTTATTTATTTGTGAGTTGCTATTTCAATAATTTTCTTATTGTGTATACAGTTACAGCAAACAAGCGACTGCCTGTGCACAGCTAAAGAGGACAGCTTTAGTGTCTGCTGCACTGTAACTCCATGAACACACACACGTGAGCTAAGCCAGTCTTGGACAGAGTGAATCTTGTATCCCTGTCCCCAGGCAGCAACTCACACTCTCAAGTGTCTACACATGGGGTGAAATGGATGGAAGATGCATCCCTTGAGAAGTGACTTGAGCAAAACAAAGGCAAAATCGATTTTTCCGCTGGGTAAGTTCCTCAGTCCTGTTTCTTGCGAAACTGAAAAACACATCTGTGCCTGCCAAAAGGAAGTGGAGACACGGGGTGGGAGAGAGAGTGGACCCATGAGATGAGGGACTACCTGTCTCAGAGGCAGAGCCAGCTGATCCTAAAACAAGCATTTGTTGAATTATGAATTAAGGCAAGTGATGACAAATGTGTTTAAGATGTCCTAAGCAACCTCTGGACAGCAGCCCCATCTTTCAGGCAAGTTATTGTAATTCCAAAGTCTTTCAGCTGCTGCTTGTGCAGCTGAAAAAACCAGGGTTTAGATGGGGATTGGGGTTTGAAACCAGTTTGAAAACTGTTTGCCCTGGGAGCTCCTAAATGTCTACCCTTATAAAGAAGGGAGCAGGACCAGGCTGGTAGTGGTGGGAAGAAGGTGGGAGTTGTTTAGTTCGGCATTGGAACTAGAGAAAGGGATCAGCGAACTGAAGGAAACATGCCCTTGTTCATAAGAGAAGGGCAGTTATTGTTATAAACACTTATTTTTTAACAATTGGCCAAAAATTCTGTCTCTTTAAATGAAAAGATTTCTTTTTCCAGTGGGAAAGCCAAACATTCATTCATATGTTCTGAGTCTGTTTCATAACTCACATTTTCAGTCACTGGGTATGTCTTTTTACTATTTTTGATTTTCTTCTGTAGCTGCTGTGTTTCTCTTAACTCTCTATACTTAGTCATGTATGGGTCTATTTTTTTTCTATTTTTTTCCTACTTTATTTTATTCACTGGAGCATATGATCTATTCTGTTTCATCCTTGCAGTAGAATGATTAGATTCTCTTAGAGGGTGAAAAAAAACCCTGTGAAAAAACCAAAAAAGCTATGATTTGGGAAGTAAGGTCTATGCTGTAACATTTGGCTCTTTACATCTGTGAAATTCTCATCGCTAGTAGTGGACATACTGTTACATAGTGGAAGAAATACATTGGAATAAAGATCAGATAAAAGAATAATGCCCTAATTACTGTTCTCAGTCAGTGCTTCTCTATAGCAGGCAATGCAACTGGTATTGTTTTTTCTAGGAGGATGAGCCACCTTTGCTTTCCATGGTGGTATTGATGTTGGCACTGTAATGACTTGCCATATGACCATTTGCCTTGCAGTGGTAGAAAAATAATTAGGGCTGAGACTTCCTGGACCCCAGGCCTTGATTTAAACTTCTCCATCTTTGAGCATATTTCTAGTCTGTCTTGGAGTTATCTTGTTTACCTATTGAGGCAGCTGGTTAGAATGCCAGAATGTGAATGCTGGGAGTAATGGGGAATGTTTACTGTCCAATGGGATACAAGTTAGTGCCTTTATCAACGTACTTACACTTGTTAACCAGAAAGTGATTTTTCTTTGAACACCCTCTGTGGGAGATTGGTTTTTAGATACTGCATAATTCTGGTCAGCTGAGCAGTTTCCTGTAACAGTGAAGAAGCCAAAATCAGCTTCCATTCTACTGACACCATTCAGTGTGGATTCATCATGTAACACACTCTTGCCTATCATGAGACCTATCCCTGCAAAATAGATGTCTGGTGTAACCATATACTTACTGCTTTGAGCTGCACAGAGCTGGTGTCACACTCTGAAGTCATCATTATTTTCAGAAGGCTTTGCTAATTCCATCTGCCTAACTTCTCAAAAATAGCCTTACATTAACAATGTTAGAGTAGGCATTTTACGTTGAAATAAATTCATATATTAGCATTTTTGTTCCTCAAATAAATGACTACCATGATGAGCAATAGACAGTGCACTTATTTTAGAGAGGATAGTCTTAGTTTCAAATTATTTACCAAAATCTTTGTTTCTGTCAGTATCAGATACTCTTTAAGTAGTAAATGAATGCTGAGTAGATCTAAAGAAAAGCCTGTCAAGTGATCAGTAATTGAATTCAAAATTTAATCAAGAGCAAGACTCCAACAAAAAATGAAGTCCTCCTTCATTTGTCAGCCTTTATAATTGAGACTGAAGCAGAGTTATAAATTAGCTTTTTCCTCTGGTGGGAGCTATTCATGGCAGTAAGTTTTTGTGACAGTATGGCATTGTCCCTGCTATTGAATTTTTTTCATGCTCAGTTACTCAGACTTCTTGTGCTGCTGATTTTAATTCCACAAGGAGGTACAACAGCATAGGAAGTTGTCTGTGCTGGCACAATGGGAAATGTTTTATGAATGGATTATGACAAAGATGCACTTTTATGGCCACTAGAGAGGCTATGAAATTAACAACTGATCACCTCACTTTTCGATTAGTCCGCACCATGACAGGAATATTCCTGCTCAGCTTTGCTGATGAGGGAAGACTCAGCTACTGGGAGAGATTATTCCATCAGATCCTATCTTCATGACCTGCTAATTCTGTATTTAACCTGGGTTTTCCACTGCCATGTGGGATATAGTGTTGAATCTAAAGCAGCTGTCAGAGGCACACATGAAAGTTCGGTCATGACTGCCTTGGTGGCTTTTTATCAGCTTTTAGTGCCAGGTGTCCTCACTGAAGGCATGCACTCACACAAAGCAATAATGAGTCTTTTAACACCTGCCTTTAAGCCTCTGGGCACTCATTCCAATACACTACTTACCTGCGCTGGCTCACTCTTTGCATCATTGGCCTGAAAAAAGAGACATAAGAGCTTGGTGTCTAGTATCCCAACCTGCCTACAGTCTTCTAATTTTAATTTATCTCTACGTTTTAAGTAGCAGAGCAGTGAGGCCTCAAAAATCCAAAAATCTTCATACAAATCACTTGACTGTAGGAGCACATCAAATGCCTGGTGTCAGTCTGAACAGAAGAGAGGAAAACCTGCTCTTTAGTAATGAAGAGGAACACTGAACATCAAGCTGATGCTGTTTTACCAAAGGATTGGGGATTCTGAAGATCAGTGTAGAAGCCGCTTTAAGATAAAGAGACCTGAGCAGGTAGTAGCTGGAAATACAATGGGAAAAAATCCAGCGATGAAATGGAATTCTCTCTTCTTCTCTGGGTGCATGGGGCAAAGGTAAAGGTATCCATTTTGAGCATGACATTGTCAAAGACCAGTCCACTCCAAAGAACACAGAGAAAGACTGTGGGAGGTAAGTGCCCTTCCCCTGCCTTGGAAAAAACTCAACTTTTATATACAAGATGTATGTCATGCAAAGACTATGACCAGCACAGATTAGGATTCGATCTCTCAGGACAAAAAGATGGAGGCAATTGTGTTTATTCCTGTTTCAAAGGACAGTTTCAAACCGAAGGTGTTTGCCAGATTCTGCACCTGGGATGGGGCATCCCTGGATGTATGGAAAGACTGGGAATGAGAAGCTGGTGAGCAGAGCTGCAGAAAGGGATCCGGGGATCCTGGTGGATGGCAAGCTGAACATGCAGTGCCCTGGCAGCCAGCAGGCACCAGACAGCCTGGGGTGTCCTGGGGGAATCAGGCACAGCATCACCAGCCAGGCAAGGGAGGGGATTGTCCCCTCTGCTCTGCACTGGGGTGGCCTCAATCGAGTGCTGGGGGCAGTTCTGGGTGCCACAATATAAATAATATTGGAATATATACATATTGGAGAGTGTTCAAAGGAGAACTATGGCTCTCCATGGAATGGTGAAGGGCCTTTAGGGGAAGCTGTGTGAGGAGAAACTGAGGTCACTTGTTCTGTTCAGCCTAGAGAGGAGGAGACCTCATCACAGCCCACAACTTCCTGACAAGGGGAAGTGGAGGGGCAGACAGGGCTCTTTTCACTCTCATGACCAGTGACAGCACTTGAGGAAACAGCAGAAGGCTGAGTCAGGGGAGGTTTAGTTTCAATATTTGAAAAAGGTTCTTCACCCAGAGGGTGGTTGGACTGGACACTGGAAAAGGCTTCTCAGGGAAATGGTGAAAGCACCAACTTCAGTTCACAAAGGGCTTGGACAACAGTCTCAGGCACCTGGTGTGACTCTTGGGGATATCCTGGGCAGGGCCAGGAGCTGGACTTCAGTGATCCTTGTAGGTCCCTTCCAGTGCAGGATACTTGATGATTGTATGATCTTGAAGGTTTGCCTTCAGTGTTCTGTTTGGAAGCCTAACTATTGCTCATTTGCCAATGGTTCTTCCATTTTCTTCCTTCATCCTGATCACATTGCTGAGACTGTTTGGCTTAGTTATGAGGTGGCAAAGAAGGCAAGTAACATTTTATTGTTGGATAGATTTTCCACATGACCACAGCTCTCAGTTGGTAGAGTGGGTCTGCTGGAATTGTATAGGCTACTTCTCTGAACTAATTTCTGGGGTCCCTATTTGCTTCATGCACTTCAAAATAGCTTGCAAATAGGAAAAAATGAGGAAATCTAGCACTTTGCAGCAGGTGAATTAGTTGGCCTATTCAAAATTGGAAGCCTTTATATGCCAACTTAAAACACTGTGTCCACCTCTTCATCAAATCTAAATTTCCAGATGCCTGCATGCTTCCCTACCTGTTCAAATCACTTGCCTGTTTGCACCGCCTGTAGGTCCTCAAATATCAGGCTGTTGTCTAGCTGACTTAATTTCTTTGTGGAGAGGAACAAGATAGGATTTTCCACTTGCTTAGACACCCAGACAGTGATTCTGCTGTAAGAAGAGCATCTCTGGTGTCCCTCTGTAGTTTGCAGTGTCTGTCTGTCACTTAGCTCCTTCAGTTCAGGATAAGTTTTGGTGGTACAAATGGAACCTCACACATTTTAAATTGCTTTTGTCTTTCTTTGATTTTGGTATGTAAGGGTCAGATATCATAGTACAGTACAGCAGATTTTAAGGTCACCATCACATGTCAAAGCCAGTTTCTTTAATTTCTCCCTCTCTTCTCTTCCTACTCTTCCTCCTGTCATGAACTGCACAATTCTCCCCTTTTCTTTCTTGGCAGTCCTCTTGCCCTTGGTAGGCCAGTTCATCTCACTGAACACGCAAACCCCCTCATTCAACACGAGCAAGTACATATTCTTCTGAGGCTTTAGTGAACCGGAGCAGCTCAAGCTGTGAAGCCACACAAGTGATGGAACAGGAATGCATAGAAAGGAATGGTGGAGGAGGCAGCCCACTCCTTGTAGCAGCAAGATCTGGCCAGCTGCAAAGTGAAACCTTACCTGAATGGAAGCCTGCAGAAGTCTGAGAAGGGCACTGCATAGCCACTGCTGCTATGTCTTCTATTAATTCACCTCCCCACCTCCTTTACTCCAACAACTGTTTTGAATAATCAGAAGTTAATTTTAACTCCAAATTGCTTCCCTGAGGATAAGTCCCTCTAAGAATAATTCCCAGCAGACAGAAGATTAATGGCAGAATGAATAAACAACAGGAGCCGGTGAACCTCAAAAAGAACAAAGATGGGACTAATGTGTCTCCTAATCCCTAGGACTGGGTCCTTCTATTATATTTGCACATACTTTGACCAAGTTAGGCAGCTACTTTTTTAACCTCAAGGGTTTCCAGTGCACATGGAAAAAAAGGAGACTATTTATTTTTGTATCATGCATATAAGTATTGTATCTGTATACAAAGCAGCAACACCACTGCCCCTTGCACAGCCCAAGCATATGACTTTATCCTACTTTGCAGCTACTCTGAGTGTATTAGAAAAATTGTATTCCCTACCATCTTTGCTCTGGCAGCTGTGTGGCTTGTTGGAGCTCTGTACAGCATGGGTAGGTGTGAAGCATGACAGATGTGGGTTTGGGAGTGTGACCATACTGTGGAAGGGTAGGCTGCCGTGTGTGGATAACTCTGATTAATTACCTCTGGCATTGAAGAAAGGGTTTTTGCTTTGTGTCTCATGCACTGCACTGCACTTGTGTGCTGTCCTGGTACATTATTTTTCTGCCTGACAATTGGTGCTGGGAGAATAAAGCATTTGTGTAGTTACTATGCTGTGAACTTAGTGACTCTTTGTGGTGAGCTACCAAAGGGATGAGTACAGGCAAAGTCAACCTTCCATACAGAGGTCATTCTTGCAGTCTGGAAGTGGGGGAAGAGGTATGTGATTTGAAGATGTTTGTACTGTAATGTGTCCCTGACACACTGCTGAGGTCCTTGGTGTTTCTGTAAGCAGATAAGCTTCAACGCATTCATGTAGCAAAACAAAAACTGCTCGTTTCAGTTAAAGTCAGCTGCATTTTATGATCTTGTATAGCACTACTCTGCTTCCAGCCCAATGCCCTTGGAGGATATTGCTGTAGGCATATTTTAACTGCAGGCATCTCTCCTCCACTAGATTCTCAGCAGATGGGGATTAGGATGCAGTACTTGGCTGAAGCTGTCCTGCTGACAGATCACAGTGACCTTGCTGTGACTTCTGCTCTGATCTCACTGGCACTGCTGGAATTTGACACACTAGAACATGAGATACTGGCTCCATTATGCCACTAATTGGTGTCCAGAGCATTGTGTTCCTGCCTCCTTCACCATCTGATGTAGGTGGCAGATAGTTCTAATTTATCTTTGCCATGTGATTTAGAAGGCTTAAGTCTCTATCATCAGCTAGTTGATGACCTTATCCTTTCATGTGGCTCTCTTTATCATATGCAGGTGTAGAGCTTGACACAGGCTTGTACTGTAAGCATGCTTGGTCTCCTTATTGCTGGGTCTTCTTCTGGAATGAAACGAATTTTTTTTTTTATATTTTTGAGCATTGATAAAACACAAATATTTTTCTCATGCATCTCTAGATTTATATCTTAAAATATTTTCTCTATTTTTCAAATGTACAGCAATATAATAGTTTATTTCTGCAAGATTATTTATTTTTGGACTGCATAGCCTGATTTTATTTTTATCTAGCAGTGTTGTGGAAGGTAAGACATAGGAAAGATTCATATTCTTAACCAAAATACTTCAGAGCTTGCTTTGAAGGATGGTTTTTTATCTTTATAATTATTTATTTTGTCCAAAAATAAGAACACTGGATAAAAATATCAACAAACTGAAACAGAAAGCATCTCCACATGGCTTGATGTCTACAGCACCTTTTTTCCTCATGGAAAAAAGAAGGCAGTAGTTTTCCAAAGTCCAGTTTTGTCAGTCCTACAAGTTGGAATTTCATGCCGTTAACTTAATCATTAAGGAGGTTTATGACCGTGAAGAATATGACTTGCAAATGCATTGGTATCAAGGGGGGACAAATGACAAATCTGGCCCAGAGGGAGCACAGCAAGTAGTTGTTAGCAGAAAATTACCTGACACAATTAACAGAAAAATAAGTTGTGGATTTAATTACTGCAGCTCTGCCAGATGAAAGTAAAAGCTATTTATTTCTGTCACTGGTACCAATGGTTAAATCTGCCAGGGACACGAGCATTGTCAAAGTGGCTTTTACCTTGCAGGATCCTGACTCCCCAGGTGGAACTCACAACCTGCTGTTATACCCTGTAGCTCCATGGCACCCCATTGAAAAGCAAGTGTCTCAGTAAAATAAAAAGCAGTCTGCAACTACCTAAAACATCATACATGAAATGCTGAATTACATAGCAAGTCTGAACCCTACTTCTTTTTCTTGGTTTATCCCAGGCTGTGTGAGTATGCCTATGAGAATGCTAAGAGAATGCTAAATGAGAATATCCTCTTTTTAGGTGCTTAAGTGTGCCCTTTAGTAATGGGATGGATGACGAGTGTTGCCTAAAAGTTAAGGCATGGGTAGGCTGTGGATGATGGGGGAAACTCCCTTCTGATGAGGCTCTTCCTCGTCCTCAATTCAATTCAAAAGGTATGACTGTTCATACCTTTTACACTAGGTTGCCCGCTTGACACAGCCCTCCATCTGAAGGGTCTGAATTCTTGTGTGGACACACGAATTTCCAAATCTCAGAAGCAGGGTAAGTGATAGGAGAGCTTGCAGGACAGCAGAGCGACTGTCAGCATAGGCATGAAGGCAACTCACATCCCTGAACTGGTTTATTGTAACGGTGCCAGGTTTGTCCTTTCTCTGAACAGGTAGTAGGTGGCAAAGTATAGAAGAGAACTTCTGATAATATTGACCAGGTGAATTAAAGACTTGTAAACTATACTAATGAGGCTACTCCAGAATGGAGGTTAAGAAGGAATGCTCAAAGAGTTTAATGCACAGAACTTGTAAAAGGCCAAGCTCTCTCTTTTACACTTTCATCTCACAGATTATTTTTAACTAGCCTACAAAACCTGACAAGCAGATCTGAACAAGCAGATAACTTTTATTGAGAAACACTGAAGATTGATTTCCTGAGTTTTATTGGCTCCCTTTTTGAGTACAGGTGCATAAAACTGAAGGTGGTATTTATTTCTTCAATAAAGACATGGCAGAGATCTGCTCATAAAAATGAGCAGATCTCTTTTCCTTGACCTTAGTAACATGACCTACATTGGGGGTATAAAGTCCTTCATCAGAGCTTATCATCTGTTGAATACTGCACTTACAGTTCACAATGCTTTTCTCTAGTGGTCATACAGCTGAATGGAAAGCTTTAGGCAACTACATTGAATAATGATAAACTACTGCTCAGTAGTTTGGTGACTTAAGGAAGAGTTGTACATGCATTTTAGCTACTTGTTTTTCTTAGATTTAGGTGATAGAAGATCAATTTCCTAGATGAGGTTGAAGAGCATGTCAATCACTTTGCTGTTTGTTAAAACAACTAGGTGTTTTATGAGTTTGTTATTGTTGCTTCTTGAAACAAACTTTTATAGTTTTTTATAGTCTACATTTCCCTTGTGTCCAAGCTCTTTTTAAGTAACTGTTAATGTCTCATAGCATTTTCCTTGGCATTTCCCATGTCATTGTAAGTATTTGTAACATAGAAGAGAGAGAGGTTTTGATTTTTTGTTTGTTTTACAAAGAACGAGTCTTAGTCAAAATACAATTGCCTAAATCATTATAAATTGAAGAATTCTTTACTAGACAGTCATACACGGCAGTGTGCAGTGGTGTATCAGGGTGCCACATTCAAACCTACCAGCACAAGATGGCCTGATTTATTTTCTTGGGTGTTGGTTAGACTTCTTTTCAAGAGGTTAGACTTCCTAGAGAGTGGGACCTTAGGCTGTGGTTCCACAATATGAGGCATTTTGTGGCAGTGACAGATAATAGGTTTTCTGCTTCCTTCTTCTTGCCTCCATGTACTCTTTCCTTCCCCTGCACTGCAAGGAGCTAGCTCATCAGTCAGCCAGTGTAGAAAGCATGAGCCAGATCAAGGAACTAATCCATTGTGAAAATTAACCTTTGCTTTGTTTTTAACTCTGGCTCTTTTGTGGAGTTCACAGTAGGGCTTCAGGAGTGATGGTGCAGGTGCGGTGTTTCACAATGAAGTTGTGAAGATCCTGCTTGACCTTCAATGGGAGATATAGATGGAACTCTAGGATGGGACATTTTTGCTGAAAATTGGTCACTGTGAAACTATGCTCTCAAATTTTCCATCTTCCCTAGCAAGAGCAGAGCCCTTTTCTTGCTTCCTTGCTGCCTCCTTGGGCTTACATGAAAGACACCCTGCACAATTACTCTTTAACCATCTTTTTTCAATAAGGCCACTTTGAGAGCATTCTAGGTTCATACTGTGCAGAGGTTAAAGTGTTTTTTATTCCACTATTATACCACTAAGGTATTGAAAGCACACTGGTTATTCCCTACTTCCTATCTTCAGGTGTTGCTGAAACAGTCATTTTTATTGAATTGCTTAAGCATAGCATGGTCAAAGGTTGGCAAAGTTGTAAAACCACAAGTGGCTAAAAATTCTCCAACCTAAAGACATGTTTGAGGAGTGATAAACCTATCATCAATAGCTTTGCATGTGGAATGACAGACTCTGTTAATCATTGTAAATATTCTGATCTGAAGAGTTCAGATACTGTCACTAAGGAGTGGTCCGGTTAGGATGAGGAAACTGCCCTGCTTCAGAGGACTGATGCCAAACTCTCAAGGTACAACCAGCTAGCCTGCACTGCTGGGGTGTGGGCCCTTTCCTGCACCCTTATGAGGAGAGCAAACCAAAGGTTGTCCTGTTCAATGTTTAAATTGGAGTTTCCACAGACCCAATCATAATCCTACAATCCAGGGGAGAATCTTTCACCGCTGTATGGATTGTGAATTCCTCCCAGCCTTGGTACTATGACTGTTCCTGCCCAATAGATCCCTTCCTGGATCACATGGGGTAACAAACCTGAGCCGAGTTATGGGTGGGCACATGATCCCATTCCTGTTGAATGCATTCTGGTGTGGATATTGGCTTTGTGTGTTCAGTCACACTTTAGAGGAGCTGTGCAAAGATGGGCAGTAGTTGATCTAGCATAAAATCTGCCAGGTCAAAATAAATCCAACAAAAATTCTCTAATTTCATTTGAACTGGCAGAGTGAATTTATACTGGATGAGTGCGTAATGTTCCGTGACTGTGGCACTTCTGGGTCTGTTTTCTGTGGCCTTAGAGGAGAGTTTACCATGTTGTTGAAGGTTTGTAGACCAGAAAAAGTGGGGCTGGGTGCATTTAGGGCAAGGAATAGTGAGGACATTTCTCTGGTAGGTGCAGAGGATCTGGTTTTGGAGCTGGTAATCAGGGAGCTTCATGAATACTACGCTGTCAGTAAAGATAGGGAGGAAGGGATGTCTGGATTCAAAAAGGCAGCCTTCTTCTTAATGAATGGAAGTAGAATGTGGGTCTGTCTCATATTACAGACTTGTCCCAGAGTAACTCCCCAAAGGGATAAAAAAGGTACTGCTTTAAACACCCTACTTCATTGGTTTTATCAGGGGAGGGGTGATGCAGCCAGTGACTGTTACTTGAGTAAAGAGGTGTGTACATCCATGTGTACAAACACAGACAAAACCATGTCACTGTCTGAGAAACTTGAATTGTCTATGTCCAGATGGGTGTGATCTGTGCTTCGAAGGTTCAAACTGGAAGTACTACTAAGAAATACAGTTTAATTACTGTCCTTGGAGCCTGGTTCTCACTCAGCACTGCCTGGTATCAACTGCTATCTGCTGCCTACCATTCCCTGATCCCTAAAAATAGACAGAGATAGAGGCAATATAAACTGAAACCATAAAAAGACTGGATCGATTTTTTTTTTTTTTTTCTTTCCAAGGGAAAAAGGAGGTGGAGCTTAAAAGGCAGATGTAGGCATGGGGAGTTTGGCTTGTTACCTTTAGAGAAAAACGTTGTCAAATATTTACTCAGAACCTAGAGATTCCGAGATATGTTTAGCTAGGAAGGAAGATAAATTAAAAAAATAAAGCCAGGAATAACTGTTTTAAGTAGGCTAGGTATATCTCAAAATGACTCAACTTTGCTGAGAAGTGTTGCAATCTCCAGGCTGTCCTACCCCACCCTCCTTGCAGGTGAATGCTCTCGGGAGCAAGGATTTGAGAAACTGCTTTGCTGGATAAGCAAGGAGCAGCTTGGCTGAGAAAATATTATTTCTAATGCTGCATTTGTAACCTTGATAAGATCTCCATGGCAACAGAAGTTGCTGAATAGAGTTGGTCATGACATTTTGACAGAAGTGTTCCACTAGAAAATGCTATTTTAATGCAAAAGTGTTGGGGAGAAGGATTTGATTTTGACAATATTTTGGTCCAAAAAAAAAGGGAAAAATCTGAAAAATGTCATGGAGAGAAGAGGTTTTTCTCTTTTTTTCAGCATGCTGTCTTTCCTCCTGGGACCTTTCATGTCAGGAAAAAAGACAAACATATTTTCCTTTTCTATTTTGGGATTAGTGGTTGAATTCCCACTTTGTCTTTTCTTTTTGACTCTTTATTTTAATGCTATTCTTAAAGGCTCTAATCAAAACAGGAGATAAGAGAAGCCACAAATCTTCAAATATCCAAAGTATCTACTTTAGAAAAGAGAAATTTTGAGATAAAGCAAAATAATACACTGGAAGAGTGTACTATAATTACTTTCTCATTTTGTTTTTAGTAGTTAATTTTATACCGCATAGCCTAAAATCTCAGATTAGAACTGTTTTCTTTATTTATCTTCATCCCTTCTCTGGTCCCTGAACTCCTGATGTAATGGTGGCCAGAGACATGTCACTGTATATCATATCCTCTCACTAACAGTATTAGCTTCACAGAGGAAAGTCTTGGGACCTGCAAGTGCCAACCTCGTAATTTGTCTCTTTTCCCAGGGATGGCCACTCATGAAACTAGTGCAGAAAATGGTATGGGTAATAAGTGTCTCTGCAGAGGCAGTTTTCACTTGTTCTGCTTCATCACTCCTTTGCTCATTCAGTATTAAGAGTACAATAAAATGAAACATTCTTTGTGGTCAGAATAGACATAGAAATAGGCACCATCTTCAGTAAGAATGTTATTTCTAAGAGTTTCCCATGGGATTGTTGGAAATATATTTGGCAATCAAGATCTTTAGTCAAATGTGCTGATAAATTCTGTGGCTTTACTGCCTGCTATCCCTAGCAGCCATTTCAGTACCACCTCTCCTCCCACTGCTCTGTTGCTGAGGTTACTGGAGGCTACCCTTGGGCTGCCCCCACACTTGCTGCATCTCCCTGAGAATTGTCTTTTCCAGGATTTCACAGTTGAACATGGGACGTTACCCTGCAGGGCCAGGGCATGCCTTCATTCCTGGTCTAGTGCCAGGTGAGTTTGCCCTTGTCTCACAAGTCCAGTGAGGTGTTGCAGGGATGGACTGGTCTTCCCCCACAGCAGTGGCCTGGTTTTCAGGCTTGTACTGGCTCAGCCAGCCACACCAGGTGTCCCCAGCTGGAACCTTCTGGCAGTGCTACAGATGTGTCAAAGTGGTGCACACAATAAAATTCAGCCTGCCATCTTTATCTGTGAGAGGATGGGAAGCAGATATTCTGGCAGTTGTCAGACACCCCTACATTTCCTCCTGCACTTGCCCATTAGCCGGCACAGATCAGAAACCGCTGCTGCTACTGCCAAGAATGCACACTTCTCTTTCCAGGAGACAGCCATCACCATCACCACCAAGCTATGCGTATTTGCCTGCTGTGGACTCACCATGCAGGAATGTGCCATCTCACTGGAGGTGTTTGCACCACCTAAAATGTCCTGGGAAAGGTAATAGCATTGGTCAAATGAGGTACCTGGAGAAAGAGTTAACTTTCTAACTGGAATGGCCAAGGTGATCAAAAGGACAGAGGTGAGCAGAGAGAGAAATAGCTCAAGGTCACACAGCATGTTAGTAGCAGAGCTCCATCCTAATTTTCAGGCCTTTTTCCTATCGTCAGTCCTATTGTAGACTCGTGCTTTAGGTTCAATGGGCTTACGTCTGCTTTGGATACATATTTCCAGGAAAACATTGTCTCTACTTTCTTCAAACTGCATCACAGGTTTTACACTCGTTGTGGCCACTCAGCATCTTGACTCTGGTGTTAAAACTGGCAGAGGCAGATAAAACTCTCTTTGTCAGAGCTGACGGATGGAAAAAGGTGGAAAGCCAGCACTGAATGCCAACTCTGATAGGAGGCTGACGCAGAAGAGGCTGAGGAATCATATAGGATTTCTGCCCTGCTTATATCACAGGGAATGTTTTTTGTAGATGCTCAAACTGGCGTACATTGTGTTTTGGCACATGTTTGTCAGTGCCCTTATTTTGTAGCCTGGTGAAGGGCCACTGATGGATAGCACTCAAGAGAGTGCTTTTTATAGGTGTCAGTGTCCAACTCAGATGTAATTTCTGAAAGGAAAAGGTGCTTGGGGTTGGAGGGATCTGATGCACTGCCAAAGCATTTTGTAAAAGGTACTTTGTACTCTTCAAAAAGGGGAGGTATGTGGGAGATGAATGAGGAACATCAGCTCTCAAATTTAGAGTGAGCATTGACTCCTGTAAGGGAACAGTAGTTATAGAATGGAAGAACAAGAGAACAGGAATTTAATTGGGCATATGCCCTGTGTCCAGGAGAGGCAAGACTTGGGCAGTGCTTGTCTTACCTGGTGTTCTGGAGAATGATTTCTTGTCACAGCTTGACCAATTTCTTAGCTGGAGACTGAGTGTGTTGTAAGTGAACCCAAGTGTAGGCTGTCTATTACTCCTTAGCAGAATTCTCCTTTGTGGGACAGGGACCTCAGGCTGACAGTCACCCCACGTCAGGCTGTGCTCTAACCAATGGGCTGCTTTCCAATGAGGCCCAAACATCACGGGCGTAGCTAGGTGCTGGTAACAGGCTCCATCAACAGCTCCAGAATGAAGGAGTGATGACCCAGATCCAGGATTCATCCAGGGTATCCACCTGGGAACACAAGGAGATGAGGCCAGAGACAGGGTTGGAGAGAAGACTGCAGGATCCAAAGTCCAGGCAAGAGGCAGGGCTAGAGGCTGGCACTCCTGTTGCATCTCTAGCTCACGGATTGATGATTCTGGACTGAGTTGAAATGGAGTTCTATGCCCTGGGCAGGGTGGTGGGAGGGGCCCCAGGTGAGTTTCATCAACACCGGTAAGGAATCTTGTTGCACCTAGGACCCTGACAAAGAAGAAAAAGTGTGGTTTAGCTATAGGAGGCTGTGGGATTTGCATTCTCTGAACCTCAGAGAAGCAGAGGAGAGAATGATCAAAACAATTCTGATCTCATTTGCTGCTCCTGTGTTTGTGCACAAGTGAAATGCATTATGGAAGATTGTTTACCTGAAGGGATTTGGTAATTGGATTCTGGTGTGAATGTTTTGTTTTCTTGACCAATCTCTGCAAGTTGTGTCCTGATGGTTGGTCAGGTGTCACGAGATTTTTTGCAGTTGAGTTCTTGTTCAGTTTCAGTTTAGATGTAGTGTAATATAGTATATAATAATATGGTATAATAAAGTAATTAATTAGCCTTCTGATATCATGGACTCCTGCTTATCATTCTTCCCAGACTTTAGGGTCGCCTTGAAAATCTGATAGGAGGCTTCATATGCAGTGGCTGTCCAGGTTTACCAGAAAGAACAAGTCATTAAATGCTTTCTTCAGGAAAAGTATCTGGACCTCAGTGTGGCTGCTCTTTCTGGCCGCGGGGCTGAAGGATTTGCAGACTCTGACTTCATTCCCATATTTTTGGGAGTCAGGACATGTCAGTTCAACCATCTCCAGTTCTGAGTCTTCTGGCTGGCCTGTGTTCTGAGTAGCAGAGGTTCAGGCTTCCAGTTGAGTTATTTGGGGACAAGACAGCTGACAGGCAGAAAAACAAGCATAGTCAAGGGATTTATTAAACTCAGGCACTTCACTCTTTACATGTACTAAGGAGCTCTACATATCTCTGAAAGAACACAGGTCCATGAAGTACCTTTTGTGGAAGTCTGTGTCAGAGACAAATATAGAATCCATTTATTCTTGGATGTATTCAGCTGTGAAATGATCCCTTCTGTTCTGGAAGATATAAATCTACTTTACCACGTGCTTTACAATTTCTGCAGAAGAAGAAGCAAGCCTGAAGAGCCAACAGTGCTCTCTGGAAGGCATCTCTGTGTATGGTCTGGTATGCATCGAATGGGGTACAGGGTCTTTGCAAACCAATAGTAGGTATTCCTGCAGTACACATACTGAAAGTTCCTGAAAACTGTATTGTAAAGAAAAGGTATTCTGTTGCAGGGGGAATGAAGATAGGGTGATGCAAACAACTGCATGATTTCCTTGTTCCTTTCTGCAGTCTCAGACTTTTTTTTTCTGTGACAGGTTTCTTGTGTGCCATTTCACAGGGCTTTAGAGGAATAGAAAATGTTTCACAGTATATGCCCTGCTTAATGAGATTTTTAAACACTAAGAAGCATCTGCACCGAGATGGCAATTATATGGATCCCTGTGTGAGCTATCTGAAGCCTTTAGGTTAACTGGACATGGACCCACCCTTCCTGTGTGCCCTCCCCAGGGTGTAGGGAGTTTGTTTGTCTGTGTCATGTTTGCTACAGCAGAATTGTGAGATGCCTCCTCTGAAAGGGACCACATCTTGGAGGGCTTTGATCCCTCTGCCTTGTGTAGACAGCTTTTTTCTCTTCATTGACATTTTTACTCCTCCAAAATTCAATCATTAAGATTTCTGTCCCATGTCAGAATTTCTGTCCCATGCTACCCTCCTCCATGTCTCCTCCCATGTATGTGAGAAAAAGTTCTCTTATACCAGGCTATTCCCTGCTAAGCTTCAAACTTCTGTCTTCAAATATGGGGATATAAAAGCTCCCAGGAAAAAGTTAACTTTTGTTCTTTGACATGAGCAAAATGTGGGCAAGGCAGACTTTTATTTGGATTCATTTTTACACATTGTTGCTCCATTACAACTAATACTGCCTCAAAGCAGTTGTCCAGATGGAAAATTTAAGCTACAGAGATGGAGATCTGGTGAAGTATTCAGGACTAAAAAAAACCCCATAATTGAATGGGAATTGTGAGACAATGCTAATTATAGGTGTGGCAAACAGCTGTAACAACCAACATGGCAATTTCTGCTGTTTCTCTCAGTGTTTTGCAATTTAATACTCTTACACTATGTTGCCATTTTACAGCAACTGCACACTAGCAATTCACAACCAGGTAATGCTTGTAAACATCTGGAACAGAGATTATCCTAAAATGGGAAATAGAGGAAACACTTTTCCATGTGGCTGGGATGCTGTCTATGCCTGACCTCTCTAATGGATGGAATTTAGGGAAACCAATCATTAGAGGGAGGAGAGGAAGGAAACTCAGGGGAGAAGGTGGAGCAGGACAGAGTGCCAAAGTTTCAGAGCCAGCAGAATCAGTAAGTGAACAAAAGAAGGACCAAAGATTTACAGTAAGCAAGCAGCAGAGTCAGTGTGTGAATACAAACCAGTATCAGGATAAGTAATGACTATGATTTGAGATTAATAAAACCCACCAACAAACATGCTTGGTGGTTCTGTCCTGTTCAGAGAAGCTTCTATCTATCCCTGAAATTATGACAAGGAAGATCAGTTATTATTTTTGAATGATAATAAGTATTTTCCCTAGATAGAGGGCAGGTGGAGGAAGTTTATCCTTGAAGAACTGGACTGAGTCTATCCACAAAGTATTGAACTGAAATCTATGACTCCAACATAAAAAGAAAAAACTAATTTACATTTTTCTATCTTTGGATCTATTAGTGCATGAATTCTGCCAAGTATATTTGCTCAGCTCATCCCATCTGCCTCTACATTCTCTGTATGAAATCCACAAGAAGGTTCTGCAGGTTTTTCATGAGAAGAGACTTCAGAACTCAAAGATGTTGCATGCAGCAGCTCATAAACCTTAGTTATGCAAGTTTTAGGATGTGGCAACAGGTAGTAATTTAATATAACTTCATTGGTTTTAGTATAGTCCTGTAATCAGAGCAGTATTATCAGACTGACAGCATGAACAATAAAGACAGACATAGTTTTGTATCAATTGTCATTAACAGTTGTTCATTCACTTTAATGTCACAGAATATTCTGAGTTGGAAGGCACACACAGGGATCCTCAAGTCTGACTCTGAAGTGAACCCACACCCATGGCATTATTAGCACTATGCTCTAACCATCTGACCTAATCTCAACCCACTTCCAGATGTAGTAAAAATAGATTTCATTGCATCTGGATGGAGTAGATAGCATGACAAAAATTTGTGTGGATGTGCTGTATGACAGTCACTCTTTTAAGAGTTTCACAGTTCATCACAGTAGTAGGGTAAAGTGTTATTAGGAGTGGTTTCGGGAGAGGAGAGCAGAGGAGAGAGGAAAGGGAGGGGAAGGGAAAAGGGAAACAGTGATATATTGTAATGACAGTTACATTCCTTTCGGAAGCTACACTGAATTTTGTAGTTAATGTTTTTTCATGGCAAAAAATCACCAAGTTTCTCTTGAATATGAACTCTAAAAGTGATTTTAAAAATGTTCATATTCAGAGCAGAACAAGAAAAGAAATAAGAGAGGACTATGGAAGGGAATCCACCAGGTTATGGGGCAATGGTGGCCTTTGGGAGTCTTTAGCTGCCTCAAAAATGATGGAGTTATGCTTATAACTGGAGAAAACACACAATTTAGAGCAGAAGTTTCTATGTCTCTCTTCATTAAAAAAAGATAAATTTAATCATGGTGAAGAGCTATGCATTATAACACTATTTTTGGAATATGCCAAACAGGAATGTCTTACAAATCTGAAAGGGTTCTGAGCAGTGGAGATCTTGGAAAGGGACAATACACAATTGGTTTGACTGCAGTCTTACAAGAGCCTTTTGCTGGTTGTGGTGTAATTCTTGCTCTGATGTTAAACCATGTTTAAAACCCTGCTTGCACATAGCATTGATTTTCAGTTCCAGGAAAAGAAGTTAAATCATCTTCTATGATTCTGGAAAAAAAAATCTGATATTTAGATTGGCTGAGCAAATGGAGATATTTTAAAAATGGTTTCAATAACTTTCTGTAAGATAACAGTTTGTTTTCAACTGATAAAGCTGGGTAATTAGTTTTGACTGAAATCAGAATTATAGAGCTGAAAACTGTTGTTTAATTAACATTCTTCCACATCTGGAACTTTCATAAGACAGTAAATAGTTCTGATTCTTCCTGAAGAAATAATGGCTGAATACCTGTAAAATCCATTATGTAATAATAGAAGTGCTGCTAGCATTACATTAGCAATTTTGAGGAGCTGGCTTTGCCAGCCCTTTTTGGACTTTCTTGGGAACTTTTGATCTCAGGCATCTCCAACTGTAAATGTTTTGTATGCTTTTCCTCCCACAGTAAGTTGTAGTGGCTTCACTGAAATAAATTAAGTGCCATTTTGAAGTGAAGGGCCTTCTATTCCTAAAATATTTGATTTTTGCAGAGCTTTGGACAGATTGTCCAGTATGTTCAGTGAGTTCTGATATTTTTTTCCTACTTCAGACATATATAAAGAACTTACATTTCCTCCTTTACAGCTTAAGATGCATCAAGATATTTCTCTGTAAGTGAAGAGCACACACCCCTTTTCTGTGGACTGTGCTCCTGATTTGACAAAGAACAAAGGTGCTTGGTGGCGCACTTAACCACTTCATCTTTCATGTCTTGAAATAAGGGAAGTATCTTAGGTTGTGATCTAACCAATTTTTAGAATTAGCTAATATGTAATTTCCTAAATTCTTATGAAAATTTCATTTATGATCATGCAGTTCTGAATAATGTTTTGCTGTGATAAGTCTCAGTGATTTCCAAAATCAATGTGTCTGTGTTCCGCATGATTCCTCTTGTGCAGTCTTGTGCTACTGCAGACACTAAAGCTGCTCTCTCAGAGCCACCGTTGTGTCATTGTTCGTGATAGTTGCTCAGCCTGATGTTGCAGGTGTAGAAGATGTGATTTCTGTTATCTCCTTTCAGGTAACTAGATTTGAGAGTCTCTTTTGGTTTCTTTTCTTTTAAAGTAATTTCACAACGTAGGAATTATTCAATTGCTAGTAAAGATGTCATAATCATAGAATACTTTGTGTTGGAAGGGACAGATTCCAACCCGGCTATTGTGGGCAGGGATACCTTCCATTAGACTGGGTTTCTCAGAGCCCCATCCAACCTGGCCTTGAGCACTTCCAGGGATGAGCATCCACAACTTCTCTGTGCAACCTCTTTCACTGCCTTACCACCTTCACAGTAAAGAATTTCTCCTTACTATCCAGTCTAAACATACCCTCTTTCAGTTTAAAGCCATTCCCCCTTGTCCTATCACTATGTGCCCTCATAAAAAGGTTGTGTGGACTGAAATTTAGTTATGTTTTCGCCTGTAACTTTGTGGAGTGATTAGTGCTTTAAAGATGTGCAAAATCATGGATAAGCACCATATTAAGGATATGAAGAAGTAAATTTTATTTTTTTATTTCCTTGTACAGTTTCTTGCTGTACAAGGATGCCCTTCCACTCTGCTTGCCTACATTCTCTTCTTATAACAGGATGAAAAATGAAAAGAAAGCAATTTGTACACCTTTCCTTCCTTGTAAGCTGGATACCAACAAGTGGCTCAGGTTCTTGATACATCCCAGGTCAAGATAAGACATGCCAGATACGCCTGCACCTGAGATTTACAAAACACTGCTGGTTCCCACACTATAGACACAGCTTGAGAGAATTCTTTGAGCAGATTGCTGTGGTAGCAAAAGGGCCAGAAGAAGCATAGGTATCTGTATTGAATAGGGGCAATCAAAGGCTGGGGAAATTAAATTTATTTTACATTAACTCTATTGCAATGTCAGGCACTTCTTCAGTTCTTTCCTTTTAACTATTTGGATCAAGGTTTCTGGAATAATTTCATGCCTTTTGTTTCACCACATGAGGAAAAATATGAAGAGAAGAATGCTGTGCTTAAGGGTTTATGTTGAAGTCATTAGAATCTGATTCAGAACTCTTAAGAAAGTATACAGACCCTGAAATATAATGGAAGCAATGCTTCTAAATTCTCAGCAAAGGCTGGGTTTATTTAGGTGTTTTTCCAAGGTGTTGTGCAACTATACATGTTTGCTGACAAATCTCATGGTAAGCGTTTGCTTAGTTCTTAATTATCAAGAACAAAAATACTTACACATGCTTACAAACGAGGCTGCTGGTGACCCTCACTTTCTGTTTTGTGATGTTTAACATGCAGTTTGAATGTTTTGAATTTTTGCTTAGCAGGATAAGAGCTGCACCATAACTCTTTTAAAAATAGTCTTCATAGCTGAAATGTTAATTGAAGTTTCTATTTCGGATGTTGAGATTTAAATGCTTCCGAAGTAGCTTTACATGGAGCAAAGTAAGAATTAGGACAACGTGAAATATGTGCTGGTGTTGCATCAAAATCAAAATATGGAGTGCTACCAAGCCTAGACTTGTGTGGGGCGTGTTGTATAGTATCCATGGGATAAAATTGTTTCCTTGCAAGGCAGGAGACAATTGAATAAAACCCACTTTCTCCCATATTAGCTATTTCCTATTCGGAAACACTGGATATTGTTTTTCATAGCTATACTTTATGAAGTGCATGTTATGATAATTGCCAAGCGCTGTGATACTTCTTCTTATTTGGTAAATCTTGTACATGTGGATGAAATATTATTTTTCCATGGATATGTTTATATGAATTCCAGCCAGTGCCTCTACCTAGAAAACTATGTCAATGTAATGCAATGTTATGTAAGTTTTGTTTTGTTTCTTATATGCTGCACATCACAGGGTTGAATGTCTTCCAGAAGTGCATTAACTGGTGCAGTTGTCATCTGCTAGATATGGCTTTCCCACTCCCATTTATTCTAAAGAGGACTTTTGTGCTCTCTTTATTTTTGGCCTCTTTTAAAATAGTTATATTATCTGTATGTGGTTCTGTATGTGTGTGTGTGACTCATATTCAGAGTAGAAGATAGTGAGCTTTGTGCTGGAGATAATTCCAGTGGAAACTCATCCAGGAATCTGAAACTGGTCTGGGAAAGCCCTATTTTCTGCAGAGCTTTTCTTTGTAGATGGATAATCATGCTGCACCTGCACAATGAAGCTACTGTCTGTTTTTCCTCATCCTGTCTCTCTCTGCAGGCAGCTGTTCAAATGAGTGTCTGAGGTCCCAAATGTCTGAACTCCTCTGGAACAGGGATGCACTGGGAGCAACCCTGCGGATTAAAACAGGTCTTAGACCTGTGCCCATCCAGGAGTGGTTGTCACTGCGGCTGAATGTTGCCTTGCACTCTTGCACTGCTGTGTCTCTGCAGCATACAGTGGTGAGAGGAATGGCAGAACCCAGGTTAGAGTGCTCCCAGGGGGAGCCCACATTGGAAGCAGCATTTCTGTGGGATATCCCTCCTTTCCTTTCTTCTTTTTCAGGCTAAGTCTAACACCGGGTCTTCAGATATAAACTGAAGCAGTGGCTGATGTGTATCACACAAAGAGCAGCTCAAACTCTTCTGACCAAGAATTACTGCTGTATAGTTTTTTATCTTTGGGATTTTTTTCCCAGCTGGATATTGTTTTTGAACTGAAATAATCTGTGTTTCTCTTAGGAGCTGAGCTGTCTGGAAAACATGTTGATCAAATTCCAACATAGTTTTTCCAAGAGTGTTTCTTTTGTCTTTTGCTAGCTGCTTCCTGGTGCTGTTTATCCAAAACCCCACCTGCTGTCAAGGGCAGTGCTGGCCGTGTGAAACATCTTCACAGCCATGAAGCAGCTGTACTTATTAGGCCCAATTTCTGCAATGAATTACCAAGTGTGTGTCATTTAAAACCCCCTCTTCTTCTCAGCCTTCCTACCACCACCAGGCATCTCATTCCATCTGCAAGCAGTGGTAGAACTAGGTTGCCAACAACTTGTGAAGTTTGCTTTCTCTGTACCAAATTTAGCATAATGTATGTGTGGCTTGCACAAGAAGGATAGTTTTTCTGTTTACCTGCCATATCACATAATCCTGGAATTCATCCTCTTCATCAATAGCAACAATAACTATTAATTTTTGTGTATTTGGAGAAGAAGGGGGGAAAAATGGAAATGAAGACTAAGCTTGGGAGGGATGCAATAGGATGATACAATTCTCTAATAAATGTTTCAAAATTCCAAGACAGCCTGGACTTGGAACTGACATGCAAGAAAACTCACATGATTTCCATATGCTGTGGATGTCCAGAAAGCTGTATCAAAGGGAAACTGAGAATATAGTTTTGCATTACAGAACTCTGTGCTATACTTGTATCAAGCAATGAGAGAAGAAAAGAGAAACTGAATTGTTTGAAACTACAAGTGGAGATCATAACCATTCCAGAAGTATTTTTTTTGTTTGTTTGTTGTTTTTTTGGGGTCTTTTTTGTTCAGGAGATCCTCAAGGGCTGTACTGTGGAAAAATAGAAGAGTGTCAATAATGGATTTGAACATAAGCTGCCAGCAAGCTGGATGAATGGTTTGCCTGTCACATTCACTGAATGTCCTGAAGTATCCCTGTCAAGATTTTAATTTCCTGCTAGTGCAGACTAATTTTATTTTGAATTTTTTTTATACATCAGAAAAATTTCAGCCTCTAAACTATATCCATAACTGAAAGGATCTCTGAGGACTAATGTAACAATTTGTTCCAAACAGACTACATAGCTGTTTGTTTCCCTTGTCCAGTATCCATGAACACATTTAAGCTTTAGAAAGCCTTGAGGCAGTCATACAGTTGTATTTGACCAATGGATTGCTTGGACTGCTCACCATGCATATGTGTTCAGTACAGGCAGCCCAGTCCCTGTAAGGTTAACACTGTGGCCCTTCGAAGGATTCTGATACTGGCTTAAAAATCATGGTACTGTGGAATTTAGGGGACAGATTTTTTAAGTTGCATTTTTAAAGTCACATTGTCACTGTTTTCTGATCAAATGCATTCATCTTTATCAACACATTTTTCTCCTTCCATCCATGTGTCCACATTCCTTTATCTCCTGTCAGTCAAGTTTTTGAAACTGCTTTTTTAGCATTCTGTTAGAACAGGGTGTTGGGACTTGTGACATTTCTGAGCAACTCGTAACTGAGAACTGTATTGAATTCAGTGAGTCTGTTTCAAGAAGGTTTTCATGTTATTTCAACAGCTCCAACACTTGTTTACCTGGCTTTCCTGCAAAAACCACTTTTTTTTTTTTTCTGGGGTTACCACTAGATATCACATCTGGTGTCAAAGTCTGTGAGACTTGTGTAGGTCTGTGAAAATTTCTCAACCTCACTTAAATAACATTTAACAAAAATATACATTGCATACTTGGCACTGGAGAGATGCCACAGTTAGATCACAGAGCCAACCTATGAAAAGGGACTCATGATGCATTCCCAAAGGATATATCTTGTAAAAATAAAATACAAGGAAAATGAGAACATATCAAGAATAGTCTCAGTATTTCAAAGCGAACATGGCATGCCAACAAAAACATTGTAATCTTGCTTCTGTCTTGAAAGAAAATTTAGAGGCATTTTACTTCAATTACCAAATTTTTACTTCAATTTGGTGCCAGTTTGGGGTTTTCAGGCTTACAGGGGTTTTTTGCTTTTTTTTTTTTTTAATCTAGATGCACCATAGAAAATGCGGAATTAAGAAAAAATATTCCTAACTGGAACAGTGTGAAAAAACAACAAAACAGGATGCCTTGGAAGAGAAAGAAAAATGTCCTAGAGAATGGATTAAAACCATGGAACATCTACATTGGGTGCATTTATATACAAAACCAGACAATCAAATTGATATTGATTGAAAAATTAGAAAAGAAATTAGTGTTCCTTGCAATAATGATAATAAGCTGGTGATGAAAACTCTTTAGTTACCTGAATTCAGGGATAACAGTGTGAGCTGCAGTTCTGTCTTTAGCTGCTGTTCTCTCTTCAGCAGAGAACACTACACAGCAGCTTCTGCTGAATACATACTGTATGTTCTGCTGAATATTTTTTCTTGAAGCAAATATTAGTGGAGTAGGAATAACACAGAGTTGGAAAAATACCAACTAAGAAGAAATGCTTTTTTCCAAACCACATTGTTATGAATAAGTGAAGACTGTGACTGGTGAGGGAATGGACATGAAGAGTAAAAGGGATAATGCTCTACAGGTTTAGGTGACACCTAGCAGAAGGTGACATCTAGAAAATATAGCTGGTTTGGGCAGGATTGAACTATGGATGAGCCAAACTGAGTAGTGCTCAGAAGGGAGCATCAGGGCTTGTATTTCTGGTCAGCCCTGTGTTGCCATCTGTCCTTGCACAGAATGAGCATAGGAACCCTTACCCTTCATGTGTACCTGCTTAGGCCATTACCTGAGCATCTGTTTTGTTTTGCTGGAATTTGGTATTCCCACCAATGAGCAGGGTTACAGAACTCTAGAAAGTGAGTCTATATAAGTAAAAGTAACCTAACCCAGCTGTAAAGCAGGAGGGGAAGGAAGGGCATTGCATTCTTACTGCTTCTGTGCAGGGTGCTGTCCACTCTGGTCCTCTTGACCTCTCCAGTTTCCTTCTTGTTCCCCTTTGGCTGCATTTATTTGGTGGCAGTACATTTTGTTTCTCTGTTTGTATAGTTTAAGCTACAAACCTGAACATTATTCTATGCATTTGTTTCCATAGATTTCCAAAGATTAGAGGAGTAAGGCTTTGGGCTTTAGATGATGATGTTTGTGATGGTCTGGGAGACATGGGTTAGAGCTTTATGCTCAGGCCCACTGGAGCAGGCAGCCTGGGACACTCCAGACCAGTCAGCTTCAGCACTGTGAGACTACCTTGTCCTATTTCCATCAGGGTTTTTCAATGTGCCAGACAAAACAACCAAACCAAACCTTTGGAAGAAGGCAGAAAATGGAATTTCAGTAAGAAGAGCTATAACCAAATGAAAAGTTTCTGTAAAACAATGAGTTAAACACATGTCTGGGAATTATTAGCTACTAAAAAAAAATAGACCTCCGATTTTGTCTTCGTTTTTCTAGAAAGTGTCTGAAGTTTCTTAAGCTGCCTGATGGGAAGCAGTGACCCCCTCGGATCTTGTAGGCTACTGTGTCAGGGGAAAATGTAACTATCTTTTATGGAATTATTTAATTCTGCTTTTCATATTACTAGATTGTTTTGGCACTGGGCATGTTGAAATTACATTGATTTCAGAAAACACACAAACAAAACATCCAAACAAAATTGGTAAATTAATTTCAAAACCTTTTATTTGAGAAATAATGTATGAATAAAGACTGTCAGATTAATGCAATATTAGATAAGGAAGAAGAGACTTTTTTTCATTTGCATTAAATGCTTAGGGCAAACATTCATGTCTGAGGCAGCCCAGCTGATGAATCCTGTGGTTTCATCCACAACATCAGCCAACCAGGCCACCTAAACTTTTTCTGTAGGTAGCAGAGCGTGAGACCATGAACCAGGCAACCAAAACCACCTGAGTTAAAAGAGTCCTGATCAGCCAGTGAAGGAACTTCCTCTCTGCTGGATATGGTGAGAATTGCATGCTTGTGAAGTGCCTAAAACTGGGTGATGCCAGTTATCCTTCCTATATCACTTTTTAAACAGCAAACAGATTACCTTGAGTCTTCTCTGAACTGCCATGAAGACACTTACTTTGTGTTGTTTTAATTTCCTGGGAGTATATTTTTATTTCTTTCAGTTTCCTAAATTCTCCTTAGCTAGATTTTATGTGCCATTCCTCGCACCATGATGATAAGATCATCAGAACAACACTTCATGATTTGGCTTATCATAGGTGCATCAAAACTGGTGTACACTGGGAAATATTGTTTGCTAAATTTAAACATCAAGGTGAATTGTTATTTACATGCAAGACAGCTTTATTGTTATGATCATTTATTTATTGCACTTCTAGTGTATTGGGAGCTTTGCAGCACATATTTCTGGATGTGCTCCCTGCCCTTTGAATACCGCTATTTTGAAATTCACCTGAGGCTGGTTAATTTACTCTTGAAGCTTGACAGGTGATATTCTTTATCTTTCGAAAGTGAGAAAAACAACAATCACCATTCTTTCTGAGCATCTGGAAAAATGTATATAGCAGGTGTGAGCAATTGCAGTTTCCTTTCTCTGTTAATCACACTGTGTAGGAATATATACAGGTTTTATGGTCTGATTGCTTCTTCATGCAGTGTAATTCACCACCACAGGGATAAATACTGCAGGGGAGGTACTGTGAAAGGTAAAGTATACATTCTTCTTCAAGGTGGTGCATTTATCTGCTCAATAAACCTGGTTCACTGCTTCCAAGAGCTATAGCCAGGCATTAATAATGTAATTTTGTGTCAGTCCATAGGGGCCTGGCAGCAGAGGAATTAGGACACCTGGCCACTGAGCCAGAGTCATGAGTACAGGCTGTGCTCCAAATGTGAGCTGACAGTGGTTCCCAAGGGATCCTGCTTTAAGTGAAGGGTTTGTCATGCAGGCTGGCAAGAGAAAGGTGGGCAGGGGTGGTGCCAACAGCCTCATGATGGTCCTTGCTGCTTCTGCATGTTTCTGGGCATATTTTTAATTGTATTCACCCAGATCCTTCACAGGACTCAGGAAAATGATGGATGTGTTGTAGGTATATACCACTGCCTTCTTACAGATGGACTCAGTGGTAATCAGGAAAATATTCCTGAGTCCCCCAGCGAGGTGCATGGTATGCTTCAGATTGAGAAAGTCTCTGTGCATCAAGGGGAGACAGCCTTAGCTTTCCCAGGGGTAAGATGTAAGAGCAGGGTCCTGGTTGCCATCTGTCCTGGTTTATGGAAAATTTGGGAGAAAACCTCCAAAAGGCCCCCCCCGAGCCAACCCACGCATCCTCTCCCCCCAACTGGTTCTGGAAGAATTTCCTTGGAGAGAAGTGGAAAAAAACCTGTTTATTTAACAGACCAAGCACTCCCCAGCACACAAAATGCACAATACTGGATGACAAAACTCATTCACTACTCTGAAGAGATGGCAAATTCAGAGTCTCTCCTGTGGGTGGTCACTCTGCTATCAATCCCTCTGGCCCAGAGCAGTCCCCGGCAGGCCACAAAGTGTGAGCTCTCGGTGCTCCCTGGGTCCCGGTCCAGAGCAAGTTCAAACAGCTCCAAAGAAAGGGAAAGGAAACCAGCCCAGGGAACTTCTCTGCCTCAGCTAGCTGAGCTAACTAAACACCAACAGAGAGCCATGTTCTGCCCTGTCCGTGCCCAGACACCACTGTGGAGGAGTGAGAGCAGTCTCTGATAACAAACTCTGTGCTGCTTCTTCTCCCCAACTTCACTCTCAGAACCAGCCTTGAAGGCACAGAATGTAATGTCCAGCATAAACAGAGCACCCCACGGGGATACAAGCATCATAATGTCACCCTAGGACAAGCAGTATATGCTGTAACTCTGCTAACATAGTGGTTATAATTTTCTGGAACATTATTCCAAAACTAACAACAATTCTTAATGTGGTACTGGATATTCTGTTGGGCCCCACTGGATGCAAAGGCATCTAGTCAACCAATAATGTCTTTATTAAGTTCTACTGCACAGATCCAAAGCTTTCTCTTGCTGAAGATGGCCACTTGGTACACCCTTATTTAAATGCACAGGCTGTCCTTGGAGCATGTTATGAAAGCAAAATAGATTAGGAAGATATTATTTGCAAACAAACTGAATAACAGTATCGAATCTGGTGGGGTAGCACTGTGCAGTCAGTTGAAACCACGACTTAATAACTTCTCTGGTAAGGGAAAGAGAGTATTCTTCTTAGCTGGCAGTAAACTTCCCTGCCTATATTTTTGGTCTGCTACTGTTTCAGTCTTTAAAAAGGAATTATATCAAGCTCCAGCTCTATTATATGTTTGCGAGCTCCGTGTCAATCTTTTGGGGTCTCTTGGAGCTCTGGATGAGGCTTTGATCTTCACTCCTAGCACAGAGCAGCTTCTCCTTTTCTCTGTGCCTGTGCATCTGAGGTGTTCATCAGTCAGGGGCAGTTACATGCTATAGCTGCCAGTCTAGTGAATTATTGAAGAGGGAAGATCCTGCTGCTCTCCCATGCTCTGTTCATCCCTCTTCAGGCTGCGTAGTTCCAGCTGTCCTCTTCACTGTCTCTAGATATAACTGTATCTAGATCTAACCTGATTCAACTTGGCAGCACTAAATAAAAACATAATTCCAAAAGAAAAGCAAAGCATGGGGGGTTTGTGCTTAGTAAGTTGAATTGGCTTTATTGTACAGATAGAGCATCGTAAGTTGCACAAGAGAGGAGCTGAAGCTCTGTGTATGGGAAAAGGGAAACAGACAAGGAAGGGGTGAAAATGCTGGAGCAGGACCATTGTGTCTTGAAGCACCCAGCCATTGCTTTAAGCAAACAAATCCTCTCTGTTACACCTCTGGCTATACTCATATCATCTCAACACCTCTCTGTCTCCAGGCTTCCTTCTGCCCTGCCCATGATGTTCTGCTATTGCCATTTTACAGCAGAAGGCACAATCAGTGAGTCTCTCGACCTGACAAGAAATCGAAGTCACTTGGGTGACTAGAGGTGAGTGTCTGAATCCCTGGCCATTCCTCCTTATCAGAGGGGGGAACTAATCTTTCATCCTCCCTCTTAATTCCTGCTCTTTTATGGTAACTCTAGTTCTGCTTATGAGCACACAAGAGTATTTTAATACTACACCGCAAAGACAGAGTTTTGGTATCTTTCTCCTGTCCTTTCATACATGAACTATTATAAATAATCTGCTAGTGAGGGGGCAGAATGCAGGTTGCCTTCATGTGTTGCTGCCCTGCTGTAATCTCACTAGTTAGCTGCCAGAATTTTCTAATTTCTAAAATAAATGTGCTAGCACTTGGATATCAAATTGCAAAACCCTGTTGAGCATATTCATATCCAGAAGTACTTCTAATTGGAGTTTTTATTACATTTTTCTTTGTATTCAGGACTAGTAACATGAAGAGATATGCTGTTTGAAAGCTTGAAGCTAATATACACAAAAGATTAGCTTGCTTCTATATAATAACCATGTGTCACTTAAAAGTCACTGTGCAGACTGTATATGATGCTCAGGGACATGTTTAAAAGCAGTGTAATCAGCTTTTAGTCTGGTCTTTCCCTTTGCATGCATTCTACTCACTGGTCTTGCAGAGCTCACTTTAACTGCTCACTTACACAATCTTGTAGTGTCATGGTACAAAGGCAGAAAACAGCCCATATAACATCTTTTAAAAGAAGTAACACAGTGGAGTTAGAATGCTTCTCAATGATGATATATTAAATGCATTTCAGATTATCCCAAATAATTATCTACATTTTGGTCAGTAGCCTCTTTGTCTTATGGAGTTCATGCAGACTTGACTGTACTTTCTTTGTTCATGTTCTGGGAGTATTTTTGCAGTATGGAATACTTGGTATCCATAATACAAGCTGTACTAGTTAGCTATGATTAGTTACTTAAGACATTTGTTATTATTTCCATTACCTAATTGGAGGAGAATAATTTATAATTAGCAGGGTGAGTTTGGCTTCCTGAATAAGGCAGTAATTTGTGGGATGGGACTTAGCAGGAATTGGAATTAGGACATTTTCCGTTTCCTTGATTATACAGGTCTTGTCCTTAGAATCAATCCTGGAAAGTTAAGTTATTCTTAACACTTTAGGTAGGGAATATCTTGATTTTAAATACTGTATTCTATTTTTAAAGGAAGGCAGCTCTGCACTTGAAATTTACTGTGACAAGTGCTGTCAGTACAGTTTGGTTTATGTCAGGGTGTGTACAACATGTGCATTGTGTCTATCGCGTACTTGGATAGCTTTGATCTGTGGGCTGTGGCTCTTCAAGTCACCTGTCGGTTTGAACCTGTAATCACTGACAGAACTGCAGACAGGGGGTAAAGGTTCGGCACAGAGCTCTAGATAAAGCTACTCCTTGCTCTTAAGGTGGCTTGTTGGTACCCTCTGTTCTGTGGTACATGTGGGGAAATGACTTAGGATTTTTGACAGTTAGGAGCCAGGAACTTATTGCTACTCCCACTTTTGATTGGACTGGAAGTGTTTATAAGGATACATTTAATGTTAAAGTCAGGGTAATGATGAGAGTCAGGAATGGTTGGAGACTTCAGCTTCTGCTGAATTGGTATTGGAATACTATAGTCTGAGTAGGAGTGTTATCTTTAACTCTGCACAAATGTCATTAGGTTGTTTAAAATATTATTTCAAGCTTCAGTGTTGGATTAATTTTAGTGAGTTATTCTTTGATGTCCAAAGTTTTAGTTCAGTCTGTATTTGGCTTTCAAATTGCATTTGAACTCTGACCAGTAGAAATGAGAGACTGAGGTTGAAATAAAAAGTGACAGGACAGTGCATGGAGCCTCTCATTGGTCAGTGATGACAGTGAATGTTTGAGTATTGCTTGGAGGGCAGTTTTGACCTCTGATGAGCAGGTGAATTAGATGTTGCAGTGAATTATTTTCAGGAGGTGCTTGCTAATCTTCATGGATTACACAGAGGGACTGGTGTGATCTGGTTTCTGACTCAGGTGTCTGCATTAAATGGATGCTGCTAGATGGAATTAAACAGGTCTTTTTATTTTTTTTTTTAATGTCAGCAGTAGCACTAATGAGGATCAATTGCCTTAATTTTCAGCAATCTAGTCCTTGTCTGGAATTTACTCAGATTGTTTTGGTCAGTGATTGATCTTCTTGTCAGTTATTTTAAATTAGGTTTTGAGTCCTTTTGGCAAATATGGAAATACTGTGAAGATGGGAAACCTGGAGTGAAGGTAGGTTAGTTCATTCCAGCTTTGTTCAGGCTTGATCTAATTCTGAAGCAAACACTTTTCCACAAAATGTTGGGTGGAGACATCCTAAATTCTGTAGCTCAGCCAGTCTGGCTACTCCTGTTGGAAAATTTTATTTCTTTCATTCTTCTGTTCAGGTCAACTTTCAGCTTGTTTCTTCTTTCTGACACATGTACAGACTCACCTGGTTCCTATACATTTGATAGAGTATTCCCAACAAGTTCAGGTGTGTGAAAATATTCAATAAGCAATACTTAATCACCCTGCCCCACATCTGAAAAGGAAATTGTAGTGGTGAAGAGGTTTGAACAGGAATTGAATCTTGCTTATCTGAAGGTTGGTATTAACACAAAATTCATTAATCTGCAGCTCTGGCTCAGGCAGGCCTTTTCATTGCTCTTTCCTCCTCCTTTCCCTTCATCCTCTTGGCTGCTTGTCCTTGTCTGGCTCTTCCTCCACCATGATTATGAATATGACTACAGAATATGTTGGACTGAGGAACTGCTCTGGAGAGAAAAAATTATTATTGGTGGTACAGATTATATTTCAGCTGATTCACTTCCTTAGGAGACTACACAAATGTTTGTGCTGGGAGGACACTGTGAGAACCAGGATTGGAGGTGGAGTAGGAATGGCTTCAGCTGGCAAAAGCACCAGACTGCTGCCAAAGCCTCAGTCCCCGGAAAGTGCTGTGAAAGCAAAGGCAAAGCTGATCAAGTGGCCAGATATGGTGTTGGCAATGGATCTACTTGGAGCAGGGTGTTGGACTAGGTGAGCTCCAGAGGTCCTTTCCAACCTTAATTATTTTGTGGTTCTATGATTCAAACTTAAATCCTGTTTCAGGCATCCTTTCCCTCCATCAGGCATTTGCATGCATTTCATTCAGCACAAATACTAGCTAAGATCAAAACTGTTCAACAGAGATAGAGGCCTTCTCAACATTTGGTATGCTCAACACAGTAAAAAACAGATCACATCCACACAATTTTTATTTATTAAGAAGAACTTTTCTTTATTCTTTTCTGCCTTATTGCACTATGTAGGCCGTAGAATTTTGATTTGTTACAATTTGTTAGTTGTAAATGTTGTGAAAGCTGAAAGGGTGGTATCTAGGTACAAACAGCAGGTAACCCTGTCCCTGCACCCCTGTCAAATTTTCTGTGATACACATGCCTGTTCTTACCATAGCCAATGACAAAACTTGTGTGGTATGGGACTATCCTTGAAAGCTCTGGTATCATCTCTCAGGATCAGGGCCACAGTGTAGTGGTAGTAGGCTGTATAGTGATGTTGAACATATACCTGTTCCCTTCTTCCTTCCCACGAAGCTGTTGCTGAGAGCCCTTTTCCTTTCCAGGTGTGTGGCCTCATGTGCAAAATGCAGAGGGAGCAAAAGAGAAGGCAGCACCACTCTAGCTGCAGTAATGCAGATACCAAAGAAAGGCTGAAGTCCATGGCTCCCATCCATCTGGTGTCCCCCCTGGGATTCCAACTCTGTCAGCTCCTGCTATTTTCCAATGAGATGTTGTCCAAAAAGACCACAACATACTGCACAAAGAGATCCAAGGCCAAAAAAGGAGTACTTTGTCCAGGGCTCAAAGAGATGTACCATGCTTTTTCAGCAGCCTGCACAATATCAACTGAATAAACCCCATAAAATTCTTTTTAGTATGCGTGAAAGTAAAAACAGGACAATTAATGTTAAAATGTCAATACAATGTGTATTATTTTGCTGTGTGGTTTGCTGCCTCATGTGGCTCTGCTTCCAGGTGTTCCAGGTGGTGGGAGAAGATCCTGTGTACTGAGCAGCCCCTGCCTCCCCTGAGTGGGGTGAGCCAGGCTGTAGTCACAGCACCTCCACTTGTCAGTGATGTCACTGGTGAGGCAAAGCAATCCTGAAGGACAACTTGCTCTTTTAAAGGAAGGCAGGGAGCCATTGCACATTTAATGTTGGCATGATACATACTGGTTATTTGAGCTAGAGTGGCCAAAATACCTTAGGCCTGTTGCTCAGGCTTTATGAGTTTATCTGGGTATTGCTGATAGCTTGCTGTCCCCAGCTCTGTGCCTCACCCAGGATGTGCAAGGTGCCTCTGAGTCAGCTGCTGCATCACCTCAATTTACATCATGGTTGTGGTCTGGAGTGTAATAGGGCTGATTCATGTTGATTCATCAGCAGCTCAAATCTCTATACCATCCATGCTAGACAGAAAGCTGGGCATTATTTTTCTCCTTTCATCCTATCTGAGGTATTCCTACTCTTCACCACTCTTTCCCCTTAGCCAAGCTTGACAATGGGGAGATTCAGTGTTCAGCAGTAAATTACTAGAAGTTCTTCCTTCTCCTGCCCAACCCTCACCTTCCCCTCATTTCAAGAGACTGTCTTCAGTTGCAGAAGCACAGTATCAGATGGGTCCTGCTGTGCTGCCAACCTGTGCATGTCTGCAGGAGGCTGCCCCTTCAGTTCTTGATAGCCCATTGAGGCTAGTATTTGGCAATTTTCTCTCCTTTGCCATTTTTTTCTCCCCTTACTCAACTGGGTTCTAATCTGTTCTTGTGCCTTTTAACTTCATGCAGAACTGAAGAACATTATGACACAACTAGATTAAAAGTATTACAAAATGCTCCTATATTTTCTGCACAGCAGCTGTGGACAAAACTCACAAAATAATATGTTATTATGAGATGCAGGGAAAAATAATACCAGTTGTACACAGGCTGCTTCCGTGCTACTGTGAATACTCCTTTCTGACCCCCTGAGGATCTCTACAGGGCAGAGGCACCCTAAGCATTTCTCTAGCTCACCTCACTACTTTCCTCCTTCACCTTATACTCAGCCTTTCATTCCCACCCCTGCTTCATCCTGCTGGCTTTGTCCCTGCAACTGTGTGCCAGGAAGTGGATTGAATCCTCTTGCTGAAACGACCAACGCTGAAGGGAACTCCATTTCTGAGGGTTATTTATACTCCTGATGGCTGCACCAGGACAGCACCATCACCCAGTTATCAGGCAGTGCCTGGCAGAAAAAGTGGCTCTGGCTGGATGGGAACCTCTCTGGTGGCTTTGTCTTTTAGAAGGCTGAGTTTTGTGGAGCTGCTCCTGCCTGACAAGGGCCTGTCAAAGGAGCTTCAGTGTAATAAGAGTTGGGGATCTCAAGAGGATTGGCTCAATGAGGCCTTGAAGAGGTGGTGGGGCAGGGTGAGAAAATGGGAAGATAGGTGGAAATGAGGGTATGAAAACTCAGTGCATCCAGACAAGGCTGGGAGTGCTGTCAGAATGGAGATAGGGTTAGAGGAAGCTTTACTGGGGAGGGAGAAAGCTGAGCATCAGATCTAGTAGAGGGGTGTTGAAGGGGAATGTCATGTATTCCTAGACAGGTATAGACAGAAAAAGCTCTGACACACTTCCAAGCATGGAGATGAGTTTGTGTGCCTGAAAATCTGTCTGGTTCCTGTCCCTTTAATTTAATACAAATAAGGCCTGCCCTTACAAATATTGCCTTGGTCACATTCCCAGGCCATTACGGCTCCAAAAACCACGTGAATACAACCAGAAGTAGAGACAGAATGATGGCAGTTGGTGGAAAAATTCAAAGACAATTCTTCTTGCCAGCTTTCCTGAGGATGTGTTAAAAACAGGCCTCTAACTTTCTTAAGCAGTCTCTGCCCAGCAATAGATTTTACATTCTCTGGGCTCCCAGAGTTCAAACACTTTTAATGGCTAAAAATGCTCACCTTGCAGTTCTATAGCTGAGTCCCTCTCGGCTTTCGTCAAAATTAGCAGAGCTACCCAAATAGTAGATGTGATGAGGATCAGTCCTTTTCTGTTATTTTTCTGCACATTTTCCCCTGATCCTTGGTGTCTGATGCTAAATATGGCCAGCATTTGTGTCAGAGCTCTGTCCCTAGGCTTGCCATGGCACAGGCACTGTTTGGAGGAAGTCCCCTAGCCTATGGTAACACACAGCCCTCGTGCTTTGGATTAGTGAAGGGTAAGCAATGATATACAATTGCAGGGAGGATCACTGGTTTGCAGTCTCTCCAGGAAATTGTAATGTTCACTTAGACACTATCCTTAGTCTGAATATGTTAAGCCCCTGGTGAAAAGATAGCCACAATTTAAGTTAATTGTACAGTTACTGGAAACAATAAGAGTTCTCTTTGTAGTCAGTCCTCCCACTCATGGCATCAGCTGGTTTTGTATCCCCACTATCTCACACCACAAACTAGTGGGGAGAAAACAGTAATTCACAGTAATTCTTGACTCCCTTTTTTTTTTTTTTTTTTTTTTTTTAGGTGGAGGAGGCAACATTTTTGCCTTCTGTGCAAATTCATTTTCCCAAAAGCTTGGATATAACTGCAATTTTCAAGTGTCTCACAAAAGATTATCACATGGGTCCTGAGAAAAATCAGCAAGGGAACTGTCACTTTATTGTAAAGAAAGAAAACAAGACAAAAAAGAAGTGAAACTGAGGGAATTGGTGTCAGGACTTTCTGTCTTTAGTTTAAGGCTTAGTTTGTTAAAAATTGTTAAATGGGGAGCTGTTTTCAAAAGGCTTTTTGATAAAATGCAATCCAATGGTAATGCTTCCATGTTTTTCTCTCCCATTTACACCACAGGGCTGTGGAATAGGTAATCAGGCAACATTCTGTCTCACCAGTCCTTGAATCCTGAGAAAGGGAAAGAGAAATAGGCTGTTTGCCTCTGAAGTGCTAAATTGCCTCCAAAGGATCCTTAGCTTGTCATTAATAGGAGAATGCTCTTCTTCAAATGGAAGAACACTGTTTTGGACTTTATGGACTTGGGCACCAATACTGGCAAGAGTTAGATATTGCTGTGAGTTCAGAAGACATTTTCAATAGCTCTGCATGTTTACTCCCCAAAGCAGGAATTTCTATGTGCTTTCTGTGGACAAATGCTGGTGAAAGCAGATGCCAAACCATGGCACCACATAAAGGCCAGAAAAACTGCTTAAAAAACCAGATTGTTCCTCTTCCCTTTTCTCAGTCAGCCATCCCTATTCTTATGGAAACCTTCTGACAACTGCAGCATAAGCATTTGTATGACTTTGTGGGGAACTATATTGCAAAAATTGCACATTTTTTCCCAGGAGCTGTTTTTCATCTGGATCAGTTCCTTGATCTGGTTAACCATGCAGCCACACAAATATTTATGATGGCACAGTACAAGAGATGATCTGGGAGAAATTGTGGGAGTGGGAGAAAGTGAGGAATGCTTTATTGGTAATCATGTTCACTTAAAAGAATACCAAACTGTAGCTTAAAGAAGAAAGGAATAGAAGTGGGATGACACGTCTGAGAAGGGAGTTGAGGCATGTGCATTATTCTTCAGGAATGAAAACACAGCTTCAAATATCAAATGGTGTCATTACAGGGGGTGAATATCAGCTGACACAGCCATTTCCAAAAGTTGCAGTCTGCAGGCAGGGAGACTTTTCAGTGTTTCAGTCTGTCTGAAACTTCACTTTGAGGGAGTTGGGAAACAGAAGATCCAAATGGCTGCAAAAGTAGTGATCTGCATGTAGATGACCCTGTGCCTCCATGTAATCCACAAGATCTGAAGTGAGATGCTATGTGAGATTGTTTTGGTTAAATACGCTGGTATCTCTGTGTGTTTGTGAGTGTGCACAGATGGGTTCTTGCATGGTGTTCTTCTCCTGTTCTTCTCCTCCTTTATTGTAGGTTTCTTTTGAACTGGTTTGTCCAGAAGAGCATGGCACACAGATTTATTTACTGCTATTTTCTTAGGAAGGTGTGCTACTTGCAGCGCACTTCTGAGCCCTGCACTCTGCAGTGGCACAATAGCCTGTCAAATCCTCACAGAAAGATGACGTGGCCCCTTGTTCCATGTTGCTGGTGTTCATCCTGACTTCTGTCACTTGCCACTTGGGTTTGCGTAGCTTTGGGAAAGGACCCTCTCTCTACCTGCCCATACCCACCAAAACTGACCTTGCTGAGCCTTTGATGGCCTCTGACATTTGCTTAAATATGTCTCAGTTTATGCCAAAATATCCTAGTTCCAGTGCATTCAGGTTGGGAGGAGAGAAATTGAATAAATGTTGTTTCCTGCTTCCTGAGACTCTACTGCCTTTTATAAAAACCTTCAGAGACAATTTCCTACCCAGAGGGGAGCTCACAACATGCTTCAGCATTATTAAGCTAAAGCAGTTGCCAGGTCTATTCAGAGCCTTATAGCTACATGTGTGCTGAAACGCCTTTCTGGACAGAGGTCCAAAATACTGGGCTATGTCAATGCTGCAGTTTCAACTCCCAGTTTGTATCTTTTCTTCCTCTACAGGACCCAAGGTATAACTTAGACACATTCAAGCTAATTTTGGACATGTTAACTCAGTTGCCTACAGCAGTCTAAGGAACAAGGAGTTAATAAAAAAGGTCCTGTCAAAAAAGTCAAGGTAGATTAAGCAGCAATGAGCTCCACGGTGCTGCAAGTTTATGACTGTTCCTGCTCTAAAACACAAAAGTTTGGTTCTTTTCACACGGTACAGTATTTTGAGGGCTGTCATACCTTTACATTGTGAGGAACTATGCTTCTTGAATACTGCTGAAATCAGTATTCTCTGTTTACACCTGCCTTTTAAGAGATTTTCTAGCCCACTGCTGCATAGTCTCATAGTTGTACACAAGGTAAGAGAAGGGGCTTGTGCTCTGTAGTCAGTGTTGTGGCAGGATGGACTATGTTCAAGTACTTTGATTCCAGACTAAATGCCAAGTCTGGTTTAGCCTGGCATGTCTTGTGTTAGTGTTTCCAGGGACGCATGAACCAGTTCCCTTCAGAAATGTTTTTTAATGAATGAAGTTCTGAATATCCAAGTGACACTTCATTATTCACAGCTACTTTATTTCAGTAGATGCTGTTTCAGTCAGTATCTCCCTAGCTTCTAAGTGAATAATGTCATTATACCTTCACTTCTTCAGAGGCTCTCAGGATCAAAGATGTCAGCTACACTGTGATCTTCATTAGAAGGGAAAGACAACAGGGACAGGGCTGGCTCATACAGTGAAAAAAGATATTTTAAACTCTTTGTCTCTTCAGACCATAATAATAGAACAGTGACTCTCATTGGGTAATGGATGCAGGGTAAGAAGCTGAACAGGGCTGAAATCAGACAATTTGGTAGTTTTCTTCTTTAGTGCATGGGGAAGGTGCTTTCCAGATCATTACAAATGCTTTGTTACCCCACATTTAACTACATTGTAGGAAATCTGATGGGAAGAATGACCTTGGAATAGGTTTACAGTTCGAGCTGCTGCAAATTTAAGGGCAGGGTTGTTGGCTTATAAAGCTATGAGTGAAAAAGAAGCAAAGGCTAGGACCACCACAGGCCTATGTCCCCACAGAGCTACCCAGTGCCCGGGGCTGAGACTCCCTTGACTTTCCTGGTGCCTCCCCAGCAGCTCTGTTTTGCCATCTCTCATGGCAAGACTTCAGACTTTGCAGGGCCCTGACATTCAGGTTGCTTTTGCTGGAATTCAGCCAGCACCTTTCTGAGGGCTTTTTTCCTGGTGCTTTGTCAGATACATGAATACATCTGAGCTGACTAAAAATATTCCTATCTATTATTCAATAATCCCTTCATCTTTCACCTTGCTGCTGGGTTGCTTTGTAAAACTTTAACAATAAGCTCATTTGATTGAAGTGGAGATAAGGAGTCAGCTCATAAGCGCAGATTTTTGCTGGAGAATGATCTGTGAAACCCATGTGTATTTGGCCTGTCTGCTTGTTTCAAGACCTACAAACCCTACTGTAGGTAGTGCCCTAAGAAGGGTACTTGTTTATTTCCACAGGCATTTCAGCTATGTAACATAGGACAAACATATTCTTTAACCTTTATTTTAAAATATCTACTACAAAAGCACTGAGCTCTAATACCCAGGAATAGCAAATGAGCTATTTACCAATATGAAGCAATACTCTAAACAGAGTACTTTCATCACCATTTTTTTTTTATTTGAATGATTCTTTTTTTATCAGAATATTTGGTGAATGTATTTGACAATGTTGCCTTAAAGAGTTTATGACAGCCACATGTTTGGGGCTGGAAGAGGGGGAGGAAGGGAAGGTTACTAATGTGAGGAGATAATGCAGACCACAACAACCCCCTTTCCTTCTTGTCCTGTGTTGGCTATTATGACACAGTTCTGGTTTTGGAAATATGTGGTTTCTATTTTTGCTCCTGAAAAAAAAGGAAAGGAATATATTTTCCAACAACATTGTGATAAGAAACTGTCATTGTCCAGCGTGCACATGTGTGTGCGCTATGCACAGGTGGTGTGAGAATGTCTGTTTTGTGAAGACCTTGTTCAGGAGTGATAAGGGAAGCCCATCTCTAACCCAGGCCATGGCAGTATGCATGCTCTGAAACACTTGTCCTACCAGTCTCGGAAAGCTGCAGATACTACTAAGTATCTGAGGGGTTGTCCCAGTACAGATTGGTGGATATTTGTCACCTTCTGCTGCTTTGTCACCAGTGTGATAGGTGTGATAGCAGTGGCTTTTCCATGCTTACTGAGGAATCTCTTTCACTTGAGATATCCCTCTAGGTTTCCCGTGTAAGCAGTACTGAAAAATAAACTATCTATTTTCTCAGAACTTCCTGGAATCATGGTCCCAAAGGAAGAGAGGGTTTAAAAGCATTTTTAAAAAAAGACTTGTTAATTAAAAATGAATTAAAATTAAACCTCTTTAGCCTTAGCTATACTGAGAAAATATACTGATCTAGCACATAACTTGCATATTGTTGTGCAAGTTGTGTTTAATACTCTAAGAGCATGTCACAAATTTCTGTCCTTGCTCATTCCAAGGACAAACTGATGTTTAACAAAATGATAGAAAATAATTTTACCTCATATATTTTAACACTGCATTTTCCTTGTAGAGTGTTGAGCTTAGTTATTCTAATTTTGTCTTCAGTAATGTGTTTCTAATTTTGTTGTTGTGGCTGTTGTTCCCTAAGGGTATTTGGAAATGAGATTCAGCATTTAAAAAAATGCTTAGATGTAACAGACTTCTAATAATGAAATCAATGAAAAAAGTATTTCTTACTGGAAATCCTGAATACTTTATCATTAATACATGAAAAGGTGCTACTGTTTGTTGGGTACTGAGTTTTTAATTTCTGGTGCATATAACCACTTAATTCTCCTGGGCATATTCTGTGCACATCTGGAAATCTCCATTCAGAAGGGCCAGTTGACATGTTTTCCACCAAAGTGTATGTCAGATGTGCTGAAATACACAGGAAACCTTTTAAAACAAGAAGGCTGTGTGGCCAGTACATTGTTATGGCTTTATGACCAAGAAGCTGGTTTAATTTGGAAGCAACAGCAGAAATCTCCTTTGAGATAGAAATAAGTGCAATTTTTCTTTCACTTACCTGGAAAAGTTGGTTTACTCCAGATCTGGAAGGAGGCATGTATGGCTAGGCAGGATTCAGGAACTTTCCAACAGTGGCTGTTCTTCACCTGTGTGCAAAGGTGACCCATATATTGCTATATATTTTGCTTTCTCAGGAGGTGGATTTTTCTCCTGGGGGAGCTCTTCTGCATGCTTCCTTGTTGACAGCAGCTTGTCTGCTCTACCCTGTCTCCCCAGCATTTTTATCTGAACCTTTGAGGCCATCTGGAGGTAAAAGGAAAGTCCCAGACCAAGAACTTTGGGATGGCCAGTGCGCACTTAGCCTGATGGCCATAGCATCAGCAAAGAAGAATCAGCAAAGGTGTCAGTGTGGTCTACACTTGCAAATTTCTTCATTGACATACCTGTAGATTACTCAAATAGGATAATGTGTTAAAAAAAGGATTATCTTGCTGGGTCTTTTTTTCCAAATATCAGCCCAGAGCAAGTTTTTAGAGCTGATATACAATAGCCTGATAGAAATACTTATGGTAGAAATTCTGCCAGCTCTTTAGTGCCAGCAGCACCATGGCCACTTAGTCACTGGGGGACTTTGTTGTCAAGATGACTCTTTCTTTTGCAAATGACAATATGTTTGGGCAACACTGTTCGGTGCTTCTAAGAGTAGGGGCTCTGTGCTGGTTGGTGGTTAGCCAAGCCCACAGCTCCTGGGTGCCAGTGTCCCCACGCAGCTCTGCCAGGAACAATAAGGGTGGGTGCTCAGGCAGCACTTTTCATCTTCAGGTGAGTTCACAGAGGGTGTGGGACCCAGCTGCACTCACTGTGGGCTGCAAAGCTCCAGTGGCAGCTCCTCTGTGGCTCTAGGCAGGAATGATCCTGGTGGTACATGGGACACATGCTGCCTGTCACTCCACATGTTGCTTGGAGAAAAAGCAGCACGTGCCCTAAGGCAGGACATGCAGCACAGCCCAGCTCAGGCACTCACTGCTGTTCATGGCTGCTACCACATCAGGCCTGCCTGGAGACAGGACTTCTCTATCAGACTAGATAGGTGAAAATATCTTTATTCAGATATTTTTAATGGAAACACACCCATGAAACATAAGGCTTCCTAAATCCTTTTCACCACTCTGTGTGTGACTGTGGGGGATTTTCTAGCTCTTTTTGATCTTGATTTAATTTCCCAGACTTGGAGCACTACTGGTAAAGAATACAAAATATGTAAAATTATATTGTGTGTCTGAGTAGCATTTAGTGTCCTCATGGAAAAAATGTTGACATGGCAAGCTCGTGATAGGGCACTCTGCCTTTGTGGAACTGCTGGACAGCCTTTCTTAGGACGTGCCCTTAGGAGATGTTCAGAAACAATGGTCTCACATGCTGGTATGGACAGAAGCTATCAAGAATTTGGATAAAAAGGCAAATGTGTTTACTGAGCCATTCTTGGTAACATAACAGCTTGCACGGTAATCTATTTGTTATCATTGGCCTGATTTAGCAGCAGGTTATGTTCAGCACATAATGAATAAAAACCCATGAAAAATAATATTGTGATCTAAGACCACTGAGCTTTAGCTAACATGGTACATTGCCTGCTTTCAGTTAGGCTCAATTCAATGAAAATTAGTGCCAGTTGTGTTTCATTAGTGCACCAAAAAGAGAGCTGTGTTGTTGTTTTCCAGAAAGTTGCTGAATCACATCACTGTGCAGAGCATATTCCTCAAATGGCCTTTCTCTAATGATGGAAAGAAAAAAAAAAAAAAACAACTAAAAAGAAAGCAGCAGCAAACCTATAATAAAAGTCAAATGATGAACCATATTATGAGAAAAAGTAATAGTATCCTTTTATTTTATTTTATTATACTTCTCATGCTGCATTGCCTTGGAGTTGAAGGGCATAGTGTATTCTTTTTCTCTTTTACTGCTGCATGGCTTGTGCTTAACTATTTATGTTGCAGTGCTAAGACCTGCTCTTGCTCCCTGGGAGAAACACACTAAAGTATGATTAGACCTAAGTGCATGGCATGGAAAGCTTTTAGTACAATTTTTTATGTATAAATATTGCATACTTTATACCCATCCTTAGACTTTTACCAAAAGATAAGTTATCTGATACACTCTGGTGGCCAGTCTTTCTACAAGAACTCACCGGTGCAACATGGTGAATAATGCATGTGTGTTTGGCATGCATTGTGCTCTGTTTTTGATTTCTGATTGTTATTTTTAATTTAGGAATGCATGTACTGATCGATCAAGCTCTGAACAGGTGTTTTTAGCTGCTAGTCCTTTGGTCTCTAAGACTGAAACTGGGTTGGTTTAATAACACCCAGTTTCTGTTAAACTTTCTTTTTCATCACAGCTCTCTATCTGTTAAAAAAAGAAAAAGCTCTTATCCTCTGTTTTTTTGGACTATAATAAACACAGTAAGGTAGAGGTTTTTGGTACAGATTTATGTCATGCTCAGCAAACACAAACCTGTCTAGCATCGGCCTTCTGGGCTTTACAGCCATACAAATAACTACCAGCTTTCTGGACCTTCAGTACAGGTATACATGGCTTAAAGACTTAAACATTTTTGTGTATGCACATGTGAATTCAAATACACATAATGTTCAGTTCAGTCACACAGCCTCTACTGACAATAACTAACTATGACAGTTCTGTATATTCTATCTTCTGAATTGGCTCTGCTTAATACTGCTTCTCTTATGTTGTCTGTGACATGGTTAGCCTTTTTTCAGCTTTTCTTTTTGTTCAACAGGAAATGCCAGGTTTTTCTGATGGCATCTTTCCTTTTCTTCTGGGCGCTACTCTGTTACTTTGGCTGTAGGTGTTGGAAGATGAAATTCTACTCAACTTCCAGGCAAACAAATCTCCATCCTGCAATGTGCAGGGAAGCTGCTGAAATGCTGGGACAGAGAGCGGGGGAAACACTAAGAAATTCCTGACTCCCTGTAGGGCACAAAGTGGGACACGAAGAGGGAGGAGGAAGATGGTAGGTGTGAACCTGCAGCTCTCCTGCCCGAGCCCTGAGAGGCAGCTCTGGTGCTGCTCCCCCTGTTTGCAGGGCAACTGCTCTGGCCCTTGCGTAGGGCTCTGCTTCTTAAGACATTTTCCTCCTCTACCTTTCTATTTCCTTTCTCTCAGCAAGGTTGTAAATTCCTCTTGCTGAGGAAAAGAAGGCGGCCTGCTCCCTCTATAGGCTTCTCTGGTTGTTGCTTTCATGAACCAGCCATCCGGGGAACAGAGCTGCATGCTTTTGAAGACTGTCAAAAACGCTGAAGTGAGATGTATTTTGCATTTATTTTAAATTTAGAGATGGTTTTTGTGTGTGTAAATGGGTGTGAATATGCATCTGTGTGTGTATGCAGGTGCATGTATACGTACATATGCCCACACACACTCTCTAATAGCCATGTATATAGCTACTTTTGCTGCAAAAGTCACATATGGAGCTGTTTTACTTGTTTAATTTTAGTCTTTTTTTAGAGCAGGTGCATGATCCTTTTGTGTGAACTTGCTGTTTGTTAATGGTTTATGACAACAACCTCCTGACTGCATCTTACCCTTATTAATTGGAGAGACACCATCTGAGCCAGCAGTTCCATGAACTCAGGCACGCTCCCTCCCCAGTGTCCTCTATCCCAACTGCCTTTCTCTCCTCTCTGTCCCAGGATTTTGCCTCCTCAGCTGCACCAGCACTGCCATTTCTGGCATTGTTCTGGTAAGAAAAGAAACCTGTATTAAGAACAACTCTGTAAACAAAAAGCCTACTTGTAATTTGGATCAGCTCAGTGACCTGATTTACAGCACAAACCCAAAAAGAGTTGCAGAGAAGCAGGAGTGTGAAGAAGCAGCTGGAGGCAAGGCAGGGATGGGAGACAGACATTCCCAAGCTGTCCTTGCAGCTGAGTCCCCCTTTTGTATAACTACAGCTGCCACTGTACCTTTGCTCTGGCACAGATATCAAAGGGAATTCCTCTGCACTGCCTGAAGTAAGACTTTAGGGAAAAAATGACACATTGGTGAGTTATATATTAACCATTCTAGAGAGTGGCAGCGTGACAAAGCAGTGAGTTACTGATAAAAAAAATAGCAACATTTCCATTATGCAGAGCATGGGTAATAGCTCCTAGGAAAAAACGACCCAGCTCTTTCCACTAAATGTTACTGTTTTCAATTCTTCCATACTTTCTGAAATGTGAATATGTTGTTCAGATGTTTTCAATGCTAAATAAATGCCTCTGGCTGTTTCTTGTGGGTTGCTGAGGGGAGAAGGCAGGAAATGTTTTAGCTAAAATGATGCAGCTATTTCCAAGGAAGTGTCAGCAGAGTAGCATACAAGATTTCAGGAGTTACAGAAAAAAAAAAAATTGTAGCAGTCATTCAACACTGTGCTCAGTTTTCCTCCCCAAGGTCTGACCTTGCTCTATGTTCAGCATTATCAGAGATCTGCTGCAATGAAGTTTAGGTTCTTATGTCTCATAGGACACAAATTAATTGCTTTAACTTAAGTTTAAAAGCAGAACCTTGCCAGAGATGACAAATGGGAGTATTATATATCACCAGTTAAATGACTAATGTTTTATTTGTCTTTGAAGTTTCTGGTGAAAGCTGAAGCATAATGGTGAAAGAGAAAATAATTTAAGTTACATAACACCTCACATATGGAATTAATAATGCTCTGGTTTTATGTGAAACACATTGCTCTTCAGTGGTTATATACATATATATATATATATATATATATCTGTCTAATGAAGATGATTCAATTTGGTGTTCTAATATGTGCTGTGCATTTATTCAGGAGATTTAAACTTTTTGACTGAAGATGAGAATTTTTTTATAGAAGATCCTTCTTTTGGTCAATGTATTCCACTATTTAATGAAAAGAACCCCATCCATGTTTCAAGTCAATTGTTTGATTTTCAAGAGACATTTTTTGGCTTTCAAAACCACAAAAATGATCCTTGCTTTAGATCAAAATGCCATCTCTTTGAAGTAAAAAAAAAAAAGAAAAAAAAAACAACAAACAACCAACCTCCTTTTTTTTTTCTCAAAACTCTTCTTATTTCAGGAGTAAAATATTTCTTTAAAGTTATATGTTTGGAATTGAATTGCATGGAATTTATGTAGTCAAGGCTTTAAGCACACTCACACAGTGAATAATTTAACCAAAATCCCTGAAGTCTTTTTATCAGGAACTTAGCTAGACAGGCACTTAGAGAGACCCTTTTTTCTATTCCCAATACTATGGGAAGTATGCTCTGCACTTGACAAGGTGAAATAAAAAGGAATTCAGATAACAAAAGGATGGTATTAAACACTAATGCACACAGGAGAGTTGAGGGCAGGCCATGTTCAGGGCAGGATATTGCTCAAGTGTGTTTGGGAAGGGAAGTACTGACAGGGATTTCCTCTCCACCCCTCAGATGTGCTAACCGCTTCATGTGGGTCAGGGTTGCCCTGGCATGTGGAGGCTGCATCTCCTTTCATCCCACCCTGACCTCTTGAAAAAAACAGAGGCATGAGTAAGGGAGATGAATGATTTTGGTTAAATAGCTGGTGCTGGCTGCCGAGGAGGCAACCTGAGACAGAGGAGAAGAGCAGTGAAAGGCAAAAAAGGGTAATCAGGATTAGGTCAAAAGAAAGGCTAAGCCAAACCAGAGAGAGAACCATTTAGGTAAAGACTTAGCCTAGGGATGAGTGAAGCAGAGTTTCAATGGGATTGATAAAATCCAGGATACAAGTGTACTTAGGAATAATGTGATTGTTGTTTGGATGCAAGGGCACTGCACGTATACTAGCATTGCAGATACTGACCATCTCTAGGCTGGTGCCAGAGGTCTGTCACATACACCAATTTCGAATCCCTGCCAGTTTTCTGAGTGCAGTGTGTCCAGATGATTATTACAAGTCTGCAGTAAGAGGCACACAAATTATGCTTGTATCTGATATTCCGACCCCAAGAAAAGGGCAAAGAAATGTAGGTCTTTTATGTGACAATTTTGATCAGTCTTATCAAGGGAAAAAAAAATAGCTTTGTACTTGCCCATAAAATAAACAGCTGTTGTGATTAAAATACAGCAACATCAGTTTCTGCTTGTTAGAAATATTTTGCATACAGTCTTTGGCAACATCATTTCTCCTCACAGGAAGAAGACTGTAAGACAACCCAGCATTACTTTTTAGATGCCATCACACTACAGTATTGTACCACCAGAGTGTTGCAAAGAATGCCTTACAATGCAGAGCTACCCAAACCTAACAAGGCTTGGGAGTCATGTATTTGTTACTGTATGCATGACCTCATCTTCAAAGGAAGATTAGCATTAGCTAACTTAGCATGATGGAAAGGGAGGAGTTGGTTTAAAATTCATTTCAGCAAGAATAGGGTTGAATAAAAATTCATTATTGTCATTATCCTCTTTGCCAGTTCTGCATGTAAGTGTTCATTTTATTTCAGCAGAGACAATTGCCACAAAAATCAGGACAAACTAATTTCTCATGTATGTGCCAAAGCAACATCAGTTGGTATGTCTGTTTGGGCTGCTCAGCGGGGCCATGAAGATCATGCTTTGGGCTGGGGGCAGGCACCTGTGACTGAAGGACAGAGGAGGGAGCTGCCAGTAGCTGCCAGCAGTTCTGGTGTCAGACTCATGCAAAGCATGACTAAAACAATGACACTTCTGAATACAAAATTCCCCCATTTCTTTCTTGCCCTAGTGAGAAGAGCTCTGCAGATGTGGAGACAGGGACAAAAGCAGCCAGTATTTCCTCTCTTTGCACATGCTAGTCAGCCAGTCAGTTCATGGGGCACTAGCTCATCTCTCTGGCTTCTGAACTGAGAAAAGAAGATGCTCCTCTTCCAAGTAACTAATGAATCATCCCTTTTAGTACATAGCATGCATGACTGCATTGTTAAAAGCAGTCTTAATCACTCACTGAGAAAAATGTTATTGATCATTTCTCCCTTTTTGTTGTTAAGTGGAAGCTTTGGGAGTTGTGACTCACAGCCCATGTGCTGTGGCAAGACCAGAAAGACTTCAGTAGATTTTTAGATAATGGTAGGAGCCCTCTGCATCTTATTCCTCACATCTTCCTAGCATAGCTATAATTTGGAAAAATGGTAGATTTCTTAGTTTTATATTATTCTAAAAAATCACTGTTTTGCAGATGGATTTGGCCTGAACTTTACTCAAAATTCAACTAAGAGAAGGATTTGTGGTAGGCAACTGACTTGTGGCAAGGGATAGAGCAAAACAGCTTCTGGGCTGGAGGAAGCCCACCCCCCCCAATTTGTCTTTAGCCCCATAGTGGTGTTGGACATGTTGTGCATACAGCACTTCACCCTGGTTTATGAGCATAGGACTATGTCAATAGAACAGTGAAATAAGGAAAAAAAAGTAGTAAGAGTAAATTGGAAGGTTCTTGACAGCTTCCTGGAAAGAGAATGAATGGGTCTGAGGTAAGAAATAAATTGTCTTGTTTACTTGGAATTGCCAAAGGCAGAGAAAAGTGAATAAGTAAAAGGTTTTCAATGTGATGTGGAAAAAAATGTATCTGTAGCTATTTTAAATGTAGACAGACATACTGATTGACACACTTGTGTATTAACTGCATTAAAAATACTAGCGTGAAAGATTATTATCAATGCCAAATGATAAAGTTTTCAACTGGTGCAGGATGCCATAGTTAAGACAGTCCATACCCTCTTAAATCAGTCTTTCCATGTTTGTATGTCTATTATATGAGGATAATACAGCTGTATTCTATTACTGCATCCAACTTATTTAATTGAACTAGGCATTTGTTCATTCCTCCACAAAAGCAAAAGAAACTACAGGGCCTCCATGGAGGATGAGGAGTAAGACATGTGGGGACATTTCTAGTGGTGAGTGATTGAAGCATGGTTGCTGTTATCAATTTTTTTTCTGTTATTTCTCCTAAATAATCTTTCTCATTCATTCTGAACAGAGAGCTTTCCTACATGTCCCTCCATGACACTATATTACATATTGCTGGACAGCAGGTCCTCTGCTCTCCCACCAGTGCCTTCCTTAGCTTCTGGAAAGTGGAACCAACCAAAGTGTCTGCTGTGGGCAAACACTTGGGAGGCAGGGGTGAGAGAGGTAAAAAGGCACCCAACTAGTAATTGATTGTGTAATGATACTAAAACCCATGCATTACAAGACTTCATGTTTGACTCTAGCTGGGAGCAAAGGTGATGTAAAATAATGTATGATAATAGTTTTCTTTCAGCATCTTTGCCTAGCACTGGATAAGTAGCTTTTTGTCTTGGGCTGCCATTGTTAGAAAAAGTATTGCCATCAGCTCTAGGTCTTAAAAATATCCTTTGATATAGGGAAAGGAAATGGGATTTATTTTGAGACAGAATCTTGCCCTCTTGGTGCATTGCTGGATGAATGTGGTCACTTGATGGAAGCATGCTGCCGTGGTGGAACAGCTCTTGGGATCTGTCCCTGTGTCAGCTCAGCTCTCAGAGAATTTCAGAAATCCTTGTGGAGGAAGCAGATGTTCCCAGTGGTATCACAAAGAAAGAGCAGACAAGAAGACATTTGAGAAGGAGGGCATACTAAAGACCATAGCAAAACTCCATTTGGCATCTTCAAGGGAGGATTCAGTGAGAGCAGAGATTTAGAGTAAGCCTTGCTGGGGGACAGCCCTGGAGAAAAGCTGAGAAGCTCCAGAGGCCTCCCCAGCCATCACAGGCTGTTGGTGAGGGTTCACATTTTGTGTGATGACCCTACAGATGCAGAGAAGTGTAACTTGCAGAGCTCAAATCCCAACCATCCTCTGAATAGGATCTAAAAGATCCGAAAAATTCAGGGAGAAGCAAATAATAACTGTACAAAATTCTAGCTTTTACATAGTTTTGTCTTGGGAGGAAATAGCCTGGGCCTTGACAGGTGAAAGGGGACAGACCTGATATAATAATCTGTAACAGTTTTTGCAAAGATGGTTATAGTAGTCAGCACTTGTTCTTTGTGAGTAGCAGACATCAGGAAACCAATATCTTTAATAAGAAACAGCAATTTGAATTTCTGACTGTGACTTCAGTTTGAAGTCTCTTTAATACTCTTAAAATATATTTCAGTTTAATAACCTCATTCAGCATCAATTTTTGCTTGGATCGGAGAGCACCTTTTATTATCTGCTGTTTCTTACATTTATAAGAATAGTACTTAAACATCAAAGGAACCATAAAAAAACAAGCTGTTTGAATCACTTCAGTAAATTGCTTATTGCTACTAATTGCCCACCACTTCATAAAATCCCTTTCTGTTTCATGGCTCTTCCTTGCAAAGCTCCGGTGAGCCTGAGATAACTCCATATCTGGTATCTCAATATTTAAAGTATAAGATTGTGACCCTCAATTCATTTTTTTCCCTTCCTTTTCCTATGTATTTCTAAGTTTCAGGTCTCCTTGTGAAACTTCAGAGCCAGGCCATTGCATTATGCGTCTGGAGGATTCCCACTGGTTCCCATACTCAACCATGTCTATGGTTATGGTCTCATGCACCTCTCTGACAGGAACACCTCATGCTATCCACCTTTCCGTGCCAACAGAGCCTCAAGCTGTGTTCCTCCCTAACAGGAGCGCCTGTCCTTAATGGGAATCAAAAGTCAGGATGACCAGAAAAGCCCTGCTCAGTCATGAACCATGCTCCGTTTCTTATCAAATAAAATTAAAATTTTCTATGCAACTCAAAAGGAAGGTGTCTGCGGCTTGTCCTGCCAATCTTCGCTTTCTTCGAGCTGGAGTTCGCTAGCCCACTTACGTTCTTGAGGCAGCTCTGTGGATTCCTCTTCATCTGAATCTCCTCCGGCTTCTGAGGAGAGGTCTTCCAGCTCAAAATGTTCTTCCAGAGGAAGTGCGGCATGATTGACAGTCGTTGAGGTGGCTTTAGCTATTAGTCCTTTGATCAAACTACGGATCAGTACGATCAAAATGCAAAATACAATCAAGCTCAAAACTACTTTACAAACAGATTCTAACACCGAACTGGCCCACCCGCTAAGGCCCCAACCCTTGAATATGTCCCCCAGCTAGTCTGATGTCTCTTGCCTGACTTGATGGACGAGGTCTTGGAGTTTTTTGATGGAGTGTCTGGCGTCCTCGGCCCGAGAGGACAGGTTCAGACAGCAGAGGCCCTCAAACTCCTCACAGTGATGGTGATGGAGCAGTAGTAGAAAATCTATTGCTGCTCTGTTTTGGAGCGTTGCCTTCCTTGTAATTTCCTCGTCCTTAAGGAGGTCGTATAACGCGGCTGAAGTATAATTGGCTTGTTTAACCACCCAACACTCCAGGCGGCCCAATTCACCCAGAGATTTCGCCACCGATAACCATGGCAATAAAATGGTAAAGGCGACGGATTTAGAATGAGACTAATGGGTAACTTTACCATCACAATCTTCAGTGAGATCTTTAAGATCTCTTTTAGATCTGGCCAATTCGGAGGTGATGTTATTCCTTTTCTAATTGATAATTTGGGTGATGTTGGGGGTAAACAGCGTCAGCCGGCCAAATGTGCACGGCTCTCCGATCAGACCAGAGGGGATGCCTACCCACGCTCGATCGCCACAAATCAAGAACACCCCCCTGGGAAGGGCGTAAGGGGTCCGCTTGGTAGAGGTGGGGCCCATGATTTTTAGAACAGCGCGGCACCACTGGCTCGCTTGATATTGTTTCTTTGTCTGCCGGACCACTTCACTGCCCTCATATATGGGGGCATAACTATATTCAAACTGAAAACAAATTGAGGAGTTGGCGGAACCGAGTAGATGCAGTTCTGTGGGCTCGGAGGGCGCAGGACTGAGCCTAGCTACTCCACTTCTCCAGGCATTACTGGGTTCAAAACTGGGGAGGAAAGTTAGGCTCTGGGCCAAAACGGGGGAAAGGGCAGACTGGAAGGCAGGGGGGAACTCGCCTGGGGAGAAAGGGATCCCCACAAGGCAAGACGACATCGGGTCCTCTGCTGCGCCGGTGTCGAGGCATATACTGTCCTGTCCTAATGATTGGGCCAAGGCACGCCAGACGTTGATTTTTGGCTGGGGGATGACTCACGGCTCCGCAGGTGGCAGAAGGAATCCGCAGGTCATCAGTACGGTCAACAACAAACAAGGATTGAGAGCTAGCGTAGTCAATTCGAAGACCATTCGGGGAGATAAAACTGAAATGAAAGGAGAGCTGTAAAAGTATGCAGGATTCACAGATATGGTTCTTCTCTAAACAACTAATTTAAGTAAAACTCACGAGGGGTAATGGTTGGAGCCGGGGGGAAAAAGGAGGAAAGGTGGTATAAAAGATCAAGGGGTGGAGGAGAAGCTGGGGGAGAGGGTTCTTCAGTAACTGGAGTGAGATCTGGAGAGAATGAGGAGGGTTGATGGGATAGTTTCTTCCGCTGACGCCAACATGCTTGCCGGACTTGTGGTACTGCCTCCTTCTTGATCCCCTGCTTCGGGACGAAGGGCCTGACCCACTTAGATGGTACTCACTTGGGACCCGAGGGAGTGGACACGCAGGCATATCCCCTCCCCCAAGTTACCAGGTCAAAGGGGCCCTCTGTCTGCCAGGTCTCCGGATTTTTACAAGAACCGGTGGCCTGGTTTTAGGCTGCAGCTGCTGGTGACTGCCGAAATGTCGGACTATCGGAGGGTTTTGGCTGTCAAAAGAGCAATTCAGGAAGTTGAGTGTGTACAATGCCCTTGATAGCCGGACTTGGGGGGTCTCTGCCTTCATCGTCGGTAGTTGCCGGGATAGGACCTTCTTAAGGCTCTGGTGGGCTCTTTCCACCATGGCTTGGCCTGTCGGGGAATAGGGGATGCCGGTTTTATGCACTATTCCCCATTGCTGCAGAAAGCTTTGCAGCTCCTTGGAAACATACGCAGGGCCGTTGTCTGTTTTTAAGGTCTTAGGGATGCCCAAGACAGCGAATGCTTGGAGCAGATGCCTCTGAACATCTGCTGCCCTTTCACCTGTGTGGGCAGAAGCATAGATCGCCCCGGAGAAAGTATCTACTGAGACGTGGACGTAACACAATCGGCCAAAAAATGGAATGTGCGTTACATCCATCTGCCACAACTCGCAGCTTGCCAAACCCCGGGGATTAGCCCCTGAGGCTATGGTAGGCATTTGATCTTGCTGGCATTGGGGACATGTGGCCACTATTGCCTTGGCCTGCTCCTGCGTCAGATTGAACTGACGAACCAGGCCAGGGGCATTTTGATGAAACAGTTGGTGGCTGATTTTAGCCTGACTGAACACATCTGGGAGGGGGGCCTGCGAAACAGCAGCCGCCGCTAAAGAATCGGCGCGACGGTTTCCCTCCGCAATGAACCCAGGTAGATCTGTGTGTGATCTCACATGCATGACATAGAATGGATGCTCGCGGTTAGAGACTAACTCGACGAGCCTATTCAGCAATTCAAATAATCTCTTATTAGTGATCTCTTGAAGAACAGCTGACTCAGCTCGAGACACTACACCTGCGACATACTCAGAATCTGTGACCAAATTGAAAGGTCCAGGGAATTTCTGAAATGCCCTGACGACTGCATCCAACTCAGCAACTTGTGGAGAGCCCTCTACAACAGCAACATCGGACTCCCACTGCTGAGTCTGAGGATCCTTCCAAGTCATCACTGACCTGTGGGATGCTCCAGACGCGTCAGTAAAAACTGTCACAGCATCCAGTGGCTTCTTGCTCTGAACCTTTTTCAACGAGAATTTAAACCCCGAATTGAATAATTTGTGGGACGGCCGATTTACTGTGATGCGCCCAGTGTAGCTGTCGAGTGCAAACTGAAGGTATTCATTAGTTTGCAGCAGTTCTTCAAAGATTTTTAGATTAAATCGGCCCGATTCCAATTTAATTGGGATCTGTATGCATGAGAAATCACAGCCCGCAAGCTCTCTGATCCTCGATCTTGCTTTGAGAATCAGTTCTGCTATCAACTCCTGTGGCCATGTCATTCTTTTGGACCTATGGTGGCTCAGAAAGACCCACTCTATAATTAAGAGCTTGTCTCCTAATCCTTGGTCCTTCAGACTAACATCCCATTGATGTATTATGCCATGAAGGTGTGGCAATTTTCCCAGTATAATAAATTTGAAAGGCAGGCCCGGATGGTATCGGTGGGCCTGCCTGGCCGAAATATCCTTTTGTATTTTCTCCAGAGCTACCTGTGCCTCTGGGGTAAGAGTCCTAGGAGAACTAAGCTCCTCTCCCCCTTTTAACAAATCGAAAAGAGGGGCTAAATCTTCGGTTGAAATGCCCAACCAGGGTCTCACCCAATTTAAGGATCCACACAGTTGATGGGCATCTGCTAGGGTCTGGACCTTTGTCTGAATTGCTAATTTTTGCGGCACAATTGTCCGCTTTGTAATTTCAAGGCCCAGGTATCTCCAAGGTGGTACTCGCTGAATTTTGTCCTGCTGGAGCTCGAACTCTGCAGGAGCCAACGCATTGGTTGTCAGGTCAAGCGCATGGGCAAGCAGACTGTGGTCGGGCGCACACACGAGGATGTCGTCCATATAATGGTGAACAATGACGGCATCCCCGAGGGCTGTACGAATGGGTGACAGCAGCGAAGCGACATACCACTGGCAGATCACAGGGCTGACCTTGAGGCCTTGCGGAAGCACCCGCCAATGATAGCGCTTGGCTGGGGACTCACAGTTGATGGACGGAACTGTGAATGCAAATCGCGGGGCGTCCTCCGGGTGAAGGGGAATTTGGAAAAAGCAATCTTTTATATCAATCACAGCTAATTCCCAATCTCGGGGGAGCATTGCTGGGGAGGGCATCCCTGGCTGAAGGGAACCCATGTCAATTATTAATCTATTAATTCGGCGAAGGTCGGTCAGGAGCCGCCACTTATCCTTGTTAGGCTTTTTGATGACAAACACTGGGGAGTTCCAGGGTGACATGGTCTCTTCCAGGTGGCCTTTCAACAACTGCTCCTGAACGAGCTCGTTGAGTGCCTTTAGTTTTTGCTTGTTAAGTGACCACTGCTTGACCTGTACTGGTTTATCTGAAAGCCAATTCAGTTTCCAGGTCCGGCACTCCTCAGTGGCCACCACCCGAAAAACCTGGGGAGCTGTCGGGAGATCGATTTTGGCCCCCCACTGGGCTAAAAGGTCCCTTCCCCAGAGGGGCTCTGTATAATCTAAAACGAACGGGCGTATAGAGGCCAATTGCCCGTCGGGCCCCTTAATTTGCACAATGCTCTTTGATTGGTTTGCCAATTGGAGGCCCCCAACACCAGAAATCGTGCCCGCTGCGCTTTGCAGGCCCCAATGCGACGGCCATTCCCGGGAGGGAATGATCGTCACATCTGCACCCGTGTCCAAAAGACCCCTCACTAATTTCTTGTCCCCGCCCAATGAAAGTTGACATGTCAGGCGGGGAACGGCCATGTGAACGGCCCTGGAATCCGGCTATCTGGTGAGGGGCGAAGGCCAGGGCCCCTGCGCATCAGAAAACAGCCCCCCTCGGCGGCTTTGGCCTCGGGCTGAGCTGGGGGGATAGCTCGGAGCAGCGCGGTGAGAGACGAATCAGGAGGCGACCACTTGCTGGGGGTAAAACTGTCGGTTTATTACAGAAGAACCAACAAAGAGGGGAAAACACCCAGCAAATGGCCCCGAACAAGGGGCAGGAGAGGGTTTTAAGGGAAAAGGGGGGAAGAAGGCAGGGAAACCCGGCTATCCAATAGAAATACATATTTGGAGGTACGAAACATAACTGATACACTAAAGTAACCAACTGTTATAAATCATAGGAGGGGCTCCGGGGCTACAGCCAACCATACTTCCCAGAGAAAGGAAAATTCTCGAAACCTGGGAGGAGAAAAAGAGTGATTGACTGACCCCAAGGAGGAAACAACTTTCACTTTATAAGAGAAACCAAGGGAGGAGCAGTTTCATTTCCATAGCAACATAACTGGCAGGGTAGCAGCAGGAAGTAATACAGAAAATGGGGGGAGCAAACTAACGAACTTAAGAACACACCACAGCACCATGCATAGTGTGTTTTCTCTTCCTTTAGTGTAGAATGGAATATTGATTTCAAAACCATACTGGGATCAGGTCCAACTGTGTGCAAGAGAGCCAAGACTCCAACGTTCAATATTGGGAGATTTCTTTGAATGTCTTGAAACACTGAATGCCTCCTCATTTCTTTTTCTGCCTTGGGCCACGCTACAAACATGGATGTTCTGTACAAATTATAGTGACCATAATATTTCTGGGCAGCTGGGAAATGATGTAGAAGTAGATGATCCTCACTTCCTTCCTAAAGACAAATGACATTTTAACCTTTGTATTTTTGCAACTATACTGCCAGAATCTGGGAATACATTATACAAGCTTAAAATTTTAAGATTTTCAAACAAATCAGTATTGTCCAATTGCCTACCAAAAAAAGGGCTTTATTATTCCCTATGGGAAATCTCTATACTTGATCAGAAATGTCTAATATGAATAAAATGCCCTAACTTCAAAGAGTTCACTTGATTTTCCATTTCTTGATCATTCAAATCACCTGGCAAACTCATCAAGAGGTTTTGGTGCCCTGAACACATTTTCTAGTCAGGTAGTTAAACCACCACTGAGACATTTTTTAGGTTGGATGATTTTATTTCCTTTTGTAATATTAAATCTTTAAAAAAAAATCTTTATATGATGCTCTTCTTGCTTCTTTGGTTTTAAAACTTTTTCAGGCAGACATGGTCCATGCTAAAACCTTCTACAACACATATCCAGTTTTGGGCAAGCCATTTTAGTGCCAAGCTGGAAGTTAGGAGTGAATATTTATTTTTGGAGCAGATACATCAGTGGCATTGCTCTTACTCATCTAAGAGAAGAGAGGTATAGAGGCCAGGCTGGGGTTACATGGCTTGGCAAATAGGACTTCAGAGTACTTAACTGTAGATCAGAAAAGCTACCAGCACAAACAGCACAATTCAGGTGTTTTGCAAATTTATTCTACCTAACAAAATGTATTAATATTGTTTTAAAGCAGTTAATGTCTTTTGGCCAGCTTTATAATGAATTTAATGTGGAAGATTTTTTGCCTGCGATCAACTTGCAGTCAACAGAAAGTACAAAACTGCTTTAACACTATAACCCACACTCTTCTTAGCTTAGATGATACAGAAATTCAGTGGTGCATGTGTATTTGTTCCAGATTAAATCTGTGTTGTTAGTTGACCCAGTAATGCATCTAGCTGGCATTAATTGAAAGGAGCATCAGCTGTTGAATGGCTGATCCTTGATAACTGTGTAACCATGTGGCATTTCATCATGTCACAGGAAGTGCATTTGTTACTTTTTCCTTCACTGATACCCAGTGCCTCTTTGCCCTAGGCTTTGGTACATGCATTTTATTTTCCATTAATAAATTAGATGGTTTGGGTTTTCCTTTTTGCTTCAGTATTTTGTGAAATTGCAAATTGTACCTGCTCAATGCCAGAAGAAGATGAGTGAAAGGTCCTGCTCTTTACTTTTTTAGTACAAACATTTTAGCTAACAAAAAAAAAAAAAAAAAAAAAAAAAAAAAAAAAAGAGAAAAAAAAAAGCTTAACTGAGAAAGATTTTTAATCCTCCTTTGTTTATACCCAAGATCCTTCCTTGTGTCTAAGTCATTACTACAATTGCTTCATGGACAGGTTTGGCTAGTACTGCAAGAAAATCAAGGGCTGGCCAGCCAGCATTTTGCAGTGTGCACTTAGTTGTACACCTTAAAAATAGCATTTTAGTTCCTAGATGCAGTACACATTAAAATATAAATCTGGATGGCTTTGAGAGGTTATCTTTATAATAACAGATATCATTAAGCATTATGGGATTAGTGTAATGCTGTGGGTCTATTTGTTTACTGTTAACATCCTTGTATAGTTAAAATTCAGCCTCTTTATTTAGCAGCCTGTATGTATTCTGACAGTATTCGGACAATTTAAAAATGTTTAACTGAATTGCTGATGCAACACATGTACACAGTGACTCTCAATAAAGCCAACATTTATTGCATTTACTTACATAGAAGGCCATGAACAAATAGTGCATTAATGTTCAGAGAGAGGGAGGACAGTGTTTGAAGCAGTGCTCCATGGACCTTTCTATTAAAAAAAAAAACAAAACAACCATCCAAACAAAATAACCCAAGCAGAAGCTTGTTGTTGCACTTAGTTAGATTTGTGTTTGAAAAAAAACAACCCATGTCAGACCTTCAGCAGTTTTTGCAGTTATGCAGAAGGGTGACCAAAATTATGTCCTTAACCATTATCATTAAATTTTCATACACTGAAAAGTTATCTAATTTCTGATTTCCTAGTTTCTGCTGTAACTGGGAAAGCACTACTAAAGTTAATTTTAATAACCATTAATACTGGCATGCAAATGATCACTATTTCCCCTACTTCTTTCATTTGGCATTTACCCCTACTTCTTTCATTTGGCATTTAAACCATTTCGCTTAAAAATCTTTGAAATAGTCTCAAATGTGCCTAGACTGATTGAAATGAATAAGTTTGTTTCTAAGAGGAGGGAAAGAGAAGTGACATATATATATTAGCACATCCCAAGGTGAACAGATAATCCCAAAGAATCTGTTATTCAAAATATTTTAATTTTACTCTGCAGTGGAATTCCACAAAGGCCCTTTCTTGTTCCCTTTGACCCATTTTCTGTGCCATTTACAGGAAAGTACCCAGGCAAATTGCCAACAATTCCTAACGTCTCTGGAGTAATGGGATCAGAACGGCCATGGTATCACCACAGCTTTTTATGGTGGAATTAGAAAATGTTTCTTTTGTGGCAGGCTTTCAACTTTATGCAGAATAATTTCTTAACTGAGGCATTTGGCTAAGAGTGCTCTGCATGACTCAGCAGCAGATCTTCTCCATCTCAGATTTTGGTTATATTAATATGAGGTTTATTTTTTGCATTAACTTATACATATTTACGACTTAAGTTTCCTTGCATGCTGCTGGGCTTTCTCTAGTTCCAGTGCCTGCCTCTCCAGCTACTCCAGCAAAGCCACATGACATATGCTACAGGGGTTCAGTATTGAGGTGAATGGAAAAGGAATCAGTGACTGAAGGAATTTTTTCATTGATAAAAGAGGTAATTTTGTTATTCTGTCCTAATTAGGGTTTCTTAAGGGAGAACTGTGCAAATTTTCCAACATTCTGTAATACTAGAATGAAGTCATGACTTGGAGCTCTTGGATTTGTCATTGATGCTAGCCATGCAACCTTTATTAGCACACACACTCATTACTCATGTAAGCAATTGCACTGACTGGAAAGAGGCTCTCTGTAGCACAGGAACCAGCCTCGAGTCACCAGCTCTTTGTTAGAGACATCACCACAGACTCAGCCAGGTTCTGAAGCAGCTGAGCAAACACACTCTCTATAATACATGCAGAGGGAAGTACTGGTGCTCTGGCCAACCTCCTCAGTATCATGAGTGAAGAATTGGAGAGCTGTTATTTTAAACTGTAGTGAGAAGGGAATGGGTCAGGAACTATTGGTGATTAGTTCAAGCATAGACTGAAACTACCCTAAGTGCTGCTAAATAGCTCTGCCTTCAGCTGAAAATACATTTTTGCTCAAATCTGCTCTTGATAAATTTTCCAAATTTTGTCGTACATCTTTCATAGAGTCATTGAGGTTTGTAAAGACCTGCAAGATCATCAAGTCCAACCTTTGACCAAATATCGCCATGTAAACTAAATCATATTCTTTTAACAAACTGTTCAACTTGAAAGGAGTGAGCTTCAGCAAAAGATAGGGGTAAATTTGAAAGCTCATTACTGAAAATATATAGAACAGCACACAGGGACAGTCAAAAGTGTACAGTTGAAGAGCTAGGAAAAAGAAAACAAACCAGATGCTGATATCAGGATACTTAGAAATAACATCTTGAAAAAAATGGGATACTTTTCCAGTGCAGCACATCTTGAACCAAAGGAGCTTGTGACCATGCCATTTTGAAGTCGGAAATTTTATATGACTGAAAATAGTCATCTGTATGAACACTAAAAACATGTAGGGCAATAAATAGCCCAGAAACTTGTAGGCTGTAAGTATAAGGAAGCATATGTACTGTGCATATACCACACATGTTCCTTGCCATTTTCTACCAAATGACAGTGGTTCCTTGTAGCCCTCAGTTGGGGTAGAAGATTGTGTGAACAACAATTTTTGTGAACCATGGTCCAGACATCATTGCTTTTTATTTGTCTATATGCATAGCCATTAAAAACAAACAACAACTCCCTGAAGTCCCAACAAAACCCTGCAGTTATCTATTGGAAGATCTGAGAAGTGCTAGTGCACACTGGGCCATCCTAAAAGCTGCTTGTACAGTCAAAAGACTGATTTCAGTTCTGTACTGAAAAAAAAAGCTGGCTTTGACAGATACATAAGAGTTTGTTGTAGTTCAGACTCAGCCTTCAGCTTGTGTTTAAAGGAAAAGGTACCTGTTTCCAGCTGGTTTTGGAAAATCTTTGCTGTGGTTGTGTTCTGAGACTTCCTACCAACAATTGACTTTTTAGGAAGGCACCTTCTAACCCTCTTGTCACCAAACCCTTAACAGAGCTTGGACAAAATGAAAGTTTACAGCTCCCATGCCTGAGGACACAGCCTATTTACCAACAGCCAAAGATTCTATTGAATTTTAGGAGAGCGCATGATATGAATTCATAGATACCATACACACAATAGTTAAAACCAAGGACTTCCATATAAGTGAGACAGATTTAATTTTTTCCCCCTAGATCCCTGCCCCAAGGATGAGTTTTTATGTGCATTCTCTGGTATGTAAAAGAAGCCACACTGCAGTCCTTCCTTGTGGCCAGGATTCAATAGGGTCTCTCTTCTCCCTGGCTAACTATTTAAATTTGTAGGAACTTCATATCTTTGAGCCTTATCTGACTCTGTTGTATTTGAAATTGGCCCACAGATTAACAAGTTACTGAGGGAGTGATATTTGGACAGGGAGACAGGTGCATGTGTTCTAGCATCCAGACAAGGAAAGGATCATGTATTTCCTTTCAAGTCTTGCTAAGAAAAGCCTCCTCTGATATAAGACTGTTAACTAGTGTCCTCAAATCACTATCATCTTCCTCTGAGCTCCTGGGAATTGCTAACCTAGGAGAGTAAAATACATTCTACAAAGATGGGTTGGTCAAGTTACTCAGGCCTGGCAAATCAAGCAGTCTGGCAGTTTGTTGTGTAGGCTGTCACTCTTGTTGAAATATCTATAAAACTTGCAGTCATTTCTGTTTAGATTCAGAGTAAGTATCTATGGTCTGCCTAAATATTTAAAGATCTGTACAGCTGTACAAAACCAATCTTATTCCCATTATTAATCCCAAGTACAAAACTCCAAAGACCCTACCTGCCAAATTTCAAAATCATTTTGTACTATGGACACATAAAAATGATGTCATGGGTGTGACCAAACTCACCACTCAGCTGAAGCCATTACCAAGTGTGTGTGTGCTCTTAATGTGCCTCAGCTGTGGATCCAATGACATGAATATGAAACACACTGGAACCTGTAGCTGGAGCAAACTGAGTGCAGTCACATAACACTGCCATGCTTGAAATCTACAGCTGTGGCAGCCAAATTCTTCTCGTCATGTGCTCACAACTCACGCCATGTGCGAGGATTTTAGAGTACTTAGAAATGTCAGCCTCTGGGTGGAAAAATGCTTTTGATCTTTACAGCACAACTGGTGCTCTGCTGTGATATTTGTTCTGGTCGGCACAATTAGTCATTGACCAAGTTTATTATTTACTCATGACCCTTTGCCTGGCATCCAACATGTGAAAATAGCAGCTTTTGGACAGAAAGGAGAATTGTAACTTGTTGAATTACATATTCTAGAGGGTACAGGTATTCCAGTAACTCTCCTGTCATGTCTGATGTGGGGTTTTGTCTCAGCACATACAGATACTGATTCTTTCTTAGTTAAACTTGTCAGGAAAATTAATCCATAAACACCAGAGGTTTATGTGCAAAAAGGAGACAAAGGAGTCCTGTAACTTTATTCAAATAAAAGGGAGAGGTCATGGGGCATTACCTATGGTGTCTCTCAAAAATTTTAGGGAACACAGCTCCTCCTTTTTGTCCTAATTTCCTGGCTGCATTTTCTCTCTGTCTTTCCCCATTGGCTGAGGTACTTGAGAGGTACAGACTCCCTATAAGACGCTGAATACCTAAGGCTCCCTTCTAATGTATACCCCCCTCCTGTTTTTCTTTTTCCTTGTGTCTCTGTTTTTTTTTTCTCCGAAACTAGAGATTTAGCAGTCTTAAGTGAGTAACAGTCTGTGTCAATTAATGGAATGTGTACGGAATTTATTGTCCCCCTACCATCAAGCTCACAGTTTGTTTTGTAAAGATACTTCCTTCTAACTCCTTTCAACCTGATGCTTTTTTGTACTCTTTTTTCTTTCATTTTTTTTAAGGTAGGTGTGTGTTTGTGTGAGTAAAATGTTCTTTTCTAATATTTAAAAAACACCTAATCGGTCATACCACAAGGTCGTCTTTTCATCTGAGTGCTTGAAGTAAGGAGATGCTTCATCAGAATTAAATTTGAGGTTAATTATCCAAACAAGTTCACTCCAACAATCCTCCCTGAACGCTCATTTGTCAGTACTTTCCGTGCCGCACGAGTGATAAAGTAACACAGGGCTGCATTTGCGCTCTGCCTCCTCCAGTGAGCCCTCAGCCACAAGCTCAAACTACAGCCCTTGTCCTTCTCTCGGCCGATGCCAGATTGATGCCAGCAGCAAGGGGCCCGCAGCTGTCGGGAGCCTGAGGCGGCCCCCGAGGGGAGAATGACCGAGGGCAGGGGGCAGAGACACCGCAGCCCCGCCCTGCCCTCAGCAGCCAGGACAGGGCAGCGGAGACGCCGGGCACAGCGCAGGGACAGACCGAGAGCTGCGGCGCTGGGCCCGGTACGGGGGGAAGGAGCGGGGCCCGAGCCCCGCGGAGCGATCAGGGCGCAGACCCCATCCCGTCCCGGGAGCAGCCCCCGGCACATCCCGCACCTCTATCCCGCTTTGCCTCCCCCGCTCCTCGGGGCCGGGCGGCGGCTGTCCCTTCCCCGCGGGACCCGCCCCTCCCCGGGGCGGAGCGCGGCGGCTGCCCCGCCTCCCCGGCCGCGGCGGCTGTCACGGGGCGAGCGGGCCGCACCGGGCTCCTGCGGGGCCCCGCGGCTTCCCTTCGGCCTGGCCGCGGCTGCCCGGCGGCATCCGCGCTCTGCCACCATGCTCAGGCGGATTCTGCAGCGGGTAAGGCAGCGAGGCCCGCCCCAGCGGCGAGGGCGGTGTGCCGTGCCGGTGCCGCGCCTGTGTCGCTTCCTGGTGCCGGCCGGGCTCGGAGCTACGCTCCCCGCGACAGAGCCGGAGCCGCCGGCCCTGTCCGGCCCGTTCTGCGGCGCAGGGTGCGGGTTAGGGCCGTCGCGGCCCCGGAGACCGTGAGTTTGTCCGCCCCCGTCCTCTCGCTGGGGGACGGCCCGAGCCCCGACGGGACAGGACGGGCCGGGCCCGCCGTCCCGGCTGGGGGCGGCGTCGCGCCCCGGGCTGGGCGGAGGTGCTGGCGGCGGGCGGTTCCCGCGGCCCGGCCTGTCGGAGGGGCGAGGGGCGGCCCTGGCCGGCGTGGCTCCTTTCCGTAGCGCGGCGGCGTCTCCGCCCGCCGCCTGCGCCCGTCGCCGCGGCTGCGGCCGCCCGCTCATAGGGCAGGATAAAGGGAAGCCCGGCCTGGGGAGAGCCGCCGCCGGGACCTGCGGTGATTTCCTCGGGGGCTGGCAGGCAGCAGACTCTTAACGCCGTCCGGCCCTCTCCCGTGTTTTAGGAACCTGCTTTTCCGGCAGCTCTGCCGGGCTTGCGAAGCCAAGTTGTGGCACTCGTTTTTGAAACCCTTCTGGCTTGCCCAGGTCCCCGCGCCGGTGCTGGTCCCCTTGCAGTTGGCCTGCGGCTCGGGGGGAGCTGCCGGGAGGCGCTGTTGCGGGGCAGGTGCCGGCGCGGTGCCGGCTCCGTGCGGCCGCGGGCTCGGCGGGGAATGCGCCCAAAAGGGGTGAGTCACGGCGGCGGGGGACAGGCAGCGCTCCACATCCCGCACCGGCAGGGAACCGGGTCCGTGACACGCAGGCGGCGCTCACGGCTAGAGCGAAAACCAGCTGCTCTCCCCGTTGTATCCGCTGTTGCTTCCAAAGCGTGCTGTCTGTGTAACACCTCTGCGAAAGAGTGTTTCATTGGAAACGCTGGCTTGCTCTCCTCATCTGCCTTACAAAGAAGCCTTGTTACAAGAATGAGAGTTAGGGGAAATAAAGTAAGCATGCCACTAACTTTTTCAGTGTAAAACACATCTCAGGTTATTTTTCAGTCGTAGACCCTGAGCAGGTGAAGATCTTGGTCTATTTGGAGCTTCGTGTTTACAAGGAAGAACTTCCTTCCTGAAGCTTAATGGGAAGCCCTGCTAACAAGCAGGGAAACTTAGAACGGACCTAATTACATATTGGCAGCAGTTAACTGGGTGTTTATTGATTCTGAGAAACACCAGGCCATCAAGGAAGGCTTCTGTAAAAGAGGAAAAAGCTTCATAGAGTGCCAAAGGATATTTGCCCCTAAGTAGGAATTCTGCTAAACACATCTTATAAACATCTAAAGTCAATGCAAAAGTTCCTGTGTGAGAAACAGACATCTTTTCCTAAAAGACTGAACAAATAGTTCTCCAGTTGCTCCTGAAAATTATGAGATTATTGTCAAGAAAGGTGAAACAGACTTCTTCCTGCCTAAAAACTAAACAGAGAAATGCCAAGATTTTTGAAGGTGCTAACCTTTAATTGCCGAAAATAACTAGGTTTTTAAAAATTTACCTCATACTAAAAGGGGCTTTAGGCACTTTGTAAAAATTGTGATTGCATGCACAACCTCGTACGTACGTACCATTTTGACTTGCACTCTGGTTGGCAAACTGTGAAAAGTACTTCTGCTGTACTTTGATATTAAAAATGAACCTTAGGTATATGTCAGATATTTTAATAAAGAACATAATTATTAATATCTTTCATGTGTCTTGTGCAGTAATTTGAAGGGCAAGGAACTTGACCATTTGATTGTCCAGCATTTGTATAGCTGGCAAAAACCCCATGCCTTTCTGTCACTGAAACATAGTTTCTTGTGTATCTGTTTGGTTTGTTATATGCTTATAGGTCATGTTACTCTTTCTAGCCAGAGAGCTGGTCATCTTGAGTTACAAAAGCATGTATTTTGAAAAATGGAATTCTTTATTACATTCCTTTTCGTTGTAACTCAGCTGGCTGACAAGCTGCAAAGGAGGAAGACAACAAAGATATGGTTTATAGTTTCTGATTCCTGAAGTTTCTAAACCTCAAATGTTTATTTTTTATACTACTTCTCTACCTTGATCACCTTTCTGTTTCATCCCCAGTTGTAATTTCTGTTTTTAAAAGCATCTTCACTGTGACTTTGAATGACATATTTTCAAAGTAGAAAGTATTATATACTAAACATTACTTATTTGGCTTTTGAGGTTAGCATCTCCATGCTGTCTTCAACTAGCTTCTCATTTTACATCTTCCTTACAAGCTTCTAAATTTTTTTTTACAAGTTTCTAATTTTATGTGTGTTTTCAACATGGCATCTCAGAGATCCACCTGTGTTGTATGTTTGCACCATAACACCCCCTTTGGTATGTTGTTGTCACTTCCTGGTTTCATGCATTGTTCATCATACTGATCTAGAAAAAGGTAGTTTTTCCCAAAGGCATCTGCATGGAATGTCTGAGATGCACCTTTCCTGCTCAAATAATTTGAGTAGTAGTCTTTTCTTTATTGTGCCCTCTGTGGGCATTGTGTCATCTCTCTGTTAATCTACTGTGGGACAGTGGCAGTTGCCTCTGGCCTGTTAAAGCAGAGCTCATTTCTTGTATTGGCAAGGAGGAGGCATTTATTTTCAGCTGGTAGAAAACTGATTACTTTGACCTCCTTCTGAGCCTTCTTCCCATTGCTCATGATTTTTTAGTGGGCGACTCATCTATTGGAGCAGTGTGACTACTTTTGCATTAGTTTTTGTCTCCATTATTTGTCTTTAACAGTCTACAACCGTTGGCTGCTCTGCTCTGTTGGGTGCTCTCTGCTCTTCTATTGCTTTCTGTTTCTAACTAATGCTCGAGTTCTGGGTCTTGAGATCTTGGTGTCTGGGGGAGAACAGGGCTTTGCAGGCATTTCTGTAGCTCAGGTAGTACAGTCACCGTTTCTCTTACTCCAGGCTCAGGCACAGAGGTATTTACTTGTCTGAAATCATTGCATCTCATGCCTGACTTATAATTTTCACATTTATAAATGCAGGGCTCACTAGATAGCATATTTACTTGGATAGATGCTGATCTGCAGCTGTGCCTCTGCCCTCTCCTCAAAGGGAGCATGTGTGCCTCTCCCTGGGCACAAAGTGTGCTTGTGTGAAACTGATGGCATGATGAGAAAGAAAAGTTTTATGCCCTCTGAAGTCCGGAGTAATTTCATTTTAGAGAGTCATAAAGTAGTGTCACACTGTTTTAGAAGTAAATGGTGATACTGTTCTGTATGGCAAGATACACCGTTCTGATTACCTAGAGTTCTTTGGCAACAAGGGCTTTGGCCGTCTTACCTTCTCATTTTTGTGCCTTGTTTGTTGCTTCAGGACCTTTTTATGGTTGTAGTAGTACCCTTAGTAGTCATATTTAAATCTGTGCTGGAAAAACTGTTAAATCTGTATTTTTTCACATTTTCTCAAGGCTTTACATATTTTTTCAAAGGTTTTAATTTATTCTGAATTTAAAATTGCTGAAAAGAGTCTTCTGACTGAAAGGAATGTAGCTATAGACAGATAAAAGACTATGCAAAAATGACACAGTAGTGGTCCATATTTATACTCCCTCATATTAAAGCATTAACTCAACTCACTCATTATATAATTTTCTATTCCTTTTCAGAAAACAAGCTGTAATCATTGTCATAATTTTTGTTGTTAATGATGTTTCTTTATATTAGCTTGCAGTTTTGAGAAAACATAGAGAACAGCATGATGAAGTTTAGCATATTACTTCTACAGCTCTAGGGCTAGCAGTAGAAACACAGGCTTCTCTGCAGAGTAAACAGATATAATTGACAGCTAGGAGAGAAGTATGCTGGATCAAAGACTAACTTTATTAGTCTTTCAACTCTGGGTATGCCTTAAGATGTCAAATGCTGCTTTTATAACTATACATACACAGAAGCCTGGGTGGAAATTTTCTTTTTCTCTGGGATTAGTAAGTAATTTATTTGCTCCCCTGTATAGCCCATCTGAAAACAAAGAACCTCATTCTGAGTCCTTTCATAGATCATAAAGTCCAAATTGTTCAATGTGTTATGATTCTTTTTTGTTTAATGGAATGTGATACCACAGTAGTATATGAGCATAGCATGACTGTGTGTGTGAACCCATTTGATGATGCAATGATCAATTCAAAAAACACCCTTGCAATGTCCCATTCTTTATTTGGTAGGTGAAGGATATTTAAATTACATTACAACCTTGAAAGATAAATTAATTTTGTTTTTGATCTTGGCTTCCTTAACATTCTTCCAATTTTTTTATTTAATTTTTTGTATCCATTTTGCAAATGGATGCTATGAACTATAACTTGAAAGTTACTTAATGACCTCTTTCCTTCTCACTCTTCTTTCCTATGAATTGCACTCACCAGTAAATGTCACCATTTGTACTAAGCTTTCTAAGTCTAGCCTGGAATTATGCTTTCTCTTTTCAAGAGCACACATTGATTTTTGAAAGGTTAAAGGATTTTACCAGGTACTGTGTAATAACTTCTGTCATACAATGCATGCAATGAGACATGCCATCCAGTGCTTATTAATGTGATTATAGCATGTCCGAAGTGTTTCATAAAGCAAGTACTTTGAGCAACCATGGAGTAATAACAGTGTAAAGTGGAGTGATAACAGAAGAGCTTGCAACTTGGAGGTTGTAATAATCTCAAATTTGTAGTGCTGGAACTAGCAAAACTTAATATGCAAATCTCATTGCAAAATGGAGTAAACTCTGGGGTGAAATGGGATGGGCAATTAAAAATGTGCAGTAGTGTTGGATAAGGAGTTATGATATGAGGTGAAGAAAATTTTTTGTTAATTGTTACAGAAGATTCTTGGTTTTGGGACAAAATGATTCATTAGGTATGCTGAAAGTGTTTGTTCAGATATTGCAAAAGTGGAGGTAGATGCTGCCTGTCTAAAGACACAGTTGGACCATGTCTTAGTGCCACTGAAACATTAGATGCAGTATTCTAACTTACCTGTCTTCCTGGGAGACCTGGCTTCAACTTACCATTTGTTTTAGATATTATTCTTCTGACTGTCAATGGAACACAACCCACATGTTCATTCATGGAGTTCCTTACCTTGTATTTCAAAGCTTTCCTGCAGGGTGTGTGTTTCTGTGGGCAGCACTTCTTAGCGCTACTGAACAGTTGGGGCAGGAAGGGAGCTCAGGAGCTCCCTGGTCTGAGCAGTTAGCAGGATCAGCTTGGAGGTCAAGAGCGAGTTGCTCAGGCCTATCTCATACTGGAAAACCTGTTCTTTACATCCAGTAGGAATCTCTCATTACAGTTTTTGTGTCTGGACTTCCCACTGTGGTCTTCCCAAATTTAGACCAGCTTGGCTTCCTCTGTTTGATGGCCTCTCCATGAGTGATGTGACTGCTGTTTGGCACTCCCAAAGCTGTCTCTGCCTCCAGGCTGAGCCAGCCCTGTTCCCTCAGCTTCTCACATGGGTCAGATGCTTCATACCCAGATGTGTTGGCGGCCTTTTGCTAAACTCATGCTGGTTTATCACTGTTCACCCTGGACTGGGAGAGCAGTATCTGATGTGCTGCACTGGCTGCTGGCCAGTGGGGAGTGATCACTTCCTTTGATCAGCTGGCTGCACTCCTTGTTAGCACAGTCCAGGCTCCTGGCAGCCGTCTCTGCAGACAGGGCACACTGCAGGCTCCTGTTTGGCGTGCTGGCTGACACAAGGCCTCAGTCCTTTTCAGCAGAGAGACCTGTGTTACTGCCAGGAGTTCTCCTTCCCTGGCACAGGACTCTGCATTTGTCCCTGTTGAATTGCATAGGGTTCCCCTTGGGCTGTTTCTTCTGGCATTTCTAGGTCCCTCTGAGTGGCAGCCCTGCCCTTGAGTGTATCAGTTGGTCCTCTCAGTTTGATGTCACCTTGAAGCCTGAGGAGTGTGCACCTCCTCATGGTCCATGCTGGGATGCACCTTGCTTAGTGTCTGTACCAGTAACCCTGGGAGGAAGTGCCAGTGCCTTCACTTTGACATATTTTGTATGTGGATGGTATGTCTGTTTACCCCCTTTTTTGCCTCTCCTATTATTACCTTGAAGAGCTTGCATTGCCTTGCCTATTCCTTTTGTATACTGTGCTAGAAGAAAGTGGTGTTCATACTTTCTTTAGAAATACAATACAGCTAGAGTGAAAAAGCCATGGAGTAGGAAAACCAGAGTATGTTGATCACGTAACTGATAACTTCAGAGAAGGCTGGAATAAGGAGAGATGGTTGTCTTCTCTTACTGTCACCAAGCCCCATAGCTTAGTGCTTCACTCCTTGCTTCCCTTTGGCCAGTCTTTAGAGCCTTTTCTAAACTGAAGTGTATATCACTGGGAATTAAGTCCTTAATCAGTAAACTTGACCTGTTTATGACATATTTTTTAGATTTGATTAAAAGTAAAAGGCTTTGTTATCTTTGTTATCTGTGAAAGTTGAAAATAAAACATCTTTTTAAAACAAAGAAGGAAAATATACTTAATATTCAAAGAATGTGAATAATGTGTTCAGATTTCTTATAATAGGTTATATAACTGATTTGTCATCAAAAAAAAGGAACTATTTGAGCAAGAGAAGAGAATTCTTTTCCGGATAAGATTTTGGAGGCACCAAGATCAAGAAAATTCTAAAATTCTGTCCCTCTCTCTGTAGGTTTCAATCTATATATTTAAATTCTGTATCCTCTTATATTAAAATATAAAATCCTTTATAGCATTACAAGTATTTCCAGATGGGCCAAAATACAGCCGTAGCATTACTTTATCCCATTTGAGATTGTCAAACTGGAGCTAGATAATGAACTTTTTGTCCTTTGTTGAAACTAGGATTGCATATACATATTGAGATAATTTTTTAATGATGTTTCCTTTGAGAATGCTTACTCTTCTGCATCAGTTAAGCAGTGACATTCTGGAGATGAGTAAGAGAAATTAAAACAAATTTAAATCAAAGCTATACTTAAATAAGGATTGTAAGATACAATCCATCTACTCAGATTTTGAATCATGTAGTATTTAAAGTTTATTCACTTATTTTATCTAAGTCTGTAATTTCAAATCAATACTGTAGTTTTGATTTTTAGCCTATTCATAGAATATGTCTTTATAGGTTGTCTTACTGATTAGCATGTTTTAAATTTACTACAGGCTTGATTATTACTTTTATTTTTTCCAATCAAGACAGTGTACCTGCTTGTGTGCTTGTTAAATCAACAGGGTTCTCAAACTTCAGTTTTCCGTCTTTCATATATTAAAGGGCTTGTCCATAATGTAGACAAGTTATCAAGAAAGTAGGATAATACTAATTTACTACTAATGAAAGTTTCTAGATGGTAATTTCTACTGTTTTCCTGTAGGATATAGTGACCTAATTTAACATCACCAGGAGTAATACAAGGGCAGAATTTAGCCAAAGTTTTTGTTTTGTTGTGAGCATTCATGAGAGGAAGTGGTTTAAAATCCTGGCCTTTGCTTCTGGTATCTGCTTGGATTTTTGTGAATGGACAGTATTGGATAGAAGCTTTTTTTGAAGTGTTGTGCTGAAAGTTACATAATTGCTTGTCAACCTGTTCACTTCTTGTGGAGGGAAAAACACCTCTGGATTCCAGCAAGTAGAAGAGGGGCCTTTGCATAGGATATGTACTGTGCTTTATTAAATATTTATTAAGTATTAAAATGTAGACTCTCACTTTTGTCTTGCCCATCTGTTTCAGACACCAGGTAGAGGTGGGTCTCAGAGCTCGGATTCGGATTCATCTGCCGCACCTGGAAATGCCGTGGATGTGAACAACGATGGCTCCTCAGAGGTATTGTGCACTTTCCTGGGGCTGGTGTCTTAAATCTTGGATGCTGCTGCCATGGAGCTGTTGGAGTAACTTTTGATGCCCTTCTTAAATATCAGGTTGCAAATGTCATATTCTAAAAATTGTTTGTTATTTAAATAAAAAAAGAAGACTGGGCCATGTTTATATGTAACTATTAATTAGGCTTATCTATCCAAGTAATCACAAGCAATTCTTCCTGTAATTCTAGAGATGAATTATTAAAATTAAAAGCAATGAGATGTAAGCTTAAGACTCCTTGTTAATAAATCTTTAATGAGAGCTGAAAAAAACAAGGATTGACATTTTATCACGCTTGTACTTCAGTTTCACCTTGCTTCTGCTAAGCTATAATGTATACTGGAAACCTCTTCCTTCATGTGAAGTATCAAATATATTGAATTTTATTTGGTAGATAAATGTATTTGGAGTATAAATCCTATCAGTGTTTCATGTGCTGCATGCCATACTTAATCAGCAGAATAAGTTGTTATTCTTGTTGCAATCCCATATTTTAATGTCTTTGTATTTACAGTGTTGTCTGACATTAACTCTGAAAAATGCAAACTGACTTCACTGGCTGTTGAAGCTCATTTGTACTAATGTAGCCTGATTACCTACCTTGGAAATGTTTTGAACTTAACATACATACACAGTGCAGGGTTAATTACCCCTATTGCAACATTAAATGGAGCAAAGTGCCCTTTATTACACTGAGTAAAATGTGTGATGATTCAAATACTCCAGTGTCTGATACAATATAAGAGAAACTTTCACTGTGCTGTTTAAAATCCTACCTGTGCATCTGCTTATTTCTACTTTCTTAATGCCTTATTGCAGTCAATGTAATCAGACATTCCATAATATTTTGCTGCATGTTCTACATGGCACACATTTTTGAGTCCTAGTCTGTTTTGTGTGCATATTTAACAATCCCTGAAGCAAATAAATATTCTTAAATTGAAAACTAAAAATCTTACTACTTTTGTAGTTGATGAAGGCATAAAAACATGCATTGGGATGATTTCTCCTTTCTAAAGTTTGGTTAAAATGATACAGTTCTGTTAATATGAGTGCAGCATCGCTGACTGTACAGCTTGTGGGTGCCATAGGGCACCTCAGTACTAACGGAGCGGCGTTTTCTTGGCATGGGATGAGCTTTCAGTGTGATGATGTGCCTGCACTATTGCCCCATTGGCTGTTCTTTCTACTGAGTTGAAACTGGGTCAGACCAAAGGCTGCCTTGTCACTCTTGACATGCATTTGTTACATAAAAAAAAGTAAATTCCATCATTACTTGCGTTGGGTATTATCCTTAGCATTGAATTTCGTAGTCTGTTTGAAACTGATCTCTGAACCTGGTGATGGGTTTTTAAATTCACATGTAACGCTACTCGAATCTGTTAGCCTTCCTTTTCCCTCACATTCCTGAGGTGTTGTCTCTCCTGGAGCTTCTCTTCAGGAGCACTATAGTTGGTCTCTGCAGAATGTTTGCTGTTTGTTTTATCATGATATTCCACATTATACTGCAGTCAGAAGTCCATTAACTTGTTTTCACTTCAGTTTCTTGGCTAGATTTTTAAATTTGTATTGCTGCAAGATTCAAATGGAGAATAATTATGAAATCTGTGCAGATTTGTATGTTTCCTTTCTCCTCAAGCCTGGTTGAAATAAATCCTGGTTTTTGAGAATTGTAGTATGAAACAGAAGGAGTGGGAAAGTCTGAATTCACACTGCTCAAACTGCTCAAGAAGAGGTAAAAATTTGCTCATGTTCTCTCTGTGACCATATTGGCACTTCAGGTCCCAGGCAGACATATAATGAAGTCTTTTATTCACTGTGCAATCTGCCCAGGGAGGAAACATTTGAGTTTCTCTTACCTTTCCAGCCTAGGTCCCAGTGCAGCTGTCAACAGTACAGGGCTGCTAAATATTCCATGCTTGCAGTGAGTCTGCCAGTGAGATGGTGCTTTCCTTAGTATAATGTAACTGTGTTAACTAGACAGGTTTGCCTCAGCCTCTGCTGCTGCTGTTGCAAACTTACTTATTAATTTATAGAGGCATTTCTGCAGTCTCACTGCACCACTCCTCCCTCTTTGTCTGAAACATCTGAGCACCCTTATGGGAAACCTTTTGATGAGGTGGCTTAATGCCTTGTAATGCTTCATTCATGATATTTTATGCAGCTTGTTTCTCTGTCAAATGAAGGGGCACCAAGAGTGTAAGGAAAACACATAGTGGTATGCAGCATGGCCCTAGTTTCTAGGGCATGTTTTAGATTTATTTATTTTCATGTCCTTAATAACTCTTCCTTCTTGCTTTCTCTATGGTATTGCTATGGTTTTTAAAAATTCTCTCTCCAAAAGGAAAACAGACTTTGCTTTTGGTGATTGTAGAGAGCTTTCAACATAAGAATTCAAACTTTTGATTCCAGATCTGCATTTTTTGTCTTTATTAGTTTCTTATAAACAAATATGCGTTTCACAGGGCTTCATCTGTCCATTGTGTATGAAAGTGTGTGTAACTCCCACTGATCTGTCTGAACATTACCAGAGTGAGCACATTGGGACAGAAGGAAGACAGGAGCTTCGTGACCTCCCAGCTGCTAGTGTGGGTCTTGTTTATTTTGTTTAAATAGCTTTGGTGATGGGCTGCTTTAAATGAATGACATATTTTCCTGGTGTCAGCCTTTTAAATTGTTTGTTTTGATTCCTTGCTTAAACAAAATTTGATCTCATGTGCATGATTCCAAAGTATACATTCACCTGAAGAATTAATTCATGTCTAGTTTTGTGGTTTGCAGTTGTCTGTCACATGAAATATTTGCAGTATTGGAAGACTTGCAGTCACTGATATATGCACTTCTCTTTTTAAACTACTTTTGCTTGATTTTCTTATTAAAAAGACTGTTTCCTTATTTGATTGTCTTCACATCAAACTCAGTATCATGATAAAACATGGTGTTGGATAAGGCACATCCTTTGTGAAAAGAAGTGTTTTGAGTTCTTATTAGCTAACTTTTTTTAAAAGTGGATTTTTAGTGCAAGATAGGTACATTGGGTAAAGGGAACAGAGGGTGGTAATATAAAAAACTCAGAAACTTCTCTTTTTGAACCTGTTTAAGAGCTTATGTATTGCAGCAAAATTATAATAATAATTAGGAAAAAAATTTAATAGATAATCTTACTGGATTTTTTTATGCCCCCAAGAAAATGTAAATGCTGTTTCAGTTAATAGATGTAAATTGTAGTGCATTTCTGAATTCTTCCAATTGTGCAGTGTAAAACTCACATTTAAAACAAAATACATGGTTTTATCCAGAACTAGAAGAAGTTAGAGTCTGGAAGTTAAGAGCCTCCAGCTGCACAAGGCTGTCTGATTCTTTTTGCTGCAAACCTTGAGAGAGTAGATTAGACTTCTTGGGGTAGGCAGCTTGCTGTGCACTGAATGGGTTTGTATAGAGGGGAAGTTTTCCATTGTTTCTGCCAATGTTACTTTTGCTGAGTTTTGACATCTAAGTGTTTATTCTAGGATGTGTGTGTGATGTGATTTTATTGGGTTTGGTGTTATATTGGTCAGGTAGTACTTTTTTCCTTCCTTATACTTGTGTATTTACACTGTCTTTTTGAAGGGAAAACTGACAATTGTTGGATGTTATTCCCAAAAATGATGAAAGGAGTCAATACATTGATTATTCTAGAGATAGCTTGAGATGTCATTTCAAGTGTGAAGTGTCAGCTGATAAAGTGAGGAAGATCTGTGGTAAGACTGACCTGTGCTGCTCACTTGGAGTGGTGTGGGACCTCTCAGAGCCAAGGCAACTTGAGTATGGCTTTTGATGGACTCCTCACTGCCTCTTGTTGAAGCAGAGGCTGTCAGTCATGCTCTGTTGTGGTCAAGTCAACTTCTTATTTTCTTTATTATCTGGTCACAATGCAAGTGCTGTACTTGAATAAGCTGTGGCATTCCTGATGTGATGGTGTCAGTAGGTTGTGGCATGTGAGCCATCAGAGGTGGTTTGATTACCTGAAGAAGTTACTGTTTTATTTAAGCTGCTTGTGCTTAGCATATTTTATGGAGTTGACTGCTGGGTTTTTGCCCACTTTGAGTTTTTGTTTTTCCACTGACTTTTGTCAGTTGCTTGGTCAGTACTTTTCCCTTGAAGAGCTGATTACAGCTTTTAACTTGATAAACCTATGTATTGAGTGTAGCACTTGAAATACAAATTCACTTGTTTCTAACTGTTGCTCTTTCCTGTTGCTAAGGCTGTGTTTCTTTGTACTGTCATTCAGTAAATATCTGTAAGAGGTGAGAAACAAAGAAAATATATGTGGGTTTTTTTTTTCAGTTTGATCTTTTATTATGTGAGAATGCCTAGAAGCATTGAAAAAGTGGGGAATTCTGTTAATAACTATAGTCAATACTAGTATGAAAAGTTTAACATGTTTGACTGCTGAGAAGTCAACAAGCAAGCTGATTGTTTGCTGCTGGGAGATAATAGTTTGCATTTGTAGCAAACACATTGAAAAAGCAACACAGCCAGGCTGTCACACCTCATTCAGTCTCTGCCCTTTCTGGGACAGCGTTATAACAATGATAAAATGTTATCAGTTTCATCTTATGTAGCAGACGTATAAAACATTGCTCAGTCTGCCTTATTTAAACTGTTAATATTTAGTGGCATTTCTTGTGATTAGTACTGTGGATAGTACATAGTACTGGGAAGAGTTCAAATACCTTTTGTTGGAAAGAGTGCTGAAGAAGCTTGTGAGTTCAGCATTTTTGCTAGTGAACTCTCCTTAAGCAAGGAGATAGGATGTGTTGCAAGGCCAGTGTTTAGATACACTTTGTGAGACCTGAAGAACTGTTACACAGTTAACAAAAGCCTTTGTACCTTGCTTTAGATTTTACATGTAGTTTCTTTGATAACTCTCCTTCCACTGATACACCTATCAGCTGATGAAAATTTTAGCAAGTGCCTATGTTCTCCTTGCTTTTCCTTCCTCTCTGCCCTCCATGCAGTGAGAATTGTCTTTGTTTTTCAGTAACAAGCATTCTCACCTGCAGTGTCCTGTTGTGGGAAAGATTTCTTGCCACTCACCTGTAGCCTGATTTATGGTCATCTTCTTGAGCAGCTCTCTGCAGCCCTCTTTTGCAAAGTAGGGGTTGAAACCTAAGATAACTGGTGAAAACGTCAGTGTAATACTTCCCCTGCCCCCCAAGGTGTGATGAAGCCTTGCTTTGAAATACAGTGGCCTATTCAGCTGCAGGAATAACCATCAAAATATTGGCAAATGTCTGTCCATGTGTAGCCAACTTAACCAAACAAATGATGTATGAAAGTCCCACACATTGCTAAGTTCCCAAACATTGTTTCCCAGCTTCCATGTATACAGTGGTGCCACTAACAAAAGCTGTGTGGTGGCTTCTGTTTTGTTTTCTTTTCTTTGAAAGGAATGATACATTTCTAAACTGTGTCCTGCATTTCCTGACAGTCTCTGTTGGACGTTCAGAAGATCTAAACAGTGAGTCAGTACAGAGGCATAGTTTGAGACCTCCTGTGCTGTTTTTCTGAGGCATCTGAAGCAACCACTGAATGACACCCCTGCAGCATTAGAATATAGTGGCTCTTAATATCTGTTGTCTTATCCACCATTGGGCTAAATCTAAGGCAATTTTCAGACAGTTCTTTTGGGTAGTCTTCATAAATTTCCAGACTTTTGGTAGGAATGTATTTCTTGGCTAGTACAAGCAAGATATGGCCTTGATGTTTTCTGAATAGGCTTTTCATAGCAGAATTACAGAGAATGTAAATTGGCATAGTAGTTGTGCAAAAATGTGTGGTTTTTAAGTCAGTCTTTTAAAAGATCACATTCTTTATGTTTTTCCCCCTGATTGTCTCTTCTTGTGGATGCAATTGATTGAATCTTCTGTTTCTATGCATGCCCTTGGAGTGTTGCAGACTGTTATTGCACAGAACATAATGTCAATGCTTTAAAGCTGATATTTTATTCTCTTTCAGTTGCTTCTCAAATTAGGTTGTGGTGCCTAATTTGTACTCAACTGCTTTGCACACGAACAAAAATTATTGATTGAGTTATATTAGTATATTAACTTCCTTCAACATCTGAACAGTATTAAGAGAATGAAGAATTAGAGATACTGATTTGATTTGACTTGGCCATGGAATATGACTTTTCTTTAAGAAATAGAGATCCCACTGGATTAGAATTTCTAACTGATGACAAAGTTGTAGTCTTGCAGGTTGTGACACAATTTTAGTCTTACTCATCAACAGCAGTAAAAACATAAGACAACTGAACTAGAAATTATGTTGGTTCTATTCTTTTCAGGAAGAATCCAGCTTCTTTTCTAGGAAGAAATCAATTCTACATTCTGGTATAAAATACTACATAAATACATCTTTGTTCTCTTTGTCCAGAAGTTTAAATACTTGTAAAATTGAAATGGACTGCAGGTCTTAATTATAGTCAACATGACCTTTTTACCTACTTTTCTAATGATTAAATAGAGATGTTATCTGAGAAAGCCACTGTCATCTTACTGTTTACATAAACACAGAGGGAAGGGTTTTATCTGGTGAAAGACATGAAAAATGTCAACTGTATTTTCTTTTTAGCAATATATAAAAGGAGTGACCTAATTTTTTTATTCTTTAACTTAAAATATGTCATGATTTTTTAAATCAATATGTAGGCCTTCTGAAATAAATTATGAAATGTAGTCTTGCCCTTGCAGACTGTTTAAGCTGCTTCTGAGAACTTCCTGAGGATTCAGTTAATTGCTTTGATATATATTTGGAAAATACGATCTAGAAGTTACTTGATACATCTTTCAGCTCTGAAATATGACTTATGTTTCTCTCTGCTGGCCCTAAATATATAGTTTCTGATCTTCCATCATGTAAAATGTTTCATCATTTAAATGACTGTATAACTGGGGAATATCTGGGTTTTAGCTTGGACTTACTGTTTGAGTGCCGGTGAAGATGTGTATCTTATATTGAGGAAAATTGTGGAGGTTCATCTACAGTGGAAGAAACATGAATGGCGAGCTTACTTTCAGTTTTCTAAACATGCTGGACTTTATTCACAGCATACAGCTTATTGTACACTACAGCTGTGTGAGAGTAAGTCTGTATTCTGAGAGATGGACAGACATAGGTCATGGCCAGAAGATGGTGCAGCCCTGGGCTTCAGTCACTGCTGTTGGCTTTTTGGTCATGCAGCTCACTGGAAACCGGCTGTAGCTAGGAATGCTGGCCTGGTATTTCTGGAAGGCCAATAGTGAAACTTAGATATTCAAATCTATTTAAACTTAAAGCCTAGTCCTGTGAATGCCAAGCATGTTAAAGTGCATCCTGGGTTTTGGTTTGGGCTAAGCTGTCCTATAGCATGTATATAGTAAAATAGTCATGAATGTTTTCCATATGGTAAAGTTTCAGTTATCCTGAAATGGTTCTCTGGGGTTGTGAGGTCAAGGTGTGGACTTTCTTGGTTTGGTGTTTTTTGGTTTGTTTTGTTCTGTTTTATTTTGTTTACCATAGTTCTTAAATATTTTCCAAGAATGGAAAACAGTGAAGCAGTGAAGTTCCATGGTTCCCTAAGCTTGACCCATGTTGTAAGTGCTGGAATAAAAATACAAGATGTTGCAGGAGCTTTGTTTGTATTAGTAAATGCAGCTCTGTGCTGTATTTGTGTTATATGGCTCTCTACCACACACAGCTGTAGATCAGCAGCAAGTGTAGCATCCTAAATAGGAGTACTTATTCAATTCTATGCAGTTTTAAAATGGGATTGACTTCACTATCATCTAGATCATCTTCTAGATATTGCTAGAAGGTGCTAAGGAAGCTGAGTTGCTATGGCTGTGACTTTAAAACTTAAATAAGGTGCTTTATTTCTTGGATTCTAAGGACCTGAGCACAGCTGAATTCCATCCTGTAAAAATTGTTTTGCCCATGGGACTGTCCTTCAACCGTCCTCCAGTTTTAATTTGTGAAAGAGGAACTTTGAGTAAAGTAAGCTGTGCTCTCACTCATTAACTAATTAAGGCAAGATTTCATATTGGCTCTAAAAGACCATTTCATTAAAGCTTAGGGCAAAAGGAGAGCAGTTGGCAGAAGAAGAGAGATTGAAAGCATCTGTATGGAGGTGTCTGAGTTACAGTTACTGATGATGGAGCCCTGGGAGTTGTTATGCTGACCCTACCTAAGGTATGCACATCTGTTCAGTCAGGTGACTGCTTTCTTGCTCCATTAACTGTGTTGAATAGCTCTGCATTGGTAGTGATTGGGGAGTAGACATCTACATGTAAATGTTGGGGGTTTTTTAAACCTCAGTTGGGAGCCTTCAGCTAATGAAAAAAACATCATTAAAAGTAAGACAATATTCTGAAAAAGCTGACATTTTTGAAATACTTCTTTACACAGCCAACCCCATAACCCCTAGTCCTACAGAGCAATATAAGAAGAGAGAAACGCAGAAACCTTTCAGTCCTACACATTCATTTTCCTGTTACATGATTTTAAACTGGGAATAGTTTGTGTGAGGATTAGGAGGACTCTATGGTAGCCTGCAGTTGGTCTGGTTGTCCACTTGTCTTCCTGTGGGTCTGTGCCCTGCTTTTGCTGGGCACTGTGTTTCAATGTTGTAGGTCAAAGTTCTTCCAATAGTTAATAGCTCTGTAAATTATTTTAGTACAAAAAAACCCCAAATCCCACGCTAGTTTTTGTAGTGAGATTTTCCTTCTAGTGTTGCTTTTAGTATCCTGGCATACTTCCCAAAGAATGCTGTCTTAATGATTCATACAAATATTAATGTTACCAGAAAGAAATAATTTACCTTGAATGGCTTTAAGGAGATAGAACACTGAGAAGCTTAACATTATCAAGCTTGAAAATAAATCTCAACTATTAGAGGAGATAAGTAGTTTTTTGTTCTTTGGGCTTATTTGTAAGTCTGTCTTGAGAAAGGTAGGTAAAAAAAAATCTTCTGGTGCTTTCATGGAGTCTGAGATCTTTAGTGAAATTTGGCATTATAACTCAAGCTGAGGCAAGACGCTTTCCTACAAAACAGCTATGTAGCAGTTTCTGTTCTGCTCTGAGTGAAACCCATGTGTTTTGGAGTCTTTGCACTGAGGAAGGCCTGTCCCACTACAAACAGCATGGTACTCTGGTGGTGCTTGATGCTTGGCATCTCTGGTGGTGCTTGATGCTTGGCATGGCCCATGGGCCTCCTGAAAGAAGAATGTTTCCTGTGGGATCAGAAAATTGGGATTTGAAGTTTAGCATCTCACTCATTCTCATTGGAATGCCTGGACCATTGGGTCAGGGTCTGTTTTGAGCTGTAAATTGTGTGCTGTCTACTAGTTGTTTGTTTGTACGTGTATATTGGAGTTTGGTTTGAATGCCTTTTAAAAAAAAGTTGTTCTTTCTGTGCATGGCTTCAGAAATTCTGTGGTGATCTCAATAACTTCTTGCTGATAAAAACTAGTGCATGTAGTTGTGGATTATGTTTTGTTTTCTGTGAAACTGTCAGGCATCTGCAAAAGTCTTTGAATTCAATAAATTGTCATTTCTTGGTGAGAAGATATAAAAACAAACCCAAGTAATCATCATTTAACTTGTTTTAGGCCTTTCTGTGTAAAGTGAAAGATAAACCCAACCAGAAACATCAGCTAGGGAATCATGAGTTACAGTGCAGCACTGTAAGGGCTGTAAGTGGTGTCTTTGCTTTTATTAAATGAAAAATGAAATACCTTTTGCTTCTCTGTGGCTGTGCTTTATGCAAAGTAATCCCTAAGTACATGTTAAAAGGAAACCAAAATTCAAGATACTTTCAACTTGCTTCTTTTGTAAAGGAGTCTGTTAGTTAAGGTATCCATCCAGGTGCAGGCTTACTGGCAAGGATGTCTCAGCTCCTCCCCCAGGCTCTGATGACACCTCTTGGTTGTAGCTGCTCCATCTCCTCTTTATCCAAGACAGGTCCTGATGTAGGAATATGTTGGATCTGATGTAAATTCCTGCAAGCTGACAGAAATGTTTACTGAATTTAAGCATCTCAGACTATCAGATTTCTTCCCTTCTTCTTACATGTTTGTCTTTAGAATAATAAAATACACTTTTGAACATATTTACAGTTCATCTCAAGATGATACTGAGAGATGTTTTTATTTGGCTGTATTTAATTTAAATTTTTTTTAAGAGATAAAGTTAGTGATCCACCAACCCAGTTTCCCAAACAAGATTGTCACTGGGGCTGATAGTTACAGATCCAGGAAACTTACATGCTTCTACCTGTTACTGACTGCTGCCTGAAGGATCCTGATGATTCTGATTTTCCTACTGTAAAGGCAACTGAATTGGTGCTGCTGACATCAGAGTTGACATTGGATATTATCAGTCTGTGAGGTGCAGCTGATTCCTGGGTTTGTGCAGTTTGAGGCTCTGATGTATGAGTGCTGGTTGCCTGTGTTTGTAGGAGCTGGTGTTCCTGTCCACCTCTGTACAGGAAAGATGACATTTCCCATGGCAAGGCCACCTTGTTGCTGAAGGGTGACGGCTCACTCTATTAGAGCCTGTGTGTCAGACCTCCAGCAAAAGCTGCATTAGCATAAGGCTGCATGTGAGAGCTGACTCCAAGTGTCCCCCAAAACTGAGGCCAGCCACAATCCACAGTGCTGGTGGAGAGCCTGTGGCTGGTGGGTGATGCTTGCTTTATCCCTGCTTGTATGAGAGGAAGGCAGTTTCTAAAAAGAAGAGGAGGAGGTTTTGTCCATGTTTCCCATCTGCCAGTGGCAGTATGCCTGTCTCCCAAGAGCTCCCATCCACCCTGCAGGCTCACAACTGCAGCACATTCCCTTTGCTCAGCAGCTCTGCTCTGCCTCTGGCTGCTTGTCCTTGTGGACCTTGCCTTCAAATCTGCCTCCCTGCCTGCCTGGAAATCTTGGCTGGCTTTGCCCAATAATTGAGATGAACGATTGCTGTCCCCCTGGGCTAATTGCACATGTAATCTATTCTTTCCTCTTCTCTAGGGCCCCTATTTGCATAGAATAAACCCCAAGCACAATAAAACCACAAAAAAGAAGCCCAAGCATAAAAACAGATTTTGCTGTTCAAATGAAAAGAGATAAAGTGCAAAAGGAAGGAGAGGCCAGAGCAATTTTCTGCACTCATTCTTTCTAGATGCACTTACTGGAACTGTGAGGAACACGTGCTTTTCTCTATGAACAGCTTTTCTCTATGAACAGCAGACCTTCCCATCACTGGGAAACTAAACACTGAGAAACTAAACACAACACTGAGAACTGCTTAGTAGAGTTTCATCCTGAAAGCATGGTGTTGCGCTGTCGTCGCACTGTCATTGTATGAAATTGATTTCTTTCTGTATAAAGCTTACTAGGAGAAAACCCAATCCTATATTTTGTGACCCCCTGTAACCACAGAGGGTGTGCCAAGTAAATCCCTCTGGTTCTTGCACTCAGAGTGACTCACACTGGCATCCTATGCTAATTGTATCAGATAAACATTACTGGGAACATAGTAGCTGAACAAATTCTGTACCTATACTTATATATTAGTTAACTTGGTTTAATCTAGAGTGAAACTGTGCTGATCAACTCTGCAAATAAATAAATGGTTGTTAAGGTTTGATGCCTGTTTCCTGCTTAGGAAAGAGTACTCTGTTTTGTTTGGTCTAGTTGTGACAAAACTAGTTTTCCATATATGTGGTGGACTTGACAAGCAACTGTATTTAGTAATTAATTTCTGAAGCACAAATAAATAGTAGAAGCTATGAAGGCTCTGTTTAGAGCTGGGGTTACATTTGAGTAGCTGAACATGGTAGTTTTACATAGGTTAAAACCATGTAAATGTTGTTGAATTCTTAGTGACTTGTGAAACAAAATACTATGAATGCCAAATTAATAAATCAACGCTGTTTGTGGTTATCAACATATGCATTAATTATGTTCACTTTGTTCTAATATTTAAATCTATTAGCATCCAGATGCAAAGTTAAGAGCAGAAAAGTGCCAAAAGTCTTCATGTGTACTCCATAACTCATGTGTGAGCCTGTGCTAGGTGAAGTGTGATAATCCCATTTAGAGGAGTGCTCTCATCTTGGATGCTGGAGAGCCTTGGTGTAATGTTGGCATACACTACAGTTTGTAGTGGCGTAATAAACTTAAGGATAACATATAAATGTAAAAATACATATTTGAAATTAATTAAGGGGACAGAGGGCCTTAAAACAGCAAAAGACAGGCACCCCACTTACATGAGGTCCCTTTTGCACTGCTTGGAATTACAGGGAGTCTTTAATGGGAGACAAGGTTTTTAGCTCTTACTCTGGGAATGTCTCAGTGTCACTGCTGTTATGGGCTGAAGTGTGGATGGGAATTGGGCTCAGAGTTGGCATGATAACCACAGGAGTGAGGAGTCAGTGTGTAGTCCAGCACTCAACACCAGATGTAATAAATGGTGAAAAATTAGGTGGATGGTACTTCTGGTAAGTGGCAGCTTGAACACTCCATGAACGTTTAGAGATACATAAAGGGGAACATAACACTGTTTTCATTTGTGGGCTAATGGGTAGAATGAGAGCATTGATCTGCTAAATTTCCATTCTGGTAAGCTTGTAGTATGTATGCTGGAAAGAAAACTGAGGATTTTTGATTCTTAAGGCTGTAGAGATCTGATTTTTTTGATGTGGTATTTATTTGAATGGCATTTACCAATTAATTATATGAAAGGTAAAAAGTGATTCTTAGTTGTCTGGCCCATATTAAAATCAGTAGTTTCAATATGGAGATAGTTGGTTTATTAATAACTGTGCTTTAGAGTGGATCGTTATATCTCCTTTTTAAAGACCAAACTCCAGATGCTACCTTCTACTTGGAATAAGAATGTGATTTTATGAAAAGTTGTGTGGAAAATTGTTTTGTTGGAGGAGGGGGAAGGAATTGCAGAACAGTCCTTTTTGTTTTGCTAAGTAAAATTTTGTTGCTGGTATGTAATACTGTTGGGGGAAAAACTCACTGAATAATGGAATGTGCCTTTTGCAGGCATTTTCTAACATTTTAATTACAAAAACTCTTATTAGAGCATGAAAGAATTAGTATGAATCTTCGAAATTGCTTTTACTACTTAAATGCGCAAACAACATTTACGGTTCTGTATAAAAATAAGAAGGAAAAGAAATATATTTAATTTTTTTTTTGTTTGTTTTTCCTTTTTGTAATAGGGCTTTATTTGTCCTCTCTGTATGAAGTCTCATGGATCAGCAGAGGAGCTGTTCAAGCACTATGAAGCAGTTCATAATTCTGGCATTGATTCAAGTCACGGAGGGGAAGGTCATCTGTCAACAGAAAGGTGAAACAGTACTCATTTGTGCATGTGCCTTTGTGCTGGTGTTGAGCTGCTTCTAGTTACACTGAAGGTTTTATTAATTTGAACTTATGCAGTCAAGTGTTTAAATGTTCAAGTCCCATTTCCAACTAGAATTAAAAGGCATCTTGTAGCTTACATTGTCTGATACTGATCTGACAGTAGGTGAAAATCAGATACATATGTTTATGATATTAATCCACCTGTTTCTGATTCTGCAGACAATTCAGCATTGTAGACCAGAATGATTTTTAGAAGTGTGGCAGAAAAAAATATGGGTTTCTCCTAATTTCTAGCATAGAGCTGAAATATCATCATGGGAGAGTGGAGAGGACAACCCTAAAGATAGGGAAGAAACCCAGTTTTGTCCCTAGTTAATTAGGATACTTACTGGGGAATTACAATATCAGTATTTGCCTAAATAGCTTCCCTAATTACCTAGTTATTTGCAAATCTGAGAAGTTTCTATGTGTGCCAGTACGTCTCCTTATGTGTTTCAGAAAATCCATGCTGATTTTCAGAAATCTTAACTAGTTTATTGAATATTTTTTGGTCAAAACTTTATTATTAAATGCCTCCCTAGGAAGAATATCAGGTTGTTTCTTTTTTGACAGCAGTGGTATGTAGCAGGAATTGATAATGTGAAACTTTATCTAGAAATATTAACTGAGTAGTCTCAGTTGCTTTGGGAAGGTTTTTCTTGGGCGTAACATTTTTATGGGTTTCCTCTTGCTTCCTGCTAATTCGTTTTCTGTTCAGTGCTTGTTTTGTGCTGCTGTAAAGAGCAGTCCATGTTGCTGTTTTGTCACATTCCCCTGGTTTGTACACAGGAGATTCAGAGCGAGCAGCATGGAGGTACACAACACATGACCCTGTGGCTTCTGCTGATCCTGGGGAGTAAACAGTTCAAATGTTTTCTCACAAGCAGAAATAGAGGCCAAAATGACAAATAATTACATTGAAAGAAATACATATATTTGTGTAACTAACTCAAGAGAGGGTGACTCTTTGGTGAAAAAAGAGTGTGGAAGGTAACATGTTTCAGTTGTTACCCAAATGCATATTTGTGTTTGATCTGACCAAAGCTGGCAAGCCAGTACTGAGCAAAGCTGGCAAGCCAGTAGGAGTCAGCATTAGCAGAGGTCTTGGATGACTCTTTCCTCGTGGATTGCTGTGGTGTGTTCTTAAGTTCGTTAGTTTGCTCCCCCCATTTTCTGTATTACTTCCTGCTGCTACCCTGCCAGTTATGTTGCTATGGAAATGAAACTGCTCCTCCCTTGGTTTCTCTTATAAAGTGAAAGTTGTTTCCTCCTTGGAGTCAGTCAATCACTCTTTTTCTCCTCCCAGGTTTCGAGAATTTTCCTTTCTCTGGGAGGTATGGTTAGCTGTAGCCCCGGAGCCCCTCCTATGATTTATAACAGTTGGTTACTTTAGTGTATCAGTTATGTTTCGTACCTCCAAATATGTATTTCTATTGGATAGCCGGGTTTCCCTGCCTTCTTCCCCCCTTTTCCCTTAAAACCCTCTCCTGCCCCTTGTTCGGGGCCATTTGCTGGGTGTTTTCCCCTCTTTGTTGGTTCTTCTGTAATAAACCGACAGTTTTACCCCCAGCAAGTGGTCGCCTCCTGATTCGTCTCTCACCGCGCTGCTCCGAGCTATCCCCCCAGCTCAGCCCGAGGATGTCGTCTGTGGATAGCTGCTTTTTCTCTCAGCTGCTGCATCAAAAGAAATCAAAATTGAGGCTTTATACAGGATAAAGTGATAGGGTACTAATGAAGTCATATTGGGCTTCTGATGTACACATTTATTCAATAATGACTATGCTTTTCATGCCTGATTGAAGTCTTTTTGGAGTAATTCAACTTAGACCTGAAGTGATAGTTTTGTAGGATAATAGCATTCATGTGGGAGAATTATTGGTCATAATTATATTGTTTATATAGTTTATGAAATTCTTATTTTTATGCCTGCAAATTTCCAAAGTCAGCCAGATGTTGGCTGGTGAAATTTAGTTATTTTTCCCTGGCTCCTGACAGTTTAAGGACAAGTAGTTTTGTTTTCTCTCACATAATTGAAAAAGTGGATGAGGTCTGGGAGTTTAGATGGAATAAATGGAGTCTGGTGAGAGCCATTGTGTAACACATGAGCTACATTTTCCTATTAGTGTGGCATTCTTTAATGCTACTCATTTGCTTGTTTCCTTGAGAAAACTCTCATTCAACATAAATATGTTTTTCCATGCCTTGGAATTCCATATTAAAGAAATATTGTAGCCTGCAGCAGGGAGCCATCCCACTTGCTCTCCATGTGTGAAGCTTATGTGCAATTCTTAGGACCAAGAATGGGAGGTGAAATTCCATATGTAGTCAATAGGAAAAGTTAAGTACTGGGAATTGCACAGTTTTCTCTTCCTCCCACTCCCCAGTAAATGATGATGAATAAGTTTCAAGAGTAAATCATGTAACTCCCCCAGTGTGATTCAGCAAGGCCATCAGAACTCGATACTAGGGTGGAGGCACTGGCTTTACAAGTGGGAAACTGAGTGGACCATAATGAAAAGGCACTAAGGATTTTCCAGTTGGTAGTCTCAGATGTGCTGAGAGGAGGAAGGAATTGTCACAGTGCTAGCAGAAAAGGAGATTTGGTGAGGATTTGGATGATGGGAAGAAAACCAAAGTTACAGTGCCTGTAGCAATCACTTACACTAATTCCCCTCAAACCATCCCCCCACCCCCTCCAACCATGCACTTTCCACTGGTTAAACTAGATTCAGGTTTCATTTTAGAATGGTTTAGCAAAATTTTATTGGGGATATGAAGGCAACTACTGTAGAAGGCCCCTTACATTGCAAACTCATTCTTTTCTCCTCCCTTATCTCTACTACAAACTAGCTTTATACAACTCAAACCCTTTGATGTATTGTGAAGACCAGGGCATATTAAATGCTTTGGTATTGCAGGTGTGGTATATGTTCAGTCCAACTTCAATACAGCTGACAGTTCCACCTGCTTTTTTATTTATAATCTTAGATCTGAGTCTTAGCTCATTGACTTGTACTGATGAGAAAGTGGCTCCCTCTTCTCCACCCACAGCCAGGTTTTGGAATGCAGCTACACCTGCCTCAGCAAAGTTGTATTTGCAAACCTCCAGTAAATCTGTCACACAGGCAGAATAATGTGTACATAACAAAATTTTCCTCTGAAAAAAGTAAGTCTCCCAATATCCCATGTTTGTTTTGTCATTAAAATTGGTCCACCTTGGAGTTCTTGCTCCACTGGTTCAAATGCGTGTTTCACTTGCTACTTGATGACCCTCACCCTGACTGGTGAGGAATAAATTAAATCTACATTAACATATTAACATCAGTTAATATGCTAATGTAGATTGAATTTATTCCTCACCAGTTCAGCTAAGGAATAACTTGTTTCAGTGGTTTATTTTCTACTAAGTATGAGATAATTTGAAAGAACATCTGTGGAGGAGGGGGTAATGCACACCAGCAGCGATAAAATTATATGGTATAAAACTGAGAGGATTTGTTGGCACTGGTACCCTGATATATATATTCTGTGTAACCCTTAGTGTTGCCACTGTACGAACAGTAAGAAAAAATATTTTTACATTATTTTAATGACCCTTGTATTCTTGATTTGGAGTGTCTATCTCAGTAATGCAACATTAATCTTGTGTGTATAGTTGTGCAACTCTGTAAGGAGACCTGTGATTTTGAAGGATTCTGTGTGAATCAATTACTAGCAGTTATAGCCTTGGATTGTGTGTTCTTGTATGGCTGGAGGCTTGAGCATGAAATTTGAGAATTTAAAATTCTAAGGCTTTAAATATTCAGATCATTAAGTGAATATGTCTGTGGGGCATACCAAATTGCTGTGTGGATGAAAAATTATGTAACTGCATATTTCAGGAGTAAGATAGTATGCTGTTGCTTACCAGTAGTCCATGATATGGAAAGTGAAGGAGAAGAAACCTGTCCTTTTTTAACAAAGTCATGCAAACCCGTTAAATGTTCCAATGCATAGCTTTGTCATTCTGAACTCATGGATGAGCTGATGCACTGATTTAGATTTACATTCTGTTCTCGTGAGACTTTTTATTCTTATCTATTTCTTTACTTATCCATTTAATATGTTTAGCATTTTTCAGGAGATGTGCAAAGTTCCCTAAAAATAAATATTTATAATGATGTAAGTTACATTTATGTAGTACATGGCTATCAGTCTGATTACTTAACATGCATTACAACTTATATGTAATTGACAAAATATAACCACCGTGTATTCATTTTCTCCACTCTGTGGATATATTTATTCAGAGATGAAGTATCACTGCTCCGACAAGAAGTCCAGGACTTGCAAGCTTCACTAAAGGTTGGAAATGTATTTTACTTGCACTTGGTTCTTTATTTCAAATTGAAGTGTTCCACTATCTTGAGCAACCAAATTTATAGTCTCTCTCCCCATCTTTTTTTTTTTTTTTTTTTTTTTTTATCATTTTCCCCCTTAGGAGGAGAGATGGTATTCAGAAGAGCTGAAGAAAGAACTAGAGAAATTGCAGGGGCAGCAGCAGCAAGTAATTGCTTTAAAATACTTGAAGCAGGTTTATCGTCAGCATTGACATTGAAGATTAAAACCTTTTTTGTAAGGCACGTGGCCTGATTTAGTTAGTTCTGTAATTTAAATATTGACGTGTTCTTGCAAGCAAAGCTAGTTATCTCTGCACAATGTAACTGTGTATATAAATGTATATATGGAAATGTAAAGAACAAAGTCAGAATAGATAATGATTCTTCCATACTACTCACTCCAAATTCAGTTCAGACTTTTACTTCTGCTGAGCTTATTCGGAACTCTGTTTATTAAAGAAAGTAAATTTAATTCGGTGTTTCATCTTTTATGAAAAAAAGGCTATGGAGTCCTTCTTGTAAAGAACTTTTGGAAAACAGCAATGGTGTTTTATAGGTATCCAGCTGAGCTCAAAAAATAATGCAAGGCAAATTGTGGTGTGTTGTGCCCTAAAGGAAGCTTTCTTTTTTTATTACTATGAGCTGCTTAGATGTGGGATAGTCACAAACCTCAGAAATTGCTTTCTGTCAAAGCTCCCTCTCAGGATGTTCTTGATGTCTGTAACCTCAGTTTTTAGGACAGATTTCTATATAGAGGAAAGGGAGGGGGAGGGTTCTGGAGCCTTATGAGTGGAAACCCTAATAGTGTAGTGATATATGAAATGAAAAGTCATCTTGGCCTTTTCCAGTCTTCCAAATATAAGTGTTTGAATTCAGGTATTTTTATACTGCTGTGCAGTACTTGAGCACAGAAGTCCTTGTTTCCCTGTCTTTTCCAAAAAATGGATGAACTTTGGAAGTAGTAGTTTTTATTCCTACTGTCTAATGGTGCATTTATTCTGTTTTCTTAAGGAATCTAAATCTGATGGATTGACAACAGCTACGTCTACAGGTGGCTAACATTTTATTATAATAATTTCTGCACTGCTTTGGAATTTAGTTTGGTTTAGCTTTTAGGTAAATTAGCACTTTTGGTAAATTAAAGAGCTAGAAAGCTGGAATGTTGCAATTACTGGCAAAAAGTTAATTGTAAGATCTATAAAGAGCTATTTATGTTAAGCAGTGGTCTGGGGAAATGTTCCAAGGGCTCAGGGTTTGAAATTTTTAGAAGCAAAACAGGAGTTCTGAATCTGAAAGCAGTTCTAATGAGGCATCTGGAACACTTCTTTAATAATTTCATATATTCAAGCAGTGAGCACTACTACAGCACTATACTATATCAACTCTAGCATTTTTCAGTGATGGTCTTATGGAGTGTTTTTCTGTGCTCATTGCTAGCAAAGAAAACAGTGAATTTTTGTTTGTTTTGATGACCCATACTTTTTGGTCCGTTTTTCTCCATGAGGCTCTCACAGAATAAAATTTTCCCTATTTGTGCATAAACTATCTGACTGATATTGATTAAAGGTTTTAATTACAGTTCAGGGCTTGGAGTTTAACATCATGTCACAGTGATCTGCAGGGCTGTTTGTGACCAGTGAAAAGCAATATGTACTTAATCCTGCAAAGTACTCAGCTAGTGACAGTGACATCATGCTTGCAGATATTTAACTTCAGTAAAGTTGTTCACTTTGCTAAGATGATTGGATGTTAAGGGATTTTGGATTACATATTCACCTCTCATGGTTAGTTATGGGCATGAGGAACTGTATTGTCCTAATTCTTCCAGAAAATAATACTGTTCTTTTTATGGAAATAGAATCATTAGAACGGCAACTAGAAGAGATCCAAGTAGAAAATTTTAACATTAAGCAAATGAAAGACTTATTTGAGCAAAAAGCAGCACAACTGGCCACTGAAATTGTGGGTAAGTGTATTAGCATGAGATCTGATTCTCTTCTTGTGCAATTTGTGAAAGGGATCATTTATTCAACTTCTTTCCTACTAGATCTTAAATCAAAGTATGATGAAGAAATCAGCCTTCGGGAAGGTGCAGAGCAGAAGGTGACAAACCTGAGACAAGAACTGCAGAAAGAGAGAAGTACAGTGGAAGACTTAAAGACAGAGCTGGTATTCACATCACATTAATGTTTTTGTTGTTTTCAAGTCAAGGGAGGCGTTTATTTAAATGCTTGCAAACACAGTTTTAAAGTAGTCAAACTCTGTCAAACTTGAAGATGTCTGCTTGTGGGCTGAAAAAATTCAGAGTACCCTTGTTTTTGATCTGCATTTTCAGTGTTTTTCCAGTGAGAAATTATATGTTGTTTCTGACATATATTAAAATCCAGCCTGCATTATGTTGTAGTCTTCTCATTTGATGCTCTACCATTCAGCATTTCTGCAGTATGTTACACATATAGATGTGCTGCACAGACCTGAACTTGGAGCATGCCATTGCTGACTTCAAAATCTTTCTTTAGGTCACTTTTTCCATGAGGTGTTATGCTCTGACTGTCCTTGGGTAGCTGGATTTTTAAGAAGTACTCAGAGAGGTGTTTTGTGACATGGTGGCTGAAAATCTGGCAGCTGTCATCATCATGCCTATGTTAATCTTGTCCCTCTTGTGCTTGGCTGATAATACCAATGTGTGTGTATTCCAGAATTTGGGCTCCTGATGACTTTTATATTCAGCCATGGCTCCAGGGAGCAATCCCAGTGACTCAGCAAGTTGGGCCATTTCTAAAGCAGTAATGCAAGGAATTCCCTAGTTTCTCACACTCAGCTACTGCTTAGACTCTGGAGGAAAGTAGGACGTGTTTATCTCCCTTCTTCCCTGTAGCTGACTGCCCTCAAGGGCCTGTTGGCCTTGCCCAAATGCTGGACCTATCCATTCCTCGCTGTTCAGTTGCTTCTTGTGTTGCCTTTTCCTTATCATTTATTCTGTTCCTTTTCTCTTCTAAAGATGCCAACACTCCTTTTCTCTGCTTTCTTTAGTGCTCCTAGTTGCCACCCCTCTCCTTTCCCTCCATACTGTTTCATGCTGAGGGATTTATGGTGCTTGAGATGCAATTACCAACAGATTTTGCCTGTGGGTTTGGTATGAGCCACATCTGATAGCACCTTCAAGACGCTGCCTTCAGCTGCCCTTTTGTTTTGTCTGTGGTGATTTTCTGAAATAATTCTGGAAGACAGGGGCAGTATCCTGTATCTAGCCATCTACCTACATAAAAGTTACAAAAATTAAATCTTTGACACAAGTTTTGTTTTGTCAGATTTGGTTGAAATCAATCAGCAAGTTCAAAATTTAGCAGACAAAGCCTAAAAACTAGCCCTTAAATCCTGTTTTCTCTGGGAATTATAAGCACTCTCTGTGGTTTTGGTGGTTTTTTGGGGGAGGCTTTTTATCTCTTTTTTTATTTATTAAGCCTAGCTGTAATACTGTATATGTCACCTTGTCTATGAGTAGATTATTTGATAGATTTTTAGAAATGCCATTGACTCTGGAAGCATGTCTGCCATTGTGATGTTTGTTGCTCACTGTTCCCAACTTTTCAGCTACAAAGGCCTGGTGTGGAAGATGTGGCTGTCCTGAAAAAGGAGCTGGTCCAAGTTCAAACACTAATGGATAAAATGACCCTTGAACGTGAAAGAGAATCTGAAAAGCTGAAAGATGAGTGCAAGCACTTGCAGGCTGAGCAGGCTAACTCTGAGGTACAATAATCATGTATTATAATAGTAATAATCATACATAAAGATGTGTGTTCTAGCTTTGCTGCGATTATCATGTGAAAATGGAAAATAACTAATCATAATGAAAAAGCATATTTCATTATGATTAATTATTTCATTATGATTATTAATCGTAATGGAAAAGCATTTAATTGAATCTTCTTGCTTCTTCAAAAGTTTTGGTTATTCTGCTCTTCCATCAGTTACAACTTCCACTTCCATAACAAGCAGAAGAAAAGGGAGGCAGCATCTCAGATTTGGATCTTTAAGGATATCTTCACTCCTCAAACTGTCTCAAACAGCTCCTGGCTAAAACACAATTTTGCTAAGTGTTACTCATAAGAAAATAAGAACCGGAAGTCCTTCATGGCCACATTGGCTGCAGTGCGTGACATAAATGTTTGGCCATGTTTCATCTCAGCTTTGCTCTTCAAGAACACATCAAGAACTGAAAGTTCAAAGTGGTTTATACACCATTCTTGGCTGGTTTTACAGGCTGGCTGAGAATATACATATTAATATTGATTTCAAAGTACATATCTTTAAAATAAGGTAAATGCTCAGTATGGGTGAAAATAACAAAAATCATATTAGCCCTATATGAGCATCTTCAAATACTGCAGGAGAGGGATGTGAAGAACAGTGTAGTCTACAATTGTCACCCAAATCTGCTGGGTGTTTATATCTTTTTCAGAGCTGTTCCTGAAACTAGCATCTGCGTCTTTCACATGAATATTCATACTGAGCGGTTCCTTTCATCTTTAGTTTTTCACTATAGTTGCTCCTGCATTGTGAATGTGTAATGAAAACAGCTGCACTGCTTTGGAGCTAAGCATTGCTATTGAATCTCTCTGCTTATTGGGATTTGTTTCAGTATCTTATAAATCTTCAATAAATGAAGCAGCTAGGCTTGATTGTTAACTTGAGTGCCCAAAGAAGTAAACAAAATTAGTAGCCTAAATTGAGGGTAAATTTAATAAAGCCAGGACTAGTGGTTTTTTTGTTTGAGGTTTTATTTTCCCCTCCCACTAAGCAAAGGCATTAGAAACACTGGAATATTTATAAAACAAATTTGAGGAAGTGTGCAGCTTTTGCAACTGCTTCTTTCCGTCTTTCATCCATCCATTTTATCCTTCTGCTTTCTAATAGAGGCACATTTGAGGTAATTTTTTTTCGAAGCATTTAATTTTCATAGCAAATTTCTGTCATATCAAGACAATTTCAAGATGTTATTAAACAGATGCATTCCTGGTTTTTTAATGGTTCATTATTCATACAGACTCATCAGCAAGAAAATACCAGGGCTGAATATTTACCCAGGATATATTTCCCTGTTAAGAAAGAAATGTGAGATTGTCTTACTGAATTGTGAACAAGAAATGGATCTTTATGCATTTAAATTATGATTCTAGTTTGAAAGGCTGCAGTGGTGTCCTTCGTAAGCTACCTGCACATTTTCTGCATTATATTCTCTCGGTATGAAATAACCATACTGTTTTCTGATAACACCCTGGAATGTTTGGCCAAAAAAGACCAATCCAAGGATATGTTTTAGCTAACAGCTCTGTTATGAGACAGCATGGTGAGGCGGAGAGTTACAGAAAGTCAGTAAACTATATGCACTGTATGCAAATTGTTCTTATGTTCTCTTTGGTGTTCCTTTTTCTCTAGGAAGGTTGTAAATTGGATGGTCATTGTCTATTGCTTCTGTTCTGCTTTAGTTCACTTTTGGATTCAGTATTTATGCATTTGTGCTGAAATCTCTGCTTATGGGAACAATAGGAAAGAAAGCTTCTTCATAAAAGGTCACTGCTATGTAGTATATTTGAAATGAGTGCATTAATACACAACATGTTTTAGGGTAGCTATGCCCTAAAGTGCTTTTCTTGCTTTTTTCCATTACTGTATTCAAATACTGTGCAGTCATTGATATATTTTGTTCTGTACTGATCCTGTTTAATGGGGTAGTATTGTTCCTCTGATTATGCTGACCTGCAGGGTTGATGTGTCCAAAAGTCACACAGCAAGTTTGCATCAAATGCCAGATCCTCTTGCTTCTGGAGCCTTTTCCAACACATTTCCCTTCCTAGAGGGGCCAAGATTTTGGCCATGTAACTGCAATGACTTGGAAAGGTTTCACCTTTGGCTAGAACTGTGATAATTATCAGTGGATAATCTGTTATGATTTTCATCAGTTTTGGGTTCAAGCTGGCATTTGCTGGCATTTTGGATTGAGTCAGATTTTTGTCTTCCAGAACAGGATATAAATGAGTCTCAGCTGGGAAATTACACTCAGTGATACTTCTGATGGTGCTCTCAGCTTAGTTTACTGGTGATTTTTTTCCCTAGGCATTTTATTTGTATAGAAAATGTATTTTTATTTTACTACCAGGCATCTTGCTTTTGTTGGATTATGCATGGAAAGCTTTATTTTAAATGTGGATTTTTCTGTTTGTCTTTTCAGGCTACTATTAACCAATTAAGAGCTGAACTTGCCAAAGGACCTCAGGAAGTAGCTGTGTATGTTCAGGAGCTGCAAAAACTTCAAAGTTCAGTCAAAGAGCTAGAACAGAAGAATCAGGTGAGAATGTTATTATTTCCTATGCTTGTCAGCTCACATTAAAATGGAACCGCATCACACAATGCCTTTGGAAACACTGAAGACTGTCTTCTTGCAGAAGTTGAGAATTCATTTGCCATTTTGTTTAACAATTGGATTACTATAATGTGCAAGCAAACACCATATTTTAATGATCATCATACCCTACAACTGAAATTCTTTAGGTTGCTATGATTGCAAATTTTTAATAGCTGTAGTTCATGCTTGCCTATCATTAAGCAGAATTGCCATCTCACACATTAAAAGTAGTACCCCTGGAAATAATACATTTGCCTAAAAATCATAATTTGAAAGATATTCTCAGTTCTCTTTGTTGGTTTTCTAGTTTCTTAGCTTTTAGATTATACGTTCATCATATTTTTCAGGCCATTTACTGGCATAATGAATGGTAGAAAATGGAAATTAATTCCAGAAATTTCTCAACTTACATTCTTTGAGAGCTTTTGAGCTTACTGCATTTTGTATTTGTGTTTAGAAGTCATGTATTGTGGGGGTAAAAATGGAACTTAAGGGGGACAGGAAGCAAGGACAAAGATGTGTACTGCTTCATGTTGCATGTAACACTGGATATGAACTGGATATAACATACATGCATTTACTAGGAACCTTGTCAGCTTTGGAAAAAGGAAAGGCCAGGGACAAAACAGAGTGTATTTGATGTAATCTAATATTAAAACATTTGCAAAAAATATAAGAAGGTGAAATTAAAATTTGGTAAAAGAAACTACCTTTAGCAGGATGACTCTGTTTGGCTCACTAAATCAAGTGTGGAACTGAAAAAGTAAGAGTTGTCATGCTGTAGTTTTCCATAGACCAGCAACAATGAATCAAGCTTTTGGCAGAAGTGTTGCTACACAATATAGAGCCCTTTCCTGAATCTTTTGGAATTTCATTAACAATGAGGAGTGAAACAGATTGATGCATAAGATAACCACACATTAAGAGAGAGTCCTCTGCTATGTCAGGTTAATGCCAAACACCACCTGAGGAATTGGAAGAGGAGAAGTGGCAGTGAGCTGCTTTTCCTCTTACAGTTTTAGTGACTTAAAGCAGTTTGCAGCCATCTTTTAATGCAGCTTTTTGTAAGGTGGTATCCATAAGAATTATGTGCTAGCTATGGAATTTTGGCCCTGGAGGAGTTGGACCTAGAATTGGAAAAGGTAAGACTAGCTTACAGAAGGAGAAATTGCTTCCACTTTGAACAGTGTGTCATCCTTGAAAAATCTATCAGGGAGGAGTCATTAATTCATGATAGAGCACATTATATGGAGAATATATAGAATATAATACATTTGATATGAACATTGGTTTATAACCCAGTTGCAGTGTGAGAAGATATTTCTGTGCATTGATATGAAGTTTTTCAAGCTCATGCACAACCTCAAGCAAGAAAGCTGTTTCTTATATTTTCAGGAACTATACTGAGAAAAACAGAGGTATATATAAGTATATAGGATCAGTTTTCTGAGCTCAGCTGGAGCTCTCTCTCAGTCGTTTTTAAAGCACAATAATTATGGGGCTTGGCTTGCCTTGCAGAGCCAGTAAGGGCCTGTAGCCCAGAAGATAGCTAGCGTGGAAAACTTTTCAATTTTTCCCCAAGCAATTCCAGTTGGAATTAAGTTGGTTTGAACATTCAGGGAAAACAAATTAGTTTTCAGGATACAGAAATAGAGTTTGTGGTGTGTTCTCAGAATGAGGAAGTAAATTTATGTGAGAATATGAAAAACAGTATTTTGAGTTGAAACTAAGTGCTGTATGGGCTTTAGAACCAATGTGTGTAATACAAGGTACAGGTTAATATTTTCTTTAATACTGTTTTTGAACAAGCTCTTCACTGTTCAGCATCAACACAAAGAAATTTGAATAATATGTTGAACAGCTGCAAACGGAATTGTACTTGAATTGCTGTGTAACTCTCTTCGCAGAGTCTAACTGAGAAGCTGCTGAAGAAAGAACAGGACTACACCCAGCTAGAAGAAAAACACAATGAAGTATCTGTGAGTAAGAAGAATGTGCAGGCAAGTTTTCACCAGAAGGACCTGGACTGCCAACAGCTTCAGGCAAAGCTGTCTGCTTCTGAAGCCTCAATACAGAGACTGCAGACAGAGCTAGGTGAGAAGGCAGAAGCAAGCCAGAAGCTTAAAGAGGAGTTATCTGAAGTAGAAACAAAGTACCAGCATCTCAAGGCAGAATGTAAACAGCTTCAGCAGCAGAGGGAGGAAAAAGAGCAGCATGGCCTGCAACTCCAAAGTGAGCTCAGTCAGGTAAGTTTCCTTAAGCCCATGATGGTCTAGGAGTGGTTCCTTAAAACCATCTCATAAGTTAAAAAAACCTGCATATTTAAATGTAAATGCATATTTCTTATGAACAGGCACTTACATTTCCTTATTTGAAGGAGAGTAATTAACCAGCACTTGTATTTTACTACTCTGTAGGAAGTCTGAGAAAAGCAAGTCTCGGTTTTACATTAGAACTGAACAGTGCTTGATTTAAGTCTGAGTAGTGAATGTAGTAGGGAATACCTAGTGGGAAAAGCCAGGGTAATGTGAAATTTTGATATTGCTTCCTTAGTGTTTCTCCCCAGACAATTTCTCTTTATGTTGCTGATAGCTGGGAATGCATCCAGAGCACACATTCCCCCCACCAGAACCTATTATTCTGCTGAGTCAAATGACTTAGAGAAGTAGGACTTTCATATAACATTGAGCATTTTGAAACTTGAGGTTGGTTGAATTCAGTTTATCTTTTTTTGGAGAGTAACGTGTTAGACTGGAGAAATTTGTGTGTATCAGTAATCATGTTCAGACTTGAGATGTAAAAAATTATATCTTTATTTGTTAGTATGACATACTTCATTTTAATCTTGCTAAAGCTTATTTATGTTAAAGTGAGTGTTTCTGAGTTTTCAACCCTTTGTAAAATCTGAAACATATCAAGTTGCAAGCTCCTTATGTATAGTTTATCTCGGACTTGGCTGAACCACATTTATGTGCGTATTACATCCCCAGAATATCCTTCCTTCTCCCATCAGTCTTCTGTCAGGGTGAGAGGAGGTAATTATGTTAGTTATCTGCATTTGGTGAAACTGCCTGGGCAACAGAATCATAGCCAAGAGGTTGAGCTGAAATCTGTCTTCAGCCTCAGAGGACATTTTCAAGATGATTTTTGGGGTGGGAAAATTAAGGAGGAGGATGGTGAGTAAAGCATTGCTGAATGAATTCCTATGATAGAAAATGGAGGCATGACACATTCTCTGGTGATACCATTGGGAAGGAAGACAACCTAACAAGCCACTGAACTTCAGGATGTGTTTTAGAATTGTATGGTAAAAAAATAGTGCAGGAAAAAAAATCCTTTGTACCTGGTATAAAAGAAAAGCTAAGCATAAACTTATTCTCTTTTTTCTTCCTGCAAAGGAGAGTTCATTTACTATTGCAATGAAAAGATTAAATTCCTCATATTTATTCACTTGGTACTTCACTGGAGTTACCTTTTTATGCATTAGCTTACATTTAGCATTATGAATTCTGTTTATGGAGGTATGTGTAGAGTTGTTTAGTCAAATCACATTTTTTAAGAATCCTTGTCATCTTCTCAAAATTCATTTAAATGAGTGCATATCTGCTTAAGTTTGTACATGTTAGAATTGGGGTGATGTGGAAGAAGTGATATTAATGGAAGAAACTTCAGTTATAATGTGGTTCCAGCACAGCAGTAGGAGGAGGGTGTGGACGAGAGAGTATGGACTCATTCAGTTTTGAAGAAGTCTTAATTGCTACTAAATTTTGTTAAGAAATTTGAATCTACTTGATTGTATCTTTAAAAGTCTAGATATTTTCTCATGATTTTTTTTGCATTCTGTAGCATAGGTTAATCCTGGATTTTATGGTCCCTTTTGCTTAAATGTCATCTTAAACTTCTTGAAAAATACTTAACCATGTCTGTAAATAAAAGTAGCTAGTGTAAAATATTGTTACTGATTGCCCTCTTTCCAAACATTTTCTCCCAGTATCAGCATAGGAATGGACAGTTAATAGTTATCTTGTTGCACCCTTTCTTCAATAGGTTTTTTCCTACAGTTCTTGTTTGTATTTTTAGTGAGGGGGAAATATTTATAATTTGGTGATCCTGCAAATACAGACAAATGTTCTTAGTTACTGTAAGAGAGATATGGTCTCTTTCCTCATCCTATCCTCCCTCTTCTCCTATGTCTTTTTTAACTGTACAGTCACTGTTAGCAGTCACCATCTTGGCCATATGCCAAACAGCTTTTCACTCATGATTTTTGTAGTTGTGTGGAGATAATTTAGTTTGATTTTTTAAGCAGGTAAGTCATAGATACATTTATTTCTCTGTCTCCAAACCCTTTAAACTTTTGCAATTTTTGATAAATTGAGCTAAATTTTGACACATGGCCCAAAGGACTTCAGTGTTAAATTCTTTGGGAAACAGGCAGCAGGAGAGAGGCTTCACTCCAGCTTAACACCTGGGTGGAAAGTGTAATGGCATCACAATTACTGTTCTCTTTTCTGCTCTGCTGGGCAGCCAGTTGGTCAAACAGTGATTGCTTGCAGTGAACAGTAAAATTGGGCTGCCTTTTGCATAGATATTAGTAGGGGTTTAAGGGAAGCATGAGGAAGGTTTAGGGGTATTGAAGGGAGGACCTGGAGTTAAAAGGTGAGTGGTTCAAGGGCCTTGGACATAAATGCATAGGAGGAGCAAGCTTCATTCACAGCTTTCCCACAACCTATGGAAAGTTCTTGCTGTGCTGCATGGTCTGATCCTTTCTCTGGTTTTGCACTGAGTTAACAGGTCATTGTGTCCTTGAACATGTTCATGTAGAAGTAGGCAGGAGGCAACCCAGGACCTATAGTGGCAGTTTCACGTAGAGTAAGCTGATTTTATGAAAAGAGCTTTTTAGAACAGTGAATTGTAAAAGGTCATCCTTGCACTTTGAAGATGGTGCAGTACTGCTTTTGATGACTGATAAAATCATGAAGCAGGTTTGTGTCCAGCTGGAAGAGCACATCCACCTACTTACTCTTTGCTGCTGGAAAGTGCTGGACTATAAGCCACCAAAGCTGCCGTGTATCCTACGCTGACTGTTCATGTATCTCTTCTGTGCAGAGAATGAATGCCATTGATGTAGCCAGCTCAAGCTAAAAATTACACTCTTAATATTATAGCAGAACAGTGTATTATGGGAGGCAGTGGAGCAGGTAAAGGCAGGATGCTTCAGCCACTGGATCTACAGGAGTCAGCTGGTGAACTGGATAAGCCGAGATGGCTCAAAGCATCATTATTTTACACAACAGTCCTTATGCTTTTGAAGGATCCCCTCTTTCTGTTAAATCTCTGTGACTTGTTTTGAAGAGCTCCTGTAAATAAATGAAGATGCTTCTGGGTCCTTCCAACCCACTTTTTAAAATATTTCTTCTTGCCTGTGCTGTTGATGCTGTTTTTTAACATGATTTGTGTTTCTGAGGTGTATGAGGCACATACATGACTTCAGGAGGTCATGAACTTGTTTTGGTCTGGGTTATGAAAACTTCACATGAACATTGCACGAAATGAGTCTGTATCACTGCTGGCTAAGGAATGACTGAAGACTGGGTGACTCTTTTTGCAGTTGCACAGTAAACTCCTGGAAACAGAGCGGCAGCTGGGGGAAGCGCATGGGCGGCTCAAGGAACAGAGGCAGCTGTCCAGTGAGAAACTGATGGACAGAGAGCAGCAGGTGGCTGACCTACAGCTAAAGCTTTCTCGTGCTGAAGAGCAGGTAGGGCTTTTTATGCAGATTCTATAGTTTGTTCTCTGTGAATATGATATGTCTCTACACACACTTGTGGTGATAGTGCAGTTTATGAAGTTTGTTTTCATGGGAATCTCTTTTGACTAATACTGTCAAGGACTTTCAGTAAAATTATCAAAATCTGCTTAGACACTGCTTGTGTTCACAGATGTGTGTGTGTTTGTGGTGCTTAACAAATAAAAGTTGTGCATTTTGCACTTATGAGCTTTGTCTAAGGGTCTTGTGAAAAATTAATTTAAGTGCACAAAGGCCCATATAGGTAGTTTGGTATGTAGATATTTTTTTAAGATAAAGCCCTACATGAAGAAAAAGTAAGCATGGTATACAGCAGGTCATTGATAGTTAATAATCAGTGTGGGTTGGATGGGCAGAAAACACTTGTTTTATTAATTTTTTTTAATGAATATCTTGTATATGTTGCTGATTTTCTGCTGGCTGTAGGGGGATTGGCCAAATATCTGAGTGGTATGTTGTCAAAGCTTTAAACTTTTCTGTAGCTAATTTGCAAAGCCTTGACTAGTATAGAAGTGGAGAGACTGCTAAACTGAAGTTGCTACTAAAATAATGACTTACAGTTGCTACTGAAATTGCCAAAAAAAGTAATAATAATGTTGTTTTACAGGAATCTTTATTATCAGTCATGTTACATCTTAACAACTATTGCAAAAAAATACTAAAAATTTCTTATGTTTTAGATTATTTGAGAGCTAAATTACATGCATCTGATTATAGTTCTTGCTTGTGATATAGAATCTCACCAATTAATTTTAATGAATGCTTTGATTAGATTTTGATCTAGTGTTACAGATTTTTGTTTTTATACAAATTTTTAAAAATCCATGTTTACACTAAAATAGTTTATAGTTAGAGTGAACATTGAGTACAACTGGCATACTGAGTAGTGCTTTTTTTCCACTTATTAGTCTGGTTTGTTTGGTATTTGGTTTTGGGCTTTTTTTCAGCTAAAGGAAAAAGCAGCAAATTCCACAGAATTGCAACATCAATTAGAAAAGGCAAAGCAGCAGCACCAGGAGCAGCAGACCCTTCAGCAAAATACAACAGCAAAACTACGAGAAGCCCAGGTAATGTAGTTATGTATCCTCATGTGAAAGTGGGTTTCAGGGTTTCATTATGCTAAATAATTCTTCTTCCTAAAAGTGACTTGCAAGAATTATATTAGTTTCAAGAAATTAACTTCTAAATCTGGACTAGAATATAGGGAAGGTGTTTGATAAATTTATCCAATATTTTATGCATTAGGCCCAATTTTTAAGGTCCTTATAAATAAACACTATTATCTTCTTGTCTAGAATGATCTGGAGCAAGTACTACGACAAATTGGAGATAAGGACCAAAAAATTCAAAATCTTGAGGCTTTGCTTCAAAAAAGTAAGGACAACATCTCTCTGCTAGAAAAGGAAAGAGAGGACTTATATGCAAAAATTCAAGCTGGTGAAGGAGAAACTGCAGTTCTTAACCAGCTACAAGAGAAAAACCATGCATTACAAATACAGGTAAGAATGTCAAGATCTGGTTCTTTCTCATTTTGGAATCTTATTTCCTTTTTTTTTCTATCTCATCAGATATGACACTAATCCTTTCTATACTATTTCATTTCTTTAAACTTGCTTTAATGATCTAACTGTAATTTTCACATGACTTGTGTTTTGGTGACTTCCATGCTATCAGCAGAGGGAGAGGAATTCCTAGATATTTCATTTGTACATATGCTAGTAATATGTACTTACAAATAGTCATACACATAACTTTATATATTTATTTGTATATGTGTATGCTTGTAAAAAACTATAAATATACTTATAACTATATGTAAATAAAAATAATAGATACATTTGTTTCACTCGTTTTAAAAAGAGGTTTGATTCCAGCTTTCAACACCAAAATTCAGTTTAACCTGCATCTGTTGTCTCCTTAGTATTTTGTTTCTGTTACAGTAAGGCCAAATTGACAATTCTCTTTTGCTTCTATTTTCAGCTGGAAACCTATTTAAACTCTGGTGTTGTGAACAATATAGCTTTACTGTAATGGTTCAGGAAAAGAAATGTGATAGCATTGAGTCTCCAGAGCCATAATAAGACACACTAAAATTAAGTTTTTACTTCCTTGGACATGCTGTTCCAGCCTTCTCATGTTGTTTTCTTTTCCACTGCAGGTAACTCAGCTGACAGAAAAGCTGAAAAATCAATCAGAAAGTCATAAACAAGCCCAAGAGAATTTGCATGAACAAGTGCAGGAACAAAAGGCACACCTAAGAGCTGCTCAAGATCGTGTACTTTCCCTAGAAACAAACATCACTGAACTAACCAGTCAGTTAAATGAAAGTAAAGAGAAAGTGTCACAACTTGATGTGCAGGTAATGGATCTCTGTATTTTATGGTGATGAAAAATTCTGGTTGTGATTTCCCATTTGGGAAAAGGTGAATTTTTCTACAAGGAAATATATGCACTAACACATGACTACTGCTGATTTTACTATTAAACTTACTGATGGCTATCAAAAAACTAGAATGAGCTATGGTAAAACAGATGTTTTAGTGAAGTACAATTTATCTTTCAGGTAAAAGCAAAGACTGAATTGCTACTTTCAGCAGAAGCATCAAAAGCTGCTCAGAGAGCAGATCTACAGAACCATCTGGACACTGCCCAGAATGCACTGCAAGATAAACAACAGGTATTAAGCGACACATAAATTTTCTGTGTTACCTAAAAACTGCTTAAAAACCTAAAAATAGTTTATTTACAAATTCAATTAACATATGAATAAGCATTGGGAAATGATAATTTAGAATATTTTAACCATGTGGCATGCATTCAATTCCTTTTGCTGCTCCGGAGCAGATATATTTTGCAGTGCAAGGAATTTACATGGGAGTCTGCTCCTTGCTGTAGGGTTATTCTTCAGAATCTAAGCTTTCCTTAGGCATTCTGGAGGTATTATTCAATTCCTGTGTGTATGCCATGAAGAAAAGATTGTAGAACGCACTTACTAGAATCAAAAACTCCTAACTCTTACTGCTGACTCAGATAAATTTCCTATCAGCTGCTGGTACTCAAAAATAATTCTCTGTGGGCCAAAAGGCTGGTGATAAAATTACATGTTTTTAATGTGTTTTAATCCTAGGGAAGCATTTTACCATATGTTGAATCAAATATTTGCATAGTTAAAATCAGTGCTGCTGTGGTCTTCATGGAAACACTACCAGCAGATGTTAATATGGCACCATTTTGTAGCATGGGAATGTAATTAGTTACTGTAAACAGGAGACAACTTTTTGCAACCATTAAAGAATTAATTAATAACTAAATACATTAGCTTGGTTGGAGAACAGTGAACTTCAATGTACCTGTTGCCATAGTGGTTACTAGGTGAATGTGTTTGTGTCTCTTGCAGAATTTATTTGTTTTGTGTTGGACAAAATGTTTTGAAATCATCCCTGGTATGTGGGGAACTGAGCATTTCCATGTTATTGGCTTTCCTCTTTGATAGTTGATTTTTTGACAAAGACATCAAAATTTTATCCCAGTTTTTTAATGTCATTTTCTAGTTACTGCTGTACTAACTTGAGGATCTAGCACCTTTATTACCTACAGTTCCTCTTCATTTACAACTTCAAACACCTTTGTTAACATTTAGCCCAGAGCCTGTAAGGTTTGAGAGAATATTGAGGCTTTAAAATTATTTTTTTTCAGTGAAATAAAATTATTTTTATTTAATTTTAAATAATTTTTAAAATTATTTTTTCAGAAACAGAGAGAATTTGTGCATGTGTATGTGTTTCTTGTTTCCTGCCCCTCAGAATAAAAAATAAACATTATTTTCCTTTTTAATTTGAACACATTAGATCATTTAAAGCATATGTGACATTAGTAATTTTTGAAGTTACTTAAAAAGTAACAACCATTGTATTTTGTTTTACCCAGGAGTTAAATAAGGTCAGTGCTCAGTTGGATCAGGTTACAGCTAAGCTGAATGACAAGCAGGAGTACTGTACTCAGCTGGAAGCCAATCTTAAAGAGTACAAAGAAAAATGCCTTTCTTTAGAACAGAAAACTGAAGAACTAGAGGCACAGCTTAAGGTCTGTATTGAACACAATGTCTGGACCTACAGAAACTGTTCTCTGTTATTAGGCAGCATGTGGTAAAAGCTGTGCTCAAATTACGGGGGAGGGATTATAGCAGTATCACTATTGTGGGTTTTCTTTCTCACTAATGTTTCCTGATTCACCATTTAATCCTGTTCTCTTCTTCCATGCTAGTATCTCACATTAAGAAGATAGGTCTATGACACTGCCACTATTGTGTCATTTTCCTGTCTGTGTGCTTCTACCAACCTTTCTGCTACCTGGAAATCTTTATGTTAAGGAACATGAATATACCCCAAAATTAGAGTTTTCAAGTCAAACTTGCACACTTTAAAAGTAGTAGCAGGGAATATGTGTTACATTGGCTAGCCTTGCTTAACACTGCCTGTCTGGTTTAATTTATTTCTGAAGCCTTTCAGTAGGCTTTTTAGCAAGATTTATTTCTCACTCTTCATCTCTTAACTTGATCTGGAGTTTTGCATTCCACTTCTGAAATCAGTTTTTATTTTAAAGTCCACATAATTCTGGCAGAAGTTTTGCAGAACTTCATGGTGTTTTGATATACTAGTATTTTCAGTTAAGGATATGAATTAGTCTTGATGCTTGAGAGCTTTAAAATTTAGGAGAGAGCTTTGACCTTTGTTCACTATTAAAAAAAAATCTTGGTAGTCAAAATTCATAACACACAAAAGCATATGATTCAGGGATCATGGGAGCCATGCAGAACTGGTTTTGCAGTGTTGTCTGTCTCTTCTGAGGGAGGTTGGTAGTGTTTTTGCTCAAGACTGGGTTGGGTGTTTTTCCTAGCTTTTGTGCTCTATAGAAGAGAATGAAGATTGTTTTCTCTGTATAAAATTTTAAATCCAATGCTATTAAAAATTAAAGCTGTCATGCATTTAATTGTCAGCATAATTATTTTGTTCTTGCATCTCTTCTTTTGGACACTGGGTTTTTTTCTTGCCTACTTTGATTTGTCTTTTTAGTTTTCATTCTTTTGCTGAAGTTTCACAAATAGCCAATGGACACAAATGCTTGGGAGAAATACAGAGCGTGCTTGTGTATGGTTTTATGGGGGTTCCTGGTAGCTAAAGTGTGAAACTGAGCAGGGTTGTTGATGCTGTCAACAGGAATGCAATTCTATGTAAAGTCTTGGCATCTTCACCATTCTTTGAGATTATTCCAGTTGAATATGCGGCATTTAAAAAAATTGAAAACAAAAAGCCCTCAGGAAATTTTATGGAGAAACTTGGCCACTTTGTTTTGTGGCCTCTGTGTGAAAGCAGAAGTGCCTGTAAAACAGTCAGTATGTTGAAGAGTCTAAATAGTGCCCATTTACTGAAGGCTCCTGTGTTCTTTATATTCCATGTGAGTGAAAAAGTAGCTTTGGAAAAAAACAGAGGAAAAACCTCTTCCAGGCAAGCACAGAATTTCTTCACCACTTTAGTTTGTGTATTTGCTTCTGCTGTAAAGCTTTTTGTCTATTACTTTGCAATAAAATGCCTGCTCGGCCTTTTATTTAGAGATGCTTTTAGAGTGTTTTACCACAATAGTTCAATTCTGGAGGAGCAGGTGATTAGCAGGAACTAAACAGTGAACGATAACTTGCGAAGTAATGAAACAGATGATATGTGAGAGTTGTCACTGCTTTCTACAGTTAATGCACTCACAGACTAGATGACTTTGCTTTTTATTGCTATTTTTATTTTGTTGGTTGTGTTCTGATGGCTCTATCTTTTTATTTTTCTCTCTCAGAAACTTGAAGGTGACATTCTTGATGCTAGAGCAAGTAAAGACCAAGCTGTTCAGGAGTTACAGCAACAGCAACATCAGAACAAAGAATTAGATCTCCGGACAGCAGAACTGAGTAAACAACTTGAAGCAGCAAGAGAGGCGTATGCATTTCCTGCGTTATAGTACTTTTCAAAGTCAGACATAAAACTGAGGCAGTTTGGACCAGAGTTGAAATTTTCTGCTTCTCTCCTGTGATTTCAAAAAGTTGTAAATAAGTGCTGTGTCCCCTCTGCTTCAAGAACTGTGTTGTATCCCACCTGATGTCTTTCACTCCATCTGCCATGTTCTCACAGGAGTCACTGACTGCTGTGATTCACTACACTTCTTCATTTTATTCACTGTGCTTGTTGTCAGCTAAATGGCTGAACAGTTTGATGTAGTGAGGTCCATCTTGAAATATCTATACCTCTGTAACCTTTTTCAAATACAAATTTGTGATTTTTGCATAAGCAGCAAAGGGGTAGTTTCTGTTCAAGATAACTGAGGAAGAAGGAACCATCTCAAAACTAGTTTCTGAAATTGCTGTTTTGTCTTAACTGGAGAGATGTAATGGCCATGGGTGAAAGTAGAGACATTTAAGGATACAAAAAAACCCATGAAAAAGAACTTTAAAAAATATGTTTTATCCTTTTGTATTTGCAGGATGTCTAATGCTCAACTGGATTTGCAGAAGAAATCTGAGGCCCTTGACCAAGCAAACCAACAAATTAAAAAGCAGGAGGCAGAAAAGGCCAGTCTCAAACAAAACCTTGAGAAATCAAATCAAGATACAAGTAAACAGCTCAAGGAACTTGATTGTAAAATGCAGGCAGCCACATCAGAGCTGCAACAAATGAAGTTAGAGAAGGACACTCTATTAAAGGACCTTACAGATACCAAAGATAAGCTCTCAAAAAGCTCTGAATCCTTCAAAAAAAGAAAGGAGGAATTAGAAAACGAAATTAAAAAAGGAAAAGCAGCTGTGGCAGAAATGGTTAGTAGATTCCTTAGTTAGGCATTAAGTTTGATGTATATGCATTCTGATAAAATGACTTTGCTTTCTGTTTGAAAACAGTGTACATATGATGAAAATGCATGAATATTTAGTACTGTGAGGAAAACCAAATTGTGATTTTTAGTAGTTCATACATGTTTCCCACCTTACATTTTGCCTAGATATTTACAGTAGTAAGCATCAGTCATATCACATAACAGAATCCTTTCTTCTTCCTGCACACCTTTAACATAATGAAGAAACTAAATGGAGATGACAAATGGTGGTGAAACAATTTGATGGCAAACATCCCCTTTTAAAAAATGCATCAACTGTATTATAACAACACAAAGTTTTAGAACCTTTGCTAAAATGCTGTTGTATTGAAAAAGTTATTTTTCTGAGGCCATTTTAATTCCCTTTCTGAAGTCTTCGTATATAGAACTTCCTCTGTGTTTGTCTGGACATGCTGGAAAGCTGCAGGCAGAGAGTAACATTGTCTGTCATTTGGGGAATGCCTAGCTTAAGGTATTATTGGAGTACTAGAACTATTTGAATTTCAGAAAGGTCTTACAAGTGACAGTATAACAAGTACTTGACCACCAGAGCAACCTATTATGGTAAAGAAAGTAAACTATTACTAGGGCTTTTCTTACCTCTTCTGCCGTGGTGATATGAATGGGCACTGTATGAATACAGTTGTTCTGACAGCGTTGACTCAGATGTGGCAAGGGCTGTCTTCCTCATACTCTTCCCATCTTATATGTCACCATTTTCCAGAGCCCATTCAGAGCTGCTTTTATTCTGATGTGCTCCTAGTTAAAAAGAACATTTTTCTCTTATTCATTCAGCTTTTGAAGGAAAGCTCTTTTCTTTGCTGTTCTTAGTTACTGCTGTTTAAAGATTTGTTTCTCCTAAAAACTTGAAGGATTTTCTCCGCAGTTTAGACTTAAAGGCAGTAGTCCAGATTCTGCTTCTAGTTCTGGAGTCTTTTAGAGGCTCTCCACTGTCTTAAATATGTAGTATTTGGACTTAACATATGGTTGCATATGCATGGAGGTCTGCAAATTTACTTGCTTGTGAGTTTTAGAACATGAAGGAATTTTAGATCCTGAGCGAGACCAATGAGCCCACTACTTCATCAAGAAGGAGAAGCTTCAAACAGGGAGGCTATCCCTAATCAGAGAAACTCTGGCACCTGGCTGAGTTTATTAGTATAGGGCATCTAATATGTGGCTTAGATTTGCCCCTTAAAAGTTTTGAGAGGTTTTGAGCTAAAAGTGTCTGCAGCTGAGAAGGCAAGATTTTTCATTGGAAATGAAAGCGGTATTTTTCAGAATGTGGAACTCCTGCAAAAATGCTCCATACACAGTCGTAGAAGCTAACAGGAATATTTCCTTGTCTTATGTTTTTTAGGAAAAATCTTGCCAAGAGTTAAAACACCAACTTCAGATACAAACAGAGTCTGTAGCTAAAGAGAGGAATGAATTGAAAAACTCACTGGAGAAAAAAGAGCTGGTAAGTTGTCTGCTTAGTTTCAAAAATCTAAAAACCAATAATAATAAATGTTTAAAAGATTGATTTTCAGTCTCACCTGCTGGGACTGATAAGAGATAAAGATGTTTCAATTCTCAAATTATATACTGTCTTTGGCACTGAAATAAGGTGATACTAAAACTTTCCTAGAGAGTCATGTGAAGCTTTAAAATATAGGTTTTAGTCATAGTTTTCAGTGCTACACATACTGTAGCAGGGGATTTTAGACTTTCAGGTTTTTTCATTAGTGAAATGGTTATGTGGTATTACTGTGTCCTTGTTTTTTGTTTTTGTATTTCCTTACAATAAAAGTTGTTATTTCATATTCTTAGATCTACTTTATTCTCAGGCTTATTCAGTATATTTTCAGTGTAGTTGGCAGGACATTTTCAGATATCCTTCAAGGATTGAATTGCTTTTTCAAACTTGTGTAAGTTGCTTGTGACTACATAAGGACCAAATGTACTTCTTTTTCAAAGATAGCATTCAGACCATGCAGTGCAGCTGGCAGCCTTGAGGACACATCTGCTTTCATGGATTTCTTTACCTAAGGCATCTTCTGTTCCCTAAAGACTCAGAAAAGATTTGATCAATGGACATAGTTTGATAGACTGTGATGGACACTTAGTGTCTGAAAGAGGTTTGAGGGTGTGCAGGTGTGATGGTAATTGCTCTGTGACTATTGCTGCTCCTTCCCTGGCTCCCCACTCGTTCAGCTGAAGTGCTGTGGTGCTCAGTGGAAAGTGCAGAAGGATGAGCTTGGTGTGTGCTACAGTTGGCAGCAGGAGAGCCCAAACCACTGCTGGTGTGAGAAGACTTGTCTGATCTTAATTTAGAATGGATAAAAAAGACTGCTGTTGATCTCTGGGTAGTAAATTTGGAAATAACAGATTATTTTAATGTGTTATGGCAGTTCTTAAAATCTGCTTGCCAGTGTTCAACCACATAGCTATGAAACAGCAGTGGCACCAACCAGTGGGATGGGCTGGTTCTGTGAACAGCATGTACAAAAAGTGATTTAAATTTAAATTATATACAGTTACTTAATATTTTTGAATATAGATTTCTAAGCAGTTGTCTGTAGACCTTGATTCAGCAAGAGCACAAGTACTGGAAATCCAGGGTCTTCTGAAGGAAAAAGAAAAAAGTGAGCAGCATCTCCAGGGAAAGCTGAGAGAGTTAAAAGAATCTTTTGAGCAGAAGAAAAAACATAGTGAAACATTGCAAGCTGAATTAAAAACTGCCCTTTTAGAAAAGGTAAGACTGTCCTTTCTTACTCTTACAAGAAAATGAATGTAAATTCCTCTGATAAATATTGAAGCTTTTATGTCAATAACTTTGTGATAAACTCTGTTTGCTGTAGTCTTGTTGGAAATGGTAAGGTCAGGATATGGAAGTGAGGTCTTCAGATGCTGTTGGAGATAAAAACAGCAACATCAACAGCAATAATGAAAAGAACCAGTGCTGAAATATCAATTCCATAGGAATTGAATTTTAGTAAAGGGATAAAATAATGTAGATTGAATGTGGATTTTTTGCATCAGGAACAAAGCAAAAGCTGCCATTTTCTTATAAAGCAGTAGAATTTCGTGAGAGTATTTTTAGACAAACTCTGCAGTGTTTTAAAATGTCCATGCCAGTTTTAAACCAAGCCTTCTCATATTATACCAAAATTATCTGAGTGACAGTGTAAAACTCATAAACCATAATGGGAAGAGTTCAAATGTCTTACAACATTAGAGAATGTTGTGCTGTGTGCCATGCACTGTTAAATGTGGCTCCAGCTTTGGCTGCCTAATGCTCCATGTTCATATTTGTGCTTTAGACAGCCTGTGGAAACATTTGGTCTTGGTGTTGTGGTTTAACCCAGCCATCAACTCAGCACCACAGAGCTGTTTGTGCTTGGGAAGACAAACACCATCACTCCACACTCCCTCCTGCCTTCTTCTGCCAGCTCCATAAGCTGGGCATGATGTCCTATGGTATGGAATTTCCCTTTGGTCAGCGGGATCAGCTGTCCTGGCTGTGCCCTCTCCAAACTCTTGTGCACCTCCAGATTTCTTGCTCGTAGGGTGGTGTGAGAAGCAGGAAAGGCCTTGGCTCTGTGTAACTGCTGCTAAGCAGTGGCTAAAACATTCCTGTCACAACAACACTGTTCCCACCACAAATCCAAAACACAGCCCCCATACTAACTACTATGAGGAAAACTCTACCTCAGCCAAAACCAGCACACTTGGAAACATTATTCCTATTTTTATTGTTTAGTCTTAATGTGTTTCACTTTGTCTTTTGTAGTGAATTAAACTTTGTTGTTAAATGAGGTATAAAACATTACTGTAAAATCACAAATATCAAGTTACTGAACTGTTATTCCATAAGAATAAAATTCTCTTCTTGCAGTAGAAATACATTTTATTGAAATGCTTAAGCTAACATTACTGTCTGTAACTTTAACTAAAACTTTCTATGCTTATGTTTCAGGCAGAGCTGGAGAATAAACTACAACAGCAGTCCATTTTGTCAGCACAGGAGCTTAAAGCAGAGAAAGGCAAGCTGGCAGATTTACAGAAGGCCCATGATAAACATAAAGAAAACATGGAGAAGCTGCAGCTGGATCTTTATGGCAAAGAGTCTGAGCTGCTGGCAACCAGGCAAGACCTTAAGGTACTTGCAGTCATTTTAATGTCATATGTAAATTAGCAGGTGTTAATATCCATTTTGAAGACCAAGAAACAATACAAGAACTATATAAGTGAAAAAAAATCTGCTATATATAGTATTTAGTGCTGTTTAATCCCTTCTTCTGAGACAAAAGAAATTCTGAAACTAATTTAAAGGCAAATTTTAAAGATTTATATACCCTTGCATTTCTGCAGCAGCAAAGTGAAGAGTGATTTGGCTTCATATTCATTAGGGTGATTTTTTTAATGTTGCTTTTTCTTGTTATATACTTTCAACTAATTGAAAGTATATAACTACTTGTTATGTAGCTTTCAACTAATTTAAATAGCATAGCTAATTAGGGCAAGGTCTGCCAGCATGTGAGTAACTGCTATCTTCCAGATGATTTAACTAGAATATTCCTGGCTGATGGTAGATGTTAGGAGATGTTAAACTTACAGAAACAATAGGCTTATGGACCTACCTGGAATACAAGTGCCAAAATTTACTTCTTGAAGTTTTTGTATTCCTGAAGTTGCCAGGTTTTGTATTAGTGTGCAGTGTCTTCAAAGAGGTATTGCTGAGAGTTGAGCCAGTCAGCAAAGGTGTTTTTTGGCCCTTTTTTCTGGCATTCTGCTTCGTGTCAGTACTAAGGCAATGCCTCAGTTAGTCCCAAGGACATCCTGTGCCCCAGAGACTGAACACCAGGTTCAGGTTATTTTAAGAAACAGAGAAATACCTCCTTTACATATAGGCCACTGCAGTTTTATTAGACTTACTCCTCTGTAGTGATAAATTACCTGCCATGTTTCCCTGCAGCTTATTGAAGCTTCACATTCAGTGCACCATGGCTGAATTGCTACGTTAAATTGGGGGAAACTTCTGCATGATTAACAAGCAGTGGTGGTTTAAGCATATTCTTTCTTTCAGTTTGTTACTATTGCACATACACATCTGTGAGCTTATTCCCTGCAATGCATTTAAATCACCTTTTGGTAGTGGAGTGGCCTGTAGAAGCATTGGATGTGTCCAGTAACAGAGTGGGGGGTTTGGTGTAGTTTTCATTAAGGTATATCACTTGTTGCAAAATAGCTGTGAATAAATATTGTTATTAAAGCAGTTTGATGACCTCTAGTTCTGGCAAGTATAAAATAGGACAGTAAGTGTCTCACATGTATTTAGACCGGATGGGGATGGTAGCAAGAGAGAGGGAGAGCTCTATGCTAAAAGGTAAAATAAGGTGATGGCAATGGGGAAAGAAGATTTTTAAGGTGAGCAATCAGGTAACTTGATTTATAATGTAAGTTTCTGTGGAGCCTAGAGAGGCTGAAGAAGATTTGGGTTCCTAAGTACTGAAGTGGTGTACCAATTTGGAGGCTGTTTGCTTGATTTAAAAATTTTGTAAAAAACAATATATTAATTAGGATTACTGAGGTCTGATTGATGCCACTTTTTTTTTTCTTTTTTTTTTTTTTCCTGGAAGGGGGAAAAGATGGGGAACTGAATTTAATCATGGTTGTACTACCTCAGTACAACATTAAACTAAAGAAGCAGTGATAACTTGTCAACTTGTCAGGACCCAGGACATCCCTCTGGCTGTCCTGAGCAGCCAAGACCCCTGCCAGGGGTCTCAGAGACCCTGGCACAGAGCCCAGAATGCTGGTGGTTTTGATTATGACCCATGGAGCAAATTACCAACCTTAGATGAAGATCTGCAAGCCATTACAAATTAGGTAGAATGATAGTGAAAAAATAGGTTTTGGGGTTTTTAGAATGGAGATTAAGGGGGGCAAGATGGAGGGATCTGGGCGTGTCCATTCTTTCTCCTTCTTCTTGTTGGCCTCCACCTTCTGCTGTGATGTTGGCACTTACAGATTGGTTTAGAGTAGAAGCTCACTGTCTAACATAGGTGATAGGTATTAGAAAGTAATTGTAAATATTGTACATGTAGTTTTTAGTATAAAGACATAACACCACCCTGGGGGCAGGCAGAGTGCCTCAGACTGTCCTGCTGGGTGGACCTCGGCAGGGCAGGAGAAAGAATTTTATAGATAAGATACAATAAACAACCTTGAGACTGAGAAATGAAGAGCTCTGACTCCTTCTTCAAGCGCCAGGCTGGGAAAAGAGACTTTTGAACTCTTCTCGGGGTCACTCTGACAAGCTAGAGATCCCGACAATAACTTGTCTTAGAAGAACTCAGAAGAAAATGCACATTCAGACAGCCTCATGTCTGTTAATGTTAATCTTGAGAGACGAGTATCAAAATGCCACTGAAGAACTTTGTAGTAGAATTTCACAGCCTATTCAAAATCAGTTGTCTGCATGATGTTTTGCCTTGGGCAAGTTACTTATTAAAAGTAGCTCATTTGACCCAGAGCCGTGTGTTTTGTGTGAAGTTTGGAACCAAAGCTGATGGGCAGACTGAGCTTTAGATTTGCCTTAATCTTAGTAGGCAGTGGTAGAAGTTTCTAAAACTTGGGTGTCTTTCAGTGCAGGATTTTTAGCAGAGTTACGACCTCCCCGCAGAGCTGTTGAGTCAGCACTGTCAGGAGCCCAGCATTGTCCAGAAGAGGCATGGCCAGACCATGCCGTGACCTCCCAGCATGCTGGGTTTGAATGGAAAACCGAGCCACGCTGACGTGGTGCGGCACAGTGCTGGTGGCGGGGCCGAGGGCGGTGAGAGGCTCTGGGTGCTGGGCTGGGCACGGAGCACCATCTGCCGGCATGTGCCGGGAAAGGCGCTGCGGCACCCGCGGCTCCGCTCCGGCTGCGGGCGGCGTGAGCCCGGCAAAGGGATCCGCGCTCCGGGCACGTTCGCAGCAGCGCGCCGGCTCCTCGGCACAGCCCCGAGCCATGGAGCTGTGGCCAGGTGCAGCCGTGCGGCTCTGAGTGCAGCACAGGACAGGGACAAGTGCAAACCAAAACAACAAAAAACCAAACCAAACAAAACACCCAAACAAAAAACCCCAAAACTGGAGTGGGAATGTAGTTATAATTTTATGATACTATTTGCTGCAAATTTACTTTGGATTAAAAATGTCTCTAACGGTAACTTTCACACATGCTTTCGTCTTTGGGACTGGAAAAAGAAAGAAGATTTGAGTGTTTGTTGAAGCCATAGTTTTTGATAAAAAAGAATATATATAATTGAAAAAGAATACCACTAAATAATTTTTGTATATACACACACACATATTTATATAAGTATCAGGGTGTGTATATTCACACTTTTTTTTTGGTGTGTGCAAAAAAGGCATTTTTTATATAGAAGAGTTAATAAAAATACACAAACTGTTATTTTTGCTTCGATTTTGACTTAGTGCGAGAGTATTTTCTGTGAATCTGATCTCCTGAGCTCTGCCAAATATTCTTGAGTTTTGGCATTTGTGCTTTTTGTAGTCAGTCCTGGTTTCTTCTGTGTTTTCAAAAGAATGTTTCTTTGTCTCCAGTGTTGGCATTGCTGACAGCATGTATTCAGTGAATGTTCTGGAACAAAATTCATACTTGCCAGACCTTGGTTGTGTAAGTCAGGAGCCTAAGTTGCATACAGTCAGTCAAACTCTTTTTCTTAGGGAATGAAGAGAGATCAGGTTAGCATCTAATTTAATGAATAATTTAATGTTGATCCTTGTGGACTGGGATCAGGGAGCACACAGATGCTTTTTTGTGCACTTCATGTAGGTAGAATGAATCGAATCCACCACCCTGCTAGGACTATTTGTGAATCAAACTGTAATTTAAAAATATTTGTATTTATTTTAAGTGTGTACCAGTCAGCTTAGCACTTCTCTTTATTTACACAAATAAGTACTGATTGACCTCTTTTGTTCAGTACCTGTTCCTTGTCTCAGCCTCGGTGTAGACACAATGAGATGATCTGTACAGTGCAGACACTTTGAGGCGTGGGTTGAGAGAGAAGTCACTGTCCACTTCATCAAATTTATTCATCTGGTGTTAGCAAATTTGATGTAACCACATTTTTTCTACTAGAAACAGAATTGAATGAAAGTTGTGGCTTTACTATGTTTCTTTCTAAAACTTCAGAGACTGTTGAAGATATTATATGATGGTGCTAGAATTCCTATCCTCCCTCAGTGTTAGGAAGATAATGGTATTCCACTGCACACAGGGTGAGATAATTTTGCTTTCTGAAATACCAACCCTGGTACCTTGAAACTGCAGAAGCATCTCGTATTTTTTTTACAAAAAATTCTGAGTCAACACCTTTCAAAGTATTAAGTAGTAAATTCTAATAGCTTAGAAAGCAAGTGAAGTAATTTGCCTGAAAATTGATTTTAAAGCTGGTGTGAGCTTTTTAAGAGTCATGGGGATTCTTGAAAATGCTGTTGAATCAGCAGTATTCCATCACTGCTGTTTCAAATTAAATCTGACTCTACAAGCAAAATACTTTAGATATTACAAAGGAGGGTCATGAGGCATCAGAAATGAATTAGCTTTTAAATCAATATGGGAGTGACTAAAGCATATGCATAATTGAATTAAGTGAAAATTCTGCTTATAGTTCCTCTTAAAACCATTAACCTTCAACAAGAGGTTTGATTAATATTTAAGCAAGAACTTCAAAAAGAATTGAGTTTTTCATGGAAGAATTTAAATCCTTACTGTTGCACTGAAGGCAATAAACTTATTAGTAATAATAAATCTCGGCTCATTTTCTGTATTATAGCATCAAAAGTTTACATAAAATACCAATATTTTGGAGAAGTGGAGGATGAGTTTGTTCAGTTGTTTTTTTCCTTGTTGGTTTCAAGTGGAACTAGTCTTTAGCTAAGCTAGAAGGTTTAAAAACTGAAAAAGACCTCCCAGAGTTACTTTGTTGTGGGTAAACAGAATGAGCTTGGCTTTGGGTGCAAGTTTTGTATTGTTTCTTGGGATTTTGTGACCTGTTTCAGAGATATAAATCAAAGTTCTTTTTCTAGCTAATGGTGAGAATTAGAAGCAAAGTATCATCTCTGGATGTTTGAATGAAAGTTTAAACTTATTGTTTACAATGCTTATGCAGCAGAAACTGTGAAACATTTTTTCCTGATATTAGCATTTTTATCTTGTACATTTTACTTCAGAATTAAAAAAAAAAATTACAGTTGACCTAACTTTATTAAGTCATTGGTGGCAAATAGCATTGAATAATTTTTGAAATCTTCAAAGTATAGCTTCACTGCTTCTTAAGTAACAGCTGTCTAGAGTTATATAACAGTTGATTTGCCTAGATAATAAAATTAATTTATGTGAACAAAATCAAGTGTATTCTCTTTTTGGCAGTCACTTTTTGTTGTTTGCCCTTCTGCATGTTATCACCTTTTGTCTGTGCAAGGATGCAGGCTGGAATACGTACAGTAAGTTTTTGTTCCTGGAAATTAAGCTGGCATAGTTTCTTTTTACTTTGGGTAACCTTGTAAACTGGAAGTTTCTGTAATTATGCTCTGTTGACATTTGAAGCTAAATGTTGCACACCAGGTAGCAGTTTTTCTACTTGGAAAATGTTTAAGTGGCTGTTTAGTATCTGTAACTTTTATACTGATGGATAACTTGCAGAACTCTCTTTGTGATTAGTCCACAGAAGAAAAACTTGCTCTAGCTCAAGAAGAATTAGTTTCCAGCAGGAATCGAATTGCTAGCAGTAACCAACAGATTCAGGAGCTGAAGAAAGCTCAGTCTGCACTGGAGCAGGATGCGTCAAAGAAAGAACAGCAGCTGGGTGAGAAGACCAAAATGCTGCAAGATCTTCAGAATGACAGGGTAAATGCCTCTGCCTTTTGAAATCTCCACACAGGAGATATCACATCCACCCCATGCAGGCGCCCTTTATTATTTTCTGATTTGAGAACATAACACTGTTGTAGTGCATAACAATAACAGTTTTACTGAACCTCTGGTGAAAAGAGACAGTTGTACTGAATTCGGTTTAGAATATGCTTTCATTTTTCTAGACAGGTTTGTGTCTAGATAGGTGGGAAAACATTATTAGTTTTAAATCTAAAACTGGAATCATGCTGCTAATTGCATTACAAACTATGGATAGATATATGGCAGCTGTTTCTCCATAGTTACCAAGTCACCAAATAGTTTTTGCGCCCTGGATGTTTTTTGTTTGGTTGGGTTTTTTATTTTGTGAATTTGGAAGAGGTAACTTTTCTTGCACTTCTATTTCTCTTCAAGATTTTGAAAGAAAAAGATTTGGCTAATGAAAAATGTAAAACGGCAGAGCTCCAGGAAATAAGGAACAGACTTGAAAAAGAAAGTGCCAAGCTGGGTGAAGAGCTTAAAGCCTGCAAGCAAGAATTTGAGAAGGTACATTGAGACAAGCTAAGTCTTCTTCATATGTTTGGTTATGTGATGAGAAATATGTGTCTACTCAGTAGATGTTTTCTGGAACGGCTTTGCAAAGATGGTTACTGTAAATATTGGTTGTACAGGTAAAGGAACCAAAGCCCAGATTTTATTGAGCTCCCTCAGCAATGATGTCTTGGTTGGTGATGATTCTTGAGCCCCTGGACCTAGTGACCCAGTGGGCTGCATAACTTGTCTTAGCTTCAGGATGGGTTGTATGTCCTGGCTTTTCTTCAGTTCCACTGTAAATTCACTCTGCATACCCCTGCTTGACTATTCTGAAATGAAAAGTGGTCCGGAAGAATCACAATGGTGAAGTTTTCCACATATTCTAGGCACATCTGGGACTTCTCAAGGATGCATGGTGGAGATGAAACTCCTCTTACTGTTGTTTCTTAAAATGTCTTAAAAAGTTACAGTTGGGTAAGCCTCAAAAAAGGCAAATGTCAGGAGCTTCATAAAAGACTAACTCTCTTCCAAAATCATAACAATCAGTTGAGCTCTCTAAAGGCTAAAGGTTGAGAGGATTTAATGAAATAATTTTTAGTCTTCAGTGAAACTAACTGTTTCATGCCACACTGTACATATTCTGATTTTTTTAGTCCCTATAAAAGGTAAAATTCGTAAAAGGCTGCAGTTTGTGTTTTCCATAAGCAGTTATATTTGCATCTGTTAAGCACACTTAGTTTAAATTATTGCACAAGTATAAATACAGATACAATTCCCTATACACTAATAAAAATAAAAGAAAATAACATGATTACTTACAGCCTTCAGATATTCTTTTGTTCTCCATTGTTTAGAAATCGGTCTGTAATTTTTAGGTATAAGTCTGTACTTTGTTTCTCTTGAGCACTCTGTGCTGGGGGAAAGGTATTCTAATTCTTGTTGTTCCTAAAATCTCTATTCTAAAGAATAAAATTTATGAAGATGTAAAAGGTGTGTACACCAGTATCAGCTTAATAGTAATGTCTTCATTTCCCTACAAGCAATCAGACTTAGTTAGACTTAATTTAAGTCTCCTAAAGACTTAAATTCTGTTTCCCATCTCCTAGCAAGGAATAGATTTATTTGTATCTGTAGGGCATCCACTTGTTCTGAGGATATGTTCTTTTCACTGTCCTTGGTTTGGTTTTAACTCATATTGTGAATTTTGATTTATGGAAAATGGTCCACCCCTATTAGTCTGTTAGAACCTGTACCCTTGACTGTGTAAATTTAAGGAAAATGATTTCTGTTAATTAAATGAACTGTTCTACTTGAGTTCAATTACAGAAGAACAAGTAAAGCCATTATTTACATCATCCCATTTGCTTAAAACAGAGTAATTTTTTTATACACTGAGGACTAATAGAAGCTAACTTTCTTCCATCAGCATTCAGTTTTACATTGTCATTACAAAGTTTTTAACCTCATTATTGCAAACAGAGAACAATGTGAAGTAAATTTTAGAGCTGTACCTAAAAAATGACAATGGATGCATCTTTTCAAGGAGTGGTAGAAATAATTCAACAGATCTTCCTCTCTACTTTAGTAAATATATTAAAATTATTTTAAAAATTGAATGTTGATCATAATATAAGTTAAAAATCTTTGATCATGAAAATCAGTGATACTTTATAAAATCATCCTTTCTTCTAGTGATAAAACTAAAAATTATCACTGTCCTCTCCTAGGAAAGAATTACAGTAATTTTAATTTAAATCGATTTACACTTTCAGAGTTGCTACTTTAACTTTGAATTCTATATCCTAACAGGAGGTGACAAATCTCAAGGATGGAAACCAGCTATTGATTCAACAGAAATTAGAACTGCAGGGCAAAATAGATAATGTAAATTCAACTCTGGAACAGGAGAAACAAAAACATCAAGCTGTCAAAGACCAGCTGAAAAAGAGAGAAGAGGAGCTGAAGAAAGAATGTGCTGAAATTGAAGCCAAACTGGTTAGTATGTTAGAGAGAATGAGACTGCTGTTTGATGAACATGCCTTTGGATTTTTCCAGAGACAGAAAGGATGCAATGGGTTGACTTTAATTTCACTTTACGGGAGCTTTTAAATGACAAGATAAAAAAATCTGTGAGGCATTTAATGGTGTAGGAAAATTCAGTGAGGTGACAGCCTTGTCTAGTAGAGTATGCTGTTTAAAAGTAGTGATTCTATTACAGTAAGATTCTTTGGCTCAATTAAATGTAGGGAGTAGGGAAAGAATGCTTGGAAGCTTGTTTTTAATTTTCCCATTGTTTTTATAGCACACAGAGAAAAAAGACAAAGAAGAAGAAAAACGGAAACATGAGGAAAAAGAGACCAAGCTCACCATGCAGGTGACAGCCCTGAATGAAAACCTGGCTACCATGAAGAAAGAGTGGCAAAGCAGTCAAAGACGAGTGAGTGAGCTGGAGAAGCAGACAGATGATTTACGTGGGGACAACGCTGTCCTGGAAGCAACAGTCCAGAATAATCAGGATGAGAGAAGAGCATTGCTGGAGAGGTAAGCTGTGGTCAAGACTAAGGAAGTGAAGTGTAGTTTGAGAAATTAAATGAACTGAGGGTGAAAACTTGAGTTGATTTGGGATTCTGTTTTCATGCTTTATTTAAATCTGTATTTGTATTAGTTCCTGGGCTGTGGGTGCAGTTTCCAGAGTGCAACTCTCTGTCATCTCTGCCAAAGCACAGCAAGAGGTTTTGGGAACCAACTGTGCTCTTTGTGATCATTCTGTAGAAAACAGGGCAGGCTTATCAGGATCTTTACTAATCACCAAAGCCACAACTCTGTGCTTGCTCTGAAAGATTTATGTCCATCTGTAAGACCCTTCTAAATCCACTGGGCTTCTCTGAGATTTCAGGTGTATAGGCTGTAGCTTCTCATCTGTTGTGTCAACCTTGTGGGGCCTGGCAGGGAGTACTTCTCTTACTGTTGGGAATTTAGCTGCTAGAAAATGGAAAAGTACAAAACCATGGCTAATTCCAAGTCCTGCGCCTGCACAGATAGCAGTGTCCTTGGGTCTAGCTGTGGTAGGATAACAAACAGTGAAAGAGACATGAGAAAAGAGAGATGTAACCCCTAAGGAATGAGGAAGAGTTGATAGTATAGTTTAACCAATAGATTGCTTAGCTTACAGAATATTCATAAGCTTATTACTCGCTGTATAAGTGTCTGATGCTCTCTTCAATAAACGGAATTTGCTTATCACTCATATGAGTGTCTGAGTCTCCCCTCACCGACAAATGGCTCGACCCCGACAAAGGCCTCGTTTTTTCTGTGACATCTTACCTGAGCTAACTGTCTTTCTCCATCACTATGAGGTTCCCATGCCTTGATGCAGTTTGAATACATGCCCAAGTCATCCAGAAGCCTGGAAGAGACCCCTTAAGTAACATGGAATTTGCATAGGAAGTCCCAGGTGTGACCACTACTCTGTGTTGGGAGACTGAGTGTAATTGGATTAGATAGACTAAAGTTCCCAAAGGAGGCTTTTTCTCCCTCCTGAAAAGCTGCAGTTTTATTTTCTCCCATCCTGCTGTTGTCTCTACAATATATTTAAGTCTAAGGTAAGCAGAGTGCTTTTCCTTCAGACGGCAGGAGGCCTTGCAAGGCAGCAGGAACTACTTGAATGCAGTGATTTCCAGGGTAGAAGAAATACCTGAGACCAGAAGCTTTCTTTGTTCTTATTTCCTGACATGTTTGGTGAAGGCAGAGGGGAAAACTTTTGTCAGTACTGTCAAGTTTGGTGGTTTGACTTCTGAGCAGTAGACCTTGGAAAAGGATGGGATCAATTCAAGTGAGATCCTCTTTCTTTGGCAATCCCTTGCTGTACTGTGTTGAACTCATCCAAGTAGCTGTTTACAGCTTGGCAGAAAAATACCCTTTGAAATTTGGCTTTGAGCAGCTAACTGAGTTTCAGCTGATGGGAGGTGGCCTTGGTAGAAGAAAAAGGTTTCTTTTCTGCCCTATTGCCTGACCTGATCTGCAGTGGCTGGTTTGGGAGAGTGTCCCATTGCACAGGGGTGTTTACCAGGGCTTGCTGTTGAGGGACTGCCTTCAGCAGTGTCCCTGACTTGGGGTATAACTCCAGGTATTGATAAGCTGCAGATACTTAGGAGCAATGCCAGTATAATCTTTAACTGATTGGTACAACAGAATGTTTTCCTGGTTAAGGCATCCAAGAACTTTTCAGAGTAAGGATTTTTTTGGCTGGATTTTATGCGGGTAAGTTCTCAGACTGACAACTGTCTCAGAGGACACACAGTGTACATTGTCTTAAATGCTTTCAGCTGACTGTTTATTATTTTGCCTCAGGTGTATAAAAAGTGAGGGAGAAATTGAAAAGCTTCAGGCCAAACTTGTAGAAATGAAGAAAAAGTTGGACAATACAACGGCTGCAATGCAGGAACTTGGCCGAGAAAACCAGTCGTTGCAGGTATAATTTGATTTGAAGCTATAAAACCTGTTGATTCTCTGTTTGGGATCTTAGGAGAATTTCAAATTTGTGTCAGTTTGTTGATGGGTTGCCTTTCTAAAGTGAATTAAGGTGTTATGTTTGTGGTGTGTGAGGGTCTGTCCGTGTGTTATTAAATCTGCTTATAGTTTTGAAGCTTAGAAGGTTTCCTCTCTGAATAGCCGTAAGCCCTGAGTGTCGTGACATAATTGGTGCTTTTATTTTGCAATAGATGGTGCATGCTGTGGAAATACAGGATATTAGAGGGAATAGACATGCAATGTTTAAAAAAGCCTGATTTTTTTTTTACATCTTCTGTATAGATCAAACACACCCAAGCTCTCAACAGGAAGTGGGCAGAAGACAATGAAGTACAGAATTGTATGGCCTGTGGAAAAGGCTTTTCGGTGACAGTAAGAAGGGTAGGTGTGTTCTACTCTGTGGCTATGGTGTTTTTCTATTTTTATTGTTTCCAAACTCTTGGATTGGATACAGCCTTCAGAAAATGGCCTGAATCGTACTGTGATTCTCAAGATATCTCAGAATGCAGTTATTGTTTAAAGTGCCTTAACATATTAAAAATAATGTCTGTGGAGCTTGCTTTATTCATGATTCTTTTTCCATTTTAGCAGCATCAATTTATAAATAGAGTTAAAATGCTTCAATTCCCAAAGCAAGCAGGCAAAATTACTGTTGTAAGCATATTTACAGAAAATATATTTATAACTGATCTGAACTAGATTTATGGATATATATATATATATATATATATATCCATATATCCATATGGATATATAGATTTATGGGTATAAAAAGAATGTAATTTGGTTGAAATTAGATATGTGTGAAAATATGAGGCATCACTATGATCTGGTGCTTTGTGACTATGCATTTGTAAACATGGAGCAGAAGAAACAACTGGATGTGTTTTAGGTCTGGAGTCAGACCTTGCTTGAAAAACTGCTGTGGTCAGCTAAGATGTTATCATCAATTGGCAGGGTCTGCCATTCATCCAGAGATGAGCACCCCTCCAACAAGTGGCTTGGCAATGAAGTAGATGAGGGACATTTGTGAGGTTCATTTTTGCAGAGCTTCCTGATATAGTCTTAGGTGACTCCCCCTGGCCTGCACTATTTTGGTGATGTTCTTTGGGTAGTCTTTGAACAGAGACTGCTGGATCCTTTGATTCAAGGATACTTCTCAATGTGAAAGCAGGTAATTACGTGTAAGAAGATGGTATTTCATGTGACCAGAACAAGCTCAAGAGAACAAATTCAAGAGTAGGATGAACTATTTTCTATTTTCTGAAACTGAGATATTCTCTTGACTCAGTGAAGCACTTCTGAATGTTTTAATCATATACCCTTTAGAAAGGATTTACTGAAATTACCTTCTCTCTGCTACGTAACTGCCAATTAAAAATTAAGAGTAATTTTTGAAACATGGGCGTTGACTTGACATGATAGTGGTCTCTATTAGTGATCGCTGCCACTGATATTCAACATGCATGTTTCTTCTCTTTTGCAGCATCACTGTAGACAGTGTGGAAATATCTTTTGTGCTGAGTGCTCAGCAAAGAATGCCTTAACTCCTTCTTCCAAGAAGCCTGTCCGAGTCTGCGACACTTGCTTTAATGACTTGCAAGGATAACTGGCTATTGTGAGTGACAAAGAAATGTTACACTAAAATTTACTATTTCTGTTGATGCACTTCATTCAGCACTCAGACTACTATTCAGTTTGGACAATGATTGTAACACTTGGCAAAATCTAGTATATTTTAAAATGTTTATTGATACCAAGCAAAACTATTGTATTTTTTCGTGAGACATGGGCTCAGATCATTCATAGCTTACTGACATTCATCATGGAAAGAGCTTTTATGTCTAGATTAGAAATATCCAGTTATTTGTAAATAAAGTTTAAACAGAGGAGTAACAATGTATTTTTTTATCTTTTATTTTTTTGTTCAAGAGAAACAGCATTTATGTGATATTGGAATTTATTCTTGTTTCCTTCAAAGAAAAAGGAAGATGCAAAAACTTGTGAGGATTTTATGTATCAAATGTTGCTGTAAAATCATAACTAATTGTTGCATTTGTTTGTGTATCTGATGGTCTTTATAACCCCCTGTGATTTGGTTTTTTTTTTTTTTCTATCTCTCTGGTTCTTGTTTTTCTTTCTGAAGTTTGAACTCCACAATGAGGGTAATGGCTGGACTCAACTTCAACTCAGTTTATTTGCCCACTTGTATTATCAGCACCCAAGTCCTTATCTAATACAGCACTTGGGTGCTGGAACACCTTTACACGTGCTCTATGGCATAGTTGGTGCGTGAGTGCATCTGTCTTTCTGAGAGAGTTATGTGTGAACAAGTGATGAGACAAAGTTTATCTGGCATTGTAGCAATATTATATTATGCATTACAGTATTTCATCCCATAGTGATTGATTTCACTTTTACAAATTTGGTTGACACATTCTAATATTCAAGAAACTCTTACATCATGTTTTTTTTGCATTAAAAAGCAAACAAACAATGCTGGTAGAAGCCTGTAGCACATCTCTGCCCCTGCCCATACCCTGAAAGCATTGAGAGATCACTGCTGTTCTAAGGGACATCCAGACCTTCCAAGCCAGGCATCCAACTGAGAAAAATTATTTTTTGAGACAGCTGTAGTTTTTCTGGCCTTTTCTTCTGTCCCTTCCTCAGCTTTTGGTGGAAGAAGTTGAACTCCTGTAACATCTAACAAACCTCACTTTTCCATTACTCCATCTGACCCCCATTACCAGGGGCTCTGAAGTGTTATGTTAGTTGTGTGATTTAGTCTGCTTAGAATGGAAAACTGGCTTTGTGATAAGCCAAATAGTTCTAACAAAGAGGCAAATATGTATGACAATAAATATTTATTCATGCTTTCTGTACTGGGAACAGAAGTTTCTTATGCAGTTCGTGTAGGCTCCATACTTCTTTTTTGTTGTGATTTTGTTTGTACCTCTTCATTTTTGCTTGCCTGTCTCTAATTTTTCCTTCCTTTGTGTCTGGTATTTCAAAACCCTTAAGATTATATTTTCTAAGCAGGGGTTATGCCTTCCAATATTTAGGAATTTTTTTTTTGTCTTAAATACCCTAATAAATTCTCTACCCCTCAAATGCTTCAGTATCTTACCAATTTTTGCCAGCTGTTCAGAGAACAAAGTTGGGTCCTGAATTCCTCTCCTTCTTTTCTGAGGCAAGGAATCAAATTCTGTCACAATGATGGTAGCTTAGTCATCATTAGGAAGATTTGTTTGCTTTTATCTAGTTACAGCTCTATATGTGAATGAAGAAGTGTCTTCTTTATAAAAAATGTCTTGATTAACTGTCAAGTGAGGAAACTTCGTCCTTCTACTCCAGAAGTAATGATCTATATGTTTCATATCCTCTTTCACCTTACCCAGCAAGTTCTACATTTGCACTGTCAAGGAGTTTTGTTAAAATTCAGTTCTTATTTCCCAGAAGCCAGCTGAATGATGTGACTTGTTCTTGTCATAGTAAAAGGGTTTGGGTTGCAACTGTGGTTCATACAAAACACTGACCTGCTTTTCTGGTTTGGACTTGAGTTGCTTGCTCAAAAAAGAAAAACAAACTGCTGCAACAATTCCATATGAACAGATCCTCTAGACTCCCTGTTTCTCCTCATCAGTATAACTGTTTGGCATAAGAATCTTTTGAATAGAAAATATGAACAGAATCTCTGCCTCTGGGAATTTTTTTTCTATTTATTTGTTTACTGAGAGAAACAAAAAAATTTGCTTTATAGTCTTTCTTTGTCTGGCTTCAGAAATGTGGGAAAAGTAGAGATGTGATGGTTGTGCTCCAGCCGAGCTGCATTCTGCCCTTTTGTGTAACACACAAGAGCCTTGTGCTGTTCTTTGAGTGAAGGACAGCCACGCAGAACAGGAGGGATTTTGAGCAGGAAGGGAGAAACTTCCCACAGCTGCCTAAGATTAAAACACATGAGGCAGAGGAAGATGGGGATCTTTCAGTGGAACTTGGAAAGTGGTTAGAAGGTTCAGTTGTGTTTAGGCATTTTGCTTTTGATTAGGAACATATGAAAGCTCAGGAGTGACTTCTGCAGTGGTAGAAGCTCTGGAAGGAAGCTCTAGAAGCTCTCTTAATTCAGCCTTTTGGGATGTCATTGTATAAAGACAAGCAGAGTGACCTTTCTCAGCAGGCTGCTGAAGCAGTGCGGTTGGTTGACTGCACATCACACCTTGAAGTGGAGCTCTTCAGCTTTAGGGGCAAAACCAGCTTGATTTTTGAAAGTTGCTTTTTGCTGCCTAGTTTATATAAGCAGCTTTTAGAGGAGATGGAAATGCTTTTTGAATGCACATTTGTAGAAAGAAGGATTGTTAAAATCTGGAGGAGCAGTGGGGTAGAAACTTTCATATTTGAGCTTTGATTCTGCAGCAATAGATCATGATTTCTACAGCTTTTCACTGTGAAAAGTGAATTTATGACTCCATGGCTGAGTCTCATGCTTCTTGTTTTGTACTTGTAACTCTTAGGGCTGGTCTGTATTTGTTGACAAGTTGATGGTAGACTGACTTTATAATACTTGGCTTCACTGCCAGGTTGGAATCTGTGTTCAAGCTCAAGAAAATATCCCATAATAAGGGAAACTGGAAGGTGAAAAGCTGTGTATTTACAAATATGCTTGCATAATCTGTTTTGATGGGCATGTTTCAGTAGGAATGTGGGCTTTTTGTTCCACTGCCTTCTAAGTAACTGGAAAACCAAGTAAAAAGTAAAAAGCCTGGTGACTATTACCACAGTAAAAAAAGGATTCCAGGCAAAACAGTTTAATTCACTGATTTTTCAGACTGCAGACACAGGAACAGAGGGGAAAAATAATAAAATGGCAGAAGAGACGGACTCTTGGAACTGGAGAATGCATAGTTATGTGTTTTTACAGCTTCTAGCAATAGGCAGAATGCTCTGATTCCCTGAGGAGTGGCCATTTTAGAGGAAGAGGTGAAAATGATGGCAAAACCAGCACTCAAACCAGTAGGTTTGTGGGATCCTCAAGCAGCTTTTGATTGCTACTCATTACTGTGGCATCAGGAATAGGACAGTGGGCTTTGTTCTTGAAACTGTGCCATCTGCAGGATACTTCATCCACATTCAGAATTGCTGCAGGAGCAGAATGTGAGAGACCAGCTGCTTCATGGGCAGAGATAAGCTACAGAAGGTTTTGTACATGTGTAAAGGATGGTCTTACTAAGGGTGGGGAGAAGTTCTTTTGACTTCCTGGAGACACCACCTCTTTCCCAGTCAAAGACTCACAGTCCCTTGGATTTTTGCCCCACAAATGCCAAATCCTGCTGTTCCACTCTGGCCTCATGTCAGCAGTACATCATACTGGAGACAGGTAGCATTGCAGAGGTCAGTGGCAGGCTTTTGATCTTAGCTGTCTCTCCTTCACTGTTATTTATTTCTTCTCCCCACGTACTCCCTAATGTAATCTTCCTCCTTCTGCAAATGTTGAATGAAAAGGATAAAAGTAATGAGTCACAGTAAGAAAAGTTGCTGTCTGGAGATGAAGAGACAAAAGGAATTTTCGGCTGCAGCTTCCAACAGAGGCAAGAGGTTTAGAGGGATCTCAGTTTTCAGCTGGCTTCACTCTCTGGCACAAATGTCCACGACTGTAGGGTGAAATGTGGGTTTTTGCCTCTGTTTTTGGAAGGTGTCAAGTAACCAAGTTGCCATGGAGTGTGGAGCACAAGGTACACAGGAACAATGAGTAACTACTTTTGTTGGCTTTGGGACCATTAGGGTTGTTTGTGAACCCTCACTAGAAAAGCTTTCTTATTAGTGAAGCAAGAAGGGATTTGGGAGCAGAAGCATGGAGTAAGTAACCTCTGTGTGTTTGTATAACATGAGCCAGAAAAATTGAGCTTCTCATGCTAGATGTAAGAGAAATGACATTCATAAAGGAACCTGAAAAACTCAACTGCTTTTCTGGATTAAGTGTCAGTTCACCATGGAGTGGAAACAAATGCTTGTTGCAAAACTTAAAAATCTTATGGCCAGTACTCTGTGATAGACAGAAAAATATTGGACCTGAAGTTCAAATAGATTCTAAACTATGCCAAGAAGAATGATATCATGATTTGAGTATGTAGAAACTGATAAACTACTCTTCCAGGTACCACCTCTCCTGCTCTCATATTCTCAGAAAACTAGGAAACAACACTGTCATTTGCACTGTGCACTTTTTGCTGTCTAAGAGAATCTATAGTAAGTGGAATGGCATCATGTGCATTGCATGTGTTAGCTGTAGTCATTGGACAGCATTGGTTTATAATCAGCTGGATTTTTCACTGTATACATTTGGCCCTAAGGAGAACTGCAGTCACAGTTCCTTTTACCAAAAACACATCATCTGAGAGCACATATAACAAAAACCTTGTTAGTCACACACGTGTCTTTGTAGAACTTAATTTTAAGATTATAAAATGAGAAAAGAAAGAATTTTACATATTTGCAAGGATCTTGCCAGTTGTCTGTTTCTTTGGTTTTGAAGTCTTGACCTCAGCATCCATTTTAGAATGAGTTTAAAACTATTGTCCAACATAGGCACTCCAAAAGGACTAATTGATGTACTTTTCAAAACCAGCTATAATTGCATGTAAGTCCTGCCATTGAAATTTGGTTTTGTGGTATTTTTTCTGTTTCTTTTTAAATGGACACTGAATAAAAAAGTTTGCATGTTTAGAGAGAATATTAGATACCACTTAGGTTCCCAATAATGAAGAGTGTAGGTACTAGGTTATGTAATAAACTCTGCATATTGTTTGTAGCTCCCCACATACTACACACTCACTATGCAGTGGATAGAGAAGTGTCTGTGCATTTAAAGACTGATGAAGCCCTGCTACCCCTTTGGATCAATGTTGTATGAAAGCAGGAGCATGGAAGGCATATTTTCCAATTTTCCTTCCCCCTGTGATGGAAACTTAAAACTAAAACCAAATTTGTCTGTATTTTGTGCTTTTTTTTTTTGGGTAAAGAGGGCTGGGAAAGGATGTTCATTGTTAAATGTCAACATGTCAGTACTGGCAGGTCCAGGCCACTGCTGTTGGCTTCATGGCAAAGTCCTCCATTGTACCACGCTGGAGCTTGATTCCTGGCACAAAAGGGATGTTTGAAAGAGCATCTCGCTGGGTTAGCAAATACCAGAACTTTTTATAGTAATATGTCCAAAATGCTGCTTGTATAGAAATAGTCACTTTTGTAAGAAAAGAAAAAAAGTTACAAAAAAAGTCGCAGCCCCCCATTTGATGCCATCACACAAGATTTAATTTAAGCTACCTCTCAATGTGAAATTCAAACATTAGGTAAGTTTAATAAGGTTTTCTCACGGTCATGTTATGTAAAAGTTATAGTGAATGCCAAAATTGCAAAAGTTTATCACCAAAAAGGAAAATAGTTGTTTTTTTTTTTTAAGTGTGTATTTGAAATAATCCAACAGTTTCAAGTTATTGTGAACTCTCTTAAATTCTTTTAACTTCTGTAGCTTCAACCTTGCAAACTAGCTGCTGGACAGGAAATAAATTAATAATAAATTAACATCCACAAGCTTTCATACTTAAGGTCTGCTGGGTAAAACCAATTTTGTATGGAGCTTTGTTGTTTGGTTACAGATAGCCTCAGTCACCAAATGTACCATTCACTCGGTCGTGGTTTTTTCCTTCAGTACTCAAGATGTGAACTTGATGAATGGTGTTCTGTAATGGATGCGTGCCACAAATTACATGGTCTCATTTGCCTCTTTTCTGACTTTTAATGATCAGTTTATTATTGCAGATGTGAATATTGTTCATATGGCTTAATTTCTGTATAATTGTATAAAATATAAATGGAAAAAAATATAAGTTTTTACTTGATATTTAGAAGTAATGTATTATAAAAGACTTATGTTGCAGTTTTACTTACAGAGTACTGTACTTCTAAACTGGATCATACCATCTTGGTAGGTGTAGATAGATTTTTTGCATGAGTCTGTTTTGGTTTTATTTCTTTTTAATTGAAGTTTTATTCTCTTAAGTTCTGCTTTCAGTGTTTGTGTTTACTACTTGTGATCATGTAGTTGTGCCTTACATTGTGAAAGAATTTAGTCCAGTGTGCACTGTAATTCTTAAACTCTTATCTGGAAGGTGGATGTGGATTTGAATGGGAAGGTGACACCATGCATCAACGGGTTCTGTATAAACTATGATGAATTGTTGCTGAAATGTCATTTTTGTTTTCTAATATGTTAAAGGAATGACTATTAATGATAATAAAAAAATTAGACCTTTCTAATAGACCAGGTTATATCATTCAAAACTACCTTGCTCTATTTCAGACAGCAAAGCTACATTGAAATGGTGGATATATAGTTTTACAACTATAGATGTACTGTTCTTGTAGATGAACTGGTCTTACATGCATGTAAGAGCAAGCTGAATGTTCCAGTTTCTTAGAGTTGCAGGGAGCTGCAGCAAAGGCTTTGACATTCCTGAGAACACAGTAATAATGACTGTTTTTCAAATCTGTTCTTTTCACAGGTTAAATTCAGAGTAGTCTTTTCATTCCCAATAGCTGTGCAAGGCTGCTGAGTATCCCACATTTGGTGGAAGTCCTTCTGTCACTGGCTGTGTTCTGACATCACAGTCGATGCAGCTGGACAATTGGCATAACTGGAAAACTCAAAAAGTGGCACTTGTTTTATTTTTTAGACCAATAAAGGTCTCACTTGTGAAATGGAAAGCTCTTTCAGGGTGGAACTGTGTTGCAGAGAGAAGCCAGATGGTTAATGTGGGAGATCAGTCCTGAGCCACTAATGAATTATGGAGGCATAACCAAACAACGCATGTTTAGCTATTTAAGCAGGGGCTCTGTGTGGATATGGAGAAAGATGGACATGAGAGGTCTCCTCTGAAATTGGGTTTGAATTGGGAAGTAAATTTCTCCCTCGACTCCTTCCTGAGGTATGTTTCCCTTGACACCACAGAAGAGCCTGTTGAGCTTGCATCTCCAGGCAGACAAGCCTGTGTGTAAATACTGCCTTCCCCTGGGCTCTCCTCCTTGGAGACATGCTGGCCAGGAATGACTGCTTGTCTGGTAAATGAGTAGACCTGGCTAAAGGTTGTTTTGTTAAAAAGTATCCAAAGTGAAATACCCTCTCCCTTCTGCCAGCACATAAAGCACACACCTTAGTCTGTCAGGTGTGGCTCCTCTGGGCTTGATGTACCTTTGTCCTGTCAGCACTGGTTTCAGGATGCTGTGAGGTTCTGGTTAGCCTTTGGTGTGATGCAGTGTGCAGCTGAGCATGGGATCAGGAGATGGAGCACAGCTGTGTCAGCCAAGTTGTAGCAAGGCATTGGCAGCTTGTGTGATGCCCTGGTGCAGATCTGTCTGCACTCTGCTCTGCCCTCCTGCTTCACACATCCCCCCCTTGGCATGGAACCTGATGGCTGTTCCTTTCCCAGGAAGGAAAAACTTGCCCTTGATAGACACAGGGAAGAGCAGGAATTTGTGTATCACAGTGGCCAGGCTGTATCTGGAGAGCACTGGACCAGGTAAGTGCATACATATGTATACATATATCCACACACTCAGTATTAGTGCAAAAAACATCTTGGGATATTATAGGTTACTGGGTAGAGACACATAAATATCAGAAGCTATGGCTACACAATTCTAATTTAATGAAATTTATTAAAACAGTTTGAATGATGCAATAACCCTTCTAAACTTCTCTGGTGAATGCGTTGTCCTTACCAACATAGGGGTTTTTTCCCTGTTATGCTTTCTAGGAAATGACAAGCTCTATTAAAACTTCCTTGGGTGCCAGGAACCTTCCCTAGGTGAAGCAAGGAGAATCCAGGAGTGATACATTTGTTGCATGGCTCATTCCCCTCCTCCAATTTATTCCTACATGGTGTGGTCTATGCACCATACTTTTGTCATGTCAGAAATTTGTTAGCTTCAGAGACCTAAGGCATTGTATTTATATTATAAAATAACTATATTATCACCACAATAATCTTCCACTGGCTCTATCAGTGCAATGCTGACATTATTAAATTTCAGAGGATTCAACAGGGAAGCAGAAGGCAGTTCTTTTCTTGGTTTCATGTTTTGTGGTGTAATTGGAGATTGCTGTTTCTATCTGTGACATCCATGCTTTCTGTAACAAGAAAAAGTATTTGTAAACCAAGACAACCTAAAAATTTTCCAGTAAGTTAGATGCATAAACATCCAGAGCCTTTAGTTTTATTTAGCCTCTCTTCAGGCTTGTGCTCATAACTGCTGAAGGAAACATGAATTATCCCACACCGAGACTCTCCCAGTTGTTCAGGCCACTACATGCTGCTGGAATCTGTGACTGAGGCCAGGAATTTCCAGCCAATGTTTCCATTTTTGGTCGGAAGTTAGGATTTTAATGCTCTGTTTGTAATGGTGAAGTTTGTTACAGGCTATTTCACCCCTTTCTTGTGATGTTTATTCATCAGCTTAATGCTGTCCCTGCAGTTGGGCTCCTCATTTTTTTGATTACGACAGCTCCCGTTCTATCAGCATCACAAGTTCTGTCCCCTCCAAGATCTGCCATGTGCTGCCAACTGAATTTCAGTTTCTGTTATCATGCTGACAGCATTCAGGTCTATGTTTGCTGTCATCCAGGTATGAGGACAGGGAGTGATGTAGAGATAATTTCAAATATGTAGATTCCTTCTCTCCAGATAGTCTGGTGACAGAAGTTGAGTTGTCTCTGAATTGCTATGATTAGACATTGGACTAACCCTAAGACGATTTATCCTTTATACTAAAACCTTTAAAGGGCCCTTTCAACCCAAACTATTCTGTGATTCTATGAGAAGATGGTAGCTCTGGTATGAAGGCAGTTTTGGAAAAGGAAGGTCGTATTTTAGTAACAGGAGAAAGTAATGACTTCTTGAGTGGATAGCTATTCCAAGTACCAGCCAGTGACTAGAAAACAGAAAGAATCCACTCAGTGTTTCTTTTAGAACAAGTCTACCACCATTTACTTGTAAGAATTAGTATTTGTGGTGTCATGGTTTGAGCCTGGCACAGAGCCAGTGCCCCCATGAAAATGCCCCACCCTGGTGTCTGCTGTGAGATGTGACCAGGAATAAGCAAAACAGGCTCCAACTTAAACATAAATAACACTTTATTACCTAAAACTACAGGAAAAAATAGGAAAGACTATAAGGAAAAGAGAAAAAAAAAAAATTGAAAACCTTACAAAAACCACTTTTCCTCCTCCCCACTCCCTGACTTTCCCAATCCAATACATTCTCTCAAAACAACTGCTCAGCCTTGGCCCCACACGTTAGTATACTCAAACTGCAGTTCATGAAGAGGAAACGGAGTCCTTCTTGTTCCATAGGCTTCTCGTGGAGACACACTGAGACCCTCGTGTGCTTCCCTGTCACTCCGGCACCGCCCGGAAAGTCCATTTGCCGTTTGTGACACGTTCCTTCCATGCTCAGTGCTCTCACCACCGAGACATGGCCAGAGCTGCTTTTAGGGTGGTCTTTCAAGGATGCCTTGTCTCACTCCAAAAAGGCACAGTCTCTGCTTTTGGGACAACTGTCCCCCCCATATATTTCCAACCCCCTGGGGCCGGGGGGTCCTCACAAATGAACCCTCCTGGTTTTGAGGCACTGCCTCCCCCTAAATGCAGTCTGTGTCACAGGAACAACTGAGTCCATGGCTACAAGAAAAGTCCAGCTAAAAGGCCACTCCAAATCATCTCTCCCCATCCAATCATCTCCACAATCTCCGGGCCAAAGTCTTATCTCATTTCATCTCTCATCTCCCTTCTTATTCAGCTTCGAGGAGGATTAGCATTTTCGCAAGGCCCCAATCATGCAAGAAAGGGTTAAAAGTTTTCAGTCTCTGTCTGTCCTGGGAGATGATACTCCCACACATGCTGCTGCTGCGGCCGGCCGGGCTCTCTCTCTCTCTCCCCTTTCTCCTCCTGGCGGGCTGCCATCACATTCGGTGCCGCCGGCTCTCTCTCTCTCTGGGGGGGGGGGGGGGGGGGGGGAAAGGGGCTGGCTGCCCGATATCTCTTGGGGCTCCCCCACCCTTCCATCCTCGAAGCCCCCTCTGTCCAGGCCCTGGCCCCAGGCCTCACCGCATGGCTGTCCCCTCCCCCGCCCAGCAGCAGCGGGCCGGGCGGGGGAGAGAGATCTGACCTCCTCGCCCGACGAGTCCCAAAAGGAAATGCCAGGGCAGTGCCCTGCTTTTAACCCCTGTGTATTCTCGGAGGTGTGTCCAAACCCCACTGGCTACACCAGGTGTCAGTATGAAACCCAAAACCTTCATTGGTTTGACCACAGCTTCCCAGAATTCTCACTCCTTCCGGGTCAACCCATGACAGTGGTGATCAAATTTCTGTGCATTAGCTATTAGAGAAGGAAATTCAACTTACACGAGAAAGCAAAATACTGTGAAGTGCCTGACACACTTTCAGATGTTATGCACACTGCTGTTACTAGTAATGTGACATGGTGTGAAAATGAGGGGTAAATTTATGTAACAGTGGAATTAATCATACCATCTGTTCAGTCTGAAATGGCAAAATGCATGTTTTGAATAGATGAGCATGAGACAGTTTTCTGATCTGAGTACTACTGCATGTGAGTTGGATGTAGGGAGGGTTGTTTTGGTGTTGACTGCTCTGGAGGGGCTGACCATCTTCTGTGACACAAGAAATGGATATTTATTTTTTTTTGCAATCAGAATTGATAATGTTTTTCAACAAGAATATGCCCTGCTAACCACCCTGATAGAAAACTGGAACATGTTCAGCAGCAAAAATTCTGTAACAAATATGTGAGCCAGTGCACTGGGGTGTTATTTTGTTTTGTTTTAGTTTTGGTCAAGTGTCACAACTGTAAGAGATTCTTATCACAGCATGACCACTTTTAGGTGGCCAACCTTCTTTAGGGAAAACATAGTTGGATAATTAGAGAAGAAAAAAAAGATGTGTTACCTACCTTGGCAGTCTCTGTCTGAGCTTGTAGCAAGAAGAGTGCTATGCACTGCCGATACCTGTTCTCATGCTGAATTAGAAAAGCATTTCGCAGGCTGAAGACTGTGGAAAAATGTAAAAAAGGCATATAAATGCACCTCATACAACTGTCAGTCCCAGTTTATATCCCATTGTTTATGATCAAAGAAATTATATATGTAAACACCTTTTTTTATTTCTAAAAGGGCAATTGCACCCTCATAGAGTGAGTTAATTTTGTTGTGTAGGAAGCTTTCTTATTTCAAAATGTAAATTCTACTTGCATTTTTTAAATTTTAATTGCTTCATCATTGTGCAGCTAAGGTGCTTTTGAGTCTACCTGAGGATCATTAAGAAATATTTCCCTTCAAAGTGGCCTAAATCATAACTGAAGTTAAAGAAAAACAAATATCAAAAATCAAAAATAGAAGTCTTATTTTATTTAAGTAAGTCTGTATGATGGCTGGTACATGGGGAAGTGGGTGGTGCTGTCTTTGGGTTCTTCTTGGGTGTGTGCCTGAGCTGGTGCTCCTGGGGATGCCCAGGCATAGAGCCTCTGTTCCCTGCCACACTTTTGTTCATGAGGGTGACTGTGAGCATCATATCGTGCATTTCTCTGCAAGGGGACAAAGTGACACCAATGTCACATATCTGGAATAAAGGGGGAGCTTAATCAGAAAGAATGTTGCTGCTTACAACCTTCAGAGCTGGGTTCCTGCTGGTGTATTTACATGTAAAGTTATATCTCTTGTCATAGTGTTTGCAGGTAGTTCTCCTTTAAGGGTACCTTCCTGGTGTTATGAACTCACCATTTTATCTTCTATTCCTTCACTAATGCATAGAAGGCTTTGGAAAAGAATTATCAGCCTGCTGCCAAAAGGATATTTGTAGGATATTGCAACATATATTTTTTTTCTAGTACTTGCATTGAGCTTTGTTTATTTTCAAAGTGATGTCAACCCTCAGCAAACTAACAGAAGCAAAAGTACTTGCTAGATCAAAAATCAGGATTTCATTTTTCATTAATGTGATGGATCATATGACCTTTCTGAGAACATGCTAACTAATCTTTTAGTGCCACCAGTAATAAAAGTCTCTTTGAGAGTGCAGATAAATTGGCAACATTCCCCAAGGTCACACATTCCAGACAATATTAAATATTTTTCTTTCTCCTGCAAGGGGATATTTTCTGTTGACATTGGAATGTTTGCTTGTTGTTTTACAAAGAATGGTGGGAATCCAAACTGCAATCTCCCTACAGTAATTTTTCTCACTGTTTTTATTGTACCTCACCCCAAGGGGTCCTGTCTTAGGATGGGCTTCCAAGATCTTATGAGACTGCAAGTGAGTAACAGAGACTGCCATGGCTACAGCTCTAGTAAAGCTGGTAAGAATATATGGGAGAGAAGTCAAGCAATGAGGCCAAGGGTGCAGGGAAGGGTCATAGCCAGTGGACAGAGCCTAGGCTGGAATGCCAAAGGCAGCTTTTTCTATTCTGATGATTGCAGCTGGATCACAGAGATAGAAAGACCCTGGTTAGGAATCTCTATGGGAAATGCTGGCTTGGAAAAAAAAATCCAGAAATATTATTTCCATCTCCATTATGGTTTTTATGGCCAATCTATTAGGCGCAAACTGGAGGGTGACTGCAGTGCCTTCTCCAGCACCCAAGGAGCTGTTGGCCTTGCATTTGCATTCAGCCTGGGCTTACATGGGATGTGGGGCTGCCCTCCCCTCCAGCCTGCAGGCAAGAGGTGGCTGGTACTTTTGCTCCATTTCTACTGGTTTGGTAGGGGAGCTAATTAGGCAGGCAGACAGTGCCTGGAACATGTTTTAAAAAAAGGTTATTATTCTTTGTGTTCATCCCCTTATCTTGTCTTTAGTAATTTGCCTTTTATTGCCTACCTTTATATCCTCTCAGCATTGATGCTGAATGCTAAATAGTCTGGGTGAATGTATTTCAAAGTTATCGTAAATTTTACAGACTCTAGGTTTATTTTCCTTATCTGTTGCTTTCTCACAGAGCACTGCAGCTCCCTAAGCTTTTCTTTTCGATCTTTAAGATTAGGACGACCCTGGAGCCCAGAGATTTGTATTTCTTTTCATTCTCTTTGATATAAGAGGCTTCTGTGATCTTGGCAGTGTTAGACTGAATCACTGAATCCTTAAGGCTGGAAAAGACCTCCAAAATCATTGAGTCCAACCTTTGACTGAACCATCATGTCAGCTAGACCACAGCCCTAAGTGCCACCTCCAGTCATTTCTTGAACACTTCCAGGGGGGCTGACTCCACCACCTCCCTGGGCAGCCTGTTCCAATCCTTAACCACCCATTCTGTGAAAATATTCTGGTGTCCATCCTGAACCTCTCCTGGTGCAGCTTAAGGCCATTTCCTTTTGTGCCATCGCTGCTTGCCTGGGAGTAGAGGCCATCTCCCACCTGGCTACAGCCTCTTTTCAGGTGGTTGTAGGGAGTGATGATATCACCCCTTTTCTCCACACTAAACATCCCCAGATTCCTCAGCCACTCCTTTTAGGACTTACTCTTGAGACCCTTCCCAAGTTTCACTTCTCTCTGGACACACTCAGGATGTTCAATGTACTTTTTGTAGAGAGTGGCCTGGAACTGGACACAGAATCTGAGCTGTGGTCTCACCAGTGCCGAGTACAGATCTCTTCCCTGGTCCTGCTGGTCACATTATTGTTCATACTGGCCAGGATGCCATTGGGCTGCTTGGCCACCTGGGCACACACTGGCTCATGTTCAGCTGGCTTCAACCAGCACCCCAGGTCCTTTTTCTCTGGGCTGCTTTCCAGCCCAGGCTCATAATGCTGCCTGGTGGTGTTGTGACTGAAGTGCAGCACACAGCACTTCACCTTACTGAATCTCCTGCACTTGGCCTCAGCCCATTGATGCAGCCTGTCTAGATCCCTCTGCAGAGCCGTCCTACCTCCCACTGGATCAACACTCCGACCCAAATTAATGCCATGTATGGCTTAAAGCTTCCCTCTCTCCCCTCATCCACATGTTTTAAGAAAGTGTTAAACAGGACCAGCACCAATACTGAGCCCTGGGGAGCATCACTAGTGACTAGCCACCAAGGGGATGTGGCATCATTCACCACCAGGGTGAGTTGTGTGGGAGCCTGCTGCATCACAGGCTCAGACCAAGGGGAGGCCTGATGGTGCATGCCTGCTCCCTGACCCAAAATCTGATTTTGGTGACTTCAGGAACCTTGTTTTGGCAGGGTAAGGCAGGTCACTCTCTGTGGCAGTCAGCCCTCCTTCACTCCACACTCAACGGCACAGCAACAGGGATTGGAGGAGTATTCCCCAGTGATGCATTTGGATGTCTGAGAGCGAGGAAGAATTGATGTGTGCGGGGTGATTTCCATCCTCTCAGGAGCTGGTGGAGATGTGAGTAGGAGCAGTAGCAGGAGCTAAATCTCCTCTCCAGCCTCCTTGAGAATGGCTGCTGTGTTATGTGGGAGGATATCTGGGAGAACAGTGTGGTGGTGCAGGTGAAAAATGCTGCAAAGCTAGTATGGGACTGAAAATGTTCTTGGGGTGAACTGAAAGATTTGGGGTTTGAGATACGCTGGGTTTGAGAGACCATGTTAGGACAGTTAGGACAAGGGAACACTTGGCTTGTGAGAAAGAAGTCATTGGAGTCTTGCTGCCTCCTTTGGGGTGAATGAATAGTATGTGACAGCCACTGGTGTGTGTGAGTCACTGCTGGCAGCAGGGGCTGCGGGCTGTGGAGTCTGAGGCAGCAGCTCATGCTTCCCAGCAGGAGCAGAGCTGTGAAGCCAGGCAGGGCTGAGGCACCAGTGTTTGCACTCCAGGCGTCTGGGGGTGGTTTGTGGGCAAACAGCAGCTTGTCCTTATGCTGCCACACACACAGTGCATTGACATGGTGTTTATGAAGGCATTCATAACAGACATGGTGTGCATGCAGGCACTTACCTGTAACTTGGATGGGTTCAACATTTTTCAGTATGAGTCTGTCTAGTGGGATGGGCTGGTCTAGGACTGTGCAAAATCCCCCCTCTCTTATGAAGGACTGCAGCTCAGGAGTGAGGGAAGGACAGACGGGGATTAAGCTGGTGTCGGAGCCTCCATATTTCTGGGAATAGAAATGAAGTTGGTTAGCAGGTTGTCTGCCATCTGCTCATGAGGTATAGGCACTAAACAACTCTAAATTATGTGCTTTCTCTTATCAGGGATACACAGAGATCTTATTTGCCTGAGGAATCTTGGAAAAACTGAGTGGTACCTGGAGCTCTCCTGCAAGGTCACACTTTGCATTAAAAAGCTAAAAAAGAAACACAATACAAGTCCACAAGCAGAAGACAGTCATAGGCATTCCAAAAGTATTTTCCCCCTTTCCCTCCTTATTTTAATAGCAGGTTTTTTTCTCCTTTCCTTGGGGGTAAGTTTCCTTATCTTTCCTCATGCATATGCACAGGACAGATTCCCTGGAGCTCCAGATGAGTTGCAGCCCTTCACAGAAGGTTCTCCAACACATGTCCGTGGGACAGCCCTCAAAGAGATTTGCCTAAGGGTACCAGGTCCCTTGAATTTCTGCTTCCCTCACCAACCTCGTTGCTAAGGGATGGTGCTGCGAATCTAAAACCTCTCACTGCATGCTTTCTTTATCTCCTTTCTCTCTAAAGCAGAACACCTGCTTCTTTAAAAAAAAAACCCAAAAACCTGGGAGATTATCACAGGTTCATTTAGCCTCAGTTTACATCAGTTGCATAAACTTAATTAGTTAAATGCACTCCTACACTGGAGCTTTAGGAATTTCATGTTGTCCAGTTCTTCTTTGGTGTCTAAATAGAGATATTTATCATCTATAGAACTCTATGGCATAATCATTCATCAAGAAACCTTTTCTTAAACTGAGTAATTATATTTCAATTTCAAACTTGGGGAAATCAAGGCAAAGAGAGGACAACAAGCAGTACAGCCAATCTTATATCATTTTTGCCTTTCCCTGTTTTTTCCTTTAAGTTTTTTTTTTTCTTCTTTCCAACAGTTCTGATATCTCTGGGATAAAAAATTCTCAGGTTTCAGGGACCATTATAAAAAGTCTTACATTCCTGAAACTTTTCTGAGCTTTAGGAATCCAACTCATCAGAACAACATCAGGAAGATATTAAGATCTTGTAATGTAAATTCTGCCAGTAATAGTGTTCCTGTACCATGCTGAGCCTAGAAGCAGGCTTTTGAATCAGTGTTATGGTTTGCTAGTCACATAAGGAAGTATCAGCTGTTCTTCATGCTGATTAGTCATCTTGTATTTTTATAATTAGATCAATCTTGCAAAGTACATTCAAAAGCCATCCAAAAGTTAAAAAAATGTAACAACTGCAACCATGTATATCTCTAGACATTATTACCTTTTTGTTACGTTTAATTTTGGTAATTAGTAGGAAATCATCAAATAAAAAGAGGTAGACATCAAGGAGCCTTGTGCTTTCTGAGAAGAAAAACAAAAAATCAGTTTTATGGTGTGATTATTTTAAGGAATTGCTACTTCAAAGATGAGGCACATCTATGAATCACTGCACCTTACAGAATGCTTTTAACAAAGAAGCCTTGCACTAAATCATAGTCTCAGTCATTTTGGCTACTAAATTTGTACCTTGTAGCAGCTACCTCATTCTGATATAACAATTCCTTGCTTGCCAGGAAAAAGGACAATAAACAATCATACAGACTATCATCCTATTGGCAGCTTGGCTGTATCTCAGTCTCTCTCTGATAAACTATGTGGTTGCTTTTACCTTCCTGCCCCTGCCCAAATGCTGTTGCAGAGGTTCATTCTAGATCTGCCATAACAATGTATAATTCTGTTAAGCTATCTCTGGACACCAGGAGATCAGGGACTTTACCTGCTAGCATCAGCTTCCCTTCATGAAGGAGAAGTCTGTTTGCTGAAGACAAAATATTTTCACTGCTGTTTTCTCTTAAGTTTTGCTTCAAACACTTGACCCAAAAAAAAGAGAGAGAGAAAGAGAATGGGGGGATCATGCATAATGGATGATGAACAGGGAAGCAACCAGCAGCTAAACAAGATGAGCATTTGTATGTTCTTACCTCAGGCTAAGTACATCACACAGCTGATAACTGAGCATGCCTGGGTTTCTTCAACAGTGCTATTGCTTAAATGTCTTTATGCTTTTGAAATGTTAAGCTGGGTTTTACTTTTCCAAATTGAGTTTAATGGTGTTTGCAGCCCTGTATGTGAACAGACATAATCCTTGAGGTGGGGCCCACTTGGTGATGTTACCATAGTGCTGCTTAAAATCTGTCTGGGTAGGTACGACAAAAATGTGCACACCCAGGTATGCTGTGTGATTTTTTGTAATGCGTTTTAAGTGTAAATGGGAAGTTCTTTGGCTCAGCTTGAGAAGTGAAAGAGGCAAATCATTTCTACTTTATTGAATGCTGGTAATACTTACATCTATCCCATTTCCTTCTGTCCCCTAAAAGCAAATATGGTAGAGTCCCCCTGGACTGTATCATTGCCCTCTCCTGGATGTTGAGAGCAACCCGTGCTGCCATCCAAGGCACTGTGGGTGTTCAGCTACAGCGCTTGCAGTGCCCAGGCTGCAGCTGCCCCTGTTAGAGCAGAGCCATCCCCACTAGCTAGAATACAGACAAACAGCCAGCTGTAGACCACACCAAGAAGACACAGACAGGAAACTAAACCCTCCTCTAGAAAAAAAACCAAACCCAAACCTCTTTTAAAATCTGCTTACCTCTGGAACAAAGAACCTTTTGTCACGATCCCAGACCTGAGGCCAAATTATGACCTCTTGCAGCTGCCTGAACTTCTGAAAGTTATCCAACCACTTGACTTTTCCTTCCAGATCCCCTGGAATGTGTGAAACACCAGTTACTCTCAGGGCCAGTCCTGCTTCTAGAAGATGCTGAATACCAATTTTCTCCTGTGAAAGCTGAAGTACCTCACATGTGAGGCCCCAGATGAAATCTTGATCTCATTGTAAAAAATGCCTAAACTCTACTTAGATCAGCAAGGACCCAATTTCAATTCATGCATTCAAAGATGCTTAAATTCACTGCTAAATGAAAAGATTGTGTTTACTAATCTGTCTGGGGAATGGGAAATCATATAAAACTCAATTAAACTGTAATCTTAAAAATGTCTTCAAAAAAAGTCCTGTCATCCTAAACTGTCTGGTATAGTGAAAGAAAAACATTTTTCATTATATAGAGCCTGATAAAAAGACTGTTGAAATTAATGAGAATTAATTTCAGAGGAAGTGTTGCCAGAAGTGATTGACGTGGAGGTCCCTCAGAATGTGAAAAATGGGGACTGTGTCTTTGCTGATTCAAAGCCATTATGGCCAAAGCTTTAATGGACCTGCAACTGAAATTTCAAGTCTTTGAGTGGAGTGATATTGCAGATGATGGTTTCAGATAATGGTTTTCACATACCTCCCCACCAGAAGGGGAGTGCTTGGACTACAACTGTTTATTATGTTACTGGTTCACTGATCAAAACTTGTCAGGTGTCTGTGAGTAAAGAGGGGTCACCCTTCTGTCTTTGGTTTCCTTCATCCAGAGGTGTCTAATTTCTGGAAGGACCTATTTATTCTGCCAGGAATACTCTCCAGACATCTCATGGTCTTTTGGGGCCACACCTAAAACGACCGTTCTTATATATGTTAAATATAGAAATATTGTATATTTTAAAAAATTCAGGAAAAAAATTAATATCTGGACCAGCCTCTTGTTTTATGCAATAAATAATAATCTGTAGCTGAGACAACTTCACACAGTAGGACCTGTCATTAGTGAAAGGTCATGGACATAATATTCCCCTTGTGAGAGAAAATTTATCCTATTAAGAATCAGCCCTAAAAAAATCCTCCTTAGACATAAATCCAACTGAAAGACTTCTTTGTTTGGGATCTTTCTTGATATGGTCCAATTTGAGATCTGCTTTTAATTTTTTGCCTGTCACTGCAGATGATTCTAAGAAAATAGAGGTGACTCACTGATTTGGGAGTCCTGTGACATTGCTCAGAGAGGCTTTGACAGCACAAGGTGGCCCAAATCATTCCCTACAGAATGAGGGTCAGGATTGTAGGAAGGTACACACATCCTTGCTGCTTTTCTGCAGAGACGCTTTACCAATTCACGCTTCAAAGGACAGGCACAAAAAAGACATGTAACTTTCTAATTTCTAACTGCATACTTGACTTCTAACCTTTGTTACTTACTTATAGACTTTTCCACCTTCTCTTTAAGTGACTGGATAAAACTTTTCTCTGTTTCATCAGTGCTTCTCTTCCAGATGTTGTTGAGGAGGAGGGGATACCGCGTCAGTCGATGCAGAGGAGCAACCAGCAGCTCTGGCAGATGCAACCTCTTGCACTGTTCATTTTGTTCACACCACTGCTGAAGACAAGGAAAATGTGCCTTAGGCTTCAGCTTCCTTCTGGCTAGGAGGTAGCTAACAGTTTTCTGCATCATTAGCTGATTGTAATGAGACAGGGACTAATGAAAGATGAGTTTCTCAGTAAGAACAAGGGCACTATAAAGTTTCTTGTCATAGTTTAACCCAGCAAGTGTCTAAACCACACAGCCACTCATTCAGTCTTCACTCCTTCCTGTGGGATGGGGAAGAGAAATGGGAAATAAAAAATAAAGTTTGTAGTTTGAGATAAAGGAAGTTTAATAGAATGGAAACAGAAGGGAAAAAAATAACAGAATATACAAATCAAGTGCTGCACAATGCTCACCACCCACTGGTCCATGCCCAGCCAGTCCCAGAGCAGAGGCCCCTCCAGCCAGTTTTCCCTCTAGTTTATGTACTGAGCATGACACCATATGGCATGGAATACCCCTTGGGTCACTTGGGGTCACCTGCTGTGGCTGTGTCCCCTCCCAACTTCTTGTGCCCACCAGAGTCCTTGCTGGTGGTGGTGAGAGACAGAAAAGTCCTTGATTTAATGCAAACTGCCTAGCAACAAGTAAGCATCAGTGTGTTATCAGGATGACTCTCATCTTAAACGCAAACCACAACATTACACCAGCTACTAGGAACAAAATTAACATTATCCCAGCCAAGCCAAGGACAGCTCTCCACAGGGGAAGTTGCATTGCCTCTCCAGATTCAGTTTCTGCATTGCTGCTTAGCATTCCAGATGCTGTGGCCATGCTGTCATATCCAGTAAGGCTCTTATTTATCTGCTGTTTTAATTTTCTCAGGTCTTCCTGAGGAAATTACCCTGAGTTAGGTTTGAAAGCCACCTTATATTTTGGGGTCACTGCTACTTGCCAGTGGGGAACATTTTTCCTGTATGTGAATGTATGGATTGTGAAACCTCAAGGCCCAAGCTGCAGAACTTGCCTGCCACAAAAAGATGTCCTTCCAGTTTTGGGCCGCCTGTGAGAAAAGCCCACTGCTTTAGGTTTCTCTTTCTAAACCTGTAATATTGAAGATTAATCTTAAGTATTTACAGGACACACTGGTCTGCTAGTGATGTCAGAAAGAGCAGAGCCTGAGATCCCCACCCCTGCACTGCTGGTGTCAGCAAAGACAAAACCTGTTGTAGCGCCGCAACTTGATAAAGAGTCCAGTGATTGCTCTTTCCAGCCTTAGAGGGAGGTAAATTCTCCCTTACAGATCTTTTGCCAAAGTAAGACATTTGAAATTGATTTTTGTGTTAGTTTTTTTTTTTCTTGTAACCATTTCACTTTGTTAAGGTGGAGGTGATTGAGTCAAGAGATTACGTGCAAAACACATGGAAGAGGCCAGTAGTTTGTATTTTCTGCCTGCAAAAAGGCAGCCCAGCTCTTCCCCCCTTATCTGTTCTAAATTACAGGTAGGGACCTTCACACATGCGGGTGAACATACACTCAGAAGGGTGACTTCCAATCAGTGATAGGCTCTGCAGTTCAAAAAAATCCATGTGAAATGCTGTCTACACAGTTTTGATTCTAATAAACATTCCTAGTTTGCTGTTAAAATCCTGTCATAAGGTAGGAAGGCTGAAGACAACAACAACATGAACAGCAGTAACAATAAAACCATCACTTTACCTTCAGGTAGATGCCAAAATCTTCTCTCTGTCTCAGCTTTTCCAAGTAGAAAACAGCAGAGGTATAATTAAGGCAATAAATCTGGTGTGTCTGACAGAGGTCACCCTGGAAAAACTGCAGAAAAGGTTTGGAAATTTATCAAGAAAGAAAAATGACAAAGGGAGAAACAGGAGTTTTGGTGTTGTAATGTGCATTTTATATGTGATTTCCCTGTACCTACGAAAATGGGAAAAGAGGGAATTAAAAAAGTAAAGGGCAGTTTAAACAGCAATAAAACTGTAAAGTAGTAAAAATGCCACAACAATGCTTTAGTAATGTATAGGAGTACAGTTTTAACAGATCTACAGAGGTGTGCACATTCTTAGACTTTGTTCTCATTAGAAATAAATGATGTGAAATTCATATGGAAGTTGAAAATGAAACCCACTATTTCTGAAACAGCTTTGATGACTTCGTGTAGCATGGCATCATATCTGAGCATGTTATTTCTAAATAACAAGATAGCCTCATTTACATTGGAGATGTTGAATGTCATGCATGATGAAATGCAGCTTTGTCTGGGATTTTGTCTGTCTACACAAACATTATCAATAAGAGCATCTGGAGTCAGAGCTCACAGGGGCAAGAAACCAAGCTCTAGCCTGAACGTGTCCATTAAAAACCTTAACACTAAGGTAGGGTCTTCTGGTATTTCCCAGAAGTTTTCTAATGGCCTCTACTGCTAGGGAAGGTTCTGTCAATCAATTGATTTTCTATCTTGACTAGTATTTCCAGCTTTACAGGCATTGGGAAGTTGAGCAGGAATTAGAGCTCCTGCAGACTGCTGTTCAGAGAAATGCCTTGTTTCCCACACAGACTGACCAAGAGGGTTGCAGGGTAGGTAGGGCTTGGCAGTGGCAGGACAGCTGTGGCTGCATCTCTCTCTTGCTTAACAGACACAGGCCAAAGTGTAATTTCAGTGTCCATGAGCTCTTAATTAAGCAATTATAAACACTTGTGGGTCTGGTCAGTGGAGTAAAGGAGGACTGGTGTGGGGTGGAAGGAGGCAGTGATGGGACTGGGGTCTAGTTTCAGGGAAACATCTTCCACAGGGTGGGAAGCTTGCCTCTGACAGTGGAAAAATCTCCTCAGAGTCTGGGCTGCTGTTCCCCAGGAAGGGAAAATCTTTCCACACTTGATTCCACATACAGAGCACCTTTCCATGACTGCTTCAAACATGCCAATGAATAGAAATATAAACATCCTTCTAATAGGAACAACCTGAGGCTGAGACCAAACTGCTGGTGACAGATGGCATGGGCTGGACAGACCTAATTGCTCTGGAGCTGTGGCATGTATGTGATATGTATGCCCTGATAAATGGTCTGTTGCTTGTGTTAAAAGCAAGAATACTTCTAATTATATTACCATTCTGAGTATGGGGTTGAAATCCATAGGAGAGTCTGACTTGCTGATGTGCTTCTTCACAGTTTCAAAAAATGTTTTCAGAAAACTGAGACTTATCTAAGTAAGGGGAAGAAAATAAAGATAAATTAGCATCAGTGATATGAAGTTAAGATTAAACAGCTTTATTTTCCATCCCTGGCCTCTCTAAATGCTCCAAGCTTAATGGGTGCCAATACCTATCTCTACCATTGCCAGAATTGTCTTCAGAAATATGTCCAGAATGCTTGAACTAGTCAGAAGCTAAGAAAAATCTATATAAAGACCCACTTATTTTGTGAAAATGCCTGATGACAGAAGCTTTGAAACAAGATTAGTTAGTCCATTAAATTTGTTTTAGGGTAGCAGCTGTATTTAACATGGATTGACATAAAAATGACAGTGGATGAATGGCATCTGCTGGAAAACAGTGATGGTGTGTGGCAGAGTTGTGACAGTTAAGGAAGCCTTCACAGTACATGAGGAAGACACCATCATGATTTTCATGATTTCAAATATGTGAGTTTTTGTAGTATTTTATAGATGCTTCCTTCACCTCCAACTGAATGAAATAAAATCATATTCCCCATAAGTTACTTTTACATGTTTATAGGGATTTCAAAATGCCTACCTTATCAGTCAGATGGGGCTGCAAGCCTGCTCTTAAGCCCACACCTTCATCCTGAGCACACAAGTTTCACTATTCACACAGTTCTCACACAAATTCATGACTGGGCTAAGCTGTTGGCCAAATGTTAGGCCAGACGGGCACCTCAATCTGCTGGGATACTGCTACAGGCTGTAGTAGCTGCAGACTGCTTTGTTTGGTGATTTATGGGGACAAGGATGCTTATAGGATGATGCTCATTCTTTAATTTTGACCTTTACAATTTTACAGCATTCATTTTTTCATGGATTCAGCCTGCTGTCAAGAGGATATGCATACTGTAAAAAAAAAGGCACTAAAGGCATTGAGAGCATTCTCCTATGTTTAATCATTTATTTAAAGTATGCATAACAGATGGTCATTTATTATCCTCATCAATAAGGAAAACAAAATTAGAAATTAAAGCAGGACATTTCTTTAAGATAATTCTCTCAAGACATGACCAAGCTCCAGCCAAGTTCAAAGCTAAGTGAAAAACAGTGATATATCCCACTCTCTTCCTTGAACAAGAACAAGGCAATCAACAGCCACACATCTGCTGAACTCTAGCAGTTATCTACATGTACAGTCTTAATCACAGTGAGCCAAAGGTGAAACCTGTCAGCTAAAAATCTTTTTCCTTGTATCTCCAAACCTACTGATTGGTCATTCAGCAGCTCACCAGGTGTGAGGTCTGTGACTGAGCAGCAGTACCTTGCTCACGTGTTTAAGTTCTGGCTAATTGTCCCTGCTTTGAAGACCTTTCCCAGTTTTCTTGTTTTGGCTAAAAAGAGAGAGATTCAGTACTAAGGCAAGGGAATTACATTAAGTGAAATAAATGGAACCCAGCAGCTGATTTAGGGCATGTGATTTGATTGCGAGTAGTTTTTCAATTAAGGCAGCTGCAGAGCTCTTTCCAAAGTTCTCGTTCCAGTGAAGGGTGAGGTGTCCTGTAAAAGGGCCCTCAAGCTAAGAAAAATTGGTTTGTTTCCAAAGAAATGTAAAAGCTATTTTTGACTTAGGGGTTTTTAACTTTCAGGAGCTGAAAATGGTCTCCCAGCAACTGGCCAAAAGCAGCAAAGAGCTGGAGCACATCACAGCCAAGCCCTGTGGCCTCCCTCTCCTGGACAGTGCAGAGTAAGTAGCACATGAACATGGGAGCGATCCTTACAAACCAAGGAAAGCCAAGGGAAACCTCAGCTGGAGAGAGGGGATCAGCATTTTGTTTTAACTTGCTCTTTTGGAGTGGCATAATAGACAGCAAAGTCTTTGTGCCCATCTGCTTGCAAAAGAGGCCTTGTTATGTAGTTATTTTGCCATGCTTTCTGTTTTGGTGTAGGGATTGGGTAGTTTCTCTTCATCCCTTTTAAAAGGTCGCTGCTTATGAGAATTAGTCTCAAACTTGTGTTTGCTTCAGGAACAACTGCCAAAAGAGCTCTCCCCCATGTTTAAAATGCCATGTATCTTTGGCTGGAGATACAAGAGGATGATTTGCACTGGTGGTATTTGACTCTCACTGGTATACCACATAGAAATGAGGAAAAGGTGGATTGTTTGAACGAAGTTCCAAATGTGAGCATTGAAACTAAATAGAAGATTTTGGTTTGTTGTATTCTTTTACTGGGCTGATTGATTTCTGATCTAAGTAACAGTTCTCTTTTTCTACTCACCTTGTTTAACTCCTCTAAGTTTGCAAAAAGTCTCCACAAATCCACATCCAAGAGAAATTCATTACTCTGGAGGTATTTTAGAGTGTTCATAAATATCTTTAAAATCAAAACAAATCCATGTTAATTACTGTTTGTGCCAATTCAATAATTTTTTATTCCACTCTGAAAATAATATTTTAACTCAAATTAATGAAAGGATTATTTGATTTAGGGAGGTCAGAAGATGGCATTGTGAGAAAAGTTTCCTGATCTGCCTGAAGGTTAAATATTGGGTTTTGTGCAGAAGAGGGTATGAATGATGTCTCTGGGGTTTCTCTGTGGTTACCATGGAGGCAGCTGTGTCCCTGCTGTGCCCTTGGGCAGCAGAGGGGCAAATGAGCCCCCTGCAGATCCCTGTGTGAAGGACTCAGTAACATCAGAGTCAGTTACAGGTTTCTCTGACCTTTCTCAATGCTTTCCTTCCTACCCCATGCAACTGCTGCTATCTAAATTGTTTAGAGTTACTCTGAGGAAAAAAGATATTCTTGGATTAAGGTAAGTAGCAGTCCTGTGGAGGTTTTTAATCTCTTTGGATTGTTTTATTAGCCTGTATTCAGTGAAAACTGTGTGTGTATTTATCGGCTGTTTAAGATTTTATATTTTTTAAGCTGATTGAGCTGTACTGAATCTGACCTAAATCTGAAAAAGTCTTAAAATTTATAGGTTACCGAGTAGATTTTTTTTGTTTATGTGTATAAAGCCTAATGAAAAAACCTGTCCCCCAGGTGCCAAGACTGAATAACTAGTGAGAGTGTTTGTTTAGCCTTGTGTAATTCTTTAGTTACCATGACCTGGTTGTCCTGAGAGCTTAAAGTGGATTTATGGTGGTCTAAAAGCTCCCTGTGGAGATTCATTAAAATCAAAGGAATATTTCTGTACTTGGGGGTAACCAGGTATCTTTAAAACTGGTTACCCAAATGCAATGGGTTCTTTGTTTAGCAGGAGAGTTTGGGAAGGTGGCATGGACTGAACAGTTCACCATTCATGGGCCATGCAGGGCTGGCTGAGACTGCTCTGTGGGCTCCTGCATCAGACTCACAAGGAGCCTGCGTGCCTGCTGTTATCATCGTTCTTCCCAGTATTCACAACTTTTTAAAACTTTTCAGGTTTCTAAACAAATTGTATAGAAAGAAGGATGCTCTTCTCCTGCCTTGAACCAATAGCTGGTCCTGCTATCCTGTTTTCTGTCCCTTCCTGTTCTGCCCCACCAAGGAGGAATTCAGCCCACTCCTCTATTTATTTCCTTTACTTTGCAGTAGTTATTGTATTATCCAGGATAACTTTCCAGTAACATGGAAAATGATTTACAAATCTTTTTTCTTCGACTTAATAAGAAATCAGGAATTGTCTGTGCCAAGTAAGAGAAACTTGATAAGAAAATGTTTGTGGAAGTTTCCCTCCTTTTGAATGGATACATTAACTTTTGGTGTGTGGTGAATATAAATAGTGCAGCTATTCTTGTAACAGTCTGTAATATTGCTGTCCATATTTCAAGCTCTTAAAATTCACTGGATTGGAGGTAATACAGAGTTTTTGGGAGTGGAATTGTTTTCAGTATACTTGTTTTCATGTAATATTAAAATTACAGGTCTGCTGAATTCTGAGGTTTTCATTCTCCAGTCAGGATAATCTAGCCCCAGATCTATATGAAGTTAAATGACAAATATAATATTGCAATAACATTAGCAATAATGTTATTAGCAATAAAAAACATTAGCAATTGGAATAGTCCAGTACAGAAATAAGCGTTTGCATCATGGCTTCAGTGCAGTGTTTGCTAGAGAATGGAATATCAGCTGAATATCCTGGAAGGCTCTGCAGTCAGATGGTAATTGCAAAGCATTAGATTGCATCACTCAAAAGTCATGTTAAAAGAGATACCATCATAAAGTCAGAAAAGGGAGCTATGGAAACAGGATGAGCAGGCAGGGTGGGAGGAAAAGCAGGTGCTTAAGTCATTCCCCCCAGACCTCTAATGAGAAGTTTGAGGAGGCTTTGTGTCCATCACAGCAGAACAAATAATGTTTCATTATTTTTGCAAAGTGAAATCTGACATTACCATCTTGAGAACCAGCAAATGATCCAGAAAGTAAGTGCATTCACTTGTGAAAAGTTCCCACACTGCTGCTTCTTTTTTCACTTCTAACTGGCTCTTGACATCTTTCTGCTCAGTCTGTTGCTCATTTAGAAATTCATGCCAAGATTTACTCTATGGATTGAAGAAGAAAGAAAAAATTGTTGCTTCAGGCATTATGAAATGAACCTATGTCCTATTGACTGTGTAAATTTCATCTACCACTCTTAGCTATTTTTCTTCTGAAGGCTTAGAAGTTCCATTAAAATATTTTAAACCCCACCATTCTCCTCTAAAATGCTTACAATATAAACTCACTGAATTTGAAAGCAACACAATGTGATACTTAATGTTTAGGTATGTTGCATCAATTAGTGGGCAGCTTGCAAATGCTAAGGAATGTGATCTGTTGTGCTGCTCCTGGGTGGATAATATCTTCTTATTTTCTGGTTGATAAAATCAAGGTACCAAAGGACTTGGTCTTTATAGTCACTTGGAAATTGTGGTGGCCATGATCACATTATGGGCCTGCTCCAAAGTATATAAATTAGGCACTGGCAGAAGCCCTCAGCAGCTCTCTATGGGGACCTGCAGGGAACAGCCTACTGAGAGAAGCAAAAGGTTTGGTCAGAGAGGGGATGGTGTTATGTGGTTAGGGGCCAGAACCCTTTTTTGTCTGGCAGACAGGCTTTGGTGCCTTTTCTGGAGCCAAACCTTGGTGTTGGCACTGACCTGCATGTGGCTGCCTCTGAACACAGCAATGGGGTGGCTGTGTCCCATATGGCATCTCTCTGATGCTGTAGATTCTTTCCTCTGCTTTTCTAGCACCTGTAGGTGCTGCTGAGAGAGTTGCCTTGAGATGTTTTTCTGAAGAGGATACCTCCCTGATCTAGGGCAGTCTGGATCTTTGGCAAAATCCAGGTGATTTTGAGGTCCCTTGCTAATCTGCACTGACCCTCAGTTTCCCACTTGCCCCTCCATTTGTCATTTTGACAAAAATATACCATATACTTATGCATTAATTTGATAGAAAGGTCTCATATCCAGATTAATGAACTGAAAAATGTTAGCTTGTAAAAAAACACAGAATTCCTCCTTCCATCCTTGAGTATCCTTGATACAGCATACTGAGTATTTAATACCTTAAAGCAGAAAAACTCATCTGTGCAGCAGTCTGTGATCTTAACACTAGAAAGACAACTTTCCAGATCAGATGCTTGCTTCTGTTTGTCTTTACCCTGTGGAATGACAAGAAACCACTTGATTCATACAGTGTTTTAAAGACTGTTAAGAAGTTTACCCCTCTTGCCCTAATCCTTAGGGAGTTTGCCCTTAAATGAGTGATTTCTCTGTATTTCCAGGCTCTTCTACACAGACATAAGGCAGTGATGGCAGGTTTCTTTGTAGATGTGGGGTGTGTAAATGCTTCAGGTTTGGACGTGTAAGACATTGGTAACAGGCATGGGCTACCCTTGGAAGACAGCACAAATGAAATGTTTTGCTTCCCTTAGCATTGTCAGAGATAGGGGACAACAGATTCATAGTTGCAATCCTGTCATAGGTATACAAATTTATGTGTTTATTCTTTTATTTTTAATTTTTTGAGCTACATATGGAAAAAGGTCCCTTGGTCATCTGCCGAGTTGTGTCTGTAAAATGAGCTTTCAGAAAGTTAAAAGAATGGCAGGAGTTTGTGTGAAGGACTGTGATATTAAAAAAAAATGTTTTTGTTTCTGCTTTGTTTATTCAGGCCTTGTAAAAAATTTAAACATCTTTTATCAACTCTAATTTAGTACTGTGGGCACAGACTTATAAGGTGTTTGTTTGCCTAAGTTTTATGTGTTCTCTGGAAGTATATTCCCACTTCATGGATTTCCATTGTCTGAACTTTAGGCACTAAACTCATGCCAATTTTGAAATATGTCTTTGATTATAATATTTGAAACTTAATGTTTAAGTTCAGCCCCTAATTTTGAAAGATAGATTGAAATGGGGCAGAAAATATAATGCAGTTAACATATATGCACACTGAACTCAGTGTAACAGCAAACGAATCTTCATGAATTAAATTTTATGGCATTTAATAGTCTTAGAAATCACTTTTGTCTAAATATCAGATGTTTTTTTATTGCAGATTTAAAATATTTTGTTGAATTTAAGAATGCTTAGGTTTAGGACATGCTCCTTCAAATGCTATGAAACTACTCTCAAATGAAGAGGGAGTTCTTGAACAAATAAACCTGAGTACTTGAATTGGTTCTGTATGCACAAACTATTCTTTGATAAAATTCAAAAAGTACTGAGAAGGGGCTGTTCTTAATTACATGGTTAGGGAGAAAAAGTTGTCAAGACATTTGTAAATAATTTTTGAATGCTGAACAGTACATAGAAAGGAAATTCAGATACCTTAGTAAGTAAAGGTTTTCATAAATGGAAAAGACAAGGAATTGTGTTAGACAAGGAAAAATTCACTGAGCTGTGCTTGTGCCAAGGACACCTCTCCTGCCACCACCCACAGGGAAGGGAAGCAGTGGCTCTGACTGTGTCTTCATGTGCATCACATGCAATGGCTGCACTGGAGCCGCCCAGTCTTCATTGCAGGTTAATGTGCAGGCAGTCCCAGGGAGGGCTGAGACACCTCTGAGCTCAGCTCACCTGCTGACTGCCTTTCTCCAAGGGCAAGAAAGTAAAGAAGCTATTTGTATCCAGGTTAGTTGTGGGAAAAGGCAAGTCAGTGCAAGGAAAAACAAAACAGTAAAAATACTCACGACTCCTCTTTTGGCAAATGGCCACCTTGACTTTTTGGACTCTGATGGGTAAAACAAATGTTATCAATAAGGAAACAAGTAGATAAAAAGGAAACTATTTTTTTACATATGCAGCTTGATAGACTATACTCTATTTGGCTCATATTTAATACTTGAATTTAGGCAGTTTGTGCACCAGACTTAAAACCCAATAAGATTGTTGGGTTCCTCCCAGCAAGAACTATGACTGTCTGTGGTGGGATCTTGGATGGTGCTGAATGCTCCTACTTGTTGCAGGTGATCACTGTGTGATTGCTGCGGTCATTATGTGATTCTTTACCTGGGAAAACTATCATAACTCAAGTAAATTTTTGAAGATGTTGTTTTAAAGCAAGAATTAGTCTATGCCTTCTCATCATGATAAGTTGGAGTTATGCAGGTATTTAAGTCTCCAGTGAATAAATAATCCTATGAGCCCTAATTCTCAGATCTGTCATGGGGCTGGCACAGTGAGGCAGAGTTTAATTTGTGGTCCCTGGTGAGGCAGAGGGAAAGGTGGGGATCTAGATTTAGGAGTGTACTGGTGACTTGTGAGGAACTTCTGTGTCCAGCAAGAAATCTGAAAAGGTTTTCTTTATGTGGCACCCATCTTCAGGTGTGTGTCAGGGAATCACAGTCCAAACTTTGTGTTTCTGTATTTTGAAGGTCTTAGAATGGCTGGCTTATTTGCTGTAATGAAAATGCTGGTTGTGACCTTGGCTGACTTGCTTGTTGAGAAACTTTTGATTTCTGGCCACCAGGATCTCCGTCAATCACACCATACTGTATTCTACAATAGCTATTTGTGGAAATTGCTTGCAGGTCTGCATTTCAGTTTTGGAATGTCTTGTGAGCAACCTCTGGCCGTGAGTTGGGTTTGCTGCCCTTGTGATCAGAACACCACTGCAAAGGGCAGCATGGGCTGCTTTTCTCTCTGCTTGAAGCTGTGGAGGTAGGAAATTGTACCTCAGCTGCTTCCAGGTGGAGGTCCTGGCCTGAGCTCTGGTAGCTTCTAGCCTGTGGAGGTGCAACCTGATCTGTGTCCTACCTTCTCATTAACTTGAATTTTGCATTCAACAGTAAAATGCAGGGGGAAAAAAAAAAAGAGGAATTTTAAAACAGACAATGAAGTCAGTTTGGTGTGGGGTAACAGGATCCCCCACAGCGGCTGCACCACCTCAGGGTCTCACTGTATCCATCCGCCCTCCCATCCCACGTGCACACGTGTTCCACCCCCACTTTGCTGGGCTCGGAGGAGCAGTCCCCGCTGTGTCTGACCTGCAGTGAGCAGGAAGGATGAGCAGGGCAGGTAGTCCATGGCACTGTCTGACACCAGCAGGTCTCCAGGGAACACCTCGAGGCCCGGCAGGCTCAGCACCAGGGAGCTGCGCCTGCGCTCGGCCGCTCTGTGGGACACAACAACAGCACGCGTCATATCTGTCCATGGAGGCTGCAGGAGCTCCTGCTGAGCCAGGGGAATCAGCTAAAAAACCAAAGCACAGCAGCTATGACGTCATGTGCTGAAAGAACAATGAGCAGAGAATTTCAGTGACAGCAAATACCTACTTTCAAATTCCACATTGTTGCTGAGATCAAAGTTCTTATGGTCATGGCACGCTCAGATAATGAGTAATTAAAGCATTTAAGTATTGAAAGTTCCTGGTTTCTCCTGAGGTTAGGCAAAAAGTGAGTGGGGATTTTAGAATCTATGTTTTGGCAGTGGAGTTTAATGGAACAATTGAATACTGTTTTTAGCTGACATGTGTCTTGTTAATTTTAGCCTTCCTATAGCTCAGGTGATTTCAAGAAAAGACAGCACACTAGTGAAGCAGTTAAAATGTTGGGTTTTGAAAAAATTATTTAACCTTTTGGCTAGTTTGTACTATTTTCTTTCTAAGTATTTCTGGCATTTTTTTCCTGCTATTTAAAATATTTTGAATGTAACATGACTCAGTGGTCCTACTGATCGAAAAATGTCTCTTTCCAACTATTGTTGTTCCTAATGGAGAGCATTGTCCAGAATCTAGATCCATGAAGAAAAGTGGCACAGGCTTTGTATCAGACTCTGTATCCAGCAGCATGTTTGTGCCACAGGCTGTTTGCATTCACATACAGAAACTGGTTGGTGCATGTTAAAAACCTTTTCTATTTTGCTAATATCACAGTGATACCTAATGAATTGTGTTAGCATATGCTGCAGAGGGACTGCTGCTGTGCTGCCTTCAGTACATGAATGCTGCATTAGGGCTCAAAGGGTCAGTAATTCAGTATCTGAGGGAGGAGGCACAAAGTACATGCACATTTATAAAAATTCTATTTTTCAGTCACCACTTATTGTGCATGGTATTTTTGGTCAGTTAAGCATGATTCTTACTGAGATCTTTTTTTGTCTAGGCAGTTCTCTTACTGTGAATTTCTAGCCACTTGCCACACTTGGTGTGAAACCTGGCAGGTATATTTTTTCCTTTAAGTGTATGAATAGTTACTTGACAGCTTATCATCTGACAGATGAGCTCTGAGGTGGAGAACTGGGATTTGATATGTATGGTAAGACAAGGAGATTGTGCCTTTTTATGACCTGACAGTGACACTGCTTGCAATTGCCTTAACTAAACAATTGAATGGTCTACATGAAAGCTGTTCCTAGCAAGAGAGAGGTCTGCAGCCTATCAGATGGGCCAGGCATAGGACTTTAACATTTGAGCCATGGACATATAAGGGCTTAAAAACGACATCTTGAGGAACTTACAGTGTGCAATGCAGGAGTTCTTTGGAAGTTTCTCTGCTAGTCCTACTGAATGGAGAACATGGAATTTATTTATTTGGCTTTAGAGTTTACAATGAAACTCTGTGGTTTCTCATGAAATGGTTTAGTGGGTGGGGGGTCTGTTCCCTGGCTGTCTACAAGCCCATACCACTGCAAGGGAGAGAGAGGAGTGCTCCTCTCAGGAGTGCCTTCCTGACATGTGCACTGAGTGCTACCCAATGCAACTCTTCAGTGTTGGTAATGATTGCATTAAGATGCCACTGAACCCTCTAGTGATTCCATGGTGCAATCTTTTGGGCAGCTGGGCTATTATACAAGTCAGGTGCTGCAATATAGTACAAGGATAATCCTCAAAGGTGTTATTACTGTACCAGAAAATTCAGGAGGTTTACTTCAGGTTGGCTTCACAGTAAAATTTTGCCAGTGTATTATTGATTTTTAAAGCATCTAGCCTACTTCTGTTTTCACAATATATTTGAAGCTGCAGGCTAGTGGCTTATGAAGACTAATAATGGAAGCACAGAGTCCCTATAACTGAATTAAATGACATTATTTATCCAGACAAAAAAGGCCTTGAACTTCAGGCACACACATGGCTAAACAAGCTCTTTGCACAGGTGCATGAGCCTGTGAAATGTGGGGGCATGGCAGGACCACTCAGGTGTCTGTCTACAATTTACCTTTGCAATCCCATGAGCCTGGGCTGCTTAATGGCTTACATGTCCAAACTACATAGTCATGCTTCAGCATGCTTCAGAGATGGAAGGACAGGTATCTGTGGTTTCCTGGTCTATGCTTCTGCTGGTTTTCCTTTTTTTTTTTTTTTTTTTTTTTTTTTTTTTTTTTTTTTTTTGTTTGTTTTGTTTTGCATTTTTTTTTTTTCTGGAGAAATTAAATTATTGAAGTTCTGCGTAGTTAAATTTACTAGGTTTTAAGTCTGAAATATCTTAGCATCTTCTCATGCATTCAGACTCTGTGGCTTTGCCTTTTCCTTTATTTTTTGTTTGTTTCACTTATTGGAGATAGAGGACTGCAGTCATGGAATGAAAGAGGAAAGAGTGCTTTAGGGACAAACTCAGGCATTTGAATTATTACAGATCTCTCTCCCCATTCTTAAAATCCACTTTTTTTTAAAAAAAACATGATTATGTCATAGATTTAGATGGGAAAGTTATAGAAAATTATTAAAGACATTGAAGCAGATCATGGTCTGGCAAAATAAATATCCTGAGTATGTATTTATTTCTAAGGCACAGGAAGTGTGTTCATATGTCCCTAATCTTAGTCTGACTAGCCATCGCGGGGAACAGACATCTATACAGATCACCTCACTTAAACAGCAGATAAATTACTTAAAGGACTATCCACTAGATGTAAGTAAAAGCAACAGAGGATATATTTTATAATATAATTTATAATTTTATAATATAATTTATAGATAATATTTACTGAGGTAAATATTATAGGGTGCTCACAGTACTGAGATAACTGCCAGGCAGTGACACTGTTTCCCAAGCTGCTCAGGGAGGGTGTATGGACTCGCTGATTCAAAAAGTTAGCATAGAACATGACCTATTGCCAAAAGTAAACTATTTCTGTGATTGCATGAGAAGTTAGGTTTAGTGTAATTGATGCCATCCTGTGCAATGTGCTCCAGGATGACTCTGCTTGAGCAGAGAGGCTGCAACAGAGAAGCCACTGTGGTCCTTCCCAACCTTTCCCACTCTGTGATTCTGTGATGCTGTGACACTTTACAGCTGTGTGAGTCATTAAAAGAGGAATGGGAGTATTTCAAGATAGATGAGCCCAGCTCCTTCAAGGCATTGAATATGAGCTCTCTTGGCAGTTACTGTGAAGGCTCTTCATTAGCTGATTTGCTGTAGGAAATAGTGCAGTGCAGTTTTCCACCCAGCCTCTGATAATGCTGAATAGTGCAAGGAGAAAAGGGGATCAGAGTGAACTTGAGGTTTTGTTTTATCTGTTTTCTTCCATGGCAGTGTTGGTTTGGCATGTCATCTTCTCTCCACCACATATATCTCTATCTGTGCTGCCCCTCTTGACCTTTTTGTTTATTTATTTTGGATGATTCTTTATAAACAGCATCAGCTCAGCAAGTTGCCATGCTGACAGGATGTGCTGGCATTCTTGACTGAGGACTGTGTGGGAGAAGGCTGTTCAAAATGAGTGCATTAAAGATGTTTTTTGAGAGTACAGCTTGGCAGTGTAGAGAAGAGATGTTCATTAAAACTGAAGGACAAAGGCATGATTTTACCCACAACAATACAGAAGTCAGTCTTGGAGAAGAGGTGCCAACTGTCCTAATGTGCTTCTAGATGGAGAAAATAATCTGACATGTGAACAGTTTTTGCTGGCTGTGATAAAAAGGGATTAGCTGTTAAGAAGTTAGACTAATGATCTTAATGAAGGAGGAGCTGAACACAGGCTTAACCCAGACCTTGGACCAAATTAGATTTGACAAAAAATGTTTAAAGCAGAAACTGGTGAATTTTAAAATACATTTTTGCACATTCTAATATTTATCCAGATAGAATTCATAATACATCATTCCAACCACCTTTTGACAGTTTTTCCAGCTGGTGCCTATGGAAAAATCTTGCTTTGTTTCCTTGGGTTGTGGTTTCTTGATTTTAAAAGGTGTCTGGACAGAAGTCCAAAGCCAATACCCTAGCTGGCATGTATTTACTTCCTTCCTGAAGCCACTATAGGCAAACAGCACCAAGAGAAGGTGTGTACACTAAATGTTCAGTGTTCTCCTATTAAACCATTGGTAGATGGTTTCAGTATCTTCAATTTCCCCCCTGAAGTTTGTTACATATCACAAACAAACACTGACAGTGAGATATGTTTATGTATTCCTTGTTTGAGTTGGATCAGACCAGACTTTTCCTGCAAAAGGTATAGATTACTTGTTTTCACATCCAGATAAAAAAGATGTTTCCCTCCCCTTCTCTCCCCATCTCCATTGTAAATTCAAAATGCTAAAGGATGGCTTGGAAATTGCACCAGTTCAGAATATCCAGGCGGTCTCTTCTTCAGTGAACATGTAATTTCAAGTGCATGCACACATCTCCTGAATCTCCTCTAGGGAACTGCATTGTGTAAGGACTCCTAGAATTTATCAGTCTGCTCCAAACCACCCAGTGTCAAACATCCTTGAGGGGACCATGCAGTAAAGTGAGCACTACTCCATTAATGAGAGAGGGGTCAGTATTAATAGAGGAACTATCTACTGCTTCCTTGTTGTGTGGGAAGAAAATAAAACTTTCCTTCCCTTCTGTAAATATTTGAACATCTTAAGGAAACATATTGTAATAAAAATAATTTCTAATAGCACTTTTACTTTATGATAATTGTTTTGAAGACCTTGACACAATTCACTGCACAGGTATATGGTATACAATACTCTGTCTTGTCTGCCCTAACTTATAAAATCCACATATTCTATGTACTCTTCTTAGTTTGTAGGATTAATAATCCCCCTTTCCAATAGCAGTCCTAGATCTTCTTTGTTTATGTATAAGAACAATATTGAGCTGTTCTCCTACCTCCTTTGCTCCCTTTTCCCTTCTACAAACTTTTGAAGAATGTCACTCAAGATTATGAGATATTTCACATTCCTCAAGCTGAAGTTTGACCCTGCTAAGCCAAGCGACCGGACCTTTTGGCAGTTGGTTCCAGGTGCAAAGCTCCCCGATAATCCGGATGAAATATTGTGTGAAATGTAGCTAAACATGCTGGGGAGAGAGCCACCTTTGAAAGAAAATCTCATTAGAAAGTTTAGTGAGCTGGTGACAAGCATTTCACATAGCAAATCTACAAATTAAGGTTGAGTTATGTATACTTGACTCAATGTTCAGTTTTGTCCTAGAGTGAAGCAAATTCATTAAAAATGTATGAGAGTCAAGCTTAGAATCAGATAAAATAAATATGTGCATACCTTTGCATGGGCAGTCCACTCTCCTGAAAGAAAGTGAATATTATTAGTTAGTTGGTGAGAAAGCAAGGAAGCAATCTGACTTTTTGTGAAAAAGGAGCTAATTTGTAAAGGGAAATGTACTAATAATAGTGTAATAGGCTTGGGCATAGGCTAATTAATTTCACTGTTGTGGAGTAAGGAGAACTGATTTGATATCCAGAATGTTTTCTGTATTTGAAGGGGGTGGGAGGAGGAGGAAAATAGCTTTTGGTTTATAGTGCAAAGCTAATGGCTAGTGAAGAACTCTACACCTATTTGACACCATCCACCCTCAGGAAAATGTGTGTGTGGGTGCTTTGCATAAGGACAGAGCTGAGCATGTGTGCCTCTGCACACAGGAGAAGGTCTTTGAGAGCAGATCTACAGTACACCTAGCTTGTACAGAAAGCCTCTCCTTTTGTCCTTGTGGAGAATTGAATTGTAGTTTCCTGCCCTTGAAAGATGCAGAGCTGGCTCCTCCCTTGCTTATTTCTCTTTACTAATTCTGACACTCACTGGGCCAGGGTTTCTTTTTTTCAGAGGACATTGCACAATTGCTTCTTTGTTTATGGAGCTGGACATAAAAAGGGAGGGGGGCCACTGAGTGGCAGAGCTAGGTAAGCTGAAATAAATAAAGGGAATTGTACCTCTTCCTTTGGTAGCAGCAGACCTTAAATTTGACTCAACCAACTTAATTCTTGGTTTTATTAGGGTTAGTAATGCCATCCAGTAAACCAGACAGGAAACTTCCCTGTCTTAGGAATAATCCTGCTGAAGGGTTAAAGAGCTAAAGTAAAGGGTTGAAAGAAAATAGCCTTCTAAAAACGAATCCTAAACAGGATCAATTACTTAGTCTTATTCTTCCATATCCACCACCCTGGCCCACCAGAGTGAATGGGCAGAGATGGGAAAGAGTGGCCCTGTACAGGAGTGGACTAAGCTAGCCTGGTCACCATGAGGAAAGGCTGGAGCTGCTGTCTCTTACTGATCTGGAAAGAAAAATCTCCCTTCCTGTCAAGTGTAGAAGCTGGACTGCTGTATTAGAGGATCACGACCCAACATACAGTTCAGGTTAAGAATTGGGGTTTTATGTGTGCATTGGTTCATGATGGACCGACACTGAATATGAAAGACTGAAAAAGAGGTTGCATCCTCCTGTTCCTCTTACCTGGACGCCTGCCCACAGTGTAGGGCTCGGACGGGGGAGTCTTGTAGGAAGCGTAGCAGAGTTGGCTCTCCAAGAGTTTCTGGGTGGCTCATTGGGACTGTCATTGCTGAGAGGATTCTCTTTGCTGGGAAGCTTTGATCTGGGTAGGTCAGACTCTGGAACTGCTGTTGTTCTCTCAGACTTAGCTTTGGATGACAATAATTTTGCATGGACACAAGAAGGCAGCGATAATGAAGAAATTGTAACGCACCGAGGCGGACTCTTACAAATGTGGTGGAGAGAGCCAGTGTATTCCTTTTGATTTCCCAGCTGAGCTGTGTCAGAACAGTCCTGAAATGACAGTGCTTGTGAGGCAGAGGCCATCCTGAGGCGCCTTAAAGTTGGAGAAGTGGAAATTCTTGCCCGAGCATGGCGGTCGAACTGGAAAGGCGCATGGTGGATCCCATTGCACTCCTCTGCAGGAAGCTTCAGAAGTGAAGACTCTGTGTAACCTTGTTGGAGAATGTAGTCCCCAGGAGGCGAGGTGGTGTCCATAAAAACTGGTACTGTCTGCATCTCAGAGGAACTGAAGACATCTTCTGGGCTGCTGCTTTCAGACCAAGCAGCATTTTCCTTATGGAGATCAGCTTCCCTGTCTAGAGGTTCCACGCTGGTGCGGATTTCTTTGACCAGGTCTGGGGAATAATCAGAGCTTGGTTGTTGCATTCTTAATTTGCAGCATGAAGATTTATATCTATGTGTACCTAGGAAACATGATCAGAAACATTCCTTACAAACTTGCCATATGAATTTTTAAGTGGGAAAATATGCAAATGGAAAAAATATCCAAAATAAACAAGACAGATAGGTGTGCTAGCACAGAAATTATTACCTTTGCATTGAATCCTGCTCAAATGCAGGTTTTGAGAGGTTCAGGACCCAATTTTGGCAAGCTGATTAAACAGCTGCTAACTTGGAGTGTGCCAGCAGTGTCAGCATCAGTCAGTAGAACTAATTGGATGGTGAAGAGTAACTGAGTTCAGCAACTCTGCTCCTCTGGCACTGCAGCCGCCTGATTTCCGGCTGCCACTCCCCCATCAATAAATGGGATTGTAGCGCTGCTGTAGGTGGGATAAGAATGAAGTGACTTGCTCTCAGACTTGCTGCAAAATTCTTTGTGTACAAGTACTAATTTCTTGCTGAATTCTTAAGCAAATACAAATTTAACGCTTAGGTAAGGTATGTCTCATCACTCTTGCTTTCTTTTCAGCCTAAAAGGACTTTGTAGTAAACATTATGTATATGTTGTTATTAAATAATGAAGAAATTTATTTATATTAGTAACTTATCTGTTGATTCATCAGTAAAAAGTCTTATGTTCTTTGATTCATGAAACTTTAACATGTTGTCATGTTTAGTCTTACTAAAACTGGACTGACATTTCAAGTAATAAGATTATGAATTCAACTTCTTTAACTTCTTTGCTAAGTGGAATCTTAAATATGTTCATGATTGCTAGCTTATTTGGGGAGCTGTCTTTTATTAGAATTAGTTTATTCAAACCTATGTTGAATTTCTTGAATTATTGAATATCACATATTGAATATCCTTTTTAAAATCTAATTATATAGTTCCATCAGATTGATTTACAAAGTGATTAGAAAGAAGTTAATTTATCAAGTCTACCAGTCAAAGTATTGCTTTTCCAAAACCTTCAGAAGATGATCATTCATATTCTAACAGAGAGAAAAGCATATCTACATGATAGAAATGGCTTCTTTCACAACTCTAGAGAATAGCCACAAATATATTAGCATCTATTAATTTCTCTCTAGTGGATAAGAACTAATTAACACATATGCTTATTAAAAATCTCATTTAATATGCTGCAGAATGATAAAGAAAAACTATTACTATTTTCCTCTTTTGAAAGAAGATATTGCATACCATTGCTCTGAGATTTGCTGTTATTGATTTTTAATATTTCAAGACATTTATTTTGTGATGTGCAATCACGTCTCACTGATTGTTGTTTGGCCAATCATTCTCACTGGTTTTTTAAATTTGTTTTTTATTATTTTTTCTTGGTAATCCGCTCTTCTCCAGGCAGAATTTTGCAACTTGGCATGCAGTTTCCAGATATTCATGTGAATAGTGATCTGTTCCACAAGCAGAAAAGTTTAAAGACATCTTTGTGTGGAAGTCTTAAAAATAGGACCATTTTTTCCTTTTCACTTTAGCAAGCTTTATTTTAAAGAAGTAAAAATTTACATATTTATTTTTGGGTATTTCTATGTTCCTTTTGTGAATAGAATTTTTCAATGTTTATTTCAGTAAAATATTTGCAAAGACAATAAATACATCATTAAAAAAAGTGCAGAAATACACCATGCACATGCAGAAAAATTATATGATCAAACTTACCCAGATAGCCAATTGAATATGTCACATTCTTTTGAATCAAATTTCCAACAAGTCCTTGATTAATTAATGGCTAGTCTTAACAGTAGCATTTTGTCTCTTAAAGCCTTCTTACTGAATGCTGGTATGGGGAACAAGCTTTTTCTTGTAGATTTATTTCCAGGGGATTTGTTGATGAGGAAGTGGCTTCAGGATCAATGGTCCTAAACAAAGATAACATGATCCATCGGATTAAATGCCCTGCCTTTTATATTTCTGGACTTTTCACGTTGCGAAAATTTGGAAAGACCGATCTCATGCAAGCATATAATAATTTGCAAGAGCAGATAAAATGCACCCACTCCTCCAACAATCTTTTTTTCCTCCCTCTTGTCTTCATTCATTCATTCAGCTGGATCTAACTATGCATTGCTCATCTTTCATGGAAGTATAATAGTTTTCTATCCCATGTTTATATTATTTATGATTAGTTTTTAATTTTAACAAGTGTGCTAAATAGTTAAGTAATTTTGATCACGGATTTTAGTACCAGAATATTTGAGAATTCATCCAGACATTGATAATTCATTGTTTTGTTGTATTGTAGAACTGATTGAAAAAATACCAGAATTGATTAAGGCATTTTTTGGTTATATGAATTGAAAGTGAAACCTGAGAAAAGATGATTTATTTGATAGATAACTTGTGAGGAAGCACTAACGTCAACAAATGTTCAACTCTCTTGTGTAATTAAGGCACATTTTAAGAGGGCTTAGTGAACTTGAAATGTTTGCTTGAAATGTAGAAACCTTTGCAGTACAATGCTTTCAATTTCTGTAAAGGCTTTTTTGTCAAAACTCATCCACAAACCAAATCAAGATATCCCTAAACTGGTGTAAGTGCCTTTGATTTTACATAGCACTGGATGTGACTGTGGATTGAGGGAGCATTATTCTGAGAGAAAAAATGAGAAAACAAATTAAGATTTTTGGCTTCAATTTGTTTTTCTTCTGTAGATCACATGAAAATGTGATCTATACAAGAAAAACAAATTGAAGCCACAAATACTCCTTAATAATTGCTATTAAAAGACAATATTTTTAAAGTGCTAGGAAGTTTTCCATGGAAAGATAATTGCCTTTGAAAGGATTTAGGAACATTTGCTCAGCTAATGATACTGGATGGAGCAAAGGCCACAAATTTACAATAGAAAAGGTACCTCATTTTGAAGAAAAAGAAAAGCTAAAAATTGAAGATTGGAACTGATACAGAAATAGCCCTTCCTGGACTGCAGGGCACTGTATTGTTTTGCAAATTGATTTTAGTGGGTATAATTATGAGCATTTGGAAAGCATGTTATTAAGGGGGAAAAAAAGCTGCTATTTTGAAAGAAATAGTCTGTGCTTGCATAGTATAAAGCAAGCTCCCTGAACCCAAAACCAATTGCAAACTGGATAGCATTTAATTTTAAAAAAAGCTATTCCAGGGAGTAATGAAAGATGTTATTCACAATTCACTTATATATTACTTTAAAGGCAGCTTTGTTACAGGAGAGTAGAAAGAGTAGAATAAAGTGATAGAATTGGACTAATGTAGAGTCAAACACCAACAACATTTCATGGTGTCTGTGTAATTATTGTCTGAGCAGCAGAGCTTCAAAGCAAAAGGGATTAGGCTTTTGAAAGGTTATCCTCAACAGAAAATCACAAACAAACAATAAATCCAAGGGAAATCAAACACAAAGGCTGACATTAACTGCTAAACACCAGGAAATGCCACAGTTCAGCCTGGCTGTGTCATTGTGCTGCTGCTTTTTCCTGTGCATTATCTCACAGGCTGAAGTGAGATGCCTGAAGTCCCTCAAGTAGAATCTATCAGATGTAATGACCTCACACAGATATAAACCTATGTATGTGTTCACTATTTCTCACGAATATGTCTGTAGCCAGTGACAAATTTGTGGTTATCAGGTGGATATAAGAATGCATTCAAGTGATGACTAAGAGGACTGGTAAAATAAAAGTCATATCTCCATCATCTCAAGAGCTCTGTAAGGGGATCTCAGATCTGGAATAGAGACTGAATGCTCATGTGGAGGAGTATATAAAATATGTCTGGACACAGCAAATTAACACATCTTTTCCTAGAAATATGAAATCCAAGTGGAATGTGATTTGGAACCATGAAGTCGTGTCTCTAATGGAGACCAGTAGTTGAGATTTCAGAGCTGGTCTCCAGCTGGGACCACTTGAGATTTGCAGGTAATGTTCACCCGTGGCACAGTCTCTCAAGTCTTGCAGCCATTGCTAACACCTCCTGCTATGCTGGTCTGTTGCTGTTACATTCATTTTGGCAGGCTGCACAAGGTCCCCATAGGTGAATCTCTTCTCTTTCCTGTTTCTCTGATGAGCCCTGCCATAGCCTGAGCTCCAAGACTCAGGTAACTATAGCAGAAACATGCTGAGTGTATATGTGCCTATGTATGGAAGGGAAAAAAAAGAGAAGAGAAAATTCCAGAAAAGGACAGCCCTCTGGGCAACCAAAGGATCATCTCAGAATTACAAAAGGGGAAGATGAAAATTAAAACAGTTAACTTCCAGAGACAGAAGGGATAACTGTCTTCTTCCTATGGATTTACAGGTGAAGGGACAGGTATGCCTCATTTCTAAAATGAGTTTTGGATCCAGACACAAAGTTCTGCTTTGCTTGCAGCGCTATACTGTCTCCTGACTAAAGAATGAAGCAGAACAGCTGCTTTGTGTTAATCAGCAGTTGTAGTGTCCCAGTATGTGATGTGATTTCTAGCTTTGCTTTCTATCTATGCAATCTAAATTCATTTTTGGAGCCTAGAAACTGTCCATAGCACCATCCCATTGTGCTGTTTCCCTCTCCTCTTGTTCTAGGCAGATCAGAGTGGGTGGGATTTTCCAGGATTTGTGTGAGCTTCATGGTGTGTTGTAAGTCCTGGCCAGGGGCAGGGGCTCTCTAAGGTATAGTGGTGGCAGTCCAAGTTTCTGCTCTCCTTAGCCTTGTTCCTCATAGCTGGGTCTGCATGAAGCATGCTTGAGGAGCAGAGAGGACTCATGTATGCAACAGCACCTGGGAGAGGGTAGGGGCAGGTAGCTGAGCTGTTTTGTAGGGCAGCTGTAGTGAGAAGGCAGGGAGAGAACCCTTACAGACAGACTGGGAACTAAGGGAAACAGGAACTCCTAGCAGCAGTAGCTGTGGTAATCATCCCTGTTCTGAAAAAACTGCCTGCAGGAAAATCTGTTCTTCAGCCATGTACTATTTTCTCTTTTTTTCTGAATTTTCTTATTGTCAGTGTCTTTGATGGAGCAAGGGCTGGGGGGGCATAGGGGCAGGCTTACAGGGCTGAGCAAAGAAAATCTCACTTTTCCTCTGATATGGTAGTTCTGTATAAGCTGCAAAAAACTGAATAGCTTCATCCAGTACCCTATGACTTCTCAACAAACACATGTCAAACTTAATATATTGCATAAATTTCTGCATGTGGTACTGCAGCCAGATTTTACATTTTTGTAACTGGTTTCAGTGTAAACTAACAGGAATAAACAGAATGAAACTTTTTGAAGCAGTGTAGAAGTACCTTACTGAAATTTGGATGAAAACTTTCATTGGCACAGTTCTTTCTGCCTTCCAGCTCCTGACAGTACAAAGGCTTGATTGAAGAGTTTGCCTGTCTGTGAGATATTCTGTGTGCTCAGAATAAAAAAGTGGATGGGGAAAAAAATCAATGTTTCATGTGAAGGCAGATGTTTGGTTCAATGGGGAACTTGTAAAGAATGTTTGGAGTAATTCCAGGAATTTGGAGGTGGGTCAGTGTGATCTACATCCCTTCTTGTCATCCTTTCCCTCTGCCACATAGGACTCTACATTTTCCTAGAAAACCAGTTTTGGTCTCAGTTACTTGGCTTGCCAGCTGTATTTCCATTTTCCTCCTGTCAGAGAGACAGATTTAGAGAGAGTGGGCTGTAGTTACTCTCACTAGAGAGAATTGTGGAGGTCTGGTTGGTGCAAGCAGTGTAAAAATGCAGTCAAGGGCTGGGAGCATTCACAGATGGGAAGGTGCAGATGAGAGATTTGCTTTGTCATGGATGGAGGCAGCATGCAGAGGAATATCAGAGCCAGAAGTACCGTCCTTCATTGCTGCAAATCCTCCCCACACTATTTCGTGGTCAGATGCTCTCCAGCAGCTTTATTCTTGTTCCTGGATAGAATAGGGAGTGCTTTTTCTCAAAAGACATAGGGCATTTACTTCACCAGATACTTTTTCCAGCAAATCAGTGGTAAGGGGGTCTGGGGGCAACTGAGTTGCCTGGAAGGATAGGGGAATTTGGCACACTACTCAGCAGAGGATGTACCAGGCCCAAGGAAACTGTTTATACCTTGGTTTATCTTGGTAAGCCAGGGGGAAATGCTCTTTCAAACATGTTAAAATTCACTAAAGCTTTAGTGAGAAAAACAGAATCTGGATAACCAAATATTTGTACTGGGTAAACAGGGTAAACTCTGGCAGTCAGTAATTAGCTGTTATAGGACAAGAACAGACAGTCTGATCACAATAGAAATAATAATATGCTGATCTTTTCTGTTTTTCTGTGTCCCACCCTTCTGTGACTGCCTGCTTGTTCCCCAGAGATATCAAACCTTGAGCACAGCGGTTAGAAATGTGGTTTAAACAGCTGTCATTTTGCATCCTGCTGGCTGTTTAGCTCCCTTTCATCTTCTGTCCCAGATGCAGGACTCTTTTCATGAATGATGTACTTGCATAGCCCCTCTACTTGAAATACTGACTGTCCTTCCTGAACAAGTGTTATGTAAGACAAGAAACCAACTGCTGACCCAATAGTAGTTAAACATATTGTCAAACACTTTTGTTTGTTGATGTTTGTTTATTGTTAAATACTGGCAGCTGAGCAGCCATTGTCCATGCTGGTGTGGGTGAATCTAAACAGGCACAATGGGCTGCTCTGTGACCATACATTTTTCTCTTGTTTTCTTTTTCACTGGCAAGTTTAAACAATATAGAGCTGTATCAGTCCCAAACACTAAATAAAGGATTAAGAATTTAACAAATAAATACTTCTAACTCTTGTAAGGGAAAGCAGCTGAACGTCATTCCTGTAATTAAGTGAATGACTGGTCATAGAATAATGCTATGGCCTGAATTGGCGGGGACTTTAAAGATCATCTACTCCAATCCCCTGCTATGGGCAGGGACACCTTCCACTAGACCAGGTTGCTCAGGGTCCCATCCAGCCTGGCCTTGAACTCTCCCAGAAATGGGGCATTCACAGCTCCTCTGGACAACCTGTTCCAGTACCTCACCACCCTCACACTAAAGAATTTCTTCTTAGTATCCAATCTAACCCTACTGTCTTTCAGTTTTAAACCATTCCCCCTTGTTCTATAGACTTCTAACTTTCTGAATTTACTGACAGAGGTAGGATAAAATACTGGTCTTCTAGAAGTTTTACTGATGGCTGCCATCAAACAAGTCTGATTGAAAGACCTCCTAAGGCACAGTTCCTATGCCAGCCCTTCCAGACAGGCTTTTCCAACTGAACACCTTCATGGCTGGGGCACTGTCAAAGGCTTGCTGGGATCAGGTGACAGCAGTTGGATTTCTCATGGATTTATAGTCCACATCCATACCGCACCACCTTGATATTGTGATATTGATGGGTATTTTACCCGTGAGTGTGGGTGAGTTTTCTCTCTGCAGTGTGAAAGGGGCATCTTCAGTTTTAACAACTGTTTCAGTAGGTTTTATCATGCCCATGTTCTGCATGGCGTTTGGATGAGCCCTGCTAGCTTGATAGTGCTGCCACTGAGGAGAACATCTCAATTACTTCTCCTTTACCCTTAAGGATGCTTAAATGAATCCATCTCTAATGTCATCCTGGTATTTGATCTCATAGTAGCTTTTTTCAGGCTCTAGAATGAGGCCATTGAGCATTTCTGTGAATGTACACATGGGGTTCTTCAGACTAGGAGAGATTCAAACAAACATGTTTCCTTATTACAAATTTAGGATTCCCAAAATCAACTGAGACCTAAAGAGTGACAGAATGGAAGATGTCCTGGGAAACCAAGTCTGATAATCTCTCTATGACTGTTATCTTTCTTGCTTATATACAAGAGGGGTATCAGACTTAGGTGATCCTAGCCCTTTTTAGATTTAAAAAGGCATATGTCTTGCTTTTTGCTTTTGTAACAAAAGGGGAGGACAAAGAGCAGAGGGGAACAATAAAGAAAGGAAATTAAACAAAATGAAGGAAGGAAAGGCTGGTAACAAATACAGCAGGAGTAAGAGGGGAGCTGCCTTCCAACCTCTCCTTGTCCAGCAGAAAGCTTAACATGTTCCCATGACAGCCTAAAGCACAGATTTTCCTTGTTAGATATAAAAGAAGAAGAAAGAAGTTTCTTATAATGAGCAAAGAGTTAATATGTTAGTGGGAAGTTGTTACAGACCTCAAAATCAAAGTGGTAATTCAGAGTATACATATTTAATTCATATAACTTGATTTAACCTTTTTTTAAAATTGCTGCAGCAGCACTGTGACAAACCCTGCACATAATGCCTTGAGGACAGGCTGCAGTGCCTAAAGTCGGTGGAGCCTTGAGAGAAGCATAGTGCCTCTGTCAAGCACATTAATCTAGCTCATTTTGATCACTTTGGGTAGCAACCATCATAAATGTCTGAAAAGAGTCTTTATCATGCTCAGGGAATGAAGTAACTAGTTCATCCATTTATCATACTCGATGAAGCTCTACAGCTTCCATTCCTTTGTGCTGGGAATAGAGGGACTGCAGACACTGTTAATCCACCACCATTTCATAATGCTCATGTGAACTGTTTGATGGTGATGGAATTAATGGAACCTCTTCTCACCAATCCATATTACCACCCCAGGATAATTTCTAATTTACTAAAGACTGTCTGATGATCACATTATCTATTATATTAAAGAAGTCCTTGGCAATGGCATGGCATGGCAACCTTGAAAATCCTCAAGAAATTTATAACTAACTTGGCACCATACTAAGCAGTTAAGTTGATAGTAACGTTTTACTGATTTCAACTGGTCTGAAGGTAAAAGTATGTGTTGTCCTAAAAGAAATGTTGTGATTTGAGTGGTGCCCAAAGTTTCGAGATCAAGTCCAAGCCTTAAATCAGTGCTTTTCTACCTCCTAAAGTTTATGGACCTTTAAATTTTGGCCCATGGAGAAATAATACCTTTTGAAAACTTTAAATATACAGTTAATTACAAAAGAGGTATGCTTTCTTAAAAATGTGCTCTTTTAAAAAATCTAGTTTTGTGAGCAGCTTGGAAATAGTTCACAGGACTTTGAGAGGTCTGCACACCAGAAGCTGAAAGTTCAAAGCTACAGGTTTAAAACATAAAGAATGTTGATCAGTGAGCCATCACAGAAGGCACACATTATCTAGTAATGAGGAATAGAGAGCAAACTTTTTATAATGATAGCAACTCTAATACATCCTAATTAACTATTTTCTTTTAACATCATTCTGCAAGGTCAAATATTTACTGCAGAAGAGTTTGCCGTCTCTTTTCTTGGCTTGTGTGTGTGCTGCTGTGCAGTGATTTCTTCACAGGGAAAGGTAACGTCTGTGGAGCTAACAGAGGACAGATTTTCTCCAGCACTGATTTTGTACATTGTTCAAGAGCAAGACCAATCCTGACATTGCATATGATTTATTCAGTGGGTAGGAAAGTTGTCTGCAGCAGGTGGATTTATTCAAAACTCTAAGAAGGTAGAGCACTGTAGGAATTTTTTCATTGCTTGGATGTGTGTAAAAGGCATTTGCAATATTTGATTAGTAGCCCAAGAGTAGGATAAGAATCTCTCTGGCTTCTCAAGAAATCCCATTTTTCATGGTGTAACTGTAAAATTTGCTGATAGCTGGTGAGGACAAATTTCAAATAAAATACTGATTTTCTTCTCCTTGTAAACTCTTAAACCATTTGTAAAATATTACATATTTATTCACATATTCACACACATCTTCCTGAAGGTTTTTGTCCTTGCTTATTTTCTGTACTTTTTTTTTTTTTTTTTTTTTTTTTTTTTTTTTTTTGTTGTTGTTTAAATCTGTGAGATATGAGCTATTCATGCTTTTTGTTCAACACAAGGTGGCAGTAAGACATTGTCCGGTGTCATAGATGGCTTGGGTCCTTGTTTTCCCTCCTGTTTACTTAGCCTTCAGATAACAAAAGCCCTCCTGATGAATGACCATTGAAAGCAAAAGAGGGTGTAAGAACAACGATTTAAAAGGTGCACAGATAAAGCGAATGCTCCAGATAAGATCCCAACTGATTTGTTGCATTACAGTAAGCTGTATTTTATTATACTGTGGACAGTTTCACAAAATGCTATACTGCTCTCTTTTTTCCCCTCTGCTGTTATTGTTTTCTTAAAATTTACACATTAAATAAAGGCTGCTACTGCAAAGGTAGAAATTAATGTGTTTTTCAAGTTGTCACTTAAAAGTAACCCAGTATTGGTTGAGATTCTACATGTTGGAAGGGACAAAGCTTTCTACCTCAGTTGTTGGTTGTCTAAAAAACTCCCCAGTGTTGTTGTGTTGAGTTGTAGCTGCAGTGATGGACTCCTTTACAAAATGAAGCAAGAGGGAGAAGAAAAGAGCTCCATGCCAGAGTATTCATTCCACTGGCAATATTAAGAGAGGCTTTTTCCTTGCTTTGGTTGGGTATAGGTCGTATGCTGACAATCCTGAGTGCAGAGCAGCAAGTGGCAAATGTGGCTGCTGTTTCTTTTATTACTGGTACTCGTATTCCAGCAGGCTCAAAGCAGATTCAAAGCATGGCTGGGATACTGGATTTGCTGATATGATTAAAATTCATCTTTGTGGGGTAAGCTCTGGTATTTTAGGTCCATATTACTCCCAGCTTCCCAGAATGCTCTGAAGCATTTGTGCATCATGTTTCTGACTAGATGTTTGCCTGAGATGGAGTTCTGGCAGCATGACCCCAATGTCCCAGGGCCACTGGGTTTGTCTGTGGCCTCTGTACACAGAGCACATTGTTGGGAGCAAAACAAAAATCATAGATCCTCTGCACACAGCAGTGCATTGCTGAGAACAAAACAGAAATCATAGATGTTTCAGACAAGCTGATGGAATGGAAACTCTGCCTCCTTGTTTCACAAGTTATGCACGTGTGGTTTATTTTCCAAGAACTGGCTGGCTGCGATCATATTATTTTGTTTTTCATCAGAATGATTCACTTATAGCTTCTAAAAGCCAGTCCCATGTTGATACTGTGAACTCCTGTGCACGTGAATCACTCACACACAACTTGGAATATGCATCCTTTAGTATCTATCCAAAATCTATTAGCTTTCTGATGTTATGAAATAATAAATATTATTATAAATACTGATATAAATACTGTTAAATAGCAATGTAGGCCTACTTCTCCTGCTTACCCCTTCCAGTTTTACCCTTGAATGCTTGCCATCTGGAGATGAATTATGGACTTTGAGACTACACAAAATAATGTAGTTTTCAGGAAGAAAATTCCCTACTGTATAATCTTGATTTTATGCTAATGGATCTCATAATGAAGAATAACCCCTACAGAGCACCTTTAAAGTGGTGTTTGCAGTATTCTCAATGTCTGATTTATGCATGACCACAGGGTTTGGTGTAATAAAATGATATGCTCTAAAACTTATCATATTCTTTGGCTATGTATGACTACTTGAGATAATAAAAGAGAGGGTCACAGAGACCCTTTTGGGAATCTTCTTATGATTCAGCTATTGTCCAAGGACTTTTAGCTAAATGTTTTGTGTGAGTTTCATGATTCTGCATCAAAGAAGTGTTGAAATATTGTTATTATGTGCTGTGCTGGTAGTTGGGTGTCCTTTTATAGAACTAAAGATAAAATGCTGTAATACTTTGATGCTAAGTTATAATTATTTGCAGAGCATAGAGACTTCTACTTCAGTATATATCTGTGGTTTCCTTGGATGAAAGTCCAACAAATATGATACTGCTCAAGATGTGACTCTTCTAAACATGAAACAGGGACTCCACTGTAAAGGAATCTTCTCTGAAAATCTCTGGCTACTCGTGAGGTCTTTCTAAGACAGTTTTAGTATCTGGTAACATTCTTTTGAAGTTTCTATATTACCTTTATTTTGATCATATGCCACCAACCATGCCATTGATTTGAGTTTGTAAACCTGAAATAACAGTGCATTTTTGACACCCTCGTATTACATTGGAATGGCTGAAGCTCTAGTAAACAGAGCTATTACACTGAATGCCCAAGGGAGAGACATGGAAAAAAAAAATTAGTAGCATGCTCCAAGAAAGAAATCTGAGGTCAAAGAGTTTTCATGGGAGGCAAACTACGTGGCTGGGATTATCCTGGCTAATTGTGGGTTACAAAATACCTCTTGAGAGTTTATTATGGCTAGTTGCTGTATTAGCTTTCCTTTTCTACATCTGTTTGTGGGTGTGGACAGCACTGAGGAGTGACCCTTTCCTTGAAGGCTTTTTGTACAAGAGCAGGGGTGAGAGGCTGGGACAGGCTGTCTGAAAGGACTTGCTGTGCTGTTCGTGCCTTGCTGGCCACGTTCACAGGGACAGCAGCCAGGATCTCTGCCTTTGGCCTTCTCCACACACTGGGCAGTTCTCTGGCATGAAATGAGCCATGCTTTGTATGAACATGACAGACAACATATATTCTCATTCTCTGCTGAGGACCAGTATAAGTTCAGGGTTGAAGACACTTTGACGAATTTGAAAGCAAGTAAGGTTGTCTGATAAACAAGGACATCCTGTCAGTGAAGTGTGTTTTACTTTCTGCTTCTAATTGATGCACACAGTCCCATATTTTTTTGTACAAACAAGTGATTTCCAGCTCTTTTCCCAATCCTATTAAAACTGGTACAACAAGCAGTGGTTTTAGCTGGGTCAGGACTCGAGCATCTGTAGTTAAGACTTGTGCAGTTTTAAGGCAAACCAGTCTGAAAATCTTTATGTCTTAAATACTAGTAATTGGTGGGGACCATATAAAAATTATACCTCTTTCTTTTCTGAGTATCCAATTGAATAGCTTATGTGGTACAAAGTCTGGACTAGAGTATGTCTGTTGTATTTACTGTGACATTCTCTTGTACACAGAGGCAAGACTTCTCTTTCAGAAGGCAGAATTGCGAACAACAAGCAGCTGAGTAGTGGGATGATGGTGCCTTTTGGGAAATAGTTGCTACTCTGACTTATAATTCTGTATTACAAAAACGATCCAGGTTTTGCAGATTCAAACTTTAGTCTGAGGTTATCCAGGCCTTCACACAGAGAAAACAAAATTTTTGAGTGTATCCTAAATGAAAATTGAAGAGATTGTGATGAGTTTTTCTTCTTACAGTAGCTCAAGAAGCCAAATATAGCCTAAGCAAGTGGAGAAAGACAGATTTTGGAGGAGTGCAGATCCTGGTATTTAATCAATCCAGGATTACAAAAGAGACTTTGTAAAGTGAATTGTAAAAATTTAGCATACCATGAGCTGCATGCTCCTCTTATATCATCAGTTCATAAGATCTTTACCCATCCCTGGAGGCTGGACTAATTTTCCCTGTGGTCTTTCTCCTAAGTATTTTGTGAGCAGCAAAGTAAATGATTTCATAGTAGAAAAATCTGAGATCAGCACTGAGTGCCTTTTGTACCTTGGCATTGAGAGCCAGCTTGACTCTGGGCATAAAGTATGAGAATTAGACTCCTGTTTCTTTGATTTAGAAAATCAACAGTTTTAAGGTTAGATTGTGTCTTTTCCTATGAAATCTTTGTTTTTATTCCTAAGTGCAGAATTATTCTTGTACAAGTGTGTTGGTAGTGCTGTCTAGCAAATACCCAGTTCAGAGCCACAGAACAGGCTCTCTGAGAGTCACAAGTGTGGAATGTGAAATGGTGACACTTCCACCTTCTCTATCCCTTGTTTGGCACCAACAGCTCTAGCTTAGAAATCAGTAACTGCTCTACACAAAAGTGGAGATTAAGGTGTGCCCAACTGTTTGAGATGTTGTTTGTTTGAGACAAAGACAGACTTTGCATTTGATTTCATGTAACAATCAAGAGTTGCATGAAAAGTTGGCATGTCACAGAAGGCAGAAGAAATTTGGTTTGGGGCTGGGCTAAAGAGATTTCCTCAGCTTTTCTGCCCTTGATTCTTTGGTAGTAAATCAGGTATATGAGGAGAAGAGTTTGTTTGTGGCAGGGAGAATATTTAATGGTAGGCTGGACTGTGATCACAACTGATATTTTATATGGGGACCAATATTTTATATGAGATGCCCAAATCTGGGGCTAGAATTTCTGTTCTACCAAACAAATCAGTCTATGATCTACTTCCTTAAGCAGCTCATTTCTTGCTCAGGAAAGCATTTCTCCATATTTGGACCCTTCACCAGAAATTATGGACTGCTATAGATTTATTTTCTGTCCATGTGCTAGCGGCCCCATGCAATTTTTGGTTCTCTTTTTTTTACTAGGCAGAAGTCATGAAGTTTGCTCTTTTGTAACGCAGTGTTGTTAAAGAGTTTTAGTTGGCTTTGCATAAAGGTCATACCCATAAGTTGAAAGTTGTGGTTTTAAATAAACCAAGAAAACAGAGGGAAAGGACTAAGGCATCCTCAAAAACCACACCCACTCAAGCTGGTAATTTTCCAGGTACACGTGGATTGTACGTCCATACTAGAGAACAAAGTCCTTGTCTACCCTGCTACTGCTGTTCCAAAACTCTGCCTTTAATTCTGGCTCTTTTACAGTGATTAAAACGGACATTAAAAAGCTGGCCAAAGCAGAAATTTTAAGTTTTCTAAAGCTTCAAAGATCTTTTTATATTATTGAGGCTTCAGTAGTGGTAGCACACAGAATTTTGCAGTTATTACTGGTGCTAGAGAGACCACAGAAACACCCTATGAGTCCTTGGGATTACTCATAATGGGTCACTGCAACAAAACTTGCCTGTAGTAGGCTTCATCAGGCAACATGAATGAGAAGTTTTGTTGACAATCCTCTGAATAATTTGACATCTTGGTTCAAAAGTTCACCACTTTCTTGGCTGGAAGGAATGTCAAAAGCCTTCCCTAGGGAAGTGATGATACTCAGTTAAAATACTTATTTATCTTATTTGATACATTAAAAACAAACAGAAAGTGTATTTATGCCAGATTTAAAGTGCAAGTTTCAGAGTAGTAAGGAATGTGATTTCAGGGTTATATGATTCCCAGTTGCCTACATCTGCCACCATGCAGAAGTGGAGTCTTCTGGACCTGTAGCCAGCAAATCTCCCCTTACCTTACACTGGTAGTAAACTGTGGGTTCCAGATCTGCAGAGGAGACCCACCAGGTTTTAGATAATGTAGCTGTTGTAGTCTCTAGCTTGTCCATCTGGGTTGACAGAATAGGAAAAGGGGTTTCTGCTCCTGAGCTTCCCTGTGTTTCCCCACCCTTTGGTGCTCTGGGCATGGCACATGGGGACTCCTGCAAACACAGTCCTCGTGGGGTGCTGTGGCAGGGAAGGGAGTGACAGCCATTCTCTGGCTTCAGCTTACAGGCTAAAGATTCAAACATTCAGGCACTAAATCTTGCTCTGCAGCTGCAGGCACAAAGGACTGACTATTGGGAATCTCTTCTCCATATGGTTACATGTGCATTATGGTAAAATCACCTATAATTTCTCCTTTGAAGAATTTCAATGTGATTTGCCTACCAGTCTCTCTGCAAGAAGATTTTTTCTTAGGACCAGGCTCTTTTTGTAACCCTCTTTTGGATTCAACATCTTAAAAATATCTAAAGGACAAAGCAGATAAGAACACATTTAATTCTGATTTTGTGGTTTTGATTTGGATGTGTGAATCCTCACAACACCAGAACTTGTTGTAATCTAATAGCAGCTGGAAGATACTTGTAGGTGTCAACTCTGCCACAGATCTGTAGTTGCAAAAGCTGGTTAATGTTTGGAGGATGAGTTTAAACTGCTTGTGAGGTCAGACAACCTTGTACTAACAGCTCTGAGGAATGTATCCACATATAATTTAACAATAGCACTTTCTACTGAACAGCTTTCTTCTGTTAAATAACATGATGCTCTCCAGCATGATCTGATTGAAAGGAATAAGTATAATCTCAGAGTCTGTGACTGAATTTTCTTTAGGCATCTCTAAGTTGCAGCAATGGCAGCATCAAACAGACTGCTTCAGACTCTTGGAATAGTGAGATTAATCAAGTAATATCTATTAAACGCAATACTGCCTTCCTAAGAGTTTCCTGGAGACTTCAGGTCAGGAAGCATCTACCTTTCTTCCTTCAGTTTGGAGGGGAATTCAATTCAGATTCAAGGTGCAGGCAAACCCATCTGCAGCTGAAGGTGGGATTGCTGTGCTCCATGTGAAGCTTCAGGAGGGGACTGAATGCATCCATGTGCTCAAGGAAGACAACAGCTCTGCATCCACTACTCTGTCTCCTGGTGGTACAGCTGAGAACTTCTCTGGGGGAGGAAGGGCGATAAGGGAAACAACTGTGAAAGAAGAAAGGCTGGTTGTATCGTGGTTTAGTGAGCTGAACTGCCTTGCTGGGACAGTGCTGAGCACCAGAGCACGCTGGAAAGAAGAAGTGCCACTCAAAGTGGAGATCTGGGAGGCAGAGCCACACCTTTGACAGCAGCAGGCTGTTACTCTGGCAGCTATCTTTCATTTTTGACTCTCTGCTTTGTCACCTACCAGGTCGTTTCCTTCCCTGTTGTAGCACACTCTGTCTCATCTCAATTTGCCTTTTGCCTCCTCATCTGTCTCCAGTCATGTTTCCTTACCATCTCCTCCTCTCTGCCAGTTCCTGTGGCCCATACATGCCAACCCAAAAACATGGTACCTTCACCTGAGGATAGTCTAGCTTCAGCTTCAGGAGAAATAATGAAAAATAGCAGGTGGATTTGGCAAGAACATTCCTGTTCTTTCAGTAACTCAAAGATATTTCTCTGCTGTGATCTACAGTGGCCTGAATAACCTTTCCTGACCATTGCTGTGCTGCATCACTTTAGATCTCCTGATTGCCAAAGACCTCTTGCTCCTGAGAGATGTGGGTTTCAGTAGTTGTGGTTATGTGCAACTCAGCATTCAAATTCCTTGTGCTGGTGCAGTGTCCTGTGTCATGGCCACAGGATAATTGCAGGTGTGCCCTGTTCCTCCTCAGGGGAATGCTTTGCTATTAAAAGTGTCACCACTTTGACTTCCTCTGGGTCAGCTGTTTTGACACAAGGGCTGCAGTGATTTGGCAATCAGCTCACTGGGACTGAAGCTTCAGGGCCAAAGTTCTCTATTCTAGGCTATTTGTAAGAATTCAAAATAAATAAGAAGTAAGTAATGATTTCAACTCTGGCACTTTACATCGATTTCACAAAAGAGGATGAGCCAACAGAACTAAATTTGCAATTACCCTTTTAAATTTAGTGTATGTATTGGCATATCTCTTCCTGTTCATATCACACACACATGTTTTTATTCATCCTGCCCAGAAAAGTGAGCAGTGTTTCAAGCTGCCATATCATCTTCTGTATAGGATGCCTCCTCAAATGCAGAATCTCTGGTGAAGACCAAAAGCTGGTCAGTGGCAGCAATCATGTGCCACAGGAGGTACAGCACAAGTACCCAGTGCTCAGTAGCCGTGGCTTTCCCATGCTCTGTGCCCTTCAGTGAGGCGCCCAGCCTTTCATCTGACCTCATCACATCATAAACAGAGACAATAACCCTTAGACCCAGTGAAAATAGGCTGATGATTAATAGATGAAAAGTATATGAAATGACATTAGATTGCTTTTCCTCTCAAGGATTACAAAGCATTCTTCACATTACAGCGCAGTCATCACTAAAAGCTGCAATTTCCAATGGGTCAATTTAAAACCTTAAGGTACAACACTTGTACGTGTGACCTATTACTGCAGTCACTGACTTTTGGGGAAGTTCTCTCTTCTTTTATATGTAGTTTTGGAAATTTGCTTTCTCCAGATGTAAAACTTCCTAGAGAGTTAATTTTTCCTGTAACAGTCCTCCCAGCATTAAAAAGAGCAACAATAACCAAAACAAAAACATGGATTCAGCAACCAGATACTCTGACTAGTTTCACAATTCAAGAACATGTCAGAAGCAGAAGTGATGTCACAGCACCACTGCAAGAGAAAAGTACTTCAGTTGCAAAGCAGAGGAAATGAGCAGAAAAGATGCCAATTTAAGAGTATCTTTACTATGCCTAAAGTTTCAGCTCCATATATTAGAAAGTGTCTTGGCAAATATGCTCAAACTTCAGGTATGTCTCTTCAAAGATACTCTGAAATTTCTCTCTTAACTACTAACTCAGAATACATATTTTTCATGGTAAAGAGATGACGTGTGTAATAAGCACTCCCTCCCTTCCTCCCTACCTGCTGAATGGAAAAAGCCCTGCGTCTGTTGGATTAGAGCCCTTGGTCCAACACTAGGAAAATGTTGCACCATTTCTTTCAGTTTATGAAACACATCTGTTCAAAGGCCTGGTTCGAGTTGTCTGAGACTGCCCCTTCCTTCTTTTTCTCCTGTGAAAATGTGTGAGTAGGAAAAACATTGGGCACAAGAGTAACTTTTCCTTAGCTTATACATTTTTCTGTGCTTCCATATGCTTGCTTTCATATGATAAAGATTGTCAAGTTTTAGTAGCTGCCTCCTAACAAAAGAACTCTTTACATGGGAGTGTACCAAAGCAGTCATTGTTTTATTTGCCTTTGAGCCCATGCTGTTCTCTATAAAACTCCAAACCAGGGTCAGAAACACAGCCATATAATGAGGTGAAAAGGCACTCAGTGCAAACAGAAAACCTCAAATAAATAGCTTGTTTTCAACTCATAGACTGATCCGTTTAATAGGTCTTGTGAAAACTGCCTGGCAATAATATGTTATTACGACCTTGTAGAAGCTTTACCACATGAGAAAGGCAATATATGTTTAATATTTTATTTTAGTTATTGGTAAGGAGATCCCATGGTAAGTACTGTCTCAGAGGCAGAAGACCAAAGAATGAAAGAGAATAAGGTTGATGAGTAAGATGTCCAGTTTTCCAGTGTACTGAGGAGTGGTTTTAACACATTTTCCCAGGTGTTAGTCTCTTGAAAAATCTGATCTTTTTATAAACTTGCTCTAGACCTCCTGATTGCTAGGCCTTTCTCTGAAGCACAGCCTTTCTGTGAAATCAGTCACTATTTCCTGTAGTCCTGAGCACAGGCTGTGGCAGTGCCTGGCGGTGCCGCGTGTGCCCGGATCTCCTCGTGGGGAGCTGCTGGCACCTGAGAACGCTGTCACTCGTGCTGCCACCTGTGCCCTGGCACTTGGTCCCTTCTGCCAAGGCACAAGCATCCTTCTGCATTGTATCTGTGCACCTTTCTTCTCACACTCCCCTCACAGCCACTTTTCCCAACTCTGGTTACCATGGGTAAGGAGTCTTGAAAAGGTTTGGAGGTTTCCTCCTGAAAGATTGAGAGGACATCACAAAATACTGGAAGGCACAGAGGTAGTTGGCAGCAGTGTGGTGCTTTGCTGGGTGAGGAAATGAATGCTTATGCTCACATCCAGTAATGACAGACTGTTCTTCCTCTCCTGACCTGAGGGAACTGAGCTCCTGCCAGCTCAGGGGGAGCACAGGGACAAAAGGAGGTTCACAGGAAGGAATTTGAGTCAGAAAAAGAAGAACCAAAAATCTGGGAGAGCATGGGCACTGTTTCTTTCAGAAATTTTGGGAAAGGTGGCATGAAGTTTATAATGCTTTTATGTATCCCAGACTACTGAAAATTCCCTCACTGCTTATCTATTTTTCCATACTAGGAAAACTCTCACAAATGAGAAACAACAGTGTTAATCAGAAATAATTTTCTATCTATCCTCTCATTTCCTTAATGCACCTGATTTTTCTTCTACTTGATAAAATCAGGCTCAGCATGGCAGGGTCCAGAGGCTGTAATCAAATAGTCCTCATAAATCTAACAATTAGCCCTATGAAGCAAATCCAAAAAATGGATTAACAAAGTAAAAGTCATGGCTGTGATCCTGAACCATATGTATATGACCTCATGATTTGACTTGCTGTGTTCACCTGAAGTCACTCACAAATCCTGGACTATTTGGGGAGGTTTATAAATATGGTGATGGGGCGATGATTGTCTCCCACTTCTTGCATGAATCCATACAATACTCTCACAGGAGGAAATGTAGAACACTATTCAGTCCTCTGCTCCTGTTACTGCCTACAGCAGGATTTCCAGAGCTTTATGCAGCATTTTTAAGCATCAGATTTCAAGATAAGTCCTGAAATACTTTTCATCTTCCCCTTAACTGTACTATTTCATTGTTTTACCTTGAAATTCTGTTCATTCACTTGAACCTATTAATTCCATTTTAAACAATAATGGAGGTAAATATTGGCACAGACAACTGCATCTACAGGTGAAGCTCACATCATCTTTTTTGATCTTGATGGCACTCTTTCCTCCTTTTCCCTTTCTGGTAGTGCATCTGGATAACCTATATTTATTCTTTGAGCTGTGACAAATACCAGCCAGCCAACACTGGTATTAATAAATAATTACTATTAATCATGTAGTTTGAACATGTGTTCATTATAAATTAACAGTTATTTTACTGGTAGAATGAGAAAATGAAAATAGGGCAAAACCAGCAGCGCATTCTAGTCATAGAGGGATGTATTGAAACAGGAGTTTGAAACCCACCACATTCATGGGAAAAGAGGACTTAAAACTGGATTACAGGTTGTGCAGCACAGTAGCAAGAAACATTGAAAAAAGAGAAAAATTTTATGGACTGTGAATTGAAATTGGGTTATATTCAAGGAATAAATTATTACTCTGAACCTAGAGCCCTGATTTCAGAAGTCGGGAGGAAATGTTGATCTCCTTTCAACTACTGGAAGCTCATACCTCCTAAGATCTTCAGTTCAGCAGTGAAATAAATTCTTATTGTCCAAATTAAGGACCAAATGAAATAAAGTAAACTTGTCAAAAAAATCAAGGAAATTTTATAATATTAGCTCAATATGCATAGTAAATCTAATGTATCTAAGTGAAATTATTGAATTTATGTTTTAACTGTGCATAGACCCCTGTCTATGATAAACATAGGAAAATCTGAAGATCACATTTTCCAGAAGTAAGATGTCAGAAAAGAGCAGAAAAGATTACTTTGTTCCTTCCTTGTGTACTTTTCAGTAGTCCAGACTGCTCTGGCATCATTTGAGTTTGGGCTGATTGAGTTTATACTGTCAGTATCCAACTTACCAATAGCCAAAATAATAGAGTTCATTACAAATGCTTGTGCAGACATTCCTGGGTTCCTGCAGGCTTAGTAAGGAAATTTTTCTTTTTCACTAAAGAGAGTGCTTGGAGTTGGAATGAAGATAAACAGAAAAGGCACTCCTTTGTTGGAAATTAAAAGGAGGAGAGCTACCTCAGAAAGATAAACTCTCATTGTTATTATATTGCCTTCAAAAACTTATTAACTTAATAAATACTTAAGTGATGGGAGTAAATCTGTATTTCCACATTATCTGCAGCTTATGATTCAGTGAGAGTATTGCTTCCCCAGCTGTGATTTCATCAGAGGCAAAGCAGAGGTAAAAACACCTCGCTGCAGATCCCCTGCTGATCCATTAGCAGCAAAAGTGCATTTACCTCACTCACTTCCAGCTTTCACCTCTTTCCACTGCCAAGCCTTTGTAGTGTTTTTCCACTGCCTGGTGAAAAGAACTCAGATATTGACTGTGGCCCTGCACAGTGGTGTCTGTCTCTCTGCCCATGGGACTCTTTGCTGGTGCAGTGTTCTTGGCTCATGCCTCGTGGGTGAGGCAAGATCATTCTTGCTGCTCTGCCTGGCTGGCTGAAGGAATAATGTCTGGAGCACCTTCCTTCTCTGGGAAGTCTGCTTCCAGCACTCTCCCAGGAACTCAGCTCCACCCTGGAGACAGATTCCTCCTTTCTGGGTTGTGGCCAGGGAAAGGAGGCAGGATGCACTCCCAGCTCTGTGCATGCCTAGAGATGCCACGTGTGCACCTGGACCCTCTTGGACAGGTGCTGCAGGGATGGAGGCTGATGTGTACATTGCAGGTCAGAGTTTGAGGCAGCTGTAAATCACCAGCTGTAAATCAGCACTCCATAGTGGCTAGGAGCAGCTCTAGCAGGAGCAGGCTCAGCCCTTGCAGGATCTCCGGCTGGCAGAGGGCTGCAGGAGCTGCATTTCCTCCCGGCTCATGTGATGGGGGCTGGATTTGTGTCTGTGCACTGCACATCGTGGCTTCTGTCCATTTGAAGCTGATGGCAGTGAAAGCATGCATGTCAAGGTGAAGGTGACAGAAGTAGGCTTAATAAAGCTGAAAGCAGAAATGGATGAAGTTTTAGAAACAAAACCAAAAAATAAAGTAACATAAAATGACCCAACTGCTGTTTTATGGACTGACAGGCAGTAACAGGGAAGGATGTTGTTCATAACAAAATATAAGCTGGCTTTCTCTTAGGCAGCTGTTTACAGACATGCTCCCAAAGTTGTGAAACGTTGCACATGAGTATCCAAGCCCACTGCTTTGAGGTTTTTACAAGTCTTCCTGCCTTCAAGCTTCAGTTCCTCTGTCCCTCCTTATTGCCACAGCTGCAGGATCCTATTGTGAGGAACATGCTGAATCTTTTTCATTTGCCTTCTCTCATAATTTCCTGCTTACTTCCTATCTTTGTTCATTTTCACAAAGTATCTTTCATCTGAATGGAAAGCTATGGACTAAACTACAAATTGTAGTTTTATTTGTGGCATTAATTCTCTTGTGGTAATGCTTACAGAAATAGTTTTGAGAGGAGTGTGTAAGTTGTACCAAGCCTTGAATGGAACAGGAGAATTAAACCATATTGAATGTATTCAGTAAGTGTATTTAATTAAAATTTTTAAATAAATATAGCTGGTCTTGTAACTAGAAAAATTAGGATGTTTTCTTTCCCTGAAAGAACCTTTCAGTTAGTTTATTTTTCAGAGCTCATGTTTTATATTTCCAGAATGACTTTGGTTAATTCAAAGAGTTTTTGTCTAAGCCTGGAATTGTTTAAGGAATTGAAAATATTTTTTTAAAGGAAGCTCTTGTCCTTACCATGAAGGGAGAGGCTTTTGTTCCTGACTCCATCCATTAAGTTCCAGTGAAACCAATCTGCTCATCATGATCTGTCTGGTGCAGCTAAACTAGAAATTCCCCATGTTGGCATTTATGTAACATTGGTCAAAATATCTTTGTTACATTGGCATCTTGATTCCAGTGTGACATATGGTAGGGAGGGAAAGAAAAGCCATCTTCAGATGTTACAGAGCAGAATGGAAAAACTCCAGATGAGAAAATCTTTGGAGCACTTGAAGAATACAAATGGTGAAGCTCGAGTGCCAGACTGTGTCTTTGTTTGACTGTGGATCTAAGCCAAGAAGTGCCTGAGGCAGGAAGGCAATCCACTTACCAAGCAGTGAGAGGGAAGGCACTTCTAGGACACACAGCTTTTTCCCCTGGGAGCAAGGGAGAAGGTTTAAATTAGAGATGGGCGAATCTGGTGATGTGAGGTTTTGCAAACTTCTCCAGCATATCTGTTTTTTTGATTCACAACCATAGCCTGTGCTTCAGATTCTTCTATTGTGTAATTTAAGCTCAAGGCTAATTCTACCTAGAAAAACAGGCTGCTTTTCTTTCTGTCTTTTGACAAGTGTGGAATCTATGCCATTATATATCCTAACTGAGACCAGCAAAACTGAGTGTCTGGTAGATGTCATAAGTGTATTGAACTTCTATTTCAGTTCCATTTTCCTTTCTTCTCTGTCCTTTTGAGATGAGGTTCCCTATTGCTTCTTTTAGAAATATAGCTTAGAATAAGAGACCCAGGATGAAACTGCATCTGTGTGACAGCAGTATAGAGTCAAACCACTGTGGTGCCAGCCCAGGCAGGCTCCTCTGAGAGTGCGAAGGCAGCTGTGGAAGTGTCTGTAGGTACAGCAGCTCTTTGCAGGGGCTAGCTCAGGGCTGGGAGCATTCCATGCCCTCCTGCTCTAGGGCTCAGCCTTCACTCACTGACAAGAGGCCGTAGCAGCCTAGCAAAGTGCCTTTACTACCAAGTCCTTTTACAGCCTCAGCTGTAAAAAAGACAGCTCAGCTGTGAAAAAGACAGACCTAAGACTGTCTTTTTTACTCTGTCCCCCATGCTTACCTGTGCTGAAGAAACCAGCTTGAGGGGAGGAAGGAGAGTGGAAGAAAGAGGACTTCAATTTTACTTGCTTCTTTCTTTACCTTCCCAGTGTGTGTGGCAGGAAGTGAGCCCACCCACCCACTGCTACCTTGAGCTTCACTCACAGTGAAAGCAAATGGGAAGTGACTTTGTTTTATTACTTGTATTAGAAAACTGTTAACTGAGATTTACTGGGCTCTGTGGAAGGGCTTCTTGAGTCAGGAAACACCCACATTCTCAACAGTAGTTTCTTCAACATTAATCATTGGATTCAGTATTATTTTATAATATCATTGCCCAATGCTTAGAAAAAATTGCCACAAATGTGGAACAGCTGGATTAGAAATAATTTCAATGTTTACTGGGTGTATTTTATAAACTAACTTGGAAAATCCTATTCATTGATTTGGGAGCACATGGAGAGAATAGGAAGGACAAAGTTAAGAAATGAGCTGATTTCTGTATTAGGTGTTGTAGTTCCAGCTGCCAAAGCTGTGAATTATATACTTGTAAAGCAGTAATCAGCTGTATTAATGTAAAATTCATTTCAAGTAGGGATGTATGGTAAAAGAATCTAGAAAGGATTAGAGTCCTAAATTTCTCTGTAGTTTCTTGTTGTCATGAGATAATTCAAAACTCATTTAGAATTGCTTTCCCAAGGGAAATATTATGTTTTTCTGACTAAAGTACTTGACATTTTGGTTGATGATGAAGCATATGATCCCCAGGGCTGAACGGTCTTCTGTCTCAAACTTAGATTCCTGGATATTGGTGTTCCTCTCTGCTTTTCACTTTGTTCCCTTCACCTTTGTTATTATTTATGAATATTATAAGTATTTATTTCATTTATGCCCTCACAGTAACTTAAGACTCTGAAGTGACCAAAAGCCCCAGCTGGTCTGTGACATTGTCACTGTTCTCAGCAGTGAGCAGGCTGTGGATTTTGCCCCAGCTCAGCCCTGGCTCCCAGTGACACAGCAACCTGCCCTTCAGGGCTTGGCTCCAGGGGTCATCGCCTCTTCATTGTGCCCAGAACAATGGAAGCTCCTGAAGAACCCCTTTTCACCCTAATCCTTCGTTTTAGATGGTCAGGATTTTCAAGCAGAATTAATGGTCTGGAATTCATCTTGTGGTGGGTTTCAGACTGCTGTGTCTGGCAAGTTTGATCTACTTTGGATCATTTCCTATAGCAAGGGGATGAGCACTTCACTGTTAGCCCTGAGGACTCAAAAGGCTCTCTGTGTTTGCAGTGTGGCTGCATTTTGATTCAGAACATCTCAGTCCACACCATTTCTTCCGATCATACCAATTACTACTCCTTGCTGTTTGTGGCACCTGTGTTCCATAATCTCTACTTTCAGAAGAAAGTTAGGAAAGCTACACCATGAAGCTAACCCACCATGACATGGAAGTTTCCCCACACTAACAGGGCAGTGCTTTAGGATGCTGCCATTCCTTTTCCAGCCTTGGTTCCCTCTTTTTCATGAGCTGGTGTCTTCATAATTGCCACAAAGTCACTGTTCTGAGAACTGGTACAAACCAGGCCTTGCTTTTGCCTTACCTGCTGTGCATTTATCTCAGATGGAGAGACAGAGCAGAGAGCTGGAGACTGCTGATGTGGTAATCCTCTGCACTTAGAACAAGAGCACTTTCTGTTCTTCAGGGCAGTTTATATTAGTTTGAAAGGCATTAATAACCAAAGAAGGCACTGTAATACCAGGAAGGGAATGTCCAGATTCTTATTTGTTTCAGGAAAAGAAATTTACATTTTGTGTACATATACATCTTTCTGGTGTGTACCTTGCTTGCTTTAGATTTTAAGGGAAAGTGCCAGGGTCCTTTTCATTAAAGGGAATGTTAGCAAGTGGAACAGAAAGTCGTTTTTGGCAGTCATATTAGCTAAAAGAACCTTTTCCCTTTTTCCCAAAGTTATTTCTGCCTCTTATCTCCCTTCCATCCTCACTTGCAAATCTAATTTTTAGAGCTTCTTTACATCTGAGGGCACTTTACCAAGCTCTGAACTCCTTGTAGTGAAATCCTCTAGTTCAAGGCTTCTTAGAAACATCCCTTGTTGCAGCTAAGGAAAGCTCCACTAATGAGGCATACATACTGATAAAGAACCTAAGACAAGAGCTGATCTTCTGGCTCCTTTCACTCTCCTTTCACTCTCAAATGCTCACAGGACATTCTTATGTAGAAGGTATTTTTTACATTAATATCTCCAGCATGTGGAAAATTATTGCCTCTTAAGGGAATACTGAACTGACAGCCTTATACATTGGTAGTGACAGTCTCCTGTGATGAATTTTGAAATTGAGGAGATTCAGTAAAGCTGTAACACCATCCTGAAGGACTTGGGACTGTTTCAGTTTTTGTTACAAATTGTATATGATTGTATATGCCGTCTGACTCTTCTCTCTCTAGACTACCTCAGGTTTTGAAAAATGGTTTTATCAGAATCACTCCACAGTGTCATGCTGCTGGATGGGGTTTTATTTGGAGTATTTCTTATTTCTCCGTTTTGCTTATGAAAGGAGTCAAATATGATACATATAGATTTAGATGTCTAAATCTAAGTAAATTGTTTTTATTCTGTACATATGGCCTGTCAAAAATATGCATTGTATGTTTATTTACAAATCTGTCTGTGAATGGACAGATATTTTTATGCACAGTTATGCAAGCTTCATGAGCACGTGTGTCCTTGTGTAGAGGGTGACTCTGTAACTTACACAGCCTTATGGCTTTAATCCTGAGACCTTCTGATTGAAACCAAAGCCCCCATTATAGTTTTGCTAAGAGAAATTCCTTTCTCAGAGCAGTTTACAATCTAAAGGAGCAGAGAATACATGATTATGCAGAAGCTGTAACAGTTAAAATGAGACCTGGTCAATTTGTAAGTCTTGGACACTTGGACAGAGAGTTGGTGGTTAATTTTTGGCTGATAAAGCTTTTTCTTCAAATTCTCAGCATACTCATAAAACTCCCAGAAGAAACAACTGAGCTTGTGGGAGAAAATGTGACTTATAATGCAGAGAGAGGTGGGCAGTGGCCAAGGACAGTGCCCCCTTTACAAGGAAGATCTCTCAATGAAATTTGTATCTGTTAGTTATTCAGTGTACTCTTGAGTCCTATTTATGTGTTCATGCAATACTGTTGAAGAAGTTTGCAAGGAAGTCAACACTGTGAAAATATGGGGATATTGGTAACTGGAGAAAAGAGAAATTGATTAGGGGAAGCTTAAATAAGGTAGTGAACAGTCGGATGTTCAGAAATCGAAATCTAATATACAATTCTATTTACAAAATTATTACATCTTCTCACCCTAGTTTCTGTTTGGGCTTTTTTACATATACCCCAATACAAATATCAGTTTTTAGGTTTTAAGGCACACATAATCTCAAAAAGAGTTATAAATTATTTTCAAATATCCCACGAATTTGCATACGTAATTATTTATTTGTAATAAATTTCAGTCATCACCTTTCAAGTGCCTGTTAGAGCAACTATTAAAATTGACAACCAGGAACTTATTTATTTCATTGCAATACATTGCAGTATACATTCTCCCTTAGCAGACAGTAACATTCCAGAGTGACAGTGTTTCTCAAACTTCATCAGAATTCAAGTAAAATTAGGTGGTGCTACTAACGTGACTGAAAACTCTTATGGCTTTGCAGATCGTTTATATGTCAGTCAATGTTTGGACATTAACTGCAACACCATGTTGTGTGTGGTATCTCAACAGAGACCTTTATAATATTAGCATTGAAGTGCTGGTGACCTGAGAGAGGTTGTCCCTGGTAAATCCTTCAGGCCAGGAATTACCTTGGTGGTCTCAGAAGTGAAGCTCTTCTTCTCACAAAGACTTGTAATTATCCTTAAAGAAAACTCAAAATAAAAAGAAAAAAAAAGGAAAGGAAAAAAGAAAAGCTCAGCCTGTGTATTGGGGTAACTGTTAAACCCTAGTGTGGAATCTGTTGAGCTGCACGGCACCCATAGCCTTGGCTGTGTCCTAGAACTTCCTTCCTTTTTCTGCCCTAATGAAGAAAGAACCAAACAGAGCATCTAAAACCAGCCGTGGCTGGACACTCAGCTGCTCATGAGCAGCTGTTTTGCAGCTGGCATTCTCATAAGTCTTGGAAGATTTACTGGGAGAGGAATTCAATAAGCAGAGCATGGCAAATTCTGAAGTTGCTTTTCAGATATACAGGAACCCATTCTTCCTGAATTTTGTGATTCTTAGATTTAAAGGAATTAATAGCTATTTTTAGACACTTTCTTTGCTAGAAAAAAAAAAGTTTTTCTTATTTTTCTCTTCTTTTCTAAGTTTCTAGTTTTTATACTGGTTATTGTGCAGTAATAGAATTTTTTTTCCAATATTTATCATGAATGATAAACATGGGAGCTTGAGCGATTTCAGATGATCATATTTATTTTTTCCACTCTGGTTACTTCTGATAAGTGGAACATTTTTTTTTCCTGAACAATATGAATTACACCTCTCTGTTGCTTCTTTGTAACTCCCTTGTGCCATCACTCCATTTTCAACAAAGCTTGAATTGTGAGTTGAGATTGAAAAGGTTTAGATCAAAACAAATATATTTGTTATGTGAATTCAAGAGGATTTTATTTTCTACTTTGTTCAACACGTTTCAAAATTGAATATCCTTTGCTTTGTAATTTTTTTCTGGAGCTATGCCAGCCTTCAAAGACCATTGTTTTGACTATTTGTTTGGTGTTTGACTCGATTGTGCTCCCAGATAGGAATAAGCTTTATTTATTTTTGGTTTAATTGTTCACACAGAGCAGCTCCCTATTGATGGAAAAGTGTGCAGAACACCTACCTTTCCTCTCCATGGAAAAAAAATAGCCTTTTTCATGTTCAAAAGGCAAATGTGAAGGCAAACCTACAAAAGAAAGCAGGTCTGCATCTGATTGCAGTGCCATGACCTCTATAACTTCTCAAATAAAAAAAGAATCCTGCTGGACTAGCCATACTTTCACACTGATTGCTCATGTGTAATAATCTACATTCCTTTGCTGTAGGTAATTACATCTTATGTAGAATTGCATTCCTGCCTTAAGAAATGGAAAAAACAACCCTCATATTTGCCTCTGAAATGCCAGGCCAATATCAAGAGTAATACAAATGATATTAAAATGTTCAATTGCAAGCTATAAAAATATACATTTTTGTTTTATTTACTTAAAATATTTTTTTTTCCTGTTGATCTCAGTATTGGGGTAAATGCTGTAACAATTACAGAAGTCAATGACTTACATTTTACCTTCACCAAACCAGGCAATTTTATTCATTTTAAATGGTCATGCCAAGTAATAAATAATGAAATATATGATTTGTCAGGAAGTAACTTAATGCATCACTCTAAGTAGTCCCACAAATTTCTGAAGAGTCTAATTTTTACTGCATGTTCAACATTGAATTTGATGGCATATTGAGATTACATTGATTTGTTTATAGTTTTATGGTTTCTTAGGTCTGTCATTCTGTGTCCATCAGGCCCTAAAAGCATTGCCAAGCCTGTCTGCCATCTCTAATACTTAAGGATGAAAAGCCAAAGAGAAAGAATTCAGTCTCTTTTTTGTTTTCCTGAGAGAGGTGTTTCAGAAGCTTGATGCAGTCCTTGGTAGCAAGAATAAGGGAGAATTCAGCACTAACCCTGATGCTTCCAAGACTTCTGTACATCCATCCTTCCCTCAAGGAGAAGCAGTTGTGCGTTTCCAAGTTATTTGGGTGATGCATATTGATGGAGGGCAGTCTCCTTCTGGTCAAGGTTCCTCTTTAATAGGAGTTTTCAGGACTCTCTTGATGAGCAAGTAGAGGAGCTCATCAGGAAGGCCAGTTTAGTTTGGAAATGAAGGCACTGGCCTTTCCTGAAACCTGGCTCTTAGGTGTTTGAAGTGCATGGAGATCAGCTTCCGTCTCCCTTTATGTGCTGTCAAACATTGGCACAAGTGAAATCACAATTTTTCTTGAGTCATTGCCAGGCATTTAAATCTCCATTCATTCCATTACACCTTAAAATTACTGAGTTTCTCTTTTATTTTGTAAGAGGGAGGAAAGTAAGTGATTTCCCCTCTGTCACTCAGACCATATTTCTGTTGACCTAGATGTGTACTCTGGGCTTTGGTAGAGGCAAGCTGTACCTAGGACCATATTTCATGATGACTTCTGATGTTGAGTTCATTATGGGTACATTTAGAATTCCAGTCCCTATATTCTTAAGTCAGTAAAATCCAGTGAACAGGAACATTTTGGGGACTTTGCCTAGATAATCCAGCTTTGTCACCCTCGTAGAGTTTTATGTGCCTTCAAATCTCTGTCCTTTCTGTTGATCTACAAGGATACACTTTTTTAATGAAAAATATTTTATTCCTGCCCATTTCTCCAGCACCTCATGAGTCCCATGGGAGATGCCTCATGAGGGAGAAAGTCTGTCCTGCCACCTGTCAGCCAGCAACACACTGTCAAAATAAGGTTATGTCCATTGGTCTGTCTGAAATGTAAAGCTATATCCTATATGCACTGTGAGGAGAAATCCCTACAGATGGACTACAGGAGGCCTCTACCCCCTACTAGAATTACTGAATTCCAGTGAATATAAATATCTACTGATAGGAAGGGGAGGGAGAAGGAAATTTTTTCTCTAAACCTGCAGACAGTCTTGCAATATTTAAGTTAATACTATGAAAAGATATCACAGCATACATAAAACATAAAATGCCAAACAGGAAGACTTCTGATATTGCAGTAGCTTTGCAAAGACAGATGGTGTAGCACAGACAAGACACAATATTTCTTAGGCATTTGGTAGCTTACAGTCCTTCCCTAAACAATAGAGTTAGTTTAAAATCTACTAAAAACAAAGGAAATTCTGACTGTCTCCTGCCCAGGTTGGAAGGAACCAGCTGTTTCTTTTAGAAATGCCTTGCAGCTTATCCTGTGCAAGATATCTTAATGCCCTCATTTCACAAGAGTCAGACATCAGATTTGCCTCCAAACAAGTGCCTTGTCTCAAGCAGTCAAGCAATCCTCATGATCAGTATTTCAGATGCCTGGAAGAATTTGGTATCTGGATGGATCTTTTAAAAGAAAATTCTTTTAAATAAAGCATATCAAATCACATGTTCATGGATACTTTAAAAAAACCCTCAAAAAACTAAGTCTAATGCTAACATATGAAACTTTTCTACACAGGAGCTTAACATATTTGTGGCATTTAAAAAAAATTGTTTTCCTTGTGGGATGGGACAGTCAGTTCAATCCTTAGCCTTTTCCTTTGTCTTGCAAATAAAATGACTGTTCCTGAAATTTGGAAATGTCTAAACATCTTCCAGATGGATATTATAGCCTATATAAAACCTGTCAGCATTTATCCTGATGACTGTAAACAGCCAAGTGATAACTTTTTCCATTAGCTCAATCTGAAAAAACGTAAACCAGTTTTATATATTTTTGTATTTTCCATCCTAAGGTGTTGGTAGATGTTCCTCTGCTTGCATGTACATTTTTTTAACAAATTGTTTTAATGAGGGACGGCTGGGCCTGAAGTTTCATATTCCTGCAAACACAAGAGCATTAAGATACAGCTGGAAAGAATGTTCTAGAGAAGGATGGTTAGGGATCAGTTCTGATAATACTGTCACAGAACCTTCCTGGCCTATATGTGTTACATGGAATAATTGTTCCCTAACAGCAACATGGTGGCTCTCTCTTTCCTCCTCACTGCCCGCTCAGGGCGTAAATGTCTAGATGAGATGCCTGTTCACTGATATCCTGCTAGAGGAAAAGGCTTAGGGAAACCAGCTTTCAGCAACTGTGCTTTTCTGAAGCACAAGGGAGAGATGGGGAGGGCTGTGCTGAGGTTGCTGAGGTCTGGTTCAGCAGAGTGAGCTGTTAAGAGAGCAGCTGGGCCCCAGCTCCACAGCTAGAAGTGGTTCAGCAGAGCTCTGTGCCTTTCTGATGTGATTGCCCCTTGGGAGCTCTGCTGCTTAAGCTCCTGGCAGCTGGCTCCTTTCCACCTCCCTGTCACTCTCAGACCTTGATCCAGTCTCCATCCCTGCAAGGGCCGCTGCTGGTTTCAAAGCGTGCTTTTGGCAGTGGGTGCAAGCAAAAGCAATTATTTTTTCTAGAAGAAAAGGCTTGGGGGCTGATGCTGAGCTGCTCTGAATGACAGCAGGCTCACAGCTTTGATGGCAGCCTGTGTGTGCAGGTAGACAGCTGAGCCCTCAGTTAACATCAGGCTGTGCAAAAGCAGCAAACCCCCTGCCATGCTGGCTGGTGGAGAGCACCAAGGCCAAGGTGTGCATGTGTATTTCTGATGAACAGTGTTCCTGCTGACATGACCAAGCCTCCTGAGCCACAGCTCTCCTGCATTTGCTGCAAGGCACAGCAGCTCTCTCAGGAATGGCTGTCTCATGTCCCCAAGGCATTGGGCATCTCTTGCTGGTCACCTCCTCAGGGAGAGCCTTTGCATTAGAGAAATGTAATGTAGGAGAAACAAAATTCTGCTGGTACTCGGAACTACAACTGCAGGCACACCTCCTGTTCATTCCTGGCTGGATTAGATATTATGATACCTCCATAAGCATTGAGCCTTTCCTAAAGACATCAATTTACCACTTCCCATCCCTTGCCTCCCTCTGGGCAAAGAGATAAGCCCACCACCAGCACAGCCAGCCCTCAGCCCAAGGCCAGAGGCTTCACTAGTGTGAAAAGTGCAGGGAAGAGTAGCAATTTAGGAAGACTTATTTGCACTTAAATATGCTTTTAATTATTAATTATGTTTTAAAAAACTTCTTTAAATAGTCCCAGTACTTAATTTTTCTTCCCATTGTCACTGAACAATTAACCATACATTTGTTCATAAGTGGAAGTGTTATCCTTTCTATAATTAGGGAATGCTATAATTATAAAGGCCTCCAGTTCTGATCAGCCTTGGGCAATAAGCTCCAAGATCAGTCCTTGCATATGCAACTGCACAAAAACCTCAGCACTGTGATGCTCAGAGCCGTCTTTTCTAGTCTTTAATAAAGTGAACTCATTTTGATTTTGTCATTCTTGGTAAGACAAGGTCTGTTATGCATAGAATGTGGCTGAGGTGATCTTGGGTTTGTTTAGTGAAGCTTTGCACATCATCTCTGTTCCTCCTGTTACAAGATGCAAAAACTGACTGGGAGAGGGAAATGAGATCACAGAGATGTGATTCTGCTCTTAACTCTGTAACAGATTTATGGAATTATTTTGCACCATCAGATCACCTCTGTGGCACTGTCTGCAAAATAAGGATAAAGATTTTTATTGCTTTTATGAAATGCTTTAAGCACTTTGCCTGAAAATATATAACTTTTAATATTGGATATGGATCACTGAGGAATAAGAGGCTGATTAGTAGCAAGTGCTGGTATTAATTCACAGTTGTCAATTCACACCTCAACAAGAAAACAAAATATTAAGAAGATGAATGATAATATTTTTACTTGATAAAACTTTATATACTGTTTCCTTAAGTGTTGCTGAAATACTTGTAACACTGAGTAAAATTTTTGCAATTTGTCTCATTTGTTGTAAGATATTAAGAAGTAGAATATCTCCATCTTTGCCTTAAGATAGTAAGATCTTTCCTTTTTTTCCTGACGAAGTTTCCTGCTATTTATCAGTGTGAAAAAAATTGAGTAAATGAAAGAAATAGGCAATACTTCAAGAGGAAATAAAAACCTTCCAATAATGACTGTGAGAAAATTTTCCAATTAGATTTGCTTATCAGTCACCTCAAATGAATATGACATTGAAAAGAGTATTCTTCAAAATAAAAGCATTAGAGAGAAATGAATGAAACCAATTTTTGTAAAGAAACACTAAAGTACAATCTCTTCCTTCTTGGGTCTCTGTGTGCCTTTGATACATGGGTGTATTTCACCTATAAAAGGATTAGCTTAGAGAGCCTTTCATACAGGAAGTTTTATCTGGTGAGTTAGGCTGAAAAATTTCTGTGTCAGTACAATAACAGTATCCAAGTTGAAATCTTTATTGCAAACTAAAAATCCACTCCCTTTAATGTGTGTTCCTAAGTCTGATTTGTATCTGTCAGTCAAGTGAAAGGTAAAGGTGCAACCTATGACACCCTGGGTGGGGGAGGATGTGGACATTGTATTGGAGGACTTCCTGAGGCTGAGTAAAAATATCTGAGGGTGGGAGTAGCTATTCTTGTATGTCTAATGCCCTAACTCTTAGTCTTACACCAGCATCATGTGTGCTTAGAAATTAAGTCTAACCTAAAAGTATATTTTGAACTAGCAAAACAATAATTCTTGCATTTTGCCATAAAAGGCCAGCAGAATAAATTTTCAAGTGTTTTCCTACATTTAAGCCTGTAGATAACTCACCCACAGGACTCTAGGAGTTTCTCTGTGGTGAAGATTGCGGTGGGAAATGAAGTGGCTCCTTCCCTTTCCTGCTCTCTGGTGTGTGACACAGACACCGAGACACCAAAGAAAGTGTCTTTAACCAACCTTGCTGTATTTAGTACAGTGAATGCTCCTTAGATGAAGGAGCATTGGGATTGCACTGTCCATGAGCTGGGGTCCTGTCAAGCACTGGGCTGGGAGATTGGACAATTTTTAGTCTACCTGTGGCAAATACATATTGATAGCACATAGGAACATGAAGCTATGGGTGCAACACAGTTTGGCAGAAGTGTGAAGTGGCCATCTATTAATCAACTGCTTAGACTAGTTAAACTTTCTGGAAGCACTTGGAACCAGGAGTGGGCAGCAAAAGCTGCTCCTGAGGTGGGCTGTGGCAGTGTGCCCATTGTGCTGCAGGATGCTGACATCTCACAGACTGCAGGCAAGTCTCCACTTGGCAGATTCACTTCATTTACCAGACACACACTTTGTGTCCCAGCCACAGAGATTCCAGCAGGCTTGCTGGTCGTGTGTGGCACTGCTCAGGTCTGTCTGCAGAGTGCAGAGGAAATAAAGTGAGCAGGTGTGAGAGCCAGGGTGTGCTCCCTCAGCTGGGCCAGGCCCACGAGCCCCTGGCTGTTGTGCAAGCAGCAGCTGACAGAGGCCCTGCACAGCCTGGCTAACGGCACAGCTCCCAGCTCACAGCATCTCTGGGGATGGCCTCTGGCTGGAGGCACAGCTCAGGGCTTGGCACCCAGAAATCAGGGCTAGGCTGGATCCTGATTCAGGAGAAAGTGAGCTGGAAGGGGCTGTGGTTCTTACACCCCTCAAATATTTTGTAGTCGGGTCAGATAGTTAGGAAACCTACACAATTTGTGGGGATACACAGGTTATAGGGTACCCTATCTACTTGTCATAGGTATTTTTGATGTTTAAAGAGAAAAAAATATATATGTGGAATCTTCTTTCTGAAACTATGGGCCAAGTTTCATTATATTCAGAAGAAGTGTCATAAGAAACTTTTCTTTTACCTAAAGTTTTCATTTAAAAACTCGTCATTAAGTGCTTCTCTCAATTTTATTTTCTTTTCTATTCTTATTTTAAGAAAAAAACTTTTTTCTCTCTTTCTACCAATGATCTCATGGGCTTACTGTAAAAGGAAATAGTTTTAAAGGCATTTATCTCTATATGCGAAGGTTGACTTGAAACCACTGAAAAATGACCATATTGGAAACATTTGCTGACTTTCATTTTAATAGAACTAGTTGCTGATACTACCCTGAATAGGCACTGAAAAAAATTTCCTCTTAGACCAGACAAGAAAACTATCAGAAGTTTATGTACAGATCTATCTTCAGGATGAACAGAAATTTTTTAGTGGATTTGCTTTATTTTTCAAAAGATGTAAGTTTGGACAGAGGTACTTCAGTCTTGTGAGCTAGAGTAATTTACTTCTGACCTTGGAAGATTTCAGTAATGTGCATTTCCACAGCAAAGGGGTTAGAAAGGAGATATGGCCTTGCAGTAGCTTTTGTGGGTCATGATAAAATATTGTCTCAGAAATAAGAAAACAGAGAATGTGCAGCATTATTCTCCAGTAGTTTCAGAACAGGTAAACTGAATTCTAATTACATAATTCCTCTAATAATATTTGTTCATTTCAAAACTTCTGACACTGTAGGAAAAGGACTGAATCTTGCAGCATACCCTGAAATCAACTATTTTGGCTCAGCATAGTAAGGATAAAACTGCTTAGGCTTTCTCTGCCTTCGCAGCCTCCTCTGGGCTGGAGAAGTGGCTCTTGTACTTGAGTGTTGCAGTGTCAGATCTGTGTATGAATAGACCAACTCCATGCATGCTCACGAGTTACTGGCACAGAGTTACTGTGGTTTGCTCTCATCATGTTTTCTCTGAAGTGTGGCTCATGAAGAGTGCAGCAGTTTCCCTGAGTAAAGGTTGTGGAAAGTGCTTTTCTTGAGGGTTAGATCTTTGCTGACTCTTGAATACACCTCATCTGAAATGATGAACCAAGATCACTGCTGGTCAGAAATTCCACCTCACAGCATTTGCTGCCTGAGGATACTGATCCCAGAGTGCTGATGTGCTCCAGGGACATGGCTTTATTTCAGCTTTGGGAAACAAAAATATTGATATGCATCTACCCATACCACCAACCAGCTCTGCTCAAGTGAATTATCATCCTCAGATCATTTACAGCAGTGCCTGATTTATTTCTAGGAAAAGGTCCAAGGAAGCATTTAAAAAAGCTTAAAATTTGCTGTGGTCATTAAGTACTATGTGGCTTTGGAACACTTTATACACCAAATAGTACAAGTTTTTAAAAGCCACTGGCTGTTGTAATGACTTTTCATCCAGTGCTGTTAAAAGGACTTTCTTAGAGTCTTTTTGAGGAGAATTCAAATAGGAAGGAGCATTTTTAAATCAAATAACTTGGAGCAGAGGCACACACATTTTACACAAAAGTATTCAATTTTCTTTTAGCTTGAAACCTGCACATAATTCATACAATGGAATTTTTACAGCTGATTTGTTTTTCTCAATACAGCTGCAGAAGTGAGCTTCTTACATAAAAACTGTGAAGGACATTTAAGTGGGAAAGAATAGATGCTTTTCCAGAGGTTAAAATACTGAACTGGATGGGGTTGTTCACTACCCATGTTATGGATGCTTACATTAGAACTGGCCAACAGTCACACTTTTCTGCTGTTGAGTTTGGCATGATTGTGAAGTGCTAGAAGTGTGTTTCTTACAAGCTGTGTTTATGAAGGCCTGTATTTTTCCAAAATCTCCTCAAGTCTTCCTGGTGCTTCTCTAACATCAACAACAAGTCACAACTGTCATCTAAATTTGCACATGGCCAGTCCTATCATGTAACTATAGCCTTGCCAATATTGTTGAGTGTTAGAGCAAAGCAAGCCCATGCCCCTAACCTGCCTCCTTTGACACTGGACCCATTCATGTCCCTGGGACCAAATGGAAAGGGACAAGCACTTCTCCACAACACACTGGCTGTAGGAACAAGTGTTGTAGAGTGGGTTGAAAGACACAGCCTGGTGCCACCATGCCCAGCTGTTTCTTCACCAGTTGCCATTGTGCTGTCTCTCTTTTCAGGCTGGCAAGTGTGTTTCCAAGTAGCCTCACATTCTGTCTCCAGGGTACTCTATCTTTGGTGCTGCTTGCCAGTACAATAGAGGAGCCTCTTTCCCAGTGCTGAATGTGAAGCTTTTGTGTAGACTTAATCTTTGGTGAACAGGTTCATCCCTGCTGCTTACAAAATTTGCAGAACTCAGTGCCAAGAAGTGCATCTGCTGTTGGCCCTGTCACTTTGCTCTACTGAAACAACAGTCATTTTGTTTCTGGGCTCTGCTGGCCTGATTTACTAGATGCAGTTTGAGGAGAATAGTTTATTTTAATGCTTTTTCGTTTTTATGCTTTGTTTACTTACTTGTTGAATTTTCCCTACACAAAAAAACAACTTGATGTCCTGATACAGAACCCTTCCTAACACAGAGTTATATTGCCAACCTTGGTAAAATCAGCATGTCCTTTGCATGCAATGACATGGCCACGGTTTAAATCTGATTTTTGATATTGCCTTTCCTGTATTTGCCTTGCATGGCAAATGTGTTCCTGAAGCCAGCCCCAAATATCTTTGTTTCCTTATGGATTCAAGCTATGTACAAATAGCGTTTGATCCTGTGGGATTTGGGTAGTGGAAATTAGACTCCTGGAAAATAAAATCTGCACAAGCTCAGACGGGAGATGTCATTACAAATTTGCAGAAACCCCATGCCGTGAATCAAGTCCATTCCTAGTGGAACAGCTGGCAAATTTGATTTTGTGCCTATCATGAAGCAACTTCTAAAAAGTTTCCATTCATGTGGAGTGAATGCTTTCCTTCTTATTCAACATTAGTTTGCATTAGACATGGTAACCAGGCGAACAGATTACTTGTAATTAATTAATTAATTACCACACTTGGATTTAATTTCCCCAACATTTGCAGTCCATGATTTTCCTGTCAAGGGTTTATTTGTGCTGCCTTTCCACTGGCATGAAACATGCTAAAGAAGGTTCATTTGTAGCCACCTTTAGACATTCTTCCAAGATAAGAACTCTGCATAGCTCATTGTAATTCAAAGTTTAACCTTTTCCCAAGCATTAGCTAGCTAAGAGCTCTCCCTTATCTTTAACATGTTCAGTTCTAACAAACAATCCAGAAAGGCTGAGGCTGATGTCAAATGCTATGAAGCAGAGGTGATAATGAGAGGAGAGGATATTTTTTGTGGTGAGCTCCTCCTAATCTAGGCTCTGAGTTTCCAGCCCTGTGTTTCAGCTATAAAGGAGGATATCCATGTGCTGGCTGAGCCTCACTCTGCCAAGGACAGCAGTCTGAGAGCAGCAGATTACTGTCCTAAAATAACAGAAGTCAAAGAGGGAAAAGGTTGCTTGTCTCGTCCAAACACTGCAGAGTTCTCTCCCCCTCCATACTGCCTGGTGCTTTGTGCAGTCTGCTTTTTAAAGCCTCTGGCTCATGCTAAGTCTCTTGAGAGACAAATCTTTGCTTTAAAGACCTCAGCTGACAACCATCCTGAAGTATGACTCCTTGCTCAGCTGTTATAATACTTCCCCTCTCTTCTGCTGTAATTGCTTGGAGGGAAAGCTCATCACGTTGAAAGTTTAAGAATAAAGTGGGATAAAATGATCCTGACAGAGTAACAGGCACCATTGTTGCAACTTTTATTGAAGACCTGGTATGTAATGGAATTTTATGTCTCCTCCCTCACAGTGCAACTCAAGGAAATTTTTGCTTTGCTGATTCCTATGACAATAGTATCCCTGAGCAGCAGCAGAGCATGATGCAAAACTAACAGGTCTCCTGAGATACACTTCTGAAATAATTGCAGCAGAACTGCTCATTTGCTTGGTTTCTGAGAGGACCAAGCTTTGGGGTTTTTTTACTATGTCTGGCTGCAATAAAAGAAAGCCTGCACCAGCTCCTCTTTTAAACCTTACCCTGAGAAAAGCTGAATCTGAGGGCACAGCCACAAACATGATTATGTAGGCTGCCTCCCACTGTCTTCTGATAATCTCCTCAACACTGCCCTGGAAGTGCTGGGAGTGCTGAGCCCTCTGTGATACTGTCCTGAGACTGAACTTGAAGCCATGCTCTCCCACTCCAGTAATGACTCTTTGTCTCTATTGGCATGTACAGAACAGTGCCATATTTATACTAATTAAAGTGAGATCAGAAGAACCTTTGGTAAAGTTTTAATTCTTTTAATAGAAGTAATGAAAATGTCTCTTTCTCTTGAGATAATGAGTAATTACCATGGACTGAATACCCATATTTTATCTGTTTTTTCCCCTGTCAATCAGCCAATCTGTAAGTATACAAATATGTTCTTCCATTCTTTATCTAGATTCCCTCTGTAGTCAGTGAGAAATGAGAGATACGAGCACAGATGTGCCATCCCAGCTGTTTTACACATCTCAGTGAGGGTGGGCAGACTCACCTCTCTAGAGATGGGTTTCTCTCTGCATTGCATAGCACATTTTCATATGTTTGAAACCAGGCTCCAAATTCTAGTATCACTCTCTAGATCCCTATTTGTGCTCTACCAGGTAAGCTAGCTCTGAGCGAGTGGGAGCTCTTCTGGTTCTTGAGTCATCAGCAACTCATTTTGGGTAGGAATTTAGTAAAGGCTGAGCTTTTAATGTTGGATACTGTGTTCTGTTGCATGCAGTGGTGAAGCAGGATGATTAATGGAACAGTGTGGACAACGACATACTCTGATAAAAGGTGCTTCTGGTTGGGGTGTAACCTAAGGTAAAAAACTGCCCATTCTCCAACCTATTTCAGTGCTTTTACCCATCCTCCTAACCTGGCAGCTTGATGAGTTTTGCCTGTGATTGTCAGTGAGATGTGATGTCTAATAAAGGCCCTTGTACTTCACAGACCTGCTTAGACACCTTGAGGGACTTTTAGCGTCTGAACCTCAAATACATCCGATGGTCTAGGAAGGCAGATGTGCTTTCTAATCCTGTGGCTCACATTCTACTGGCAATGTCCTGCTGACCTCATTAAAGAAGATCTCCCATTGAACTCAGACTAGTAATGCAATCAGGATTAAGGGTTTGGCCTCAATAATTCAGTAGTCAGCCATTTGACAAAAAATATAATCAATAATTTCTGATCTCATGCAGATTTACTTGTTATCTATGTGACCTTTTCCTTTACTTTGGCATTTTCCCCTTGAATTACTTCTCTGTCCCCTGTAACACAGACCAACAAGGAGTCAGACTTTGCCCACAGCAGTTACAGGAGTTAGACAGTAGAGGGTGCAGTGTGAGCAATAAATTTATCTTCCAGACATTGTCTCTCCTTTGCTCACAGCCAGCTTTTTGGCTCACGGACAAAAATGAGTCCACAGTCAACACCTGAGCAATGGCACCATGAAAATACCTCATGGCCAGCTCGTGAGGCTGATGGAATAACTAAATGGCCAAGTTTCAGCAGAGTTTTGCAAGTAATAAATTGTATATTCTTTCTATCTCTTAAACAGCACAGTCCTTACCATGTAACCTCTGGATGCTAATGTGGATAATCTAGATAGAATGTGAAAACTGGTCTTCCTCTCATCTTTCCAAGTCCTGAACTGTTCCAATATTCATATGTTTTTTTAAATTCTGGCTGTGGATCAAGATCATGAATCAACCTGTTCTTTGTTTTGTTAAAGAAGGATCATGAATTATTCATACCCTGGCAAAAGGCACAATGAAATAATTAGGCATTAACTATGCACTGTAAATCAACCATGAAAGGAGCAACTTCCAAACTCAGACTATAATTCATAAAGATTTGTATCTGTATAGATCATAAATATCTGGCAGTTAGTTTGCTGGGTTTCTGAAATCCAAACAAGGCTCATCTTTTTGGCAACTTGTGATGAGCTGAAGATGTGAAGAGAAGCTCTAATTATCCCTATTCTGCATCTTTTAATCTTAATATAAGTCCTTGGGTTAGAAAGGATCAGATTTAGATTGTCTGACAAAATCATACTCTAATCTAGCAAATAGATAATAACAAAAGATAATAACAAAAGAAGTAAATTACAACTTTGTGATTATTTGGTATAAACAGATGGCAAAGCAAAGCAAGAGTTACACTTTCAATATATGCAATAGGCATCATCAATTCACCTGTTAGGCATCTTTCAGAGCAGGCCTGTGAAGGCACCCAACATACAGTAGCTCCTTTCAGCTAACAGAATTAGAGCAGTGTGACAATACTTGATTTTTTTATACTTTTTTCCTTTGGTAGAGGAATGGGAAAAGACACAGTTGAATGAAGATTTACATAGGCATTTGAGGGAATATATTTTTAAGTTGCTGATCCTGTGGGCTTCAATATCTTCAACCAGCATTTTGGTTGTTTAGAGTTGATCACTGTTCTCTGGCTTCCATCATTATTAAATAAAAGATGGATACAATTGTAAAAAGCCCACAATGAACCCAAAACACATCTCATTCTAGAACTTCATGTTCACTAAATAGCTTTATGTAAAGTGGAGGAGTTATGACTGTTGTAATACGGTTTCCTTGGGATACAAACACCAGCCCATGCAAGGAAATGGGCACCGGGCTGAATCAAAGATATTGACCCATTCTAAATGCCTTAGAATAGAAAATGTAAGTATTTGTGTTTGCTTATTTCACATGTCCAGCTTACCAGACTTTAAAATACATGATGGCCTGCTAACACTCTCATTGAACAGACTCAAACCCAGGCCATCCACACACACACCACAGATATTGTTAGTCTGAAATCACAGACTGAAGCTTTCTTGTCACAGTGCACCTACTTTGAAAAATACAACATTAGCCTACACAACTGGACACGCTCCATTCACAGCTCTGTACAGTCAGTGAACGACTGGGGAGGAAGGATGAAAACAACTCCTTGCCAGAGAAATTTGAACCATCTCCAGTGTAAACATGAAGGCACAAAAAATAAGTGCAGAAATGTTGTTTTTATAGCAACACAGTTGCATGCGAATGTTAGGAAACACGTATCTTATAAACTTAGGAACCTACGTGCTCTTGGAAGAGTGCTGCTAATGCCACAAAACCTGCCTCAGGATATAAATGGGATCATAGGTGTGCTTCATTTGGAAAAAAAGCACAATTGTGCTAAAAGGACATGAGAAGGGAGAGCTGTTCACCTTAAAATGAGGAACTCCTACTGATAAATTCACAATGGAGTCTGAAAACATATCCTTTAAAACAGGAAAAGGAAGCTATTATAGGCTAGCACAGCCACTGGGGGAAAAAGTGCAATCAGAGGATCAAAATGAGTGTGTTATTCCTGGATACTGGAATCCAAAGCTGGATTAAGTCTGGGAAGTATGATGGGAACAGAGATTGCTTGGAGTTATCCCGCTTTTGCAATCAGACACAGTTTTTACAGATACCTCTACCCTGCCATGTCTGCTCTCATCCCATTTGTACTACTTAGCTAGAATTCAGTCTTGATTAATAGTGGCAATAAGTATCAAGCAGACTCTTTCTGTCATTTGTTCAGGATTTTCCTGAAGCACTGCTGACTAGATTTTTAGCCAGAGGTGAAATCAGCAGCAAAGCCTTTCCATTGTATATAAATTCCATTTCTAGTGCCATAAGTACAGACTGAAAGATCAATATTGTCTCAGAAAATGAAGCTACATGGCATACTGGCAACATTAGGGCATTCCTAAAATCTTTGAGATGCTTTGCTTTTGTTTCAGTCACAAGAATCACAGCATTCATTAGCACTGATTTTTCAGAGGGCCATTTAAAAACTATAAACAGCTTCATGGGCCTGCAGATGACTGAATTTCAAGACACTATTGTAGGTTGTTTACAAGGCATGTAATGATCAATCCCTAAATATGTCAATCAAAATCTTATGACCTTATGTTTGTAGCAGCTATAAGAACCTTTACATAAGTATCTGAAGCATTTCCATTTTGAGATTAGTGTAAATATTTTTGTTTTGACTTCAGGTTGGAAGGTCTGGCCAAATTTTCCTCATGGCCTTCTCTACCACCTGATAGATTTGCACTGCTTTGTGGCATGACTGCCTTTGCCCTCCCTTAACCCTCACCTCTGAATCCTAGTGAAAGGGACTGAGACTGGGACCTTCCCATCAATTATTCAGGAAAACATGATGAGGTCTCTGCCATTAGTTGTTGCATGTTTGATTTAGTTGTATTCCCCTTATGAAGAAAGCAGTATTTGCAAGAGGAGCAGGACTGCAAGGGCCTAAGCAGACCCCCAGCCGTTTTGGTGTGGGTCTAATATTGATTCTTTTGGGTAAGAAAGGTGTGTTGGATTCTGCTTTGCTGCACTGCTGTCCCCAAACCCTCCAGGGTGGTCTGTGCCAATGGGTCTGGTGCCAGAGCAAATCCTCAAATACACTCTCCAAATGCAGTACCGAGGCAATCTCCTTGCAAAGCAGTTTCAGGCTAGACTGCTGAGCCCTGCTTTGCTCACAGGCATAAGAGCTGATGCTGTTAAGTCCATAATAATACATGGTAAGAAATGGTGGTGTTTGTATCTGATGTCAATCCCCCTCTGAACCAATTGCTGGTGGATTACACATGGGCTTGCCTTCTCCAAGGCAGTCCTGGGCACTGCTGGCCTGTGAACCACAGGAAACAAAAGCCAGAGTTTACAAAACAGGAAACCTCCCCACAAGCCTGGCCCCATTTGAGGCACACTCTGGTCCCAGGATAGGAGTGCCCAAGTTGGGGCTCTCTAACTTCTCCTCCCTCCTGCTCTGAGAGATACTCCTGGCATGGAGCTCCCATCAGCCCACACAAAAGCAGCTGCCTGTGTCCCCCTGCTCACAGGAGCCCCCAAATGCCCACACATGCAAATGTGTGTATGCACACTCCCCACAAACACTCACTGGAAGAAAAGACAAAGCAGATGAAACAGTGATAACTGTCTGGTTTCATTTCTGATTGTTTGCCAACACTATGGGCACTGCTGCAAGTGCTTTTTGTATGATGCTCTCTGGGGAGCCACAGGAGCGAGTGAGCATTGGCCATGCCTTTGGAAATTCACACACTTGTGAAAGGTTTTCATGGAAGAAGAGATGAATTTATCATATACTAGTGGCTAGGACTGTGCCTGGGCCTGATGGGTATTCTTTGGAAAGTTTTGCATGTCAAATAAATAGCTTTTATTTCTTAATTACATGAATTGCTGGGGGGAACATATACATCTTTACAACAAATGAGGAGAAGGAAGAAATAATATTTTGTGGATGTTAACTACAAATCTGTTGGTTCTTCTGTTTACACAAAACATGTATGTAATAATTTATAAATTACTGGGGGCAGACTGAATGTAAAGTCCTTTGCCTAACTGGGAAAAGAAGTGACAATTGCTCCTTCCTGCCCACCCCTTGCATCTTGACATCTTAGCCAGCTCCATGGGCAATGCTACTGTTTCTAATCTTATAAAATTGATTTTTAACATCACTATTTCTTGTAGTGGTGAGGAAAACACTTTAATCCACCATGTTCACTATCTGTTTCTGTATTTCTTATGATACTTTCCTGAATTCTCATGCATAGAGACCCTTCTCATGCTGAATGCCCCACAAACACAGTTCAGGATACATTCCAGGACCCAGAGGGCCAACATCTGAGAAATATTGGCTGCATTTGTACAACATTTGAGCTGTCAGATTCAGAAATACTGTAAACAATCTTGCAACTTCAGACAGAGGATTCTATCTCAGTGCAAATCCACAGCTTGGGGTCTGGCTCTCTGCAGTGTTAGTGAATGCAAGAAAGGAGCCAGGACCCAGGTCCTGGGTAGAAGTGTACCATGTCACAGGAGTTTTTGTGAATAAGATGGGTAAGAGCTGCTGCCGCTGGGCAATGAGCTGTGGGGCTGGCAGGCAGCTCTCCCTCCTGCCTCACTCACTGCAGCTCGAGGCTGGCATGGGAGCTCTGTGGAGTCATGTTGCCAGGGGCAGACACACTGGTCTTAGTCGTGACTTGCATTCTGCTCGTCTTTGTTGTGGTTTAGGAATGGTATTCCCCAGTTTAGTGCTCCCACAGAGACTCTCCAAACCACGTGCCACTCGCCTGCTCCCCCTTCCCTCTCCCCTTTTCCGTGGAGTGATATGGAGAGGGGAATTGCAAGCAGAAAAAGTGAAGATCGTGGGTTGAGATAAGCACAACTTGCTAGAAACAGCAATGAGATAAGAAAATGAACAGTGAGAACAAGAATGCTAATGACAGAGGGTACAAGAAAGAAGGAAACCATTCACATGGAACTCCCTTAATGGAAGACAAAACCCAACTGTTCCCTACACCCTGCCACACCATGCTAGACCTGGGAGAGACCCCTTTTCCCACCCCCAGAAAAATAGAAGTGGTAAAGAATAACATCCAGGGGTTATCCATGTCCCTTCCTGTCTACAGCAAAATCCAGCTCTGCCCAGGCTGGAAGTGGAACAGTCTTGCACAGAAGAAAATATGAGACAGAAAAACATGCTGACATGTCATATGAAAATAATATAATAGGAAAAAGCCATGTACAGGGTAGGGAATATTTTATATCAGTTTCAAAATTACAGCAAGAGCCTGGAAACTATTTATATGCTTTCTATGACAGAAATATAGTTCAAACAATTCAAGGAGCCTTTTTTTTTTTTTTTTTGGCAGAGGAACATTGATCTATTAAAATAAAAATCTTACCAATTTATTTGTTAGCTAGAGGTAAAATGAGTGTTGGAGTTGGTCTAAACTGTTACCAGTTTCCCAGTTAGAGGAGTCTTTGCCATGCATATTCAAACTCAAGTAGCTTGACAGAATTTTCAGGAAAAGTGCATGTATTATATGAGATTGAGTTTAGGTAATTTGGAGGAAAATACAGATTTATATCTCTAACTACTAGTATCTATTCCAGCCATCAAGCAGTTGAAATATATCAAAATAATAAAGTGCCTTATAGAAAAAGATTCCTGAATTCAATTGTGATATGGGATGGGAGCATCAAAACTGGAGAACAATAGAAATAAATCATGAAATATTACCTGATGACAATTTTTTAGGACAAAGCTAAAGGGAAGAATGCCTGCCGTATTAGAAACTTATATTGAGATTGCTGGGAAAATGCAATTATACAGAAAAAGTTGTATGAAAATCCAACATGTGGTCCTGAAGCTGCCACAGTTTCATGTAAATTGGGCCCTGTCTGGCCATGATAGAAAATATTGCTCTCAGATGGGGGGGTCTCTAACCAGCTTTGTGGTTTAATGAAGTTGTGATTGTTCTTCACACTGTGACATCTCCAGAGGTGGAGGTATAGCTGGAAGAAAGGAGAAATGGCATGGAAATAAGGATGGAAATAAGGATGTTGAGCTCATGACTTCATCTGAGAATGTCTCTATCAGGTAGCAATCCTGGCAGGCTAAATGGGAACTGAAGATGAGGAACGTGGAGGTGTTACTGCCTAACAACGTCCTGCTGATTCTGGGGAAACCTGCAGGGTTTTCTGATGGTGTAGTATACCCCAGAGATTAATCAGACACTTCATAACATTCTATACTGCTCTGTGTTCCTCAGCATTACTCTATATTATTAAACACGCCTTCTGAGCTATTTTGATGTTGACAGAAATTGTTGCTAATCTGAACTGCAGGAAGGAAGTTGTGGGTAGGACGTGTCTCACAAGTGAGAGCGAGAAGAGTCTGTTGCTATGTTGTGCTGGGCAGAGGGATAAAATTAAAGACCCCAGATCAGTTTGTCCTGTGCCATCCTGTGAAGGAGACCCTGACAGGCTCTTTGACACTGCGTAGCTATTGAGGAACACAAGAAGAACTTTGTTTTCAGCTCTTTCTAAAGCTTCAGCACGCTGCTGTTGTTGCCATACAATTGCGGCGCTGCCGAGGCCGCAGATGCCTGCGGAACAGCCCTGCAGCTTGTCCTAGGGGGCACAGGGTCAATTCCACTCTTGTTCCTTTTTAGTGCCCCCCACATCACATGTGTAACTGGAGACTGTGTGTGCTCAGAGAGTGGGAGCCCATCCTCAAAATTAGATGCTTTGTTGGGAATGGTTTTTGTGCTGGGACAGGCTGTGGCTGGATAAATTTACTCTACAATCACTTACTGCTGTATGAATGGCCCTACTGATAAAGCTTTTGTGTTTATGTGCTTGCTAACTTCAAAGAACACTATTGCCTAGATTAATTCAGATCAGATTTCAGGAGCTGCATTAAAATCCAGGAAGAGCCAGATGGCTGGCTGTTTGAAGAAGAACTTTCATGTTTAGCTTTTAAAAATGGAAAAAACCAACAGCCCCAACACCTTAAAAACATCAACTTACAGAAATTTTAGATTGGCATTTTTGTTTTAACCACTGCTTTCTTTTTGCTTCCTGCTGCCTCCTTAACTAAATGTCAATTCATACTCCTGAAACTTGTCTCAGCCTCAAATTAAAATCCTTGAAGCATTCTGGTTTTTATTTCCTAGATATCATATTTCCTCAGCATCGTCCTTGGATGGTACAATTTGTGGTTCAGCGAGGACAGAGCTATCCTCTAAATGCTGGCAGGACCTCCCCCCCACAGCAAATCTTGTCTGGCAGTTTTACTTAGTAAGCTGAATCAGAGGAGCTGGATAGGCAATGGTACATGGCTGCTGTGCTTGGAGGTCCCACCAGCAGCACTGAGAGCCCCACCAGCTCTAGCACCAGCACCCAGAGCCTCCCTCTCCTCTTTCATCCCTTCCCTGCCACCCCTCAAGCCTTCAGAAGCTCATGTTTAAGAGCACATGGGAAGGCATGCTGCACTTGGATTTTCACTTGTAGAAAACTCTTCTCAGGGTACCTGTTAATTTGAGAACCTAATAAAATAAGCCTAGGTGGTAAAGGAATCTGGAACAGGCAGCAGTGGAGTGAGGAACTGAAAGGAAAGATATTAGTCACTTGACTGCTGTTGGGACGAGACAATGATGTTGTGGTAATGAGTGTCAGGAATGTACATTTTATGGAAATGGCAGTGTTTGGTATTTGGGCTTCTGTGGTAATATAAAAATAGAATGAAATCATAATAGGATCCTACAGAAACTTCGAAAGATTACAATAGAAATTACATAAGACTACAACATATAATTACATATACCTATAGTATATTGTTTCATTTAAAATAATTTTATAGATAGCTATAGCTAGACAACAGAAAAAAAACCATTTTGACTTATATCTTGTTAAAAATCTTTGGGATATTTCCAGAGGATCAAGAAAGCCAAGGGTGGGGATGGTAAAAAGATGATCCTGGGGTGATTCCTGACTAGATGTAAGATTTTTGTTATTTTTACAGTTATCTAGCTACAGTTGGGAATACTTCCAATAAGTAGTTGAGCAGTTTCTGTTCTTTTCTGTTCATGGAATTAACCAAAGGAAGATGCTGATTTCCTTCATCACCCTCAAAACTAATTTTGAGATCTTTTTATCAGTTTCTATACACATAAAATACACACTGTGCTAGAAAAATAAAGCTATTCTTCATAAGATCTATGTAATAATAAAGTTCAGCAATGACTGTGAGATATAGAGATATGACGGAGGGTCAGAAATGTACTTTGCTCCTGCCAAATCCACCTCATCTCATGTAAATTACCAGTTTCTTTCAATAGTTGAGATTGCTATGTCTTTTCCCTGGAGAAACTTTAGTGAAGCTACTTTATCTTTTGATGTACTTAGATCTGAGTGTATCTCCAGCTGGAAAAAAAACCCCAACAAACAAGCATTCCAAAGAATGTGTTCAGACTTGTGCATTTAAAAATCAAAATCATATGCAAAGCTTTGGATAAATCATATTGGTTTTGCAATATGGTGTAATTTTGTTCACATTTGCACTTCAAAAGGCTGTAGTGGGGAAATCCTAACTCAGCTGCTGCTGGAGTTTCTAATAAATCAGTCTTGAATATATCCTGCAGTGCTGAGTTACAAAAAGTGGGCTGTGTGCTGCCTGGCCAGCCTGTTGATATTTGTATTGCTGTGAAACTGCAGACTCAGCAGCATGCAGCGGTGCCGACCACGAGTTCTGCGCTCCTGCGATGGCCTTGCTCAACAAATACACTCGCTATTTTTGACTCAAAGGCTCAAAATTTACCAACCACCCCTGTACACCCTTTGGTTGACATTCCCAGAAGTTATCATGTATTTGGAGGATTGCTTAATGTATAGCTAGTAGGTATTTTTGAACCGAACTGAACATTTTGTAACAGTTCTGTTGACTTTTTTAACCCGCAAGTGAATCGTGGAAAATAACATCTGGTTCTTGCTGTGGGGTTAGAAATGTGATCTTTTTTTGGATGTTTATGTGGGGCACTCTGATAGGAATCTCTTTAAGCTGTACCAAGTCAAAACAGAGCTTGGCCCATGGCGCAGAGTCCTGTGATTTACAGGCTGAAACACGTTTCAATTCCAGCCTCCCTAGTAACTCAGGCTTTCAGCTGGAAACAAAATCTCTGTATCTCTGAAGTTGGGACAACTTACTAATCAGAGTACTTTTCCCCTAGGCGATGTCTCCTTGGGAAAGAAATAAAATAGGAACAGGGAGGGACTGGAGTGGTACTGTAGATAATTAGGTGCTCACAAAGCCACTGTATCACTTTCCTCCTGAGCAGTATAGCTGGGATAAGGAAATAAGATGGAAATAGTTGAGACGTTTTCCCCACTAAAAAGAAATTTAATAAACCAAACGTGAAGGTCACAAATGGAAGCAAAGAAAATTATTTATTCTCTACTTCCCATTTTTTGTGAAGCGGGACTTCAGTACACGTAGGGATAATGAATGCCCTCTCCCCCACCTCCTGCCTTTCCCTTAGCTTCTATTGCTGAGCAGCTGCCATATGGAATATTCCTTCACTCAGCCTGGGTCTCCTGTCCTGGCTGTGTTTACTCCCAAAATCTTGACCACCCCTGGCCTACTGGTGGGAGGAGAATGTTGGAGGGACAGCCTTGGTGCTGTGCCACTGACTTATCTGCCTGTTTGCAGCCTGGACACACAGCACAGCACTCTGAGGGCTGCCGTGGGGAAAGTTAAATCTATCCCAGCCAGTTCAATACCCCACAGCTCAAGCTCAACTTTTATCAGGTACCCTGCCTGCTGCTTTATCAGAGCTCTTCCCTTGGTATCTATGATCTTGCTGTTGCCTGAACACAGCCCATAAATACTTCTTTACAAAGTGTACCTTGGCCTTCCTGTGGTACATTTTAGGAGGTTAAGTATGTATAAGCTAAACATGCTGAGTGCCAAAAATCAGTCAGCTCAGATATACAATAAGTCAATGGGAGAGCAGATAATTTTTTATTGTGAGAAAGAGGTGTTTGCAACTCCTCTCATCTCTCAGATAATAGTTCTGTGATGCTTTTGTGCCTACTTTTGAAAATAATTGCTTACCTTTAGAACAGTGACTTTGTCTAGAAAAACTCAACCTCATGTGCTGCTGTTTGTTACAGATACAAGCACTTGAAAACAAGAGACTGTAAAAGAAAGCAGGTTTGCAGCCTCACAGAGTTTGGGGGTTTTTTTCTACACAAGCTATGATTACCATGATATCCACCTGGTGTGGAAACACACAGTGTCCTGTTCTCAGCTGAGCTAAACTAGGACAGGTCACACTCTTTCTGCCTGCCTGAACAGCACAAAGTGAGCTGTAGGACCACAGGCTCCTGGCTGGTGAGCAGACAGATCATGACTGAAGCAAGCACATGCACTAATTCACTGCAGTTGAAGGGCCAACATCCCCAGTTTACAGGATTTCTCCATGTTCTCACATGTTTATCAGGCTACAGCTGAACCTTTTCATCATGAGGCAGGGAAAGGAAAGTGGAAGGTCAGCTGAAGGCAGTGTCATCAGAACCAGCAATTTCTCTGTGGAGAGGGCAATCCTAGCTGGGGGATTTGCCCAGTTTCTGGTCTTTGTACATGCTAAATGTTGTAAATGGAAGAGAGAGGAGGAAGCAGTCTGGACAGTATCTGTGGGCTGCTGGGCAGTATTTTTACTCAGAAGATGACTTTTAGAAGTTTCTGAATGCCTGTTGAGCATCAAGGGGATTTGAGGTATCAAAAAGAGTTAAATCTCAGTTCCAGCTGTATTTCTTAAGTTTTGTAATTAATCAAAATTAGAAGAACATGAAACTGCAACAGAGACGTACAGTGCAAGCAAACAAGAAACAAAGAACAGGCATGCTTATTGCAAAGTGAGAACCATGTTGTTTTAATGGCTTTGCACTAAAAACCTGCAGGCTTATGAGTGATTCTGCAAACTGTGAATATTGCCAAAGTGGAATGCTCAGATATTACAAGAAAACATAAAAAGTTGAGCCACAGAGAGTCTGCCTCCCATCATTAAATAACACAGCTGACTTATGTTCACAATAATACTTTCCTGGGGAATTTTCTCTCTGCATCACTTGAGGCCCTCACCATCCTGTGTTGACCTTTTCCATTTTCTGCTTGTTCTGTGTTTTCAGAGGAACTGAACTTAATGTGCCTGCTGTGTTTTGGTTATGCTTAAAGGTGGGCACCACCAGTTTTGGATTCACTGCATTTTAAATCAAACATTTTTCTGTCCTCTGTGAAAAACCCAGCCCCTTCTGACCATGGAAAATATTTTAACTTTTTTATTCTGTGTATATGTGAGCTTCCACCCACTGCTCTACTTCCTGCTTTCAACCAAACCATCGAGGGGAAGACAGCAAAAAGAGAAGGCAAATGCAAAGCAGTAATTTCCTAGCAGGGGCCCACAGGCATGAAAAGCAGAACCTTCACTAGCTTACGTTGTATGACCTTGACCTTGAAATGTTGAATGTTTCTTTCTTATTTCAAAGGCTGAATTTCTTCATTTTTCTTCCTTTTCTGCAGTAAAACCACCCCACTTCATCTGGACTCTGTGGTGAAAAGTCAAAACCGTAGTCAGTATTCTAAACTTTGCACAACTCTGTGGATCATGGCAGCAACCTCCATCACACTAGTTCAATTAAAGAGACAGGATTCTAATTAGAGAAATTACTTGTATAGTAGTTGGGTAAAACTGGGAACAAAGCCCTCACAAAGAGTGCTGCAAGCCTTCATCAACAAGTCAAGGTAATGAGCAATTTCATCTACAAGGATGCTGTGCAAAAAAAAGACTCTTGACATCTTCTCATACACCAATATGTAAATGTTCATCAGGAACTGATGAAGTCCAAGAACAATCCAATGGTGTCCAGGAAAATTACACCTAACTCTTAATGGGACTCAGTGAGAGACCTCAGGGTTTTTTAGCACAGAACCCTGGATTTTAGCAAATGTTCATTGTTCATTTTTGGGAAATGTGACCAGTCATACTTTTTCCTAAAGATCCACCCATCATCCAACCAAAAAACCATGAAAATCCTATCTGCTGACAAGTAGTGTGCAAGTATTTGCTTTTTCATTTCTTTTCAGTATCTGACAAAACAAGTGCTGGAAATGTTTATTACAAATATTGGAGAGGGTATCTTTGTCAATATTACTGTAACATCAGGGATGTTTATTTTAGATTTGTTCCTTGGATTTCTACCCAGCACCTGATCTGCACCTTTACTCTTTTCCCCTTACACGTCTGTGCTGAATACTTATAGTTCAGCCAGTAGAACAAAAAAGATGATAACTAAGTTTTTGGTGATGCTGCAAACATCTTTTTGGCAGTGCTTTCCAATAGCTCCTTCTAAAGTTTTTCAGCAGCTGTGCAGTATGTTTCAGTAGTTCCTTCAGAAGGACAGGTGTGCTCCTCTTGGCATGTGCTGAATATAGAAGTGGTAAGGATGGCTTCCTGGTGGAGGGCTCTTGCCTGCCTGAGAATAGCTCATTTTTATGGACAACATATAATTTAGTGTGTGAAGTCTTAAATTAGATACTGGTCTTCCACGCAAAAGCCATATCTTTCCCTTGGTTTACAAATTATTTACTAAGGCTTTGCTGCTCTAAATATATGTATATATATATAAAGAAGTCACTACCTTCAGGTATTGTATTGTATTGATAAGTCTTGCAGATAAACATTCTCACTAACTCAAATAGGATCTTATCTTAAGAAGAAACACAGTTGCCAGATTAATCATAAATAAATCTGATGGTTTTCCTGGAAAATAGATGCTTCCACTGTTTTCTCAGAAAAGCCCAGATTGGTGAAGCAACTTTCCTGCTGGCTTAAAAGGAACTTTTAAAAATATATTTTATACTTATGTGAATTGAGCCTTTGTATGGGAATTCTCTCTAGGATATAGAATTCCTGGCTTTCAGCAGGCAGCAGAGAATTTTATTTGAGTGTTCTTCTAATTTAATTTTTCATGGTAACTGAGTTAGACCAAATGCAGTTGAAAAAACCAACAAGTCAAAGCAAGGATAAATAGGCCATATAATCCCTTGTCTGCAGTTTCAGTCATACTGATTTGTGTTATTGAGAAATTTGTTATACTTTAAAAAAAATCAAAACAAAAGTGTCTACTCTCTGTCTTCTGAGTTTAGTTCAAAGTTGTTTTCCACTTGATACAGCTCAGGAACTGGAGCAGAGTTCTTCCATTTGCTGAGTGCCCCAGGCACTGCTAAATGTAATCCTTCTCTTACTTTTAGGATGAGTAAACATTTAACACATCCCTACAAAGAGCAGTGACCATGGGAGGAAGGAAGAAGAGCAGCACATGTGATAGCTTGATTCTTAGGGCTGTATTCCAGTAGTAAAAAATATATGTTCACATCCTCTGCAACAGATGAGAGGATGGAATATAAGTGTTTTGCCCGGGTGTCAGGAAGTGTTCTACTCCTCAGCCTTGTAACTGTCTCACACTTATATCTAATCCAAAATTCTGGATATATTGCTTTCATCTTCATACCTTACATTTGTTTTCTCTCTCTCAGTGATATTTTAATAGTCTGTGTTTTCTCAGGTATCAACAATAGTGAGTTGTTGACAATGAAAGAGTTTGATTGCTGTATCTCTTCCTTGCCAGTTTTAAGAAATGAGATTGAGCTCAGAATCAAAAATTTGCTGTCTGAGAGGAAAGGTCTGCATGCATAGTAGGTGTATAGGCTTCCTCTACAGTCAATGGAAATTGCCTTAATGTAGGTAGAAAAGTCTATAAAGTGATTGTTCACAGCCTGATATAGATATAAGGTTCATTTGGGATGCCTGACCATAATTTTGGAGTTTTTGGAAATGGAGCAGGGAACCCATACAGCCTCCAGCTGCAGACCTGTGTTTCTGGTCTCACACAGCAGAACTGAGCCCCCCTTGGCTGGGTCCTGAGCAGCTCTTTAGCTTTGGTGGCTCTGCTGCCTCAAACTCGATCAAGTTACCTGCACTCACAAGCATCTCAACCATTGGAGGTGCCCTGGAATAACCTATGGGGCCTCAGCCGGAGGTGCACCTCCTGCAGGATCTGTGCCACATCTGCACATCTCCCACACCTCCTGTGGATGCCTTGGCTGTCCCAGGACATGTGTGAGCCACGGAAATGAGCACCTGCCTTGGCTAATATGATTCTCCTAGAGGATCAGCAAATGCCAGCAGACTCAAATACTGGGGTCTAAATGCCCAACTGTGCTTTTGGAGCCCATCTCATTATATTTGAAATAATCCATTTCAGTGGATACCAGACTCATTAATTTATCACACTATCTTGTGTCATTGATACCCAGACTTAGAGGAGTTTATAACTGAATATTACTGAAACTTCAAATACTGCCTGTGCACAAGAGAATAACAGTGATTTCAGTGCAGACTCCATTATGTATGACTGGGGTGCTTTCTTCATTTCTCATGTTCCTTCCTCTTTGCTGCAGAAGAACTTCGCTGAACTTGCAGTTTTTATTTGTGCTCGACAAATCAGCCTAATTCTTTGCATCATAAACAACAGGTTTGCAATCCTTGAACCCAACTAAATGGCAAAGTCACAGTGTATCTACTCTCCTTAGTGTACAGTACCTTGGATTTAGTTTATTCTGCTTAACCTTTTAAAATTCCTTGTATGACATTTCTCAGCAGTATTTGGAAACAGAATTGTATATATGTATTTTTGCATCCAAACTTTAAAGAACAAGACCAACAATGTGTTAAATCTTTCAAATATGCTGCAAGATTTTGTGTGTTTTAAAGCACACAGATTTATGAGCTAAAGTAGCCTTTACAATGAAATATTACTTGACTGTCTTATTTATCCACTAGACTCTACTAACTTGTATATATATATCTGTACTTATGGTTTAGAGGTAAATCTGGATTCCCTGACCCAAATTCTCTCTGCCATGTCCTTATCATCATGTTTCTTCTCTGTACTGAGAAAGATTTACATTTTAAAAACATTGTTCCGGCCAATGAAATTGCTGTTATATATGTGTGTATTAGGAGTACAATACAGTATCTTTTGCTGACAAACAAGATAGTCCAAAGTAATTATAATATGCTAATACGGACATGATGAAAAAAGATCTTAAAAATGGTTGTTAGGTAGAACTTCTTGTTAGGACGAACACAGTACTGCTTGTACGTATGTAGAAAAAGACAGAATAAAAAGAGGAAGTGAAGAGTTAATGAGTTTAGGTTGTGTTCTAAAGTCAAATGTTACATTAGTGGGACAATTTTACGTGAGTTTGTGAGCTAAACTCCTTAAAAATGGTGAGATAGATTGTTAAAACAGCTCAGCAACTTGTATTAAAAGAAGCAATAAAAGCAAAGCTCCTGGTAATAAACTGCTAGAAAGTATTCTGTTATGCACTGCAAGGAATTTAATGAATTAGCTTTTCTCTGTAAAAAGCCATAGTTTTGGCATATATTTAGTAGTCTGTGTTAGAGTGCTCTAAGATATATTTTACAAATCCATGATAAAATAGACAGAAATATTTGGTTTGTCCTACTTATTTTTAATTTCTAAAAATGGTGTGGCTCTTCTTAGAAGTAGCATTTAATTGCTGAGACACGCTCTACCTACAACAGGTTTTGTGGTTGTGGTTTTTCTCCCTTTTTTCTCACCTATTGAGTAATGAACTCTTGTTCAGAGGTCAGAAAGCTATCCTTCTGGAGCTGGAGTTATTTGCCTTAGTGTAAGTTTCTAGAATTTATTTTGAGAAAGCAGAACAAGAAAACAGGGAAATGAGCTATGCTCTATGCTATGCACTGTGCCAAACTGTCCTTTGCTACTCCCTCTATCTTCCTCATAGCTGCTGCTTCTTAGCAATGCACCACCTTTTCAGATCAGTCACAGAATGTGAGAATCACAGAGTAGTTTGGGTTGGAAGGGACCTTAAAGATTATGTCATTCCAACTCCCCTGCCATGGACAGGGACACCTTCCACTAGACCTGGTTGTTCAAAGCCCCATCCAACTTGGCCTTGAGCACTTCCAGAGACACACAACTTCCCTGGGAAACCTGTTCCAGTGTCTCACCACCCTCACAGTAGAGAATTTCTTCTTTATATCTGATCTAAACCTGCCCCTTTTCAGTCAGAAGCCATTTCCCCTTGTCCTATCCTTATATGCCCTTGGGGAAAGTCCCTTTCCAGCACATTTGTAGGCCCCTTTTAGGTACTGAAAGGTGGCTATAAAGTCTTCTGGTGCCTTCTCTTCTATAGATTGAGCAATCCCGATTCTCTCAGCCTGTTTTCACAGGAGAGCTGCTCCATCCCTCAGTTGTCTCCTTGGTTTATAATGGTCTAATTATTAAAGGTTGGCAAGCTGATTCTAGGTCAGAAGTATAAGACTACAATGAACGTTCTTTGCCTCTTATTCTCACACCCCATGGCAGAGATCAGCACTGGCTTCCCTGAGGACTCGACAGAGCTGGGAAGTATTGCCAGCACTGAGGAGGAGCAGAGCACCACTGTTGGTTGTCTAGCTGCTCTCATACTCATCACTGATATTTCAGCATAGGAACACCATCAGCTTTGTCACTCTATATACAGTGCCCAGAGCAAATAAACCGATTGTAAGACTTTTGCTGGCTTCACTCTGTGAGCTGCCCTCCCTCGGAATGATCTCTTCATCGTTTGTGAAGTGCAAACAGTCTGTGCTAGATGTTGTAAGTGATATACAGGAACTGAGGCAGCAGTTCTACTAGGAAGTCCCAGAGTTTGCTCTTTCATTTAATCTATGACTCAGAACACCAGACGTTTAGGTTGAGCAAGGCAGAAGGGTGACTTGTCAGACATGTTTCCCCTTCAAGGCCTGTCATGCTGAATGTCATTCCCTCCTTGTTGATAGGGACAGAATTTTTAGCAGAGCCTGTAGGGATAGGGCAATGGACTAATGGTTTTAAACTAAAAGCAGGTACAAGAGTAGACACAGAAAGAATTTCTTATCTGGGTGAAACACTGGGCAAAACTGGAATTGCTCTGAGAAGTTGAGGCTGTCTCAATGTTTTCCATCCCTGGAAATGTTCAAGGCTGAGTTGGATGGGGCTTTGAGCAATCTGGTCTAGTCGAAGATGTCCTTGCTCATTGCAGGAGGGTTGCACTAGATGACTTTAGAAGTCCCCTTCCAGCCCAAACTATTCTATGGCTCTATGATTCTTGGGGCTGAGCCAGGCTGTGAGAGCACCATGCACAGTTATGGAGGGACAGAACAGCTCAGGCTGGGAGGAAAGACCTGGAAATGGATCGACTGGAAAGGCACTGTTTTTTCTCTCCTGAGACAGACATTGGCTTCTTGACTTGCTAGCTCCATCCCCAGCTCCTTCCCAGGTGCTCTAGAGTAAGAACTCATTGACAGGCAATGACACACTTGTATGCAGCAATGTGTTACTACACAAGCTGTGTCTGCCCTGCTGGGGATCACAAAGCTCTGAGCAGTGACCGAGCTGTGCCAGAGAAAGGGCTGGTGAGAAAACAAGATGAACAGCTTTAGGAGGCTGACAACAAGGAGTAGAAAGCATATGGTAGAGAGTGGGAGAGACATCAGTTGTACTGACATATGTGCAGAGTTGTTGGGGGAAATAGATCTAGAATCATAATTTGGGTATCTGGGAATAGGAATTCAAGAATGACGGTAGGGAATTGAGGAATTTGAAGACAAAAAGTTATATGGCTGTGAATCAGGGAGTATCAAAGGTATTTGCTGGAATAAAATGGCTCATTTTTCTGAGTCTTCTTGCTGCCTGCATCATCTGTTCTCTTATGAAGAGGAAGACAACACTTTTTACAGGGCACTGACGAAGAGGTCAATGGCTGATGCGTAGAGCTCGTAATGCATTCTATTTTTGACACATTTCACACCTTCACCATCACTGAAGAGATGTGAGTCATGATGACCCTTCATTTCAGACAGAGAAAAGCAGGTTGCTGTGGCAGAAAACTGCCTTTAAATGTGCACTGAAGAATTTGTATTCAGAAGAAACTTGAGAAGGTCATATCTATGTAGGTGAGCAGAGATTATTTTTTTCCACTTCAGAAATTATCTCAGAGAAAAGAGAGTACAGTTGCTGTGGAAAGGAAAAAAGCCACCTAAATCCCAAACCCTAAATTGTCCTCTCTCTTTTCTTTCAGAAAACACTATGTTTAGGGTAGTAAGGATGGGAATGCAGAGAGCTTACAGAAAGTACCAAGACTGGAATAACATAGAGCAAGAAAATAATTGCCAGTTAATGCTACTGAAGGTCTCTTCCCTGGGATACTGACAACAGGATCCTACTGGGTGCCCATTAAACACCTACAGTGCTGGAGCATTAATGTGCAGTGCCTTCTCATGCCCCCTGGACCCTCAAATCCATAAAGCTTAGCTGTTATTTCATTGTTTCCTGTTGTTATTTGGTCTGTTCATGAGGATTTGCAGCCAGAAGGAAGAAGATGGCTGAAATGAATGGGGAGATCAAATTCCTAACTTTGACAGATATTTCATTAAAAACAGACAGCTAACAAACTGTCATCTTCTTCTGCTATTTAATCAATAATGCATCTACTTATTATCTTGAAAGACTGATATTTTAATTATTTTAGTTTAAATAAAGTAGGTACATTGTATTTTCATTTTTCTAGCCTGTTTAGCAAAACAACAAAAGATCAAACCATCTTTGTTTGCCTTTTCCCAGTTTGAAATTCAGGTTGTCTGAATTGCTCTTGAATGCACAACAGTGGGCCTAAGTGCAAGTTTTGTTTCAACTTTTTTTTCAACAAGTTTTTGCTGCAAGTTTTGTTTCTTCTGTTGTCCTGGATGTATGTCTAGAAGGAATTGCCACTGATTTTAGAGGTAAATTTCTTACTAAATCAAGTCTATTTTATAAATAGAGATGGAAAGAATAGAAACCCCAGATTTTGCATTTCTTCTGGTTCTTGGTAACTGCTGAGTCTCCGTACTTATGCTTGGAGTTTCTTAAGGCACTCAAAGAATTCCTGTGTGTAAAATGTGTGTTTGTGTGGCATGCATAGCAACATTCACTAAACTCCGTATTCAGATAATGTGAGGCACTGTGGTTGGGTTTTTTTCAGAAACAGGAAGTCAAGCTCAAGTGAGACTGATTCCAAACACTGACCAATTTTTTCCTGACTCCAATTTTGCCTTGACCTTTCCTGACTAATGCAAAATGAGGCTAGCTATGTGGAGTGGGGTTTTTTTTCAGTGTTTATACTGTAAGAGTCATGCTGACTGAAACAGAACTGTGCTTGTTCTCTTCCAGTGAGCCACATAATAGGTCCTTTGAGAGAAGCAGTGGAGGTGGTGTGGAAGGTCATTGACTCAGTTTCTGTACATGCCAAGAGGATGCAGGCAAATGGTGGTGTGAATTCATGCAAGTCAAAGACACCTGATAACAAGACACAAGAGGGCAGCTTAAAAACAGGAGGAAGCAGCAAGATTCTGACACTTCCTACAGAAAGCCATAGGTATACAGACAAACAAACACACTCTACCTACAACAGTTTTCTTTTCATTTTTGCTCCTTCTCTCTCTTTTTTTCTTTTTAAGGAAAGATTTATTTACAACATTTTTAAAATAAAATTTGACCAATTTGGAGCTAAAATAAATTTATGGGCTATGTTTTGCAAACCCATTGGCTGGCTTTCTCTCCAATTTTGAATCCCTTCTCCAAAATGCATAGGGCCATCTTAGTCCATAAGTCTTATGAGGACTGTTGGAGATTCTGGGTCATCCCATCTGGGAGAATGATTATGTTGTCACACCTCTGATAGTGTCTAAGATCATGAGAGCAATAAATGCTTGCTGCCTTATGTAGCTGAAGTTGCCAGTGTGTGTCTGTCTGTTTCATCAGTGGAGGGAAGAGACAGGACCCCAAAAGCAGATGCCTGCTGTAGGGATCTGCTCACCTACAGGTCACAACTCCTGTTGTGACTGAGCTCTGGCTGCCCTAGGGAGCAGGGGGATGTACTTACTCATCTCCACCTTCACTTTTGACCACTGCTGTGGTGGTATAAATCAGTCAGCCACCAAAGGGAGATTTATTTTACCCAATTGCAGTCATCTAAAAATTTGTAGATCAGTGTAAGCAGGTCATCCAGGCTCCAACTCCGCTCCAGCCACCCTTGATTTATAGCAGGTCCCTTAGGTATTGGGATGAATGAATCATCCTATCCCCTCAGTCTCTCCATGGGAGGCAGAGGGAGCTGAGATAGCAACTTTTCACAGGATGCCTCAATCCTAAGAGCTTGTTAGGTAAAGTGAAGGTGGCTCTGCTCTACTTTGTCTTTCTTTGGTGTTCCCCAGTTTCTGTGGGGGGACTGTTCCCTTTGCTGCCAGACTCCTTGCTTTTGGGGAGAGTTGGTGCTGTGAGAGAGATTCAATGTGCCTTCAACAAAGCTGTGAGTCTGTAACAGATGTAAACCCAGTAGGACTATTCTCATGCATTAGGTTACATGTATAGTGCAATGGGTATGTGAGTTGTTAGTGTTAATCTGCATCTGTTTCTTTTTATTGCTGCCTAGGGGCATATTTGTACAAAGAATGGCCATTTCAGCACAGCCTATGCACTCCCTAAATGTAAACCTGAAGTCCTGCCAAGCATCTGTGGATGGGAAGTCACTCTTGTGAATAGCATGTCCTTTCCTCTCATTGTTATTTGTATTAAATTAGTGATATTACTGTAGTGCCTAGAAGCTGCAAATTAGGTTTAGGCCCTCATTCGCTGGGTCCTGTACAGGCAAATCAGATCCCACTGGCTGTGCCTTAGGGAGCCTATATTTTGCAAACCTGCTACCCTAATGTATTTACAAGACCTGTGTGATTCGAAGGGTGATTTGTAGGGGAGGGATGAGGTGAAGGAATGTCAGGGCAGATTTTGACTGCTCTTTGTACCATGGCATGGAGCAAGCAAGCATGTTGCACAGGTTAGAGGCCATGAGAGTGAGCAGAAGGAGCAGCTGGCTGCCCTCCTGCAGCACTGTCTGTGCCCAGCAAAGGCCAAGCCTTCTCCCTGTCAGGCTGGGAGCGCCTGCAGGTCCAGGCACAAGGGCTGAACCATCCAAGGGGTGAAAGCCACTCCAGCCCTCTCACAAACAGCCCTCACTTCTGCATGCCCCTGCTGGAAACTGCTCTCTGAGCAAACAGAAGGGGACATGCTCCTACTTACACTGGTGTGAAAAAAATTCACCACCTAATCTGCTAAAGCCAAAGGCATAACCTTCAATTTAAAGCTATATTTTAAATAATCACATTAAATATCATGTTAATTCAGGGGCAGTACATTGATATTGCTGCTGCTGCCAGTTTCTTTTTGAAGCAAATATCTCAGCAGGGCTTGAGGACTAAAAACAAAAGTGTTGCACTTTTTAATATTGGGAACACAGTACTCAATGAAAATTCTCTCATCTTGCACTTATTACGAACATTTCCATCTGAAGATATGCAGAATTTTCTTCTTTATTCCCCCCCACTGTTTACTCCACAGTGTAATGGATGATGGCTTTTATACAATGCATTGTTTATCACAGGGCACAAACAAGTCAATAAAGTCAGTCAATATATTAAGCCTTTTTAAAATGAAGCTTAGATCTGAGAATGTACATGTTATATAATTTCCCTAACTTTCAAAAATCTGTTTTTCTCCTGGTAATTTCTGATAATGTTCTGCAAGTCCAAACAGAATTATCTCTTCCCTATGATATCTTCACCCCTTCCCCCTTTTTTGTCTGTTGGCATTTTGTTTTGTTTTCCCCTTGCATACTCACTGGACTAAGACTGTTAACAATTTGACATTGCTACTGACCTAGTAAAGTATTCACTCCAAGCTGTGCCTGGAAAGAAAGCACTTCTATATTGAAAAGATAATGTGGATTTTGCAAATAAATGTAGACAAGAGAGGACAGATAACATTTTAGGCGTACCAGCTTGGCAGCATAGCTTTGATGTGACAAACATTTCTAGCTGCAAATGATTTCCATCCCAACTCTGCAAGGAGTGCAGCAAGGAGGCTGAGCAGCAGGGATTGAGTGCCAGGCTGACACAAATATTAGTTGTTGCTTTTTACCCAATCTGTGAACCTGCAATGATCCCTGTGAAATGGAAACCAAAGATTTCATCCCTCCTGATGTAAGTAGTGAGTTTGAACTTTCTCTGAACTCAGTCTGTTGAAGTCTGGAATAGTTCAAGAGGAAAGAATGAAAGACTTGATAAAGACTAAAACTGTATAGCTTCATGTTCTGGGTAATACACACGGCCAGGTCCGAATGCTATTGCAGCATGAATAGGAATGGGAAAATTTACAAAAAGGAATTTGTTTTTTTCCTGAGGTTCCTCTTGTTAGAGCTGTTGCTACCTTGCTAGTGCCACAGGCCAGACGGCAGGACATACTGCAGAATCAAACATAACACTCTCTATAAATAAGGGTAGCAAGAACCCTGATTCCTTAAGTTCTGGTATTTTTATTCCCTATCGGGTTCTGGCAAAAGCTGTGGAAAGAAGGAGTTCATACATGCCTGTGTTTGCTCCCACTGGTGACAAATGGCTATAATGATAATGTTATCTCTTGGGACTGACCTTAACCGGCCAAATTCACTCCATTTAACATACCTGCTGTGTTAAACGTGGTTTGAGCATTATCCCAGGACATGCCAGTTGCCTGGGACAGTCTCCTGATGCCAGTGGCAGGGGGGCACCATGTCCCAAATGTGTGTGGGAAGAAAACTGTAATGTTTATCCATTGGCACCACCCATTGGCAGCACCACTCAGAAACTGCTACCAATTCTCTCTGAGGCAGAGAAAAACCTGGGTACTTTGAACTCATAAGGGAATTACCCATTCAAAGATCCCTTTCTCAAATTAAACTTCACCTTTCCTCTCTCATTGTCCCAGACTTTTTAGAATACATTCTTTGATGGAAAATAGGGGTGCAGAGCAGGAACCTGATAGTGACTCCCATGCTCTTTCTGCTATGAAGCTTTTAAATACATTACTGTAATGTTTCTCAGGAAAAAACCCAGAAAAAATGGAAGTATATGTTCCCACAAGGCAAATCAGGGAAGGATAAAAATTTTCTGAATGTGCTTTTTTACTTGCCATGTGCATAAATATTTCCAATTGAAACCTGCATCTACAGCTGTTTGCATGGCCAAATAATTAGCTCCAAATGCAGTATAGCAAAACTATTTCTGTGAAGGATTATGTGTCTTCTATTCTCATTTTGACTTAACTTGCACTGGATGCTCCTCACTCCTGCAAAGGATATTGACTGTCTTTCTAAATTAGGAGTGTTCTGTTTATTTTAGGGGGTATATGGGTTCTGCTTGTCCAACCACAACCTCAAAATTCATAGACAATAACCAGTCAGAAAGAAGTATTTATTGTGATGTAAATTATAGTACAGTGGCACAAATTCTGGTGTTTAAAATTAATGATGTAACTTTATTTCATTAAATGAAAGACTTTGCAGAGCAATCTTCTTTACATCAGAACTCATGTTTGCCACTGTTTTTTTTCTTGCTCTTCTGTGAAATTTTCATTCAGAAATATAACTTTTTGATAGAGACATCTGCAACTGTGAACACATTGGCTAATGTTCTGGGTGCTAGCAGAATTAAAGACACTAAAGGAGACTAAAGACTAAATTAAAGACTAAAAAAGACTAAATTAAAGACACTAAAGGAAATCAATTCTCTTTTTTTTTGAGTTCTGTGGCAGATTGAAATCCTGGCGTGAGCTCTGGAGGTTTATGACCCCTCTAGTCTGTAGTGGCTTTATTTACTCTCAGCCATGTAAAAGCCAGCTGGGCTCAGCTAGCAGCCTGTGCATGGGGCAGTGGAGTGAGCAGTTCATCCCAGCTCTGTCAGAAGACAGGTTAGGCACTTCTTTTATGATAACAAAAGTGTTACAGCAATCAAACCTCACCCTGGTTTAGGAGGAGTGGGGGTATGAATGCCATGGCAAAGGCCTGCTCTACCCATCAGCCTGAAAGGTGCAAGGAAGAAAGGGTCTGAATTTGATCTGACTGCAGCAGGACAGCAAGGGGACCTCCAGTTTTCCTGTCGATACAATCTCATGGCATTCTGTGCTGCCAAACAAAAAGAATTAAAGGCCAGGATTTGCACATGAAAAAATATAACTGTACAAATGCAACAAAGATAAGAAATAAGCTCTTAATCAGAGCTAAAGAGAAGGTTAAAAGGTTGTGGTCATAGTGCAACAGACGTGTTTGGTGTATGCTTTTGTTATGCTTCTTGGAGGCTTTATCAAATGCTGATCCATCATATTGTTAGAGCTGATCTTAGATGCAATGTAGGTCACATGAACATTGCACATTCAGCAAAACTTCATCGGGCTGATCCACCTCCCAGTAATAAAACATTCTTTATTGACTTCTGTAGAAGCCCAGGCTTTGTAAGAAAGAGGTGTAAACAGAGAGGCATCTCCAATTACTCCTGCATGGGCAGGAGTATTGTATGGGCATTCAGAACCCAATGAACACAGGGATGTTAAAAGGGCTTTCACAATTCACTGTGGTTTTGAGTGGCTGGATTCTTGCTCTAGCTTTCCCCAATGCACGGTAACCACTGTCATGGGAAACCGCCTTGCATTCCTGAATTTCAACCCCCTGCCAAAGAGTAGTTTGAAACACCACCAGGAATGGCAATACTGGCAGTGGCAGAGTTTTAGTGAGCTGAAGTTCTAGTGAGCCTCTGCACCTGATTGACTGAAAACGTGGTAGCATCATTCTAGTGTAATCTTCCTCCCAGAAACTGAGTGGTTTTGACAAATGACTGGTTCACATGGCATCTCACCCCACCATCCTCTGCCACTTTCTGTGACAAATAACACCACTCAGAAATGGTGGGGAGAGGAGGAGGATTGGTAGGCTGGGGGTGGAGGGTGTGTGTGAGTGTGTGAGGAGAACTGTCTCTGATTCAGTGTCAGTTTTTAAATGTCATTTATGAGGGCTTTGGGGCTGGGTATTTTTACTTCTTTGACTGATTATTTGTTTCCCTCCATTGGAACAAAAAAAAAAAAGGAAAATAAAAAAAAGATAAACAAAACAAAGGCATTGTAAGGATCTCTGGCAGGAAGGGTGAATAGAAAGACAGCTCTTACTGGACTCCACAGCATTTGTTCTGGCCTCCCCCAGTTGAAGAGTCCAACAGCTGTCTTCATAACTACTGTCACTCAGGATTTGAATAGTTTTACATAATCTGGGCTGGAGTGGGGAATCCAAGCTTTTTGCTGGTCAAGTGGCAGGTGGGGAATTTAAGCTTTTATAACAGGACCACAATTGCTGCTCCCACAGGGATTTTCTTCTACTGTCTATTGATTTATTATAAGCTCTAAAGTAAAGACTCGAGGATTAAAGAGGGGGTGGGAGGTGATATTCTGAAGGTCAGAGGGGTGAGGATGCAGAGGAAATCCAGAGCTATCCTGCTGCTGTGTGCTGGCCCAGAGGCACGGCCCATGTGCCCTGTTTGTGACCCCTGTGTGGAGGAGAGGTGTTCAAACTGCTGGGTCACCAGCTGACAGGAGGAGAGGAGAGGCTGCTATTTTAATTACATTACTTTGGTTTAAATTCTATTTTTTCTTTATTTTTAATATAGAAACACTAGCCTAGCCTTATGTTTTCTCAGGTCTAGCCACAGTCCATGCCTTTGTCACACCTGTGTCACCTGAGAATTGACTTTTCCAAGGCAGCCCAGATACTCTCCACTGGCCTGAACTTCTGGGGCTCACCTGAGATCTCACAGACCTACACTCATTTACCCTGGCACAAACCTAATAGCAATGTCTGAAACAAATCACAGTTTAGAAGATTTAGATCTAAGAGAACATCAAAGGAGCATGGAGTACACTGCTTTATAATTATATAGGGTCAGTGAGTGTAGTGCGGGTTTTTCTGAATAATACCTCAGTGGAAGATAGGAAAATTACTCCAGCCTTAAGCAAATACAATAAAGTAAATAGAGCTGGGATTAAAGTGAAAAATACACATTCTCTTGCTTACGTTTAGCAGACTATCCCTGCTGTTTGCATTTGTTATGACATCAAACTCAGGTGGCAGAATGTTTACATGTTAAAGCTAATGGATCTTGATTGCAGCAGAGCTGCCCCTCAGCCCTCCTCTTCCTTGGTAACACGGCTGATTCCAGCCAGAACATGTCTGGGCTTTGCTGCTCCACCAGTCCCCCGGACTCCAGGGCTGGGGTGATGAACTGCTTTTACACAAAGCAAACTTTCATTCACTGGGAACAGGTGCAAAGTGTCCTTTTGTGTGAACAGCTGGGAGTGCAGTAACCCATTCCTTGCCTGAACTTTCTTCATTTAAGGCTCATAGTACAGGAGAAATGGAGCTGGAAAATGCCAAGCAATGTTTTCTACTTCTGCCCATTTGCTGTGGAAACACTTTGCCTTTGACTCATACCACTGAACAACATTTTTGTCTTTTTTTGTTTTCAGTGTACACAGGCCTACTTCACAACAAAAAAGTTTTATATCTCTTGCTACAGAAAGATTATCTTTGTCTTACAAAGCTTCTGCAGAAACCCTCTGTCCTCTGCTGCCAGGATCCAGTCCATATCTCTGAATATGGGTGGTCATCCTGTAAGTAATCTTGTAACTCCTTCAGCCATGTCCTCGCTTAGACTCTGGGGCTCAGCAGAGAGCATCAGCCATTCTTTTCCTGTCCTAATGGTAAAACATACTAGCAACAAAATCCTCACTCTGTCAAGTATACAGCTATGTGCTTAAGACCAAGTATAGTAGTAGTAGATCACATGCATCTCAGTAGGAAGCAGAATCTAGTTAAATAGTTAGTTTTAATAGTTAAAACTCAAGACAGACCTCAATGTTTGTTTGATAACAATTTTTTTCTTGTATTGGATTGTATGCAAGAGCATTTAATTATATCAGATTGTTCACATGTAAGAAAATTGAAAACAATATATTTATATTTCCACAAATAGGAAATGAGGAAAAATAGTGCCAAAGTCCATCAAAAACAACTGCAATCTGAACTATTCTACTGAGTGAAGTCAAGGAATTTAGTAGCAGAGCAACAGTCAAGGAATTTAGTAGCAATAATTATTAAATTATTGCTTGCAAAAGAGCCAGTATTTTGTGGTTAACCATCTCTAACAATTTTGCCTTATAGTTATAAAATGCATGTGTATATTCAGCAGGAGTTTCATAGCATCTTTAAAATCTAAGGGATTCTCTCTATTACTTGAAATGACTAAACAAAATCTGACATAAGTGCCAAGTATTGGTTATTGGAAATTTGAAATTAATAGATTTTGATAAACCAAAAGAATTATTGACTACTGTCAGTGCTGCAGTGTCCTTTCTTCCAAGATTCTCTGACTAGTATATAACAGGAAGACAGATACTTGTGTCAGCATAGCATCTCATATCAAACTGGGAAATCATTAGCATCAAAAAGATGGTTCTTACAACTTGTTATGTTCCCAAGAGTATATTAGAATTATATGTAAGCAATGATAGCAATTTGGGAGACAAAATTTGCAATACTGATCTCTTTTGATTATACTTGGACAGCATGAGGAGCCTTGAAATTTTTACTGCATAAGAAGTGTCTCACAAGTGCCCTTTTTGTTATGTCAGAACTGTCTCAAGCAAAATCCCTCCGAGAAAATGGGGAATTTTACTTTGGTTTGGATGAACTAATTTCTGTGTGTTCTATCTTGGCAATGTGTTCTATACTTATTTTCCATGCTTCACATTTTCTAGGATGGATTAAATCCTACCTGTAGGTCAGATCGGTATTTCCTTCACCTTTTCCACTGCTTTCCCAGTCTGCAGGAATCACTGCCCTTCACCCTTTCTAGCAGGCTGGTGGTAGGAAGATTTTGGTGCTCTGTGCTGGGATGTCACAGGCACAGCAGGAGGAGGCAAGTTTGCTGCAGGAGCAACCTGCCCCTTGCTCCCTGGGATGAAGAAGCAGGTTGGATGGAGTGCCCTAGGGACTGCAGTCCAGGCTCTTAGCGGCAAGCTGGACCATGCAATCTTTCAGAATTATTATAATTATCAGACAAAAATAGTGAGTAATACATCTCATGCTGTAAGAGGTACTCAGACTCTGACTGCTGGAAATGAGGGGGATATTTAGGATGTGCACTTCTGCGTTGACCTGGTTCTCTCTCACTCTACTTGGCCTGTCTGCTGCTTGACACTACCGATGCTAACTGTGCTACTGTTCATGTTGGACTGTCTGGACCTTCTTATTGTCTGCAATTATTCTTATAACATCATGTAACGTGTTACAGCCCATGGGTGGTGCTTTCCCTGACGTTATTGTTCCAGTCAAGGTCTGGGCAAAGCTGTAATTGAGGACAAGCGTCCTCAATGAGGACAAACGTCCAGTCCTGACCAGGCAAGCTGCAATTCTAGAAAGAGCTGAACTTGTGTTGGATATAATATTAGAGTGTACATGAGCTTTCTCTGCATTGATAACACTTAGTATTAGAAGGAAACTGTCAGAAGTCAGGGAATGCTACCTAGAGAGCATTCCTCTGTCAGAGGAAAATGTTGTGCTCATTCTAATAGATGCAGTCTGTCACATAAGACACAGCAGGTACTCAGCTATCAAAATGACCTTGCTGTGAGTGTGCAAGCAGGCACAGATTTGTGAACAGGTGTGTTTCAGCTTATCATCTGCATGCAAACACAATTGGTTTAGTGTAATATATAATTTGCATAAAGTCTTATCTCTGCCGGCAAGAAATTTTGTAACTGTTTTAAGGTAGTGTGATTTGCATGCCCACAGTTAATACACTTCTTCCTTTTTTGACTTGATCTTCACTAAGTAAAAGGGAAGACACAAAATAGAAAAAAAATAGAAAATAAGATTTTAAAGTTAATAAACACAATAAGTAGGGGAGCTGATGCAGAACTAGCGCCTGCAACCAACCTCAGCAATAATCAATTTGACTTCTCTTAGAGTTATTTTGAATTCTGTTACTACTCTTTTGATGTCTGACCAGGTCATTTTAAGCACTGAATGATAACCACTCAAAAAAAAAAAGAGGGGGAAATTTGGAGCTAACTGTGTTTTGTTTAGTGATCTGCAGTAGGGTTGTAATGGTGAATTCTCCCAGCTACCTTGCAACAGAGCTGTGAGGTTTGTTCTAGATGAGGTTGCTGGGAATGTGCAGGTTCCTGGAGTTTTCAGAGCTCTTTTGGTTTGAGTTTCAATTGAGAAACAGCAAACTTTAATCTTAAAGGATTACTAATTATATGTTTTTCTCTCACAGTCTCCCCTGTTCCAGCAGGGATAAGGAAATATACCAGTAGTAATCTATTCACAGGTGAATTTACTGGAATTATGAAATACAACGTTGCTGTTATGACTACCTGCTGCAGCATGTGCTCCCAGTCACATAACTGGGACACAGCTGCTCCTTTGTTTCCCTGATCCAGTCTTTGCTGCAGATGCAAGTTAACTTTGGGCCAGGGAGAATGAGGTGTGGGACTATTCATGTCATATGAACTTCTTGGTGGTGAAGCCTAAAGCTGGCATTTTATTTGGTTGGTTAATCATCATAGATTGAGGTTTTCTTCCCACAAAATTGAAATAGAAGATAGGGGTAACTCAAGTCTTACCACTGTGTAGAAAGCATGTATCTACTGAGATTAGCTGGCATTCCAAGATGAGCTGGCAGAGCATTATTAAGACCTAAAAGCCCTCCAACGCTAAAATATCCGTACAAAGAGAAAACCGTATTAAATCAGAATGAAAGGCTGACAGAGAAATCAAGGATAAATAATTGCTGTAAGTTTTCTTGGCAAAAAATATAGATGTAGTATTTTCTGTCCAAAGCATCTTTTTCTAGCAGATCCTTGAACACAGAAGGAGATGGTTTGATTAGGTGAGCAGAGTAGCTGATTTTGCTCTTGGAAGCTTGGACATTTACACCTGAAGATAAAGCTAAGCTGTCCTCACTCCAGCAGTGCAGACCTGTTGACCAAGAGTGATCCATTTTGAAACACAAAACGAAAATGCCTATATGTGGAAAACTAGAATCTGGCTTAGCAAGTTTATAGTGACAGTGAGAGTGGAAAGCCAAGCAGTGAAACTCTTGGCTTGGCTATAAAAGCAAAGTCAATAAGACAACCAGGACATTATGAGTCCTCACATCATGTATAGCCAAGACCAATGAGCATGAGAGACAGGCCTTTGAGCATAGGAATTAGCCAGAGTTTTCAAGGTTGCCAGCCTCCCTGCACAAGCAGGAGAAGCAAAAGGTTCAGGAGGGTTTGAGATCCAGGGATTTGTTGCCATTGGAAAGGGCAGAGAGGTCTGGAAATCTGCACAACTTCTGAAAGTCCTCGGGTCCCTGAGGCAGGTCTAACATTGGGCTCCCAGATGCTCAAAGTCCAGTCTGGTGTCGTCATGACACAGTGCTTGCCAGAAGGCTGGCAGGTTAACAGCCTTGCACTACACCTTCTGCTTTTGGGGAATTGGCATTTTCCCATGAAATTAATTCATCATAAAATTTTCATCCAGGTTTGTGATACCTTTAATGGTATTTCACTGAATATCTATTCTAACTTTCACAAATAAATGTGGGTGAAAATTCACCTGAACAGTGATGAGGACAATTCTAAGGGGATGAATGTTACAACAGGGAAAGTGTAACGCAAACTTAGCTGTGATGGTTTCAAATATATCAATGATTTGTGGACAGGGGACTGAAGGAGTTGTAAACTCACTCTCTGCAATCTATCCTATCCTTGGCCTAACATATTTACGCCTTTTCTATTTGCTCACCCTGTCTGCACGTTGCATTGCTCTCTGTCAGCCGCCAGAAGCTTTTATTCCTTAGGAGGTTTCTGTTTGCAATCTCTGTGCTGTCTGAATTGACAGAAATAATGGTTCATCACTCTAAAATGCTGCTTGCATTGCAGTAGGGATGTGGAAAGCCCCATACTTCCTTTGGTGCTGCAAGTTAGGATTCACAATAATCATGTGGGCTGATTGCCTGTGTTGTACCACATGTGACTCATGGATGGGAATTTTCTATCAGATGTGTAGGAGGGATGCAAACCAGGAGCTTTTACTCTTCTCTCATACATTAAATTTCACAATATTAGAAAACCATTCCTTTTACAGGAATAACCACATTAAACCTACTTGTTGATTTGAAAATAAAATGAGAAATGTAATAAGGAATTTTTTGGGCCATGTGGTAGCTGAGAAGAAGGGAAGTAGCCTTGCTAGAAGTTAACTTCTGAAACACTAGACCTTCCAATGAGGAACTGGCTCTTATCTTCTAAAGATGATATTAACAGGAATTAAAATACCATAACTCTAAAAGAAAGATCACTACATGGAGTTTTTTTGCACAAAATATTTAGCATGGTTACTATAAGGTTCCTAGAAAACAAGCTGGAAAGCTACACTTCAAGGACTAGATTGTCATTATTATTATTATTATTATTATTATTATTATTATTATTATTATTATTATTATTATTTATTATTATTATTATATTTATTACACTAATGATGAAGAACTATGGAATTAGTGACAGTAAATATAACTATATTTATTCTGAAAACCTTTCACCTTCCCTATAGTTATGTGAGAAAAGAAGTATGTATTTTATATAATGTAATTGTGTATTTCCATTACTTGCCATGTTGTGAGTTTGAATTTATTAATTTAAAAAGAAATGTTTTAAAGTAATTAAAAACTTGTTTGAAAATGGTTCAATCTAAGTTACTAAATGCCATAGACTCCCAATATTATTCCTCTTGCTTTTGTTTGGAAAGATATATTTGGAAAATAACAGTAGGAAATGCCCATACATGCATACACGTTTCTTTGTGTGCTTTTAAACATGTCATACACAGACTTGCATTGGAACACAAAGAAGAATGCCCAGTGGATGTCCTGAAATCCTCTCTTGTGCAGCAAACAGCTGTTGCACTGTAAGTTCAGACAGTTCAGCTCTAGAGGCTCCTGCCCAGTGTTCATCTACCTAGCCATCACATATCTTTACAGAAAATAACTTTCAACACTTTTATCTTCAAAGGTCTGCACAAATTCCAGCTCTCACAACCATTTAGTCCTGTGGAGCTGGAGTTTATAACAAAGCCAGCAGCTGAGGCTGTCTGGATATTTTTGTTAAAGGCTTTTTTAGCTGGCTACAAAGATTGTGACATTTTGGTGCTAAAATTGTCTGTTTCTGGACAAACTATTGCAACCTGGCCAAACAATGCAACAACTGTGCATGATGCTCACAGAACAAACTTCTTTCTCACAAAAATCTGTGTGTGGCTGAAGGCTGCTAAAGTTCAAGGAAGGAAAGTAGTTTGGGTGTTAGTATTTGATAGAACTGCATGGAAGGCCTTGAAAAGGACTGTTTTGGCTAAGCATGAAACAAGCCTTTGCAATAGTGAGATATGAGTCTTCCTGAGAAGAATGTTTGCCTGTTTGGGTCTTTGATGGCTTGTCAAAACACTAGCTGATGGCACAAAGGGAAGAATCTTGTATTAGCAGAGAATGACAGGAAGATAATCTAGTAAGTGTTTCAGACACTGGATTCTGGACTCTCCCCTTCCTCCCATACAAACAGAGAGGAAATTAAAAGGAGAAAGGTGATACCAAAAATATGAGAGCCTATTCCTCTGTGACACTCCCTTCGCTTCCTAGTATGATCTCAACAGGAAGTTCTGCAGCAATAATTTGTCCAGTGAAATTATTGATAAAAATTGGAGGTGCTGAAAGAATAAGAAAGAAATTTTGATGTTTGAAGAAAGAAATGTTTCAGTAGAAATATGGAGTAGAGTAAGATAGTGAATAAAGCTGGTCCTTTTTTTAAAAACTCTTCATCTCAGGCTGACATTATTTGAATTTCTAACATAGATATAGGAAAAGGAATAAATATAATAAATGAAATAAAATCCCTGCAGGTCTTGTCATGCATGATTGGGTACAGAGATGAATTGAATTTTACTAGTAATATTTGACAAATTTCTAGTGTGTTATTTGGTTAAGAATTCCTTCTTGTGGAACAATTGATCAGCTATAGCAGCCTGTCAGTGTCATACCAGGAATTGAGATCCTGGAACAATTTGTACCAATTGAATCACAGAATTGTAGAATCAGAGAATGATTTGTGTTGGAAGAGACCTTTAGAGTTCATCTAGTCTGATCCCATAGGCATGGTTATCTTTTACCAGAGCAGGTTTCTCAAAACCCCATTTTAACTGGCCCATGAACAAGGGCATCCACAGGGTCTGTGGGCAATCTGTTCCAATGTCTCACCACTGTTATTGTGAAAGAATTTCTTTCTTATGTCCTAACTAATTCTACCCTCATTTTGTTTAAAACTTCTCCCCCTTTTGCAATCATTACAGGCCTTGGTAAATGTCTCCATCTTTCCTATAAGGGTTTGTGTGTTGAAGGCTGCTAAAAGGTCTCCTCAGAGCCTTCCCTTCTCTAGGATCAACAACCCCACCTCTCTCTGCTTTACTTTATAGGAGAGGTGTTTCCCACTGAAAACTTTCATGACCCTTCTCTGGACCCTTTCTAAGAGATCTACATCTTTCTGACCCTGGGGACCCCGGAGCTGGATACAGTACTACAGATAGGATTTTATGGGACCAGAGTAGAGGGGCAGAATCCCTCTCTCAGCAGGGTAGCCACATTACTTTGCATGCAGCCCAGGCCACACTTGGCTTTCTGGGCTGTGAGAACGCATCAGCATCTCATGTTGGATATTTTATCCCCCAAGTCCTTCCCTACAGGGATGCTCTCAATCCATCAGCTCCCAGTCTGCCCTGATACTGGGGATTGCCCTAGCCCACATGCAGGACCTTGTACTGGCTTTGTTGAAGTTCAGGAGTTTTGCGTGGGTCCTTTTCCCATGTCTGCCAAGGTCCTTCTGGATGGCATACTTTTCCTCCAGTGAATCAACCGCACCACTCAGCTTTGGTGTCACCTTCAAACTTGCTGAAGGTTCAATCCCACTGTCTATGTTGTTGATAAAGATATTAAATAGGATTGGTCCCAATACAGACCCTGGAGGGAAAATAAAAGCTACTACTGGATATAACTATTACAAATTGATTTTTTCAATGAGATACACTCTATTTCATCACTTCATATTGCTTTCCAGTCTCTCTTACTTCCGTGATTCTCATTTCTTGCCAAAAAGTGAGATGAAGTCCAGATCACTCAGGTGTGGACCAGAAAACACTGATTGTGAGGTGGGTGGATAGGTATATTTAGCTAGTATCTACCCAGGGAAATAGCTGTGTGGCCACGTTCCATGTTGGAATGCTGAGACTCATTGTGCAGAGGGAATTGCAAGTGGCATTTTTCATTATTTTATAGCCTTGCATACTTCCTCATGGTGAAATTCAATCAGAAGTCAATTTCATACTCTGTCCCCTCTCTTGCCACAAATAAGCTTGAAAACAAAAATTTACCACTTTCAGTGACCATATTTTGATATTCCCTTATTTATGCAGTGTTACAATTTAATTTTCATGTTGATTAAGACTGACAGGAATGGTGGAACAGAGAAATAATCACCTCCCTTATGTTTGCTGCTTCTTTTCCTGGAGTAGGCATACATGGATTGGGAGACAGACTGCATTAAAATCAAATCAGTTTTGATATGGTGCAAGCATGAGTCATGCTATTTAATTTAAAACAATTTTGTTTGGTAGCTTGAACTAAACTACTGAAGAAAAGATCTCCTCTTGCTGCAGCTGTCATCCTTTTAAATGGATGTAACCTCCCAGGTGCCCACAGGCACTTCAATGTACCCAAATCTCCCCTTTCCCTGCACAGACTCCTACATGCTTCTGAATGGCTGCACTGCTGGCTAGTCAGTAATCCTGGGCAAGAATATCTTTGCTAGGAGAGGCAAATCCTCAAGAATGAACAAGTGCCAGCTAATTCCATGTGGCTGAGGTTGATACAGTTATGAAAAAAAAAGCTTATTGAAAGAAAACAATCATACAGTTCTCATTGATACAAGAGGGACTCTTTAAGAACCAATCTCTACTAGTAGCAAGAAGAAAGATGTCTGCCCCAGAATATTTAGAAAGATCAGCTGTCCTAAAGATTAACAGCTCTAATTTGTGCTTGGTCTTTGGGGCTTTTTGTTTCTGGTACTGAGATGTTAAGCAGTCTAGCTAACAAAATAATGAAATATCTCTATTGAATAGCTGCACTGTGGTTGGTCTCAGCATAACTTAGCAACTAATGAGTGCCTTCAAAGTTCAGTACAGCCCTCAGCCTGTTACTAGAGGAAGAAATTTAAGACACTAGAAAGTCTATTTGCCTGGAAGCAGGACAGTATTGTGTGAGCAACTCTTTCTCTCTCTCTCTTCATCCCTTCATTCTTTCTTTTTGTGTTTACCTATTCCTTCAGGCCAATACACTGGCTTGAGAGTAGCTGCCTGTCTAATAACTAATTCAACAGTTTTCTAAAAAAGAAGCTAGCCATGACTCATTTCACACTGCCCAGGCCCTGTATACAAATAGCATGAAAAGCTCAATCATGTATGGAAACAGTTTTCTTTCCATTAAGGTAATTGGTATATCCTTTTCTAGTATTTGTCACAAGACTTGATTGGGTATTGCCAGGCAGCACTTAGTCTGGAGAGTGGAGCACCCTCCTGCAGCAGATAACACACAGACCTGCTGTGACAGCACGGGCTTAGCACCAGATCCTGCTTGGAGGTGCACAGCTTTGCAATAAATGTGTGGCATTTGCCTTGCCCATGCCCACTGATCCTGAATAATTTCAGGCCTGGAGGTCATCATTTTACCACCCTGTCTCACAAGTATTTTTTTTTCCTCCCTGTTCCTGAACCTTTTAATTCAGTGTCAGTAAAGATTCTCAGGGATTACTGAAAATGAAGCAAAGCTGCTGTGTACAGACAAAGGACTGTCTGAGTACTTGCTTCTCGATTCCACAAAAAAGCTGAATAAATAATAGCTTTCAGGCTACTGCAAACATAATAATTCACATCTTGCTCCATGGTATATTTTCAATAAGTTAAATAGCCCTTGTCTTCTCAATCTTTTTTACTTTGATATCCAGAAGCAGATCCAGGTTTCTTGGAACACAAGCCCCTACTCTTCCAGGCAATCATGTCACGTAATCCATTTCATGCAATCTAACTCTTTCCAAAGCCAGGTGGGTTGATTTCCCCCATGCTGTTCTAACTAACATCATTTCCCTACTGCTTTTTGCAGCTTCATTTGCCTCGTAATGGTCAACAGATAGTGCTGGTTTATGCCTAGCAGGTGACTGTGCTGTACACAGATTCTACTGCTAAGAATCTCTCTTTTTTTACTAGGTAAGTCCCCAAAATTATCCAGAATTTCATACATAATATCAAAATTCTTTCTACACTTCCAGCACTTCTGAGGTTCACATTATCAGGGCAATTTTTCTAGCCCATCACTATTTTCCCTGCCACCAACCAATCAAAAAGTGTACATAAAGTGTAATCATTAAAATGAAATATACCGCTCTCCTTTTCTTTAGGATTTTTTCTTTTTTAATGTAAGTGTGATCCTTGTTTAGCATGGACTTGAATAAAGTTGTATTTGCATACTTTTAACTGAAACATAATAAAGTGATGGTGAGAGATTAAACTCTTCCATCACATTGGATATGACTGACATTAAAAAGTATTTTAGATCAAAGTGGTATTTTTCTCCCTTAGGCTCATCTGCTTTTGGTGATCTGCTTTTTATTGTATAATATTTTCATTTTCTCTATTGACTGATATTTTTGTACTGCAGGAGCAGGTCCCTGATAATTGCTTTCTCCCACTGGTCTTGTTTAACATTGCAGAAAGGAAAGGTGGTTTTCTGGAGTGGATTTGCTGTCTTCAGTTGTTAGCTTCTACAAATAGCACTAGAAAGGATTTAAAAGTCTCGAAAGGATGGGGAGAGGAAAAGAGGATGCTTCAAGGGTTAATCAGCAAATTTCCAAAAGATTCCTGAAGTTAGGGACCTGCAGACAGATATAGACCACACAACTGTCCTTGATAGTCTCCTGCAACTGGTACTGAACCCTGTGGTTCTCCAGCTTGAATACCATTTTCCTGAGAAATAGCCCAGTTGCAGAGTCCTAAGTAAATGTCAAGTTCTCCTTTTCTGTCTTCTCAGGGGTTTCCCCTCCTGTTTCAAGTCTGAACTAAGATTAATTTTATAATATGCCCAAGAGATATGTTTGAATAATGAAGAATTTAAAAGCTGGGATTTTCCCTTTCACACCCTCAATAAAATTTTAACATTACCAATCTTATTTTAACTGGCATACAAGGTATGTCCCATTCAGAGAACTAATACATCTCAACACCACCAAAACCCAAGGAATATGCCTCTGAAATGAAGATCAGTACCTTCTTCCCTCAGCAACATCTATTGATCTTCAGCAAAAGATATCTGTGGGAGACCCTCCTGCTAGGATCAATCCAGTTATAACATGAAGGGCTTCACTGAATTAAGTCATATATCATGGCTTGGATTACATTCTTTGGAAGAAAGAACTTGAAACTTGTGATCTTTCCCTGATTTCATTTAACCTCATTTATGTGCAGGAAGAAACAGTGAAACACTTTATTGCAGCAGGACCAAAGTTTATCATCACATATCAATTTTTTAGTCAGATTTTTGAAAAACAGGTCTTAAATTCCATCACAAAGCCAATTACAGCATTTACAAAATAGGGTGGTCTAATCCAGAGGAGGAATGCATACATGATCAAACTGCATATCCTAAAGGAGTTATGTAGAAAGTGGGGTCACAGCTCTTTTCATTCCTCTAATGGAGTTTTGTAAATGACACAATATGCAAGAGCACCATAGGCTGTGTCCCCCACATGCATGGCTTTCCTGCCTTCTCTGCAGAAGTGTCCTTGGGGAGTGCAGCATGGAGACCAGAGGCACCTGCTTCCATAGGATCCCTGTGTTAGGTAATGACACAAATATTTATTTCTGTAAGTGTAGCTGTAACTGAGACAGGATGTAGAACTTTTATCTGCATTAGTGGTGCATAACTAAGCCAGGAAATGCATCATAAGGCAAGCATATGGTTGAGAAAATGAACCTATCTCAATATTTAATACAGGGCCTCCTTTTGTCTTTTCTGTGTGTGCTGTTTATCAAGGTTCTTATATTGCCTACTGTGCTAAAAGCTGCAGTTCTCCATATTGGTGGAGTAGTCCAACTCACCTAACTATCACAGCTTCCCTGCAAGAGCCCATCAGGCTCATTGTTGTGTTTCACTGCCTTAGGGGTGAACTACACCAATTTTCTTAGTTAATTAGTTAGCATTAGTTAATAAAATACTTAGGCTCAAATATAGGTGCTTATTCTAACTAACCTGCAGAGACAGCTTGGCTTGTATTTCAGCAGGTGACCAGTCCAATGGGTCAAGGGAAGGAAAGGGCAGGTGAAAAGTACTGAGTCCAGTCTTACACAGAAGGCAGTGTCTAGTTTTTAGCAAAGCCTTTAGAAGAATCCCCCATCTGACCTGAACTGAAAGTGATACTGTATTTGCAGCCACAGCTTTGCTGTGAGGGCAAGGATCAAAGCACTGACACATGCTCCTCCTATCTTAACCAAGATCAACTTTAAATTACTCAGTGTGGCAGAAGGTACAAACTGTTACAGGCACAACTCTGTGGAGTGATTTCACAGAACTTGCTGAGGGGTTCTGACTGCACTTTAACAGAGGGTTTCAACAGGATGCAGGATGTGGGTCTTTTCTCTGACAAGCCTATCTAGAGAAAAATAACCTTTCCTTACCCATAGTTTGTGCATATTTATACACAAACAAGCACCAGTGGAGGAAACCACACAGTGTTCTCAGTTTTACAGATCAGCTGTTTGACTTCATTGTGTGCCTATCTGCCCAGTAATCTGAGAGCACATAGCAACACAAGTGTTGCTGGGCCAAAAATAGTCCTGCCTTCAGCAAACTTTTCTCATACTAACCCTGAGTTAAAGCATGTGTAGGAAATGGTGTCTGTCAGATAACAGCTGCTAATTATCAGAAAATGGGTGAATTAGGATGATGTACAATTAAGAAGTGAATTTCTTATGTGTCTATTGTCTTTTTCCAGCATATGGTCTACAATAAAGACTATTTAAAATTTTTAGTAGTGCTTAAGGTGGTTAACACAGATTTTATGACAGGAACTATCTTACAGTGAAAACCAAACTAACTTTCATTTTCTGTTATCTATCACATTTTTGCTTATAAGCTTTTCTGCTTATAAGCTTTTCTGCTTATAAAATTTGAAGGAAATGAAACATCATGAAAAATTTTGGTTTTGAGATTATGGCAACAGCAGCTCTAATCTGTATGAAGATGTTTTGAATAGAGTGCGCAATACATTTTTCAGTGTTTCTATGTATACATATGATACACATTATAGAATCACAGAATGGTTTGTGTTGCAAGGGACCTAAAAGATCATCTAGTTCTAATCCCCTGCTGTGGTCAGGGACACCTTCCACTAGACCACGTTGCTGAAATCCCCATCCAACAGTACACACACTGCTGCAGCTTTACCTCCTACTCTATCCAAATGTAAAATATACAGCAGGTACCTATTGTGTATGTGTAAATAAATGATTTTAATATTTCTCCTAAAGTTAATGCAAATTAGTATATAAAAGAAGATTAATCACTTGTAATTTCTTATAAATTTACACCTTTCAGTACCAGTGGTCTGCAAGATGTTAAGATGAAACTCCCTCCTCTTAGTTCTCTGAAATTCATTTACCCTTCTGAAATGCCCAGGGATTTTTTTCTTTTTTGCAGGACTTCTGTGTAATTCACTATGCAAATTCTCCTAGGAAATACCCTAGGAGAAGAAAGCTTTTGAAAGGGACAGAGTTCTTCAAAATGTGGAACTGTGAATGGAAATTTAGGAAAAAGACTTGAAAGTTCAGTATTCAAGGCATTTAAAATTGTACCCCACCCATAGTACTCTCTAAGACTATCAGAAACAAGATACAGATTAATTTATGTGATAAATTTTCTTCTCCTTCTACTTTAATACATAAAAATAAATATACAAATATATATAAAAGTGAATTTAAATTTCAGTTCAATATAGTTTGCCTTTCTTAAATTGTGGACGCAACTGGTACAGAGCCTTGGGTTAGTGAATAGAGGTGGAACAGTGAGCAGATTGGCATTTATCTTCTTGGAAACAAACTACTCTTATAAACAACTAAGAGGTGGAGGTGGTTTTCAAACTTTTTTTTTTCTGCTTACACTTCCAAGTTTGAATGCAGACCTCAATACCAAAAAAAACCCCCAAACTCAAAAGACCAGAAAAAAAGCATTATATTTGGACAGATTGACAATGGTTTTGAAATCTTATTGGGAATGTTTCATTTCACAGCACATCACTTTGGAGGATATTTTGAGAGGGGTAGAAGAACCTCAGGGGAAGAAGGAGTGGATAATTGAAGTAAATGCAGCCTTTCAAGGGGCCAGAGATGGGGAGCAGATGCAGGGAGCACTTTGACTGAAATAGATGTTTGGAAAGCAAAAAAAAAAAAAAAAAGAATTCTCTTTCAGGAAATAATATATGAATCAGAAAAAGTGGGAGTTAATAATACAGGGAGCACTACAATAATAGAAGGCAGAGGGAAGCAAATACCAAATGATGAGTTTACAAAAGGGTGTTGCATGTTCACAGCTGCTATAGCCCTCCTGAATTTCTAAGCTGCTCTGGTTTGTATTTTAATAATTATTTCAGTTATTTCAGTGAGCATATATCATGGCAGTCTGAGATTTAAATCTGGGGCACCAGAAAAACTGATTTACAGTATTATGCAGTAGGGTAGCAAAATGGGTCTGGTGCCTCAGGCAGGTCTTTTCTATCCGTCTCTCTGTCCATCAGCCATTAGCAAACACCTGAAGAATTTTAGCACCATTATTTGAGTGTTCTCCAGGAGTTCCAGTTTTCCTCCTTCTGTAGGCAACTCCACAAGAATGCTTTTGTTTGTTCTGCTTTGTTTGGGTTGGTTTTTTTCACAATTCCAGAGATCTTTTGTAGTTCAGGAGAAAACTATTGATGTCAGAGTACCCGAATTGTTTCCCACACATGGGTTAGCACTCTGATTGTTATTTTTTGGTGCATTTTAAACCAACATTTTGAGAATGACAATTTCAAATTCTAGCTGAATGCTGTGTTTACTAAAAAAATACATCCCACTTTCAATTTATGACACTATCCAAAGGCGTATTTTCCTAGATGTGTGTGTTTAACAAGCTGCCATCCTGACATTTCCTGGCTCCTGGTTTTCTCTGTATAACAAATACATGCTTTGAATGTATTTGTACATACCACTGTAACTGATATTCCAGGGTACAGACTTCAGTTTTGCATTGATATTACAGCTTCTTAAAACCTCCTTGGTCAGAAAACATTAAATGATCACTTCTATCATCCTCATATATTCACAAATATTTTAAAGCAAAATAATATTTCTGATATTAACCTAATGAGCTCATCTGATTTGTTACAGCTGGGAGCTCTCAAGAAGTGAGAGGTTATATATTATTTTCTTAGATGTTAATCTTGCAGAAAAAAAAAGATGATTTTTGGTCTGTTTTAAAGCTGTGTATCCCACTTACCATTTTTCTATTCCAGGAATGATAAAGTAAGACATCAGAAAATATTACCTGCAAAGTTATCAGGAAGAGATTCTGATTGAGCCACTAAAGCCACTGCTGAAAAGGGAGACTGAATGGGTGCTTGGAAGGCCTTTGTTTTCTGGGGAGCTGACAGATTCAGGGAACTAAAAAAGGAGTATGAAAATAATAATTTGCAGACTATGGAGAGTATTAAAGCTGAAAATCTGTGCCAGGTGAAGCATGCTTGCAATAATGTATTGCTGAATAGTATTTTGTTTTCCTTGTGGTAAAGCCTACAGAGAGCCATATTGCACAAAGTATGTTTCAGTTAAGAAATTGCTTTTTATCTGGAATTGTTTTAAAAACATTTCGAGTCCAAGACCACCACACTCTTGTAACTAATCTGTACAGAGCTGGTGATGTGAAGACAGTCTTGTGGTACATAAATAGGATGCCATGGGGAAAAGCCTAGGAAATAGAAGTATTTGTCCCGTGGGTCAATTATAAGAAAGTGAAGAAAAGGAAGCCATGAAGTCCCAGGGAAAGAAGACTGGTGAGTTGCTTACACAATAAGAGAAAACTGAATGTAAAATATTGAAGAACTGACAATTCCCTCCCTCTGTTTCTGTAGACAGGGAGAAGATGGCAACAGCTTAAAAAAAATTGACATCTAAAACAATTTAATGAAATATATGACAGTGTTGTAGCACTTGAACAAAAATATCTCAAGTGTCTTGCATTTCTCTCATGAATAAGCTTGCTCTTTCACATTCTGTTCTTAAAAAGCTTTCTTGTTGATTTTCATTGTGGAATTGGAAGCACAGTGATTTTTTCAGGCGTGTCTCCTGAATGTAGGTCAGCCATTTAGTGAACAGAAGTCAATACCATGTGGCTAAGAAACAATCATATGACTCCATTTAGCAGTGAGTGGTGACTCTTTTTGGACAGAGAATTTGGTTTACTATTACAAATAGGGAACAACGTGATGGGTCCAGTGAGACCTACAGCTATGTGTACGGTCATTCATCCAGCATCAGTATTCACAGCTGTGAGCACTGTACTTGATGGATTCCTCTTCACACATACTGTTGGTCTCTTGGCAGTAAGAAGCACAATTTATTTTGAAAAAAACTTATTTCTGACAAGAATGCAAACTTAGATAGTTAATTTTTCTTCCAAAACTATTCTCAGCTATACACACCTAACCTTCTTCATAATTTCCTTATATTCATTAATATTGTTCACCTTTGACATCCTGCTAGATACATTTTGGGATTAATATAATGATATGAGAATGTTTCTAAAATACTTTTCCAGATTTAAAGAAAAAAAATATTTATCCATTTATCTCCTGGTATTTTAACTCATTCATTAAAACTCAGCCAATAAAAACAAATATTTAATATAAATATGAAGGACCTAGCATTTTCCTGCAGTGCTGAGAATATTAATATAGTCTTTAAATGTTAATGTATCAGAAGTCATGGATATTGACACTGAAGAGACACTCGGAGACCTATTTTAGCTTTATGAATGTGACTAGTCCCACAGAAGGCAGAAAATTACTCACAAATGTAAGACTAGAAGTCTTTTTCTTTAACAGAATAATATGGAAGTTACTGTGTTTACAGGCTGAGCCAGAGGAGAAGGCTGAGCCAGAGGAGAAGGGCTTTTGTAAGATAATTGTCTTCCTTTAGGCTTTCAGAGACCTTGAAAGGTGTTTTTAACGCCCTGTACAGGTGCATATAAAGGAATGACCCATACCAATTACTTTCGATGCTACAAGGCCTGAGGCCTCCTCTGTGCAGAGGACAAACAGAGCAGGCAGTCTGTGCCCTGAAGGTCTTACCAGAAAAGGGTTTGTTGGAGATGGTGAAATTCCCAGCACAGTTACAGTAGGTTGGTTGTGCTGCTGTCCTTGGAGCGGCTCAGCTGGGGATACATGACTGCCCTGTCTCAGAGGAGTGTTCCTCTGAGCCACGTTCCTCTGAGCCATGTTCCTCTGAGCCACGTTCCTCTGCAGCCATGCCCATCATGGGGACAGAGCTGGCTGGTGGAGCAAGACTGGGATGTAACACCAGAATGACCACAAAAGGAGGATGGCATCTCTGTGCTGCAGTGGGGTTGGACAGACTTTTAGGTTTGGCTTCATCAGTTCAGAGAAGCTGAGGTTTGGTTGAGAAGGTTGATAAACTAGTGAGAAATTTATCAGCCTTCTCAACCAAACTCCTGAAGACACTGAGGACAAGAGATGGCACTGGGTGGGGAGAAGGCAAGGAGAAGGGCAATGGAGGATGTAACTGAAGAGAATGCAGCCATAAGTCAAATGTGCCTTGGCTAAACATCAGGCTCTGGCAGAAAAGAGGCAGCAGGATTCTCTTTTCCTAAATATTGTGATGAGTTTTTTAAACAAGAAACTACATTTTCTAAGTATTTTCTCTCAGATAAGCTTCGAACTGACCAGGTAGAGAAAGATACATCCCCATTGTTGGCAGTACCAGGAAGGACAAAAATAATCGGAACACTGATCCAAGACGTGTTGGGACACTCCTGGGAGTTTCTGGCTTCATTGCAGGGCAGGGAGAAAGGAAAGGCAGAATGGAGGAGAAGCTGCAAAAGGAGCTTTGTAAAGCTGAGAAGGGCCAAGAGCACACCTGTGAACATGGCAAGTAGAATTAGGGCTTTGCAGAATTGGCAGATGAGTAGCAGACTAAGAAAAAAAATAAGTGCAAATGTGTTCCAGTTAGGGTTGAGTGGACTCACAGATTGGAGCTTTTGCAGCTCTGAGTTGCAGTTATTTGGCTATTAGGTTATTTGACTGCTCTGGGAGGATGCTTCTTCATTTGGCTGCATTCCTGGTTTGCTGAGATATGTTCTTGGCTATCTACAGGGCTACTCAACAGGAGCAACTTCACATTATGGTAGGCAGCCTAATCTGTACTAACAATTAAAAGCAGATCCCATTATCCTACAATATCATTAGGTTTGTCTCCAGTGGGTGTGCAGAAAGATGAGAGAAGGGATTAGGTGGTTACTTAATTAGGACTCCTTACTTCAGCTGATCTCAGGCCACTGATGTTTTTGCCTCAGACTGGAGATGACTAAAGGTCATCTAGCAGTATAGAGTAAGCAGAAGAAATGGCTTATAACTGAAGACAACAGATGCCTGATCCCACCTCTATTTTATAAAAATTGCTAGGTAAGAAGAATCAGAAAGTAAGAGGAGAGAGAACATGAGATATGATCTCATTTCACCCAGCCTACAGAACACCCTCCCATTGCTTTGTGGACTTCTCATTGCTTGAAAGTAAACAAGGAGGGTATATTTTATCTGGGTACATTCTGAAGCATCATGCACCAGTACAGACAGTGCTGTATTCCACACTTGGAACTCCCTGTTGCTTGCTTGGGTTCAGAAAGCAAAATTGGCACTCATTTCAAAATTCGCACTTCATGCTTTCAAATATATCCAATATACTTCCTTATAAACTGTAGCAGTGTGAATTCAAATAACTTGCACTTGGCTGCCTGTGGAGAGTTGCAGCATTAGAAAGTGTGCTACACTTTCTGGCACAGGGTAAGACAAAAGCATCTATACATGCATTGATTTCCACAGCCTTATCTTTTAAACACCCTGTGTTCAACATATGTGAAATGATTAAGAAGTATTCTGTGGTGCCCTCCTGTCTGCCACATTTTGTCACACTCAGAGATAAAACAAGACCAAACCAAAACAGAAAACCTCAGGGCATTTTAGAAGAGCCACATGAGTGATATCCTGGACCTTTTATCCATTTCATGAAAGGCATTAGTGACTGATAATGATAGCCTGTTAGATAATACCAGAGCCAAAAACTAATTTCAGCCTAGCTACCTGCTAACCATTTACTGCAACAGTTCCTAGAGTTTGAATGCTTGAAAAAATTCGACAGAGAGAAAGCCATTATTCTGTCAAATTGCTAAAATACAGCTATGGTGGTGCTGTTCAAAAGTGTTTACAGTGCCACAATGGAAGCACAAGTAGTGCAAAGTCACAGTACTAAAGAGAGCCATCTATCTTAATAACATCCATCAAGAATTGTTTTATAAGAGTTGCATTGTTTTAAAATTAATTTTCAAAGTTTTTCATCTGAAAGAAAGTAAGTGGAACGCAGGACACATGGTTATTTTGAAGGTGAGATATTCCTAGTTAAAATATGTGGTAGCTTTGTTAGCAAGGTCTCATTGTTAGATTATTTCCAAAGGTAGCAGAATGTGGACAATTTGAAAATGGACACCAAAACTGATGCCATCATGTTTATATTCTCATAGTGCTTTCTTCTGCCTATTAACTTCCTGAGTTTTGTCCTGTATTTCCCTTTTACATCTGTTTCCATTGGTCTTCCCTTCAATCCCCAAGCATCATGCAGTGAATTGTGAATAATTTCTCTCAAATATTTAATCACATTCTCCAAACTTTTATCAAAAAAAGCCTGCTTTTCAACTGGAGGAAAACAAATGCCAGCATACAGAAGGAACGTATAATCCCTTGCTTCTTCATCTCCTCCTTATGAGTTACAACTGGTGAAGAGTTTCCTGTTTTGGCTATGTTGCCAGTATATTTGCCTCCAGAAACCCACTGACACCACAGAAAATCGGAGCAAGAACAGTAGTGGTTTTCCCATTATATATAACCAAACAGAGAGCATGGGAAAGCTCCTGAAGTCATAACACAAAGGGAAGAATGGATGCAGTTTAGTCTAAAGAACATTTATTTAAGATTTAAGCAGATCTTTTCCCTTTAGGGAATTATGATGCTATTTTAATATGGATTTCTGGACATTTAACACATTGTTGCAATCACTTTCAGATGACTTAAACATATGCACACTTATTATTGTTTATTCTTTCTGTCATCTCATACATTTTCATTCAGCTGCTCTTTATTTTGAACCCTCTTTGATGTATCTTGATTTAGGTCTTGCCAAACTGAGAACTCTTAATCAAGAGAAGAAATACTTCAAAAAGATTTTCTGGCATTAGGTCCTTTTATTTTTTCCCTTTTAGCAGGAGAGTGGAGAGAGGGAGGAGAGGATTAAAATATGGACCTTGCTCATCACAGATGTGATCATACAAAATATTTCACTGCTGCTTTCCAAATTTCTTTGAAGCATGCTTCTAAACCTTTTTATTTCTTTTAGATGAAGCTTATCCCACAGGTCATGGCATGTGGGTTAGAAATTGTCTTGTTGTTAGGTACCACTACCTGCTGCAGGGATCTGAAACTTCCAGTGTGATGTACCATTGCACCAAACTGTGATGTACCTTTTGTTAGACACCCAGACTAGCATTTTATTAATTTTGGCAAATACAGCAGTAGCTGCAGAAACAGTAACTGTGCAGAATCTCTGATAGTTACTGTACTCTGGACAGGATCAGGTTCAGTCCTGCAAATCTCCTATTCTGGATTTTGATGCCTGGCAAGCAGGGGGAAGGCATTCAGGAGAGTGAAATAACATCTCCAGCATGACACACAGATTAATGCAAACTGAATATTAAATTGGAAATGATCATGATATTTATGATGGATTCTGGTTAGTTTCTGACTAAGGAGACCTCTCACCACCTGCCTGGCTTGGCTGCATACCCTCATTGTCTCTGTGGTACTGCTTGGGCCAGAATTTCTGTCCCAGCAGTTTTACCTCCTTTTTCCAATTCAAATTGTTTCTTATCTCCATGAAAAACAGTGATCATATCTTAAGAAAAATATTTCCCTACTTGTTTCAACTTGATAAACAATCCCTAACAGATGGACTTAGAAACAGCCTTTTCAGCTCTCTGTTAGTCAATAAATTCAATTAAATTGTGCTCCCCTTTCAATTGGAATGAAATCTGATTGACCCCCCAGGTTACCTACAGGCAATTCGCATTTACTTTTCTTGTAATGAATTGTTTGTTAGAAAATTCACTTAATTCACATAGTGCTGACACTTCCATTCAAAGAGAGAGACACCTGCATCACAGAAATCTCCCTCTGAGGTACTCACCTGTATCCCTGTTTGCAGTTAATGGAGCATTGCTGACACATGTGGGATGTGTTTTGTCTCTTCTAAAGATGTCTGAAGTAGATAAAATGAATGATTCTTTAGGACTGCTTATTCTTGTCCCTGGTCGAGGAGAAGTATATGGAGCATTTCATACACAGAGCATTTCAGGCAGTCTAATACAGATGAATGAATTTCACACTATGAAGCCACAGATCCAAAATTCCCAGTGTAATACAATTGTGATAAACAAGATTTCGTGTGTGATCTCATGATGTAATCACAGAATTAATAATAGAATGTTTAAAATTAGAATATCACACTCATTTGAGAGTTTGTCTGAGTCAGTCACCGCTTCTGATTGTTCAGGATATCCACAAAGAAATTAAAGACTGGAACTGGAGCAATCTTATATTTTTCTGCATACAGACCTAAGGAGAAATTTAACCTCAAAGACAGATTTCTGCATTGGCATGAAGCTTTCCTCAGCTTTGTGAGTGTGGTGTGCCAGCAATTCAGTCTTGCTCTGTGTCATATGTCTAGAGAGGTCTTGGACTCTGTGCATTAGAGCCTGCATGGTTTTGGGATAATGTGACTTTGTGTTTTCTGTTAGTGTCTCCTTCTCAGGTCATCTTTATACCACATCACCTTCTCCTAGCCTGAAGTGTTATCACTCCCATATTTCCTTGTGAGATTTTGATCTCTCTTATTGATTTCTTGGATGTGTTTACAGTTTTCTTTTTACCTCTTTGATATGTTTAATTTCCCATGAATGTTCCAAACTTCTTTCTGAGTTGTTCAATTAATACCTGGCTCAACATTTTCTCCAGTACCCACAGTTTACTTTCTAGCATATTCTAGGAAAAACACGCTTACACAATTTAATTATTTTCTCTTACCTTCTTACTTGTGGCTCTGGTTTTCCCCTGATTTCAGTGTAGCCACCCTCCTTTTTCTTACATTACAGTTATTGATTTGTGTTTTCCACAATATTTTGAAATGTAGCATTCTGTCTTTTCATTGTAATTTTTGGCTGCAAACCTGCTGGTGTCTATTTGATACTGCAGTTCTATTTCTTGTGGACGCTCTGTGGATACCATGCTCTCACATTTTAGTGTCATGAAGTAGAAGGGCATAAAAAAATTCCAAAATCTTCACTTAAAATCTCTGGTATATCTCAGAGATAGATATTGATATGATATATTAAACAACATGAAAGCTGTCTGTTTTGCAGTATTACTAGCAAAAATTAGTAATGAATGGACTATTGATCCTTCATGCTTTGTGGTTTGAATTAGAGGGAATCAGGTGTTTGGAATTAAATATATGTGATGATTCTGCTGACTCAGAGACAAGGATTTGTTCTTCATTTCTATTCCCATTAATCTAGTCCAGCTGAAACTTTACAAAGCATGTGCTGCCCAAAGAAAAAGATCTATAAAAGGACTCCTATCTACTATGTCCTTGAATAAAAGAACTAGTAAGGTATTTTGAAACTGGTTTATTTTTGAGGGTGTACATTTCCATAGTCTTTTACTGCTCAATAACCTTTTACTGTTTTACAGTTTCATCTTAAAAATCTGCCCTTAGGAAACCCCAGGCAAGCCAGTAGTCCTGAAGCAACTTTTCCTGTAATCATACCATTTCCAGTGAATGCTCTCAGGGTAAGGTAATTCAGAAGGTGATTTTAACCCAGCACAGGAAGGCACATCCTACATTAGGATCTCTTTGAAGAAGCCCAGTCAGGCTTGTCTTCGGCGTGCAGGGCTGGGGCAGGCCCTCGGTAGAAAGGCAGTGATCAAAGCTGGACTGAACTGACAGGATTTTTCTCATGGCTGGGAATGTTTAACGTGAGGATAGTATCACATCCTTGTGACAGCCGTGTCCCTTTGTTGAGCCCTAATGGTTCCACTTTGACATTTGCCTCTGCCACTCCTCTAGATGCAGGCTAGATAAGTAGTTATCCTTTGGTGTAGTTCCACAGCCCTCTTTCAAAACACAATATATATGTGGACCAAAAAAAAAAAAAAAAGATGTTAGACTATCAGTATAAACTTGATTAGCAAATTCCCCAAACCTAACCTCGTAAATGTTTAATGCAAAACTATAGTGAAGATTCTTTGAGGATCTCCATTTAGAACATTTCTGTGACCAGCTTCTGGATTCTGTCCCACACTGTTCAATTGTTTTGCTTTAAACAATTAAGAGCAGTGGATAAGGCAGCGCCATTCAATATTTTGTTTAAGAATTTATTTTCTGAGTTCTGAACCACATCACGTTGTGCAAACGTTTAAGATTAAATGACACAATGGAAAGTATGGTCAAAAGCAAGCTATCTAAAAAATATTACTTAAGGAATCAAGATTTTTCATCTCATATATTTGATGAGTACACACCCATAAGAATTAATGACTCCAGCACTTACAGGGAGTTAATGGATTCCTTTAGTTGTTCACACCCAAGTTATAGGCAAACTGTGCAAATTATGTAAAAAATTACCTGATTCAGTTCTAGACACTGAATCATACACCTGAGCAATGGGCAATTTAAGAAAAAATTTCTACTTCAGGAAAGCAACAAAATTCTCTGCTCTTGTTAATCTTGGTATGTTAATTGCGTAAAGAAGAATGGCTTATGCATTAAAAAATAATACTTGAAAATTTTCTAATAGAATATTCTCCTGTAGGGAAATGATGTTATAATGACAGCAAAATCTTGGATTAAGACATGTCCATACTTGAACAAAGCAGAATAAAAAATGGAGTAATTTAGATTTTTTTAAAATTAAAATAACACTTTAAAACCAGTACATAACATTATGAATCATAACATTACAACAAGGAAAAAACCAAATATTATGACAGAACAAAAGGTTATGGCTTTAGCAAATGTTCCAATTACATGTGACAAGTTTTCTATAACATTATCTTTAAAGAAAATTCAAAATTCTCATTTTTAAAATTCAGAACTTAAACACAGTAAACTTCATGGAAATATATTGCTCAGTTTTGACCATTTGAAATGCCTTACCTTTTATGGATGTTGTGGATGGTGCTGAATTCACCCAAGTCCAGCTACAACTGTTGCCTTACAATTAACAGCCATGCTGTGTTTTGGTAAAGTGATTTTCTCAGTTAAGTTTTCACACATTACACAAAGATGTCGGCCCACCAGTTCCAGTCAAACCCAAAAGGCCCACTTCTTCTGCACTTCAAAATGCAAACATTGGCTGTATCTATGTGTCACTGCACATAGAAAGGAAATGTTTCATGTGTAATGAATTCTCATGAGATTGCCATAATGTGTTTTATTCATGTGCTTTGCTTCTTTAGGGCAGGGATCTTTGTTAGATTGCACCAGTACTGGGGCATCCCACAGCTATTGGAATAGTACAAGGGTAGTAACAGCAATTTTCATTGCTGCTCTTGCTAAAAGTAGTAGTTGAGGATATTGATAGCAGAACTGGAAAAAATTAATACAGGAAGCATGCAAGCTGGTGTGAGAAAATTTCCTGACAAGTGTGAAATTGCAAGTTATGGAATATTTCTCTAAGGGAAGTGGTAGCAACTTCATTGCTTAAGATGCAAGAAGATGTAGAATGAAGCAGGACAAGTTACTAAATATTAAACTGTAGGGAAAATTTAGACAAAGGGATTGAAGAATGTCTTAAATCATTCTATCACTAAATTTTTCATAAAAATAATACAGAAGAGGATTAAATTGGTTTCTTGGAAGTTTCATGAATCTATGTAATTATTTTCCATGCATTCTTTCAAATAAGACATATCTCACTCCATGCTTCCAGGAGCATGCCCTGGCCCACAGACCCTAATGAGTAAGGTTATAACCCACTAACTGCTGCTTCTGTGCTGCCATCACTCATGGCATGTCGAGGTGGGAAATATATGCTGAAGCATCTCTGTACTTAAGAGCATGATAATTAAATTAATTCAGTTTATATTATATGATAGGTGTAAGTTTAAATAACAGCATTCAGAATTTTCTGTGTTTACAGAATTTATGTGACTGTTGGGGTAGAAAATGTCCAGATTGCATTTACAGACCATATCACCTGGGGTCAGTCTAGCTAAGGCTATCCTAAATTTTCTCAGCAGATTGGAATGAATTTTGCTCTCTCCTTCTTCCTGTGCCTGGGGTGACCAGCTCAGGCTGAGAGGGCAGTTAGTGGAACAAGAACTGGGAAAAACAGCAGAGGTCAAGGGAGCTGCTCTAGGGAAGCTACAGCAAAGTAAGAGACCTGAAAATATCTGAAAATTATCTACATATTTCCAGTAGTCTGGGCTTGGGATGTGTCCAGGGAGGAAAAGGAAACCAATGATCTGCTGTAAGTGGACTCTGTTTCCACCTGTCCCTCAGGAGCAGCAGGCTGGAGAGTGCCAGTGAGAGTTTCCAGAGCAGTCAGTCTTCTGCCTGGAAAGGCAGAAGGAAGGAAGGTTGCTACCCTAAGAAATCTCCTGTTTTCCTTTGGCCTAAACCTATTGCTGCTGTGGCCTATAACATAGCCCTAAATCCAGAATGGCCTGCTCACCTAGAGGTGAGCTGGCATCATGTCACATGTAGCTCAGGGTGGAACAAAAACTGGCTGCATATGCCAGCACTTCAATATGGAATACAGTATAAAAATGGCAGAATAGCTGACTACTCAGAGACAAAATCCATAGTGAATACTGAGTAGTAAAACTTTTTCCTTGGAATTAAATTATCTGACATAGTGAAGTAGAAATGAAAATATTTTGCTCTTAGGGAAGGATCTGATCAGAATACACATTTGAATTTTATTGTATTCTGATAGCTTGCTCAGTTGGTTTGCAGAAAATAGTTGTACTCCACCCTGCAGTGCCATATACAAGGAAATAGCAGCTTTAATGAACAATGAGGAATGTCCTTTGTGACCTTGTTTTGTAGAGCCTTGTTTAAAAGTATAAAAGATTGTTGAATTATAACAGATTAATCTTCATGGATCTCTCAACTTTCTACTTCCAAATTCTACAAGTGTAGTGTAAAGTGTAGTCTTGATTTCAGTTTATTCATGCAAACAAAACTTCAGCTCAGATTCTTCTATAGCAATTCAGTATTTATGATCAGTTTTTTATTACATTTGATCTCAGTCAAACACAGCTGGGTGAGGTTTATCCCACAGTTATTAGACAAAACATACATAATGAATAAGTAAGGTCCATTGTTCTCATGTTTTCAGGGAACCATTTTTCATAACTTAATGCCTTTAAGTGCTGAACTTCAAAGGACATTACTGTTGTAAATATTCAAATCCTAAGTAGTTTTCATACAAAGATGGGAAGTAAAGGAAAATTAATTTCTAGCTGGAGCTCAGGCTCCAAAGGTTTATAGTCTCAACCTTTTTTTACAGAAAGGTTTTGTGTCCAAGGTTAAGGAATAGTGTTACTTGAATTGCTTGTTTGCTGCTGCATAGCACCATCATCTGAAGGTAAAAGAGATCTGGATGTGCAATGAGATAGCTTACTCTACTAGGACAATGTCCTGCTCAAAAGAGCCAGTTCCCAGGAGCTGGCCAGTGAGGGCCTCTTCACTGCCTGACCATTTCACTGAACAAAGACAGTAGGTCCAAATCAGTGGCATTCCATTTCCTCAGATATGCTTGGTAGCTTTATTCAGCTTTCCTCATCTACCTATGTTTGCTAGTCTGGTTTTCACTTTCGTTTCTGAAAGTATTGGATAGAATATATGACCAGAGGTTTAGGAGGCTTGAAAATGTCTTTTAGAGTCATGAATATCTGTGCTTCCATATATCTCCTCTGGCCTTATATATTCTGTTTCTTATAAATGCTTTCATGGAGGCAGTGCCCCTTCTCATGTACTGTCATCTGCCTCTGACCTATTTGACACACTTCAGTAAAGGATTTGATCTCAGTAAAGCACTGAGATATTGCTGCTGGAGGCGACAGATATTTTATGAGTTCTAAATTCAGGAGTATTATCGCCAGGCATTGTACTAAACTAGAAAGCAGCCATTAAGCTTTCTATCTCTTAATGCAGTGTTTGAAGTCATATGCTGATATCCCTGGAATGGTGTCAGATTAAATCTGCTGGACCCTGAGTCACGGGTCTATTTTATTGGACAGCTTCTCTGCAGCTATTAGTGTGCTTCATGTGCAGTGGTTGGTGTTCTGCATCCTGCTGCCTACCTCAGGCTATTGGCTCTCAGCAATTTTGTATTTGTGACCTAATGGTTTATTTTTAGATCTGCCTGCAATACCGTAGTGATCTCTGACTGTTCTTGGAGTCCATTTAGCTCCTAAAATACTACTGACCAATTAGTAACTCCTTGCTTTCCTGCTAAACCTTTGTTGAATTCATTTAGGTAATAAATTTTCTAAATCTGAAGCTTCGCAGGGAACGTTGATAACCTCTGAGCATATGCGGTAATATATATATATATATATACATATTGCCTTATACTCTAAGTTATGAAGACTCACCTTTTCATTAGAAAAAGTTTTAATGCTTTTATTGTTTATGACAGGCTTTGAATTCAGAAGGGAGAGGGCCTTGGGCTAGAGATGTGTCTTTTCTTGCTCCTATGCAATTCCAGAGAAGTTTAGCAGAGCTATGAGCTGCTAGAAATCACTGTTTCTTGTCTCACACTTATGTTCTTCAGAGAAATGTTAGTATCTTGCACAAAAGAAGTGCACATAAACATGTGAAATAGCTGGATTAAAAAATATCACCAAAGGAAAAGCAGCAGAAGCAACAGCTGCCTGGAAGCTGACAGCCCCAGGAAGATAACTAGAAACAGACCAGCTTATGAAAATAATTTTTCTGCCCTCAGAAACCCAGCTGAAAAGATTCAGCATCAGCTATAACAGTCTGTTCCTATAGTTTGAGACAATAACTTCCCTTTTTTTGCCAAATGCATAGGACAATGAAGATATCTGCAATGTTTTATGGATTACACTGGCGTGATGCTGTCTGTCTGAATTTTGTATTCATGGTGACCTGCAGCCCAGCCAGGGTCTAGACAGTAATCCAGCCTGCCTGCTCCACTGGACTGCCTATCCCTGTAGGGAGCCCACTGCCAGGTGTCTGCCTCTTTTCTTTGGCACTTCATTGTGCCTGTCCCCATGTGCTGTGAAATGAAGTCATCTTCCTGCATGTGCTCTGCTGCGATCCTGGTGTCCAGAGGAGGGGCTGGGAACACAAGCCCTATGAGGAACATTTGAAGGAGCTGGGGTTGTTTAGCCTGGAGAAGAGGAGGCTTAGAAGTGACCTTATTGCTCTCTACAGCTCCCTGAAAGGAGGTTGCAGTCAGGTGGGGTCTCTTCCACCGGGCAGCAAGTGACAGAACCAGAGAACACAGTCTCAAGCTACATCAGGGAAGGTATAGGTTGGATATTAGGAAAAAGTTTTTCACCAAAAGAATAATAAAGTACTGGAATGCTCTTCCCAGGGAGGTGGTAGAATCACCATCTCTGGATGTGTTAAAAAAAGACTGGATATGCACTTGGTGCTATAGTACAGTTGAGGTGTTAGGGCATAGGTTGGACTTGATGATTGTAGAGGTCTCTTCCAACCTCATTATTCTGTGATTCTGTGATTCTGTAAATATGGATGGGCACACAAAGCCTTCCTCAGACCCCAGAGGAAGCCTGAATGAGACAAGGTGTTCTCAGCAGCATAACAAACCTCACCTTAGGAAGTGGTGGCAGGCCACGTCTTTTTATGATGAATAGTTACTAGCAAAAAACTAACATCACTTTTGTGTATTTTTCAGCTGGCTGCAGGACTCCTGCCTGTCTGGCTTCATGGTGGCTCAGATGAAAAGAAGAAATGAAAATCTCTTTACACAGAGGTGTGGAAAAAACTGCCTTATCATGGTGTTCATGAAACTAAACACTGGCATGGGTGTAAGGAGTAAGTAGCACATCCTTCTCTGCACTTTCAGTGTCCCTCTGCAGAAGTGAAGTAGGCAGCTAAATAAGGTATTTGCCACTTTCCTACCAGGGCACATATGATTTGGTGAATGCTTTCCTTCAGACATGCCTCAATAAGATGGAACTAATACCCTTCAGCAGGCCTCCAAAGGCATCTTGCCCTCTTTGCTGACTGAACATGGAACTTGATCTGGTTTCCTGAAGGTGGCTTGGATGGTATGCCTCATTTCACTTTTGGGATGTAATTGTGCCTGCCAAGATTATCTTGAACCAAAGGGAACTGCAAGTACTGTCAAGGAGGAAGTGAGACAATGGCACAGAGATAAGGCATCTTTGGGTTTAACGTCAAAAAGTTAAACAATGGTCAAGCAATTGACTGGGAGAATGTTAATTCTAGGTGCCAAGCAGAGCTGCATAGGCTATTTGCTTAGGCTAAGGATCAAACTGAAGCATTTATCACTGTACTTTAGAAAGTCCGAAGTAAAGTGAGATAAAGGTAGAGCTTGGGAGGCAGCAGCTTCATACAGTACAGGTGATCAAAACACAGCAGTGTGCCCACAACTGTGCTGCCCCAAGGGGAGTGAGAAATTGCAAAATGAAGAGGACTACTAAGCCTGCACATTTTTTTGTTCCTGCTCACTGTAGCCAGAGTCAGAATTATTAATGTGTTTCCCTGTAAGAAACTGAGTTGAAATCTGCAGCCTGTGGTCACATCTATGGGCAGTGTTTTCTGAAAGGGGAAAAGGGTCTGTGATGTGGGGAGGTGCAGCAGATTCCCAGGTCACTGGTGGAAGCAGGTTTGATTAGTTGGTGGGATTTCTGTTGAGAGAGTGAGCCCATCCCATCTGGCTTGTGAGCAGGGTAGGTCCCAGCAAGGCAGTGGTGCATGTGGAGGCCAGGGAGGAGGGTCTGTGAGTCTGGGGAGTTTTTGGTGTGGCAGAGGAGTGGCTCCAGTTCCCATATTTTCTCCATGTGCTAGTCTGCTGCTGTCTGGGATGGCGAAAGGAAAATTTGTGATTTGTGGCAAGCACAGCTGGCCCTGCCACATCAGTCAGGCAGAAAAAAAGGGGAAGATTTCATCAGAGGTTGTAATACATTCACCCAGAGATCCAGTCTAAAGCACTGGTTGCCACAGTTAAAGATGTGAAGGAAGCTCTGCCTGTCATCTCTCAAGGATGTGCACAGAAGGAAGGGAAAGGCAGAGTTCACCCTGAGGCCAGGATACCCAGTGACACTCTTAGTCCTGTAGATGAAGTGATGGAGGACTCTATTTTTAGGGTTGAAAAATATCTCTGTGTATCTCTGAAGGCTGTATGCATTGAGAAGAGATTATTGTATACAGTACAGTTTATTCCTTTTAATTGATCAGAAAAGAAAAATTTATGAAATTGTATTAAGCCTGCTCTGTTAGCAGGGAACTTATTCAAGATTGCAAACAGAGGAAATGAGAACCTAGGAAATGTCAAAACAATCACTTCCTCTGAAGCTGTAATCAATCCCTTCCTTGCATGTTTGTGTTATGATACAGTTCTTCAGTGGCATAGCAGTGTGGTCTTTGTCTACAGGATTCAGTGCACAGCAGAATCAGTACAATGCATAAGAGCTGTTAACAAATAAAACAAAGAGATAAGTCTAAAAATGCATTCCAGCAGAGCTAGTTGGTTTTTATCCAAACAATCAGTACTAGTCTCCAAATAAAATATCTTCATCCATCAAGAAACCCTTGGGAATTAAAAACCCACCTAGCTAAACAGAAAAATAAAATGTAAATATGTCCACAAAGTCTTGTTGCTGAAATATGTATCACTTTGCTAAATAAAACTGACACTGTGATATTGGAGAAGTGATTAGGACCCAAAGTGTGTTCTTCCAGTGGAAAAAGCTATATATAAAAGAAAAGGAAACAAAAGGACTTTAAGTTCATTTGTCCCTATTCATAGTTTATGTGACAAATAACTACAAGCTCAGATGTTCCAGAACTGCAAGCTTTCTAAGTCACCTTTAACATTTTTTGTATTCAATAAGGTTGCCTCGGCAGTGCCATAACCCAGAGTTTTGTAACATTTGCCCAAGGGAGTATTTATTTGTGGGTTCGTTGGTCACATCCTATGGCCACTATTGCCAGTTGCTGAGGTAGTTTACAGAAGTATAAATACTGTCCAAATATCATTTCTCCCTGTAAACAATTTCAAATGAAAGGGGTCAAGGCTGACATCATCAGGTGCTGAAGCTGTGAAGAGAGGCAGAGAACAGTTCAAGAGGCACCCTGTCTATCAATGTGGGAGTCTCACCATCACTTTTGGCCTAGGTCTGTATAACTGGATCCAAAACAAATGTCTACCCCTGTGTTTAACCTTCTGCACCAGGTTAAAACTGAGGCAGGCAGGCATGCTTTCATAGTTCTCCTCATTCCCCTCTTCTCCCATTTCCTCCTACACAATCTGCTCCCTGCAGAGAGGGAGCCAGGGCTGGGCAGCAGGTGCAGAGCAGCAGGGGCATGGCCAGGGACAGCTATGCACCACAGTGGCCCCACTGAGGGCAGAGACAGCACGGCCCCTGCAGCAGCATTCACCCACAGGAACTGCCCTCCCTGCAAAAGGGAAAGGGGCAGCTTCCTCAAGGGAAAGAGCAAACCTTATTTTCCTCCAGGAAAATAGAGGTGACAGACAGGTCATGTTCCTCAAACATGACCTTGCCAGGTCAAAAATCACATTTTCCAGCCATCTTCTTTCCATCCATAGCTCCAACTACTTCTGGCTGAGGCTCTGGGGTGTTCTCTCAGATGGAGGCTTATGAAGTCACTGTGCAGCCCAAGAAGAGCTCAGCTCTGCTAGAGAGCTCCAAAAAGACCCAGTATTCAGTGATCTCTCCAGCTGACAGACTGGAGAGAGAGAAATGGTGAGAGTAGCAGGCAGATTGCTGGATTGGGACCCCGGGTCCCCCATGCTGCTGTGCTGAGCAGCTTGGCCTGCAGTCATCCTCCTGCACCCTGGGCCTCACTGTGCCCCCTCCTCCATGGGACATGCTGGTTTTACTCTGCCCTTGCGCTGTCTCACTCTCTAACCTGCAGAGAACAACTCTCCCTTTTTGTTGGGTTAGGAGGCTGCAATGGCCCAGAAGTGAGAGAGGCATGGCAAGTGGGACCAGAGTCAAGAGGAGCAGGGAGATGTTCTTGGACTGGCACCCCTAACATGCCATCAGAGGCAATGTGGCTGGAATTATTTGGTGCATCCTAAGGCAACAGCTCTGCACTTCCACGCTGCCCTTCTCTGCGTCCTTCTCTCTCTTTCCTCCCTGCTATCACAGCTACACCACCAAATATTCTGCTCCTCAGCTTCATCTCTTGTTTCACTCCATGCAAGCCAGTTCAATCCAGCAGAATTTTCTACACCTAAGTTTTGTTTTATAACCATACAGAAGTTGTTACATGTTATATTTCTCCTGAAGATAGGAGAAATATACTACTACTACTTTGTTTCATGTATTTTTGTTAAGATCCACTAAGTCTTTTAGTAATATTTTAATATTTTAAACCTTCTCACTTTTAAATGTATAATATAAAAGCTAAATCTTGCTGTTGGATGAGATCTAGCACAAGATCTTCAGGACTGGCCCAGAAATTCTTCCTGTTGCTCAGCTCTCACATAGGCAACCTCTTGGGGACCACAATGGGACCTGATTCTTTGTATTTCTCCTTACCTTAAACTTAACCCTAATGCCAACTGCAGCCAATACCTGAGATTTACATAAGGACCTCCAGCCTTGGCCTTTTCTCTGCCCAAAATTTCCATAGGCATATCTTTTGTAGGTCCCTGCCCAAACTGGACTCTTAGGCTTTGTCTCACAACTTGCCTTAGCTGTAACCCTGAAAGTGACTGAATCCATTACTCAAGATCTCTCATCCCATCAACAAAATGAAAAGGGGAAAATTATTTGTGATACTCAGACTTACCTGTAGCAGCTTCTAGCAACTCCACATCAACTATATCACAAAACTAACAGCAGACAAACTCAGCTGCAGCCAAAGCAAGCAAAAAACCCCAATTTCCCTAGGCCCCCCTTTTGCAGCCATACTCAGAGTTTTGGATTTAGGGGAATAACAAAGCCTATTAATCCAGTTAAGAAGTACTGAAAAGGGGCTTCCAAGAGAGAGTTTGTGCACCAAAGGTATACTTCCCTGAGAAATCTGATCACTCCTTGGGGTAGATTTATCAACAGGGTTAAGAGGGATGCAAAGCCAAGGCATCCAGTTGTGGTGGGGCTGTAAAGGGCCTGCAGAGATGAGATTTGGGCAATGAAAAGAATTTTCCACTGACCCCTTGTTCACTTGGCCAGAGCTTCAGTAATACTCAATCCACCCCTAGGATTAGATTTGAGGCAGCAGAGAGACAAAGCATGGGAGTCCAGTTGTGGGCAGTAGTCCAAAGACTGTTAAGGGAGACCTAAGGCTGTAAGAGGAATTCCCTCACAAGAAGTTTTTCATCCAGGCCACAGCTGTCCTTTGTTGTCTCATTTTCCTAGGACTTTTTCTTGTACGATATCATGTTTATTTCCACGAAAACACTTGCTGAGAACTATGAAGGGCAGAGGTGTCATGATGTCTTGTTATGTGCAAACTGAAAACAAAATTGCAAACAATCCTATAGAAAATACTCTCCAGATGGAAAATAAAAGTAACATTTCCTGTAATGTTATGGAATACAAACTGTGTATTAAAGGAGCCTTTTGAATTTGAAATCTAGTATGTAAGAGGTAGCAGAACATGAGATTTACAACACAGGAGCTAGTGTATGCGGCTGAGTGAAAGACCTTCTTAATGACTTGTAAGAGAGGAATGGAAGGAGTATGATGTTCCAATTGCAGTCTTGAGCACAGCAAGTAATTTAAAATAAGCAGTGACTTTGTGGGAGTCACCTCTGAATACACATGCTGGTGGTAATTCAGGAAAATCCCCAGAATATGAAACTGAAGGAAACAAGCCTAGTCTGAAAGCACCTATCCCAGCTGAGAGTGAACTGTAGACATAAATAACAGAACTGGTAATTTTTTACTGCTACTGTAAAAACCCCGCATCAAAGAACTGAAAAGAAACTTGCCCAGAATTCAGAATTTCCCAGATTTTTAGAACATAAAGTTTCAGTTCCTCTGAAATCCAGATTTTGTGTTCTGGATCCAGTTAGGTTGGTTAGTTTTGTCTTCAGATTCATAATGCCTGATGAATACACTGAAAAATAACCTTCTTCCTCTAATATATTTTTCTGGGGACAATAACCCTGAAATACATCTCTTGATATCAATTAGCTCTTCCTTTGCACTGATAAAATTAGCTAACACCTCGCAGGGGCATGACAACATTTCCCTGATGTAGCTGAGGCAGGAACCATGTGCATCAGAGTGCCGCAGCAGTGCTATTCACATTCTGTTAATGCACCCCAAACTGAATTGCTCTCTATTGTTGTACTGTAGCAATGAAGAGATGATGGTGTTTTTCTATCATTTCTATTTTCTATTAGGATCTCTATTGTGTGCAGCTGCTGCAAGCTGCAGCCCCCCCTTTCAGCCCTGAGTATCATTTGCCTTCTCTGCATTACATGGTAAGAAGGGACAGAAATTCAAAGGGGGATGATCACCAGCTCACGTGGCAGCCCATGTGTACAGAGATGGCAACCCGGATACAGAGCAGCATCCCAACCAGCCTCCCCAGCAACAGGAGCTCCTAAACAAAAGACTTGGATCATGTGATGGAGCTGATTAGGGTGTCACACAGAAAACAAACAAGGAAAGTTTTTGTGGGGTGGGGAACGGTACTTAGTAGTCTGTTAGGGTGACCAGAAAGAACTAGATTTTATTCAGTGGTATTTGGAAAAGGAGAATGTCTGTGCATGTGTATTGACCTGAGTGTTCTAGAGCATAAATCAGGAGCAGAGGGACAAGGACAGGGAAAGGCTCTAGGACTCCTTTGAGAAATGGCGAAGCTGGGGCAGAGACACTGGCACAGGAAAATCCAAGGATTGATTAAAAATGAATTGTTTTGCTAAACAGCAGTTCTGATCTTCAAGTGGTGAACTCATTTAGCTTTATACATCTCAAATCTCTCTTGTGTCTTTCCAACAAGGCTATACAAATTTCATGTCCACTCAATTTTTTAACTGGACTACAGCAGATAGATCTAGATTATATATTTTTTTTCTTGCTCAGTTCTTAGGCATTAGAGTAATGTGTTTCCTTCAGAGAGGCAGGTGCATCATCTGATCACCACTCTCATTCACTGTGGATGCTGTGCTATGTGTAAATCTCCAGCCCTGGCTTGTGGCAAACCAAAGACTGCAACTTTTCATTTCAGCCAGCCTGCAGACCTGGTTTGTTGTCTTACACAGCTGACCTGAAGCATGAAGTGCTGCTCTCCAGGTCTCATCTGTACCTAGATGAAAAGAGGCCTGTCTCTCCAGCACGCACTTACCACTTTGCTTTCAGCAATCCCAAACAAACCTCTAGTGTAATAAATAATTTCAGATCTGTTCTTTGTCTCAGAGAAAAAAAAAATGAACAAAACTCAGAAATGCTCCTTATGCAGGCTCACTAATTTTCCTGCCCAGTGAAGAACTTCTTTTGAGGGCCAAATGGATTAAATGCTCTTTGGTCTTTTTCTCCTGTTGGCCTAAGTGACATAGCATCTTCCTTTATATATAGCAATGGATTGACGCATATCTGGGATTAACAGGAATGGGTTAGCTTTAATTCCAAAAGTAAACAATGGACTTGTTTATCAGCACTGAAGACTGAAAGCCATTCACTGTTCTTCATGGTATTAAGCCTTTACCACGACAAGCACTAACGATTTTGAATAGGGCAAGCACTTTTCCCTTGCACAGTGGCACTCTGAGCTCCTCTCTCTGGGCTCCACTGCCATTAACATTGAAATAAGGCGTGGGACACGTTCCTCACAGAGGGAAGACATGCAGGAGATTTTCAGAAAGATATTTCTGGTGTGGGGATGAATTATTTATGTATCTTAACTGTAGATCTGTCTAATAATTCTGTCATTAAATGCTATCTCACCCTCTCCTTCTGTCCCATGCCAAAATGGCAAACCCCCTGAAATTAAATTGCTATTTTTAAATTCTAAAGCATTAGTTTATTTGTACTTTCACATGTCTTTTAATAAAGTGTGTTAAAAACCCTGAAATTTTCTTCACAGTTTGATCAAAGTGTGTATTTAACACACAATCTGTCTCATTAATAGCAGATAGTGAACTTTAACATCGAGCTATACATGTACATGTATTCTACCCACAAAAATCCTTGAAATCATCTTCAGACTTGGAGCCTATTTCCCCACATCCAATACTGTGTTAAGTCACAGCATCTGCCCTTTGTGTTCCTGTAGTATACTTCCAATATATTTGGATGCTGAGTAGCTAGGAAGGTGTACTCACAACTGATATGCGAGCATGAAAAGCTAAGAAAATTCAACTATTTCTGAATATGGTGATTATTTCTCCATCAGTTCTAATGTTATAATATTACATCTGAGGTCATAAAATTGTCACAAATTGCTGCAATTAAGAATTTCCATTTTCTAAACTGAAATTCCAGTCCTTAAATTCCTTATAAATCTATGCAATACACAGCTTTTCTTAGCCTTCTCTCACCAATCTGTCTCCACACCCAGTGATTCTGGTTGTTGCTCTTGTATCTCTGATAGTGCATTATTTTTCATCTTCCTTGCAATACAATAACAGAAACTTTTTTAGTTAGAAATTTTTTTTTTTCATGTACAGGCTACTAGATTTTTCATAGATACTTTACTAATGCTAGCAGTGGTGTACATTGTTTTTCTTGTTGAAGGAGTATTGCTATAAATTGAAATACATATGAGTAAAAGATATGGTATGTATGGGGATAATATGATCTGGGGTATCCAGAAATGTCTCTAACCATACACACACACATACACACAAATGACTTTATGAGACTGGAATATCAAATGATAAGTTGTGAAATCCTAAGTGTAATATCTTTGCATTTTCATTTGATTTTGTGGTAGTGCAGACTAGTGTTTTATCTCTACACCCTTGTGCTTGTTCAATATCTGGCATGCACAGCTGTTCATGGGCTTTCTCGTGTTTGTGCTTTCCTTATTTTGACCTATTTAACAGGAGTGGTGAGGGAGAAGTGAGGGGCATGTTTGTACACATGCATTTGAATTACATGGCTTCCTGTGTGTGTGTGTGAGTGCATGTAGGGTTGGTTGTGTGTGGTGGCTGAGAGCAGACATCACACATGCAACGGTGTAATTTAACATTATGAATGAATATCTACTCCCAGCTTTATTGTTTTTCAGAAAAGGCATTTGGCCATGTTGTGTTTAGAATGGGCTCAACTGGCATTAATTTTCTGCAACTAATTCTCATCGGTTTCTCATTTAAATGTACCCCATTTGCTGTGCATTTGAAGCTGAAGCCTCTCTTACATAATAATGTACAGCACAGCCCCACAGCATGCCCCCATGATGCCAGTATTATCTGAACTGTACATGACTATCTGTCTTAAATTTTACCAGCCTTTTCCCTGACTGAAATGTATTTAATGGTACATTCCTTGTCTACAGTTTGTTTCACAGTAATTGAGGATGTGTTCCATAGTGCCGTTTTAAATGTAATATGCCAGACAACTGTTGTTTTCTATTAATCATCTTAGCTGAAATAACAGAAGCACTTTAAATTTTGAATGCCAACTTTTTTTTTTAAAAGCTAAATGTATTCTGTGCCTGTTTGTTCCTTTTAGTGAAGAAAAAAATAAAGGAAAGTATTATGATGATTAGAGATTTTGGGTCATCTTACAGAAATGCTCCTGTTTTGCAGAACATAATGAGATGTTATTTTCCAGGAATTGTAAGGAAATTAAAAGGAAACGTAAGTCACCCAGGTGTGCTGCAACTCTGAAAGTGAAGCATAATGCTTGATGGCAGCTGATGGCAGAACTGCTCATTTATGGTAAAACATTTTAAAATTCCTTTTGTTTTTAGCTGTGCTCCTCTTATTTATTTAGGAAAGATGAAAAAGTGGAATTTTGGGTTTTCAAAATTTTAGATTCTAATTATGACTCATCATGTTAATGACAACTGGGGGATTACACACACTTTGGGGTGAAGCCACTTGAATTCTGAGAATTTAAGTCTGTGGATCTCACTATTGTTGTGGGATCTTTCAGAAATATGAGAGGCCAAGAGAGAGAGCTCATTGATTCAGAGAATATATATCTTCTTGCTTTGGACGTGGAAATGGAAAACTGCTAACTCTGAGGAAAATAACTACAATTAACTGCATGCTAATATTTTGTCTAAGATTAGTATTTCTGGAGGAAAAATGTGCAGAGCCTTTTGGAGTCTCCGAATTTGCAATGGTAGCTCTTTTATGGCCCAGCAGCTGGTTTCCTTTTTTAGAGATGTCATGGATGCTAGATTCGGCTTAATCCCAGTTAGGAGTTTTCTTCCCAATCAAAGGCTGAATAGGTATTGTGCTTCCTCCCTTACTAAATGCTTGCTGAGATTATTCTCTGTCACTTGCTGCTTATTATCACTGTATCCCCAAAGACCCATCCTCTCTGATGCAGTGCTTTTAGAAGTGTTATTTCATCACTGAAAAGATGGATTCCAAATGAAAAGGTACTCTCTACAGAAATAACATTTCATCTCAGCAAGATAAAAGGAGCTGCCTGTGGCTAGGTCTGGATTGTGCTACTTTTCTTGCACTTCCCTATTGATTTTTGAGCTTCAGGCCTTCCCTTGGCTTAAAATGGGAGATAATGTGAATTCATAGAGTCTGCAACCATAGAAAGAACTGAGACAGCCTGAGATGAAGACCCATTCTTGGGGTATGTCGAGATGATGATGTCGAGAGAGAATCGGGGGCCAGGGAGAAAGCAGAAGGCAGGAAGGAAGGAAGGAATGTGAGCCCAAGCCTTAAAGGACTTGCTCAAGCTGTGGTCTTACATGGCAAGCCTGTGTCCTATCCCACTGAAGCAGTGCCATGAGCAATTTGCCTTCTTGCCAGTTTACAGTAACAACAAAGTTTGGACTCTTAGAGTCCAACAAAAGCAGTTTGGCTTCTGTCCAGTCTGAGAAAAAAATATCCTCCTGCAGTCAGACTTTTCAGGCACACACTGTTCATGGGGTTAAAGGGTGCTTTGGCCTTGTAGCAGCTCTGGGTCAATATGCAGAGCAAGGGAACTTCTGTGGAAGAAAGATGGACATAAAAACTCACAAGCTAATTAACTGGAGCAGAATTACAAATGCTCAGCTGTTATACATCCGTTCACTCACCTCTGCCCTGAGCTGTGAATGCCTTGAACTGCCACCTCCCATATCAGTGCAGTTGTATCTAGCCTGGGCTGCCAAATGGAAAGTCATCCTACTTTTTTCTGCTGTGGTCCTTTTAGTCCCTGGGGAAAAAAAAGATCTACTGCTGAGAAGTGATTTCTCTGAAATACTGTAAATAGCAAAAAGCACCCAAGACCTAATGGCAATATTTTGCTTTCCTTGAGACACAGCCTTCCTCTCTCCCACCATCTTCCAACTGATGTTCACATCTGGCACAGTTAGGGTGACTTATTCGTGTCTCTGGTGGGTTTATGAGGATTAGATTGTGTCAAAAACATGCTGTAAGGTATTTTTTACTTAAAAAAATGTTGAAAATAAAGAAGCCTATGCTTTCTGGCAGCTAGGTCTCCTGAGCTGCCTGGCTTTGACTTCTCAAAGCTCCCTGATATGCCCAGCTTCTGAGGCTGACACATTCCTGATCTCTGAACTGATGGCTCCCCATCTACTTGGCTCACACCTCCGTTGATTTCACAGCAGCTAGCAGTCTGGATGATTGAGATTTTTTTCCCAAACCATTTTTTGAAAATTCCTTTTGTCAAAAATTTGGAATTTTTTTAATGGCAAAAGGGTTTTCCATTATGCCATCCACATGCAAGGTTCTTCTTTCAGAATGGGGCATTTTTGGCTAAGGGAAGAATGGGTTTCCATTGTGGTGCACGGGGCACTGGGGGCATGTGCTGGGTCTCTCAGGCCTCCTAGCTGCTATGTGTAAGTGTGGAGCTGAAGCAAGGATGCTCAGTGTCTGAGTTTTGACAGGTCTACAGTTACAGTCAAATATGGCTTTTACAGAGAAATAAATGATAGCCCTTTATTCAACATATGTGTGCCCTATCAGTTTTCTCACTGCAGGTTAGCACAAAGGAGCCGTGACACAAGCATGAAACAGTCCATTGTACCAGGGCCTGTGCCAGCCCCAAGAAAAATACAGTCTGGGAAAACCAGGGAGCAGCACAAAGGCTTGAGGTCTGTTAGTCTGATGCTGAGTAGCTGGTGTTTCTGGATGTCTCCTTTTGCTTCATAAGAATTGTTACTAAAATGGTACAAATTAGAGACATCTCAGAAATACTTAAATCACTATCTAGTCCTGAATTAGAGAACTGCAAGATTTTTTTCCCATTTGATGATCTAAATCAGCATTAAAAATGTATAGGACAGACTCCATGAACTGAGAAACAAAGCCAAGTGTAAATTAAGGAATGGGATAACTTAAAGCAAGACATCTGCCTTAAAAACACACACAGTTGTTCAAAAATGTTATCACTTTTGACAATCTTCATTATAAAGCAGTTCTAGCCTGGGTTGGGTCCTGACTGGATTTCATGCTATAAAATATGAGATAAGTGAGTCCTTACACAAAGACTTTGGAATAGAAGTTTAAAATGCTGCACCAGATAGAGACAGGCAGGAGGATTAATGGGGTGTCTCACTGATTTTGATCAGTAACGCACAGAGATCTTATCTCACACACCTACTAAACAGCTCAGAAAAGAAAGGAAAAAGGGAAGATTTGAAGGCCTAACTTGGAAGGGTAGCAGAGGAAAAGCATATTTACTGACTGAGGAGGACAGCATTTGCGTCACAACCTTTATTCAATATCTTACTTTTTCTTATTGTTCCATGTGTAGCCGTAAGCCTTATGCTCTGGTGATCACTCAAACCCTGTTCTGAATTCTTAAAACAGTTCCTGACGTGGTTTTGGCTCATACCAATTCCTTTGGCAATTCCTGAGCGCAGGAGTCAAGCTAGGCCAGGAACTAATCCCAGCAGAAGCCATGGAGAAGTCCATGCTCTTTTGGAAGCTGAGAATGGACAGATGCACTCTGTGCAGTTGGTCAGTGAGGGGTCCTGGGAGCACTAAATAGCTGTAGCCTGTATTCACAGCACAGCTCACTGTAACTGGCCCCAATTACACTTGGAAATGGACCAGGGCTCTCTCCATTAGATCTCAGCGTGTCAAGCACCGGAGTCCTGTTAAAGCTCACTGCCTGTGAAATGTTGATTTGAGGGACAGACCTTGTATCACATTGATAATCCATGGCTGAAAAAGGGACTGAATTCAACTCTCCTGCCTCTTCAGTGTAAATTCTCACTTTCTTTCTGTTTCTTTCCCTTATTATTCACTGGTGAGAAGATGCAAAAATTATCTCAGCTGGAAGAGAAGACATTGGTGTTTTTCTGTTCTCCCTGGATAATTTAACTGATGATTCTCACAAATAAAACACGTGAAAGTGCAGGGGAGCAGAGACCTTCTCATCTTACCCTTTTCTAATTGTCACCAGTTCTTTTTTCACTTACTTCAGTGCCTTAATCAATTGACCATAGAGTCAGTCCCTACTTGCTTGTTTTCTTGCCTGTACAATTCTTACATTTTTCTTGTATTTTGGCTTATTTCAACAGAGGCTTCAGAAAATGAATTGCAGAGCACCTCTCTTTTGAACTGAGGTGAGTTGCTCAGGGGTTAGAATATTTCCTGCAAGATAAGATTTGTGAATTCAAAGTGCCTTTGAAGTGCTACAACTATTTCATAGGTGTTGCTTTTTCCAAAAGCATAGGCATTCCCATAATCACCAGATACTAGTTGTGAGAAGAGTTTTTCTGCTGGGCCATAAAACATACACCAGGGTAGCAAAGCTGAGGTTGTGTGTGACACAGGCTTTAGGCTTTTGAGGCACATAGTATTTTGTGTCATAGAACCACAGAAAAATTTAGGTGAGAAGGTAATCCCCCAGTCCATCTCCCCACTAGGGCAGGGCCAACTTCCTAAGGTAGGTCAGCTTGCTCAGGGCCTGGTACAGCTGAGTACTTTGGATCTCAAAGAAAGGAAAACCTACTATTCTCAGGGCCCCTCATCCAGTGCTCCACTACCCATATTGAAATGTCCCTTTCTGAAGTGTGTGATTATTCACTGCATTTTGTCCTTATATTGTACACCTCTGAGAATTGCCCTCTGCGATCACTTTTAGGCAGTGGAAGACAGTTCTCTTTATGCCTTTTTCTCCAGCTAAATAATTCCAGTTCCGTTAGCTTCTCTCCTCTATATTTTAGAGCCATTGAGCCACTATTGTCTCTTTGGCCCTCCAGAGAATTCTCTCTGGTTTGCCTTGTATGAAAGGGTCCCAAACCATACAGAATATTCCAGATAGGAGCTCATGAGTGATAAGTAAAAGGAAATAAACACGGTTATTCCATCTCAGGTGGACTTTGTGCTTGCCTTTACTCAGCATCATGACCTTCTGCCCAGTTCTTTTCTCCAGACTTTGGTTCCTTTTGAATGATAACCCTGCCTTCCAGCATGTCAGCAGCTTCCTCCACTTTGGTGTGATGGAAGCTAAGGATGCCTTTCTTCACACCCCTCAGGTGGCTGTTAGATAACTGCCCCAGAGCTGAATCACAGAACCCACTCATCACTGGCCCCCAGCTGCACTTGTTCTACCATTGAGCACAACCCTCCAAGCACAACAGTGCAGCAGTTCTTCCCACCAGCCCTGTGTCCATCCATTTCCTCACATCTCTCGGCTCTGAGGACAATGTGAAAGAATATGTCCAAAGCCTTATGGAAATCAAGGTAAATTTACTGTTCTCCCCTTATCAAGTCTTTCATCACAGGTGGCAATCAGGCTGAACAAACACAATTTTCCTTTGGTAATTCTGTGCAGATTGTTTCCAATCATTTATTACCCTTCATGCACCAGGGAAAGGCTTCTACAAGCTGTTGCTTATCATACATCCACCTTCTGCAAAAAAAACCAAACAAACTTCCTTGGAAAAAACAGCAACTTGTTTCCAGCAACAGAGGCGGTGATTTTATTGTGTTAAAAGTTTATTGTAATTAAATTTCCACACGTGCAATGAGGAGAATAACAAGAGTGGGTATTTATTTTCAATCTTGATGGTTGTGTGTAATGTACAGAATTAAAAGGGTTAACAAGCAGGCTTTGTGCTGTTTCTCATTAGGGCAAATTCAGCATTCAGCTTTCAGGCTCAAAGGCTGTCTCATATCATATGTATACTGCCACATATGTAATTTGTTGGGTAGGACTGGTTACATTGTGGAGATGGCATAAAAATTCCTAACAATCTTTCCTGCCCATAATAGCTTTCCAGAAGACAAAACATAATGCTGCCCATGCACGTTAAATCTTTGGATGAGCTAATATGAAATACTTCTGCTGTTCTAATTTCCTCTTGTGTGTATTTTTTTCCTGGCTCAGACTCAGTGACCTAATTCTTTTCTTCATTCTGTTCAAGGTTTTTGATTTTTTCCAAGCTACTCACATTGGACTCTTCTCCACTGTGGAAACTGTGTCTTTATTTCTGTTTTATATTAGCATATTAATTCTATTTTGTATTGTATAGTTGCACTGACTGCCCCGTTGCTCCTCTGTCTCCTGACCTGAGGGTGGATACTAATAATTGTATCATGGCGCCTCCCAAAAATGGTGACCAGGACATCCTAGTGGATATAGTTCTTGTCCACTAGGGAATTACTGCAACCCCACAGGAAGATTTTATAGAATTTACATTGAAAAGATCCAATTTGAAAAGTAGCACCTAACAGAAAGTTGTTTGCTTTTCTAGTCTCTTGACTGGAAAGATGAACCAGGCAGTGTTTGTCTATCTTGCTTTTGAAAGCTACATGAAGATTTGTTCAAAATCCTTTTTCAGAAGTTATGTATGGTGTCATTTTAACTAAACAAAATACACAAACTGAAAGCTCCTTCATTTTCCCAATTGTGAAATCCTCAAGCTAGTATGTGCACGTCTCCCAGCTAGACTGAGGCATGCTTAGGCTGGTTCAAAGGCATGTTGAGAGCAGACCCAGAAGTTTCCCTGTCTTTGATTCTGACTGAAATGCACTTTTTTCATTCCAGCACATAGAGGAGGTTGACAAAAGGACACCCTTGCTTTTTTTTTTTTTTTTTTTTTTTGTTGTTTCATTCAGTAGCATTTCTAGACATCCATTTATTTTTTGTGTCGTGTTTCTTAGTAGTTACTAGGTTGTGTTCCTTAGGGCCACCTTAATAAATATCTGCTTTCAGACTCAGACTTTTTATTGTAAGCAGATTTTGTGCATTTGCAAAATAAACTCCATGGCACCACTCATAGGCTTAGTGTATTAAACATGACATAGATTGTTTTAAACTATCTTCCTGTCTTGACATGAATTGGTATGAACACTGTAATCACTGTTTATCTGGTGAGAGAGAGGATCATTCCAGTCAAGAAATAAAAACACCCAAAATTATGAACATGGGTTTGGGGCTTTAGCCTAGGAATTAAATGCTGTTGAAGTGATATAGGAATGAATTTCTGTAACTTTAGTTTTAAGTTATACATATGAGAAACTGTTTGCTTGATCTATGTCTTCATGCAGCAGTACAATTTCTTGAGCTGAAGAAGGCTGTATACTTGGACCCTGTGAGAGGTTGACTTCTCCAGTTAGGGGCCAGATTTTCCACATTCCTGCAGACATAAAAGAGCAAATAAACTGCTTGTCACAAGTGCTTTACTACCTTTAATTCTCAAGCCTTCCTGTCAATCTAACTGATATTGCATGGCTCTGCTTCTTCAGTCTTCCTCACACTCCCTGTCAGCACAATCTTAGAGTTTCCTTATGTGCTGGTGTGTATTTGTACACATTTTAATTTAAGAGGAGCAGAGACCCCCTGGTTTGTCACCAAGACAGCACTGAGGAACTCCTGCACCACTTTAACTCTGTGAACTTTTAAAAAAGAGGGTGGCAGAGAAGTTGGTGTCTCCTAGGTATTTTCTTCAGAACACTGTACTATTCCTTTTACTGCTGGTGTTACAAAATGCTGTAGAAAAGGTATTTTTCATTGAAGGTAAAATCCAGGGACACATGCAACTTTCTGGTTTTGCTTTGCTTCTGAATGATGAAACCAGAATATGTATTAAAAGGCTTCTCACATTAGTTGCAGAACAAAAGCAACTAAGTTGCTGGCTTCTAAAAAAAGGAAAAAGAAAGTCTTGAGATGAAAGAGAGTTATATTTACCTCAGTTGTAAAACCTTTTTTTTTTTTTTGTTTTGTTGAGTGGTTGGGGTTATTATTCTTTTAGTTGAACTCTTGGAAAAGCTCAATTTCATTTCAAGACATTTCGGTTCATATCACAAAGTTATTTTTTTTAAGCAATAAGACCAGACAGGGCTTGAATTATTGTGCAATAAGTTATGCTTAGGTGCATTCTCAGGCATGAGCCTGCAGGCTGAGTGCTATCAAGTCTCAAAGTGTTCCACATAAATTATGCTGTACTTAAAAAAAACCCAACCAAACAACAACCCAACAAAAACAAAACACTAGAAAAACCAAAACAAACCCCAAACTCAGAACAAGAAAATACACTGCAAGGTTCTGTGCTTTACACAGGCCATCACCCCAGAGCCCAGACAGCCTCTATCCTTGGCTGTTGGAGCTGCAGGAAAGAGGTTCAGCATCTATTCCTGCGTGGTGTTTTGGGGAAGGCTGCCCCTGTCCCTGCTCCAGGGGTGGGCAGGCACGCTGCTGCTCTGCCAAGCCTTTGCCCTGCCCAGGACACTTCCCAGGATCTCTGGCACTCAAGATGTAGGGAGAATGAGGCCTCAAAAAAGTTGAATCATGAACTTGAACTTTGCTGATGGGTGAACGCTGGGATACATGAGATTGCTACAGATGGGGTTCAAAAAGCACATAGTGCAAAACAGTAGAGCTAGTAGCCAACATGCTTGGCTGAGGGGTCCAGTTACTGCATGATTTCCCACAATAGTTACCTGAATTTTTAACTAAAGTTTGGTTAAGCTTGCGTCTTGCTGTTAGATTAAGTCCCCTATTTAGTGAAGGACACATAAAACCTGTTCAGAGAAAAAACTTTTCATGACAAGATTGTCACTCACAACATTGATTACTTTGTTTACCCACTCTGAAAAAAATGGTCTGAAAACCACCGACAGCAAACAACTCAACCAAACAGAAACACAGAAAATATAAAAGCAACAATGAAAAAAACAAACACTCCTCAGGAAACAAAGTTAAATCATCTCTTGAACAGTATTTTAATGAAAAAAGAAAAGGACAGGCTGTTTCTAAGGTCAAGAAAAGTTTCAACATCTCTTTTGATTAATTTTTTATTTTTGAAGAGGCTAAGATATTATTACCTGGGGAACAGTAAGCAATATATTAATAAAAAGATAGCTCTTGGATGTAAATCAGAAAGAGAGAGGACAAAAATATTGAGTGTTGAAGGCTGTGATAATTTTTGGATCTTCAGATGATATTCACCATCAACTTGAGAAGTGAGCAAGCAACCAGAACATTTTTTCTGTGCATGAAATGTGCCCAAAAACATTCCCTTAACTGCCATGGAAATCCATCAGCAAAACCAGCCACATGGTAGCACTGAAACAAATGGAGAATAAGGCATATAATTATATTGAATAAATATTTTTGGGTTGGACTTTTTGGGCTATGGCTGTTTTTTTTTTTGGTGGAAAAGGGTAAGGGGAGGACAACACACCAGCAAGGATTAGCCTGTACCCCATAATTTAAGTTAAAGATTCGATTTTTGGAGCAAGGCTAACATGCTTGAGCTCAAACCTCCAAAATCTCAGCTGAGTACTCTATTGAGAAGTTGGTGTCTCCAACTTCTCAACTTCACCAACTGGAGAAGTTGAACTCTTGAACCTCTTGAACCCTCAACAATTTTAACTCTAAAAATTTTTCCTGCTGAAAATGAAATCCAAGCTAACAAGTTCCCAGAAAGAGATTGGTTTTGAAGAACAAGATTTCCAATAAAGTTGAAGTTTTAAGAGTAATTCTTAGAGAACTTTCACCCTAGCTCAGCCAGAAAGATGTCACAATAAACAGTGTTGGCATTTTCTGTAAGAGCCAATGACTCTTGTGCTAGCAAAGTCACAACAGTGTTGGCATTTTTTGGAAGAGCCAATGGCTCTCATGCTGGCAAAGACAGCAACTGAGGGAGAGCAGAAGAGAGCTCTCCCTTCCCTCACTTGGCACTCCCTCGTTGTAGCTGTGACTGGTTCCCATGCAGCACCAGACTCTGCTCATACACCTTCCTGTGCTTCCTCACACCTCTCTGAGTGCTGAGTCCAGCATGTACTGCATGACTACACCTAAGACCAAATGCAGCCCTCACTGCAGGGCTGTATCCATGGAGTGTTCATGCTGCTGACCCTGCATAGGCAATGATGAAAAACCTGGCATTTCCTTTTTTTCCCCTATTTCAGATTGACGTTTTTCAGTCAGGCTCTCTTTATAGCTGTCTGTGAATTTCTAAAAATCATTTCTCTGAAATTCTTATTTGTCCATTTCCTATCTTTATGCTCCTTTCCTCCTCTGTATGAATGTAATTCAGTTTGTTTGCTGAGCTGCTTGAACAGAGCACTGTCTGCTGGCAGCCTCAATGGTACTTCACTATATCTTCAGTGTCATGGCTGAGAATTTGGTCACCACAGAGCACAATTCAGAGCTGATGCCAGTCACTAGTGACCATAAACCCCTTGATCTATTTGTCATTGCCGTGAATTACAGTTTACAACCCACTGTTTCTTTTGTGACGAAATACAGCAACGGTGAATAAAGGAGAAGCAGGTGGTCCTCTCTGGTGTTCCTCATTGTTTCCTGTTACCTTCCTAGAAACCCAAATGCATGTTTTTATCAGTGCAATTTCAGTCATGATTTTGGTTCCTAGGGAGTAGCTCTCAGCATGGGAAATTGGGGAACATTGTATTCCACTCTTGGCTCCACAGTGGGCTGTGGATCAAACACAAGGAATTCCTAAAAACACCCCTTCCCACTTTTGGGAAGTGCTTTGAGATCTCCAGTTGAAAGCTGCCACCAAAGCACTAGGTGTTACTAATTAATACTTTTTACAGGTGGGTATTTTCAAAGTGTTATTTCAATTTTGCCTGCCCTCCCCCAAAAGTACACACAGAGGGGGCAGAGAAGGGAGTGAGAACAAAAGAGAAAGCAATCTGCTGTAGCACAAAGGTTGATCTGGAAATGAACAAAAGCTGCTGCCCCTCAGTGAGCATTCTTGGTTTAGTGGTGCCAAATCCATTCCTCATGTGGAGCCGTTGCCTAGGGATGTTGTTAGGTGCTGTGGACACGGTATCTCTGCCAATCCTGAAGACTTTATTATTTATATAATTGAACCATTTGTTGCAGTAGGCTGGAGAAGAATAATTAAAAGGAAGCAATTTCCAGTGACCTATTTATAACAACCTTAAGCTGCAGAAGATGCGGGGCCCAATGGTTCCTCCTTTAAATATGCATTGTTTCACAGTGGACTGTAATCTCTATTTCCTTGATTGATAGGGCCATAATGCCTGGGAAAGAGGGGGATGGATGAGCCAATCAGAAATAAAGACCCAAGAAAAGGTCAAAATGGTGGAGCACTTCACTATATTTCTTGAAAGATGCTGGGTATTAAATGTCATATGCAATCTTTGTCATGAAAATGAAGTAACAAACCAATAGTGTGACCCTTTCATTTGAATGATGGTCTTGTCACTTTTTCTAATGCTCTTTTGCCAGAATTTAAATTGAGGGACAACACTGTCTGTCCTGTAAGGTATTTAAATAATACAATATATTCAGTAAACAGAGAGAAAATAAGAAAAGGGGGAAACAAAAAAATTCCCTATTAGATACTTGCTTTTCAATCTTCACCTCTTAAAACATATTTCATACAAGTATAAAATGGATATTAAGGGTTCAATATACACTGGTTGCAGTACTGTTTTATTAAGATGCTTTTTCTTTTGGCTTTTGACTGCCCTTAGTCCAACTAGAGGTAGCAACAGTTTTATGGAGTTTGTCTCAGTATGAGCAGACAGTTCAATTAGTGAGACAAAAGAAACACTTACTGAAAGGAAATAAATTTGATTTTTTTTTCTAGAAATATTGCTTCCCAGTTGAGACATAGAGCTTTTAAAATGCTTAACACTATATTTTAACATGTATTTCTATATCATTATAGTACTGCTTCAATCAATAAATCTTAAACTTTCTATAGAAGATTCAGCTTGGTCATCAGTTCTATGCTCAGTGCCTCTCTTTGCTGGCAGCCCTTTACACAGCCATGTCCCCCTTGATCTTCATCAGCTGTATCCCCTGCTTTTAAAATTTCCCAGCATAAAAAGTTTTCTGGTCGTTGAAGGGCATTTCTGGAGAAGGATATTAGGAAATTGCTGCTCTGTTGTCACCCTTTCCTTACAAATATTCTGCTGTCTTTTCAGTGGCTGCACTTACTGGCAGAGCTGCTAAGGAAAATAATTTGAAAATCTTCTGCTGGAAAGATTTGGCAGACTTTCCAAAGCTCCAATGAAACTTGCTTTATTTATGCACATAAGAAAACCAGGAAGCACAGGATGGATGCAAGTGGAAGCTCATGCCTTGTAATAAATTACTCAGCTTGGGTTATCTACTGGAGCATCATGTTTCTACCTCACCCTTCCCACAAACAATTCACTGTTACTTGGGATGGAATTGTTAAACAAATAAAATAGCTTTGCAAGTTTAACCCATGATGTGCTTACTATTTCTGCATTCTTGCAGTGTGGTTAGTGTTGGACATGGTTTAACTTATGTAGAAATGGGAAAAAATTCTTTTAGTTGAGCAAAATTACAGAAAATTGCCATCAGGACATAAGGAATTTGGCTGGTCTGGCAGATAACCCACTGCAGCACTGGCTTGGTGCTGTCAGAGACAAGGTCACAGTGCTCATGGACAGCCTGCAGAGCAGGAAGGCACAGATACTCCCTGCAGTCCTGTCCCTAACACTGTAGACTGGGAATTGGTTGTACACTTTGAAATTCCCTTTCTTGCCTCATGATTCCCCTTTCTTTTGCCCGAAAGTGCAAGCAGGGAAGGATGGGATTTCACACCTTGGCATTTATCTCAGTGTGGAGTAAGGGAGTGGCCAGAATGCCTACCAGAGCTGAGAGCTGTGATATGGGAAGGTCTCCCAGCCCCTTCTTAAGGAAGTATTGCAGACATATCTCCACTTACCAAATTCTTTATTGTATTTATTGTATATAATAATAATAATAATAATAATAATAATAATAATAATAATAATAATAATAATAATTTTATTGCAATTACTCTAGGCTGGGATTATGGATTGTTCATTCCCTTTTTGTTTCAGACCCTTGGTTTTTCCAGTGCTTGTCAAAATAAAGAGGTCTAACTTGACCCCTTATATGCAAAGTATTAAAGTCAGACTCAAACAAGAGCAGAAGGACAAAGTAAGCTCTGTCCAGAGCAAGCTATATATGCCACTACATAGGAAAGATAATGAGAAATTACAGGCCTAAATTGTGAATAATGAAAAGCTAACTTGTTCCACATACTGCATATTTATAGATTTTTAGCAGAAGACTGGAAGTGACTGAATGGAAAACTTCATGTAATGTGCTCCACCTCCTACCCAGTTTTACTCCATTGAGCTTTACTTTTTTCACCCCTTTCATGTGAGAAGAACACATGAACCTTTACCTCCTTCCCTGGCCTGCTCAAAGTTCTTAGATAATACAAGACTTTACCAACCTTACCTAGAAGACCACCTGCACTGGCTCTCACTTTCCTTCTTTCTTTCTCCTTGTCTCATGATTAATGGAAAGATTGATCAGCAGTCTAGTAATGTATCTTTTGTCTGTCTAGATAAAGCATTTTCCCAAATAGATCAGCATTGCTACATATGTGCTGGATGCACAGATGTCAGACTAGATATGTGCTGGACTTGTGCTTCCACACCAATGAGCTTGGACCTACAAGTCAACAGGAAAGAAATAAATCACAGTTTCTCCCTTTACAGGTATTTTCTTACCTTGAGTGCCTTATGCACATTTAAAGTGTTGTAGTAACATCTCAGTTATTCTGCCCTTCCAACAAGGACAACCAATACCATCTTTCATATAATCTGAAAGACCACCAAACAGGGCTTTTGCACATAAAAAATCTCTGAAAGTAATGAGAAAGGGATTAAAAGATGCTATCAAAATGAAATATGTGACATTTAAAATCTTTAATTTTTTTGGTTTTTTTTCTTCTCTACTTTAAAAGAAATTTTTTTATTTCTTTCAGTGACTGTTGCTGTGAAGATGACCAGGCTGAGATGTCTGTTCACACATCTAGAGCTTTTTTTAACTTTAGTCTTGTACAACACTGTCAGGTTCTTTGGCCTACGGGAGCACATTTACTGTTTTTATTCTTTCAAGCTCATGTTGCCAGGGTAAGCTCAAAAACAGTCTTATCAGACAGGATTTTTTCCTTCATACAGCACAGAGGAAACCAATTCTGCTTTCTGCGCACCTTCTCCATTCCTTCATCTCCACCAGCAGCCATGGTGACCTGCCAAGTGCAGACTGAAAGGGAATCTTTCACCCAGTAGCTCATCAGAGAAGATCACAACCATCAGCCAGTTGAGTGCAAACCATCCAATAGAGAACAATATCCACAGTCTCCGTTTTCAGGATGCAAAGCAGCAATGAAAGGAAGTTCACCAAAATCACCCAATTCTGCTCAGGTTGATGCCATCCATTTGCTTCCCTTTCAGGCAACTGCAGAGGGAGGGTGCTGAACTCTAAGTGGCAGTTGTTTCATTGGAGAGCAGAAGTCTCAAATTCCACCCATGACTTTCTTATTGCTAAGCATTCTTTACGACAGCAAAAGTATTTGTTTAATGGGAACCAGATTTGGGTCATAAACCTTAAGCCTATCAAGCTTTATGTCAGTTAATGTTTACCTTATTGTGTTTCTTTTTTAACTCTCTCTCTAGTAAAAAAGACATTGCTGTAAAGGGAAGGCAGGGAAGCAAATAAAGCAAAGGAAATCAGGAAATACTATGAACTGCATGTGACTTGCAGCTGCAGGGTTCCTCACAATAAAGAACCCTGCCTCAACAGAGTGGCTTATGTGCTTTAACAAATATCAGCTGTTTGTTTGGGGTGTAATGAACAAACTAGAGCCAGAGTGACAACTGCTTCAAGTAATTATGAAGACAGCTTGCAAACTATGGCCCCACTTGTTTCGGATTTTAAATGACGACAGTCGGGCTGCTGCTGCTGCCAGCTTTATTTCTGAGCACTTTTATTTACATATTTCAAAGGTCAGTGTGTGGTGGTGATAGCAGCCAAAGAAAGCCTGTGTGAATGGGGTGTGTGTGCCTACGTCTGTGAGAAAGGAAAAAAAGAAAGCAAAGCATTTTTCAGCATTACCAGTAACTGCTATATTACTAGTAAACTCTTAATGAAACATTTATAATATGTTAAAGCCCAGGAGCCCAGAAGAATTTGGAGTTTCTTTGCTGCTGGCATCATATGTGCAGTGAGGGGCACTCTGCCCTGAGTAGTTTACAGTGCTAATGGCAGAGATGGCAGAACAGGGATGCTAGGGAAACTCAGTATTGTTCTGCCACAGGGAGCCACAGAAACATAAATCACTTATCTGGGCACACCCATGGTTTTACACACAGGTCAAACCTGAATTAATTTGAAAGCCCCTGAATCTCAGGCCACTACTTGGGCTTCATCTTTTGCTTCCTCTAATATCTATCCTATCTGCATTGTAATGCTGTTAATTTAGATTTATAGTGATGCTAAGGCTCTTTTGGTATAGAATAAGAAATATACATAATAATATAGAAATACTATATAATAAATAGTCTATAAAATACATAAATAGATAAATATATATACACTATAGAATAATATATATTATATGTATTCTACTAGTATAGTATAATATAATAAAAGAACAAGACTTTGTGCTGAAGAGAGTATCACCTCTGTTGACCGGAGACTGATAGAACTTCTACAGGACTTTTTGAGAAATTTTACTGATTAATTAATCTGATTCTTCTGCAAAACAATCTGATTTTTATTTTGCATTCTCTCTTTTTAAAAAGAAACCTACCAACTATCTAATGAGATAAAACAGTGCAGAAACGGAGGTGAAGGAATAGTGACACAGTTGAAAGGAATGGGTTCTATGATGAGACCTGGACAGAAGGAGCACACTTGGCCACAGAACTGGGGTCTCATTTCAAGCACACCTTTGTCAGCACGGGGTTTGTGGAAGAGCAGTCTGAAGCGTGTATGAAAGGAATGAGCAAGCTAGGGGTCTCAGCATGGGAATGTCAGTAGGTAACATAAAGTCTGTGGTGCCTTGAAAGCAACAATTCTGTATGTGATGCAACAGGAATTAAGCCATTGTGCTGATTTCCAAGGAAAAGATCATGGATTACGTGAGTCACCTGGGTAGACTGGAAACAGATGCCAGGCAGGGTCAAGGCAGCATCTTGGCTGCACTAACATGGAAGGCGGGTCAGGAAGTATGAAATTGCTACTGAAATAGGACAAGGGTCATGAAAACATGGAGAACAGTGTGACAAAAGTAGGGAAGCATTTTTGAGATTACATGAATGTAAAAGGGATATCAATTATCCTGTTTTTTGGGAAATAGTACAACTGACAGCCCAATGGTTGGAAAACTTGGATACAGGGAAGCCTAGAGATTATCTTCTCAGATGCTTACGTACATGACCTCAGATAATAGTGATGGAGTAGGAAGGAAAATAAATAATGCATTATATCCTCCCATGAAGAAGGTGATCCTTTCAAAAGGAGATTTTTCCAAAATTACAGGATATTAGGAATTTCTTCAATCAAATACATATGTAAATGCAAAATGATGAGGAGCAATAGGCTGCAGCCAGTTCCTTCAGTGAACTCTGAAGTGTTTATTAACCAGATGTAAACAGCATTTCTTCTAATACAGTTTAGGTTTGGTAGCTGCCTAATCTTGTTTTTTTCCCCTGTTTTTGAAAAGACAGCAATTTGGCTTACTTTTAAGCCCACTCCCAGGCATCCCCTTGATCCAGAAACACTTTTAAACACTTATTGTAAACATCAACATTTCTCCAATACCCACTATCAATTAAACTCCAGATGTGGTGTTTTTACTAATTTAAATTTTGATCCATCATCTGTTTAAATTATGATTTCATGGGTTCATGGAAAGAAACTGTTTAATTTTGAGAGGTTTCCTTGTCTTGGTGCTCCTGCTCTTTTGTGGAGAATTGTCTCTTCCATAACAGATTTGACCAGTTCTGATGTGGAGTATCCTTGCAGACAAAGCCCACATTAGGCCGCATGTACCTGAAGAACAGAGCATCAAGAGAAAAACAGCTGAGGAAGGAAACAGAAGTGCTGAATTATCTGAAAGTATGCATTTCTAATGTATAAAACCTTTAGTCTGAAAAGCTCAGAAAATATCTTACTGACTTTGTTTTCTATAAAAGATAATTTGTGGAATCTACTTGTGATATGTGAGTAGTGAGCTACGAATAAGAAAAATTTGAATTCCTTTCATGACAGTGCTTTTCTTAGTTTCTTTCATAATAATAGCTCTGTCTTCTTGAAGCCTCACTTGGCAGATCTCCCAGCCTGTCTTTTTTGTAGGGGGGCTCCATTAAATTGAGCAGAGAGTGGCGTGTGCCACTCTGAAATAGCCAAGTAGTCTCTAAATTTCTTTTAGAGCTGAGTGCATTTAGTTTCTGAGGGGTTTTTTTTCCCTGATAGTCTTAAAGCACAGGCTCACCCAAAGGCAGCTCAATCTATTGCAGTGCTGCTGAAGTGAGGGAGGCAGGGAGCTGTTGCTCTAGCTGTCTCTCCTGGCTCTCATAGGTTTTTCTCTCATTTGAAGTCCCTGGATATTTTTGTTTCTTAGCAAACAAGCTGATGTAACGTCAAAGCTTCCCTCTTCTACTGCCCAGTTGTATGTGTATAGAAACTGGATGGTTAAATGCAGATAGGCATTTAAAGTACCAGTAAATCCCAAAATAGCGTAAATAAAGCCTTGAAAAGTAATCTGCATTTTTTTTCGCTATTAATGAGGAATTAGGTTTGTTCTTAGGAACGTTTCCAGAGGTTATAGTTATAAATGGTAATAAAAATGCAGTATCACTAAGGAAATACCTGGTAGATTGTGGAGATAAATGTGATTAGTGCATTTCAGAACAGATTGAGAAGGAGACAGCAGCGCCTCAGTAGAACACAGTAGCATTTAATAATTGGCTTATTTTTTTCTTGTTTTATAGAGCTGAGCTTTTTACTTAGAAGTTTGGTTGTTTGCTATTTCCCTCAAGGACAGACACCCTAAAAAAGGCAGGCAATTGGTTGTCAAGGCCACTCAGTGGCTAAATGATTGTGATGAGACTAACACACACATTGTGACTGGCACATTTGTTGAGGTGAGCAGTGCTAATCTGGCCTCTTGCACCATATCTATGACTCTATAGCTGACACTTTCTGATAGACATTACCCTCTGAAATCTGAGCTGATCAGCTGTGTTGACTAACGTGCTTGATTCAGTGGCAAATAACCCAAAAAATGTTTAAATACAGATAACTGATGTGGCTCAGGTCCAAATAAACTATTGAAAAATACAGGTCATGGTTTTCAGGGATGTCTTATAAAGTAAGCTAGTGATAAAAATGTTATTCTAATTTTTTTTGTCTGAAGAGAGGAGAAAAATATCTTTGTCTATTGATTTACTTCATCTAGGACTGTATGGGCCAGGACAAGGGAAGACACAAACTTTGTCTGCTCCATGTTAGACTTCTGCATGAACAGCACCTTCCAGGCTGTTTGTGAGCAGAGTGGTGCCAGTGCAGAGCAGCTTGTAGGGAGGCTGTTATTGTAGAAACATACCGAGTATGCTGGGAGATTTCCATTTTCTCTCTTAGGTATCTCTACTTTCATTATTCTTTTACAAGAAACTTAGGCTTTGATGGCAAGAAGCACAATGAAAAAGAAATGTTTTTCACTTGTCCATTACCTTCCTTTTTGTTGAACATGAGAATGCACCCATTTATTTCTATAAGAGGTTAACTCAGTAGTGACAAGATAGTTTTTCACTTTCATCTGCTTTGTCATATTCAATTCCTGCTTCATGATGGAGTGAATGGAATTATTTAGTGCTTTTTAATACCAGTTTAAAAGAAAGGCATATAGAAAATTTCAGCATGACAAGTACATTTAAACAGTGCTTGCTATAGCTATCACTCTTGCAGCATTTCTAGTTTTAATTATATTATCATCCATTCTCCTTATTATCAACTACACTTGTCATCAATATTAGCAACAGAAAATGGGAAAACAAAATAAAAAACCCAACCCAAACCAAGAAAGTACAAAACCCTGCAGATCAAGCAGAAAATACTGACACATTAATTTAATAAGGTATTCCCCAAATTTCTTCTTCTAAGGTCCCAGTCTTGAAGCACTTAGGACCTTCAACCATTAGAAGTGTCAGACATTTCTTTAACTCAAGGTTCTAGTGTATTTTATTTAGCACAAAATTTGTTTAGCTCTTTTTTACACTTGCAAAAAGAGAAGGGAGAGGAATCCTCAGACAAAATCTTTCTCACTTTCACATCTGCTGGATAAGGTAATATCACTCTGCAAATAGACTTTCAAAATACAGATTTTTCTGGGAAGATTAATCCTTTTCTTCTGCAAATTTAATGTATTGGTGGAACAGTATGATGTCAAGTTTTACTGTGTGAAGAGAGGGGATAGGAGATCCTTCCTTAGAAAATTATTTTGAAATTCCTGACGTGGTGAAATTAGAAAAAAACCAAAATATTTACCCAAAACCACTTTTAAATCTTTTTCTTAAATTTCATGTCACTTATTTCCTTGCTAACAATGTGACAAGTCCTTTTCCACTGCATGTACAGTAGCAGTATATTCAGAGGGGAGTAATGCCATGAAACAGAAATCACACCCTTCATTTTCGTGTTTAATATTTTCACAATATTGCTCAAAGCATCAACTAAATTTCAGATCAAAATGAAAAACTCATAGGATAAAATGCAGTCATTTTTTATGATCCAGGACAAAACAACGTCATATTGTAGCTGCCAGGAGAATGGAGAAGACATTTTGCTAAAACCAATGTCTTCACATCTGTAAAAGGACAGGGTGAAAATGGTTATGCAAGATTTTGATGAAAAATAGCTGCACAAAACTGAAGTGGTTCTGGCCAGTGCAGGGAAGTATAAAGTTGGTCGTACATCATCTCAGCCTCCCCACTGAAGGCAAATGCTTATATATGCCTATTTGTCAACATGTGACAAAATCTTGGGACGATGACTTGTTTATCTGCTGATGAAATCGGGACTAACAGCTAGTGCTGTTTCTAAACAGTGAGATAAAAGCAAAGAGATGTCTGAGAAACATCCATTTAAGGCATCACTGTATCCACCAATGAATATAGCTGTCCCTGAAGGAATCACCAAAGCTCAGCAAGGAATGTTAGCAGCAGGCTGATGGCATGAATCTGCTGCTTAATTGTGAGAGCAACGTGGCTCAGTGTCCGCTCCCGCTTAGAGAGAATATCCCTGCCCAGCAGGGACCAGCTGTTCTAGGTAAAACAAGCATAGCACGTGGCATCCATGCCATGTGGGGATTTTGAGGACTGTAGAGAATTGAATACTGAAACATATCTAAAATTGAGTTTATCTGAATAGGTAGATCAGACAAAATCCCATTACTTTTTCTAGGCAAATACCAAGGCTGACAAAGTGTGGCATTACTGCAAAAGTTGGTTAAGCCCACAGATATTTATCCATTTGGTACAGCAAACTTTCCCACACTACATGTTATTATATGATTTTTATTAATTTATTAGTTTATTAAAAGAGTGCTGTTAATTTTATCTGTTCTTTAGGACACACTGCTCCTTAATGCTTGGCCCCAGTTGGTTGTCCTTCCTTCCTTCCTTCCTTCCTTCCTTCCTTCCTTCCTTCCTTCCTTCCTTCCTTCCTTCCTTCCTTCCTTCCTTCCTTCCTTCCTTCCTTCCTTCCTCTTCCTTCCTTCCTTCCTTCCTTCCTTCCTTCCTTCCTTCCTTCCTTCCTTCCTTCCTTCCTTCCTTCCTTCCTTCCTTCCTTCCTTCCTTCCTTCCTTCCTTCCTTCCTTCCTTCCTTCCTTCCTTCCTTCCTTCCTTCCTTCCTTCCTTCCTTCCTTCCTTCCTTCCTTCCTTCCTTCCTTCCTTCCTTCCTTCCTTCCTTCCTTCCTTCCTTCCTTCCTTCCTTCCTTCCTTCCTTCCTTCCTTCCTTCCTTCCTTCCTCCCTCCCTCCCTCCCTCCCTCCCTCCCTCCCTCCCTCCCATTCTCTGTCCAACCTGTCCTTGCAACTTTGGAAGACAGCACACAGCACAAACAAGGGGCTGGAGAAACTCTTGCCACTGAGGCAGTGCAGCTTTGGCTTGAGGCTTGCAGTCTGTAGGAAGAGCAATAACCTGGAATATCAGTGGCCACTGTGTGTGAGCCGAGGGGCTCAGGTTGCTGTTGGCTTGGGGATCTCTGCACCACACTGTTCCCCTTATCTTGGTGGCCACAGTGGTTCAGCCCTTGTCTGCCCTGACCAAAGAGTGCATAAGGGACATTTATGGGCTATACATGTCAAATCCTTTCAGGTTATTGTGGTTAGAAAAACCTGGCATGACCATTTCTCTCATCCTCTGCACTTGCCAATAATTTATTACTTATATTAATGTTTCTTTTCAAATGCTATGTTGTTGTTTTTGAATTAAATAATTGGAGGAGGTGAAGCTGGGGATACTGTAAAATATTGAAGTTATTTTTATGTGGATTGAAGGCAAATTTGGAGCCTGGTGCTCTACAGACATGCAATGAAGGTAATTGTATCTTTAGTCTTTTATATTAAAACCTAGCAATAAACCAAGAAAAGATTAAATTGATCTTCAAGAACTTGATGTGGACAAAGCAAGACATCCAGATAACCAGAAATATTATGCATAACTGAGAAAATTGTTAATGGTCACTTTAATCAATGACATTAGAGATGGAAAGGCTGTTAGGTCAAGTATTTCATCCAAGGCCTCTGACCGTGCTCCTTATCAGAGAGAGAACAGTTTTTAATTTCATGCCTGATTTTGGCTCATCCTTCATTTCTAGCTAACCAACAAAAACTGTCTGAATTTCACAGATCTGATCCTATTTTTTTCCATAAAGCTTGAGACAAAATGAAGGAGGCATTTGCAAGAATGTAGAGTTAAAAATATGAAGGATTTACATTAGAAAACACTTCCATAACTCACTCTAATCTCTTGTGGCTTTGCCTGGAACAGCTCTGCATTTATTCACTGCCTTAACAGCAGCTTGCATCTTTGGCAGACTACAAGGACAAGGATTTTGGAGGTAGAGCAGTGGACAACTGAGGTTCTCACTGAAATAAGATTATATTGTGTTATGACTTGGGCTCTTTCCAGCAGGTAGCTACCAGCTCCTTAAAACATCCCTCTGAGCCTTCAGAAAAACAAATAACATTACTAAGGTTTGGGCACAGGCTTCAGCAAGGCTGAACAGGGGCAGCTGTCCTGCGTAGCATTTTGTAGTGGTACATCTATCTCACCCATGTTTCCAGATTCTTGTAACAAGGCAGAAGAAGCAGTGAAAGTGTTCAATTGCTTCTGCCTCTACTGATAAATGACCTTGGAAGTGATGGATTTTTGGCAGTGAAGGTTAGCACTCCAGTGTATGTTTCTGTGTCCAGGTAAACAGATTCATCTCATTAAATGTAAGTAGGTCCACTGTGTTACAAAAGCAGCAGGTCCATATTCCTCTCTAAATATAGAGAAATAGTTCTGGAGTCAGTTTTTTTGTCAAGAAGGACTGGATAGGGAGGGGAGGGCTGTATGGAAAGTGGTAGAGAAAAGTGCCTGTCTGTGCATCACAAAAATCAGCTGTATATCTGTATCAGCTGAGGGAGATGGGGTTGTTTAGCCTGGAGGAAAGAAAGTTGAGGGGAGACCTCTACAATTACCTGAAAGGAGATTGCAGACAGGTGGAGGTCCACATCTTCTTCTGAGTAACAAATGACAGGACAAGAGGAAATGGCCTCAAATGGCCTGGGGAGATTTTTAGGTTGGATATTGAGATATTCTTCACCAAAAGAGTTCTCAGCCCTAGAGCAGGCTGCCCAGGGAAATGGTCATCACCTCTGGAGGTCTTCAAAGAAAGTGTTGATGTGACACTTAGGGACACGGCTTAGTGGTGAACATGGTGCTGCTGGGGCTAGAGTTGGACTTGATGATCTTAGAGTTCTTTTGCAACCTAAATGATTCAATTATTATGTTTATAACCTGAAAGATGGAACAAATTCTTGAATCCCCCTCTCTGTTCACACCTTGGTCTTAAAACAATAGGATTGATATAGCATAGAGTAGGTATAAGAAAACTGGGTAATAGCAAGAGGATTTAACTATTTCATGCTATGGGTGTAAAGAAATTTTTAAAAAATTAAGTACATACTCCAAATACTGCTCTTACAGAGAAAGATGCTCTTTGAACTTTGAAAGACAAGAATGTTTCCTTGTGACATGCTACCCTCAGAAAACAGATTTATGCCTAGGCTAGGTAAAACTGAGAACCACTAATCTGAAGTATGTACAAAGAATAGGTGTGGGGAAAGGGGGAAAATTTCAGGGGCAAAGAGATGAATAAGCATTTTATTCCGGGTGAAAAAAGATTTTGCACATAAACACAGAAAAAAACCTGTACTGAATAGTAGTATTTGCTCTTCCTGTCTAAAGTCACTATTCTTCCTAGAGCTATAAGTAAAAATTTAGGCAGGATTAGCTTTGCCCTTCATTCTCAGTTTTCATCTCTATGGGAATAGATTAGTATTCAGCTGCCCATGCTACAGGAGGAAAGTCTCAGTGTGTGCCATTCCTCTGATCAAGAGCATTTTCTTGCTCAGTACACATCAATGATTGACTAAGGGTTTCTTTTTTCATGTTAGCAAAGCCTTCTTCAATATTATAACTAAATTATGAAGCTGTAGAGTTGGATTGTATCCCTTCCATAATTTAATTAATGCTTTTTACATCTTCCTATAGAACTCTCTCTCTCTCTCTCTCTCTCTCTATATATATATATATATATACACAAGCCCAGGCTTCTTCATGGATGGAGTCCAAGTATTAAACAATGAGAAGACCCAACAAATTTGATCAATTAAGACAACTTAGCTCTAGATTTTTACACAGCGCTTATCGATCCTGCTTCATTGGACACATGTGCTAAGGTAATTTTCCACTTGCATTAATATAAAATTAGATGAGTAAATCAGTGGTACATATGTTGTTTAGATTAGTTACCACTTAAGACTCTCAACTTGCCAGACATATGGATAAGCAACACAGATTAAGCAGGTCTGAGTTGAATTAAAATCCTGTTTCTGTGGTAAATATTGCAATGCAAACAAGTATAGGGTAAATGTGACTAAGACTGCATTCAGCTTCAAAGTAATATCAATTCAACCCCAGGACAATTCTGTATGATTCTGTATTAATCTGTTCAAGGCTCATTAGCAGATGACAAAAGAAAACAAAAGAAAACAAAAAAATCAAATTAGCCTTCCTTTAATTGTCTCCCTTGGTAGATGTGGAAGAATTTTATAATTTTGCATATTCAAAACACTAATCATCCAATAGCCAGATTTTTTCCTAGCTTTAGGAGGAGTTTGGATGGCAAATTAAAGAACTGCCTTTTTTGAAAAAGGTTTCAAGTTCAGCCTTGGAAAGTCATCTCCTCCTAATAATAGAGCATTGAAGTCATAATGAAACATTGCAATAGGGTTTTTCTTATTATTTGCAGGCTGGATTAGCAGCACAGGAGAGTCAGCACGTGCCCTACAAGCTCTTAAATTCAGAAACAGGTGGAAAAGTCACAAGGGTGCCTTTGAAGATGCGCCTTTATAGATCCTTATGGCGTTATTGATTAGTCAGAAGGGTGGGTGTCTGCACAGAATGCCAACAGCCCTGCTCCTCCATGCTCAGAGCTGCTGCCAGGAGCACACTCTGGCCCAGGGAACTGCTGTGAGCTGTGGGCACCTCCTTCACAATGCCCCATCAGTTCTTCCTCTGCTCTCTCTGTGGCTTTCCCAGGCTGGGCTGGCAGAGCAGCTCCTTGGCTTTTGTGCTCATCATCCGTGAGCTGTGCCAGCTCTGGTATTCATATATTAATTCTTCTGCTGGGATAAACATGCTCGCCTCTGCTGACAGTTGTGTGCCAGCATGTTATTTGATCCTGTACTGGACTCATCTGTGCATCTTTGAGCTGATATTTGTGACTTTCATTGATTTGTAATGTCCTTTTTTAGTTATGACACTAATTAAAAAAAAGTTATTATATCTGTTTAACCATGTCATAGTGGTGATACAGAGATGTAATAGTTTGTATTTTTGAGCTTTTATTTCCTATAGCCAAGAAATGCTTTGCTATTATTCATTTAGACTCCTCTCTAGACACCTGCAACCAGATTCTAGTTGGGAAAACATGAGACAATGAGTTTGGCTTCGTCTTTTTCTCTTTGTTGATCATTAGAAACTCTTGTCACAGCAGTGACTCATCTGGAAGTCTCTGCCCTGGCCTGCAGTAATAGGGGTGAAACAGACCCTGACAGAGGCAAGGAAAGCTTACAACTCACTTGCTGCTGCCTGGCCCAGTTGCGCTAATGCCATTAGCTTCACACCCACAGGAACTCTAAACAGCAAATATACAGATCCATTATCCCACATAGCCCTGTGTTATTTCAAGGTGACATTGAGCTACTGCTCTGTGGTTTTAAACCAAAGCCTGGTCAATGGCCATACTTTACTCTGTAGCTTTAGCACAACTCTAAAATTGCAGCTCTGAAAGAGAAATGTATCAGCAAAAGCGCTGAGCACATTCATAGAATAAATCCCTATCAAAGTGTCTATGATTGCAGGGATGTAAATGTACACTTGATTCAAAGAATTTGCTTTTGTGGCAAAAAATCTATCAAATTTACTCTTAATTTCTAAACGCCACTGTTGTAGCTTGTGTTTCACCTGCTTTATAATTATGTGTAACAAAAAATTAAAATATTTATGACTCTTTCCTGCTCTGAAAAAGGAAAAAGGGCTTCCAAAACTGTGCTGAAAACATTTCAGCTTCTTTCCCCTGAGACTGAAGTATCATAGAAAGAGAGGTTTTCAATTACTTTTAAAGCAAGCTGTTTATAGACCATTACTCCCAAGCCTTTATTTGCTTGCTTTCTTTGCAAGTAAGATGATGGAAACAGTTCAGCTATTCAAATGTCTGCCACTATCTCTTCAAATGAGCTCTTACCATCAAAAGAACCTCTTTTTCTCTTCTGCTTCTCTTGTCCCCTTGTTTCTCAGGGAGTTTCCTACAGACAGCAGGGTTTGAGAATGACTAAATCATCATTCACATATGGACACGAGTATCACATATGGAATATATACTGAACAAAGCAACTGAAAATTAGAATCAAATATTTGCATTTGATTTGTTTTGATCTTTGTAAGGGTTCCATGTTGTGACCATCATGTTAAATAAAGAAATGCCTTCTCTTTTGTGTTTCTGATTGTGGGATAAAAAAGGACTTTTGATGGCTAGTAAACATTGGGTTTCACAAAGATCATTTGACATGGTAGAGATATTTTGATAAAATATACTGCCCTGTAAAGGGAAGAGGTGAAAACCACTTAAATTAAAAGTCTCAAATCTAATTTCCATGAAAAGATATAATGCTGTCATACTCTTTTTTAACATAGTTTAGCATGGCATTTTCAAACACACACAATTTGGTACAGAGCCTAAGAGAAGGATAGTATGATGATGTTTTCCACAATGTATCAGAGGATTATTCCTAATGATGTCAAAGACTCATTAATCCTATTAAACAGGGTTTAAGTAAGCCACACCTGGAATTTGTTGCTGCTCAGTGAGAATAGAATTACATGGGAACAACTGAAGAGGACTGCAGGATTGTAATCTACAGAACTATAAGTGAAAGGAGAGTAGATGTTGGAAATAAAGAAGCCCATTTGGATTCATAGGACAAAGATTGAAGAGGGAAAATAAGGTTCTGTATGACTTTGTGATGGTACTTCAGGCACCAAAGACAGAGAGGAATCTTTCAAACTAAAGACAGTATGTGCTCTGGGAAAAAAGGTAGATAAGACCTGGCAACAAATAAAACTGAATGTAGATGGGAAGATGTTTTAGAGACGTTGCAGGATTAAAGCTCTGGGACAGCTTCTTGACAGGATCATAATTGCAAAATTCATAGGTGTTTTAAGAAGTCCAGTTTTTTCACATCTTTGTTTATACAAGTGGGGTTGCCTGCAATGGCTGAAGATCAGTCTCATTAACCCAGAAGGCCTCTTCTGCTGCCAAATGCAAGAAAGGCATTTGACTGACTAATTAGTCTTTTATTTTTGTGTGTGAGGAAAGGAAAAGCTCATATGCAATTGTTATTGTTTTTCTGTTGATTTCTTTTAGATTTGACTTTGATTTTTGAGCATGCAATGATGTGACCTTGATGTTGTCTTAAAATAGTGTCCAAGGAGGATATATATTACACAAAGATATATGTGCTAATTAATGCCACACATAATACATTACAGCTTCTGAGTAGAGAAAAAATCTCAATTCTAAATAAAAGAGTACATTATTAATATATTCTCTGAGTTCAACAATTTTAAATAGGCCCCTGGATTGCTTTTACTTGGGGACAAAGCACCAGTGCATTGGTCTGTGCCCTGATTCACTAGTCGGCTTAAATTACTTTTTATTTTTCTTTTGTTTGTTACCATAGTAACATTCAATAATTTTTCCCTCCCAATTGTTCCATTTCAGAGGAATCTAGAAAACTCCCATGGATGAAAACAAAACAATAGTTGGGGAAAACACAGCTGAAGCTATACAGGGGAAGCTCTAAACAACAGATGATAATTTGTAAGCATGCAGAGCTCAGGTTTTGTTATCAACAGGAAGTGTGTTTCTGTAGCTGCTATTTGGTTTCTCTTCCAGTAAATCTGTACCATTTTAACAGAAAGTAATATGTAGTTCAAATATTTATAAGATAAATGTATAATTAATTCATGAGAGTCTTTTCTTTTTTGAACAGAAATTTTAATATGGTAATGGAAAAATAATGGCAAAAATGTATTTGAGAAAAATTGTTAGAGAAGATTTATCTGAAATTTCTTTTTCAATTAGGATAACTCTAAATAATTTTTTCCTTCTGTATTTTATGTATGTTAAAATAAATATAGGTATATTAATTTGTACTGCATGTGCTCTCTGATTTTTTCTGCTACGAAGTGAGTAGGTAAGAGCTGAGTTGGGCAATACATTTAGTATTGCCCTGGCATAGGCTGAGAGCAGGAAATGAATGTCTGCTGTCAGGGGGAGAAAGGTGCAAAGCCCTGCGAGGTCAGCAGATGATTTTCCATTTACTGCAGTGGGTTTGGTTCATTCTGTTTTTCTCTGATAATTCATTATGATTTTGAGCGAAGTAAAGGAGCTGTAGAATCAGATCCCTGTATATGTGGCTATGGGATGGCAGCTTGCAGTGTTTAATATGCTGTGTGCAAGAGGCAGCTGGGTGCTTCTCTTATCAAAATGTGTGATGGAAGGTTGAGGGTGGACATTGGAGAATGAAATATCACCAAGGAGGAGGCAGTTTAGTTCAGTAATAAAGAAGAGAAAATCAGCTCTATAATCAAATCAGAAGCATAAATTGTAAAGGATTTATTTACTATTAATTATGGGCTTATTATGCTTTTGCAATAAATTCTGGTTTAGATTTATAATTTCTACAGGTATACTTGCAAAACACTGAGTTAAATTACTATATCTGTTGGGGAAAATTACTTCACCTTGTAAAATTCTTTATATGTTGTAACTATAGGCATGATTAAAATAACATCTGAGTGTGGAGAATAAAATCCCATGTACCTTATTCTTTAAACCTGCAGTATTTGATAGCACTAATAAATATGCTAGAAAGAATGCTGCTTCAATTTATTTCAGTCTTTTTCAAACTTTAAAAATAATACTATGTTTATGTGCTAGAATCCCCCCCTTCTATTGCTTATCCTTGTAAAGAGGTTTTATTTACTTGAAACATACCTTTTGTGCAAAATTTTTTTTTTACTAATCCAAATTATTTCTGCTGTTTAAAACAAATCTACTATTAACTAACCCATCCTGGAGAAAAATGGCTTTAATCTCAGAGACTGCATTAAACTTAGAAGGAAACTAAATCAATAAAGGTGAAGGTCATGGAAACAGATGATTAGAGCAAACAACAGGCTGCCTACTGTACAATAGGGTTATAAAATAAACCAAAACAAAAGTCTATCAGAATACATCAAGAATGAACTTGTTTAATCGGTTCCTCTTCTGAATGCTGAATGGTCAGATTTATCTCCTGCAGGATTTTTTCCCCAGTTTTCTGCTTCCCTTCTCCTCAGCTCCTTTCTCTGTCCTTTTCCCCATGTTACCTGCCATGTTATAAACTAAATTACCTGTGGAAAGACCAGCGAGCCCTGATTAACTAATGTGTCAGGTTTTAAATGGCCACAAGCACCTTGTGCTCACACGTATGTGATGCGAAATCAAAATTACTCTGAAACAGGTGAAAAATGGACCACTTTGTTAAGCAGCTGGATTTTATCTCTCTGAACACATGTAACACAAATTCCCACATGAAATTTTGAGCTGATTTTTTGGAGTGGGATTCAGGGAAGAATTTGGGGGGTGGGTCTGTAAGTAGAAGGGGAGAATAGTAGCCACAGTGATTGAGGACTTGGTTTAGCTCCCAGAGCTTAATAACAGTTGGGGTTAATGGTTTGAGGCGATTAGCTGGTTCCAACCAGTCATTAATCTGCAGGAGGTGTCTTTAGTCTTGCTCACTAGCCTTACCAAAGAAATGACACCCTAGCATTTTGCTTGAACTTTGGTCTTTTGTTGTTGACAAATGAGTCTGAAAACAAATGAGATGAAATCAAACCCTACAGCATGATGTCACTTTTCTGGTACCCTTATCAAGGATTGTCCTGGAGCTGGGGTGGAGTTCTGACCCGACAGTGCTGGCAAGAATTTGACTCCTAATTCTGCATCTCTGCATCTGTTTTTTTTACTTTCTTTTCTGCATCAGTGTACTTCCTACCCACTAATTACAAGACCTATCGAAAATTGGGACATTCACTTAACTAAATGTACATTTGAGTAATATCTTTGTATTTTAAAAGCAGGGATATTTATTTTTACCCAGAACTAGATTTAGAGTAGTGATGTTACTACCTCTGCCTGCTTGCACCATATTCCACTTGTAGGCTGGAAACAGTGAAGGGAATTTGCAGGAGCTGACAGGAGTTTTAATCTCTGTGCCCTGCACTTGCCTAAGCCAAATGAAAATCTTGACAATCCACTTCAGCAGGGATGACAAGAGCTATGCTGGAAATTTCTCTGCAGCAGACCCAAAGCTGTTGATAAGAATACACAAAGTTATTAAGCTAAAGCTGAAGAAGGCATCAATCATTTCGAAAGGATACTATTTGATTCTTTCCTCAAAGTCCAGTCTGACCTGACACCAGCCTAACAGCATCCTTTTATTCTATACAGCTGCATCACTGTCTCATTCTGCTACATTGTTAATAGCGCCAGTAACAAAAAATAAAAATAACCCCCCCAGCAATGTCAATGTATATAAGGGGAATGAAGGAAGGGGGAAATAGAAGAGGTTAAAGGTTTACAGGTACAGAAAGAAAGCACCTTTCAAATACTATTTAAACTTGCTCTATTATTGAAGGCCTGTTTGTCACCTTCACAGAAGCATGTACAAAGTGACTGGCACCTGCAATTACATTTTGAGATAAAATACATTTAAAAAGCCTAGCAATATCTTTTATCTGAAATATTAAATCTACCTTTCTCTTTTATATCACAGTTGCTGAAAAAAAAAGGAAAAGAAAGGAAAACAAAAAAAGGGAAGAGGAAAGAGCAGAGAACTGATCTTATTCATGAGTCAAAGAGGTGGCATTCCAAGGAAACCACAGCAGAGAAGAAACTTTTGTGGTAACAATGGATGTTGTGGATAAAGCACAGTAGCTGACAAGAAATTATCCTGGCTCTAGAATAGAATTCTCCTTGGTGCAAAATATGCCAATCTTTGTCATTAAACTTAAAGCTAATATCCTATCAAAAACCAGGATGCAGGAGCTGCTACATTCTGGGCTCCCACTGCTTCTGGAGTAGCCTACTTATTTAAATGACTGGACTTTGTGCACACACAATAGACTGCTTCCTGGGAGTTGAGAGCTTTGTAAAATTACATTACAAAATCAACAATGACTGTGACAGACCTTGAATTTCTCGTATGGTGGAACAAACAGAATAGCACAATATTGTCTTTCAGGCGCACACTTCAGAGAGATTGACTAAGTGGGTGAACACCTACATTTAAGTCAAAAGCAGTAAGCCCTGGAAGCAAGTTAAATCATACAATCACAGAAATCTTGAGTAGGAAGAAATCCATAAGGATCAAGTCCAACTCTTATTCCTCGCAGGACAACCTAAAACTAAATCATAGAGGTAAGAGTGTCATACAGGTGTTCTTGAACTCTGATAGCTTGGAGCCAGGTCACTGTTTTAGATCTGGTCTGCCTGCTGTTATAATTGAAGTTTATTGTGTAAATAACAGTTTAGTTCTAATACAAATGATCTCACTGCAGATGGTGGGTAAAGGAGTGTTTGGACTTGTTCACATCCAGGCACAAGTGGCTCAGGCTGACTGGTTTGATGTGGGTCAAGTGATGCTGTGGATGGGAAGCCTCATCACTCTCTCTGTAAGGGTGCAGACCTGGTGTGCCCAGGAGGTGTTTGTTTCTCCATAGCTTCTGTAGCAGAATTTTCAGGAGCAGCTCTGCACTGGCTGCCCCCTATGACCACATAAGCATATGACCACACCAGCCAGGTGGAGAGGAACCTCTGACCTTTCTGGGCAATATAATAATGTTCCTGGACTAGTGGTCCGTGTTCCTCTCATGGTGTGGGAGGTGATGGTCGGGTAAACCTTGTGCCAGACAGGCCTTTGCCCTGCTGCATTCCCATAGCAATGGCTTCAGTGCCTGTGTGCAAGTCCATGTGCCATTTCTGGGCTGTGGCTCATGTCCAGAGGTTTCCATGTCCTCGCTATGATTCTGAAGCTGAAGGATTCTGCTGAAGGCAGAGGAGGAATTGCATAAGCTGCTACATGCCAAAAGTTAATTGCCAAATAAAAAGACTTTGGCAGCATGGGAAATGGGGTGCAAAAAGCTGTGGTTTACCCAAGACACACGTGCATGTGGCAGTCTGAACATATTCCTGGTGATCTGTGGCCTTGCCCGGCCATGAGGTTTTTGAAGGAATGGCTACTGAACACGGAAATTTTGGCCATCAGAGCAACTGAAGGTAGCCTGAATCTCTCCAGAGTAGTGGGCAGAACAGCAGTGCTTCCTGAGCCTCTTCAAGCACATGAGGAAGGAGGAGGTTAGAATGAGATTGAGGATAATTGTGCTTTTTAATCAGCTGCCCTCTTTCACTGTCTCTTATATCAGCTGCCCTCTTTTCCACCCCATTAACTGTATGAGCGTACCCTTTTATCAGCTTAAAGGCCTTAAAATACAGTATTTTGTATGAGGATTAAGGACAATATGCAGCATTAAGTAACCCATGCTGATGAATTCCTCTTTGGGGTTAAGTTGTAGAGGAATGCTGCAAGGTTGCATGGCTTTTCTGTGTTGCTTACAAAACTAACAGATAAATAGATGCAATTTGTCAAACCCCCAGTCAGAATAATACATTTACGCTTGAATACAGTGTTTCCCCTAGAGTTTAAATTAGTTTACTTACATTCAATATCAGAAACCAGAATGCATGTACTGGTAGTTTTATAACCAAATCCATGACAATTTATTTTGTATGAAAGGTTAAACGACTTAATAACAGCTTTCTCAGAATGTTCTTTCATTTTGTCGATGTTGGAAAAATTTTTTTGCTCCCAGATAGTGAAAAAATACATCATTATGTTCTCGGTTTAGCTATGTAAATGACCCTACTGATAAATGAAAATTGATATTTCAAAGCGGTAGTTTATTATAGCCTGATGGCATGTTAGCCCTTATCATTCAAGACAGTACTTAACTCTGAATAATACATCATGCTAACTCTCTGAAATTGTTATTATGAGGTTTTAATGCACCATAAAACATGTCTTATGATCTTCAGCATGCTCAAGTGTCAGTCTAACACATTAATCTCACATACATCTTGGAAAACAGTAGTTTGGCAAAAACTGTCTTCATATGTAGCACTTCTTGTATTATATTTCATACATGGATTTACGTGTAAGTATGAGATTTGCAACATCTGAATAAAAGAAGTATATTTTCTGCACACAAAACACAGAAAAATGAGATCTGAGCCATAACTGGGAATTCTAGATTCTGTCAAAATATCTTTATTAAATAAACAGTGTTGTTGACATAGCAGACATGACACCGAGGGAATGTATGTGAATATATTCTTGGATTTGCATTTGGGCTATTCATGCTGTTCCTTTCTGATTGGAAATTATTTGTCTTAGTTTAGATGATTTTATTTTACACTTCTGAGGAAAATGCATTAGCTAATCTTGAACTGGATGATGGTGGGCAAGAACAAAGGCAGAGAAATAGATTCTTCTTGGCTCTGACTCTTGCAGCATGGAATTTGTGCACAGTATGGCAAAAAGGGATTTGTGAACTGCTGTCTCCAGCCAGGTGGGAAACTCCATCATCCCACTTTCTATTTTATTTTTTTTTTTTGGTGATGGTTAAGGTGGAAAAAAGAAACTGTCAGAGAGATGTATCCAAATATTCCTGTGTCTGGTCAACACAAGTGGAGGAGTGTTCTGCAAGGGTTACAATCTGATTTCTGCAAAGCTGCAAGTTTAGCACTGTACAGTTGGACCATAGCTGGAAAAATCACTCAAGAGCTGTGTTCTAAATTTTGCCGAGAGAAGTCCTAAATTTAAGGGGTTTGTCTCATTTGTGTCTGTATTAATCAAAATCTTTTAATTTTGGACTTAATTTGGTAGGGCCCATATGAAAAATGGTTGAGAAGCCATCCCTAATATGGATAGTTCACAAATGAGATTCGATATATTTCAAACTAAACTAAGAAGTCAACACATGTGTTGTTACATATGTTCTGCATGTTCTTTCTCAAGTAAGAAAATTAGTGACTGTAACCTATATCCTTTCAAAATGCAACAGATATTTAAATGAAGCAAACTGCAAAAGGCAAAAATGCTCTTATTTTTTAATACTGATTATTTAGGCAATGGGGTCTGGTCCAGAAAACTCTGTAAAGAAACATAATTTTCATCCAAATCCCAATGTTTTTCAACTACCAGATCACATTATTTCTCTAGCTGTAGGATAGTTGTATTTTTGTAACACGGTAAGTTCTTGTGAAATGAAAATGTAGCAAAAGCTGTTCTTGAATGTGCATTACATTTTCTAATTTTCAACCTAAAGGGGTTGAAATGCTTGACATTGCCAATGCTTGACATTATATAAGCAAATATTATGTTTTCTGTCCCACCAGGTTTAGAATTTTTGTTAAAAACACATGGTCTGAAGGCTCTATTGCAATCTATACTTACACCATTTAAGGATACAGGCTTTGAACCATCTATCTTAACATGTTTAAAACTATCAAATTTATATTAGCCTATTTATATTAGACTTTTATGTTTAGGTGGTCTGATTTTCTAAAATTCATCTTTACAGCTGGAACTGCCTTTGAGTGTCCTGATTACATGTCCGCAATGATCAGAGAAACTATTTTCTGATTTTAAAGAGGTAACAAAGAGAAAGAAGGAGAGAAATAATGACCAGATATAATGCTGAAGGCGCAATAATTGAAAGGAAGAGCAGTATTTCTCAGTATATTGCAAACTGAATGGAGGTTGTGCAGTTTAAAGGAGAGGTTACAGGGTCTATTGCACAAGAAAATTTCAATTCAGGGCCAGCAGTGGCCACCTGCGGTAAGGAAGATGCTGGTGAAGGAGAGGAAAGGAGTAGTATGATGCATGGATAATGGGCCTTGTAAAGAGAGGATTCAATAAAGCAGCAGCTGGAGAGGCGTCGTGGCACTTCAGCAGCCTTTGTTAGGTGTGGTGCTGCTGTACGCTGCTGCTCTCCTCATTTCTACTGAAAAAATCAACGAGAGACAAAGTCACGCTTAGGAAAATTAGATTGCATTTTCACCTGATAATAGGAAATGGGCTTTTTGTTCAGTAGAAAATAACAGAAAAGTCTATTTGTTATTAAGAGGATTTGTGTATATCTTCTTTCATCCAAAAAATCTCTACTGAGTCTTTTTCACAGAGAAATAGTTGTCTGGTTATATCTAAGGGAAATTTTGGGATTGCTACTCATAAGAGTTATTAAGGGCAGACATAGACTTCTCCATTCCAAAGCAAAGATTTGCAATGTGTTCAGAATAATCATTCTACAGGAGATACATATAAGTAGACATAAGAATATTTACAGGTAAATAATTTATCCTGAGTGTTATTGAAACTAACCAACCACAGATAAATGGCAGTATGCAAAAATATGTGATGATCTAGTCATCACCAAAGAGCTCAGTGCCAATTAGTTAATTCGAGTGCTTGTTGGTTCTTCAAATGAAGCATATAAAGCATTTTAAAATTCACATCGTTCAAAACATTATTAAAGGTGAATAAAGCTCCACTGAAATGGTTGGAGTTGTTCGCACATATATGCAAAAAGAGGGATTTTTAAGCTTGAATGCTTGGCACAACTACTGAAAATTGAGGGATGCATTTGCACCAACGTCCAGCTCAGGGGGGCTCACTGAAATCCACCGTGACACTCTGCAAGCCCTGGCTGACCCCAAGTGGAATACTTTAAATCACTGAACTTCATGTTTGTTCTCTTACAGAACTGATCTCATCATCTGCTTATAAATATATTTCAGTGGACTGGTGTCCAATACCAAACCAGACAACTAGCCCCTTATCAAACGAGACAGCTTTTTATCCCAAGATGAGAGCCGATAAATTATTTCCTAAGATGGCACCAAGGAAGAAATGAATCACAGAATATTTCCATCAAGAAGTTGTTGACAGTTTGAGGAAGGCAAATAATTCAGTGATTAAGTGAGAAGTCTGTTATTTTTCTTTGTTGTGTATTATTTGTGGACTGTGATTTTTATTTTTATACTTTCTGAGTAATAGTAGATGACAAAGGATAACTAACATAACAGAGGGAAAAATGTCACTATGAAATAAGTGAAAGATAAAGGTTCCCAATGAAGGAACTGAGACCACTTAAGGGGTTGAAAAATAATAACAAAAAACCCATGGATCTGCGTCATTGCATGAACAAATGCCTCTGTGTCTTGTGTTTCGAGCTGACCCCCATGTAATCAATCATGGTAAGAGTGTCACCCATGCAAGGTTAAATGTGAGATGAGGCTGCTCCTCATCAGAAAACACATGGAGACCAAGAAAATATCCTCCATATGCACCTCAAAGTGGAGAAAAGTATTTCTGAATTTAATCCAAATTAAATCATGTGAAGTTTCATGTGTTTTTTTTTAATTTTTTAAACTTTTATTTTTTATTTCCTTTGTGTACATGCACACCATTTTGGCTATGACAGTCCAAAAAGTTTGATTTTTCATGGCATAAATCATCATAGCTCTGTTGAAATCAGTGAAATTATGGCAAGATAGCCCCAGTCATATATTTAATCCATAACACAAAGTTACAGTGTTTTCAACAGGCTGGAGGTGATGTTTGCCATGACCCTCTTGCACACAGCTGCACTGACAGAAGCCAGCTCACACGCAGTGCTGTCCTCTTTCTTCTGCAAGCAAACAAGCAAGGACAGCAAATATTATGGCCTTCACTTCATCCAGACAGCTGACAACAGAAGCAGGTTTTCACTTGAACCATAGCTGTTTACAAGATGTTTTGTTCAGCTCTGACTAATAATTGGTCAGGGAAATTATGCAGGGAAGTTTCTACATGGAACTGACACATCATGTAGATGACTAAGTTAATAAAATAATACTCTTCCTTTTCACCCAACGATGTGGCACTATAGACAAAGTCATTTGGACGACCCAGAAGGGGAGATATTAGAAACACCAGGGCATCTTCATTTAGAGTAGGACTGCTAGCTGTGGCATTCTGGCTAAGTCATGTCTAATGTGCTAAGGTCTCTTGAGGTTTAAAACACATTATCAGTGTCTGGTATCTCATCTTCTTTTTCTCTCCTATCTAGGTCAAACAGTTCTTGTTATAAACTGTTTATGGTAGGTATATCTCACGATGCTGAAACCAGAAATTCTTAGTCATGAGAATGAATTTATTAAATTGACAATATTCATATGTATGCATATATAGAGGCATGCCTGTTCGCAGATATAATTCCTCATTTTCTTCACACAAAAATGAAGATCAAATCTTGGCTCTCCCGAGCAATACTCATAGGTAGAAAATCTAGGTATATTAATTTTTTTTGCAATTTCAAAATATTATAAGTCCTATTTCCCATTTGTGCTGGGACCAGTATGAAAAATATCAGCCTTGAAATAAAATTATATATTTATAATTTAGTAAAATGATTAATAATGACTGGTCATGAGCTCTCTCATTTTACTTCTGTTTTTAAGGCTGTTTTAAAATCTATAGTCATGTTAGATATGCATTGAAGCTTTCCCTATAAGTTAAGTGTGACAGGCATAGAAATAATTTTCTGGCTTAATGTAGCATAAAAATTGTTAAGATGTTTCTGACTCTTCTAATTTCAAACCTTCTCCTGCTACTCATCCCCCTGCAAATAGTTTCATTACCTTAATTTCTTTTGGAAATTGGAGACAACTTGTGACTAAGACACTGCAAGGCTTGATTCAGTGCTTATTTGGAAACTAAATTATGAAGGTCTTTATAGCATTACAGAGTTTAGACACAGAAAGGACAGCTTTAACTCTTAAAATTATTGTTCCATTATGAATCATTCAAAAGGACTTATTTTCATTGACCAACATTTTCTAAAAAGCAGGCTCAATTAATTTGTCACTAAAATGAGTTTCAAAATCATTGGTTTATAGAAATTTAAGATATGGCATTTCCAATGGTTTACCCCCTTTCTAGTCTGCTGTTCTAAATGGTAAATTGACCTTGTTTCTCAGTGCCCTGTTTTATCAATTAGTAACACTGCTACTAAAGCTTCCAGAGCATTTTGGGAACTCTGTCTCTGGGGTTTGAGTTTGGGTGGTGTTGAGCGTTCCAAATCTCAAATCATGAAAGGATATAATTTTGATGTATGCTATGTTTTAAACTTCCATTCATCTGTTTGTCTGGTTTTCTGCAGGCCATAGCAGGATTTTCACTAAGCACAAAATTAAAAAGTTGCTGGTTTGTTTTCCCACATGGCATTTATGAAACTCATGCTATGAAGTGCAGTAAAGCAAACTGAGAGAAGAATTCTCAGTGTGTATCTTTCCTGCAGTTTTTCCAACAAAATTCAATGCTCATAAACATTTAGATAGAGTTTATTTCTTGCCACCTAAAGGAATGATCTACAAGACCATAAAGGAATGATCTCCCAGGCCAGAAACTCACTTCTTTCTGCCCAAAGGAGGTACCAATATCTTTCTGGGTAAGTGCAAAACCCAGCACATAAGTGGGAAAAAGTTTATTTCTTTACAGGCTGGTTCTTACATGTTAGACTTTTTCTTCTTTCCTAAATTGCCAAAATTTCTGCAGGATCCTAAGTGATGATAACCAGAACAGGGAGAAAGTATATATATTGCGTAATATTTTTTAAAATGTATCACTTAAGAGGAAACAAAGGAAGAGGAAGCAATCTTTGGTAATTTCTTTCTCAGACATTTATTTGCAACATGGAGGCCAACACTGCATTCCCTTAGGTATAAAAAGTGCTAGAGCAAAGTCTGAGAGCTTCTCTCTCTGACAGTCAAACACAGCTGCATGAGCTGGAAAAGCATTGTGTAGGCTATAAAATGGATGTACAAATAATCACACTTTACTTTCCAAAATTCTCTCTTCTCTGCATTAAAGGTCAAGCAGAACAGCTCTTTCACCTCCCAGAGTTCACAGCTGAGGACATGCATGGCAATCTTCCTCTACACTGAGCAGTATTGCTAAAACCGTATTATTCACACTGAAGCACTGGGGCCTTACAGAGCAGCTGCTCTGTAAATTCACCAGAGCAAGGTGATTAAGTACGGCCACTGTATGATATGCAGACCTCTTGGTGCTCTCTGGCTGTGCCATTCTGAATGAGGTGTCAGTGATTAAAAGTCGGTGTGAGATGACTGTTGACAGCTCAGCACTGATGTGACACAGTAGTTAGTCCTACTGTCATCCAAAAGGTGCCAGAAGAACTGGGGACTAGTCCTACTGTCACCAAAAAGGTGCCAAAAGATCAGGGGGCCCTTTGGCATATCATGAGCTTTTTAATCTGGTGTAAAATTTTGTTTGTTTGGTTATGTCTATTTTTGCACCCTTTCTCATCTTCTACTATTTCTCTATTTTTGTGGCTTTTCTGCCTTTTGATCCTCTTTCATTTCTTGTTTTGTTGTCTCAATCTTGTGCTAGTAATCCTTCTTCCCTTTGTCTGTTTTAGCTCTGCCCTCTTACACTGAGGGATGCCTTGCAGTTGGTATTATGAGATTAGTAATGCTCCCAAGACCGCGTGGAGCATGCCACACAGCTAACCCAGTCCTTCCCCTGCTCTCTGTAGATGACTTCAGAACAAACAGAGCAGAGAGAGGCCCCAGTGAGGGCAATGCAATGATCCCCTTCCATATGGGGTATAAATTTCATTTTTTTAAAAGAGGGCCATTATTTTTTTCATTTTATTGTTTTCTGCCTTTCCCATCCTACCCTGCCACAAGGCACACAGATGCAGATCTGCCCTGCTTTCTGGAGAGGGCATGTTTTTACAGTCTAGGTGGACTTTAAAATGACCCCTCTGTGCCATTCCATCATGCCTGTAACGCTGCGTGGATGATATATATGTTACATACTCAGAGGTGGCAGTATTATTTTCATGGTGTGATTTCCTTGGTGTCCTGTAACAGCTGTGTCAGGCAGCAACTGTCTTTGCAAGGATGCCCCTCAGAAATGAGATCTTTAGGTCTCCATTGTAAGCAAAATCCTTGGGGCGGGGGGGAAATACAGGCAAACAGATCTGCTCGTGAGATTGGCCAAAGACATGAAAGCTGAAAGGGCTGGCTTGGCACAACTTTCTCAGTGAGATCAGGTTAAGCAGAACCTGCACTTTAGCCTAACAATGAAAAACTGTACATAGGAGGGAAAAGGGACACAGGGGAGCAGAAAGCAAAGTAGTGGCAGAACAGATGGCAATTCTGGAAGAGAATAACAGCTTTTGCTATGTATCTGGCATGATCTCACTCCTACGTCCAAGGAGCTCATTAAATCCTTTAGTAAGACTACTATGGTACAGAGCGATGTACTGTTGAATCTCAGGTAATTTCATTGGCCTTTTTTTTGGTCTGTGCTCCCTGAAATTCTATTTTGCTATGCAACTCCCTGTACAGCAGCTTAAGTTTTAGATTTCCCTCTGAAGTAATTGCAAAAAACCAGTTCCTTCACTTTGAGGCTTGAAGAAAGTACAAATTCCTAAAGGCAACACTGTTTTACTTGAATTGATAAAGAAAATAGATATAAGTGAAGCTGAATATGGAATTACAAGCTAAACTGAGTAGTGTCGTATTTTACTTATCAGTAGCATTCATATAGACTTTGATAGATACATCTCTAATAGGGAATTGTTTTGTATGAAACAATCTAGTTTTCCAAACCACACTGTAACTATTTTAATGGCAACATATCTACAGAAATCTCTTGGGCCTGCAAGTGGAAAAAAAGCATATGCAAAACATGGAGCTAAACACAGTCTGTCTTTCAATAACATTTGTAACTTGATAAGTGCTTCAGTTTCTGGGATCCAAATTGAGGCACTTCTAAAGAGAGCTTTGTGTATCTGAGAATGCAGAGATCTCCCTCTGGAAAGCAATGGCTTTACTGGCACCACGCTTCTTAGATGTGGGTTTTTGGGGGTGGTGGTATGGGTGTTGTTACTCTATATAACACAAAACTGTATTTGTTATCTCTAAAATACAGCTACTTGGCTTATGCCTTTACCTGTGCCTGCATCACTCACTCTCTTGCCTTTTGAGATAAGCTTCAAGTATTTACAGTTGATGCTCCCATTTATAAGGTTCAATTTCCACACCACACCACAACACTGAACAGAGTTTCTTTTCCATCTCCAGTGCTGTTTAGTTTCATTAACAAATAAGCTTGTGTGTAGGTCAAGCTTACCCAGTACATATTAGAATTCCAGGGGCGTCTGCTTATCCATCCTAGTTACCAAATCTTCTCATTTCTATGGATTCTGTACTTCTGTATATTGTTTTTGCAATAGATCACTTTATTTATTTCTCAGAAAACATTTTTTTTTTCTGTTATCCATCCATTGAAGGGAAAGGTTTTTTTCTCCTTAACTCCTAAAGAAGGCAGAACTAATCAGCTATGAATTTTTATTCCACTGATCATGTCATCTACAAATTGTGTTGTAAGGCAATTTCTTGTCATTTTCTGCACTAGAGAACTATAAAAACAATGCAGACCAAGGACAAAGACATGCGCTACGTAAGCAGACAGATTTCTGCCAGCATAATCTATAAGTGGGAAGTTAACTCTTGGCTTTTTGAAGCAAGTTCTGACCTGACAACAGCAATAAGCTTCTCAGAACTGGGTCAGAGAGACTGAGGGTCAAAAAATTAATTAATGTTATGCTGAAACAACATTGTTTTGGTACTGTTGAGCATGCAATCATTCTTCCCTGCTCCTGCTCTAAACTAATATACTCAGAAAAGTTACAGGAATTGTGTCTCTCTACTGATCCTTAATAAAACATAGGAATATTTAAAAAATATATTAAATCAGTGCTGGTACTACTTTAAGTCTTTTTCTTTTTCTTTTTCCTTTTCCTTTTTTTATCAAAAGAGATAAAATAGATATCATCTCTCCAGCTCTTGAAAATTATACATACGTCTAAAAAATTCATGTTTTGAATATACGTTTTCAACTGTGGTATTGTTACTAATTATTAAATGTCTCCATGACTAAATAAAATCTGCTGGATGATGTTCTCCTAGGTTTGTGTGGAATGATTTCACAGGGAGGCGTGAAGTTTAAAGACAGAAGGCTCATCTGAATACAAGCACAGGAGTGAGCCCAGTTACCTCTGCCCTCTTCCTCCTCCCCCCTGTCATCACCTAGAGCAGTTGTAAAGAAAAAAAACCCAAACCCTTTTGATTTGGTTTTATCCATCAGCCTTGTAGTGTCAGTCTGCTTACTGTCCTTTGCAAGTGCAAAGGAACTGGTATTGCTCCTTGTCTGGATGACTGGTGTCTCTGAGGATGACAAAAGCCATTGGAGTGGCTGTTCTGGAAGTGTGATAGCAGCAGCATATTTGAGCACAACTCTCCCATAGGATGAATCACTTTATCAGCCTGTTTAGACATGAGTCATGGAGGCTCATGAAAGGGTTCCAATGGCTTATTGTTGTTTTAATAAATTGTCTGTTGTAAATTAATTTATGTTCCTGGTTTGTATCTTTTTTTCTCAGGACAAATCTTATCTAGGAAATACCCTGCACCAGTGGAAGATTGCAAAGTATATCTTAGACATTTTTTGCTTGAGGGTCTTCAGTGATCATTGATTTACAATAGAAGAAATAAATCTGGGAGACTGCATCAATCTTAGAAGAAATTCACGTTTCTTTTTTTGCTGCGGATTGTTCCTTGAAATGTTAAGTGATCCACAATAGAAAGGAAAAAAGCCATGCTGATGGGACTGAGATGAGACGAGGAAAAAGGCTCAGGGTGTAGGTGGTGATTTCATGGAGCATGTGTACCATGATGCCTCTGAACAATGAACAGTATGGGGAAAATTGAACAGAAATATCCCTTTCTTCTCTGATTTGGCCCTCGGGAATTTCTTGAGGCAGTGCTCTGTCTGTGGCCCACAACTCTATCCCAATGGAGTCAGGGAGCTGGGGGCATGGGTGGCTTCAGGACCAGCCCTTCCGCAGGTCTGCTCAGCAGGGAGGGCTTGGCAGTGGCAGCCAGTGCCACCCTGGAAGACCAAAGGGAGCTTGGCAGCTGTCCTGCAGTCCCTCCTCTCCCGTGGTAAATGGATCTTCCTGTTGGGATGCATTCACTGCAGACCAAGGGCAGGGTTTTTATGCATTTGTTGACTTTTATGCTGCTTGTGTGAACACATGCTAGCCCAGGGCACGCTGTGACTAACGCCCAGGGAATGTGGTGCTGCTAAGTGGGTGTTTGCACTGGGCTACTGCCCTTGAAGTGGCAGCTGCCAGCTCTGTTGCCTGGCAGACTACACAGAAAGGAGCCCCTTGTCTGGGGACCTCAGCTGGTGCTTCCACAGCTCGCTGCCCCCATCCTGAGCTGGTTTGTGATGATAAACCAAACAAGGGCCAAACAGCGCGGTGCGTGCGGGCAGGTGTGCACCTGCCCTAGTGCAGCTCGTGTTTATGCAGAAATATGGGCTCACAGGAGGTTTGGGGTGCTTTCAGCCCTTTGGGCCAGCTGTTGTGGGAAACACACTCTGTGAACACCTGTAGGAACAGAAAGATCTCACACGTGCTGCTGGCTGCTCAACAGAGTAAAGATTTCTTTCTATGAATCTCTCAGTTTTAGCTGGGATGCTCTAATACAGCTTGTCATCTCTTTAATCATATAGTTTTAAACTGAAGAAACACTTGAAGCTCAAAAAAGAGTTTAGCTTATATGTTTTTAATTACTTGTTGGCAAACACTTTTTTATTTCCAGGGCCCTGTTAATTAATGAACAATAAATTGAACTGCTGCATCCTCCTTGTTATTTCAAGAAATACTTTTAAATATGCTACCCATTTGTAGCCATATGCCAGAAATATTTTATTTAAAGGCTTGAACCCAAGAAGTACATTCTTTAGGTTTCCTTTACAAACGGAAGCAAATGCTTTAAATATGCTTGCATTCTTACTTGCCATCATACAAGTTGCTCTCTATCAACTACATAAAATGCTGTTTCAGCACACTTGAATCTTACTGCAGTTTGGGGGCTGAAACTTTCTGTCAAATTCGGGAGCTTTCTATTTTTCTTTTTTTTTTTTTTTTTTTTCTTTTTTTCTTTTTTTTCAATACTAGGTTCACAGTTAAGGTGCTAGAGTCATCTGCAACTCTGGCAATAGCTGTGTTTCCCTGCTGGCCGGGTCAAAGTCTGGCTCCATCTAAGTCACATAAGCTTGACATTTTGTGGTCTGTTACGAAAACTTGACTAAAACACTTTTTTCCTAATCTGCCCCTTACCTCTCCCACCATGTAAGGTGATAAGAGACAACCAGCTTAATATCTAGAGGAGAGAGATTTATTTTGTGCATGGGTCAGGTAAAACATTATTTGCTTAGATGACAGCTACCCCAAGTAGACATACTGCAGTTGGCTGTGCTTTGCCTGGAATAAAACCAGTTGGATCCATAGCTGTGACAGTAAATGAGGATTAAAACGACATCCTGTGGTTTCAGCATCTGCTCTGAAAAGAGATACAGGAGTATATATTCTAAATGTATAATCAAGGAATGGGAAAGATTAACTAACAATATCTGTCCTCTGTAATCAGCTTTGAAAACAACTGCAACAATTTTTGCTTGCTTGATTATTTGATGGGGTCTAGTAAATATTTGAACCAAATAGTAATATGCATCTATAAACAACTGAAAATTCATTACTCCAGATAATCTTAACCTCAAGAAGCAGGAGTGACTAAACACTTCCTCTTGTATCTCCTCAACTTTGATTCACCCACTTTCCACCTGTGTGCCACCTTTCTTCTCTCTGTGTCCTGACATAAATAATATCTTGCTGATGAGGCAAAATTAGGATTTTGTGAAGCTTTGTCTGGCTGACCTGAGCAGGGCTATGCTGGTGTTATCAGCTTTGTCAGATGGTGGGCCACTTAGCACTGTTGCCCTGGTCCAGACACCTGTTTCCTGAGCACTAGTTCTTTCTCAAAAATCCAATTATACTGGGTAAACAAATTCTCATCTAATTTACTGTTTCCGTAATGTTACCAAGGTTTTGAGCCTCAGAGCTCTGATACTGCAATTGCCACATGGTTGTGTTTGCAGAAAGAGGCAAAGTCTCCATGCTCACTTAACAAGAGGAACACTTTCAATTTTTAGGACCATACTTGGGCCAAAATAATTACATCAAAGTTATATGTTAGTTCATCAAAGGTGAATCTGTGAGGAAAACATCTATATTTCCTGGATTTACTGGCCTCATCCATTCTGGATTTGTAGTGTCTTTCAGCAGTTTTCCAATAGTCCTTAGAAATCCCATTCAAAGTCTTGCATACACAACACAGAATTGCATACATTAGGACAATATATATCTTTTGGACTTTATGTAACTTACATAAAAGTTTCAATTTTTTGTTTTTGTAGATGAATATGCTAAAAAATTATTCTTTACAGTTTTAAAGAATATCAATGACCAAAAATAGAGAGTGATGTGCATATCAAAACTTGTTCATGTTCTTTGGGGTTAGCTCATTGTCCATGCTCCAGAAGTGACACAAAAATAGAGGATTATTGTGGGAATTAGAACAGCATTACCACCAGAACAAAATGGTTGGAAAAAAGATTACTGTGACAAACATAATATTTAATGGCTTTAACTTGGATTCCAAAATCACTATCTGTCATTCAGCAGGAATAGGAAGGGAGGAAAATTTGTATTCAGCAAAAGGCAGTGTGTTGGTCTTTAATACTCTGTACTTGGAGACTGACCCTGGGCCAATTTTTGGAGTCTTGGTCTCCTACTTTTTCAAAGTCCCTAGATTTTGCATAATCTGTAAACCACAGTTTCCCCATCATTTTTTAATGCAATGCCTGACAAGAAACACAGCAAAAAATCCAGCGTGGAATCTTTGAAAGCAGCATATAGACCTTACAGCATGCCCAGTCAAAAAAAAATTATTCTAGAAGAAAAATGGGCATGGTTTTGGTTATGTTATGAAACCCTTTGAACTGTTTGGGTAATTTTTGTCCATGTTGAATATTTTCAGGGCTAGTTTCTTCCTGAAGACAGCAATCTTTCTTACTGTGTTAAAACACTGACACAGTACCAGATGTATTTAAAGCATGTTCCATTATTAGTACACAAACTGAAACTGAAGTCCTTTACTAAAACCACAACTAAGTATTTGACATTAAGCATTTGAATCTCCCTTCTGTTGTGTATTGCCATTGACATAAAATACAACAAATGCACTGGACATAGACTACAGAAGTTGAAATTATCTTCCTCTTAAGCAACATTTATGATTTTGCCATAGTATATGGGATTTCTGTGTGGCTATACATATTTTTAACAAGCTCAGTATAAAAATCTTTATTTAAACAGGAACTTGCATTCTGATTCAAAACCAAAAATTAAATCTGATGCCTTCACAAATATGATTACATTTAAATAAACTTGTGTACTTCACAAGAAGAAAAAAACAACCTGCAAAGCAACATGCAAATTATTACTAAAAAAATAGCCAACAAATAAATTCCCTTTGGTTTGCAACTTGATTTTGAAATAATCTACAAGTCCTACTAGACAAGCTACAGAGCTCTACACTATTAAATACATTTATTATAAACTGGGTTAGTCTGTCCTTCAGGGCAATGCCACAATAGTTAAGGCAGTGCCAAAAAATCACACGCTTGCAGAATATTTACTTGGAAATAAGGAGTGTACTGAAAGCCAATGTCAGTGGCTTAGAGATCCTGTCTCACCAACCCAGGGATTCCAGGTAGTGGGAGGAACAATGTGAGCAGCATTATGCAAGGGATGGGAAAGGCTTAACCTCATATGGCTGCATAGCTCAAAAAGTGTTTAAATTTTTTTAAGAGTTTAACTTTTTTGTGTGATCAGGCAATCGGATGCATTACGGGAACAGCTCATTTCCTTTAAATGGAATGACATGGCACAGCAGTTCCCAGGCTGTAATATGTTGATTAGGGTTGTGTGTAAACTGCAATCAGGTGATAGCTGAACTGGTTTGAAAGTATAAAATCAGAGGAGGAATACATTTAAAATGCATGATTAAGAAAGCTGGTATAACCAGGTGCCTAAGCCTCAAGTGCAGTGTGACTTGGAACGATCTAAGAGCTACTGATAAATGTCAGAGTGGAGAAAAGGAGCTGAGTTGGTGCTTCTCTCCTTGGTTGTACAGTGCTGAGCACTGCACATTATAAATAATAGATCTTTCTACAGAGAGTTAACTTATTCCTTAATCACCATGAAGGTTGTGGTTGATGTGTTTGAATCCCAGTTCAAGCATTTGCAGCTGCTCTGACATGTATTCCTTTATGCCCTTGGAAGACAGCCACTCCTTCCCAAAGAGCAGTCCTTATTTTTTCTCTTTCCATGCTTTCCCTGTGCTTGGCCTCTGAGGGAAAGATTTCAGTGTAGTTTAAAAAAAAAAATCATTACATTTGTCTTGAAATATTCCTTCTGTCTTGGAAAACAGTCTTTGTAGCAACAGCATTTGACCACTAAGTAAATCTGCTAGTATTTAGAAAGTTTACCTCTGCATGTGAGAGCAGATATGTGTGCATGTGTTATGTCAAGATAGCAAACAGTGACCTAGAAAAAAACAAAGGGTCACTTGAAGCTTGTCTTCATGTTATCAGCAGTTGTTTTATTTTGTTTTAAGCTGAGCAATACAAAACTGTTATGAACACATATGCTCGAAAGCAAATATTACTCAATATAAGCTTTTCTTCCTAAAACAGTGTTACATCTTCTCCATGAGACATGTCTGTGCTAGTGTGCAGCTGGCTGACATTTCTGCTTATCTATGCTGTTGTCATCTTTGATTGTTGGATTAAACTTTGTAAAAGGCAGGAAAGAATATTTTTGTATGCCATTTATATAGGTCAAAAATTATTTATGTACTGGATGTAAGAGAGAGAAAACAATATGAAAATCATTTTGGCAAATAGTGTATGAATGCCTAAATTCTTGCACAATCATTCAGTAACTTGAAGATCAAAAGATCAAAATAATAGCATGTCATGAAAGTAGTCACGCTTTATTTCTGAATTAAGTTTCACTGTAGACACAGCTCTTACTTTGGTACCTCTAGACTTCAGGTGAAAGAGAATTAAAAAAAAATCCATGTAAATAGAGATAGAACTTGTTCTAAGTTCTTTCATTTTGGGCACAGGCATGTTGGTGTCTGCAAATATACCAATGACCTGGGCATTTATTTGTTGCATGCAGTATCACTCACTCACCTCAAGTCACACTGTGAAACACCTCCACAAAGCTCAGACAGGAAATAAGCAACTCAAATTTCCAAAGAAATGCTCTGACATTCATGAAGCAAGAGCTGGTATTGTTTTGCATGTGAATGTACGTGTACACATTTTATCTCAGACCATCAAGCCAGAGCTCTGACAACACTGAGGGTAAGAGGAAAGTACAGATGCATTGTTACTGAGAATGCAGCTGAAAAAAAGGCTTAGATTAAAGCTGGTATGGCTGGGAGAATACCTAAAGACACACTTCTGAAGATCTCATTAGCATGACCCAGTTGAGTAGCAATGCATGCAAGGAGTTTGACATTTAGATGTGCAGGTAAGCATGTACAACCTTATTATGATACAAAACTGGCAGTTCAATCCACAATGGTGAGGCTTACTAACACCTACAATTTCCTTTAGGCCATTGATAGCAACTGTCTGTTGTGAGCAGAGTGAAAATAATATCTTCCTAAAGCTTCAGTGAATACAGTATTGTTCTCTTCTTCCTACTATGAGCAACTGCATTATGTGTATGAGGTGTAAATTCTTAATTTACTTTGTGCAGTGTTTGCAGTTATACAGGTTTTCCCGTGTTTCATCACAGAGTTGGTTTCTCTACATCCTATCTGAAGCTGCTGTTGTTACTTGTTGCCCTAATAAGGTGCTTTCAGCTTGTTTGGAAGCAGGAATAAGGCATAATTTTGCTGGAATAAGAAGTAATTTTATTCATAATGTGTCCTCTCAGCAGAAGTATATGGCAATTATTCCTACTTGCAAACAGCAGTTTTTCACTTGATCAGTCTGCTCATGTAATTTCTGGACATCAGTTTCTGAATAAATAACATTCCTCTGTTACAAGAATGCACTTGTACACTTATAGTCAGGGACTTAAGGCTGATCTGTTCCTACCAGTGGGACAAGTGACTTTATTTGGATTCTCTGATGATTCAGAATCTTTCTCAGACTGGAAGTACAGAAGGCACAATGGACTGGCTGATTTGCTCTGGAGACCAGGTCATTCATGTTACAGGAGCTACAACAGTTTTTAAATGTCCTTTCTCTGTGCATTACACAAGATTAGTTTTTACATTCTTTCTGGAGTTTCTTCCCAAGAAGATGTGCTCTCTCTTAACCTGAATCAGTGGAAAGGATGAGTTCTCCAGCAAAACTATGTCCATATGATCCTGTGACGCAGGTGCCTCACAGCACAGTGATGTGCACCCAGGTTTTACAGCCATGAGAAGATGAACTCAGATCCCTCAGGACATACGTGGTGTAAACACTACTTTCTGTCTTTCAACACTTTCTCAGTATTTCCTCATCTCCAGAAGTTCCACCTAGAACTGCAGTCAGAATCACATGGGAGGATGAAGTGATGTGTGGTATTGTAGATGAAAATGCATCTGGGGAGGAAAGTAAATACTTCTACATCCCCCTCTCATATTTCCATAGCGTTCCCTTTCCCTTGCATCCTGTGCTCAGCACCAGGCTGAGCAGCACTTGAAACTAAATAAGTCTTGAAGACTGAGGGCTCTCCTCTCCCCAGCAAATATCTGATCATTGGGTTGCCTAAGATGCCATGAAGGCAACATGCTAGTAAGAAACTCCCTCCTCCATCTGGCTCCAGCCCTTCTCTCCCTGTTCCGAAATCCCCCATGGCTCAGAAACAATAACTGGTTTTACAATAAACCTTCACTCTTTGTAATGCAAATAGTTCCAAAGGCTACTTTGTTACCATAAAACAATTTGAACAAGCTTTTGAGCCTTTCAGGGTATTCTTACCCTTCTAGCAGTACGAAGCCCTATTTTCACAATTGCCCTGTCTTATGTCATTAATGAGGGACAAATGGTCAAGGCAGGGCTGTGAGGGCGTAGCTGCTCCCTTGTTTGAAATCGTGTCTTCTCTGTGCCTGCAGCAACTGAACATGTAATGACAGCAACAAAGGGGTGACAGGTCCAGCTTAGAGCAAGCCTGGCCTGGATTTTCATTGTTTTGAGCAGTGCTGTCCTGGCTTACTTTGGAGATGAGTGGGTGTTTTAATGCTTAAGCAAAAGGCACTGCCTGATCTTTACTTTTCCTAGGCTCAGAGCGAGGGATCTTACTGTTACTGTCCTGATGATTCTTTAGTGCATAAACTCTACTCACAGTAACAATGGGAACAGCTGTTAAAGAAAGGGTCTTGAATTTGGCACCCAGAGACACCAGCCTTTTTTAAAAATTGTCATCAAAAGTCCATAATATTTTTTCTTCAAACAGGGAAAACAACTCAGAATGTACTACAGGTACTGTTTGATGATTATCTATTAAATATGGAATATAATTTAAACACTGATGATGAGAGATTGAAACAGTAACACATCATATTTTCTCTCCCCTTTTGTTCAACTAAGTACAGTTAATAATAAAACTAAGATGCTGTTAAGGACTGGATATGAAACAATTCAATATTAAAAATATTTTTAAGAATAGATTATGATTATGTACCCTTGCAAATCAAAATCATTTACATGTGATTCTCAACTTTCTCCAACATGTATTAAACCTAAGTGTAGTTTAGAAAGAGCTGTCTTAATGTTTTTTAAGTTGTCAGTTGACATCTTGAGCTTTTTTGTGTTCCTAAAGAAAGAGACCATGTACATTTATTCAGCAAAAAAGGATAAAAAAATTAGGACCTTTACTTCCAAGGAAGGAAATGTATGCATATACGTAAAATACAGAAGAATACAGAAGAGATGATCTCATGGAAAAAGTCTGTTAGCACCTTTATCTTGTTTGCTGAATCTGTCCAGTTCTATTGTTCCCCGTAAAAATAACAGAAACCAGAATGTATAGTGATTGAATTGTGCATGACTCCACGCATTACCACATAACATGATCTGCTTCTGAGCTCTGCAACATCTACTCCTTGAGTTGGATCCCAAATTTGTTGGGAGTTTTAAATACCTATTATAGGCTGTAAGCACCTTCTCTCTTCCCTTCCTTCAGCACAGGATATGCATAGGCCTAAATGCATATAAAGGGCTCCCCATTTGGAAAATGGTTGATTCTTTTTTTTTTTTAATTGAGGTGATGTGTTGAATTTCTGTGCTGAAGCATCCATGCCCTTTTACCGGGCTTCCCATGAATACAGTCAATAGCTTGCTGTACCATGCCATATGCTTTCCTCATTTGCCCATGGAAAGGGAAACCCTACAGTGGTCAATGCACTACAAATGCCTAAATAAATTAGGGAAATATAAAATAGAACATACATTAAAGAAGCCTCAGGCAGCACTACAATATGTTAATGGAATAACGGCACAGTACAGTGATCATGAAAAACAAGATTAATGAGGTCAGGCAGCATAGCCATACTAAGGAGGTGCAGTAAAATCCAGGAGCCAGGTTTTTCACTAGAAGTGAATAACTTTTCATACAATACTCCTGCAGAAAAAACTTGTATGAGCTATAGGACCCTCACTGCTGTCCTAAGAAGGAGGTTGGACATTTGCATGAGAAGGTTCTTCCCACTTCACACTTTGAGATATTCTGTGACTCAACGGGTTCTGGGAGAAGATGATGAACAAACCAGTTTGCCAATATATCATTGCTTTCAAGTCCATTCAGAGATCTTCCCTGGGAGTGTTCTGTGTTTGATCCAAATCAATTTTGGAGAGTGAAAAGTGAGAGAAGATAAAGGCATCTGCTTTTTAAAATCTCTGTTGAGAGAGAGCATCTGTAGGTAAATACACGAGTGACAGCTGCTACCTGATTTCCCCTGATAGAAGGTGAAAATTTGCACCTTTTTTTGTCCAATCATCTAAAATATGTACAGACAATATTTTCAATGTTTCTTTTTTTTTTTATGGTTATTATTTAATTAAACAACAGGCCTGAGAAAAATAGGGGTCTTTAAATACACTGTGTCAAATATTTCAACATCTTTCTTGATCATGAAATCTACCTCTTCACATATTTTCAGCAGATTTAGGTATTTTCATGGGTTTCAGGGGATAGGATTTGTTAGACATTTTTCTCAGTATTTTTTCATCTTAAGTGGGTTTTTCCTCCTCTGGGTTAGAACACGTACTGCAGAGTTCTTTATTCAGTAGTACATGAATGTGTATCAGTATAAAAGTAACATGCATGTGTTTTATTTGTCAATAAAATATTGTTCTAGTTTCCTATTGTCTATTTTTTATTTACTCCTTAAGTCTTGGGATCAGGATGATAATTCTTCCTTTTGAACACACTAATGATTTTAAGCCAAAATTCCATTTTATCTGAAGTTCCACATTTGGCAGCCAATACTTCAACCATACAAGAAACCCTGCATATCGCTGGATCTTTACATGACCTCTCACACATCCTCCAAACATGTCTGAAATCCTCAGACTATAATCCCAAATTCCATCTAAATCAATCAATTATTTCTGCTTTTGTTTTCCCCTTAGGCTCCAAATGTAGGCAATGCAAGTAAAATGTATGCCATTGATCTCTTCAGACTACAGAAGGCCATTTAGAAAATACAAGTACTCCTCTGCACCTCAAGTGCCTAAATCCAGTGGCCTATTTTAAATCAAGGACTGAAGAAAGTCAGTCAGGAATTCATAAATAATTTTGTCATCTCCTAGGCAAACTAACCTGCTTCAGAAGGGGAATCTCATAACAAAAAGGCTCCTTGAATTGTTTATATGCCATTAATTTTTGGCAGTTATATTATCAGTAGCAATAATATCTGATTCTTGCTAGCTCTTTGCTTTAGCTTAGGGCCTTAATTGAATTAAAGGGTATGAACATGGAAGAAGTTTCAAGGCTCCCCTGTGTGCAACTTCATGCTAAAATAGTGAACAATTAAAGGAATAAGGTCTTTTTTTCTCTTGTTTCCCAATTCCCAGTTGCATTTATTTGGAAAAGATAAGGCAACTTTGCTATCCTCTGGATGAAAAAATTGCAGTTGATTTTGACATACTAGCAAAGCAGGTCATTGCCTAGGGAAAAATGAATGAAGAATTGAATCTTCCATAATTATATTGGGGATTTCTGAGGGAGAGCAAAGGGATTCCTGTTTATCAAGGAGCAGAGCCTTAAATTCAGCTCTGGACAGACAAGCAATTAGAATGGCTTGTTCAGGATCACAGATCAATTTCTGTCCCCTGAAATGTATAAGACAGATAAAAGAGGGCCTTGTATAAGAGGAGAGGAATTATAAACAGAGTATCTTATGCATCATTACTGTAATGGTGATAAAATGAAATGCTTGAATGTGAGCTTTTGCTTAAAGCTTTTGATGATACTTTATGCAAAAATGCAGGGGGGTTTTTTTTGTGGGTTTTATTGTATTTTTTGTTTTGGTTTGGTTTTTTTCTTTTTGTTTTTTCTGCTAAAAATACAAGATGGCACACTTAAAGGCATCTGAACATTAAAAAGATGACCTCCTAATCATGTTGCCTGCTCCACCCCAATTCAATTTACAGAATTAAAGGAAACCATCCTTGGAGAAGGGATTACATTTGTTGTGATCCACTCTTACAGACAGTGACCCAGTATATTTAAAGCATGCTCTAAAAAACAGTTTGAGAAAAACAGGTCATAAAGTTCATGCTTGTGCTGTCATCAGGCCAACTGTTGTGCCTCAGCTGGGAGATACAGAGCTGTGACTTTAATCTGTGCAGGGTAGCCCTAATCATGGATATATTTAGACAACCACATTATCAGCTGCAAGGGGGACCTGATTGCTGCTGGGAGCCCAGATCCTCTGTAGCAGCAGTGCCCTGGCAGGTGTAGCTGCCACAAGAAGCAGCAAAAACATTCTAGGGGGCCTGGCGTCCCTGTGTGGGGTCAGCCACGGGGCTCTGCAGAGTGCTCCCCATGCTTGGCCTCACTGGAGCACTGCAGGGATGCCTTTGTCTGTGCTCACACAGGCACAGGGCAGCCCCATGCACCCATCTAAGGCAGCACCACGCACACAGTGTGCTCATCCACTGCTGCACAGGCAGCCCAAGGGTCACAAAACAGGGGTCACACAGGCACAGGGCAGCCCCACGCACTGTCCAAGGGTGCTCTATCCACTGCTGCATGTACAGCCCAAGGGGTCACAATACAGGGGTCACACACAGCCCACAGCACCAGGCACCAGAAACTGTATCTAGTGGGTTTTGAGCCCTCAGCAGCAGAAATTTTACTCTACAGATTTTATTCTCTGGGGTCACAGCACACAGACACAGTAACTCTGTGGACAGAGCCACGGGTTGTCATTCAGGGTGAGGAGATGCACAACAGGCTAAAGGAGCCTTAGTTACCCAGCAGTTAAACAGGCATCATACAGGAACCAAAACACTCTCCAGGCCCGTTTTATTCTCGGTACATGTCTTGGATGATGTTTGCATTATCTAAACCCTCTGCAGCTCTCCCAGAGGGAGTCAGGGGATGTGGTTATCCGCCCAATGTCCCCTCATGTCTGGAGGGGAGACAGAACTGGGGCCAAGCAGAAGGTGCAGGGGAGGGCATGCACGAATCTGAAAGGAGGCAGACTTCTGTTTTCTTTTCTTTTTGGAAACGGCTTTGCTTAGTGCATGTGAAAACAACTACCCATCTTTTATGAGCTCTGGGATGTACAAATGACATACCTAAATAAATTTGAAATGGCTCATTATCTGCAGTTATACATTGTCCTTGCTTTCTGTCCTGGCAGATTAATAATTTTTTCCATATCAGGGAACATACTTGATTCTCCTGAAAGTAGTACTTATGTGTAAAAAGAAGAAAAATAGGAATATATTTAGTCCTCTTAAAGAGTGGGACTATTTGTGTTAATAGAATTGTCCCAATTAAACAGAAAAACTTCACATTCTGATAGCTGAAAACATTTCCAAACTTTTTTAGCACATAATACTCTGTTTGCATCTAAATTGCAAATGAACTGTTGAAGAAAGTGTTTGTTGAAGTGTGTTTTATGAGTGCTGTAATCCATATGGTAATCTGCAGGTTTTTAAAAATTAAAATTTATTGGATTTTGTGACAAAATAGACCATTAAAAACTAACTATTCTGTGATCAATTTTTAAAAGTGGATCTTAGTTCTTTTAGTATTAGTAGAGAGATTCAAATAATTCCAATCAGCACAGAGATGATATTCATTGCTGTTTGTGTTACTTGATCTCCAAGGTAAAAACAGGTCATTCAGCCATCCCAGAAATAAAAATAATTTCATTTTCAATAACGTATGTGTCTAAATACCTTTGAAGTGACCCTTCAGTATTCCAATAAATCTGACAGCCTTTAAACCCATTCAACATGTGCAAAGGTAAATAAGGGTTCTCAATTCACAGGCCTTAGAACTACTGGTTAAAGGAACACTGAGAAGATACAGTTCCAAACAAGCATCCTCTGGACTCTGTCTCTCCACATCTCCTGATCTCATACTCTGCTATTGACAAGAAGGAACTCATCTGTGTCCCAGAATTTGAATGTTTTGTCAGTTAAAACCAAGGGGGAGAAAGCCAAACAAACCAAAAACAAGCATGAAAGTCAGTCAACAGGTTAAAAACAACAAAGTGAAAGAAAGGAAAATAGACTTAGTAAATTTTAAAGGCAAGGTTCCTACATCATTGAGCACAGTGAAAAGTCTTTCTACAGAATTTCATGGCAAAGCTCCTCTGACGCCAGAACACATGTTGGATTTGGGATGTGTATGTACCAGTGAACAGCTGATATTTGTGCACACCAACATGGTGACCTTATACTTCCAGAAGAGGAAGGTGTGGATAAATAGGCTGGTCAGCTTCTTTTCAAGGACTTAGTGTGACTGATACATAATCAATGAAGAAGCCAGTAACCATACTATAAAAATACTTGGAGAGAACTCACAGCGGTTATAAAACAAAAATATGCCACTACTTTTGCTTCATTTGCTTCAGAAATGAGTGCACATAAAATTCTCCTCCACCCTCCATTAAACAACTGTTTGGTCTCCAATCTTTGGAGTTAATGAGCAACATTACTACATTTTTATGTGACCATCCATAACTTTATTTACTACAGGTAATCTTTTATTTATCTGTCTTCACAATGAAGGGTGTTAACCTTCATCAGGAGTAGTAAAACTGCTGTTGCCTTTGTTCTAAACCCTCCACTGATGAAATTGGCATTTCTGTGGTCATTGTAAATGCTTTACGGCTGGAGTGGGGAATCTAAAGCAACTTTTGGGTATTTATAAACACAGGGTCAAAAATACTTGAGATTATTAAATCAATAATGAAATGAGATTCACAGTTATCTATTGGAATTAAATACCAATATAGCCAGATGGAACGTGCCTGGGCTCGTCTGGGCCTGCTGCTTGACCAGAGGCAGCAGCTGTGGTGGTTCCACCTCGGAGACACCTTTGCCTGGCTGGATGCTGCAGCCAGCGCTTGGGACAAGTCCAGGCATGCAGGAGCTCAGGTTTGCCTCTGGCGGAGAAGCTTTAAGGTGAGGTGAAGGAAAGGAGTCGGGTTCCGCTGGAGGGTTTCGATCCAGAGCTTTATTCCTGGCACACAGGCCTCTGAACGCAGCAACAGCTCCCACAGAACCACAAACCGCGTGGTTGCCGTGTCCTTTAACCCCAGGGAGAGGGGAGGGAAGGGGTAGGGACCCCACCGACCAGGTAAGGGGGGGGAGTCTGAGGGGACTAAATGGCACCTGGATGGCCCAATGTCCCCAGGGCTGAGAGGCATCTTTTGAATTCTGCCAATCATACGATGGCCTTGCTGGAATGCCAAGACTGACAGCACTCAGCAGGAGGCAAGGGGAGGGGAAGGGAGAGGGTATTGGCACACCTGGGAAAAGAACTGGGATAGCTGAAACAGGCTATTACATCACACTGCAACAGTTATCTAATGTAACCCATCTTGGAAAAAAGATTAAATTTCCACCTGTACCAAAGAAAGCGGAATTCTTCATATCATTGAAACTTCTCAATGCATTGAACCCTCATTGGTGTTGTGTTAGGCTGAGGGTTGTAACTACTGTTCCCTTCAAATCCTGAGCAACTGAAATTCATCCTTGTTGTACTTTTGCCCATTGGGTGAAATGTTGAGTTTAGATGAACAAAGCAGTGAAGTATGGCTCAGTTCATCCTTTTAAGGCTGTTTCATTTAGAAATCACTGCATTAGTCCAGCAACTGAAAACAGGCACATGAAAAACTCAGGTTTCAATCTCTATTTCTTACTGTACATTCTACTACCTTAAGAACAAAAAATATGAACAGTCTTCAGGAAATATCTGCTATTACTAAGCTTTCCTTATAGAAACTATTGAATCTGCTTTTGATGCAAAGTAGAAAATTTTATAACTCATGGACAGGTAATTTTCTCTAGGACTGTATCAATTGAAGGAGTTTTCTTATGATCACTCCAGGACAGCCCTAATAATTCTCTTTATACTGTCATAAAAAATCCAGGGGCATGCACCCACATTTGGAGGTAGCTTTGAACAGATCTGAAAATTTCAGCATAAGTGGGACAATTGGGAAATTTTGCTGTTTTGGTTTGGTTTGGTTTTTTGAATCTTATGTGAAACAGAAGTGTTTGGGTGGTGGCATCACCAGCCCTGGCACAGCTCTACTGAAACCATGCTGCCTGGTAGATGAGACTGAAGTTCTGAGTCGGTGGGAGGAGATGACTCTGCAGGAAACATCCTACAGCTCCAGGGTAACAAAACTGAGTGGAAACAATAAAGACATGTCTACACGGAGGAAAGGAATGTGTGGCACAAATTCCCCACCTTGGCTTTGCACATGTTGGTTTCTTGGTATGAAGGAGCAGCATTTTGTGGCCTGAGCTGGCTGCAGTGACTTGGCACCAGATAGGACTGAACAGCTGCTGGGACTCCACCTGCTTCTGGTGCAACTCAGCCCTGTGTTCTTGTTCCATAGTGTAGATGTACATGACTCTAGGTCCCCCTTCTCCCCTGTTATCTCAAATGAATTTCTACTTGTTCTCTCTCCACTGGCTGCTAGCTGAGTTGTGGGGCACAAAAACCCAAAGGGAGGAAAATCTGGCTGTAAAGACATTTTATGAACTTCCTCAAGGGATGTGTTATGCAACTGCTATGTCTCTTATGCAATTTTTATAAGCAAGCTTTCATAAAGCAGAAAATTTTTAAAAAATCATGTTTCAAAAAACACCCAAAAACAACAACCCAGAGAGTCCTCTTAAATAATTTAGAAGAGAATTAAGATGAGAAAAAGAAAAGAAAGAAAAAGTTCTGAAACAGTAAGTTCATCCTTTGCAAGCTTGGGATCATGTGTTAATGCAGTGCATAGTTGTGAAGAAAATGGCTTTCTATCTTTGCCTGTATGTTAGATCCTGCTGGAACACTCTGTTCCGTGCTCCCAGGAACACTTAATGCTGCTGGAAGCATGTGTACCCAGCCATACACGGAAGAATTGAGCGGCTCCTCCCACACAGCCAGGCACATCTCCTTGCTATTGTAAGAGGGGTATCCAGCAGCTTTTGTTCCTCTGTCTCTGAAAATGCATCAGAGACAAACATGGGGGGGGGGGGGGGAATGGTCACTGAAGGTGCTGTAGAAAGCAGAAAATGAAAGGACATAGATCAAAAGGCTAGAATTTTTTTGATTCACAGATGTATGGATCTCTATTTTTTTCCTTTTTTTTAATTTAAAATCTGTGATTTTCTTGTTTTTCATCACATGCCTGTTTAAGACATCTGGTTAATCTAAGTCTGAACTGATGGGCTAATTTTATAGAGGTGTATGTTTCTGCTGTCAAGATTTCAGTTTCTATTTTAGTTAATCTTTTCTGATTTCCTTTAACAAAGAGGAAAAAAACCCTTTCTGTTTTTGGTGAAATAAGTATAGATTACTGACTCTGCTTATATTCAGGCCCCTCTCCCTGCTTTCCTAGTGCTATCAAGCAATCAAGCATGCTCATAAAAAATACTTTATTATATCTGATATAAATGATCAGATAGCTCTTGTTTCCTGTAAAAAAAATTAAAAAACAAGAACTTTTTCTTTTTTTTTTTTTTTTGGTTGGTTGGTTGGTTTTTTAGGGGGCGTGGCTCTTTTTGTTTTTGTGTTTTTTCTTGTTAGGAATAGGTAATTTATAGGCAGTGTAGGACCAAGTAAGTTCCTCAGTTTATGGCACATGTCTAAGAAAGAAGTAAAACCAGTGGGAGCTCTGATATTCTGTCTCTTGTGCTATGGGCCCTAAAACCACAACCCTGTTCATTTGCAATTATAAGGATAATCTCATTGTTGTCAGGGATATTACTCACATGACTGAATACAGGAAAGTAAGTTATTGAGGTTTCTTCATCACATCTGGGGAGAGAATTCCAGTCTCATGAGGAGCGGCCGAGTAGCTTAACTTTGGGGATGCGACATGCACTACAATCCCGTTAAAGGGATCAGTGACTACATGTTCACACCAGCAAGACTGAAGTGTTCATCCCTAAATGCAGTTGAGCAGCACTGTATATAAAGCTACACAATCAAGAAAGAACCATGTAGCTGTGATTTTAATTTTTGTCCCCACCTGATAATATCCAGAAAATCTCTCAGTACTCAAAGGAAGGTAATAACACAGACTGTCTATGTGATGTTCCTTCACCCTGCCAAATCTGTCCTAGAGAACTAATTATATTAATTTTGTCTTGAGAATTCTGTCTGAGACTGATTAAAATGCCTGAGTTAATACCATTGCAAGGAGAAAAAAAGCTGTAACAGGAGAAGTGCCATGACTACAAATGACAGTGGTAAAAAGAATAAATTGTGGCAAGTATTGGCTAGAAAAAAATAAGGGGAAAAAGATAAGTGCCTCTTCTTGCAGCAAAGTATTCACTGCATTGATATGCTGGATTTAGATAGACAGACCACAATAAAAGGACAAAAAAACAGCTAAAATGAAATAATTTGAACTCCAAAGCCAGACCCTGCACAAAATGAAATACATGCAGACACATAATTTACAAGCCAAAAAATCCACATGTTCAGCTTTGGTGGAGAGATGTTGGGAGTATAGTGAGGCAGGTGCTTATGTCTAGCTAAACATTGCAATCACTGTTTACCTGTTTTTTTCTGTTTTAGTAAGGGCATAGTAGGTAATATCCTTTGTAGTCTTTGCAGACCTGGCCTAAAATATCCAGTGTTACCACTACAATGTCTCCATGTTTTCTGTTTTGATGCATTTTTGAGACAGGAAGACTTGGTCAAGATTTGGTGGCTACTACTTAATAGCAGCTCCAAAGGAGCCATCTATTTAAAAGTGTATTTGATTTCCAAGTCACGAATCTTAATAAAGCTGCTTAAGAATTTTTTTATGACATAATCAGAAAATAAATGAAAGTGGTTTTTCTCAGATGTTTACAAAAAGATTTTAAACATATGTCTTGATTTTAAACTGCACCATAAATCAAAGCATGTAAGGTGCAAATACCAAGAAAAAATTACTTGCAGGACCAACACATTGGTTTATTAAAATCTTTAAGTATTTTAATGGAATTTGCACTCAAAATCTGCAGACAGTCACAGTTTTAATTCTAAAAGTCAGGGAATACTGTCATAAAAGTATCATAAAAAATTCCTGTTTTTTCCTTTGCCTGATCACAGGGTGACTGAGAGCCCGTGCTGACCAACACAGGCTGGTCTGGCAGTCACCAGGCAGTGCAAGAGCCCATAATGCAGCCACTACAGACAAGGGTGTTTGAAAGTATTTCAGGTCTTCCTAAAATTATATGGCAGGCCAGGAAAAAGAAAACCCTGAAAAGCAGAATCTTTATGATCCCTTTCATCCCAGCTTTACTATGAAAAACTACAGGAAAAGTAAAATTTTGGAATTTGAGATGACATCATCTGATTGCAGAGCACAGCAACAAACAGTTGAATCATTCTTTTCACTTAGAAGCTACTTTCACTTTAATATCACTGCTAACAACTTCCATTCACGATGGCAATGAATGACTGTTTATCTCATGTACATTCTTCTACCCTGTTTAATTCCTAAATTCATAAAAATGAAAGCCTGACTATGTAATAATAGTTATGTATGGCTATGTTGTGAGTTCTTTCAATTGACAAGCTTTCAAATTACGTGTTTCTATTGTTTTCTTAAATTTTTGTTTTTACTGGATGCAAACTATGATTGCTTTATTAAAAACAAGGGTTGCAAGTGCTGCCATACTGCTACTATCCCATATAGGGGAAAAAAACCAACTTATAAGCAAAACAGAATACTATGTTCTGGATTTGCTTTTTATTTGCTACATGTGCATGTTGTTTGCCGAAGTAAAAGAAATAGAATAGGAAAAGCCTTCTGTTGAATCTGTCCTGGCCAGACTTGATGCTCATGCCACAAGGAATATCTTCTCAGTGAGTGGCCCCTTTGAAATCAAGCTTAAATCAAGCAAAGTGGCCCCTTTGAAACTCTGCCCCATAGAGCAAACCTTTTTCTGTATGGAGTAAGCACAGCAAAGTTTCAGGAAATCCATCTCATGACATTTTAGGATGTCATGAGATGGACTTCCTAAAATGAACATGCTATAGTTATGACCAATGCTGACAGCTTGCCCTTGCCCCTCTGAGTCTTTCCATCCCCTCCTGGTCTTCCTGCAGTGGCAGAAATGTTTGTTAAACAACTGACAGACTGCAGAATGGGACTCTGGCTTATGGGACTAGTCCCACTTGCTTAAGTGGGACTCTGCTTCTGTGAGAAGTGGTTGGAGGAATTCATTGCCTGATAGGCTAATTCAGAAATGCAGACTGCAGGCGTGTGGGTTTGCGTGTAAGCATGAGCATGTCGAAGAGAAAGGGAAGTTCCCAGTGGGGTCACAAATCAGACTTTTGCCCTTTCTCTGACTCCTACCAGTCTATCTTCTCAGAGGCGAGACTTCTCCACTTTGGAAGAATATGTGACTGACTTCTTCACCCCCACACTTTCAGGATGAAACACTCACTGCTCCAACGCTGTAGTTAGGTGCAGGGTTGCAATGCTGGGTTGAGAGGCAGGCTTACATTTGGAGCTGAAAAGCCCCTACCCCCTCCTCATTGCAGAGTGCTGCTTTGGCAGTGGGCTGGGTCCATACCACGATTCTGAGCCCAGGTCTGTGCCTGAGATCAAGTCCAAACATTTCTAGTGGCATCAGAATAGGAATGACAGCCTGCTCTCAAGGCTCCAGGGGAAAAAAGCCTTAGTGTCAACATTCCCCTTGGAAGGCAGGTAAGGGCACTCAACTGCAGTGAGAGGGGCTGGCTATTGCTATCTCTGTCTACAACCAAGCCGTGGAGCCAAAGTTTTTCCAGGGAGGAGTCCCATATCGCCACTGTAGCTTGAGGAGTGTCTGCCTGAAAACTTTACAAAACAAGGTGGGAATTCACAGCCAGGCCATTGGGTCTCCTGAGGAGCAGCATGGCAGGCAGGGCTGGCTATGGACTCTGGGTTACGTCTGCCTCCTGGAGCAGCAACTTAATGTCACTAGAGCTGCCACTGCATATTCAAAGAATGAAACAGGTAAAACATTGAAAAATGTTTTAAGCATCCCATGGAAAGCTTTCTGCTGCATAAAGATAAAAGAGGAAACCTCTTCCTATACATTTTCAAATACTTGGTAAATGACAAAAATACTGAGGCATTTTAGTAAGATCAACCTACACTAAAACTAAACTCTACACAGAATGGATTGTTGTTGTATTTTATGTATTGCAACCAGCACCCTTCAGCTTACAGGTAAGAGAAAGCTTATGCCAATCTAAGGCATACATAATCCTTTTTGGAAACAAATACCAATTATTTCTCAACTGCTATTTCTCCATTAGGTCAACGCCAAACAATGCAAAAAATTATGTAGACTTGACAGTGAAACAGGAAGAGACCTAACACTTTTCTACACTGAAAGGCTTTAATAAAATACCACATAAAAAGCCTGTAGCTCTCTCAAACAGGAAAAAATATCCATGCTGAATATGTAGTGTATTTATTTTCATAAGCAAATGTATACTAATTCAGACCCTAAGACTAGAACAAATTTTTTAAAAATCAAGCAACTCTAACTCTCCTCCTTTGAACTCTTGAATCTTTCCACCTAACATAAAGAACACTCAGTAGCTTCAGAAAAGCTGTGAAAAGAGCATGTTGCAATAGTTGCAGGGTGTGTATGTGTGTGTGTGGCACAGACAAAAGTGTATTTCTATTGCTTATTTCCATTATGACAGAACTCAACAAAGTGCCAGGCTCTCTCCAAACCAGTGTCAAAAAACAGATTCTGCCAAAACAACATGAAAGAAATGTTGTAAAGGTTGCATTGTATTCCTTAAAAGTTAGGAAATATCAGAAGCTGGGATACCAGCAGAACCTTAATTCAACCCTTCTGTGCATATCCATTATGACCCAGTCTTTAATTACATGATCACATACCCTTTTTCTTTATTTTTCCTCCCTAGGGCCTCTGCTTCATTTCAAGTATCAGATGGGCTGAATAAAGCAGTTCTTAAGTGTTTACATTTATCTTCTTCAGTACCCTGCCATTAATGTATCACTGAGCATCTTGCACTATTAAGCAAGGAAACTGCCTCCTCTGGGTCTGGAGCTGCAGAGACAGGAGTAGACAGCTGGGAGCTGGCCAGAGAAAAAAGAACCACTTAGTATATCCCAAAATGTGGAAGCACTGGAAAAGTTCAGAGTGGCATGATAGATCAGTGAAATGTGCTGGCAGCTGGCAGGCAGCTAAGCTACAAAGCAGCAACAGGCTACGGTGTGCTAGCCTGTTTGATGCCCTCCATCACAGTCCAGTCAAGAAAAGCTGACTTTGCTTGATGCCACGAGCTGCATGCCAAAGTCTTCCCATCAATTAAGGGCCTGCAGGCTGTAAAGATGAGGATCTTTTGGAGAATTTCACAGGCCAGAAATGGCAGCAGCTCCTTTGCTGTCCTGCCTAGCACCGAGATGGAAATGGACTCGCCTGGACTGGGAAAACAGCATCAGCAGCTCCAGTCACCTTGTTCACACCCATGGATAGGGATGAGATCCTCCTGGCAGGCAGCTCAAGCCTTGGCCTTGAAGTTACACTTGAGCAGCTTGCTGGCTGCAAGCAATGAACACCAAGGCAGTTCATTCCTTACCAGTGGACTGGATCTGTATGCACAGCATTTTACCCTTCCCACAGAGAAAACTTTGTCACATGCTGCTACTATTTGGAATCAATAGGAGCTATGAAAACTGACTGCTGAAGAGTCCTGAATGTATTGACTTTGCAAGAGATTTGAGAGGAACTCCTTGATGGTACAGAATTTTTCTTTTTTTTTTTTAAGAGAGAAAAAAGCTTAAAAAGGACATTTTAAATTTCTCCCCCTCTCAGTGAGTGTGACATGAAGTACATGTTGCCACATGATGTTCTTAGAATCATCAGTCAAAGGGGATGATTCAAATTGGAACAGGCTTGCTGTCTGTGGCAGTTATGGTGGGAACAGCTTTTTAAACCTCATGTTGTGGGGTGCTACTATATGTGACCACTTACTTACTTGAGAGTTTCTAAAACTCCTTCTGAGCATTTGATTCTGGATGGAATTATGTAGAAGAGATGAGAAAGTGGCCCAAATAAAAAAAAGCTCAGGTCCAGGCAAAGGTGGCACACATTGTATTATTTTTTGCTGTTTTTTTGAAGTATTTTGTTGTATTTTGAAGTAATTATTTTATTGTAATTGTGATGCTCAAACATCACTTTTGCCCAAGGTAAATGGCAGTTTCCAGTAGGATGGTGGGCCTTGCTGTGAAGGGGGAGAGAAGCATCTGCTGTTCAAGGTTTAAAGAACACAGCACTTTCCAACCTATGAACGGAGCAGAAATGGCAGCTCTGGACATACCTCACATGTACCACAGAAGTACTAATAAAGGATGGCTGGCACCTAAGGAGCACAGGCCAGGATGGCAGCTCTTCCCTTCCCATAGAATGGAGGGTTGGCTCATGATTATTAATGTAAATACTCAGAAGCTGGTAGGGGGAAAATGGATGGGACTGTGCTCTAAAACCCACACCAACATTTTTAGTATGCAGTAAAGCTGTGAGTTTGAGCTCTCCCGATTATCTTTTTAAGGTGCTTTGCACATTTCCCTTGTGTATAGAGTCAATGAGAGTCCCCTGAGGCTGGGGACTAACATAGGATAGATCCCGTGTGCAGAGAAAAGAATAAAAAGCACTATAAAGTTACATTTCTCACACCAGATAAGCAGAAAAAACCCGATTGCTTTCATCTTTTATTCAAATTATTTCACACACGTATTTTTTAAAGATTATATTAGTGAATTATTTTCACTGAAAAAGAAATCATATGTTGTGTGTGCCTTTGTTGTTGGGCTAATTTCTGATGGCTGACTGTAGGAACTGTACATGCAAATATCAGGCATCAGGCTGTACCTCACTTGAAGCTTGGCAAGGGGGCAGGGCACAAACCCTTGGGAAAGAATAAGGTTTCCTATCAAAGAAGCTTGACTTTTGTGTTTTTTAACAAAATCAAAACAAACTAACCAAACATAAATCTTCGGCCGTTTTTTTTCTCTCCCCTTTTTTTTAGCAAAAAGGGAGACAGAGCACTGGAGGGCTGAGACAGACGCTCTTCTTGGCAGTCACTGGCTGATACATCACTCACCGCAAAGGTTTTGTGACGGGACACCCGGGACAGTGCGATGGGGAAGGCGCGGGGAGCACGGGGAGCGTGCAGGGCCAGACGCTGGGTTTGGGATGTCCGCAGAGAGCCAGAGCCAAGGCCTGGCTGCCGGCCTGTGCTGGCTTCGCCGTGCTCCGGCACACGGGCCCGGGGCCGCCGGCTGCCCGGCCAAGGCTTCGCCCTGCGCGGAGGCCCCGGCCGGAGACCCCGGTGGGGACGCGGTCCGAAGGGCACGGCTCACAAACGTGAGAGAGCGCGGCGCTCGGCTCTCGGGCCGCCGGGCACTGCCTGGTGCCACCGGCGCACCCCTGCACTCCGGGAAAAGGCGAGGACGCACAGACACGTCGGGAAAGGGCGAGGACGCACAGACACGTCGCCTCCTCGGCCGCCTGCGCGCACAGACGCATACGGGGCGCCGAGGGAGCGCCCCCGCAGCTGCCGCGCTGAGGCCGCCCTTGCGCGGGGAGGCGCCGCTCGGGCCGCCCGGCCGCCCCGCCGCCCCCGCCGCTGACGTGGCTCCGCGCTCCCCGGAGACAGCGCGCGGCCGCGCTCGCGCGGGTTCCCGCCGCGCGCCGCGCCCTGCCCGCGCCGACGGGCGCGGAGCCCCACGCGGGGGCGCCCCGCACTGGCGCCCCGCCCCCCGCGCACACGGCCCCCCCCCGCAGCGCGGGCGCGCGCCCCAGCACGCGGAGGCCCTCGCGCGGGCACGCGAACCCCTGCGCGCGCCCCCGGCTCTATTTGTTTACAGCCGATTACGTCACCCGCCACGGCAAGCCCCGCCCCGCTATCTGTCGTCACGATGGTGCGATCGCCGGATTGGCGGCGGCTCGCCCCCGGCGCCGTGACGCCACTTCCGGTCGGTAGCGGCTATAAGAAGCGGCGGACGGCGGGTAGCTCCCTTCGCCCCTCGCCGCAGGAAATGCGGGGAGCGCTGCCGCGGCCGCCGCTACTGCCGCCGCCCCCCTGCCGTAGGAAGAGGAGGCGGAGGCTGCCGCCCCCGGGATGTGATCTGGGCTCTGCTGCCTGCTCCGCGCCCAGTTAGAGCCGTGCCGCCCCCGTCCCGTCCCGTCCCGCGCCGCTTGCCCCGCGCCTCGTCCCGCCCCAGCGCCGGCCGCCCCGGAGACCTGGCTGCCGCCCGCCGCCGCCTCCATGCATCCCGCCCTGTACACCCGGGCCAGCATGATACGTGAGATCGCCGCGGCTGTGGGCTTCATCTCCAAGTTCCTGCGGACCAAGGGGCTGATGAACGAGCGGCAGCTGCAGACCTTCAGCCAGTGCCTGCAGGAGCTGCTGGCAGGTGAGGGCGGCGAGGGCGCGGCGGGAGCCGCTCTCCCCCGTCCGCCGCGGGCCGCCCGTCCGGGCAGGGCTGCCGGCGGTGCGGGCGGCACCGCGCTCCGCGGGCGCCCGGAGAGGGGGAAAGGAAAGGTCGGCCCTTCCGAGGGACTGGAGCCCCCGGCAGGGCTACCGGGGCTCCGCGGCCGTGGCTCGCCCCTTGCGGGCATCCTCCTGCCGAGCCGGCCCCGGCGGTGCGGGAGGCAGGAGCGGGGTGTAAACAAAAGGGGCTCGGGCGTCGCGCAGGCAGCTCCCCCCTCCCGTCCGTGCCTCCATAGACAAAGCTTTCCAGCAGCCCGGACTTGAGCTCCGCGCCGAGGGCTCAAACCGCCCCGCTTCCAGAAAGAAAAACGCTCCGAAACTGGGGTTCTTTGTCAAGTAAAATTCATCGGTAACGATGAGTCTCAGTTCCCCTTTCTTCTGGAAGCGTCTCTTAGCTGCCCACAGCCCCGGTTAGGAGCGAATACCGTGGGTTCTTTCGCTGCCCTGTGGGTTTTGTAATCCCAAGCCCCAGTGGGCTCGGTAGTGGCTACGAGTACCCTCAGATCGATAGGGTTTTGGGTGGGATAAAACTCCTGAGGTAAGTGAAGTCCTTGGTTTCTCGCCATGGAAAATAGGCTGGGAAGAGCAGTGGTGAAATACAGCTTGAGTCAGTCGGTAAACGCTGCCCAGCTTCCTCCCTAGTTATTTTTGGGTGTTCTTAGAATGTGACGAGCTAAGCTTGGGTGTGATCTCAATAGGATGTTGGAAAGGGTCTTTTTTTCCTATCTGGTTTATGGTGTTTTGAAGCTCTTGAGTTTTTCTGTTATGTATGTAATAATTTCTGTATTTTTGTGTTTGTTTTTCTGAATGCCAGGAAGTGGCTTTTCACTCCTTTCTGGCGGTGGATGTTGTTCTCTATACAGTAGCACAAAACAGTAACTTTGTACGAGTGCTTCCCAAGGGACATTGCACTTCCGTAAATCATCATCAGAAATAAAACCTATAATGATTTTTCAAGTCATTTTATGCTAAAATAATAAGCTTATTAAGATCTTGATGTACGAAATTTGCAAGAGACCAACAATTGCTGCGTGTATCTTTCAGCGCGGAATTAAGGAGGATAACGTTTGTTTTTTATTTTATAGAACATTATAAACACCACTGGTTCCCAGAAAAGCCATGCAAGGGATCAGGTTACCGATGTATCCGGATCAACCATAAAATGGATCCTCTCATTGGACAGGCAGCACAGCGGATTGGATTGAGCAGTCAGGAACTGTTTCAGCTTCTTCCGAGCGAACTCACTCTCTGGGTTGACCCGTACGAAGTGTCCTATCGCATTGGAGAGGATGGCTCCATCTGTGTGCTGTACGAAGCTGCACCAGCAGGAGGTAGCCAAAGTAACACCAACATGCAAATGGTAGACAGCCGAATAAGCTGTAAGGAGGAACTTCTCTTGGGCAGAACTAGCCCTTCCAAAAGCTACAATATGATGACTGTATCAGGTTAAGATATAGTCTTTGGATGGATCACCTTAAAATGGATGGATAAATTTGGTTTTTACTTTGGGTGGGCACCTCTGGGGATGGATTATGGAATTTAAACCATGTCACAGCTGTGAAGATCTGGCACACGTTAGAGTGGTATACTTAAAGTGACAGTGCCATAGTTTGGACAGTACCTTTCAGTGATTTAATAGCCTGTGAGTCAAAATGATTGCAGCTTGCTAGGGAGTAAGAAGATCTAGGAAGTGTCAGTTTCTCTAAGACACCTGACTTAATTTCTACACCAATTTTCAACCCCAATCTATATTTATAAAGTGATTCTCTGCAGTAAGTCTTGCAGAGTAAATTTGCACTATTACATTTATTAATTGTTAGCATTTTTGGCAGCTCAGTAACAAGACTTATGAACACCATCGTACTGGAAATTTTAATTTTCAGACTTTTACCTAGCACTTACAAATATGTATAAATGTACATAAGATAAAAATAGTAAGAATAACCTGGGGAAATGGTCAGATCTTTACATTGGCCTCAAAAGTAGCAAGTGATCAGAATCTGCCATGGCAACAGGCTTTAAAAAGACCATATAAAGACACTGTCTGAACTGTGGTGTTAGCACCAGCCAGCTATCTGTACATTTGCTAGCTTGTAGTTTTCTAAGACTGAGTAAACTTCTTATTTTTAGAAAGTGGAGGTCTGGTTTGTAATTTCCTTGTTCTTAATTGGGTAAAAGTCTTTTCCACAAACCACCATCTATTTTGTGAACTTTGTTAGTCATCTTTTATTTGGTAAATTATGAACTGGTGTAAATTTGTACAGTTCATGTATATTGATTGTGGCAAAGTTGTACAGATTTCTATATTTTGGATGAGAAATTTTTCTTCTCTCTATAATAAATTGTTTCCTATCTTGGCATTTTAATTAATCTCTTGTCGTGATTACATAGGATCAGTTAAATTATTTTTGTCTCACAGTAGAAATAAAATAGGTACTATAAAGGCCTAAGAACATCAGTGGCACCCTGATGCTAGGGAACACTTGGTACAGACCTGGATTAATGAAGACATCACATATAAATGCTTGGGAAGTTGAGGGGAATATCCTGTATATGTCACTTTAAACCTTGTAAAAACAGTCAATGTGGAAATAACTCCAGGGCCAGTAATTCCAGGATATGAGGAAAAGGTACAGAAATAACATCCACCAAAGATGACTTGAATAAATCCAGAGGATTAAAGTTTACTTGGCTTCCTGATGAAGGATAATAGCAAACCTAAATGTCCATTGTGACCTACTTGCTCACGAGTTCACAGTTCTTACCTGATGGATTCCCTGCACAATAAGAGTTGGGACAAGTGTCCCTTAGCCTTAAGAGCAGATTCCTGCCTTTTGCTTTCTTCAGATGCAAGACTTTCACTTTAGAAATCATTAAGATTGGATTCAACAAAAGGTATGTTGATCTTTTTTCCCAAACTTTAAAGATTGGCTGAGGTAAAGTGAGAAGCCCATACTTATATGTCTATTCATAGTTAATGGATGATGTAGAGATGTGATTCACTTAAGCACCACACTAATGTCATTTGTGTACAGCACAGCAGATACACTTGAGAGAAATTCCTTACCACTCTACACTTGTCAGAGTGCTGGAGTAAAACTCAAGACTTCTGTTCCTTATCTCCTGTGTACTTTGTTCTGTGAGTGCTTAATAAAAGGCCTACCCACCTTGGTCACTTGAGTCACAAGAACTGCTGTTGGTGCTCTGAGCGAAAGGACAGCCATCATTACTTGCCAGCCAAGCTTGCAAGCTATGGGAGAACTGAGCATCGGACTTGCCAGGAGTTGTTGCAGCTCCTGCTCAACTATGAATGAGCCTTTACAATTAGGCAGTAGTAATGTGTTGTATCTCCAGTTCATGTCTTTATAATGATCTGTAATATAGCTGGTTATATATAAGCAAAACATAAGACTGAACTGTCCAGCTTTTTTTAACAATTTCTTTTCCTTTGTTTTTTTGAAAGTTCAAATTTACAAATGTGAGTTTTACAATGATCTGCATATGTATGGCAATATTCAGCACTTCAAAGTATTGCTAGGGCTTCTCTGGCCCTTTGCTTTCTGGCATGGAGTGGTGGAAACATAAGTGCCCCTGAAGCGGTGAACTTTAAAGACCTTGCTCTGTAGGCATCTGACAAAAGATGTATGACCAAAGCTTCAGAGTGAGCCTGTGTTATAGTAAAGTACAGGTGTAACTCATGCATAGAGTCAAGGTTTAGGCTTGTGTTTTGATACCTTTAAAATTCTCTTACTTTTAAGATGACACTTTAAATTGTTCAATCTGTAAGCAAGAAATTTATTCTAGTGGTAGGAGTACTCAAACCACAATTTCTGTTGTGTTATTTGTCTGCAGACAGCAGAAGTGTATCTGAGTAGAAAGAAAACATTGAGCTTGGCTTTAAAGCTGTATTAAACTTTCATGAAGCTCACTGCTGGCTGAACCATGCTTGGTATATTGTGGTGCTGCCTGCAGCCTTTTCTGCTGCACAGCAAGAGCAGCATCAGAAGGGGTAGCTGTATAGTTGGTCTTTGACATGAGCTGTGCACATTATGAAAGCATCAGCTGTCAGTACTTTCTTTTTGGTAAATTAAGCATAGCTTTGTGAGGCAGCAAGTGTTCCATCTGTGAGACTGGCATGTGACACTGAACCAAGAGTGAGCCTGCTCCTTTAGATCGTTAACATTTTAGTCCTTTTATGGTAAGGTGCTTTCATTCATGGCATAATTTTTAACTGCAGCTGTAAGTAGTAATTGGTACAACCTATGTCCTCAGAGTTGCTGGGATTTATTCCAGCTAGAATTTAAATATATCCCAATGTGCACACAATGTGCCCTTGTCTGATTTTGAAAGTACTTAGCATACTGTGACAGCAGGGCATAAGGACTCCTGAGAGAAGTGGAGTATGTCTGTAGGAGTAGGCTGTTGCCAATCCTGTGTTTTGTTGCAGGTAGAACAAGCAGCACACTAAGCTAAATGCTTGTCACTTCTGAATTTCATTTAAGGTGCCATTACGAAACAGGCAAGGCTGTTATTTTAATGCAAATGTTAGCGATGAGAACACATTCAAGACCTGCTTGATCAGTGCACGTTAGTTAAATTAGCTGACTTTCCTTGAGGAGCCCTGAATAGTCCTGTAGTTGTTCTGAGGGCAGTCTCAGCTGTAGGAGGCTCTGATGCTGCAGCTCTTCTCAGAGCGATGGATCAGTCTACTCAGACTTGTTCACCATTCAGTGAATGTCTTTTTATAAAGTGTACAGTTGCTTTCTAGTTTATGCCAGGTGAGCAATTTTTTTTTTTCTCTTGCAGTGTATTTGCCCACTGTGCTAGTGTGTGGTATCAGATCCTACTACTCAATGCTACTTTTGTTTGGTATAGTTTGGTACCAAACTATTTATGTTTGGTAATGATGCTCCTCCTATAGAGAGTTGTATTACATGTATCCTGTAAGAAGCTCTGTTGTTTTGTTCTCTTTACAGTTGTGTTTTTCTCCTGCTTTTTCTGGAGGTGTACATCTGGCTTAAGCAGCCATTTGGACCATAATTTTCTTCTTCCTGTAGACCTTAGTGTCATTTTTTGGTTTGAATAGAGGTGTGAGGATTCTCATTCCATTGCTAATAATGCTGATTTTAGTTTTCCACTTTTCTGCTGACTCTGCAAAGATTTTCAAGTAGATCTGTATATGATAGGCCACTATGCCACAGGATATTATTGCTTTGTTCTATCAATCTACACAAGAATTTGGAAATAACATGAGCCACTTTTCTGATGTGAAAATACCATCACTGGCTTATACTTTTGTTGTATCTCATATTGGATCATAGGATATGAAAGTCTTCATTCCTTATTCATAGGATAAGAAAGTCTTCTATATTTATTACAAAATGAGTCTTCTTGGATCATACCAAGTTGTATGTCTCATGCCATGCCTTAGAGATGACAATTTTGAAGGCTAAATATTGTTAAGCCTGTATATTTTTGACTGTCTTCAATTTAAATGGGTAAAGCTTGAGAGATTATTTAGAAGCAGGGGGAACTGTACTGCAGCAGTAGAACCTTACAAAACAGTTTACTGATGTGCAAACCATAAAGAATCCAGTTAGTGCTTCTGGAGTGCTCAGTTTGTGCTGATGCTTGTAAACATTTCTGTCACCAAATTAAGCAGATGTCATGGAACATGAACACTCAATATGCATAAGGTGTCCTTCTAATTAACCTTGTTTATGCTGGGAGAATATGATCTCTTGTTATTGTGCAGGTTAGCAATGAATACAGCAAAGAACATTGCTGCTTTTCTTTTTTGTGTGTCTAGGTAAAGCTTATTTCTGAATTTCCATAAATCAAGTAGTACTCTACATTTTACAGTGATTCCTCTACTTAATGCCGTAATTTTAAGAGAAAGTAGTTTATATTGGCAAAAAGCTGCCACTTGACTGAAGAACATTAAAGCTGTTTTTAGTTTAAAGAGTGAAACATGTATAGACTGGAGATAAATAGTTCTCCCAAAAAAGGAATGTGTATTTACACATTCTTGGTGTAATAGCAGAGGTTATTTTTACACATTTCAGATTTACATTCCAATGTGAACACTGAGAAGCAGGATGTTAATTCAGTGGCTTTCAGGGGTTGGTAGAGCAAGCTGGGCTTAGACAATAAATGCTGTATTAATAGTTAGCAGTGACAATTTCATCAACATAGGAATTGCGGGGTATAATTAACATCAGTTGCTTTGACACTCTGCTCTTAATGTATGGTTTCAACCTTTCTTTCAGTAGCAGTTGGAGAATGCACTGTGACAAATTATTGCTGATACAAAGTAGGTCAACAGTAAAATGGCTGACTTACCAGAAATGAACAGATCTAAATTATTGTTAACTTCATGTCTAATGGAATTTTCTTAGTGGCTAAGGCTGAGCTCTTGTGTTTCTCAAGCATGAACCTTGTATACATCTTTTCCTAACTCCTTATTTCCTAACCATTTGATATTTTTGTCTAAACAAGAAGGAGCGTTTCCTCCCAGCTGCTGGGAAGAAATCCACACAAGCAGTAGTGCTGCATGCCTGACAGCAGATGTTTGCCCTTGTAGTATTGCAATGCCGTGACTGCAGAGCTGGCAAGGAAAATTGACTCACAATCAAGGAAAACAAGTGAAATGCTGCATGTTCAGGTTTCCAGGTTTTCTTTACTGAAAGTGACTGGTGACAGCATATGAGGAGGAGAAACAGGATCGTACAGGATGAGAAAAATCCCAGGCTGAGGGAATGTCGATTATGTTTTTGCAGAGCGAAGTGATTCCTGTGGTCAGCTGCTCAGTGTCTCATCATGGCTTGCAACAGTCTTCTAATGTTTTCTTAAGAGGTGTAGCTTTTACCTTTTAGATAACAGGAAACCTCAAGCTTTCACATTCTCTGGGGTACTGTAAAATCCGGTGTGATTGTTCTATGTGCTGATTATGTAACTGAATGAAATGATAATCATGAACCTGTAAGCATGCTAAGGATGCAAGGAGAAGAACTTCAGTCTTCTTGGAGCAGCCTTGAATGTAGGCAAAGAGCAGCAGTGTCTGGAATGCCCAAGGACGGTGTCAGGGCTGGGGATGCTGCCCAGCAGTCACAGTTGGCTTCCAGGCAGCAGCACTTACCTAAGGAGCTCCAGCATGGAGCTAAGGCTTGGCTACATCTTCCGACTCACAGATCAGCTTAAAGACAGATTTCTAGTACCAGTGAGCCATCTGATGACATTGGCTGCAATTAAGACTTTCCAACAGTGTGCCCTTGCTTTCCTATGTTCGATAAAGTTCATTTTTTGCTTTTTGTAATGTAAGAACACTTAATAATTGTTGGGTTTATAGTTTTGCTGGGCACAAGTTACTGAGTTTCTTGTATGTTAAAAAGAATATCGAAAGACAATATTTCTTCTCTGCACAAAACTTAACAAAGTTTTATTTGTATGTATATATGGGTACATATATAAATTTCTTGTATAAATGTATATTATATATATGCACACGTTTAATCATTAGACTATTTTTCAGCAGGTCATCCTGAAGTCCCTGCTAGCTGTGATTTAATTCAAGTCACTGCAGGTGTTCTGAAGATTGTAATTTTGCATAGGTGGGGGGCAATTATCCACCTTATTCAGTTTTTATGCCTTAAGACCTTGGTATTAACAGGAACATGTATTCCTATTTTTCTCTTTAATTTTTCGGTATGTGAATTTGCAGCTTGACTCAATTTGCTCTTCAGTTGAGTAGATTTTCAGGATTTTTTGTGTTCTGGAGCAAATTGTAGCTGTCTAAGGGAATGTTTGCAACATTTTAATCAATGTGATACTGGGCGGACAGGAAATAAAGCAAAGGTGTTTTTTACATTGTATATTCTTGCCAATAGTCTGTAACATAGGAGGCAGATTTCTCTGGTTTCTGGTAAGCAGATGGGTGAAGAATCAACCAAAGGTCTGTTTTGGTTGAGCCTAGCACACTTCCCTAGATGGTGCAACAGAGCAGTTGCTTCTATATGGTAACATTCACATTCTATAGTGTGTAAGTTAGGTATTTGTTTACAGGTGTGAAAAACTCTATATCCTCACTACAAAATAAAATCAAGGTGCTCGTGTGGCACATCTAATGCTATAAAGTTATATAGTGATATTAACCAACTTTGCAGTTCCACCTCTAGATGCAGCCTTTGTTATAATAATTTAGTTTTTAACTCCTATCTTCCTGCATCCTTTGTCATTTGCAGCCTATTGTCAAACTCCTCTGCTTGCAGGCAGCATGAGGTCATTCTGTGTGTGGATCAGTAGGGAAAAAAAGAAGACAGTACAAGGGGCAGTATCAGCCTGAATCATGATGACATTAAGGAAAATGATAAATTTAGTTCAATGTTTGTAAAGGACCTGTGTCTGTGTGATGAAGGTACCAGATTGAAAATTTTGATGGTATTTATCATACTTTCTTTGTTGTCTAGATACATTTAACATAGGTGAGGCCTTTGTAATATAATTGAGGAAAACATGTTGCAGATATGTAAGTACTTTTTAGAAGGGACGGCTGAACAAATATATCTTCTTGATTGTTTATCCAAATGTTCCTCTGACTATCTTCAAAGCTTGTTGCTTGCAGAATTGACAAGCCTTGCATCGTGAGCAGCAGAACCCTGGCTCTGAATACTGAAAGCGATGGTTTCTGCAATTATTCACTAGAAAAATACGTGCATGTCATTCAAATTTGAAATCACTATTCATAGAATTTACTGAAGTTTAAGTTAATTCCTAGCCAACCTGATATGTGTACAAAATGTCTCCTGAATTATTAAACTGATGTAACCCCATGACTAATTCTGCAGTACAGATATGTAATTTCTTTCTCTTGCCCCTTTTGTTATGCCCTCCTTTCTACAGGAACATCCCTTTGCAAGCAGTTTATAAACAATAAAATGAAGATTGGTGCTCCAATGTTTTAAAATATAAGACCTCAGCCTCTGCACATTACTAATTTTACTGGTATGAGTACCGTGGAGCCTTTTGACTTATTCATGTGAATACGTCATATGCCCTTCAGTATTTTATGAGATCAAGTATGTATCAAAAGCTTTCTTAGTGAAGCAGAAATGTACTTTTTATTATATCCACGGGCCCTGGAAGGCACATTAAGGTCTTTATTATTGACTGAAAAGAAACTTTCTTCTTTATTACTGTAGAATAGAGATAGTGTATAGGCTGAAAAGAGAATGCTGCACACCTACTGCATCATGATCTCATCCTCGACATGATTGCCTTGGTGCTTGCCAGTTCCAACGTTCATGAGTCACACTCCAGTATGTGATTTGCTTAAAAGCAATAAATGTCAGCACTTTTATTTACGATCTGCCTTTGAAGATTTGAAAGTCATAACTTCAACACATTTTTTTTTTCTACGACCATGAAGGCTAGGAACAGGCTTTACCTTTCTCTTTTAAATGAAAGATGAAAGCTTTGATTGATGTATTGCTCAGTCTGACCTAGCTGCAGTGGGTTAAGATGTGTAACCACCCAAACGCATTTCTTCCTCCACTTTGTGAGAAATTACCATTCTGGTAGGTGGGGTGGCAGAAATGGCTTTTCTGACTTGCTCAAAATGAGCTGAAGTTGTGGGGGTCGCTGGACTTGTGTCCCGTGGGACTGGAGCGCCTGAGCCGCGGCGGGAGCGCAGTGCCGGGAGCTGGGCAGCCAGCCGGGGGTGAGCTCAGCACCTGCACTGAGAGCCGCTCCTCACCTGCCTGCCAGAGCCAGCATGGGCCCAGCAAACCTCCCCCTGCTGCAATTTCGGGAAGGGGTCATGTGTGATCTCTGGGGGAGGGAGAGAAGTGGGGAAGGTGAAAGACCAGACAAATGATCCATATGGTGAGTCAGTGGGAAAGAACTGAATGCAATTCCAGCCTAGTAATGATTCATAGCTACGCTGTTTATAGTTCTTGAGAGAGTGTCTGATCACATGGGCTGCAATGTACATGTTTATATGCAGTCCTTGAGGACAAATGAGGGAATTTACAAGGGAGAAAAACCCAACAACCTTTCAATTCCAGCTTACCTCTTTCTTGTGTGCATTTGTAAATTTCCATTTGTTCTAACTCTCACCGCCCCAGGCTCCTGCACTAATAAGCCTGGCAAATTTTGCCTGTGAACTAGTAAGTGTGCTTGCTAGAAACCTCGCAAGCATCGTAGAGCAGATTTTAGGACACCTGTGGGAACATGGGGTGCTGCTCAGTGTTGGTGTTACCTGCTCACCAGGAAGCACAGCAGCCCTGCTCTGGGGAGCTGGCTGTGCACATTCACTACTCAGTGGATAAACCCATCCTTCATCCTCATGGTCCCTGAGTTTGGTGTGTGTTTGACTGCCTCCACTGTTACTGGAGTCCAAGATAAATGGCAGTGCTGATTTGCTGGAGCTAGGTTCTCAAGTGATTGTTTCTCTGCAGCTGCTTTCCAGACAGAGCTGTGGGCAGAGTGCATCCTGCCTGTGTTGCAGGTACAGCCAGCAGCCAGGGCAGCTGCAGTGGGGTACAGGGCAGTTATTCTGCTGCTGCTGCTGGTGGTGGGGTATGATATAAACTACAAAAAGATCTCTTTGGCTAATGATTCCTAGAGAAAGAACCCTTTAAAGTGGAAGTTATTTGGAGGGAGGTAATTGTGGTTGAGTTCCTGTGGTGGGTCTGCACACCACCTTCTGTTTTCAGGAATGGTCACATTACTTAAAATATTTAACAGTTCAGTCATTTGCAAACTGCTGTATGTAGAAGTACACCCATGCAAGTAGTTGTTACTATGAGAGAAGGTGCTGGAATGGCATAAAATGTGTGTGAAGTTTCTGTAAATACTATGATATGGTTAAGCAATTATTGTTGCAAAATATTTATGGAAAAAAGTGGTGGGCATAACCAAAAGCAAGAAAGCCTCCTGTGTCTTTCTCCCTGGAAATGTGGTGAGAATTTTTATACATAGGCTTTTTTTTATCTGATGTTCTTCCTTTTGGAGAAATGGCAGTGAGAGGAGGGAAGGGGAGAAACTGGAGGGTGGAAAGTCAAATGAAAGTCTAAAGTTAGGTCGTGTTAAATGTAATTGCAAAATGGTTGAGCCATGAATCAATGCCCCTTTATGAACTGTCTGTGACATAGGTGTTGTTTGAATTGACGTAATTGCATTGGTTTTTATCAGGAGTTGGAGAGAGTGATCCACAGGGGAAGAAAATTATTTCAGTGAGGCTTTTCCCCTCTCTTACTGGTCCTCAGCACCCAGCTGAGAATCCCTCTCCCTCCCTGGCCTGTTGTCTCCTCTCTCATAATATTAATCTCTTTGGCAATTTCCATGCCTGAGTCTGAGACCTGTTCCCGGACTCTCCTGATGGTCAATGAAGAGAAGACACAGACCCTTCACGGGAAAACCCTCCAATGGATTTCAGGGTCTCAGGCTAGAAGGGATGCACTCTAGACTGAGCACTGGGTTCTGCTCAGATGAAGTGAGTGGGAGCTTGCTCAGATGTCACTGACTCTATCTCACCCTCTCCTTCTGCACGGTCCCACGTTTAATGTACCTTAACTTCTTAACTTGCAGTGCATTGATGAAGTATCTCCACCTATTTTACTAACTCCTAGTGCCCCAAGTGCAGAACAGCTAACTCTGCTCACATGTGCATTTTGAAATGCACTGGAACTGCAGTAGCTTAGAGGAAATAATTAGCAGTGTGTTTCCTGAATTTCGGGAACATGTTCCCAAGTAGTTGGAACGGTGGAAATTTATTTCTCAGAAATTGCAGGGTTTGGCTCACCCCATGGCATCTTCCTGTGCTCTGTGCCTGTGGCATGCACTCTTTTTGCCGGGGAATAGTGTACTATGCTCTAACATATAAGTATTATTTTCTTGATGTAAGGAAGAAATAAGTATTTATTTTAGCCCTCATCTCATGCTTCTTTTGGTTTTAAAAAGTCAGTTAAAACACAAGAGGCCAAATTCTGCTGTTTTGCTTCAAAGTAAACTGGAAATTATTGGATTCACTTTGGACTGATGTTAATCAAGTTAAGCTCACTGGACATTTTATGTACAGCTTCCTTGAAAAAAGAGAATTCTAATAGGACTTAAACACACTCCTGGTTGGTTTGTTGGTTTTTTTAATATAAACTAAACTGACTTTACATGTAAAATACACTGGAACAGCTTGTTTTTTTCCAGCTACCAGGCAGCAGTCCTGTGTTGTGTACAGGGAATTTAGCTTGTCTCCTGCTCATGGGTGGTGGCTGTTGGAGCTGTAACCCTCCCTGTCAGATGAATTGCACCCTCATATATATCCATTGTTCAGTTGTGTGGGGTTGTGACAGGAGTAGCAGGCTCCTGTATATAAACAGTTTGGATATTGACAGGATAGGACAGGGGCATTGCAAGCCCAGAGGAACAGAAAAGCAGTGATTGTGGCTACCAAAGTGCAGGGGATGTGTGCTCATGCATCCTGGAAAGTGCCTGGTGAAGGGGCTCTCCTGACAGTTTAACATGATTGTTTTCTAGAGTCAAACCCCACTGGGGGATGGATGCTGCCTGTAGTCTCACAAAAATTGTGTCTGCCCTACCCAGTACTGCTGCTGGTTTCTTGGGGGATCTTAAGGCACTTAAATAGTACTACTTTTCTGTAGCACCTAGAGATCACATAATTGTTCACCCTTTTTGTTCTAACCCACTGATGGAGGTATCAGCAGATAACCATAAAGAGTCAGAATAAGATTAAAACTGATTTTTCTTACATAGGACCAGATTATTGCTATCTTTGTCTTCTCTCACACCCATTTTGCACAAGAGGAGGGTGCTGCTGCCAAGCTTTGAGGCTCTAAAGTCCAGAAGGGCAGCTAGGGAGCCAAGGCAACTCTAACATCATCCTTATGAAATATGAAATGAATTTTGGAAACAACAGTGGCTGCCCTCTTCTCCTACTTTAGCAGACTGCTAGCACAGTGTTTGGGGTTTTTTTGCTCCATGAAACTAGGGTGAGGTTCATGTCAAATTGGCATGTGAAATAGGGCTTTCTCATGGCTTGGGCATCACAGGGAAAGGTAGCCAGGGTCACTAGAGGAGCAGAGAGCAGTAGACAGCCTGTTAGACCTTCCTTGTTTTGGGTGGTGCACTGAGCTCCACCTTATCTCTCACTGAATGTGGTGTAAATAAAGCTGCCTCCCAGTCCTGTTGGCCTGCTCAGCTAAAGCTCCAAGCTGAGCGAGGGTGGGAAGGGCCAGGCAGTGGGCTCATCGTCCCAGCAGCACAGGAGCCCTTTCACTTTCATTGTTTCCCATTAGATTTTCACTTGTGTTTCCTTTAAAAGGTATGAGGCAGTCTCTTTGTTTTTATCTTGTGCTGTGTGTTTTGTTGCACAAGGATATTTATACATCCCCTGTCAGCTGAATATCACAGGTTTTGCATGATGATGTGTTGATAGGGTCATGGAATGAATTTATCCCACCTGTAAAGTAATAGGCTTAGAAATAAATAATTGCAGTTCACTTTCTTTTGCTTAGTTTGATTTTTCAAAGTAAGTTGCTATTGAGTATTGGCTATTTGTCTATACTTGTGAATACTAATGGTTGGTTTAGTTAAATCCACTAAAAACTTTCTCAGCTGACTAATATCATTCATCTTATGTAGATTTTTGTTCAAATTATATAGATTCAGCCAATATTTTGATTTATTTTTATATATTTGATAAATATTCAGATTGCAAATATTTTACATAGATTACACTGATTATTGTTACCTTGGATTAGAGGGAAAGATGTTGATTGTTGCAATTTAATTTCCTCTGTGAACGTGGCAATATAGGAGTGTGTTTTGGTTTAATTTTTTTAGATTGTGTCTGGTCTTACTCTCAGAAAAAAAAAACATTCCCAGGCTCTACTTGATTTCAGAGAGAAGAGGATTTGTCCCTTGGTGCTCTAACATACAGAGTTTTCATTTCTTTGGATATTTTTTTCAGTCTTAATAGCTTTGTTAAGAGCTGTGTAATGTATCATAGGACACCATAAATGGAGCAGAACTGCCTGTTCTCAGAAAGACTGTCAATGGAGACTCATTACTGAATGGAAATGCTTCCAGTCAGGCTCTACAGGGACCAGCACTGGAAAAGTGCTGTTAAGGATTTTCAATAGTGTTTTGAAAGTTCATGTAAAATCTCTGCTCTTAAAATGCCTGTGTGCCACCATTTGGAGGAACACAAACAAGGGCAATAAAGTGCTGGTACTGAGTGCTCTGTATTGCTTATAAGCAGCCTGTTTATGTTATATTTGACTTTATTGAAACTTATTCAAAGTCACTGAGGTGTAAGAAATACAGGTCCTCTGTCCATGCAATGGGAAACTGTGCAGTGCTGGGATGAATTTGCAGCTTGGCAGATGAGCAGGAGTAGCAGCTGACAACACAATGTTAGGGCAGAGAGTGAGAGACCCTTGGGTGTATAACAACTGGGCAAAGGAAAGGTGTGATTTTACGTTGAAATGTGACATGACAGATGCTGGGAAACTGCTTCTCACCTTGGTGTCAATGTTGGTGTAAGGACTTCTGGACCCGGGGAGAGGGCTGAGCAGTGCCACCAGGGTGATGTGGGGTTGAAAGAGCTCTCTCTCTGTTAGCATGTCAAAAGGACAGCTCTGAGGAGCCACTTAACAACCCGAAAGAACCTTCCTGGCAGCAAGGACTGGGTGAGGAGGAAGAGTCCTACAGCCTCATGGAGAGGAGATAAAGAAAAGTCTGGGAAATGCCTGAATTGAGGTATTTTGGGGAAGTAGAAGAGACATTTTTCACAATGAGTTTAATCCTTTGAGCAGCTCACCAAAGGACTCAAGACCCCCATTTCCTGATGGCTGCATATCAAGGCCATGTGACTTTCTGGAAAATATATCTAACTTATTTATAAGTTAGTAAATTTGTTATTTGAAAATGTATGAAATGTAGAGGCCTGGATGTTGAGATGTTGAAACAGTGGAAAAATTAATGACATATTAAAATATCCTTTTCTTTTTTGTCCTTCGACTAAGTTTACAAATATCTAAGCTTTTATATTTTGTCCATTTTCTCATTTTCCCTGCATTCCTTGAACAGTAAGTGGGCATACCATGCTGTGTAGTTAGTCATACTTTGCATGTGGGTATAAGGTTCATTAAAGGTATGCAGGTGTTTTTGTACTTTCTTCCCAAGCTCTGCCTTTTGCAGCTGTCCTGACATCATAAAAAAAGAAAAACTCCTCATAAATATTTCATATAAGTATTTAGAGATCAGCTTTTTCTTAGAGAGGAAGGACCCTTCTTCCAATACTATCAATTATACATACACTTTTAGAAACACTTCTTTTGTTTTCAAGGCTCACTAAATTGGTTTAAGCTCTGATTCTTTAAAAGACTTGCATGATTAAACAATCTGTATGTACTAAAAAACAATGCCTTTTCAAATACTTGGTCTTAGTCTACTTTTCTGAATGTACTCAACTCCTCTGTCACTATGAAAGTGAAGAAAGGTAAGAAAACTTTTGCTCTGGGAGACAAAAAGGAGTATGCAGAAGCCCTGAAAATGAAGCCTTGTATGTTCACCTGAACTGGTGAAACCTGGAGTAAGGGGAGAGGTTCACAAAGAATCTTGAAAGGCAAAGGTGTTTTTACTGCTCTTTTTATGCTGTTGAAATTGTGACCTTTCAAAAGTAATATTTTCATTGCTTTGATGCTTGTTTTTGACTCAGGTTATGTTATCATTTTGAGCTCACAGTTTAGTGGGTAGCAGATAAGATAAACAGAAAAGGGAAACAAAAACATACCCAGAGTTTCTATCAGAAAGTGGCTGAATGATTAAAAGAAACAGATGTTTCAATGCATGTTTAAACATGTATTAGAGCCCCAACTACATCTCAGGAGTGCAGTGCATCAGCTGCCATTTCATATGGCAAATCAGTTACCTGCATCAGATTGCTCATGGCTTTAAGCTGACTGTATTAAGTACAATATTTCAGGATGGACCACAGTGTTGAAAGACAGAAGTTTGGTTGATCTCGTGTTTTATTTTCATAAGTACACTAGTGACTAGGAACTAAAACACAGATTGTGCTCTGTCTTCTAGCAGGAGAGAGTCCCCCAAGTAAGGAGCATAAAACCTCAGTAAATGTGGTTGAAAAGCAGCAGCATTCCGGGCACATTGACCAGAACATGGTAGAACATGATTGTATGCATCATGTGATGTGCTGTAGGGGACATGAGAACACAGGTTATCCAGCTGTCTGATTGTGGGGTGTGTTTCTTATTCAAGCAGTTACAGAACTCATCTTTAATTTCTTTTTGCTTAAACAAACACAAGTTCAGACAAGAAGCCTAAATGAACAAGGAACTTTTGTCTTTTGCTGTATTCTCTGTCAATCATTATTAAACAAACTTAATTTCTTGTAACCTCTGCATTTTTGTGAGTCAGTCAGATCCATGGAAATGATCCTTGTGGTCAGACATGCAGGTATTGCACTAATAAACATAGGTTGGTTTTCCATGTGTTTTATTGTTGTGTTTGGGAAGCAGTTAATTTTAGAAGCTTACAGCTGCATTTTGGCTTAACATTGACATTATGTTTAAGACTTTGGGTGGCTCAGAATTACCTTGTTTTGCTTTGCAGGAATATTGCTTTTTGTTGTTTCTTCTTATATAAAAGAGCCATAGAGATTTCCACCACTTTTTTGTGAATATGAAATAGTTCCTGCAAGACAATGAGGGAAAAGGGGCTGGAGCTAAAGGTCCTGGACATCCTGTCCTGTCTGCGCTCCTTGATACAAAATACCTTTGCCTATGTTGTCCTGCTGCTGTAACACTGAAAGTAGCCATTTACAAATAAAAATTGCATTATAACTGTAATACTGAAAGAATTTGGCATGCTTGGCTGAAGGGACTTTGGAGACCTGAAACCCTGTGCACTGTGGCATTGGTGGTGAAAGAATCAGCTTTGTCCTCTCAGCAGCCATGATCCTGTGCCTTTTTCTGGGTCTTTCCAGAGAAATGTGCCTTGGGAGCAGCCCTGAGGAGCAGCAGCACGAGTCTTGCAGCAGATTTGCATCACCAGAGAGCCCAGGCTCACGAGAGTGCTCCTTCTGTGCACTTTTAGTGTTTTGCACAGCTTTTGGGCAGTGGTGAGGAACCTCTGAAAGAGGTGTGAGTGCCAGAGAGAGCACCCAGCTTGTACATCCTGCTCCTGCATGAGGCTCACAGTAAAGGTGAATTTGCTGGCTAACCAGGGTTTCATACACGTTATGGCCTAATAAATAATCTAAAGAATCAAAGTTATGGGAATTACATATTTAGAGAGCAAACCACACAATGAAAGAAAACTGTTCAAACTGCTCAAAAGCAAAATCCATTAAAATTCTGGATGGTTGTACAAAGCTTCAGCAGCATTTTGAATGAAAGCATCCTACAATCAGAAACCTACATGGTTTGATGAACAAATATAGAAAGCAAAGTTTTCAATGTTTCTCATTTATTCCCCTCATTTCCACCTGTCAAATTCATTCACTCAATCCAAATATGCAAAAGACTTTTTTTTTTTTTATCTCTGGAAGATGTTTCTAAATGGTTTTTATTTTCTTTTGCAAACAAAGCAGGGAAAAGGAATCCCAGCAACTAAACATTAGCTGTATTTTACCTATCTTCTCATTATTTTTCCAAGTCCCTTAAGAAAATAAAAAGCTATTTCTAGTACTTCATAATTCTTATAACCTGAAGATCAGCTCAGTAAAACTTATAATAGTTTATTTTCTGGCCTTAAGACACTTTATTTTCACACCATAGAGCTTAATGTTAAAAACTAATGGGAAATTTCATTTATTCATAAGTGATTTGTTTCTGTCAGTATTAAAAGAGCAAACCTAAGGTTAATATACCTGCACAGCTTGTATGTGGTAAATAAAGGAGCTGCCTGCTGTATCTGCATATGTTGTCACAAATCTTAAGCCAAGGTCAAAACCTTAATTTCGAGCCTTAACACACTTCCATTTGCCTTGTTCACACACTGTATATAGGCTTATATCCTGCAGATGGTGGCTGAGGCTCGTCCAAGGGTCAGTCCTGGTGAGTTAGGATTCAGATCTACACATGGTATAACCCCTCCTGAAACTGATTCAGGGCAAAGGAGCAGAAATCTGCAATTCTGTCAAAGTCTCTTTCCTTTGCTTCATGTTTACTCCTGATGCCTGGCCAGGCCACCACTGATCAACTGTTCCCACTTAGAAATTGGGAAAAAAAGAGACTGTGGGCAGGACAGGCTCTGGGGAGTGCCAGGATTTCTTTGTGGCTGTGGTGTGAGCTTAAACGTGTCTCAAGCCAAGCCCAGTGCCTGAGCTGTGACCCCGTGCTGGCTGTTGGGAGTGTCTTGCAGATAATATTGACAAGAGGTAGGTCTCAGGATGAGAGCAGTAATTATCTGACATCACAGGTAAATATTGCTCAATCTTTTCTAATATTTTAAATTCCTGAGGGTATAGTTAATCTGTAGGTACTGCCATTTCCCATAGGAATTTTAAAAATGTCAGTGTACAAAGTCTGAAAAAATATGTTGACAATACAGCACGCTATGTGTATTGCTAAATGGAGATAGTCTCTTAACAAGGCTCAGTTTTGTGGCCATAAGTACAAGATATGAGAAGCAGAATGTGTACTGTGTAGGGACAGCTATGTTCCCACAGCTGTGGGTGGATCTGTGTGTGTGCAGCAGCCTGATTGCCATCCTGCACAATGCAGGGCAGAGTATCTGACTGCAGATCAGCAGCTCTGCTTCCTCCCTGGGCTGCATCCTCCTGCAGTCTGCCCACTAAGGCCTTGTGCCTTCTGTTGCGGCTTATTTGACTTTTTATTATTGGAGGAAGGGTTTTGTTCACCTCTTATTACCATGCAGTGAATAAGATCACCTGAAATTAACACTTGGAAGAATATTTGACAAACATCACCTCAGAAATTCAGTCCTCCTGACACTGTGGGCCACAAGCACACCAGATATAAATATGCTAAAACAGTTCTTCCATTTACCTCACATAACCAGTCTGTCTTTTTGGGCTGTCTGAGTATGAAATGTTAATTGGGAAATACACTGTACCTGGGGATTGGAACTCCAACAGTATTTCAGGCAGCTCGCTTATTCCTTTTGACTAAAAAATTTATTTTTATTTACTTTTGACTAAAAATTTTATTCTGACCCTATTTTTTCCTCAATATTTTAGCAAAAGTAAAACCATTTCCATCAAAGTTTCAATTACTATAAATTAACTTTTTTTTTCCATTGTGGAATGAGCTTCCATTTCACATTTATTTACAGAATTATGCAACTCTTGGCAATAGTGAGGTCTTTATCATCTGGTTCCCCAGTATGGTACTGAGGAAGACAGCACAATCCTGTAGATTTGATTTGTGGACTCAGAAATTTTTGGTCTAGAAAGCATTTGGTTCATTTTCAGGTAACTGACTGGGGCTAGTTAACTTTTTCTTATATCCTGATTTCCATTTGAAAATAGGAATAATGGGAATATTGTTACTGGTCTTATTCATTACACTTCAGAATGTACAGATGGAAATACTACAGATTTATTCTATTTATATGAAATGTCTATTACAAGGCAAGATTGTCTATTAAAGAGATTCAAAGATTGAACTTTTCTAAATATTTAATCTTATTTGCATTCTTAAATAATTGATCCATGTAGAAGAGGTACATTTAGCGTTCTAGCTGGAAACAAGGACTTGATCCACAGCACTGCATCCTTTACAGGTCTTTTGGGTTTTGCTTGGACAGTGGCATAGTTTATCTGAAGCCAGTCCTGTGTTACAGAGTAGGCATCTGATTTGAGACAACTCTGCAGACACACCAGGTTCATAGAAGAGTTGTTTGTCTGTGTGTCTGTATGTCTGTATGTCTGACCTGCAATGGGATTGCTCTGATTTCACTCATAGCTTTGTGGTTGTATTTGTTTGCTGCTGTGAAGTGCAGCTGTGGCTGCTGTGGAGGTGAGGGGTTGTCCCATCAGTTTCCATTAATTGATGATTTTTCCCAGCAGTTTCCCTGTGCCTGCCCTTGTCTCTTGGGGTGACACCCTCGTGGTGGTGTTGACCGCAGAGCCCCACGCTCATGTGCTGGGCTTTATGCAGGCATTGGGCATTGAAGGATGTTCTTACTGAACACTCTCAATACATGAAGACTTTTTACCTACTTATGTCTCTACCTGAATTTGTGAGCATGTCCATCCAGCTAATAAAACCCCCAAAGAACAGCTCTTTATATCCTGACAAAAAGGCTTTTTGATTAACCTATATTAAGTAATAAAGTTTTGTTTGTTGTAGACATGTAAAAATCACTGCTTGGGTAAGTTGTTGTTTTTTGAGGGTTTTGTTTCTTTTTTTTTTTTTTTTTTTTTGTCAATATCTAAATTTCTCATTATCAATTTTGACTGCGTGTCCATTCTTTCCAGACACAGGTGCTGTAGCTATAGGCATTGATCTTTCTTTTTCTCTGATAAAAAAAAAAAATCATATTAATATGACATCCTGCAGCTCTCTGATGTTTACATAGTATCAGCACAGGGAAATACTACTTTCAGTTTGATACATAAAGCCCTCCTTGTCTCTTGTGTCTTTTGTCTGTAGGCTATTATGCATGTGACTAAAGCCATGCATGACTTAAGCAAATGTTTGAATAGGGTTCTTGTGTAGTAGGGCTGTATAAGCCATTAGGCATACTCTCTTTAACTTGGTGATGAAAACATTATGGTACATTTGGTCACACAAAGTAGAGTAAAATTTCTTTTGTGGCAGCAGAATAAACAGCGTTCTAATCTGTGGGGGTTTTTTCTTGTGCACGTGTGTGTGCGCTGCATACTTTCGGCAGAATTATCAAGCAGGACTGAACATGAAAAGTGTTAAAGTTATTGGAGTTGTGAAGTGAAAGCTGGGCCGAAGAGAGAAAAAAAGTATTGCTTTTTTCATTCTGAAATTTGAAATCAACATTATTCTGTCATATTTGTGACCTGAGCTTGAAATCTGTTAATTGACATGTGAGGCAGTTGCTAACCATCTCTGTCATTTATAAAGCCCTTTGTAAGGGCACTGTTTTTTCTTTCTTCTCTATATGTGGTGAATACTGGAGTAGAGACTTGAATTTTTGCTGTGGGAATGTGAAAAACACTGGAAGCTGCTCTCTGCCAAGTTATTTCCCCAAGGATCTGCTTTACATTCTGACAATCAATGACCTGTCAGGTGTAGTTATGCACCATAGCAGTGATATGAGGTCAATCAGATGAAAGCAAGGTATGTATTCCCAGCAGATCCCAGCTATCTGTTTAACACTGTCAAACCAAGTTTTCTTTGCTGAAGAGCATCCTCTTTCAGTTTTGTTTCTTTTTAGATTTGATTAACTCTGGATTTGCATCTAATCTGTGACATTCTAACAATGGTAAAAATATTCATTTGTTTTGTTTTGTCTTGAAAAATACTAAACTACATGTTTTGCTATTTTGTCTTTTAACATAAACCCATGCTTGTTATATACCGTGCAACTCTTCCTCATATAAAGAGTATGTATTTGATGTAAAAAACCCCAAAAACCAAACATGTTCTTTGCTGGAATGGTCATTAGATATTTAAGTAATCTCTTTTATAGTAATATAAATTTACTGTCTCCTAAACACATAAATATTTCCTTGGAAAAAGCCACCTTAGAAATATAACACATTTATTTAGCTTGCAATTCCATAATTGTGAAGCAAAAGATGTATAAATTGGATCTGTAAAAATCAGTATTTTTACATGGAATCACTTCTCATTGTTTTATGGAAATCCTGCATCTCGCCAATGTTTCCAACCTCTAGATACCAGAGGAGAGAATACTTAAAATAGATACAGTATTTTCCACATTTTTCCCTTAAAAAAAACAAAGCAGCAAACAAGAAAAAAAACCCCAAAACAAAAAACAACAACAACAACAAAAAACCAAAACAAAAAAAAGAGCTTTGTTTTGTTATTTCATGACTGAGAACTGCTAAGGATTAAGAATAAACATACACTTGGTACACAGTGTACTGCATACAGTGTAACAGTACAACAGCATTTTTAGCTACTGTGTATCATATTGAAAGCAGAAGCCAGCAATGATAACACAGAAACTAAACAACTGGATTAAAATGTATTTATTAAGTTACAAAAAAAAAAAAAAAAAAAGAAAGAAAATAGAAAGAAAAAAAAAGTGTTGCTTTTTGAGGGGAAACAAGAGACAATGAAATAACAAGAAACTAAACCCAGAGCTTTAAAAAATATATGTTAAAAATATCTCCTTTAGAAATGCAGATTAATCCTGTCTGAAAGCTGCTGCAAGATTTTGTATGAAAAATCCGTTTTGTTTTCATGATGTTGTAATCCATCCTTTATTTATTGTCTTGCTAAATATAGCTCAAGCAAAATCATTTGAGTATAAGTTAGTGCACGTCTGCACTGTGATTCTTTTCTTTTTGCAGATATTTTGAAATCATCTGTTGATTTTTCTGTGCTGCAAGACCAGCATGTGAATCATGTCAGCAACTATACTCCATGTTTCAAAAACATGTAAAAATGTTACAGTTCTTCAAACAGAAGAAGCAGACATCAGATCCAGAGTGGAGTGCTGGACAAAGAACACAAAGGTGGGATGTAAGATGATACCCTGATCCTTTAATGGGGGAAAATTTGTGGCTAACTTATGAAGTTGGTACACAATTTGAGGAAATGAGCATCCCACCCATTTTTTCTTTGTGTGCTCTGTAGAATTCATATCCTTCCATTTTTGTTTTTTGTTTCCTTGAATTGTGCCTCCTAACTTATTGTCATTGCTCATTAGCTGTTGGTGTGTTCGGAGGGCTGTCCAGACAGTGACCCTGCATGGTAACAGCTGAGCAGTTCAGAATAGAGTCATAATTCACGGTGACCTTTAATGAAATAGAAATCTGAAGAAAGCTGCTTTTACTTTACCATATCTGAAACAAAGGGAGAACTATTATTATCTTTGGACTTTGCTGTCATAGTATTTAAAGAGACTCTGAAGCAGAGGAAATACATTTTCTCATGGGACCCTTCTACTATCATTGTTTTGGTGAATAGGATACATCATTTAAACTCCCATTTTCCTCTGGCCATCAGATTTAGGAGCTGGTTGACCAGTTCTCATCCATTGCTGCTGCATGTTTTACAGGGAATTCTAAGAGCTGCAGCATGTTTGCACATTCCCTTTTCTCTTGCAAGGGAAGGTCTGTGGGTGACCTGTGAATGCAGTGCCATTTGCATTTTCTCTCTCTAATTTTTCCCATTTTCCCAATAGCAGCGAGGAAGTACCGGATCCAGCTGCCTTTCTCCTTCCTGCTGCCCCAGAGCCTTTCTGTTCTGGCAGTTGGGTTGCTCCAAACCAGCTGGCAGGGACAAGCATCCATGTGCCAGCCGGGCAGAGTGGCAGAGGGGAGGTGGAGGCTGGAGCCAGCCCCTCTCCAGGGGAGCAGTTTCTGGGCAAGCTGCAGGCTGCCCTCAGTGCACCTGCCCGCAGTGGGGGTCGCAAGGCTGCGCTGCTGAGGAGACCCTCCCTGCAGGAGGGCACAAAGCGCTGGGGGCCACTTCCTCAGCTGCTGCTCTGCTCCAGTGGGACAGCGAAACATGGTCCTGCTTTCATCAGGTGAGCAACTGAGCCTGAAGGATAATTAAGTGATTTTATCCCTGATCCAATTTATCAGAGGGTGAAATGAGCCTCTCCCCCCAGACGAACATAATGCCAAGACCAACTACTCACCTCTCCAGAGATCAAGCGCCTCCTGGAGCCTTTCCCTCTACTCCCTGAACTGCTCAGTGCCCTGTGCCCTGCAGCTTCATGCTGCTCCACCTTTTCCCTCCCCCAAACCCTGGTGGAGTGGGGTTGTGCTGGCTGCCCACCTCCCTGCAGAAGACACTGCACGCTGCCTCCCTGAGCAGTCTTGTCCAGGTGCCATAGCCCAAACGACAGCTTGTGGGGCCACTGGGGTAAAATGCTGCCCATCCAGCCTATCAAGGGGCCTTATTTGACCCATTTGGTCCTGAATGGGGAATAAATGTTCATTGAAACGACAAAAGAAGTGCCATCCTATTGCCTGAAACAGATGGGAAACCTACTTGCATTGGCCATATTGCTTTTGAGTGGTTCCTAGTTCATCCGCATAAAAATGTCTGTCCCGTGAGCCTTAGACCTCCTGTGGGCAGCTCATTTGGGCTGCCACACAAATCTGTCTGGTGAAGACTTACTGAATACATCTGGCTCGCTCATATTTCTAAAACTGAGCAAAGGACTTATTTATTTGTGACTGTTCTCTCCATTTGTGTGGTGCAGGGTTGGTTACCCAAGAAGGCATTCCTGCTACGCTCTAAAATGGGGACGATTATCTGTGTGCAGCTTGAAAATAAAGCTCTGTCACAGCACCTGTTCAATCCCATTACAATGAAAGCCAGGATGGCAGGAGTAGAGCTGGAGCAGACTATATAAGATGCAGTTTTATTTTAAGTGAAATTCAAAACGTACCACTAGGAATAAACTCTTCATAAAGCAGTTGCAGGGAAGGGAGAAACATTTTCCAAGCAAATTGCGAAAGTTCAGGAAATTCTTGGCTCACTATTTGTTCCAAGTGATCTAAAGGAGAAGGAAGAGACTCTATCCAGCACAAATCATATTTTTAAGGATTTCCCAATATTGCTTCCTGTCTTTGTGCTTGTGAAGCAGATTGTATATAGAAATAAAACAGATTTATTTTATCTTTTCAGAGGAAAGTGTCTGCTATATAATTTGCTGGCTCTCGTTTGTTCATTCATTGAAAAACAGCAGGAAAAGGGCTTTTGTGTTAAGAACAGTCAAGGTCAGGGATTTTTGTTTTTGATGTTGGCTGCCAGTAGCTTGCTTTCTCTGACTACTGTTTCCAAGTCAGTTTGGATAGCAATCTAGTTGCTAGCTTACAGGGAGATATTTCACAGCTACAGGTCATCTGCAGTAAGTGCAAACTAGAAAGAGATTTGAGGATCAAATTAAATGTCTTGTACTCAGCTCCTATTCATGCCAACATAAAATTAAGTTAATTTAGCCTACTAAAGGACACACAAATTTCTGACCCTGATGCTGCAAACTCTTCTTTATGCACACTCACCTTTAGAAACTGTGTGAGCAAAAGTTTTTTCTGTGTGCCTTGGTTTACAGAATCAGAGCCTTTCACATGAGATTTCACTACAGCAAATACTTATTTTCATGGTAAGCAAATAAAAATGGAAAACAATGTTGTGATTTTATAAAGAAAAGAACTAATGTTCTGCAAGTGGACATTTCTTAAGACATAGTACCTTGACATTGCACAATTGCCCTTACTCATTCACAGTCAAACTACTATATTTGTAAAGTCTCAAGTTAATAGTTAAAGGAAAGTAAAATAAATCATTAGACAAAATATCTATGTCATAAAGTGTCAGTATGAAAATCTGAGCACTTCTTGTTGAGCTTATTTTTCTGGCAGCAGGACATTTGGGTGGCAGGCAGGCACAAAGTAGAAATCTGCTGTAGTTCATTCTGTGGCCTGTGAAACCAAGCCACTATGTAAGAGTGCAACTTATATGTCCACTGACAACTCTTGTTTAAGTCCCTCACAAGCAGTCTGTGACACACAGAGAGATTTCACTTATTCTCACCTTTTAATGTAATTCTAAAGATTTTGTGAATATATCAATTAGAGATTTCCAGCAATGGAAAGCAGGTTTCAAATGGTGGAGAAGCACAATAAATCACCAGCCATATGGGCTTTTGTCATTAAAAGAAAGTCATAATAAGACAAAAGCTGAAGTAAGTTAAAACAGCTGAACACTGATTTTAGGCACTCTTATGCAAAACTCACTACCTCGGTTTATTCACAGCAAACTTCTTTAGAAGACTGAAAGAAAATCTTTTTCAACTCTTTATTTCTTGGCTACATCAGAAAGAAAGCAAAGTAAAAGCCATCTCAGTGACGCTTTTCATGCTCTGCTTACTTTGTTTTCACATGAGATCCTGTCTGCTACCTTTGTATTTTCCCCCAGCTTTTTAGAGGGCTCCTTGTGCAAAACAATGAGGAGTCCAGATAACAACAGGCAGTTGCTCCGAGGCCTAGTTGTTCAGCAGGATTCACTCCAAGAAACTGAGAGGGGTGTGTTGAGTCTTTTTTCCATCAGCAGCCTTTACAGTTAGCGGGCCAGATGGCATGAGGCAGGCGCAAAAAATAACGACAATAAATAATACTGCAACTTACAACGTGGACCAAGCTCAGTTACTTCCACTTCATCTCACTGTTTGGAAGTGCCTTTGATGTACAAAAGCACCCCCTAAGATAATGAAATGCGGTGGCAGCTGGCTAATGGCTGGGAAAGTGCAAACCCTGCATTGAACTCTTCCCACCAGGCTATTCAGCGCCCAGGCAATGTCAGTCTCAAGGAGACAAGGAGACGGGAAGAAACAGAGGCTTGTTGCTGTGCAGCATTTGGGCTTCTGGGCAGGCTGCTGTAGGTGGGGTGTTATTTGCCTTGCTGAATAGAAGTGATGTGCCCAAGGCAAAGGGAAAGTTTTTACTGTCTTAACACATTAACCTTGCAAACTCTGTCCTAGAAATGTTAAATGAAGCCATAGGGTTCACTACTTGAAGAGATACCGCTCTTGGGTAAACTTTAAAGTGGACTTTTTTTTTTTTTTACACTACAATCCCATCAGTCATGCAATCAGGGTTAGTTTCCTTTCAGGCAGGACTATCTCGTGGCTCTGTTCCATGGGCAATAAAAAAATAAACATGTCCAGACTTTTCTCTCAGCTGCTCCAGGCCAAAATGTGGGCCAGGGTAAATGACAAAGATCCAAAATAGACAGCAGACACAGACAAATATGAAAACCCTATTTGTTCAGGAGCTTTAAAACAGTAGGGGATTTATTCCTCTGACACAAAGAAAAGTTTCTGGTCTCTCTGTTAAATGATCCTGTGTTAATAATATTATAATGGGGTCTGACCCTGCAAATACTTGATTAGATGTGCACTCATCTTCATGCATGTCATTAGTTCTGCTAACCTCAGTGTCGAAGTTTGTCACCAGAAAGATCAGAATATGCACAGACTTTGCAAGTTTGGGCTTGCCCCTGCCAAATGTGGCAACAGCCTGTCTCAGCAGGAGGGGTGCAACACAAGATTTGCAACAGGGTCTCATTGTAAAAAGAGGCAGTGGTGAAAGTCACATTTACCAGAATAAATATTTAGGCAAAAAAAGAGATCAGTTTTGGGGGGTTTTTTTAATATGTGGCAGGAAATTGTTATTTTTTTATAATTAAATTTTGGAGCATTCATGCACAATTATAAAATTCAACTTGCCAACAATCTAGATGCAAGGGCTGGAAACATTCTGAAATATTTCTATTGTTGGTGTTATGATCTTGCCAGCAAGGGTCTTGCATGACCAAATGATCACATTGTGGCATTCTAATCCTCAATATATAAGCCCACAGTTGTCTGAGAGCTGCAGTAGCCTGCAAATCTCATTGGTTTAGGAGGATGCAGAAGATTAAGAAGGGGATATTTTGCATATTTTGTCTCAGATAAGTATCCAGATCCACAGTCAGGGCAAGGCTGCTCAGTGTGTATTTTGATTTGACTGTACATCAAAGGTGTATTAATTATTGTCACTCGAGCTAATGTATACTGCATCCTGCAGTACAGCTTCAATACATTTCCTAACAGTAAACCTAAGTTAATGTTACCAATATTTTTCAGTGCCAAGAGGGAATAATTCTGTTTAATGCTAAGATTATGGCAGCAAACTTTTGATCTGTTCCTTATGATCCCTTTTCCTCACAAAGTGTGCTTGCTTTTTAGGAAAAGTCTTTTTGTTTCATTAGGTTGTCACTCACCAAGAAATCCCAGCTGGGCTGGAAATATTGGCTCTATCAGTCAGCCTTTGACCGTTCCCTCCACTGAGCTTGTTTTCTAAATCTGGTTTTGAGAGCTGTTTGCTTGACAGACTGCTTCGCAGACTTATGATTGTTTGTTTCTGGCTCATTTTGATTGCTCTGCTAATCTCTAGACTTTGGCCTTGAGGCTATTATTTATTTTCTGCTTTTATTGATGTTTGTTATTTGAAACTTTGTTTTCAGTAGATTTGCACCCCCTTTCTAAACCACTTTTCTGATTAAATTTTGTTGAAGAAGTTGGTGGATTTCTTTACCCATTTTCCACTCTTGTTTTTCCTCCTTCTAATCGTTCAGTTGAGAACTCACCTGCCTTTTGTTTGCGCCTGCCTTTGTGATTTATGTTCAGATTAGAAGGAGCAGCTGCACAGCTTTTACTTTTATTAGTTCTTCTCAGTGAGTCAGGCAAAATATTAACCACCCATGAACTGCTCTCCCAAAACCTCAAGTGAATTACAATAGAACTTTTGCCTCCACAGCTCAGGAAAAAATATTTTTATTCTCTGTCACCTCACACAGGCCTTTTATGTGCGTGTGTGTATGTATAGATATATCTGCTGTGGGGGCAAAATAAGTTAAGGTATCAGAACTTATGAAACTAGCTCAACCTTTCTGACAATTTGTCTTTCATTATTTTTGCAAGAGTTAGAGCATCAAATTTAAGTGCATATTTAGAACCCATCCCTGCAATGCTGGGAGCTCAGTGGCATGAATACAATACACTCAGCTCTTCCTGAGCATACTGCCTTCCAAGGCATTTTGGTTCTTAGCTCTCTGATTCTTTACATTTTATCTACCACAAAATGTAGTTTGGTCCTTTTTATATCTTTTAATAAAGCAGTTTCTGTTTTGATTTGGGTGATTTACAAAGTTTTACTCTTTCTCAGTGATTGAGCATTCTGCCTGTTTACATTTACTAGATTTGTCAGCGCCTTAACCTTAATGGAGAGCTAGCTTTCCTAGAGTTTATTCATAATAATCTTTGATATGGGCCTTTCTTCCTATTAATACATTTCAAAGATATGTTTTACTTCTCTTCAGGGCTCAGGGGTCAGTGGGAAGGAGGGAGAAGGGTGTAATATGCCACAGATTAAGCTATGTTCCCCAAAGACCAATTATTCATAGCAAATTTCAGTTATTTTACAAAGTTTAGGTTATTGCATTTCAATTTCTCATACCTGAGGCCTCAAGACCTTGGCCACACAAGAAGCTGAATGGCCACAGGAACAGCTAAAGCCAATGGTCTCTGCAAGTATTTTATTTTTTTGGGAATAGGACAGGGTGTTCAAAACAGAAGCTTCAGTGGGGATGGGTTTAAGTGCAGAACACTGCTGACATAAAAGCTTAAGTGCCTAAAATACGAGATCCCAAATTAACTGATCAATAGTTAGTGGGTTATTTTAAAATGTATTTCTTGGCAAAGAATGGTAATGGTACAATATGCTAGCCAATACTGAATTTATCCAAGTCTGTGTCCACATAATGTGTGCTGAGGCTGATAAAGAAGACAAATAAACTGGTTTTCTTGTTAACCATTGCTCTTTCTTTGTATAACATTTTGAATGGTTGAGTACCCCCTGGTGGGACCCTGGTTATTAAATTTTGTTTTTCTAATTATGACATGTTTCATAACAGACAGCAAATGTGTGTGGTGATTGTGTTCATCTCCTGAGTGATCCCTGATAAACTAATCCAAGTTAGAATTTCTGTTGCTTCTTCACATTCCAGCTACCTGCAGGGGATTAACCTTGCTCTTTTTTTCCTTGCAGTGAGAGCTTAGGTTGTTCCCCCAGTTCTATGTGGGCTCTTTTAGCTTCATTTCTGTCCAGTTATGTATAAAAGCATTTGCCTCAATTTTCAATGGCATGTTAGCATTCATAATTCTCCTGAGTCATGCTTTCTAACCTTCTGACTGTGTGGCTTTCTGGATTCATTTCCATTGCTCATGTTTTGTGAATTTTTTGCCATTTCCATTTGCAATTTTATTAGTCCTCTCCACCACTTTTACCTTTTATAATGTTTTAAGTGATTCTTTTGACATTTGGGGTTGCTGAAGTGATGCACAGGGTGGGTCCAGCTCTCTTTTTGGGGTGACGTAGTGATGGTCTCTTGAGGTTTGAACTGCAGCCTGAGCTCATTCCAACCTCCTCTTCATTCTGCTGCAGGTTTCTTTGAACCATTGAAGCTGTTATATTAATAACTGGATTATAAGCATAGCTGGTTTTTGGTTCTTCATGTGCTTTTGATGCTAATTCTACTTTAGGATTTTGTGTTGTTTTAACGTGAATACCTTAAATAAAGTTAGTTTCCTAAGATGTGCATGGACTTGCTTCAATGGATCAAGCCCTATTCTCTACATGCATTTTGAGTTTTGTCTCCCAGCCTGAGTCTGTCAGAGGTGCATGGCATTTGATATGTAATTTCTTTCTCTAGGAGTGAGACTCAACATCCACTGTAGGACTGACTTCAAAGTGCAGCCTCTATGGAAATTTAGCCTACTTACACCAGGAGATCTATGAGTCACTATATTACAGTATTAGCTGCTGGAGTCCACAAAGAATTTCATGGTCTTCACAAACAACACATTTAAGTGGTTCATTTCCAAAGGGGAAAAATCTGAAAAGCATAACTTCTAGTGTCCAGTAAAAAAATCCAATCTAAACCCAGACCAACACACAGAATGATTTTTTTTTTTGTTTTGTTTTCTGAATGCCTTTTCACACCAGTGTGGTAGTGTACCTTTGTGCCACCAAGTCAGAGTTTCTTCTGCAAATTTATGTGCTAATTGCCTTTATAAGCTATAAGTGCTCCAGAGCAGACCTGCCCTCTCCAAAAGAAGTCTTCAAGGGTATTTCTGTTATTCTAATTCACTGAAAATGAGCTTCTTAAAATCTCTGGACTCTCTGACAGATGAAATGGGATTCATTGGAAGACACTCTGTTCTTCCATAGTTCTTTCAAATGACTTATTGCCAGTAGAATATAGGCACTCTCAAAGCAAGAACAAAGTAAAACTACCAGCTGTCAGCTAGCAGGAATAACTGAGAAAAGGAATGAAAAGCTGAGTGTGTACTTGATAATTAATCTGTAAGGTGCTGCAGTCTCCACTTAGCTTTTATAGTGTCTAGAGAAAAAGAGATGTAATCCACCATCATGTATATTCCTCTGTTTTCCTAACAAGAGGTTGCTAGGCCTCACCTTTTCAAACATTTGTGCACATATTTAATCTTCTGACTTTACAAATGGTGAAATTAGGCATTTAGGTCAATCTCTGCAAGAAAAAGATGTGGGCTTTTTTGGTTTTTTTTTTTTTTTTTTTTTTTTCACATCAGCCAAAGTAAACTGCAGGAGGAATCAGGGAAGATTTCCAAACCATTGTGTTTAGACTTGCTTGAAGGGGTTCCTGAAGTGCGTCTTCCTCAGATTTCTCTGTTGCTCCTGAGTATCAGGATTGTGATGGATACACATGATTCTATTTGAGTTAACTGAAGTGCTTTCTAGTGAATTCTTCTTTTCCAGTAACTAAATATTCAAGAGAAAAAAGAAGTTCTCACTTGTGAGAAAAACACAGAAAACCCACTCATTTTGGAGCAAAAAGGAATAATCTGCTTTGATTAAAAAACCAAAGCATTCTATTGCTCAGATATTAATTTTCTACAGATATAGCTCCTGCTTAGGGAGGCTCTGCAGTACACCTTTCCCTTTCAACCTTTGTTATTGCTATGTTCATTTAATTTAACAACAAGGAACTGAAACATTACAATGTGGAGTGAGGAAAGACAGTCTTTTAATACCATTTGGTTGTTTGCCAGACATTTTGCAAGCGTTCCTGTTAGGACATATTACGTGAGCATATATACTACATTATATATATACAGCACATTTATATTCTTACAACATGTTTAAACTTCTCAGTTATAAATGTCTAGATTCTCCTGGGAAAGCAAACCTGCACAACCTGCCCCTGTCCTTCTGCCTTGGCAAGGTTAATGTAGCTTTTGTCATGTAGGGGGATCTTGAAGACAAGGTCAGCGCTGCACAGCAGCTTGCAAATGGGTGTGTTCCAAGGGCAGGGGGAGAAAATCAGAGAGGAAAGCTGAATGGCTTATGTGTGATGAAAAGATAGAAAAGTGGTAGTTAGAGATCAAAGTGTGTTGATTCAGTTGTATAATTTGGCCTCAATATCAAACACAGGTTACAGTTCACCAGGGGAAATTTTTCTGTTTGCCTGTTCTCCTCCCAAAAAAAAAAAAAGAAGAGGGAAGAGGAATGGAAAAAGGAAGCAATTCTCAACTCTAACCAATTGTTTTAATTGTAGCAGAGCTCAAGTTGGGAGTATTTGGAGCATTGCTGAGTGACATATTCCCTGCCTGTTTGTTTTGCTTTAGTTTTTTTTGTAAGGGGATTTGTTTGGTTTTGGTTTAGTTTTGGTTTAGTTTTTGGTCTTGTTTTGGTTTGGGTTTTCCGTTAGTTTTTTTTTTCTCTTCCTTTTGAAAAGGTTGTAGTAAACTCTATTAAATATGAATGTTTATCACATAACAAATTTTGCATTTTTTTCATCAAACATGAGACAAGTTCTTCAAGATGCTTTTCTTGGTAAGAAATGAAAAGAGTGCCGATGGGAATGCTTATATGATCCTTTATGTTTTCGTGCTTGAAGTGCGTGAACAGTGAAATCGCAGCTGAGAAATGCTGCAATATTCCAGTAGGAATGCACTTTATTTCTTCTTCCTCAACAAGATCCTACATGCTCCTATTACTACAGAACAGAGACTTCCTTCTCATGTCTTTGCCCAAGACATTAAAAAAAGACTAAAACAAAGGCAAGCGAAAAACTTCCCACATTAGGTTCAAGACAAAAGGAAATAAGTTGTCTATAGGGAGACTGGTGCATACACTCTTAAAATTCTGTTCCTACTGAAGTCTCTCTGAACTTTTTGGTGCTATAAAAGCATGGCCACATTTTCTTCACTGACAAGGGAAACTTGGCCTTCTATGTCTTTGGAAAGTCACTTTTAGTCTTTGCTTTATCTCATCAAGGGCCTTCTAGAGCAGCTGTGTGCTGCAATATTATGGAACATTTTCCTGTGCTGTGGACCCATGTGGCCTGATGAGGTTTTGTACTGTAGTACTTTCAGCAGCTGCAAATGCTAAGGAACATTGCCCCGGGAGAGAGAGGAGGTGTGCTGCAGGCATTGACCCTGCATGGACTGTTCACAGCAAGCACAGGGAGCAGGGAACTCAGCAGTGCTCTTCTCATGAGCAGAGCTCTTCCTTTGCCAAGACATTTCCTGCTCTCTTGCAGTGCCACCACATTGCAGACTCACCCTATGCCATTGTTCAAACAACATGCCTGAGCAACAGATAATTTTGTTCATTGGCCCAAATCTGAAAAGCTAGAGGGGAGGTGAGAAGTGAATTCAGTAGAAGGGATTTTAAATTTTAAGCTAAATTCAAAACACAGAGTTAAATTTGTGGGATCTTCAACATCTTTTCCTTGTCAGCTGGATTGTTTTAAAGCATAAAAATGTTATTTTTAAAGAAAGAGTAAAAATTTCATTCAGGAAAATATTGAAATAAACACCTTGTCCAAACAAGCCTTTCAATTTTAAAAAGATCTTAATATTAATGTTGATGGTCACTATTTAAATGTTTTCCTGTTGATTTTTGATTTCTTCCCCCGTCAGATTGGTAAAATATGAATTTCCTTTCTTCTCTTAAATTGCCTGGAACTTGTGGGGTGAGAACCTTTTTAAAAAGTTCTGTTTCAAAAGATAGGCCAAATAATATATTTTTAAGCCTAATGATTTTATTTTCATCCTTCCTGAGTAAGCTGTAAAAATATCTGCTTTTTTTTTCCCAAAAATTCCTATTTTGTGAGAAGTATTCCAATCTCCTTTATCCAAAATACTATTGCTTTATCTAAAAATCCTGATTTAATTTCTGTGAATTTTTCTTCCTGCTCTAATGGAAAGCCCCTCAAGTATATTACCATAACTGCTACTGTTTGCTGTGTCAGTTCCACATGCTAATGTGATTTCCTGTAAGAGGAGATGAGTATGTTTGTTCTGCGGTAAAATCAGGGAAAAAAAGAAAGAGAAAAGCCTGACCAGTGCTTTAAAGAGAGTTATCTCAGTGGAAAATATCAAACTGGTTCTAAAGTATGAGTGTTAGATGTAAACTCTTGGTCTAGCACAGACTCCAGACTTTCTCTGAAGTCTTTTCTGGCCAGTGAGGGATGTTGTTTCTGCCACCTGTTTGGAGACAATTGTGCAACTGGGACCGTGGAATGACGTCCAGTTGCCTTTTTTAGAATATGAATAGGACTTTTGAAATTGGCTGTGCTGAGCAGTTTGGGGCTGAATCACTCTGTAGACTTGCCAGAGAAAGTGTTTAGCTGATGGACATGAGCCAAGCCCACTGAATCTCACAGCAAGGCTGTTTTTGGCCTTGGTAGGCTGGGGCTTAAGCTCTGTATGAATGGCAGTTTCTTTTCTGGAATTATCAAAAAAACCTTGTGATTTTTAGTTTCTGACTTCATTTTGCCAAAGTGTTTCACCTACGTTTTTTTCAGTTTGAGCCACCACTGCCTGGTTCTGCTCTTCCCTGCTCTGAAAGGGGTGTTAGGTCTGATGGTAACGTGGACGCTTCATCCTCAAAATGTCAGGGGTAAGGAGCAGTCTCAGAGCTCAGCTGGCTGAACTGCTCAGTACCCCCTGTCCACTTTTACTCACTTTTCATTTCTGAGTGTGTGCTATTTTGAAGTGCCTCAAATACTCTCAGACTCCAAGCTATTTTGGACGTGAGCATGTCATTTCCCTTCCTTCTGCTGCAATCACAATTGGATCCTGCAGGCACTTCCCATAACAGGCCTCAGTTATCAATGGCAGGAGTTTCAGCGTATTTCCCTTTGCTAAGACTTCTGTTGCCAGATGGGAGTTGTTACTTGTTTATGTCAGGCTGTGAGTAATGCCCTTTTGCTAGCATTGTACACAATGTTTTTAGGTTTTTTGACATTTATCCCTCCTGTTGTTAGACAATGTTAGCTTTGCAAGTTGCAAAGAGCAATCTTTTCCCTTCAGGTGCCATTTTTTCTGCATTTTGCTCTTTTTTTTTTTTGAGATTCTTTTCCAATTTTAAAGGTAAAAAGAATAGACAAAAATAGAAAAATTAACAAGCTTAGAGGCCTTTCCCAGTCTGCTACTCACTGCTGTGAATAGATGTTAAACATAGATTTGTGTGCCCATTTCCAATCTTCTCAGATGCCATTTCTTTTGAGTCTCCTTTAGATCTGTTACAGCAGTGTTACTGCTTTCATTATATTTTCCTTGGTTTTATGGGATGAAACCTAAATGGTACCAGCCCCAGCATTTCTGTTAAATGGTAGTATGAGCCCTTTCTCTGCAGAGCTCACTCCATCATAATTCATATAATAAGACCTTATCTTATGGGCCACTGAGCATGCCCTGCAAGAAGAACACTTAAACCATGCTTATTTTGAATATTGGCTTTCAGTATTTGGTCCATCACTCTGAAGTCATGACCTGATAATGAAAACTCTCCATGATAACTTTAGCATCTCTTTCATTCTTTTTCATTTCCCACATAGAATAATTTTTAATCCTTTAATTTTATTACTTCCTAACTTTTTTCTGTGTTTTTATTCCAACAAAGTTGGCTTTAGCATGGCTGCATAGACTGTAAGTCACTATACATTGCTGCAATGGTGTAAGAACTGTGGAGACATATTCAGAGCCAAATTATTGTACTTGTGCTACATTTCTACATAGCAGATGGACAGTCCATGCCTACCAGACTATTTCCTTGAGTTGCTTCTTTTACATAGATACATGAAAATCTGCTCCAATAGCCCACTGTGAAGAAATGTCCCAATTTCACATGGTCCCTATGGATCAATCTCCCTGTAGATGTGCTAAGAAGATGGGTGATTTTGATCTTCCACACTGACCAACTCAAAGCTGTCTATTTTGTAAATTGATGGTCCTGTTCACCTTTTCCACCAGAACTACATGCCCTGTTGCATTGAATTAGAACCTCCCTGGAATGCTCTTTCTTGCTTCTGCTATTTTTCACAAATCTCTTTAAAATAACCCTTAACCCTGAATATGTAGGTAGCATCTGCACTGTGCATTCTATAATGACAGCTATTTTAGATGAAACTTGTCAGAACTTCTGATCCCATTCTAATTTTATGGTTGTTCTTTTGTCTTTAGCCACTTTGAAGTTTCCTCCCACTTAGGACTGTGGAAGGGTTTGTGAAGAAAAGAAAGAAATTCAAAGAAACAGATGACTGTTGTTAAGACTGTGCCTTCTCTCTAGAACAAATTCAGCCATAGAGAAAAAGAAAGGAAAAATATGCCCCCAGGCATGCTTTCCCTTATGCATATACTCATGTCCCATGAAAATATTTATCTGTAAATTAGCAGCTTGGTTTAGTGTTGTCTCTCAAGGTTATCTGGTTGCAGGGTATAGCATGCACTTCATAATAAGTGAAAAACAAGTTTAATCACTGGAATTCTGTTATTTTCCGCTGCAATAAGATGCAAGATCAAGGTAACAAATTTTATTTCCAGCTGGAGCTGCAGGGTAACAGGCTGCTGCTGGTTTTCCCTGTCAACAACAGCAAAGGACACATTTTGTGTCAAAGTAATTGCACTAGCAGGTGCCGTTGAGCAACTGTGTTTTTGTTGCGACACTATTGTGGCTCATTGCTTACCACAAATGTTTATGTATAAAAAAATTCAGTTCTGCTTTTAAATTCCTATTCAACTGACAAGGAAGAATAGGGTAGATGATGGTGAAGCAATAGCTACAGTTTAAAAGGGAGCAAGGCTCCTTCCCATTTCTGGTGGGTGAATACCACTGTTCCATCACAAGTCCTTCTGCAGGTGTTTATCACAGCAACCGTAAACTGGCATTTGGTGCTGGCAGCATGAAGGGCTGTGAGGACCAGAAGGGATTGTTGCAATGGGATACATGCTGGAATGTTTGGAGAATAATGTAATGTCATGCACCATACTGTCCTGGCTGAGGCCACCAAGCCCAGTGGACTCTCTTTGCCTTCCTCGTGTGCTGCACCACAGGGCTTGGCAGCTCCTGCTGCAGGAAGAGCAGCTGGGGAGAGGTGCAGCGAAGGGAGGGCTGGCAGCACAGCACCTGGGAGCCCATAGCATTTAGGGTGCACAGAAACACTGATAAGCTTGGTTTAGGTTCCTCCTACTCTTGTGAATCCATGTAAATTTACTTGCTGAAACCATCACCTGCTTGCGCCAGGCCCAAGACAATGTTTAATTTGAGCTTTTCAAGGCTGTGGACAGCTGCAGAGGGGGGCACTCAAAGAAATGCATTGATGCCTCAGGCTTCAGCTATTATATTTTTCAGATTCTGTACTGCTTTGGTGTGTGTAATTCTGAGTTTCATATTAGGGGATAGTAATCTCTCTTCACAGAGTAGGTAGAGAAAACAATTCCTTCTCTAGCTGAGGACCAAGGACAAATGATCCAAATTTCAGGGCCAAGAGCATAAACAACGGTGGACTGAAGAGAGAAAATCCAGAAGGATGGGACAATTGGACAATTAACTGCAATATGCAAATGGACCAGAACTTATAAAAGTTTGAGACCCCATGACCACTCATCCCTTTTGTGAACATATTGCCTTCATCTTGGGTGTAGCCCTGGCTGGGCTCTTGTGCTGCCCAAGGTGTATCCATTGAGGTATTCTAATAAATACCTACTTTATTCTTTAGCTCCATCTAGTCTCTGTTCTAGGTCAGCATTCACAAGGCATCAACATGAGCTGAAATACCCCATGTCTGAGCTGAAAACCTTGTGTGACATGCCCTGAGGGTGTGTTAACATGTTGCAAGTATGTACACTGATGTAATAGGACAGATATAAGATCTCCTAAAGATGGATTCACCAAATTTGAATTTAACAATCTAAAAATGGTACCATTGGCTTTAGCACTGTCCTTAGTGTCCCCATACAACCAATACCCACCTCATACTGTTTAACCTAGATGTCTATATCAAAATTATTGCGTAACTCTTTTTGGAAGCCAAACATTTACGCTTGCATCCTGCCAAATTCATGCAGTATAAACACATCAGCTCCTCACAACACACTGAGTGCTGTCTGGGAGCAGAGCACAAAAGCAACTGTGTTGTGCTTTTTTTGTCCACAACTTACCTCTCTCCAGCCCTTCTTCTATCACAGGGCTGTGAAGCATGTCCAAATCCTTGGCTGTCCCATTCCCAGCCCCTTTGTTTTCATGCTAGTAAGAATGAAAAATGCAGTCATGGTATGGGATGATGCTTTCATTTTGGGCAATATTTGTAATTTGTTTTTCCGAGAAAACATCCCTGCACTTTTGCTAACAACTCTTTAAATGCCTGGCTGTGGAGGAGTTCCCTTGTTTTTGTCTGCTTGGCACCTTTGCTGCCCTTAGAGCACTCTAGTTTGTTGTGATTGCCATTTCTTTGTACTCTTCACAGCACAGTGTTTTACAGTGTTTTACATTTAATAGTTTTCTTACACAATGTCCATGATACAGGTTATCAACAGTGTTTGTATTTTCATTTCTTTTTCTTCCTTTTCCCCCTCCCTTTAACAGCTAAATGAAACTGCCAAAGCTGTCACGTGTTTCAACCGAATAGCCACAATTCTGTGGCGCTGTGCAATACTTTCCCTTTCCTCTCTCCCCACCTTAGATGTCACATTTCCTTACACTGACATGTGGTTGGAGTGTGGTTGGAATGTGGTTGGAGGCTCCTGGCATAGATTGACATTGGTCCACTGAAGGGAAGCAGCTGGGAACCACTTTCCACCAGGACAAAGCTGCTGTATCCAGCTGACACCAAAGGCATTACCTATCTGCTCATGCCAGTTTCTTTCTGACAGAAGACATGGCTGACCAGCAAACCTTGGTGCTTTTGAAAGGGATTTCCTCTTTTGGGCTCTCTGAATGATTTTGAGGCAACATCAGGCTAAGAAGACCTCTGCCATCTGACATAATTTTACTTTGTCATTTTTGGGGCACTTGATTGATCTTAAGATATTAATTTTTGTATGTAATAAGGCTAAAATGTAGAAAACATGGTACTGATTCTTTTTCTAGTTCTTATGACTGCTCTTGCTTTCAGTTCTGTAGAGGAAATCTAATGCTTCAGACTGGGCTATTCTATTGAACTTCTAAAAATTGCCTTCTCCCACTGTCAACAAGTATGAGCTTGAGACCTGCCCTTGGGTACATTCTCAGGGATGCAAATTTGCCCTGGGCACAGCAGTGAGGAAATCTCAGCTTGCAGTGTGTGCATCTCCCCCCATCAAACTGAAAGCCAGGCCAGTTCACTAGACATTAAAAAATCTAGATTTTCTCAAATCTTGCAAGACATTTGGATAAAACTGGAGACATGGAGTGACTAATAAAACTGGATGAGAAGAAAGTGTATAAATTTTATCATCTTACAGCAAATTTCATTCAAAGGATCTGAGGGATTATGTGAATGTAAAGCTTAAGCTTAAACTTGTGTATTGAGATACTATGAAATTAAAATAAAACCAAACAAACACACACAAAAAAAGTGGGATTGTACACTTGGGGTGGATTAAGCTGCTTCAGTCCCTTATGGCATTTCATACCAAGAGGGTTTGTTCTCTGTGGCAGTGGGGCAGCAGCTGCCATCTCACTGCAGAACATAACAGATGGTGAAGAAGAAAACTCTGCTCTGCTTTTGGTGAGTTTCTGGGCTTTCTTCTTTTAGCTACTTTCATGGCACGGGAGATAAAACAGCCCAATGAAAGGGCAGCATCTCTATCTACTATTTTGTTAAGCAAAATACCCACAAGACTGTAACTCATCTATTTTGTTGAAAACGCAGGTGAAGGACAAGAGGTGATTTATTTTGGTGGAGTCAAAGGGGAACTGTAACTTCCTGCAGCAGTAAACCACCATCTACAGAAAGAAGGTTGCAGGGCAACATCTGAGCTGGAGCTGGGACTATGGATGCTCAGAAGCAGCAGGAGGCTGAGGAGGGAGGGAGCAAGGCTGATCTAAGATTTCCCTGTTCTCATTCCTTTCCCCTTTAATTCCTTCTCTCTGTGACCAGTAATTTTCTCCTCTTTTGGATTGGTGTAATACCCACACTGCCATGCAGGTATCTTTCTGAATTAATTATTTTAGCTCAGTTTTAAAGATGGAACTGAATTAATCCACGGTCCATGATTTCAGATCACTTGGGAAAAAACAAAAGAGGGATCTCCAGTGTGTGTGGCTTGGCTGTGCTGCCCCCGGGGCATGCCCTGTGTGCTGTGAGTGTCCCCATCTGCGGGGCTGTGCAGCGTGGCTGGGAGTGGCAGCTGTGCTCTGCCTCTCCCTGCATGGACGCTCTGCCTCTCCCTGGCGACAGCTGGGCTTGCTGAGTGAGGGGCTGCTCTTTGCTCTCAAATCTCACAAGGCAGGTGCTGCTGGTGGAAGGGAAAAGAAGGGGAGGAGGGATGCTTTGCTGAAAAGAAGATAACTAATGTTTAGCTACACAAAATCATCCGCCTCACACCTTCATGTAAGAAGCCCACAGTTTTCCTGAAAAGGCTGGTGCTGAGAAGGGGAGAGGCTGCTCAAAGCCTGTTTTTCTTTTTGGCTGCAGGATGAACATTCACCATTCCCGCTTGGAAGTACTCCTTACCTGACCCTGAGGAGAAACATTTATTTTTCTTTGCCCTGGACCAGCACATGTAGCAGTTTCTTTTGCAGCCCCTTCCAAAGTTTCCTTGGCTGAAGCAAGACTTGACCCTTACTCAGGAGTGGGTCAGCACTTTTCAGACCTGTTCTTTGACTCAAAGACTTTTTCCTATCAGAAGATATTTTCTGGCCAACATTTCTTCTTGCAGACTGGAACATAATACATGGATAGCTCCCACATTTTGCTTGTGTCTCCCCACATCCATAAGATTTTTAAAAATCAACTTCCAGTCAGGAACTATTGAGATACTTAATGTTTAAACAGCTATTTTTCTAACAGTGCCCTTCCCACTGGTTTATTCCCACAAACTGTCTGCTTTCATTGTTGTGCAGGGTAGAAACATAAGCTGACAGTCAGCAGTCTGACATCCAGTAAAGCATCAACTGGAGCAGTAACAATCAGGTAACCTGGCATGATGCAATCCATAGAAATCACTCTCAGATGTCAGCTTGGGGCTGGGCAGAGAGGGGAATAGCATATGTATCTTCATGACATTTAAAATACACATGACATTTAAGATTTTAACTGTTTTCTTAAACTGATCTGATATTATGTTTTCTAAATTTTAGATTCAGGACAAAGACACCCCTGAGATCAGGAGAGACAAGCTTCCCATCATAGTCTAGGAGGGGTGCATATTTCAGGGTTTTTTATTGGCACAGTCTGCTGAGCCCTCCTTCCTCCCCTCCTGCCAAGTATGCAGCTACAGACAGCCATGCTAGGTCTGTGCTCATGAGCAGTGAGGATGTGTTAGAAGGAATGCTGTGAGGATCTGAAGGTCTGTGCTGCTCTGGAAATTAAAAGTTGATGGGCTACGACTGTACCTGGATTATGGTTCTTCCTGAAAACCGAGAAGCGGAAACCAATGAACACAGATGCTAATTTCCTGGGGAAGAGGGAAGAGCTTTACATTTCCATACATGTAGATGTGGGGGAAAAAAGCTCATTTGAAGCATGTGAATATCCAGCAGTGTCTTTTCCCCCTTCACTCATGCAAGTTCTCCTGCTAGCACTGGGGCAACTCTTTGTTCCAGGTTCAGAGTGGAAGAAAGTGCACACAGTGTTTGTTGTTTCAGGCTATTCGTGCTCAGAGCTGCTCCCAGCAGAATCGATGGGATTGATGTTGTTATGAAAGCAGCAGTGAGGCTGGCTGCTTCTCATCAGGTGATGATACAGAAATCAGGAAGAAGTCACATTTTCTCTTCTTACACAAGAGAGAATGGCAATTACATTGTGTTCTTTGCCTTTCTGTTAGCACAGCTTTTCTTTGACTCTTCAACTTTACTCAGCTCTTTGACAGCTAGTTAATTTTCAATAAATAAAACATGATTTTTATCTCGATCAAGTCAACTTTCTGTACTGAATGCTGGGCTTAAAATGCTACAGGTCTCTGCATGAATCACAAGGAGACAAAAGACAGCTCAGATTTCATGGCTGTTTACAGTAGGGCTAATATCAAATCCTTTATCCAGCAAAACATGTTAGCTCAAAACTCAGAGGACTAGAAAAAATTACTTTGCTTGATTAGCTTTAAGCTGACATGTCTGAAAACATCAAACAAGAATCAGTCTGCTTTGGAAATTTGTTTCCAGTTATAGAATATGACCTTCTGGATTCCCATCAGCATCACATCCTAACTTAAAAAGAGCTGCACTTTCCTCTCACCACAAAGGTGCCCCCACAGACGCTCTGGTTGGAGAAAACCATGGGAGACCCCTGCTGAAATCCTCCATCCATGTTGAGAGGTATGGGGAATCAGAATGATTGCATGAAGATGTAGAGCAGAATTCCTGTGAGGAGTGGGTGAGGGAGCTGGGGGTGTTTATCCTGGGGAAGGGAGGAATCAGGAGGGACCTTATCATTCTCTACAATTACCTGAAAGGAGGTTGTAGCCAGGTGGATGTCAGTTTCTTCTTGCAGGGGACAAGCAACAGAGCAAGAGGAAATGGGCTCAAATTGCACCAGAGGAGGTTTGGATAGGAGATTAGGAAAAACCTCTTCACCAAAAGGGCTGTCAAGCACTGGAACAGGCTCCCAGGGGAGTGATTGAGTCACCATCCCTGGAGGTACTTAGACTATGTGGTAGATGTGGTGCTTAGGGCATGGTTTATTGGTGTACTTGGCAGTGTGAGTTTAACAGTTGTCCTTGGTAGTTTTAAGATCTTTTTCAACATAAGAAATTCTATTATTTTCTGATTTTATAATTCTGTCTCCTTGTCACCCTCACATCCAACCCTTTCAGAAGCAGACTCACCCAACAGAGAGACTTGTACAACTTTTTACTTGAGGTGAAGGATATTTCTTCAGCAGGCATTATCTTGGTAATGGAATTGTCTGCATTGCTCCCAAATATGGGACTTTTCAAGTGGGTTTTCAGGATATTCTAGCAGAGTTTATCTTCACACAGCACAAGCCAAAGCCTGTACAATTTACACAGTAGACAGGTAATGAGTGGCCTTATCTAGGCCACAAGAAGGGGCAAAGCACAGACCTGCTGGCCCAGACAGACTTGTAAATCAAACTGGGAGACTCCATCTCCCCATGTTTTGTTTCTTTTTCTCACTGCTGTCTTGGTGTGAAAAGAATGACACAGTCCTCTAGCATGAGAGCTGGCAAGAGTTCTCTGCCAGATGTAGAGCATTGAGTGAGGAAACAACAAAGGTCCAAGGTCCCAGTACAGAAGAGGGAAAAAGATTTCCCTGCAAGATTTCATTTATATATCCTGGGCTTGTTCAGGGTCTCAGCAGGGAAGGTAACAGGCAAGCTGTTACGTGACAAGGAGGTAGGAAAGGAAATAACAAACCTAAAATGATTAGGTGTTTCTTTTTGTGGCTATGAAACAGAAATGTGCTGATTTAAAGTGGGTAATCTCCTCTCCACCCTGAATAGCACTTTCAAACAGGTGACTTTAGCTCGTACATGTTTTAGTAGACTGAAGTCATATAAAGAGGCAAGGACCAAGAATATTGCAGCAGTTTACATACTGTAGAACAAGCATCCAGTGTTTTGGGTTTTGGTATTTTTTTGAGTTTTTTCAGTAAGTATTCTGTGTGTTTATTTTTCATTCCCTTTAGCAAAAGTATCAATGAACAGAATTTTTAGAGCCAGGCATGAATACACTTCTCTCAGACCCTTACATGTGATATACTGGTATTTACCCAGTCAGAATAACCAGGTCAATTGTTTTTGGCACAAATCCATAAGCATCAGTTCCTCTGTCTGGCAAACGCTGTTTTTGTAGCAATCATTGGGACTGCTGTCTAGTCCACTTCCAAAACATCCTGATAGAAAACAAGGAACAGATTTAGCAAAACAGTCAAGTCCACCTAGAGCAAAAGCAGCCCTCTGAGGCAGGTGATGATACACGTATGAAGTAGTCCAGGGAACTGCTAAAAATATCTGCAAAACAAATATATAATTCCAGTTTACAATAGGTACAATTTTCTCCAAGGCCAGAGTTTAAAAGAGGGACCTATTTTACATTGAAAGCAATCTTCAGCACATAAGGAAATTTCATCCTATGACCTGCTTTGGTTTTGTCCTTATCATTTAAAATTATCTGCCAGACTTAGCTATAACATCCAATATTTGGATGGAATATCTTTGGAAATAGTTACATGGTATATAACTTATTTATATATTGTGTGGAGTGACAGCTCATGAGTAACAAGAAGTGCAATGCCTAATGCAATCAATTCTCAACAAATCAATAAGTTTAATTTTCTAATCTATAATGTTTATACAAATAGACATAAAAACATAAGACTAAGTGTTCACCAACGTAGAAGGATATCTGCTCTAAATTTTAGTCTTGAAAAGTGAACAGATCTTTTTTATAGTAATGTGCTGTGCTTCAGACAACCAAGAATATGCTATAAAATCAAGTTTTCTAAGACACTTTGTAAACTTCTTTCCTGAAAATTGTTGCCAGGTTTTAGTCTGTAAAAGTTGTCAATGAATTAAATAAATCCATATTCCAAGGACCAGAAAAAGGGCTGGTTTGCATTTTAATTTTAGGCAAGTTACCAAAATATGCTTGAGTTCTGTATTTGCACTAGCAATTTAATAATCTAAATCATGCTTACATGATGCTAACCTAGAAAATCTTCATTACAACTAAGGAAAAAGATCTTGGAGTTGCTGCTACCAAAATAAACTCGGTGTGCATCATGGACAAATAAGCCCAAAACATCTTGGGCATCATCAAGCAGGATGTTGAGAACAGGAGATAGTTATTTTCTGCTATTTGAAATCCAATGTCTTCATCTTGAGTGTTGTCTGAAATCCTGCTCTCACATCTCAAGAAGGATTTACTGAAGGTGAAAAAGGGCCTTTACAACGTTCAAGAGGTTAGAGCAGCTGCCTTTAGAGAAGAGATTAAATATCTGGGATTGCTTAAACAAAACAGAAAGGTTTTGTGATAAAATGAAGATACATTGAGTGAAGAAGTGTAGGCTGATGCTACTTGATCAAATTAGTAGATCAACTTAAAGTTAGTAAAAGGAAAGATTTCTTTTTCCATTGGGCATCAAACTTCTGGAACTTGCTGCAGATGTTGCCAGCAGATCAGGAAGGGGTAAGACACATCTGTGAATACTAGAGGTAATAGGCAAGGAGATGCCCTCTAGCACCCCAGCAAGGGCAAAGGAGTGAAGAATGTGTCCTCGCTCACATGCACTTCCCAAATTGCATCTGTTTTCCCACTGTTGAAAAAGAACCATGCAGCATGGGCCAGTGGTCTGACTCAGTAGGCACTGGTTGCAGTTTTATGTTGTACAGCTGCTCCCTGTGCTGGAGAGGATTTTAGTGCTTGTTGTACAATGCTTTTCTAAAAACGAGAGCAAACAAGCTGACAGTGTGACAGGATGGGTTACTGAAATAGGAGCTGGAACTTTTCCCTCCAGGAAAGGCGAGCATTCCTGGAAACGCTTAGAAATTTTTACTAACAACATATTTTTCCCCATTTTCTCACCATTGTTTTGAAACAATAAGGAGTGACACACAGACTGTGCAAATGTAAGGAAAGAAGTGTCGCAATACCGTACATGTCCATAAAATGCAGATACATGTGTAACCTGTATGAGTAGACAAGTCCTTGTGGGGTATTTTCCTTCCTGTTCTCTTCTAACATTTCATGTCTCTGTCCCAGTTTCAGTAGGTTAACAGTAATCTCTAAGTCCTTAGTTTTTCATTTGCCATCTTTTTTAAAAGCCATCCAGTCTCATCTCCCTGAGTCTCAAAGCAGCCTGCTGGAAGGTTGTTGCCTACCCTTGATATGAAATGAAGAGTGGAGCTTGAAGAGTGAAGAAGCCCAGCACACAAGCACCTGTTAAAATCCTCATTGCTCAAATATGTCTCCTGATAGCATTTCCAGACCTTTATCCTTGAATTTAATATTGAAAATATGAAAAGACAATAACTCTTTGTTTATGAGCAAAGAAATTCACACTATCCTGTTTTGTGAGTCCTGTAGGCAGCACGAGAGCTTCTAGAGTGTGAATTGTTTGCTCACAGGCTCTTTTTCGTGCAGGAGGTGCCCACAGTAATTTCCATTTTTTCCTCTCATGCATACTGCGCCACTTATTAAATGGAGGATGATCATTGTAGAATTTTCTCTGTGCTGCCCCATAAATAATAAATAATAAACAAAGATGTGTGAAGCTAGGCATGAAGGATATTGGTGGTTTGCCATTTATCTTTCAAGCAGCAGCCAGATATCTCCTGCCAGTTGCTGTGCATTTTGCCAGGTGAATTTTATGGTTGTCTTGTTGGCTACACCGTATGTTTGTTCACATATATGTGGGGAACACCAGGCTCAGTTCAGGTGGGATGCATGTGGGTTTGCAGACTGAAAACAGCTGAAGGCAGGACAGTGCAGATGACCTGGATTCTTAACATTTGCTATGTTGTTTCAGACTTTTGCCAAGGGCTCTAGATTTTGCAAATTTGTATTTCCAGCCTGATGACAACTACTATTCAACCTTTTCTCTTGCAGCAGAAACTCAGAGGTATGAATCTGCATGCTCTTTCTCCCAGTTGCAAATATCTTTACACAGTTTATGGTTCACTGATGCAGAAGTTGTAGTTTGTGGTCTATGACTATGTGATAAAGAAATATTTGAGAAATAAAGTTCGAAATAAACATTTCACACTTCTGACCCAAAACTGTCACAAAAAATGAAAGTCATATTCATTAAGGCTGGACTTTCATATATGAAATTTCTCAAAGTATTCACTCCTCTAAGGGAAGACAGCAGGTGACATACAAATGAAAATAAGGTGGTCTACAACCCACCAGAGAGTTCTTTGTTTGGCTGGCTTTTTTGTTTGGTTTGGTGTTGTTCATTGTTTTCATTGTCCATTAAATTGTTTGGGTTTTTTGTAATATATTAAATGTTGACAGATTAATAGACACAGTTGCTCTGTCTTCTGGAGGCTCTTAGCAGAGCTTGTGCCCACCAGCATTCCTGACACTGTTCTTCAGGCTTCCCTGCTGCTGCTGAAAAGGAGAATAGGAGCAGGACTCTAAGGTATGTCCATGCAGAGCAGCTGTCACAGTGTCACACTCTGTTTTCCATATTTATTAGGCAGGTCTGCCAAGAGCTGGCACACTGAGGAGATAAATCTCTGATTCTTGGAGCAGTGCAAGACAGTGGCCTCAGAGGAAGGATCTCTGGGTTGATGTGGGGCATCTGCTGCAGCCCTTTGCTTTCCAGGCATAGAATGCTTTCCATGTTACATGGAGGTAGTTGAGAATGTGATACGATCTATCCTTGTGCATGAAATTGTTTTGTGCTTGGACAACACCTACCCTGAGACATATCTTTGGACTTGCTATCTTAAACTGCAGTAGATCCAATGAATGCAGAAACTGGCCACCTGGATGCTTCAGGTGAGATTTATCCCTAAGCCAAAGCTAACAGAAATCTCAGACTTATGCTTTTCCTTGGAATTTCACTGGGCCTTTGCAAAGCCAGCTCAAGGCTTCTTGGAAGTGATGCCCAAAATATAACAATAATAGTGCAAAAACGTTTTCTTCCTGACAGAAAGTAAAATTAGAGGCAGAATGAAGGTGGAATGAAGACAGGTGGGGAGAACTGTGGAGAGTCAGCCTCCTGGTCTCAATGCTGCCAGGAGGACTCGGGATGGCTGTACCTGCTTCTGACAGACATCCTTCCATGCTTTGCAGGAAGAGACAGGCACAGCTGTCTCTGGCACAGCTGAAGATGCCAAGGATGTTTTATTGCTGCCCACAGTATTGTGAGGCTTTGTTCATAGTCAGAATTCACTGGGGTGCTCTGGCTTAGAGACAAAAATTCTTTCTAGGGTCTGTTTAATCCTGGCTATGTACAGGTGCTCATTCCATGTCATTCATGGAAGGTGTTTACAGCACTGTGGTTTGTTTTCCTTTTTGAGCTTGGTTTTCATTGTTTCTCAGAAGTGTTCTTTTCTCTTTGTGGGTACGAGGACAGGACCACAACCTGCGATTTCTGAGCTCATTTCCTGGTGAAGCCACAGATTTTATGCATAAGTCTAGGAAGTTACTTCAGGTCATCCAGGCATCACTTCCCCACTTGCATGTAGCTTTCCACTTCAGTGGAGATTGCTAGAGCATCTCAACTTAGCTGTGAGTACGTAACAACAGAAATCATGACCCTCTGGTTACTCAAATTTCTATTTGAAAAACAATGTTCTCTGTAATGACTGTGTAAAATTTCAAGCAGTTGAGCAGCAAAGGTCAGAGTGCAGCCCTGGGTGCAGGCTTTGTGCAAGCACTAATTGCATCACTGGAAACTGTTACAGCTCCAGTATGTTTGTCCCTCAGCCTCTTTCCCAGTTCAGCCCTAGAAGTTTGAACCAGTCACTGCAATGCAAGCTGCTGACAGAATAGCAATAATGTGTCTGTCCCTCCTTGCCAAGACCAATTAGATTCAAATATCACAAGCATTTCCAAGAGAATTAAATGTTGGCACTAAGCAGGGGTTCACAAGAATTGTACAGATGCAGCTGGGGCTTTTTAAAGTGCCATGGCAATGCAGGTATGTGGCAATGTGGTAGGAGAAGGCAGGTATTTTGGGCCATATGACACTGTGAGCCTCTGGAAGAAATGTCTGTGGCAATGTGCCAGACTGGTGGTGTTGAACTTGATAGACAAGATATTTGCAATTTGCCAAGATGCCCTGCTTCCTTCTCACTTTGATCACTTTTCCTCCTTGCTGGATGGATCTGGCTTTCCCTATCTCTTCCCTTCCCCAGCAGTGATGCCCATTCTCTTGGCACATGCTGCCCACAAGTCAGAGATGGTTTGTCCCTCTGCAGCTGGCAACATGGAAATTTTTGGCTCTCAGCAATGTCACCCAAAGTAAATCCTCCTGTTAAATCTGCAGCAAAGGGAGCAATCAAGTGTGGAGCGACCAAGTGTGCATGGCCAGGGAAAGGATGAGGAGCATACAGACACGGGCTTCAAGTGGAATTCCTGGCTCAAAAATCCCCACTTATTAAGTACACCTTTGGGCCCTGATGCTGTTTGTGGGGTGCAGTGCAAACTCCTGCTCATGAACACCAGCAGCAAGCCAATCTCTGGCCTTTCTGGAAAGAAGACAGGGCCCATCTTACTCAAGCCTTTGTGTCTCCATATGGAACTTAGAGGGTTTGGACCATGGTGACTTTTTCTGACCCACAGAAAGCTGATCTTGAGGAAAACACACAGTCTTCAAGATATAAAGCAACATCTTGCTTTGAATACTTTTGGTGGAGGGAAGGAGTGAGGATTTATACCTAATGAAATATTTCTAACATCTCAATTTTGAGGGACACTTTCCTATAATGGATTCCAAATCTCTCCACAAATGAGTTTGTGAAAATTTATATGTAGGGAGATCTCTATGAACAAGGACGGAGAAGACCAGAGTCCTTTTGAAACTTACCGCACGTGACACCACTGATCCATTGATGGGAAAAAAGGTCACTTTTTAAGCATTTGGCACTGAAAAAACCTCCCTAGAAAGATAAAAAAATTGCTAATATTTTCAAAAATGCCTACTTATATGGGATTTCACAGTTCTGTCTAGATCTAATGTCTAGTGTGAGCAATGCCTTAAGACTCCTGATTTTCCAAAAGTCTTTATATTCAGTCTCTAAAAGCATCTGTTTTGTTGTCAGATGTACAAAAGTGTGGAAAACAGTTCTTTTTGACTAATGCTTTGAAAGTTTCCTGGACAAGGCATTGCTGATAAAATGTGACCTATAAAGCAGCAAGAGCAAATCAAGATAATATTCTACATCACTTTTTATGAGAGGTATGATAGGTAGCTAGAAGCAAAATAAACCAAAGAATTATGCCTGTATGGTATGAGAAATGTTGCCCCAAGGAAATTAAAAGCTGCACACCATTGCAAGTGCTAATCCCCACCTTAGACACTGAAAAGACCCTTGAGTTTCCCTTTGGCAGAGCTTCAATTTCTAGAGGACTTTTTGTGTGAGCACAGTGGTTCCCTGGTAGTTACATATGGATCTGTGCCCTGCCTGTACCTGCTCAGCAAGAATGTAAACAAGACAGAGACTCTGCTCTTTTTAGGAGCTTGATCTCTTGAAATCACCCAAGAAGAAACCATAAGAGTGTCTCTTGTGTCTCTACTCTGTGTGTGCATGCTTTGTGGCAGAGAAAGGAAATTGTGCTCTCTGCAAGTAAGCACAAGAACAGAGAATAAACTCCTTGTGACTCAGAGAAATGAGAAGTAACATAAAGCAAAGGTTAAATCTGCAAAAGTGTCATTCTTTGGCAATACAGCAAATGAGGCTGGAGCAATCCCTGAGCAAAAGCACCCAGAACAGATGACGTGACTGCAATCATGTATGTTGGCATTTATCTTGCCTGGTTAAAGCTCTCATGTTATCCATGTTGCTCAAGAATTGATATGGAAAGGTCAGATACATTGCAGAGCTGAGAAGAGAGCAACTCTGGGGCATTTCAGCACGTTGCAAATGCTTCCCAGACCAAAAACTGCACAGGATTCCTGGGGAGCCCCACTCATCAAACCCATTTGAGGGTTACTTGATGCTGCCACACTTGCTGTTTTTTGTTGTTTAAACTGTGTCCTAATGTCCTAAGGAAGGCTGTGAGAGAGGACATCTGTAACCCATTTCTGGTTTTGGTTACTGTCTCACTTAGAAAGACCTCTGATTTCCTTGTGTTTGACTCTCAGTTTCTCTTTAATTAATGAGATGTCACTGCATATGTGGGTGTCTATCACAAAACTTAAATCACTCTTTACAAAGAAATTTTATATTTCTTCCTTTCTCTGGAAGAGCTAAAAAACAATCAGGTGGTAGACTTCTGACAGTAGAAATAGTGCAGCTGCCAGATGCTGTTTCACAGCTGTGGATTTCTCCTCCATGCCATTGCTAAGGAGGTTTTTTTCATTAATAATTAAAATGACAGATATAGAGCATCCATGTTTGTGTTTCTAGCATTGAGCAAACTCAGTACTGACCATTTTATAAGTGTGTGAACTCTGTTGACCCTTGCCTGCACCACTTGGGAATGCAGTGTACTTAATTATTATTATTGTTTGGAACAGAGGGTTTGATCAATGCATGGTTAGTAAGGAAAGTCACGTGTACATCTGTTGGCATAAAACCCTACTCCTATTCCTTCAAAAGCACAAGAACATGGTTTCCTCATGGTGGCAATCCTGACATTTTTAGAATTACAGGCAGGGTTAAACCCTGCACTAGTTCAAACTATGATATGCAATAGTAAAATTCAATTCACATTTAACATTTTCAGGTATGGGGTCGAAGTTCTTGGTGCACTAGTGAAACACCCTGGTTTTGAGAAGGCTGGGGAGGAGGAGAAAGCATGTGTGGCTTTGTTTCTTCAGTGCTGCCACATGACAAGAAGCGGCTTAGTTTATCCTGTCAGGTGGAGAGCAGGTGGTGTAAGTTATACAGCAGAACAGCTGATTCCATGAAATGCATCTCAAAATGAGTTTAACAACCCCAGACAAGCACAGCCTGCGGTTTAATGACAGCTGAGTGAAGGTTTGCACAGTACTGATAACATCCTGTATCTCTGTGCTGGTGTGGTGTATGCACACGTACTCCTTTGCAGCAAGAAACTTCTCAACAGATTTTCACACTGGTTGTTATTTAACAAGTTTGTTTTCCTCTTCCTGCCATGGTTTTATTTTCATTGCTGTTGCAGTAGTAAAATTATCCCTGATATTCTCAGAAATTCCTCATAGCACTGGTAATGTTTTGACTGATGTTTTGCTGGAATTGGTTTTGCTGTGATTTTTTTAAAATGTCACATCTGTTCTCAAAGTGCAGTTACTTAATTGGTGTACATTGCTGGATTAGATTCAGTACCCACGCATCTATTAGCAAGGTACAAAGCTGCACAGGTTGTCAGAACATGCTTAAAAATGAAATGGGAGCTCAGCTCCCTGTAGCAGAAAGGTGACAAGCTCTGTTGATGTGGGAGGTAGCACTGCAGGGAAATAATACCCAGGGCAAATCAAACACACAGGCCCTGCTGGGTGCTGCAAAACACAGGCAGAAGCCAGGGAAGATGTCTTTGCAGTGGAAAGAGTCCTGCTTTTGGAGACCATTCAATCTGAATAAGAACAAAATCAATACTATTGACATCTCCTATAACATATCTGGTATCTTCTCATGCCTGTCCAATACCTCATGCACTCATAAACAGTTATATATAAAATACATAAGATATATATAAAATACATGTATATAATACATATATAAAATATATGAAAAATACATATACTTATATATAAAACACATATATAAAATACTATATATTTTATATATACCATACAAATAGTCTACCCCAGTTTTTCTGCAATGCATTTGTAACAGAGAACAATTTACCTAATCAGTGAGATCATACATCATTCCCATTTCATGGCCTGGGGAATGGAGAAGCAGAAATAAATTGGCTTGATGCAGAGGCCAGAGGTTCACAGACAAAACATTTGCTGTAGTTCTGTAGTCTGTTTGCTAGGAATTATTGCCTCCATATTTTGCAGCATGAAAATGTAAAAATACAGAGCAATGGTATTAAAATACCAGAAAGAACTCAAAGAAAAGTAATAAACAAATGTAAAAAAAATTGGAAATAAGACATTTTCTAAGTAGACACACAAAATGATCTATTCAATTGTTACTGTCACTTTACACTGTACTTGCTTTTCCTAAAACAATATCTGATCTACATTCTTGTGTGTACTTCCAGTGAGACTCCTATTTTTCTAATTAAGAGAAAAAACAAACCTAAAACCAAACCCTTGAAATTTTTGACTAACTTCACTTGCTCTAGGAGAGTGAAAAGAAAACATGAAAATACAGCAGGACTCCTGAAAGGCCAGTTGTTTTGGGGGTTTTATTTTCTTTTTTGTTGTTGTTTTCCTTTCACTCAGTGCACTTTACAAATGCGCTGTAGGCTCAGTTCATAGTAAGAACATATCTTATCTGACAAATAGTAACTGATGCAATATGATTTAAAAGTCTCCCCCATCATGCAGAAATTAAAGTCCTCTCTCCAGGGATATTCCTCAAAGCATAAAGCAGAGCCTTTCTCCACATTTAAAGCATTTTGTTGTGTGAGAAATGACAATGAGCCATAAAATCTGGAGAGAAGTGATTGCTGAGCTCTAACATATGCCCCAAACACGTGGAAGCTGTCAGCCGCCCTTCAGGCCAGGGAAATGAGGGTTCTGATCTTGTCCGGTGGAGGGCAATTTAAAGAGATGTTGCTAGCAGAGCACTGAGGCCCTGAAAGCTTGCTTTCAAAATAGCAGCAGCAGATGCAGCAGCCAGCAATGTGAAGGTGCCAGCTTGTTTTGTTTGCAAATGCATGTCCTATTGTCCCTTTACTACCCTGGCATGCTCTTTTCTTAAAAGAGATGAGAACAATTGTCTCCACCATTATTACTATTATGCATAAAAATGGCATAAAAAGAAGATAGAGGTTGCCTACTCAGGCACTCAGAAGTTAAAAAATAATGGGATTACTGTTGCCTTGACAACATTTCTCTCTCTTTCCCCTGCCCCCAGTTTCATTCTTGGAAATGGCTAAACCACTTTGCTGAAAGTCTATCAAATAATTAAATAAAAGGTTCAGTTGTGGAGAGACAAATAGCATCAGAAACTTCCTCTTGCCTTTCCCAGAGCATAACAAATTTCTAGCCACCTGATAAAAAGGGTTTTATGATGAGAAGGATCAGGTACTGCCACATACCTTGATGGCACTTGTAGGTCCACCTGCATTTTCTCCTTTAGTTTTATTTACTTTACACAGATCCCTGAAGGCCACATTAGATGTGCACCCCTTTGTGCTGCCAGAGGTAAGGCCATGTAAGCAGCAGCACAGGGACCTCAGTTCCTTTCAGCTCACCAAGGAGGGTGGGCTTCCCACCCCACTAAAGTGAAGACTAGGTGGGGTTGAAGTGGGATGAAATAATGTGCCTGGCAAATGGAAAGAACTCTGCTCCTCTGGAGAGCATTGGAGGGTCTGCAGAGGTCCTGAGCTGGCAGGTGACAGTGACGTCAGGTTCTCTCTAGCTGAGCTCTGAATGAGGTCAGGCAGGAGAGTGACAAATGGCCCTGCCTTGCCAACACTGCCCTCGTGGGTGCTGTTGTCACCCAGCCAATGGGAGCATGCAGGAATTTGCATTCCTGCCCTCTCCAAAGCTGGAGAGCAGGTGGCAAAAGGAGCTGTGGAGGTATCTGTGTTTGCTCATACCATTAACATTCTCTTGCAAAGAAGCTCAGGGTTTGGTTTGGAACCAAAGGGCCTTTGTAGATGATTATAAAATATTATGCCGTGGTTCATTTTTCATGCTAATTGAATTTATGATGAGGTTTCTTTCAAATAGGGTACAGAACATTTCAGCACACACTGGCATGGCTGAAGCACTAACAAACCACTGACCTGGTGGAAAGTCCAGAAATACTGTCATGCTCCTCTTCTGACATCTGATCAGGGCATCCAAACATGTGAGGTAAAGTAGCATGCATAGGGGCTGGAAGTGGACCAGGTGACCAGCACAGTCTGTGACAAATGATCCAACTGCACTGTGGTGGGGGGAGGACTGTGGTTTATTTAAAAACTGATTTCTCTGGGGGGAAAAACGAAGCATAACTAAATTTGCATTTAATGGCACATATTTTGAAACCAAAACAATTGCAGCTGCATTAATTTTTCTTCCTTTTCTTTAGCTTGGAGCACAGTCAGCCCTTGTTTGCTGCTTAGGATTCCTGCTGAATGCCTTCCTGACTCAGATCAGAGCCCTCTGGCAGGCAGCTCCTCTGCTCCCTCTGGCCATACCAGCATCATCAGTGGTGTTTCATCAGCACCAAGGCTGGTCCATCAGGCCCATCAGGTCCTGCTCTGCAACCCATACTCAGCTAAGGGGACCAGTGATTGCCCCCACAGGTCCTAACTGGTGTGTTTGTGAAAAATTCATCTGAAGTCACAAGCAGAGTCATGCAGGGCTGACTCATGTGAGGTGTCTGCGGCTCATTCCTGCACTGGGAGTGCTGGGTGATACAGCTGTCTGTGACCTCAGACAAGGACTAAGGCCTTCTGGGTCAAAAGCATCTTCTTCAATTAGATAGTTTGTTAATTTGTCAATCTGGGTATCCCATAATAGGTGTTTTCTTTCAAGGTAGGACACCTAAAGGAATTTGATACGTCTTGTTTCTGCAGCTCTGAATCAATCCCTTTTTGTCAGGCAGCTTTTGTCAGTGCTAAGTAGTACTTTAAGTTTAAAAATCTAAAATCCTTGGATCAGTTGTGCACAGATGCAAGATAACCAAATGCTGTATTTCCCACTGGTGACTATCTGTCCTCAATCCCTGCCACTCTCATGCACTCATGTCAAAATAAAGACAGTGTTCCTCTTTCTAAGTAAAGCATTAAAGAGTGCTCTTGTCTGTTCCAAATACCTTGTTTATAAGTATGGAAGCATTAGGAAATGAGCAGTATATTAAGGTCAGATTGCAACTTGTGTAATACAGGGGAGCAGCCTCAAGAGAGCAGTTCACCTGTAAGCCAGCTAAAGATCTGGCCTATAAATTGATGGTTAATAAATGTGGAATAACAGGTCTAAGAACATCAGGCTACCAACAGCTGCCATAAAGTGGAACTGGTTGTTCAAAATCCTCCAAATACATTAATGTGCTGCTTTGCATTTTATTGCAGAGATGGATGATTGGCCAAAACCCAATTCTTCCCACAAGGGAGAATGATCTGCAGCTGAATTACCTCTGACATATTCCTTTCAACACGGCAACCATTTTGGAAGCATAATGCAGTTTGGTCATGCATGACAACAATTTTTGCAGCAGAATAACACGTGAAAAATCTAAATCATGTTGGAAATTTGAAAGGAAAACCCATTTGATTGGGATATATGGCCTGGGAAATGCTCTCTCTGTAGTATTCACATCAATAAAAGCTTCTCCCTATTTGATTTGTATGTAGCGCAGTTTCACTGGAGACATTACTGGAAGTCTTGCTGCAGAATTGAAGCTGAGACATAGGTATTAGAAATATAAGGGTAGATAAGATTTTAAACCAAAATATGATTGAAAAAATATTTGGTTTTGCTAAAACTATTTTCCTCAACCAAGAATTCTGTCAGAGAGAACAACAGTGTATTAAGGACTGAGCATCACGAAATGCCACCACAAAGCAAAACGCTGCATACACTGAAGGGGAAGAAAATGCTACCCTGGTTAAAATTTGGGCATAAAAACAGGTGTTACATCCTGCTCTGCTGAAGTGAAAAGGAGAAGAGCTTTGATGTATAGACAGTAAAGAAGGCTTTGGCTTTCTGTCTCACCCAGGCACCAACACTTCATGCCATGCAGTCAGTCACCCATCAGGGTCCAGCACAGCCTTTTCTCCAGTCCTGGCTCAGGGGTGGGATGGGGTGCTCAAAGCCACCCTGCTCCTTCCTACAGCACTCCCACCTCCTGTGGAGAATGGGTTGGCAGGAGAAATGACCATCCTCTGACAGTCACCAGTCAGAGGTGATTTTTTTCTTCTGAACAATTTTCTTTTCCACATCCCTCCGGTCTTCCCTTTTCTGTTCTTTTGGGTTTTTCCCGCATTCAAGTTTAATGATCCCTTTTTCATGGCTAGCCCACTGTCTCATTTTTTTAGTTGTAATTCTCCAGCCAGGGTTCATCATTCATGTAGGCAAAGGACGTGCTGAGGGGAATGAGCACCAGACAGATGCTGCTGCCACCCTGTAGGACTTTTGCTCAGGGTGGGTCCCTGCTTTGCTGCTCTTCTCTTTGACTTCATACCTGAGGCTCCCTGCCTGGAAGAGCCTAAGTCTGTTTACTTAACATGGGGCTAAAATAGTTGATTTGCACTTTTCAATATTGAAGGGATTTGGGAGCAATTGCCCATCTGTTGTTAAATCTAATGGCAATTCTTTTTCCCACTCTGTTATCGTTTGTACCCTATTTATTATCATAACTGTAGAGGTGACTCCAGCTGGTCTTTGAACTCGCAGCTGTTTGTTACCATTTCCCAGCTAAGAGGCAGCTACCTGCCATGTAATCCCTCTTAGTGTGTCTGAGAGTAAAGTCACACAAACTTAAATTGCTGCTGAAGGTTTCCTTTTTTCTTTTTTTTGTTTTGTCCTCACAGGTGCAAGGAGTGTTTGTACAGCCAGTCATGCCTGTCAGCTGGGAGGAAGTAAACACCCTCTGGGAAACAGTTGGGAGCAGATTTTAGCCCCTTTGCCACTGGCATGGCAATGTGACTGCTCTATATTCTCATAATTGCAAAATCAGAGAGGCTAGCTCAGACAACTAGTGTCTGCTGTGCTTTCCAGAGTGTGGGAAGTGCTGTAGGCACCACTGCTCACAGCAGGGAGGTGCTTTGGGAGGGAGGCTGCTCCTGCCTGCATCCATGACTTTGGTGAAGGCCACCTTGGGGAGCTGCCAGCACCACTGGGGCTGTGGGAGGCTGGAGCTGCGGTTGGCCCAGGAGTCCCACCTGTGTGCAGCTCAGGGTACTGGGGGGCCCCAGGCACTCCAGGGGCTGTGTGGGGTCAGCAGACCCATGGCTGGCAGAGGGTCCCTGTTGCGCTGTTACCCTGAGTGGCAGCACAAAGATGTTTCATGGCTCAGACTGGTTCCCTTCTTTCCAGATTCTGTAAACAAAGCTCCAAGCTGAGAAACACTGTGTCCTGATGGTGGCTGGCAGCCAGAGATATCCATTCCTTGGGAAGACAGGATCAGCTGGTAGGATCACCCAACAAGAGTGGTGACACGCAAAAAAGGGTAACTCCAAATATGAAAAGCAAATATTTGCTTATCTAGGGACACAAAGAAAGCTGGAATAGTGTGAGCCATTAATTTAGCTGCAAGGTTTAGCTTCTTGAAAGTAATTTTGAGGATTTCTTCTTGAACAGGTACAATAAAAAGCTTTAAATAATGCCCAACCTGGTTTTGCTGCAGTGTGCAGTGTGTGTTGCCTCCATTTGTCTTTTACTGTAAGTAGTCTTCAAGCACTTAATTCTACCTTGATATCTGTTTTCTTTAACAAAATGTACAAGTGCGCATCTCATCTACATCTGAGGAATAAACCCTCCTCAGCTGTCAACAAAGAAATTACCATAACCTAAACAAAGTATAGATTATATCATTTGCTTTACTGAAATTCAGGTACAAACTGAAATTCTCATATCAGTTCAAGCAAATTCTTATTTTTGTCACAGGAAGCAAAGGTTTGACGTGCATCAAGGCCAAGTATGTGGTTACTGACTTCAGAGTACTTTGAATTAGTGCTGCAAATAGCACCATTAGCCCAAGTGGCCCAAGCACCTCTTTTGTCTGCATGCCTTCAGCATCCATCTACATTCCTCTAAAGATGTAGTTTTAGCTTTGCTCACATTTACTTCTGGGTGAAGGTGAGATCACAAGGTGTTTATTTTTAGATGTCATATAGCTACATTAATACAAAATGTACTTTTCATATCACACAAATATTCAGAAGAGGAAGTGGAGTACTCTGCCAAATATGCTGAAGTTTTTGCCATTTAATGGCAGTCTGAGAGAAGAAACAATTAATTTTATATTTTATTTCATTTAATTGTTATCTGATTTAGTTCTCATCTGTGATGGCTCATTACTTCAAACGAATTCTACTTCCAGATCACAGAATTTATGAAAAAACAATGTTCATGTGCACTGCCTGGGTCAGGTGTCACAACATAGTGCAAATATCCACACAACGAAATACTTCTGATTTTAATTACTGTATGAATGGATATGCTGATTACACAAAAAATCAATAAAAAACTAATGCCAGAACAGACAATGCAAGATAGTAGGTGGCCAAAGATATCAACAAGGCATATGTCTGTCCTACACAAACATCCCCTGCAAACAAGTGGGGCATGTTCTATGTCACTGAAACTGAAAAAGTCACCAAAGTGTCATGATGCAAAGCTGCTTAATTTTTAAGCAAGAGTAGGTATATTTTCTCTTTGGCCCCTCAGTAACTGACTGGTACTACTTCCTTTCTGACAACACACTTTCCAGGCAGGTCAATGGAGTTCCTTTCTGTCTGAGGTGACAGACTGAAGTCACTGAGGGCAAAGTACCACACAATGTACACGAAACCAAACCGGAATTTATGCTTCTTCTCACTGTATTATAGCATGTCATAAAGGACTCACACCTTTTTTTTCCTGTGTTTGTTTCTTTGGGAATATCAGAAATACCAAGAGAATGCATGCTCTTATGCTGTCTCCCAGACTGTCTGTGCATGGCAGTTGTTTAACTGCTTTCAAAATCCATCTGTGGTTACAGAAACAAATATTAAAACTGTGCTTGACTTAGCCAAATAAAATATGCAGTTTCTTACTTCACAAGCAGATATAGAGCAAGCAGTCTTGACCTCTTTGTTACTGTTGCCATTTGGGTGACTGACAAGCAAAACTTATTCCTCAGTGACAAGCCAAACATATCCATCAGCATCCTGCACTCCAGGAGTGGGCTCTGCTCAGGAGCCAGGCTTCTCAGAACAAGGAGGACCTTTCGGCGCCCTCTTGGCACCCTGGGTACAGACTGTCATGCAAGCTGAGTTACTGGCCTGGAAATACTTCCCTAGTAATATTTTGAGCTCTGGGCCCTTTCCTGTGCTGTGTTTTGCAGAGGAGTGGGGTCTAGAATGAGACAGGCTTTGTTATTCTCATGTGAGCTCAGCTTTCCTCCCATTTCCCTTCACAGATCCCTTTGCAGGATATGTTTTTATTGCACCCTTGCTCACTTTGGTTCAAGCAGAGTTATTCATTTCCTGACTGTATGTGACCATATGCATGGCTGCTGTCAGTGATGTAAATCCCCAGCCTTCAGCTGAACTAAAATCAGCCCGTGATGTTTGATGTGCTGTGCTAATGGGACACGGCTGTTTGGAGATTCTGACTTTCACAGAATCAAGGGTTTAAGCTGTGCCTTCAGGAAATAACAATAACTCATTAAGGCCACGCTCCAGTGTTTCTTTTTAAATACAGATGTTATTAAATGTGGAGCTCTAGACTGCTGCTGAAAATACATTTTCCATTTCTTCTCTGTACAAAACTGAATAATGTATCTCCCTGAGTCTCCTTTTACTCAAGCAGCAAAGGTTGCTCTGATGTCAGCTGCATGGGTGAGATGTAATGTGGATAGCTGTGAAATCCCCTTTGACAGTAACAATCAAAGTGGAAATATCCTTCCAACCCAGAAAAGTCTTTCCTCACATACAGGCTTCTACTGTTTTGTAATTGTAACTGCTAAATCTGAGCACTTCAAACAAGTACTCGAGAGACAGCCAAATTCTTCCCTGGAAACTGTTAAAATTCAGAATATAATATATATATCCCTAGGAGAATGCAATCAGGAGACAATAGAAACAGAGTTGCCCTACCAAAGGCCAGTGAAATCCAAAATAAGACAGGCTGTGGAGGCAGGTAGCCTGCAAGGGCCCCTTGTTTCCACTGGTGCCTGGCAGAACTGTAGGGTGTATTCGTGAGGAAAGGGAGTGAATGGAGGAAGAATATCATTCCCCAAGGGGCTCTCTGGGGGAATCTGGCAGGCTTTGTGCTCCCATTAGTCCTTGTCCCTGTGATGCATGTCAAGAGAGGACACAGAAAGGAAATATACTGATAAAAAGGGAGTTTTCAAAAAATGTTCAGAATAGTAACTGTGACTGCTGTTGAGACATAAAACCTTGTTCTCTTTAAGGTTGTTGGCAGAGGACAATTGAGTTTAAGATCCAAAGTCAGCTACTTAGGCAGTGTGGTCCCAGAAACTGAATCCTGGCTATCTGAGGGACAATCCCAGGAGCTGGGAACAGCTGGATGTGGGAGATCTCAGTGCCTTACAGGAGCCTGGAGCCAAAACTCCCTTTGAATTAAGTAAGACCATGCAGTGAAGCCCAGAGACTGGCAATCCCACCAAGCTTTGTCCTAAAGTACTGGGATACCTTGGTTCTTAACTGCAACTCTTCAGCACAAAGCTTTAGGTGTTTTCATCCTGCTTGAACAATCCCTACAAATTAGCTTTTTTGGAACATGGAACCCTATTGTACTGTGTAAACAAGCCACATTCAGCTGAATGCAAAGCCGAGCTACAGTTTCAATTTCTGTAAATTATGCAAGGATATGAATGATGAGTACATCAGTAAGCTAGACCAGAGGCTGATTCATTCATGTATTGATTCATGCATGGTTTATCTTCATGCCTTCCAGAAAGAAAAAAATTAAAATGGTTACACTAAGCTGTAGAACTTGAAAGTGGTGGTTGAGGGGGAAAAAATCATTGTCTGGTAGAAGAGTGGCAGATGAAACTGTGGTGTGTGTAATAACCCTTTTTAATAATTTGCATCACTTTAAATGCTTCTTAGCTGTGTGTGACTGAAGTAGAAAAAAGAATAAGCTTATAGAGGAAATTCACTGGATATTTCATTACTTTTATGCCATGTGTTTGTTCAATGCCTTTCTTCCTCACTGCCTCAAAAGTAAATCCAGAAGAAGATTCTTCTTTTATATTTTTTATAAAATATCTTGGTAACAGAAATGAAACAAAAAAAACAACAAACATTCCCATGGTCTGGGATTGTTTCTAAGCTCCTTAGGTAAAATCCCATTAGAGGTTTTGGATGGACAAGTGGGAAACCCCAGGAAAGAGGGTGTTCAATTTTGCTAAAAACAAGCAACAAAAGAAAGGAGAAGAAAACATATCTATTCCTTGCAATCTTCAGCCAATCAGAGTGCAGGAATGGCATACAATTTTCTTCAGTGTGTGGGTGAGTAAACCATAATTCTTCACTCCCATTGTCTTTGATGATAAAATGTAGCTATAGGAAGGGCTTTTTCTTTTTCTGTTTGTTTTTTTTTTTTTTTTTACTCATGAGAATCTTTCAAGAAACAAAACATCACATGAACAGATGAAATACAGGCGGTTTCTTGTATCATGAGCTGTTTATCTCCAAGCATGAACACAAATAAATCCAACTTACATAAAAGCAAGCCATGTAATGTATCTGCTGCCGATCCTTTCAGCCTTTGTTTTAATTAGCTGATGCAGATGCTGAGCACATGGTATGCTGCCTGTTTTTAAGGATGCTTTAGTCATCTGCCATTTTTGCACTTTTTTGATTGGCTACTGCTAAGGGCAAGGAGAGCTCTGTAGTGGCTGTACATAAGAAAAATTACTTGAATATAAAGCTGTGAAAAGGTATTCTTCCATCTAGCTTCATCTTTGCCACCCCCATGTCATTAAGTTCTTTACTTTGGCTGAAAGTTTTAAGCACCTCATTAGTAATATCTACTTTCATGTACACAGTTTTCACTTCACAAGTTAACTCTTAGTGTAACTCTGTTTATTCCAGGAATAATCTGGGGTTATTTTAGCCCAGCAGAGTGAGGTATTATGTTAAACAGTTGCTGAAATTGAAATCAGTTTGTGAAGTTCTACTGCCAAACCTGAATCATGGATGAAATTTATTTCCAAAGGAAGAAAATGAGTAAATCCAGGTTTAAAGTAGAAAAACATATCTCTCCGCTCCCTCTCCCTTTCCCCCCACCTCCGTTTTTTTTTTTTTTTCTTTTTAAATCTAATAAAATATGAGAAACAGGGCTGAACTTGACTGGGAAGTGCACATGGATCTCCCAGTCCTTGCTGCCCTGAGGAACAAAGCATTCTCACAAGCACTGTCTTTGTCAAGGTTTGAAATGGAGGTCTCTCATGCCAGTTAAGTACAATTTTTTCTTAAAAGCCCAGAACAGCTTTTCAAAATGCCAGCTGTCCACTCTGAATGCATGTACAGATTTTTGATAGACAAGGAACACAACATGTCTTTTCATTTAACCTAGCAAATGTGTATAAACAGACTATGTGCCTGGAGTGGTTCAGTTTTATCACTCTTGTGAATGGTAAAAGTGACACAATGGCAGCCTTTTCTTTCTCAGCAGTGTGGCTTCTACCCGTGGGTATCTGTAAACACTCTTGAAAACCATCACTGTATTTTTAATGATATAATGAAACATATCAACCTCCCAAAACACGAGATTAAGTCAATTAAGAACATCCCCAATTAGCCTTTTTCCCTCAACTTACAGAAGAAAAAAATCAGTTCAATCCGGTAGTTAATGGTTTTGCAAATTTCTCATAATTAGAGAAAGAAAAGAAAATGCCTGAAGAGCAAAAAATCTGAACACCAAACCTTTGATCCTGGATTTGAAGCTAAGCTGTGCAATTTACAGTGATTTTGTCACAAAGGGAAGAGTCACAGGAAGAAAGGATGGAACACTGCACAAAGAAATGATCGGGTAAGACTGAGAAAATGATGCTACAATCATTTAGAGAGTCACACAAATCCCTCCTCAAGAGTAAACAAAGTATGTAAAAAAAAAGAGAAATAAAGGACAACAGCATTGAAAAACCACAGGAACACTTCTAAACAATTCCCTCCAGGTTATCTCACCAGAGGCACAATTTAACACCATCACATCTGGGAGGCTGTGTTCACACAAGGAGCTTCCCAGTGTGTAGGAGCCATTGTAGGGATGTCAATAGGGCTTCAAGCTGGTTTTTGGCTTCATATGAGAGGTTAGATAAAGCCCAAGAGAGTATTTGATGGCTATTTGATAATGCACATTCTCACAGCCAAGAAGAATGTTTTTGGTCTGGCGGACCCAGCGCAGGCCCAGATGCTGGCAGAGAAGGAAGCAGTTTAATGCCTTTTCTCTGATGGACCATAAACACCCACGTGAAGAGAAACCCATGTGTAATGGCTCATGGGTACTAATAACCTTTTCTTATTCTGACAGAGGGCTTACAGAAACAAAATCAGAGTTTTGCAAGGATTAAGAAACCAAAAACAAAAGAGATGTTTGACCAGCAAATGTCTTTGGGCAAGTTACAGTCCTCTGACACCTTGAACAAATCAGCATTGCTTAGCTCCTTACTCACACTAAGCTCACTGGCACTCTTGTCATTTACACGGAGGATGCAGTAAACTCTTGGACTGTGGATCATCAGTTGGATTACCTACCTGGAGAACTCCACCACTTTGTACTAGCTTTGGAGACCTGCTGCAAACAGGAACCCACAGCTCCACGTTACTAGACATGATCAGGTGGCAGGGAATGGCTTGAAGTACATCCACAAACATTCATGTCGGGATACCTTTTCCAAAATGGTCTTGTCAAAGAACTCCCTGTGGAAAAAAATACATGTTTGAGGTGGCATAGAGTGAGAGGATACCAGCCTTTCATGACTTATGGTGGGTAATGGATAGACATAGACAGACCTTTGTGCTGAGGCTGCTTCGTGGCTGGCAGAGCTCCTTCCCTTGGCTGACAGAATAACTAAGTCCATTGCACTTCTGATGCCAACATCTTTCTTCCAATACTCCACAGCTTACCAACAAAGGCTTTGTGATCCCTTCTGCACTACTGTGAAACCAGTGAATCCTGAAGTTTAAGATTTTCTGGCAGTTCTCTACTACTACAGAAATGAGGATGGGCTTTTCTGGCAGAGGTTGTGGGACGCATGGAATGAGAGGGAACAGATTCCAGGTTTCCAGAGGCAAGTCAGAGTGCTCAGAGAGGAGAATCTGCAGATGAATCCAAACTGTTCAAAGCACCTTTAGGCATCTATGTACAGCTCAGATAAAGGATTGAAATGTTCCTCCTCTGGCACTGTGCTGGTGAAACCGTAGTGGCTCGAGGTTACCAGGGTATTTTTATGCATCCGGCACATTTAAAAATGGATGAAGCAGATGACATTTGAAATTTTCCATATATTTAATCATAACTCTAAACTTCCTGGCTTTAAAAATTATTTTGGAAGAACTGGACGAGTTTAAACTAGGCTTTTTGCCACTGTGGTACTTTGTGCTGTCTAGAGCATTACAGCTTAATGAAATTTGATACCTAAAATATAAATCATTGTAGAAAATCTAAAATAACATTCAGGGTGTCTCTGTGGTTTTGGTGTTTTGTTTTTTTTTTCTTGCTTTGTTTTTATATTGGTTTAGTAAATGTATTTTTTGTTTGTTTTCTCCCATAATTTATTTGAAATTTCAATTTTAGCTCTACAGAAAATTAAAAGTGCATTTTCCAGTTGCAAAGAGATTCACTGAACTTTTCTTGACTAATCCATCACTATATTGCTTCTCATATGATGCAATATAGGAGCTAGATATAGCTTTTGAGGATGGATTCAACAAACCATGGAGTGGGTCTCAGCATTTTGAAAAGTAAACAGTTTGAGCTGAGGAACTGACTGAATCAGACACAGATTTACCATAAGGCATGGGCATACATTCACTACAGTTGGAGAGATTGTGCGTGATAAAGTGTTCAAAAAATGTTTTGGTGTGGCATCTGGGACATGGTTTAGTGATAACATGGTGGTGATAAGCAAACAGTTGGACCTGATGACCTTAGAGGCCTTTTCCAACCTTAACAATGCCATTCTTCAATGATTCTCTGTAGTAGCTCTTCCCTGCATCAACACTTCCCTTGCTGTGGCACCCAGGAGTGGAGCAGAGACTCTCTGGTGCTCTGAATCTCACCATAATCTCAGTTATCTCCTCTGTGCCTTTGTCACCTCCCAGGAAGGCAAAGGAGCATGGACTGCACTGGCTGCTGCTACGTTCTTGACTATTGAAAAAATCTACAGGGTGCAGTTTGATGCATCTTTTGAACAGTTTAGGCTTTCTGTAGTTGGGTCAGACTAGCAGCATTGTCTGAAATGAAAACGAAAACAATGTTTTAATTTCAAGCTGTGGTCATAGCCAGCAGGATCCTCTGCATTGTTCTGAAGCAAGTGATGGAGCCTAGGAAGAACATATGTTATCTTTTCTGCTCATCACCTGCAGAGATTATTTTCTTCATTAAGCCTGAAATTTCATAGCATGGAAATCAATGGGTTCTTACCCAAGGGTTAAGAACTGTTTGGTTTTACCTTTTCATCCTGCTTGTGTTTATTTAGCTGATAGACAACAAATAGCATAGAGTAACAGAACAGGAGCAGTTAGCAGGAAAAAGTAAAAGCCTGCTGTCTACTTCCCCTGCATTTGGTACCAAAACCAGTGAGTGCAGGGTTTAACTGGGTGTCAACTGAGCTGCTGTGTCATAGCAGGATTTTATATTGTATCTTGTTCATTATTATATTATATTATATTATATTATATTATATTATATTATATTATATTATATTATCAATATTATATCTTTTTAATGTATATAGACAAGAAGGTGCAAAGAAAGTCTCTTCACTGGAGAAAAAAATCACATAAAAATGGAAAGTCAGTGAAGAGGGTAGGGTGTGATCCCATCTCACATGTGAATACTTGGAATGCTTTGAAAGGGAAATTTACAAAGATGAACTTTATTTATGGATTAATCTCCAGTGGAAAAAAGAGAACCTTATCTAGGGACAGTCTGAAGAGGCTCTTCATTTGGGTGCTCTGAATTTTGCACGAGGGAGGTCAGTCTCTCCACTGGCAAAGGAGAAAGCCCAGCAGCACTAGTGCCCTGTGCCTGAAGCCAGCCTTTGGGAAGACTTAACCTGTATTTCTGAGCACACCCATAATCAGCACAATAGTTGGTGCCTGTGTCAAAGCCTGTGCAGTTTCTGTACATTGCAGCAGCATGTGCACTTAAGGTATGTAAATAGTGTTAGAACAATGAAGCAATAACACTTCCTAGAAATACAGGGGAGAACATGATTCTGGCATAGCCCTTTATTTTTGAGTTTGGAGAGCGAGATTATTTTTTTTTCCTTTTCTATTTTAGACCAGCTTCCAAACAGTAACTCATGCCAGGAAAAACAGAGCCATTCTCTCAATGACAACAATGCTCATTGTGTTTTCTGTAACAGATGCCAGGTTTTTATCACCAGGCCAGACATTAGCCCCCTTGGAATCATTCTGAAAGGAAGCATCCGTGCACCCCACTGACTTCTATTCCCCATGGGGCTTCACTCTGCCTCCTACCTTTAAAGCCTCATGCGCATTTCCTCGCCCAATACATCAAGAAGATCGGCAGAGCTGACCTTATTTTTTTCCTCTGCTTTTGAAAGGTAGAATTAGTGCTTTCTGGTTTCCCATCAAATCTGTGTAATAAAAAGAACCAGAACTATATTGTGGGATTTTTTTCTGTTTTTTTTTTCCTTCCAAACAAAAGGAACTAATTTGGATAACAAAGCTTTAAAAAGCTTTTCTTTTACTGGACAAATATCACCAGACCTTGTCTACAAAGCACACAGTTTTTTCACAGAAGTGTCAAGATTCAAGTGAAATCTCTTCCAGTTAATGGATTTCAACATGTGGAAATCTGAGACCAGCAATTACATATTTATGGTATGGAAAGACTCACTGGAAGTGCTCCTGACATCTCTTCAGTGTTTCAGATACTGTGGTGACACAGTCTCACAGAGATATGCAAGGAAAGTCTCTGCTGATAGTTCCTTGAGCACCACAGTGAATGAGGGAGGCTCACCCTCCAGCTGCCAGTGGTTTCCAAGTGACATGGATGTTCTCCACTGACTCCATATTTCCCTGTGTACTTTGCAGTGATGCTTATACCTGTACTCCCAATTCTGAAAATATTGCAATGACCAGGTCATGCAGCTGCTACTGCTTCTCTGAATGGGATTATGTCCTGGTTTGAAGCCCAGCTGGAAATGAAACACCATGCCTCATATAGTTCTTTCATTTCAGTTGCAAAAAGATATATCAGACCTTTCTGGGTTATTGGTGGTTTTGAAAGGAAAGATCCAACAGCAGGATTTCTGAATAGAATTATTTAATTACACAACCATTTTATTTTGAGGAGTAAAGAGGTAAAAATGGATGCTGTGGAGGCATACTAAATGATTTATATTACGGAGACATAATTATGATTTATATTATAGAGGACAGCTAGAATCTTCATCTCAACTACTTGTGCGAAACCCAGATATACAAGGAAAAGAAAAATGGATGAAACTGAAACATGCTCATTTAGATCCACAGGAACAAAACCAAATGCAACACGTTAGCCCTGGGAACTAACAATCACGGGGTATTACTGAAAAGAAGTAATCAGTAGGATTCAGAAAAGGAGGCTTAGGAATTAAAATATCATTTGCAGTCGCACTGGGTAGCATAACAATTATCTGCCCTCATACTTCAATATATGTGAGCTGATTATCAACTGGAAAAATTTTAAATTTTCCCTGAAGCAGTAATATTACACAAGTGTTAAGTACACTGTAGGGAATTTAATGTTTTCCTCTGGAACATCTGCCATAGAGCACTGCCTGAGAAAGGATATGGAACTAGGCAGATCACCAGACTATTACAATGGTAATAAGTCCCAAAATAATTCTAGCATTATTATGTATACTAGTGCTTTGCAAACACTTGGAATGAGATGGGCCAGATATGGATGTGAATGTGCACTGTGGTGTGGATGTTTAAGAGGGCTCAAGTGGTTACTTTGGCGGACTATATTTAATTTCATTTTTATTTTCCTTTTTAAAAATTTAATTAGAAGATATTTTGGGCTTTTTTCAGACATAAAAAAGGACATTAATATGCCAGGTTAATATAAAGATTCAGATATGCTATCTTAGCTGTTCTTATCTTAAGGAGAAGAAGGAAAGATTTTAAAAATGAATAATTAAATGAGCATTAAAATAATATAGCTGCTGATTTTCCATAATTCTATTGATATTGTTACTATTGCTCATAATGGTTCTACTTAGACAGATTGATAGTAGCTTTTATCATCCTTCTAAGTGTCCTATCAAATTCTGGTGTGTGCAGCAGAGCTGATAAGAGATGACAAATGCCACCTCTGGGATCTCCATATATTATATTTATGCATGGCTGTTCACTGACAGCCAGTCACAGAGAGCTGGAAAGTAGTTTTATTGTTCTGGTGGGGCAGCTGCTACTCTTCTTCCACCAGCAGAATAGAAAAGGGTGCAACTGCCATTGTGTGAGAAATTTAAATTTAATTCCTTGCAATTTTAAAACTGCTCTGGTGTGCAAAGAGGCCATCATCAGGGGATCTGGAGGCCAATGAAAGGAAAGAAAAGGAGAGAGTAGATGAACTCCAACCTTGGAAGCTGATGTTAAAATAAGAAGAAGGGGACACAAAAGAGAGCATTCAGGGACTTAGCAGATAAAGAGTTCTCTGCCTGTGACTGGTGGGAAAGCACAAAACAGGTCACTGATTTTGTCTTGTCTCAAGGACCTTTCAGGGACACATCCTTGCAGGTGGGAGCTTCCTGCCTCCTGGTGAGAGAGGTGAACGTCAGGTGCAATTTCCTGGCTGGGCAATGGTGCTAAGCAAGAAAGATCTGCCACAGCTTTTCTTCCCACCCTAAATCTCTTCTGATATTCAGCCTTGTTTACTGCTGCTCCTCTACTTAAGGAACAGAAAGCAATTATGATTTTTACACTTTCTGCTCCTGTCTGCACTACGGTCCCATGTTGCCTTCTGTTATCAAGATCTTTTGCTTGAATGGGACTTACTTTGAGAACAGCTGGGACCACTGATCATTTGGCAACATCTATCAATATCTGTCTTTTCACTTCTTCATTCTTCCAACCACCCTTGTTCATTTTTTCTTCTTGCCTTTCTCTTTTAAATTATTATTTTTGCCCAGATGCAATAAAGAAATCATCAAAGTATGACTCACATATCCTCAAAGCTCAACAGCCATGAGACAAACAAGATGAACCCAAAGCATATTTGTTAAAAAACGAAACAAAAAACCCCAAACCAAACACAAATTCATGTAATGAATGGTCAATTCCTGCAGTGACAACTTTGGTTCCACTTTTCCACCATGCTTGTGCTGACTTTATGGATAGTCATATATTTAAACAGACTCATAAATGAACTGCAAAGACATTTCAGGAAAATTAATAAAGCAACAATTTAAAACCAAATTTGTAATAAGTGTAAGACCTTTAGCAGAAAGGTTGTATGTACACTATGCTGAAGGATTTTACTCATTTAATTGGTCAAAAAAAGAAGAAGTTGGACTCTTTATCTGTCTCTATATTTAAAATTAAGAAATGGTCATGTAAGATAGTGTGGTTGGCTTCTTGTGAATGTTATAAGCTAAAATTATATTGCACAGTGGTTAGTCTGAGTCCTTGCTTGGTTATATGTAAGCAAGGCTGATTTCCATTTTTCTTTTTTCTTTTTTACTTTATTACAAAGTAGATGATTACCTCTATCTATAATTCAGAGTGTGATTATTTGTAAATAACATTTTTAAGCCATCAAGAGCTGTACATAATTGTGGTGAGTATGAGCACCACGCAGCCTCTCACTCACTCTTCCCTCAGTGGGATGGAATAGAAAATCAGAAAAGTAAGTGAGAAAACTCATGAGCTGAGGTCAAGACAGTTTAATAGGTAAAGAAAAATCCACATGTGCAAGGCAAAGAAAATAATAAATTTATTCACCACCTCCCAGAGGCAGGCAGGTGTTCAGCCACCTGCAGGAAGGCAGGGCTTCACCACCCGTTCTGAACAGTGACATGTCACCCAGATACATCTATGGAAAGGTGAGGGACTGACACTACATTTTAAGCACTGAATATGCTTAAGAGAGGGGCTGAAGGTGAATATTTTCCCTCCAAGGAGAACGTTCTAGCTGTTGGGATAGAGAGGTTCAAGAAACTGAGTAACTCTATAAATATAACGTGTGTAAACACTGGGATGTCTCTCTTCCGGGAAAATTGTGCAACTCATTAAGTGACAGGTTATTAAGAGTATGTGAGTACTGAGTTGCTGCTCAATAGGTTTTAGGCCAGATTTTCCTTTACCACTTTAGCTGTGTGATTTCATTACTGTGATGCTTGAGATGTGAGTGCCTAGCCCAACCAAGCTGATTGTGGCAGCCTAAATTAGACCTCTGGCTCTCTTATACTGATATCAGAGATCTGTGCAGGGAGAAAGGCACCTCCAAGGGCTGATTCGGTGTCTTGAGGTGATACCTACTGTGCTGGGAAACTTCCTCTTGGTACCCATGCAAACCAAGCTGCCTGTCAGCCCATTGGAAACTCTGTGTGCAATGGTGTGTCTAAATGAGTGAGTGACCAACAAGCCCACGACCTTTGCATCAGTTTATTCAAGAAAAAGAACATTGTAAAGGACAGGTGTCAAATGACTTTCTTTAGGGAAAAGGTATAGTGGCATGTGTGAGGAGTGGAGGCCTTGCAGGCCTTCATAACAAGACTGCCAGTTTCTGTAGTTGGTCTTCTTCTAATAGAGCCTACTTAGTCATATATCTTAACATATTTTATTTCCCTCATCATCCCTTAAGTGGAGCATCCCCACAGGACTTGTGCTGCTGCTGTAGGCAAATATGATTTCCCCACTACTCAGAGGCGTTATCTTTGTTCATGTTATCTTTGTTCACACTTTCCCTACCTCCACCCACTGGATAATCCTCCAAATGAACAGATAAAGGCATTCAGAATATGAGTGATAAATTATGCTGGAAACCGGCAAGGTTCCTAATATTCTACATGGAGTTGTGGAACTGAGGCTTAGCAATAGGTGCTCAGTAATAAAACACAGGTCATCTCTTTTGAGATGCTGGTTATCTTGTCAGGTAAGATGAAGAATTAAAACCACTCTTTCCCCCTCTCAGTATTATGAACAGCCTCAGGCTTTTCTTTCTGCCTAAAGCCATCCCAGGGTGCAACACTCTGGGGTGTCACAAATACCTGCATCTCCTGAAAATCCTTGTAATTTCAAACTCTTTCAGAGTCTTCAACAATGCCATTGTCTATAGATTATCTCATTCTGACAAAGGACATCAGGAATTTTGTGAGAATATGGAATTTATGCATATCATTTTTTAAGGTGAATGAAAATTGCCCGTGGTTGGGGAAAGGGTGATCTTCTGGTTACAAATTTGCAACTCTGTTATTTTTCTTTTACTTATTTCTTATGAATATGGAGCAGTACCTTGAACTTAAATAAGATATTTCTAATATCTCCAAGATCAGCATGTATGCATTTAAGCTTTTTTCATGAATCAAAGCAAACTGCTGGAAGGACCCTCCTATCTCTTTCTACAGTTGTTGGTTTTCTCACATAATGGAGTTGTCTCCTTTGGCTTACATTAGATAAAGCCATACAAACATCAGTCAAAGGAAATTCATACAAGAAACACAAGACACACAAACACGTAGATTTTTGCATTTGCCTTGATCAGACAAGAAGGTCTTAATACTAAAGAAAAAGACTCTTTGGAAAGTTACCTAAGCCAGAGAAAACATTTTATGTGAACTCTGCTATGGAGAAATACCTTATGAAACAAAAGGTGGCAGTTGAAATGTAAAATATAAAGTAAGAGGTTTGTTGGATTTGGATGGCATATTTAAACCATGCCTTGACTACAAACAGCATCCTGGTTTGGGGGAAGATATGATTGGAAAAGGTTAAGTTGAAAGTTTGTTTGAAAAAGGATAAAATCTGCCACTTTCTGAAAAAAAAGAAACTTTCCAATTTTTTATACATCACTTCCAGCCCCCAAGTGATGAGAAGCCAAGAGCTGTCAGAGGGCACACTGGGTGAAGATGTACACCTGGGGGACTGGGCTGTTATCACTGATCTCCACATTTGCTTCTCTGCTTCAGAGGACCAAGGTAGTCCTGCTGTTTGCAAGCAGAAAAAGGCTACACACATACAGGAACTTTTGAGTCAGCGTGGGAGAGAGGTACAGACCAGCTGCAGATCACTTCTGGGCCATTCTCAGTTGCACTCACAGGCGGCATGTGTTGTATGGTGCTCTGCTGTGCTGCCAGCACTGGCTTTCAGAAGCCAGTTGCTTTTTGGAAGATCATCAGCTTCCATGACTTTTAGATCAGGAAAATGCTAAAACATCCAGAAAGGTGCAGATACTGCTTTTTAAGAAATGTGGTAATGTCAAATGAATAAACAACAAAAGAATGGGTTGTCCCTTGAATAGAATTTGTCTTTATTTGAAGAAAATATTTTTCTGACAAAATAAACATGTTGAACAAAATGGGCAAAAGTACCAGGAAAAGGGACTCCTTAAAATCAATATTATTTTACTATGAATGTTCAAAATTTGAAATCAAAACACCATTTTATTAAAATCCAACTACTTTCTGAAAATGCTTTCAGAATTTCTGGACAATATGAAAAAGGTGATTTGAGTTGAGTAGAAATGTTTATAAAGTGAAAACATGTTCTGCTGATCAATTGTAACTGCCATAAAGCCCCCCTCATTTCTATGACTCCTCTGCATTAATGCAGCCTTTTTGGAAATCCTGAGGAGGCAATATGTGTTCCTTCAGAGAAATACTAATTTTTTCAAAGACTCATTCTTAGAAGAGTGGAACTTGAGTGTTTAAACTTGTAGCATGTAGCTAAAAGCTCAAATACATTTCACTAACTAGCAAGCAAGTTATATTTCTGCAGCTTAGACTTTACTTGTCATACATCTGAAACCCCAAGTCACTTCTATTTTTTTTGTGTGGTATAGAAGCAATTTCACAAGATATCTGGGTTTTAATTTTCTGTTGACTACAAGTAAATAATCAGCTAATTCTGAAAAGATAGGACTTCAAAACATGAGTGTTTATAATAGGAAATCTTATAGTAACTCAATTTTAAAATACAACTAATTTAGAAAATTGAAAAAGAAAATAAGAAAATAAAAATATTTTTTTAAGGAAGCAGGAACAGAGATTATTCTAAGGACTTTTTAAATTTTTATCATGGCATTTCAGAAGTACCAAAGACTTGAAGAAATCTAATCTTCAAAAATCTGATAATTATTTACCATTTATCTACCATCTTCTTCAGGTTTTCTGATACAGAATATGCTATTGTGTTTTATCTGGAGAAGAGTGGAGTCACCAACTGCAAGATCAAGAGGGGCTCTAAAAGGGTGAGGTAATGCTAGGTATCATTTCTGAGCCCACATATTCCAATCATTCCATTGCCATCTCTGATGAATCACCCTTCACTACCCTTTTCTTTGCATTAAAAAACAATAAATATCTTAAAATGTACCTTGTACTTCAACACTGTAGTTTCTATGGAGACAGGATGATTAGCTCTTTGCTTTTACTTACTGCCCTGATTTTGTTCTCTCCACTTTTGCAACACCCCAAATATTTGATAGTTTCCCAGACAAAGTATTCTCCATTCTAAATACTTGATTTTACATTTTTTCCTGTAATTTCTGTTTGAGTTAAAGCAGCCGTTGTGAAAAAGGAATCCAAGTTAAATTAGATTGTAAATGATAGCAAACATGCCAATATATTAGGGAAACAGTTGCAATGTTCCATTGTGGCCACTAGCGTCACATTTATTTTCATTTTCCAGCTAAAACTGATTCAAAGTTTGCCTTTTACAGTCTTCTGTGGGTCTTCAGGACCCACACCTGCTCTCCTCATATCGCATAAGATAACAAGTAATGTCCCTGGGGACAGTTTCAGCCAGTTGTCTCAGTCCCCTAGGGCAAATTTCATCCAAGTTTGTTGATCTAAAGTAATTCAACTTCTGTAAATATTCTGCTCTACTCTTCCTTCCCAGTTCTAACCTGAGATCTCATTCCTGTGTTACTGAGATTAAAGATGGTATCTACAAGATTTTCAATTGCCTCTTATCAATGAACGGATTAAACATTTCAGTTTTCCTAATTCATCTGTCACCTTTTCATCATCTTCTTACTCCTGATCTTGTTACTGAATGACTGTGACTCACATCTCTCTGTTCATCCCTTACAGCCCTTTCTTCTCTTGTCCCCACATGCCTGTGCTCTTCTTTCCTACTCATCCTTGTTACTCTGGTTAGTTTCCACTTTCTTATTGTGACACTCATAGGTTTGAGATTATTGAAAAGATGATTTTAACCAGCAGGTTTTCATCTAGGCTTGTCACTCTCTTTCCATGCTGAGACAGCTCATGCCCAAGCCCTTCCTGTTCAGGAAAGTGCTGTTTTTCCTTAGGTGTTGTTATTGTTGTTTGTTTGTGGGGTTTTTTTGGGTGATTTCTTTTCTTTGTTTGTTTTTTGGGTTTTTTTCTTTCTTGTCTCTTCTGGGGTCTATTTTCTGGTCCCTGAATGTATGAAGTCAGTGTTTTGAATTTCATTGGCATTTTTGCTACTCCCTTCACTTATTTTCTAAAGATCATGAACTTAAAAATTTCACATTGATTTTCACCTAATTTTCCTACAAGGTTCTATTCCCATCTATTCTCATCCTTCCTTTTCTTGAACTCTTCCTTCTCGTTGCTTCCAGCACATCCAGAATTACCACCTTTCTGTATCATGTTGGTTTATTTTCCCAATGACAAAGTGGGTGACTAAAATCCCCAAAGCAGACTCTGTCTCTTTGATAGGCTGCTTACATAAAGCTTCATCCTCTTGATAGGTATTCATGGTGATCTGCCTCCTCCTTCACTGTAGTCCCCATGTTAGTTGCCCTTTCCATTGCTAACCTTTTTGCATCAGGTTAATGTGGTGATCTAAAATCACCCTTCCTCATTTCCTCCACTTGTCTTTAATGATCAATCGATAGTCCTTCTTGTAATTTTTTAGCATATTAATATACCCCAGTAAGTCTTAATTATACAAGGAAAAAACTGCATTTTTATCATGTAGTAAGAGTATAAATTCTTTTTTTTCTTGCAGTGTCTATGCACATACAAAGTTTTCAGGTAATTGAAGCACTACACTTTCTTTGTTCCTCTTCTGATCCTGTTATCATAAGTGATCAGTGGGTTCTTAGAAGTCTTATTCAGTTTATCCTAAAGCAATCCCAGTAAGGTTAGCAAAGCCTCTGTACAATGACACATTCCATACTTTTCCAAGCTGAACTGCATTGTTACCACTATGAGGGAGAATATCATATTGAGGAAAACAAGGTCTTTATTGAGATGCCAATTTTTCACCATACACTAAATTTTGGGGCACATTTTTATTTTTCTGATCCTTTATCCATGACTGAAAGGATTATGATCTATGAGGGCAGATAATAAAGGTAAATTCTCTAACAGGATCTCTTCTGGCTCCTTTCATTATCTTCGTATGGATATCTTCATTATCTTCATGGGAGTGTTAACACTTTGATCACGAGATCACTTTGTGTTAACAAAGAGATCATGAGATCACTTTGACGGGTCACAGAATAAGTTCCTCAAATGTTTTTCTTTCAGTTGTGGAAGAGTAAGAAGAATAATGTGATGGGCAGCACTCTAAGGTGAAGCATGGTTCTCAATTCTGTCTACAGTTCATGGTGTCACACATCAAATTGTTCCAGCATTATTGTTGGTATCAGTTCACAAGAAATAGTGGCTTAGCATGCTAAAACTTAAGAAATGTGTTTAAAAAACCTATTAGGAGCAGGTGTGAGATCAAACTTGTACTTTGTCACTTGCTCTCTCTCATTTTTATCTTCCCTTCTTTTTCACAGGATATTTTTTGTCATAGCCACTCTCATGGCTCACAGTTATGATCTCTTTACACTGAAAACTTTTCATTCTTATTTGTCCAGCGTTGAAGGAAAAACCAAACAAAATGAAAAGAACAAGTCCTGGTCCAAACTGGAGCCATTTGCAACTACTGTAATGTAAATAGTATGTAACCCAGACATACAATGAACTGAGGGACTGCCAGTACTTTCTGGGCCCACACACTTGGAAGGGGTGGAGGGAGCAGGAAATGATTAGCAGAGGGGAAAGGCAGAGCTCCACCAGGCAAAGCTGAGGAGGCTCTGCAGTTTCAAGAGCTGCCAGCCCTGCTCAGGGCTGTCTTTGTGCACATGTTGAAATGAGGAAGCTGCTTGAGGTCAGCCAACTGGGCTGTTTCCACATTCGCTAAGATTCTGTTTATTGGCTTGAAAACACTCACAGGTTAACAGTAAATAACAAGGATGTAGTGAAGAAAGCAAGTAAAAAGCTTGTTTTGAATTTAGAGGTTACCAATAGCACTAGCTGTGTTAGCACCAGAAAAAAAGCATCTTAAATGTCTAAAGCACCTCAGAGTCACTCAAATAACGAAAAAAAAAAATTATTTGGGCTCTCTGCTTGTTTTCATTCCCATCTACAAGCTTGCACACACAGACTAAACCCAGTTGTGTTCTTTGTAAATTTGAAGCAAAAATCATTTTATTGAGTCATCAGCTGGAAGAGGTATGAACTCTTTCAGTCAGTAGGAGCACAACAGATTTTCCACAGGATTCTTTGAAAGTCTCCTTCGTCTGGGCTGAACCATCACATCTGGCATAAACTTACTTCTGCTGACTCCCAGACCCACATCCAGGACATGAATATTCATCATGTTACTCATGCTGCGTTCATTTCCCTCTGATGTGTTTAACTCCCAGCACCAGGGAGACACTCAAAAACAGCTGGGGAGATTTTGCCAGGTTTTACTATTCAGGCTAAGCAGGAAATAATTTTCACATCCCATGAAACTTTCCAGTACAAGGAGGTTCTTTACTTTCTTTTTTTTTTTTTTCCTTTTTTTTTTAAACCCTCTTTAGCAAAAATCTTGACTAAATGCAGGTTTTCAATGAAGAAAACAAAACTTTCCCCTTACCCACCTTATAATAAATCAAACCAAAAAAATAATCCCCAAATCAAGAAGAAAGACCTATTTTCCATGATTAAGGCCCCAGATGTAAACTGAGATGCCCTCACACCAAGTTATCTTTTATTTCAGTAAACATTATTTCAGTCTGTCTCTGCCTTTCATTCCCCACTTGATGTTTCAGCTTGAATCTAAGAGTATGTTTTCCCAATAAAAAACTGAATTGACTCCTGAATTTTCAGATTCTAAAAAGTATAATTTTTTAATATTTTTCCATAGAGAAACAAATTCCTACTTAGCTTTACTTACAGCATTATTTGAGGTCCTTTAAGAACATGTAAGAAAATTTGTGTAAGAGCTGTGCAGCTTGAAATACAATTATTCATAAGACTTCTATGGGCTCTTTGTAAGATCACAGAATCACAGAATGATAGAATCATAGGATCACAGAATGGCTTGGGTTGGAAAAAACCTTGGAGATCCATCCTCCCTACCATGATCAGCAACACCTTCCATTAGGCCAGGTTGCTCAAAATCCCATCCAGCCTGATCTCAAACACTCACTCCCAGGAATGGGGCACCCACAGCTTCTCTGGCCAACCTGTTCCAGTGCCTCATCATTCTCACAGCAAATAATTTCTTCCTAATTTAAACCTGTTCTCTTTCAGTTTGAAGCCATTCCCCCTTGGCCTGTCACTACATGCTCATTAACAAGAAGTCCCTCTCCATCTTTCATTCTTGTAGGCTTCCTTCAGGTACTGGAAGGCTGCAGCTGGGTCACCCTAAGCCTTCTCTTCTACAGGCTGAACAATCTCAGTTCTCTTGGTCTTTCCTCATGGAAGATCCCAAACAGCTCCATGGTTGCAGCCCTGCAGGTGGGGTCCCACAGGAGCAGAGGGGCAGAATCCCCTCCCTCCCTGCTGCCCACGCTGCTTTGGATGCAGCCCAGGACACCTTTGGCTTTCTGGGCTGGGAGTGCCATTGCTGGGTCATGTCCAGCCTCTCATCCACCTGCACCCCCAAGTCCTGCTCAGCAGGGCTGCTGTCCATCTGTCCATCCCTCAGCCTGGATTGGTACCGGGGGCTGCCCCAGGTGCAGCACCATGCACTCAGTCTTATTAAACCTTATGAGATTTCATGGACCCATTTCTTGAGCCTGTCCAGGTCACTTTGGATGGCATCCCATCCTTCAGGTGTGTCAGTCACACCACTCAGCTTGGTGTCAGCAGCAAATCTGCTGAGATAACTTCTAGGGTGTAAAAGGATTCTGCCCAGTTCCCACAGCTATCTATTGAGCTTACAACAAGTGGGAGAAAGATAACAATTACCTTCTTCTGGGTAATTGAAGGAACTGTGTGATTCCCATTGTGGCTGGAAGCAGGACATGGGGCTCTGTGCAAGCTTTGATTGCTGCATAACCACCACCTGGGAGCTCCAACATAACCAGAAGACCGGGCCATCAGCCAAAGACATGAAAAGGAGGCCTCTGAGATGATGGCAGCTAAACATTTTATAAATTTTGTATTCCTCAAATTAATCCCAGTTTTGAAATAGGCTGTGAGTAGCTAGTATTATGGCTAGACACAAAGAGTAGAAGAACATAAAGATGCTTCTATAAGGTTAAAGGCCAATTTTATCTAAGAAATACAGAAAATCACCTCTAAAATCTTACTGCCTAAAGTAGAAGCTATCAATACTGGATGAGACAGAAGTGACAGGTTGATGAATCTATGAAATACAACATAATGCATATAACTCTTCACAAAAAAAAGCAGGAATCTGTACTAGCTTAGTCATTGGCAGGTTAATGTTTACCATTAAAAAGGGCAAGTTTAGTGTTAAAAGAGGTGGTTTCTACAAAAGATTAAGTCTGTTCAGGGGAATGGGTCTATTTAGCCTTAAAAGACATTTCCCATTAATGCAACCCATAAAGTCTCATGTAGATGTTTGACTTTGTCAAATATTTTGTATGACACTGACATATTTAACATTAAGATATTTGTGTATAATCTGAGTTTTAAAGCACATTTTAATATCTCATTAAAATTCCACTTGAAGAACATATGGCATATAAATTCATTTGTTATCTTGATTGATGGCATTTCAGTGAGCACCGTTTGAGTTTAGAATCAAAATATAATCTTAGACCTAATGAAGCAGACTGTGCAGGCTGAACTTTTTGTAGCTTCCCACAAACTGCCTCAGTATTTTTGGCAGCGATTTTGTGAAACACATCACAAGGGACAGATCAAACATGCTTTTAAAATATGTAGTCTGGTAATAATTGTGATTATATGTGTGAGAGATAAAACAGATATTCAATGACTGATAACATTAAATAATGGTATTATTAATAAATAGAATCATCAGGGAGAAATGGAAATGTGCTGTACAGGGAGAATTGTTTCCATTCTGTCTGGGACTGAGGGAAGGTGAACCCAATTTTAACAAGCGATGAAGTTTGAAAAACAAGTTTTGCGAACAGCGTGTGAAGCATGAATGTCAGCAATGTACCATTAGGTGGTGGCTGAAGGAAAACAAAGAGCCTTTAAATCTGTTGGCTTATATACACTTGAGAATAGCAAAAGAAATTTTATAATCAACAACAGCTGAACTTCCTGAACTCTTTTGTGAGTCCTGCATCCTGTGTGTATCTTTGTGACAGAGGCCTCCTGAGCATTTCAACCACTCGCCTTGCCAGTTGCCAAGATTTCCATTATGGGTGATGTCCAGACAGCAATAGACCCTGTCTTGTTCAGACACCTGTCCACAGTCCCCCTACAGAGGCGCCTTTTTTTGCTCTTGATTATAGGGTGAAACCCAAATGTTCAGTGCAACCCAAACAATTGGATTTTAAATGGCTGCAGCTAGCAGAAAAAATATTGTGGCTGTTTTACAGACACACAGAGCAGGAGTAGGAATGAGTGTAGGAGAGTTCAGCCTGCCATGTTTAGTTCTTCTACTCTGTTGCTTTGGGAGTTTCTCCTCAGGACTATTCAAATATGTACAGCATACATGTAGCTTAGAAATTTTTACTTCACCTCTGAAATACTCAATTTTGAACTGCACTTATTGTTTATCTCTCTTTCTTTTTTCTTTACATTCTCATTAGCTTAATAGACCTGAAGCAGCTCAAGAGAGAATGAAAATGTGTTGAACCATCCCTTCCATCACCCACTTGCAAGCAGTGCTTTATTTTAGAGGTAAGTTTGGGTGCAAATGCCCGGGCCAGACTTTGCTGTACATCAATCTTTCATACTGAACCTGGGCCTCCTGCTTAGGTGTTCCAGACTAACTTGGCCCCTTACTTCCCAGAATATGGGACAATTCTGTGGTTTGCTTTTTTGCCTCATCCCCAAAGGGAAATAATGAGGTACTCTTTTGTATTGGCAGATAAACAAGTTGCCTTTCCCCCTAGTAGGTTAGGAAATGCAAAGGCTGTCTCGGTGAAGCCATTATGGGACTGGGCTCTTTGTACCTGAAGGCTTACCATGCTGGGCATGAAGGGGCAAAACATGACCATGAGTCCCTTCTTTCTCACTTCAGCCTTGCCATGCACCAGAAGAGGCATTGCCTTCCTTATAATCCAGCATCAAACTTAAAACCAAGTTTTCTTAAGTATATGCATATAACCATTCAGGTGTAAAAATGTCTTATATCTATATTATATCCACAATACCCCCACAGAGCCCAGGTGTTCTTTCTGAATGAGGATGCTGATTATGATGATGATAGTGATGATTGCACAGGCAGCAGTTGCTGGGAGAGTTGTTATTGCAAAGCAGAGAAGTTCACAATAACAAACCCCACCCTCTCTGCCAGCACACATTGAGTACACAGTACACCACAGGCTAAATTTATGCTTTCCTCAAGTTCCTTTTTAGCTGCTTATTTTTGGTTGGTTGTTTTATTTTTTCTTTCTCCAGCTTAAAGCTTTTATATGTCCTATTCAAGGTTTTGATCTGTTCTCACCAGAACTGCTACAGGGTCATGGGATTTGACATGTCATTGAGATGGGCCATGTGAAGTTCAGGGGAGTACATTAGTGGCTCAGAGTGGGCTGTTCAAAACTCTCAGGCTCTCCAACATGCCATCCACCGCCCTCCTCCCCTTCACCCACAAGATCAGGCTTAGCTCACATTTGTTTTTAGAAAGCAGAACTTGAAGCCAGGTATTTTGCCACAAACATTTTCAGGCTTACAATCCAAGCAGTTGTAACTGAATGCTGTCTCTCACATGGAAAAAAATTCTGTACATGCTGTACATTCTTCAGTGCAAAATAAAATCCAGATGGCCTTTATTTTATGAAAAGAGTGGGACCAGCAGATGAAGAGACAGAAGTCCTTTCTTACTCACATCCATTTCCAAACCTTGCTAAAAAAAACCCAACCAGCCGAAAGCTCTTGTGACCAAAGGCAAGCAGAATTATGAGTTATGAGACAACAACATGAGGAGAAACATGTTCCTTCTAAAAGTAAAAGGATATTACCAGATGCAAATTGAATTAATATAGGTGTTTATCATCTTGCAGTCCAACAAGCCATTTTTTTAAAGGAGTGCTGGACAGCTTGGCATGTGGATAAGACAGGTCTGATGAAAAACATAGGTTGCTGCCAGAGAACACTGGGGAAAAAAAATGGAACAAGTTAATTTTGAGTGGAAAATTCAGATGTTCTGTTATTGATAAAGGCTGGCTGGAATACTCCAGGGCTATCAAGATACTTTCCAATATCTTTTGAAAGAAAATTTAAACAAGTTTCCCCTAGTTTTGGGCTGTGGTGGTAACAGTTAACTAATGGTCAATGGATGCCCTCTTCCTGCCACAGCATACTAAAACCAAGAAGAAATAAGAAAGAGTCCCCAGTATCCATTTAAAGTTCAGTTAAGATTTTCAGAAAATTCAATAGTTCATTTGTACAAATAAGGAAGGCAGACATTCCTTTTATTTTTCATCAATATTACAAAGCAGGCTTTTTTGAAATATGTTTTGAAATGTTTCTATGTATATAACGATATAGTTGCTGTTTACTCTTATGACTCCCTTCTCTTCCTTCCTGTTTTGCTTTTTAAAAGAGAAAAGTTGAGAAAAATAACATCTAAAGAAAACGCGTACTTCAGCCAAAATAATTTTTTTGTCATTTAAATCCATTAGAATATTAGAAAAAAAATTGAGAGTTTTTGCCTTTAAAAGTTCATATTTAAACAATACCCCCCATTATGGTGGGAAGATTTAGATCTAGATCTAGATCTATTAATGGCTTTGAAGATAAGCCAAGCAGTCCTCAGAAATTAATTAAGTAAAAGTACTAAAAAATTTAATTTAGTTTTGATGGGAAGGGAAAGGGAGGGATCCGTATGTTCCAGTGTGGCAGGACAATTAAACAAATTAGGAAACCCCCAAGGATGCTGAGGAGTTTAAGTTGAACAGAAATACAAAACAACAAAGCAAGAATAATATAATGAAATGTGGTGCAGAGAGAGTGGTTTTCCTTCCAGATTTTCCTCTGAGTTTACAAATTGTATCACAGTGTTCTAGGTGTTGTAATAAGGGGGAGCAGCCCTGCCTTTTTGGGGTGAAATTTTGTTCAATCGAAAACACTGGAGTTTTATTCCTATTTCTAAAATGAAATAGAAGGTTTAATTTGCTCCATAAGTTCCTAAGTGAAATACCGAATCCTCATCCCTTAAAGAAAGCCTCCACTAAACCCTGTGTGTTGTTGGGATTTCTTAGTTCTGCTAACCCATCAGTTTTGGTGATTTGGGGGAGGAGGTTGAAAGCAGAACTGTCTTGTGCAAATCTCAGTTTTGCTCACATGGATGTACAGGTGTGTACACAGCTCTGTGCCCATAACACACAGACACGGGGACATGTCTGCATGTACAGGAGTCCTGGAGCAATTTCAGTCTCTTGTGGTGTGTGTTTGGTGTCCCCAATGACGATGTACCTACAGTGAATTCGGTGCCAAGTACCCTGCTGTTGTGGGTTGAAGGAGACAAAACGCCAGTCAGTGTCCTTCAGGTGGAGTGACTCTGTCAGTTGCAACCTGGAAGGCTCATTGACAGAAGTTGTGTTTAACATAGCTTCACCTAAGTCATAGTAAACGTTATTTGGTTTCACTTTCAGTGGCAGACCAGCTGACATGGTCCTTTGAAGCATCTGCTTCGCTTACAGAAATAGGGATGTCACCGCGCACTTGGTCTTTTTCGCTTCCCTCATTCCCTTGGCCTGCTCTTTTTGTGTCTGCGCGCCTGGCAGGCCAGTACTCCCCATTGGCAATATATTAGAATTAAATACCAATATAGTCGGATGGAAAGTGCCTGGGCTCGTCTGGGCCTGCTGCTTGACCAGAGGCAGCAGCTGTGGTGGTTTCACCTCAGAGACACCTTTGCCTGGCTGGATGCTGCAGCTGGTGCTTGGGACAAGTCCAGGCATGCAGGAGCTCAGGTTTGCCTCTGGTGGAGAAGCTTTAAGGTGAGGTGAAGGAAAGGAGTCGGGTTCTGCTGGAGGGTTTCGATCCAGAGCTTTATTCCTGGCACACAGGCCTCTGAACACAGTAACAGCTCCCACAGAACCACAAACCGCGTGGTTGCCGTGTCCTTTAACCCCAGGGAGAGGGGAGGGAAGGGGTAGGGACCCCACCGACCAGGTAAGGGGAGGGAGTCTGAGGGGACAAATGGCACCTGGATGGCCCAATGTCCCCAGGGCTAAGAGGCATCTTTTGAACTCTGCCAATCACTCCACGCCCTTCTGGAATGCTGGATTGACAGACAGCACTCAGCAGGGAGCATGGGAGGGGGAAAGGAGTGGTGATTGGCACCTGGGGAAGGACTGGGAAACTGAGGCGAGGATGAGAAACACCCACGTCCAGCAGCCCTGCTCCTAGCCCTGGGCTGTGCCAGCTGCAATCACTGTGCTCCACAGCACAGCCTGTCCTGGCCAGGCGTGGCCAGCCCGGGAGCCAGGCTGTGTCCCAGGGGTGGGAAGGCAAGGCCTGCACTGGGACAGGCGTGTCCAGCACCTGCCTCCTGCAGTCTGGGGGTGCTTCTGGATTCTCCCACCAGCTGTTCTGCCTTGTGCTCTGCAGGCTGGCTGCTGTCCCACTGCTGTGTCACAGCCTGACCCCATCGGCGGCTGGAGGGAGCCTGGGATTTGCTGGTAGCCCCAGGGTAGGTGCACAAGTGCCAAAGTGTTCAGAGGAGAAGCACCAGTTCACTACAGAGCTGAGAGACTTCTTGCCTGAGGGAAACGGCATCAGACTGTAGCTAAATGCTATCAACAGCTAGAAATAGTTGCTTTCATTTGGATCAGAGGTCGCCTATCTCTAAATTGGCTGCTGTGAAGGAGAAAATAAAAACAAGAGCTGTGAGTCACAGGTTCTGAGGCAAGAAATGTGTAAAAGACTGTAATGGATCCCTCCCTGCTGCTGACATCCTCCAAACTGCCCCTGGGCTGCAGTTTGATGAAGGCAATGAAAGCTGATATTTCCATACCCAGATACTTATTTAGCCAATATTAGCAAACCAGCATAAGCTCAAACACCTTGTGCTGTTTTGTATGCTCAAATCTGACACACCATGAGAACAGCACTGAAATGATCTGATTTCATACTCCTTAGTGAGTTTTCCTGATACCAGAGACCTCTCACATGCACTCAGCTTTGTTCCAGAAATGACTGAATAAGCTTTCACTCAGGGCCAGACATCTAAAACCAAAAAGAGTTGGACAACACTTCCTGTAAACTGTGAACTATGCAGACAGTTCTTAAACATCTTGTTGAAGCTATGTTGATGATAAAAACTAGCCACCTTAATATCCGATCACGTTTGCTTGACTTTTTGTTGTTTATGTATTTTATTCACATTCTTTTCCTTGCAAGAAGATTTGAATTACATTAGTCACATGGCTAAACAATTTAGAGAAAGCAAGTGCTACAGTAATATAAGTACAGTTGGAGGAAATTCCTGTTTTATGTAAGCCAAAAAGTGATTTGTATTTTCAGTAAGCAGTTGTGTGTTTGTGGGTTTGTTTGTGTATCTTTTTATTGCACATTCTCTTCTGATGCACCAAGAATTTGTGTTTTCAGTATCATTGTTCATTCATATACCACACAAGTCAAGCTATTTCTGCTACAACTTATTTTGTTGGACATGGTATTCCAGACAAGGACACACAATTGATTTATACAATATTTTTCAGTTCATTTGATAACATTTCTGTACCTTTCTTTGCAAGTTGTTTGTTTTTATAAATGAAGCTATGTCTTCAGCACACATATTTACTGGAGCACTCATTCTGACTGATAAGACACCTTCATGGTAGAATAAAGCTATTTTGGATTTTTGATGTTTCTATGAATACTTCTCAGTGTTCCTTTTTCAATCTTGTATTTATCAATCCTGAAAAAGTAGTTTGATGACACATTCAGCAACATTATTAGATTTCCCTAACATTCTACAAGGAAATTTGTGTTGTCTGGCAAAGATGTTATCCAATGTCACAGGGAGAAGCAGTGCCACAAATTTTTTTATTGTTTATTAAGTTTTATTTCAATGAAAAAATTTGCCTTATGGAGCCAGGCAACAGTTTAGGATTTTTTCCCCTCTAAGTTGTGTGATTGCCTAAATAAAAAAAACACAATGAATTTTTGAAAACGTGTGGACCCACTTCAAGAACTCAGTGAAATAAATTTGCATATTTTCAATTTTTTTTTTAAATTTTACTTCAGTAAGCTCCAGGTGAGGCCTTGAGACTGAAGCTGTCTCACACAGTGAAAAAAATATATTTTATATTTAAATATCCTGTGAGAAAGCAGAGAGCCAGGATTAAGTCTTTTCCCATCATTTCCAATGTAACTAGAACAGCAGTTTGGAAATAATTTTGGAGACTACTTAGAGAATCCTACCTAGTAATAGTAAAGGTTTAACAACACTGCAGTAAACTTATCAAGTTACTACAGTTAATTCTGTTCCACCTATTTTACCTAGAAACGAACAAGTTATATTTGAAAACTGTATAGAAATGTTTGTGAAAACTGACTCTTTGTCTTACTACCCAACTTGCAGGCAACAAATGGAAGGACTCTTTTTTTCTGTGTTTTTTAGACATTGCTGTATGACATTCCCCCCAAAAAATGATGAAGGGACCACAGGATCCTGGGCAGAATCACCTGGCAAAGCAATTGTCTTATTCTAGGGATATCAGTGATGCAGAAATCAGTGCTTCTTATCTCTGTATAATTACTGTCCCTCCTGTCTGTGGTCTACTCCATTTAGACTGTAAGTTTTTATAGACAATAAGATGAGACTCATTTCATCATACAGGAACCTTAGAAAAGTCAGAGTCTCATTTCAGTTAGTTTTCCAGTCTCTCTGTGCATTTAATAAAGAGAAAGAGAGAGAGAGACACTTCAGGGGATGAATCATCCTCCTTGTCTAGGACTGCAATAACATTAATTGCTCTCTGAACACTATTCTCACTACCTCTTCCTGATGACAACACTTTAAACCCGATGTTAAGCTATGGATAGATAAAGTTAGGTGAGATGACTCAAGCCCTTTTGTGCATTGCCTGACACCTTACTTCAGCTGCAATTTCCAGACGTGACTTTAGTAGAAATAAATAACAGTGTATTGGGCCAAACAGAGGCTGACATAGTTTTACAGTTTTTTGGTGAAAATCTCATAGAGACATTAAATTTTCAAGGGAGTTCTCAGCCTGCATTAGGTAGAAGACCAAGCCATATGTGTGCAATGGTTGTTACTTCCCTTATTTATGTATTGTATGGATTGGGGCAATACTGGTTTATTCTCACAGCCTTGTGATACAACACCTCAAGGGCCCCAAAATGAGATCTGATGAACCTGTGAGCTTCATAAACAACATGCCTTTGTAGGAGCAGGAGAGGATCTCTGCTGACCTGCCTCCCCTGCAGCTGTGAGCCCACCTTGGTGTTTAGGCCAGCTGTCATGTCACTCCCTGGTCCCTTCTTATGCCACAGGGCTGCAGAAAGAACTGAGAGATGGGTCTATTTCCACTCATGCTAACCCAAAACTGAGTGTGATATAAAAGTCCTTCATCTAAATCAGGTTTAATATAGTTTTATAGTCTTTTAGTGCCATTCTTAAGCTGCAGAAGGCCTAAACCACAAATCTAGCCTGTAATTCAAGGTATATTTTGTAACACTGCATCAAAACTAAGGCTGTTTATTCAGCTCCTATGTTGTTTTATTTCTCTTAATATCTCACCAGAGCTTTCTAACCCAAAAGGCTGGATTTTCAGTTCACATTTGCTGCACATCCCTAGAAGTTGACACAGAATATAGTCTTTAATAAAATTGCCAGTAGAAATATATTTTAGAGAGTGGGTAAATTGCCAAAGTGGGGTTCTGGGTGACAAAATACCATTCAGTTCAAAGCAGAAGGCCCTGCTGCAGCGCCTTCTGTATGGGCAGCATCTTCTTGGTCAAGGTGTTCTGCCCTACATGTGATTTTGTGCTAACTCAGCTGTGCTGGACCCCCTGGAGCAGTGAGACAGTGAATTGTGTCAAGGTCTTTTCAGCCATCCTTAACCAATCCAGGTCTGGGCCCACCTTCCACATCTCAGTTTTGGGTTCTGTCTTACTCAGCTTTGGTACCTACACACGTGGGTAAATTATGTGACTCTATAAGTCTTGGTACATATATGTTGCAAATTGCCATTTTAGTGAATCCAGAATCAGCACTGAAAAATGGCACATCTAAAGTTTCTGCACAGCAGAATTCCCAAACACTTCTGTCAGCAGTTGTCTTATCAAATATCCAGCTTCAGCTGTTGCAGACTTTTGTTTTCACTTAGGGAAAAATCCATCTTGTGAAATAATTGTCAAGAGTTCTTGAAAAACACATGAAAAATGAGAAATAAATATTCATGATTCATATACTAAAATTCACATTTTTCTGTGGTCTGTGAATGTTGATTTTTGAAATGCACATGACAGCAAATGGAAGGAGAAGCTTAGCTTTAGAGGGAATGTTATAAAGGTAAAGATCCCAATTTAGCAGTTCCAACTTTGTTCCTCATTATATCATTCTGCCAGGTGGGTTACTGCCTTTTTTTTTGTTCTGCCCATAGTATTTAACCTCATTTTAAAGGCCAGCTGTATTTGGTCACTTATAGCATACTATGAAGGCTCATTAGGTGAGAGGTCTTCCTTTTCAAAATGTTTTAAATATTATTTAAATATTATTTAATTATTTTCTAAAATACCTTGAGCACATTCTAATTCAAGTTCAAATAATTTCAGATAAATGCATTATGATGTATTCTTTCACTTGCCAGCATCCAAATAAGAAATAAAATATCTAATTTAAATTCAGTCTGGCTTTTGAGTCCCAGAGAAACAGAGCTTGCAAGACAGCAGCAATCAGTTGAAAGTGAGGGTATTTCCCCGACGTGTTATCCTTCAGAAGAAGTAGCTAATACTTCCTAAAATATTTGTGTTCCATTTGGTAATATTCACAACTTTTAATTTTCAGCTTTGCTACCTCAAAGCCGATTAAGATTTGTCTGTATCACAATAACTCCAAATGAAGAAAACAGAAGTATGTCCCCCAGGCAGGTCAGAAGAAACAAGATTCTATTTACAAAAGTTATATTTGTGTACTTCTCTCTCTGAGACTGTACTGACCATCAAAACTGGTCTCTAAGCACTGTTATGACCTATCTATTCTTTGTATATCACACCACATTTTTGTAAAGTGACAAAGAAACTTCACAAGGTGTGAAAGCTATGATCTTCAAATATATTCTGCAAATTCACATATAGAGGGACAGAATTCTTTTTTCTCACTAATTGCCTGTCTTCTGCTAATCTTTGACTTCATATTTGTGTATGTTGCTTTAATAAATTAAATCTATTTTTTAAATTAAATAATAGGGTGATATTTCATGCAAAATTTTTCACGTACTTTTAAATTCTAGTGTGCAGAGTGCACAACAAATATTCAACTAATTTCAGGTAAACTGACTCAACCCTTCACAAAATCATGCATATATAGGTATTATCAGAAGATATATGTTTCTAAACTAAAAGAAAAAAAATCCATTTTGATTAAATTAATAAAGCTCAAGTAAGTCATTAGAATAACGCTAAAAATGCCAGCAGGATCTAGCTCAGATCATAAAGATCGTTTCCAATGTCAAAGGAGCTCATTATTGTTTGATAGCCAGATTCCTGTGACTATAAAATGTACCAAGAACAGCATGGATCTTTATGATCTTCAGCAGTGGTGCTAGGACAGAGTAGTTTTAGAGGGTTGAGCCAAAGTCATATTGTAATTCCATGGAACAGGGACTTCTTCTCAGCCATTTTTTTTCCTGTGGCAATCCATTTCCTCAGCCAAATGTTTTGCTTTAATACTGGCCATGAAGAGATAAATCTTCTCGACCTGAATGAGACCTGAACCCCAAAGTCTTCTGGATTCATACCTGAACCCTGATACTGACCTTCAATTTTCCATAGGTCTTATGTCTATTCTTTTATTTCTTCCCTTGGCACAAGTTCTGCAGTATTTATGCCAAGTCCTGTTTCTGTTGGGAATTACGCATTTATTCTGCTCTGTGGTTCTCTAAAATTGCCCTCAAAACCCTGAGCCACTCAGCTCCTGAGCAGAATCCAGTTTATCTATAGAAATCCAAAGTGTCTCAGAGAGGAATCCACAATACACACATGACAGTGAGCAAGAAATTCTGAGGACAGCAAAAAATCTTATATTTACTTTGCATTTTTTGAAAGATGCCTACATCCTCTCAGGATTCTGATTTAGGGATGTGAATACACTGAGCCATTATCTGAGGATTAAGAAGACAAAAGAATACGTCTACCAATTCCGATGATTAAATATCTGAGCCTTGTCAGGCCGTGCATGAATGTGAACAGAGCCCTTAGTAATATAAGTGCAGATACTTTCAAAGTGCATAGGTGGCACAGATACAGGCATTTAAAAGTAGTGAACTCTGGCAGCAACTTAATGAAAGCTTTGAAAACTTTGATTTTGATCTTAGACTTAAGCTCTGAGGTTCTTTGTGGCACTTACAGGACCAGTCATGAGAAATATTTTTTGTGTGTTTAAGGAGCTGTGGTGCTCCTTTCTGTACAGCTGTGAGTCTGAAGGAGGAGGTGCTGGTGGCCACTCACCCTACACAGCTAGGGGGCTCTCAGGGGATTTACTGTAATGGAAACCCTACCTATGGCTGCTCGTTCCATACTGTAATGCATGGACTACTTGCACTTGTGCTTATTTGCATACATTATCCACTGCACTCTTTTTACCTCTGCTTTTTGGGTTTGGGTTAATTTTGTTTGGGGGTTATTTGGATGGATTTCCTCCCCTGTTCCTGCTCAGAATCTGATCTTTTAACTTTTGGCCTTTTTTTTCCCAAGTCATTTTATTTCAAAGAACTTGTTAGGAAAGAACAAAAACTTAGTCTTCATGAAGACCACAGCAACAGACCTTCTGGTTCTGTGATTAAAAGAATAATGATCTGTTTTTTAGTTGTCACTCCAGAAAAAGTACTCAGTTCACTATCATCTGCAAATCCAGTTGCGCATCTATCTGTACAGACAGATATGCACCTCTGGCATATATTGAGTGGAACACATTGCACAGAAACAGATTGTTGCCTCCTTGCATTGTGTTTGCAGAGTAGCAATAATTCAGCAGGACCTAGAAGATTTTACCTTTTTCACTTAACAGAATGACTGCAAGGTTTCTGCATGTTTTTATGAAAGAAAAAGTTACTGAAAATGCTTATCTTACTGGCATTTAAATTACGTTGCAAACATCTTGATGCAGCTATAAAATAATCACTTATCACATTTGTTGTTTACAAGGCTTTTTGGTTTTGTTTTTATTAATGATAATGGTTAAGACTAAGGCATGAAAAGACATTTCAGTTTGCTATTTAATCAAACTCGAATTGATCAATAACATTGTATTTAAAAATATTTAGCTGATGCATTTTTACAGCTTTTTCTATAGTTATCTTGATTGAGATTGAGATCTATTGATTTACTTGTCTTAAAAGATGAGAACAACTATATGTATGGAACATCATCTCACATTTTATGAAGTATGACAAAAGGAAATATTTCAATCCATCTTTAAAGGATAATATAATGACTCAATATGAAACCAAATTTTTGCCCAAAAGTCTGTTCCAAAGGTAGGGTGGGAAATGAGGAACCTAATGGAAATACAGGAGAAGTCAGAGTGTCACTGCCAGCGCTAGGCTTAGGGCTGCAGCTGCCAGAGCAGCACACTCTGCTCCCAAGGGAACAAGTCACATGTGCAAAGGAGCACAGCACCCCCCAAAAGGGATTATCCATGCCACTGTAACCATATATTCATTCTTTCTTCATATTCAGATAGCAAGAAAGAGAATTGTGTGGTATCATGTTATCCATTAAAGATGCACATTCTTATCACAGAAATTCAGTGATTTCACCATAACTCTCCCAGTCAGCGTAACATTAGACTTCCTTCTGCAGATTACTGATTGCAGGCTCTTAGTGCGTGGCCAGATTAGTGCCAGGATGGGGGCTGTGTGCTCAGATCTGCACAGTGCCCCATCTAGAAGCTGTTAAAAATATGTGACTTTTACCTGCATTCTGCCATTGAGCTGACACAACAATAAGAGCAAGAAGTTCCAGACTTAGCTATACATACACATCAGGGACTGGAAAATCCATTATGCACTGTGGGTCAGGAGAGCACAGCTAACTGAGACAATGCCTGACAACAGTGAAAACCAATCCTGTGCATCAGACACCCTCTCCTTCCTTACACACACAGAAATCGTTTGTTGTGCTGCCACGGGGAGTGCTTGCTATTAATGGAAACAGTTTCCTCTCTACAGATTTCAGTTTTGCAAAAGGCTGGGGGAAAGATGCGTACTTCCCTTCCATACTAACTGCAGGCTCAAGATGAACCCAGATAGGTAATGTGATTAATAATTAAAAGCTATACCAGCAAGGGACACAGTGTCTGCTTCTACATGCCCAATTCTGCCCCAGGGTTCAGTGAAAGATCTGCACTCTTTAGCTTGCTCAGCTCTAATGTTAACATTTTTCACTTCTCTGTTTTGAGTTATTTGCCAGCAAGATTTAAGTAAGCTCCTATTCATTTTGATAATTGTTTTTTGCTGGTTTGGGGGGTTTTTTGTGTGTTTTTTTTTAATTTTTTAATTTGTTTTGTTTTCTTTTCTTTTAAAATTTTAAGCAACTGAGACAACACATATTTTTCTTCAAAACCATTTCAATTAACAGGGATGTATTCAAACTTTAGAACAAGTCAACACATATTAACCTTCAGGTGCTAGGCAAACCAAAAATCTCACTGCCCAGGGAGAGCAGTTGAAAAAGGTACAGGGAAGGAGAATATGGACAAAACATGACATGAGGGCCATTCTCAGCATTGTCAGGCCTCATTCTGTATTCTTTGGGTGCTGTTTTGCCACTGAGCATGGACGGGACAAAAAAACGTCTTTAGGTTGGAAAAGCTCTGACCAGTGTATTTAAGCATCCTTCAGGGCAAATAGAATATTTGAAAATAAGGTTTGCAGACATGTATTAGAAATATGTCCATGTATCAATGAAATGTGAGGAGGTAGGTGAAAAATATGGACTTTTTTGACTTCTTGACTATTTTTCACAATCTATACTTCTTCAAAGAAGAAAAACCCCCACTGTTTATGTTTATGTTAAACATCTTTATGTTTAAATGACCAGAAAAATGTCAGGAAGACTTTCTTTTTGAAAGATACACATGCCTATAACTTTTTTGTGGTGACAGTTTTAGGTTTTGACCAACTTGTAAACTGGGTACAAAAATTAGCAGAAAGTTTTTAGGTTTATTGAATGAATCTTCCCACATGGGTACCAAGGCTCTTATAGTCTGTTTTTTGCTGTGTATATTCAGGCTCCATTAAGCTTAATTTTCACATGGGAAGTTTGTCTGTCATTTTTTATTATTTTTAGAGCATTGTTTTCTTTGCTCAAATAAACAAAGTTGTAAGGCACAATTATTTCTGAATCTGAAATGCTTAGGTTGCCAATTTTAATTTTCATAATGTTTCAACTATCAAACAAACCTTAAAATTACTTTAATACAAATATCAAATTATATGACAAATACTTCTTGCTATATGAATCACTATAAGTTTGCATGCATACTAAAAATTATGTTTTAACTTTTAATGGTATAAGTCTTTGGGAATGTGCCTAGAACACTAAATACTGTTTGCATCTTTTTTCAAGTGCCTGAAAAAACACAGCTTGGAAATGGAAGTTGCACATTCCTCTGATTTTTTATTTAAACACTCTGAAGGGAAACATTCGAGTCCTAGGATCAGGTTCACGAGTTTCTTCATGAAGTGCTTTCAGCTAGACCTGAATATTGCTGGAATTCTCTTACTGTAGGCTGATGCCGTGTCACTATTTCATCTCAGTCACAGGTACCTCCCCTTCCCCCCAGTATTGCTCTGTTTGACTATTTCAGGAAAACGTCTCCTCTTAAAGAGATGGTATGGCACTTCCTGTGGAATCTCTCCCACTTGGCCTCTCCCTGTGTCATACAAAATGATTTTTGCACCTCTCTGACTGTAGCATTAAGACATGGCAACTTTATTTGCTGACTGAACCTGCTTCAGGTGTGATTAAAAAGGCCAGCCTGTCACAGAGCTTCCTCTCCCCCTAATCTCAGCACAGTTCAGTGATAAATTTCAGGTTACGCCAAATCTTTATCTACCTTGCCCAGCCTCCAGAGCTCTTGGCAAAAGGCATTGTTTGATCTACATTCACATCCCATTCCTATCCCAGGGCAGCTAATCAGCTTCTGAGACATGATGAACAGAGATTTGTTTTGTTAGATTTAAAACATTAAACCTCACTTATAGGAACTATAGAAAGGACTAGAAATCTTCATCACCCTTGGTCATCTTAATGTGTATTATGATCAAATTCCAAGACTATTCACTCATGTGTATAAAAAGAAATTCCTGAAATTCGTCTTTAAGAAGGTTTATAGGGGCTGGATTTCAAAGGGACATCAGCCTTGTTGAAAACAGGCACAGATTCAGTAGCTGAAGTGTAAGCCTACAGTCAGCTGGTAACCTTCAGAATTTTAGCCTAGAAAATTAAATTCCTATTTGCCCTACAGGGATTGAACTTGTGAGATCCCCTGTTATACAATGAATATGTAAATAATGATAATAATAGTTTTCAGTTCCATTTTCTTCTGCCAGTGCCAAGGAAAAAAATGAAGTTTTGAAATTCTTCAGATTTTGTTCTGACATTCATAATTGAGCATCTCCAGTCTGGAAGCTAGCAGAGTCAAATTTCAGGCATCGAAAGAAGGCAGAGATGGACAATATGGTAATGACAGGATTTCAGAATATATTGAAGCCAAAGTTTATGAGCACAAGTAATATTTACTGTTAGGTCAACTGATACTGTTTTAAAGAAATAAAAACAGAAAGGTCAAATCTTGAAACATGTATTTTTCCAACAGTATTGGCTGACCTTCTAGAAGATACTACTTGCAAATATGGCATAATGAAATATTTTATCTGTGATGATGTTTGGTAGTCACAGACTTCCTATCTTGCACTCTGCAAGAGCATTTTATTGGAAAATACAGTGAACATATACTGGAGGGAAACTAATGCATCATATAGTGTCATAGACATATATCATAGACAATGTTAACTTAATCTAAACTTTGACGTGAATTTTAGTTTCCCAACTACTATATCAGCCCTTTAGATCAAAAACCAGAAAATCCTGAGGTTTTCCTCCTCCTATGTTATCATGCAAACCAATGATCTATTATTGGAACCTATTTTATTAGTAGCACAAACAACTTCAACTTGTACTTGAAGAACAAGTGCAACCTGTACTTGCCTTAAGGAGTAAACAGTGAAACATTTATGAAACATGTAAATTATCCTTAAATGACAGCAAAGCTGTAGAACAGTTTTATATAGCATGTCGTATTAAAATTCTGCTAAGTGATTAAGGAGTTGGTTGTCTTAATGTGTATTTATATATTTTTAAGCAAGATACATATTGCATGAACCAAGGAACTCAGGAATTTTTTTTTTTGTAAATAGATATATCTTCACCCATCTTTGTCATAGCCCAGGTCTAAGTAATTTATATTATTATGATTATTCTCTAGGGGTTGACTAGCTGCTGCTGCAGCCTGATCTTTCACCAAGCCAAGACAAGGAGGACCTTTTAGGGAATTTAAACTGAAACCAGTAAGAGTTTTAGGCTTCAGTGCCATTCATCCTCTATAGCTGAAATTGCATTTGAAGAGTGCTTGGAGATTTGTTAGGACAGAGGTAACGGAAAAGGAGAAAAGAATGGCTGTGGAAGGGAGAGAAAAGCATAATTCAGAGAAAAGAGCTTTGTGCTGAGCCTTGATGCTGTGAACTCTCATGTCTGAGAAATTAAGATCTATCAAAATGAATGTTAAATTAGGAAGTATGGCTATTGAGCAAATAGCATGGTTTCAATTCCTCTGACTGATAAATAACCATGCTACAGCTTTTATCACTAGCCAGGAAATAAACCAGACAAGTTATTTAAACTTTCTCCTCTCCAGAGTTACATTTGGAAGGGAGCTATGTGTTCCCTCTCCTTCTACTTATAAGGTGACCTAACTAGCTTCCCCAGAATGTCCCTGGCTTTCCCATCTGGGATCAATAGATCTAAGATGGCTGGTGTGAAAGAAGCAGGGACATGTCCAGGCTCCCAGTGGCCTAGTGGGATCCGGTCCTCAAGGAAAGAAAAGATGCTGTTTTGTGTTTGTGTACCCTGAGGGACAGTGTCCACTCCAGCTTACAGGGCTGCTATACCTCTCATCTCAGCCAAACTGGATTGTCAAGGGAAGGAGGGTGGGACAGCATGTTTGTATTCATCTCTTTGTCAGTAATTTTGTATTCTTCCGCTTAAAACAGAGTTCTCTCTAAGTTACTGTCCAGCATCTCAAGGACCAAATATACACTGTCCTTCTCCCCTTTCCTGCCATCAAAGGCTGGGCATTGTCTGCCCACTTCTGATAGCAAGTTCTTTGTTCTGTGTTCATGCAGTGCTGCACCCGTGGAAGAGCAGGCACCCGTTCTGTTAGTTGTATCAGAACAACTGGAAATACAGGCAAGAGGGAATTTCTGACATCATCATCTGGCTGGGGGAGTGTGACAGCAAAAGCAAGTGGACAGGTCTGGGGGAAAAATGACATACAGTGGAAAGCTGTGTATCTCCTTGAAAATTGACTCTATGCTACCTAGAGAAAAAGATATAACTTTGTGCTTCACCTTCCATTATTTGGTCATTAAGGTATTTCACAGCCTGAAATTGTACTTCTTTCCATGTTCTGTTTAGGCAAAGGGTTTCCCTTCCCTGTCTCAAGCATTCCCAGAATGACTTGACGGTATTGCATTATTTTTGTATTGCCCTTCTATGAGGACTTTTTGCACCTATGAGCTTTCTCAATGTTGCTCCAGATGCATGCTAACTTGAATACAAAGCTGGTTTTTTGCCTTGAAGGCAAACATGCACTTCTGTTTGGGGAATCTCCATGCTGGAATTTATCTGTCACTGAGATATTAGATGTAGAAGATTTAAAACCATCCCGTCACCTATTTGATGTGCACATACAAATCACAATAAGGGGACATCTTGCTTATACATGGGGGCACTTGTTGCTCAATGGCAATCATCTTTATGATAAATAAGTATTCTACTTAGAAACATCATGTCAATTTTATTTTATTTGTGGGAAAAAATTACCCACACAATAAATAAGGAAGGGAATGAAAACAAGGCAAAACACACAGTTTTGTGAGGTTCTTTTGTAAAGCTGCTTCACTTAGACAGCAACAACCAACAGAGCTTCACCACTGTCCCTGAAGTTCCTCTTACTGAAGCTAAGGATTTGATCCTGTTATTTGAACAATTGTGCAAGAGTGGCTGATGTTTAGGAATTAGGGGAAGCTAGACAGCCATGTGGTCTCACATAAGCCAATGATTTGGCCTTAATTTTGTCTGACTGAAATATGTAAAGCAATGGTCATGAAAACAGTAAGTAAAGACAAAGCAGTTTTGTCCTAAAATTGCTTAACGAAGGCAGCACTGGCTGAACAGTAGTACTGGTTTTTACTGACCTTTCATAAAGAAAAGGCAGTCTGTCTGTCATTATGCAAATTTAAGAACATCTGTTCCATGAAACCCTGTAATAATGCCTGAGGTTTGCATGCTATGAGAATAAAAACTGTTTTGACAAAGACTACAGAGCACGCTTGTATTAGCCAGACAGCCCTTTTTTCTAGTCTGAGTCCACCTCAAGCATAGGGGGGCCAGACCTTCAGCTGGATTAATTGTTGTGGCTTAGTGGAACTGGCTTCTCAGAACACTGTTTTATTTTGTGAATAATGAAATCTAAGAGGTAACCCCTTTATCAGAGCATTGCTGTTTCACTGGCAACAATGGCAGCAACGGATGGGTGACACAATGTGAAGTGTTTGTTGCAGCCTTCCTATGCAAGCCACAAAAGAGGCACCAGGCACCGTTTTCAGAACTCTGCCAACGACTAACTCACATCTGCTTTGGTTTAATAAAAAAGAAAAAAAAAGAAAAGAAAGCAATATTGACAGCAGATATAAACAATAAGTGGATGTCTCAGTTCTGTTTCATACTTAATAAACCTCAGGAAATACCTATTAAAATATATTGATTTTTCCCAAGACCATTACCACCTCTGAATTTAAATGATTGAGGGGCTGAGGGTCGTGAGTGCTGGGGACTTCTGCACTCCAGTGGCAACTGATAGAAATATTATGAAGATGGAGATCAGATAGGAACACAATGTACAGCTGCTCACATAATCTTTAAAGAAGAGCAACCACAGGCTGCTTTCATAGGCCTAACTAGAGCACGGGGGAATTAGAGCAGAATTTCATCTTGCCAACATACGTCACAGCTCCTTTTCAGCATCAGCAGCAGGAGCCTCCTCTGTGTATGAAGCCAAAAGAGAACTCTCTGCTTGGCTGCAGGGGGAAAGAGGAGGCTGTTTGACTTCTCTGCACGGGGGTAGTCACAGGCTAATGTCAGCCCTTGCTAGAGGACCTGTTGTAGAGCAACCATCACCCTTTCAGAGCCTAGCTGAGCAACATGGGACTCAAAAAATATTTCTGTCATGCCTATTTTTAAGAGTACTTATTAACTTTCACATCACAGATATTCACAGATATATACAGAAATATTTGCAAGGGCTCACAATCAGCTGGGAAGTTTTCCTCTAACAATGGGTTTTGTTTGATTGTTTGTTTTTAAAATCCAGTCTGGTTTTTAAGGGTGGGAATTTAGCCAGCTTATCTATAGGAATGCAAACATTTGACATTAGGTTTGAGAAGGTGCCTCTGGCTGATCACAGATGTTTAATATATGTGTGAGGGTTCAGTGTCTGCCTCTGCCTGTGTGCTCACGGAACACAGGGTGGAAGCCAGGACTTAGCTCACACCACCCTCACAGCCTCCACATAGCTGAACAGGGCTGAACCAAATCCTGTCCCAGAGCCTGTAACCCAGAAAAGGCTATTGTAAGTGATTGGACTTCATTTGCCCCAAACAACTAAAACCAGGCAAGAGTCTGGCGTTTGTTAAACAGCGTGGCAGTTATTTTGGGGGTTATGGTGAAAACAGTGCAATCTACACTATCTCTGCTCTCCTTTCAGGAAGTCACCACCACAGCCAGCAATTGTTGATGTGGATGTCTGCAGGACATGAGCTCTGTGTCCCCTTTTCTCACTGCAATCCTCTTCCTGCCTGTTGAAAGTGACGGCAGTGTGGGACCATCTGCCTCACCACCACAGTGCTGAAATGTTTGTCCTGGTCTGGAGTGACTTTCTTGGGCAGGATGAGCACCAGCAATGGTTCCTGCGGTGAGTGGCCCTAGCAGAGCTCTTGGGAAATGGCTCTGTTTCAAGCACAGGGTTGCTTGTGTTCCTGAGGGTAGCTCATGAGCAATGGGATATTTCTGGTCGTTGTCATCATGGTCATCCCATGGATATTTTTTCCTGCACCTTGCAGGTTGGGGGTGGCATCCTGGGGACTGCTGCTGGTTTCTGTTCATGTTTTTTTCTGATACCTCTCATGTATTCCCTCACAAATTAAATTTACCTTTGTCAGTGATCCCAGCACCATATCAATTTTGAGTTTGTAGTTTTTTCCTAGTAAATATCTGGGACTAAAATGTTGGGAGTAAATTACGCAGCAGATTAAAAAATAGATATCAATAGTTTTTTTCCAATAAAGAATAGATCACTTGCTTTTAAACAGAATAAGTGAATGAAAATAGCAGATGAATGATTAAAGCCTCAACTTTTTTACTGCTAAAATTGAAATGTTTTCCACTCCTTAAAATTCATGCAGATGTTTTACCCTCAAAATGGGCATTACTAGCTCTTAGGCTGAGTGAGATCAAATGTGACAAGAGAAGCAAACAGAATTTTTTCTTACAAGATATAACCAAAAGATCACAATTATATAAAGTGTGCTGACACTTTAGTGAAAAATTAAGTTCTTAATCTGAAATTACCTTCTTGCATTTCTAAATGCAGTTATCGATCAAATATAGAAAAATCTATAGTGTTTTCCTTTCCTGTGTGAATCATCTTGCTTTCCAAGGTGGAATTGAGAAAAGAAAAAATGTAGGACAAAGCAACAAAAGCCAAAAATCTCCTAAATCAACTGACACCTTCATATGGTTTCAAAATTTTAGAAAGATAAAATTTCCTAAAGCATTCCTAAAATAAAAATATTAGTGAACTTTTCAAGACATTTTATATGAGTTATGTTCTTCCACCAGCTCTAAAATTACAATGGTCAAGCTAACTTGTTAAAAAGAGTGCATTAATACTACATTCCTTGTATTTTTTTATTGCTTTCATTGTTAGTATTTGTGAAATGTTAATAGACAGTCCCATCACCCAATATATGCCTACAGCTTTAGTTTCATCTCGACATGCTATTATTATTGTGATTACTATATAATGCCTCAGAAATTACTTCTCATTATTGTTTTAATCATGATGATTAACTCGGATGCCTTCTTCAAACGTTGCAATTCTGCATCTTTATTTGAAATCATAAGAGACCTTCCTTCAAACCTGAGGCATGCCAGAACCAGACAGACAAATAATGCCACCAAGCCTTATTTTATTACTGGTTACATGTCAAGTTTGTACTCTTTGGTGAATCTGCCTGTGAAGTAAACAACCTTGTTTGGTCACGTTGTATATGAATAGTGAATAACACGTTCAGTTAACTCTCTTTCCAGAGAGGCAGAATGTGAGGAAGCAGAGATCATTTATTTATGGCATGATTCATATTTTAAAGCCATCATTTATTTATAGTGTTGATGCAGTTTTCTTACTACCGTCATATCACAGTTGCCTGTGCTTTCAAAAATAGCACAAAACCCCATATATTCCACAAACCAACACCCAGGCACCACGGGCCACGAGTGCAGCTTTCTAGTGTACACTGCACAGAACATCACAGCAAAATAATCCTTCATGCATAATTCACAAATCCAGTCTCTGCACGCTTTATGCACTGATGAATTACTTGGTTGTGCTGAGGTAATTCAGAATGAGCTAAAAAGCAAATTATGGCAGGCATGTACTGTAACATTATTATTCTGCAGGCCTGGATTTTGAAATTACTGTTTTTGAGACATGATTCAGAAATATAATGTATTTAGTCTCCATTATATTTCAACCCAGTGTCTTATGTCTGAGGATGTCCGTGGACTTGTTTCAAAAGATAACACTCTCCAGAAACTCTATTTGATTTCTTTCTTTTTGCCTGAAATGGGCCTTGACATTTTAAAATCATTAAATGCAATCTGTTTCAAATGCTCACAAAAGGTCACAAAGACTATGGGACTGCTCCTGCTACACTACACCACCACAGCTCTGATCCACTTTAGCAGGGGGACTAAGTGCTCAAGGCATTCAAAATCGAGCTCCTAATGTATTAAGGGCATTAGTAATAGTCACAGCTCTGCTAGAATTTCCATTTCAAGGTCTAGATTACCAGGAGGAACATGCTGTTTGGGATGCAGTTGACTTTAAAAGGGTTTTAGTATTGTGTTGGATCAGATCCTGAGCACACACTTGATCTTTTCAGGATTTATTTTTTCCTTTTCCTGCAAAACACGAAAACATGGTTTGCCTTGTTTTGTTTTGGTTTTTTCTTTTCTTTTCTTTTTTTTTTTTTTGTGGGTTGGAGAAAGGGGGGAGGTAAAAAAATATAGTCGGGGCACAGTCTGAAATAAATCCAACAGCATATTGCATGTATCAGCAGCTGTTTACAAGCCTCTCTTTAATTTCACACCACAAGTATCTGATGACAACCTAAGAAAAAAAGGAATAACTATAGAGAAGAGAACAGCTGTGACATGAATACCTTTCTTTCACACACTACATTGTTGTCTATTTGACGTCAGAAAGACAATATCTCATGTTACTGAAAAGAAAAAGGTTCACCCATTTGGAGAATGAGATCCAAAATGCACTAAGTTTGCTAAATTTAATCGGGTTTCTGTAGCACTGGACCAGTTTTGACTGCCTTTTCCATTGATTGAAATCATTAGTAAGCCCTAAATCTCTTCTGTCAGGTCAGACTATGGCCAGACATGGCTTCTTAAGAAATCCTCACTCTCCTATTTCCAGATGTTCCTCCTCCCTCTGGACACCCCCTTATCTCCATTGTGCCAGGGCAGTGTTCTCCTGGCCCTGGTGAAGCCTTTTTCTCACCCTGATCCCAAGTTCACAACACATCTGTGTGGGCAGCTGTGCTGGCACTACAGAAGTGGCTGTAGAGCTCGTCAGTGCCTGGGCGCTCCCCACAGCATTCCCACCAAGCAGCACACCCAGGGCTACAGCCCAGCTTTCAGCTGGGTACTCCTCTGCCCCAGGAGCAATGTCACAGTCCTCAATCCCAGGCACCAGAACTACAGCAGTGTTGTTGTAGGAGAGAAGCAAATATTAGCGTTTATTTTGTCCAGGGTAATGCTCCCAGCCTGGCTGTTTCTCACAGCTCTCCTTAGCTAAAGAGATAAGGCAGGCAGCAGGTCTGGCCATGCCTACAAACCCACACACATCTGTGCATTTTCTGTGCATTTTGGGCATAATGAGAGGTTCAAAAGCAGTGCCTGGGCATGCTAAAAGGTCACACACAAAAACATCCTGGGAAACTCAAATGTGGTCTGGACTGAAAACCCTCTCCAGTAATTGCATTGAAATTTTTGCTCTTGCAGAACAACTCTTTCTTGCAACTATTTTGACCAAAGCCATAATAAAGTGCTACAACTCAGCTCAGAGAAGCCCATCCATATCAGTAACATTTTTTTGCCACATTTTGTTCCAAAGGGATGAAGTTTACTGTATGGATATCTTAGTGAGATAAAGGCCATGATGCACCAGTGTAGACCACCACTGGTCTTATTTGTAAGGTGTGACAGCGTGCAGAGATTTCAAGGGCCGCATTCAGAAAAGGCTACACGCAACTGAAGTGAGAATTCAGAAGAATTTAAGGTTGTGGAATCAAAAGTGAGATCTGGGAATCTCGCTTAAACCTTTGTTTATAGTCCAGCACAGTCACTCCTGAATTTGTCTGAGAGAAAAAGGTGATAGAAGGGAAGTTCTGTCCAGTGTGGCCACTGCCCTATGAATACAAGGATGAGGTTACTTCCTCCTCATTTAGAAGTTTACAGCACAGACTTCTGTCTCTGAGCTAATTGTCTAGACTCCTCTTATAGTCATTGGAATCAGGCACTTCTAAAAGGCAATTTATCTGACCTGTTTTAAATGAGTCTGTAAGGGGAAAATTCACTATACCTTGGAAATGCATGTTTTTTGCCAGAGAGCAAGAAGGGTGTGTGGATGGTGACAAAGACACTGCAAGTTAGGCAAGAAGGACCTCACTTTAAATAAAGGATTCCCAGAAAAATTTATTCAGGCATTTCCCAGATTTAGACTCCAACTAATCCCCATTTATCTTCTGTTATGGGTGAGTGGGAACAGGTGACATCTTACAGGCATGTTTCTTTGACCCCTGTACTTCTGCAGCCCTCTTGCCCCTGACATCTAAGGAGTGAAGCAGTGCTAAATACAGTCACCCATAAATGGAAACTGTTGATGTGTGAAACGTGCATGTCCCAACATCTCATCAGCTTCATAGTTGGAGCTATTTTAGGCTTCCACAAATGATTTTGTAGCAAAGGTCTGTCAGGGCCAGCAGTAACTGCAGAAAAAGTATCGCTTACAAGCTAATTTTGCACTCAAGAAAGTTACACAGGGTTCTTGTAGACAAATGAAGCTCCTTCTGTCCCATGCCTCACCACCTGTAACAGCTCAGGCTTTCTCTTCTGAGATCTGGAGCCATGGAGTGACCTGTGCAAGCTGTGCCTCTGTCATGCTTCTGTAGCACTACGGGATCTTTCCCAGCAGTGCTCATGAAATACCCCCAGCACAGCATCCTGCCTGTGGGCTGTGCTCCCAGGCCCAGAGACAGGCCTTGGAGGATGGGCACATGCAGCAAAACCACAAAGGAAGAGGCTTCCCTACACCTCCCATTCCCCACTCTGCCCCTGAGCTTACCTACGCTGAGCACATGCCCTATCCAGATTTTCTCCCTGTTTAACTTACTCTTGGATAGGTGTTGTCATGAATTTGAAATCTGATGCTGAGGATGAATGTGTTTGTGATCTACAGATGGATAAATTCTACATACGAATAAATGTACACAGGAACTGAAAAGAAAAAATGACATTATTGTATTTAGGTTATGTTTTGGTGTCTGCACAATTAATTCAGAAAGTTATCTAGAGCAAGATAGCAAGATATTTTTAGCATATGATGGTTCAAGACTGCTAAGCTTCTGTAATCCTCATGTAGTTCTTTTACAGTGCACTTTAAAATTATATTTTACACGTATGTATGGCAGTTTGTAGTCTACTTAAAATAAATATTTCCCATATATCCATATGCATGATCCACACTTATTTTGTAGTACAAGATGTGCTGACAGAGATTAAAAGATTGCAACACAGCAGAAGGCGTTGTGCTATCTTGCAAGTGCAAAGTAGGTACCTTTATCTGAGTCAGTTTTTAGCATCTGTCTTCCGATTCATAACAGCTCTTGTTCCACATAAAACTATAATCACCTCTCAAGCCTCATTTGTTCAGGCTTGACATTGTAGGCTCTTTGGGGTTGTAGCAAATAAAAACCTGAATAGAAGTTTAAGTCTCAAGTGTGAAAATGCTTAAACTGGAAAGTTTTCTTATTGCAATCTTCAGTACAGCCATGACTGGGGCAAATCACCAGAGCCTTTCAAGTGGGTTTGACAATATCTACTAATACCTGTTTTTGTTAAAAGGATGTAACACCTTGCCTTTTAGGGTAGGGTTAGGGAAAAAAACCTGCTTCCTTTAAACCCCATATTTCCGTCCAAAACTGAATTTCCTTGCAAATTTCCTTGCAAAACTCTAGAAGCAGAGGTAATTTGCTTGCTTGTGACTTGTTATAAAGTTTGTCTGATCAGCCTGAAGTTGTGCCTGGGCTCAGTCAGGAGTGAGGCATGCTGAGTGCTGCAGTGGGCGAGGAGGTGACAGCAGGAAGCTTGCTGTGTTGTTGTCCATTTGAAGGGGTGTCAGTACCCATTCTTGCTGGGGAGGCTGAGGGATCGGGGCACAGGGATGCTCCTTGGCACTGTGCTGCAGCCCAGTGTGCCCTTGGCAGTGCTGCTGCTCATCCACCCAGCCCGCTGCTGGGGCACTGGTGCCAGCCCTGTTCGCTTGCTTCACTCACCAGCACCAGGGATGGGGCACAGTGCTGCAGATTTCACCTCGACAAGTCACAGGGTGTGCTTTATTCTGCTTTGTTGTCTTCAAAGTTTTTTGTCCTGGTGGACCTGGAGGCCAGTAAAATCCAGGCTGGCTCCATGGGAAGGGGAACGGTGCTGCCCCGCTGCTGACAAAGTGATGGCAGTGGAATTGTAAATTGCAGTAACAAGTCTTAATCCTCTACTTTGGCTGCCTCCACTTTTGCCTCTCCCACTTTTTCTGGCATGTCCTTCTTGCACACTTGGAAGGGATTTTCTGATGTTTTTATTGGCAAATAGCTATGGATTCTGTATAACAAGCTTCCTTGTAAGGAGAGCAAGATCAAGAAAGAAATAGAATTTAGACAAAAGTAGTATCCAAACTTGCAAGTACATGAGTGAGACACTGAGCTCTGATATTTCCATTGCCCTTTCTCACAGGCTAAGAAGTGAATCCTCACCTCTCAGCTCATCACCTCATGTGCTGGACAAGGGGAAACCCCTGGAAGCTTGCTGCTGTTTCAGACATGCGTGCTGAGAAGGGAATTTGGCATGCAGCAAATGGATAGGACCTTTAGGTGCCTGACTTTCCCTCAGGACTGTGGTGGGAGAGGCACACTTCACTGGGATTGCCTGAGCTGATCACACCAAGGAGACATTTTTCACAAAATATTCTTTGCTTACTCCATGCTAATTCTGAAGCCGGAAGTGAAAAGTAAGTTTCATGAAATATCACAACCAAAGCAAGAACTACATGAGCCAAAGGCATATCAGCTGTGGAAAGGACTGCTTAGGAACATTTAAATATTTTAAATAAAGTAATTAATAATATAAAAATTAAAAAATTAACAGTATTATTGTAAAAAATCATTTTAGGCTACCAACTTGCTAAAAGAATTTGTTAGAGAAGGAGAAAAAACAATCCTACATTCTCTCCTAAAGCAAATGAACTCTGTTAAGTCATTGCTCATGACATTCGTATTTCCTAAATACATTGCCAGTAATGAAAAGAACTTCAGGTATGGAAGCTTCTTACTTTTCATAATTTTCACAGATTTTTATATGCTCACACTATCTATGAAGGTATTTCACAAGACAGGATATGATTGGCTGTTGATTCTGTTATTCAGCCAATATTTTGAAAGACTAATACTGAAGTAGAAAATTGAGTTTGTATTAGAAACCTTATAAAGAGAATAAAACCTATCCAAGAGAGGAAAATATTCTATGACAGGACACTTATCTAGGAGGAAGATACAATCTATTTTCTGACATTTTTATATTTTAAACATCAATGTGAGAAGATCAGTGAAAAACAATTTGGATTTGATTCAAGTCCCACAGTATGAAAAATATTCTTCTGAAAAAGAACTTGATAATTTATAATGCTTTTTAAATTCAATTTCCCAGAACAAGTAGCCTTTCCAGATCAGTGGCAGAGAAAGAGAAAGAAATTCTGAAAAACTAAAGGTTACAAAGTCAAGCACTGTTAGGTGAATAAGTGACAGCTAGGGTTTCTGGTAATTTAATGTTTAATGTATTACTAAATTTTGCCCATGGCAATCATTGCTGCACATTATTTTTCAAAAAATTCCTGCCCTAGAGTACAGAAAGTCCTCCTCTACCAGCAGGTATTCTTCAGCTTGCTTTTGTAATTATTTGAATTTAGATCTCATCCTCTATACTATTCAGATGAAACTTTAAATGCACGGTCATTAGAGTCCTCTTAGTGTTTTTTCTTTATAACCCAGAGATGCCAAAAGCAATTTTTATAGTTGCTACAGAAAAACTTAACAGTTGTTGATTCTCTCCTCTGATAAATTCATGTTGTTTACTGAACTAGTCCTGCAGGAGCTAAATGGCAAATGCTGCACAGTTGTGTTAATCCCCTTTCTTGGAGGAATGTGGGACAAGCCAGGGACAGAATGAGCAAAGGTCACAGTTGTATAATACTCTTGAACCCATAAAGGGAATACCAGAATCATAACATCCATATGCTTCTAATAAAGATACAATAATAATACTTACTCTATACCTTGCCTGATAGAGGAAATTACACTTTATTCACAAGAGCAGCTCTTTTGAAAGGAGTTTATTATTGCTACTGTATCAGACAGTGAAGGAAAATATTGTGAGCCTAAAACAACTGGACAGAAGGGTGTCATGGTTGAGCACTAGGAAAATTTATAGTCCTTCCATCCATTCTTTCCAGGTGCAGCAATCCTCCTCGGAAGGAGCAAATCTTTTGGTTTTCATCCCCTTCTGATCCTTTTACTTAAGAAGCTGTGATGAGACAGGTCTATAGGGACAGCTGAGCTGTTTGTGTTAGATCAGCTACATGTTTATGTTACCAGCAGAGCAAACCAAGAGAAAAATTATGGCAAAGGAGATAAAAATATTTGCATGTAAGATAATAACACCAGAAACACAGCATCATTTCTAAGCCACAGGCTGCTTACAGGGGTTTGTTTGTTGTTATTATTGCTTTTTTGAAAGAGAGATATTAAGTTCTGAGTCTTACCCATGCAACATTAGCAAGCTCTCACAGGTAGAGGTGGTAATTACAAGGCTTCGTTCATTGGGAAGCATGCTGAAAGCCTGAGGGGCAGGGTTTCTTTGTATGCTGCGATTGTGCTTCCTTCTCATAAAAGGATGCTGCTTATTTCTCATAACAGCCACGTAAGCATAAATACTTACCTTTAGCAGACCCAAACCACTGTCCATTCATGACAGGGGAAAGAATTTCATGGTCCTCAGCAAGTGCTGCTGGATTGGGCTGACAAATCCTGTCAAATAAAGTCAATATATTTATTTCTCTGAATGGGAATATTCATGTGCCTTGCAATGCTAAATGAGGAGATCAAACAGTATCTGTATATCTACATCAAGGCAGGCACAAGAACAGAATAACAAATATTTCATTTGGAACCAAAAGATAGAAATCTCCAGCTGGAAAATGCTGAGTTGAGGTCCCCACCACATGGGACCCATGCACCTTCAAACCATTATTCAATCTGAGTAGGCTGCTGCTCTCTCCATTTCTCTGGCTTTTCTTTTGTTCTGAGCTGCCTGTGTTGCTTTTGTTTTTTCTGGGGTTCTTTTAGGCCTTTTAATACACTGCCTGTGGCTCTCAGAAACTGATCTAACACTCCTCACAAAATTCTCAACTTCAGAGCACTCTTTCCCAAAGCTCTTTTATGATGAATATTCCAGTTCCAGGGTTACAACCTTACAGCTGAAGCAGACTACAAACTTTATCAAGTATCCTGTACATGGCTTTGAAGAAAAATGCTAAAGCCTTATTCTTTTCTCTACCTCTAGTTTTCCAACTGTCCTTTATTCCATGTGATTAAGTCTGTAAGGAAATAAACATTCTATCTCTAGCACAAATGTTATTTTCTGGAAGTCTGTCTTGTTTTTAATTTCTTGATCCAATCTGGTAATTTTTTTTCCAGATCTTCCCACCTGTTCTGTAAAATGAGCAGTCTGACAACTTCTCTCTTCTTTTTAGAAGTTTTGTAATTAGTCTAATTAAAAGATGATAGTCTGTGCCCAAATTGCTCATCTCCCCCCCTGCTTTCTCTCCAAGGCTCAGTCATTTGCAGGTAGTCTCCAGGAGTGGTTTGTGTGACTGGACAATCATCAGATTTAATAACTATCATTATTCTCCTAATGACAGCTTTAAAGATTTCTCCTGTCAGCTCCTGTGGTTTCAGCTCAAGATGAAGGAAGTAGATAATGGCAAATCCCTTCCTCCTGTTTACTGTCCCATTTAACACAGCAGTAGAATCATCACAGCACACACCTGGGGAAACACCTCTGTGTCAGGAAAAATTGATCAATAACATGCTTATTTCTCGCATCTTTGCTTTAGGTGTAAATGTAAAAAAAAAAAAAATAGCACCAAAAAAACCCAACAAACAAAGAACCCAAGAAAAACGAAAAAATGCATTTAATTTTGCTTTATTTGGAATTCTGGATAGGAAAAAGCACAGCCAGATGGCAGGAAGTTACCAGTTCATTGACACTAGAGGGTTTGAAACTGTGGGGAAGGGACTTTGCCACCTCAGGCATGGTCTGTCTGGAGCAGTTCAGAGAATGCCACAGTCACAATTTTAAGCCTGAAGCTAAATGTCACAATCTGACTCTTAATCAGGTTCTTGCAGTTAAAACCTTTTTCCATGGGACTGTGTATTTAATAACAAATGAGGGTGGTGTCTCCAAAAACACAGGGTGTGAGCAGAACCTAAGGGCTCTTCCCTGGTATTCCAGCTGGCTGACACATCTGAAGGCAAACCTCAGCCTGCTCTAGAAAGATGTAGTTGATGGATTTCATCACCTCCTCATTTATTCATTCATGTACCAGTGGCCTGTGCCCCACGGCTCAGAGCCTGCTGAACTTCACAATAGCTGTTGCCATGAACCTCCATGGGCATTTTATTTAGCCTCCCCCAAAGCAATTTATTTTGGAAAGTTTTCCTTTCTAAACATTTCTCCTTTACAAATGTTTGAATAGAAGTTTTCAAAACTCACAATGTGTCTTGAAGCATGTTTGGGGAGGGGCAGTTGCAGTTCACAATTATAAAAGTCAGCAATTCTTTTTTAATCTGCAAAAGATTATTGTGTTATGGCTACAGCTATGAAGGTGGAGATGCAAAAGAAGAAGCTATTTTAAAATCTGAAGGGAATCTGGCTTTGCAAGAGTCATGGGCAGAAGACAGGATGGCTTGGTTCACATGGACCTCTGCAAGAACTTTTCATAAAGCCTGTGTCAAAATGAAAATATTGGAAAACTGCGCTCTTGAACTGTTGCATTCCCAGAGGACTGGGCTGGAGCAGCTGGTGTGAAACACAGACCGTTTTCTCCACATGGGCAGTGTACAGCTCCCAGTCCAGAGCTGCAATGTGTCCACCCCCCTTGATCTCTGGCAGGGGTCCAGGGCAGGCTGGCACAGAGGTGGCTCCAGATGTTCACCTCTGGAGCTGTGCTGTTGGTGGCAGACCAGCAGGACAAGTGCCAGCCTGCTCTGGTGACTGACATCCCCCTCACCCAGAGCTGCCCCTGCCAGTGGCAGGAACTGCCCACCAGCTGACCTGCCTAAGAGGAAAAGAGCAAAACTGCATGCAGCCCTGACGTGGCTGGTTGAATGCCAAGGCAGGCTTCAGTCTTGCTTGAAGGCAAGTCTGTGTAGACATAACAAAGGGCAGCTCTCTCCCTTTCAGACACAGTCCTGCCATGGAGCTCACCTCTGTCTGAAAGACATGAGATTGTTCCTGCTGTCTGGTAATACAATTAAAAATATTTTATTTTCCTCTTGAGTCCTTGAAGATATGTGAATGTGGGTGTGAGAGACTGAGCACAGGCAAATGTGACCTTTCTAAATACCTTAGCATAGACTGAGGGTTTTATATTCTCTGAACTGTTCTGTTTTCTAATCTAAAGGACTGGGCATTTGTTCATTGTAATACTATCTTGGAAGAGAAAGAAAAAAGAGCAGTAAACTTAGGAAAGTGAAATATGTTATAGTCCCAATGTTCTGGTGCAGACAAAGCAAAAGTAAGTCTTTGCTTGGATTCACAGTCTGAACCTTGTTTAGGCCTGACTGCAGCAGCAACGTGAGTGGGAGCAAGTTAGTCCTGTATCTATGCTTCTAGCATACCTATATCATAAAACTTGAGTAGCTCACCTTCCTTTCCCTTCAAGAGAGAAAAGAGAAAAATACAAATACCCTGGGAAAGATGTAACAAGCAATGTGTAAAATGTAACGTCTTTTTACAGACTATAGTTTGACTGTTTTAGATTACAGTATGACTGTTTTCTGAGTGCCAGGAATTTTTGAATGGACTCTTTATGGTGTTCAACCAATAAATCTCCAACATTTAGAGGCTTTTTTTGCTGTGATTTTTTTTTTTTTTTTTCCGTGTTTTATTTCAAACACCTCCTGCAGGACAGTGTAAATCAGAGAGCTCAGATGTTTGTGAAAATTATTACTCTTACATGTGGCTCATCTCTATTACCCAACCATAAAATCCATAAAATTCAGTGTCAATATTTCTGAGACAAGGTGTACTTAACTTCTTTCTTTTTTTTTTTTTTTTTTGGTCATGTGATAATCTATTATTCCTCTTCACAGGGACCTATCTGTAATGATGCATAATAGGACTCTTTTAGACCACACAGCAGGAGGAAGTGCAGATATAAATCACTCTCCCAGTCCCCACAGTCTTTTGGGAACAACAAAGAGCATGCTTTAATAGCAATTTAATAGCAAGTAGAGAGTATTAGCACTTTGTTGGAGGTAAGGTGAAGAAGAAACATAGTTTATGCTCAGGAACATACAATAGTTCAAATAGAGTACTAAGTGGTGTTTCTTCTGGTTAGCTAACAGGGCTGGTTTCCTACTAATAATAGAAGTGCCCTTCATTCTTGGGCCACTCCTAGGGCAGTGGCTATTGCAGCTGGAAAGATCTGTTTCTAGGGCCCATCTGCTTGTTTTCATTCATTCATACAGTAATTAATCTTCAGTAATGTGGTAAGATCTCCCACCAAGGCACCAAAATTTTGTCCAAGGGACATGACAAAATCTTTTTCCAGTTGGAAAAACCAGGAAGAACAAACCCACCCACAGCAATGACCTGCCTAACCAGAGTGCTGCACTAAAGGCACACGATCTTGGACCAACAAGATCCATCCATCCTCCATCGTGGAGCACCCTGAGAATAGAGCCAGAAATACTCTCCAGGACTTTAAGTTCAAATTTTTCAAATGGAAGTAAATGAGAGTAAACCTGCTGCTCTCCTCTGTGTCTGAGTGTACTGGCATGGGAAAAACTTGGCTGCAGCACGTTGAGCATGATGTGCAGCTGCATGTCAAAGTGCAGTCTGGGCCTTGGAGCTCATGGCCAGAGCTCATCCACAGCATCTGCTTGGGAGAGAAGTGAACCAAGGTGATTGCTTCCAGCAATTTGTGGTTTAGGGATCTCTCATGACTGCATCCAGACTTCCATGTTTAACCTGCCCTCCATGGGTTTGTCTATGGTGCACCCTTACCTCCCTCAAGCATTTCTGCAGAAAGTTCTCATTTCTCCTCAAATGGTCACCCTTCCATAGACTTCATTGTGCTGGACAACCTCCCATGCACTTAAATAGTGCCATCAAAGATGACATAAGCAGAATTGTGGGTAGTTTTCAAGCTATGGAACCTCAGATATTTATACCGTGGCTTGGCAATGCTTTCTGTCCTGTCCTTTGCTCCTTTCTCAATAGTTCATCATGTTTTATTTGCCTTTCTGAGTGCTGCTGAGCACTGAAATGGCACTTTCAGAGAACTATTCACAATGACATTAACATCACATTCATAAATGTAATAAAATTTAGAGCTGTCATAACCTTCTCCCGGACTATTTTGGTTTGATTATGTTTCCCACTATTATCTCTGGAGGCTGGAGAGCATTTTTGACACACAGTAGACTTTTTTGCATAGATACTTCCTTTATCACCACCTCTTCAAGTGGCCTGTGCAGCTGGCATGGACAATGTATTCTTATTCTTGGGACATTCTGAAACAATATGTTGTGATTTTGTGTCCTGTGGAAGCACCCAATAGCTGTGCTTTATTCAAGGGACAGTTTGTTCTATTTTTTGTTGCACTATTAACCTGCCCTGCCTCTCTAGAATATCTCCTCCTCACAGCAGAACACCTACAATCTTAATTCCTGGAGAGAAAATGTTCTTTTCAGCTGGGAACCCACTTCATAAATCTGTGTTAATATTTCCAGTACATCAGACCTGCTATTTTACAAAAATATGCATATGCACAGCCATATTTTATGCAAACATGTAAATACCATTAATGTATGAATTTCATTAGTGTCTCTTGATTGGGTCTAGACAAAACAAGGATGTCTTAAAGGGATACAATGAGAAGAGCTCATTATGCATGTGCAGTTAAATGGGATGAGATCTGTGAACAGAACTAATATCTTTCATTAGATGACTGTTGTAGTTTGTAAAAATCCCCAAGCTCTTGGACTCCTTGGATATTTAGATTTGAAAGAGAAACCTCAGCTTTAAAAGCTAAAGACCAATTGCTCAGACCAATTGCTCAGAATTTAGTTAAATATGTATCAATTAGATAATCATCTAAAAAATGACAGCTGGTATCAGTGAAGTAGAGGTAGAGTACCACTAGAAAATGTAGACTTGGAGTTATTTTTTCCTCAGCACTTGGCTTTTATCAACATTGAATTTCATTTGCAATTTTATCACCCTGTCTCTCCAGTAATGTGAAAGCTTTCTGCAGCTCTTCACAGCTCACTGTAGATCTGATTATTCTGAATAACTTTGCCATTAGCAACCTTTATCACCTCACTATTCCTTGCATTCACAAGATGATTTACATTAAGTATCCATACATCCTTCGTTATTAAACAGTAATGGCATCCTGGCACTACATGGCACCACAGCCATAGTCTGTGCTGTACTCTTCATCAAGATTTTCTAAATTTTGAAGTAAAAGCAATTTTCATGAAGATGGCCATCACAAAATCAGTGAGTTGAGTTTTTTGAGTTCTTGAGAATGTTTGAGGAAGTATTCACTTGACAGCTCTACCTAAAAATAAAACGAAAGCCAGAAACCTTGGGAATGCAGTACAGCTCCTCTGAAAAATGCTTGTTTATGTCTGGTGAAGATCTATCCATGTGTATTTTCTGCTTTTAATTATGCATCACATTCTGTAATTTTTCAAAGACTATTACCAAATACTTTCTATTTCACCCTGAGCTGTAAATTTATTGACCTCTACCTCCCCAACTTGTGAGCCAGCCACTATACCTGCTGATTTAGAGCCTTGTAACAGGGTGAGCTTTAGTGGAATTGCATCTGCTGTGCTTTCAGATCTAACTTTGATTTGAACACTGGCCAAACAGACGTATGAAGGTTTTGTTTACAGTAATTTCCTATATCTCAGGATGGAACAAAAGAAAAATCTATTCACCAGTAAATAAATGACTTGCAGCATGGATTGACTTTTCTGGCAGGAAATGCAATTTCATGATTGGTCATAGTATATCCACATGAGATTTGTCTGGATTTCTGCCAAATATTTAACGTAGTCTACATGTATCTTTGGAATTGGAAAAGCTATTATTTAAATGCTTTAGTCTGTACTTCAAATAGAATAATGTGCCTGACAAGGACGGTAGATGGTTGGAAAATACTAATTATCATTATTTTCAGGTTATTTAAGATTCTGTAGTTCTTTTTCTGGAATTTCTTTGCCTTTCAAATCTGTATTAAAAGTTTGGGAAATACAAGAACTACTATTTTTCACTCTTAGCATGGAAATATGAATTCTTACAGACATAATAAATAAGACATCAGTGACAGTGCACTGCAGACCCTGAATCCCTCTGTCCCTGGGCCCTACACTTTCCATGCTTGTCTCCTGTGAGGGGAACAATGGATGGGCACCTTTCCAAAACATTCCCTACTTGGCAGGAAAATAAGACTTCACCCTCTGTGCAGATCAATGCCATGCCCTCTAGCTTACAACAGCTGGAAATGTTAATCCTTGATGGTTATCAGTGGGCAGCTGAATCAAGACCTCACTGAAATAAGTGAGGAAACTGATGTTGCTCAGTACCACGGTGCTATGCCCTCTGTTAATCCATACTGTGTCAGTCTAAAGCAGACAAGTGCAGAGGTCCTGCATATTTCCCCCACTATGGTCATTCCAATAGTGAAATGAAGTCAGCATAAGGTTCACTTAAACTCATATTATCTAATGTGAGACTGAATTATGATGCAGCATGTAAGTTTGCCTCCAAGCATTTCTGCATGTAGATTTGCCCTTTACCCTTAAGCACTTCCCCATTGGTTACTCCCTCCTCAGCTCCTACAGAACCACATCACATAGGAAATTATTTTGTAATAAAAACAGAGTGGGCAGCAGGTCGAGGGAGGTGATTCTGCCTCTGCTCCACTGTGCTGCCACCCCCGCCTGGAGTGCTGCATCAAGCTCTGGGTGCTGAGTGCCAGCAAGACCTATTGGAACATGTCCTCAGGAGGGCCACAAAGATGATCAGGGGATGGGACAAATCTCCTATGAAGACAGGCTGAGAAAGTTGGGGCTGTTCAGCCTGGAAAAGAGAGGTGCCAGAGAGAGCATGTAACACCTTCTAGTGCATACCAGGGACCTATAAGGGAGCTGGAGAGGGATGTTTTACAAGGACATGTAGTGACAGCACAAGGGAGAACGGCTTTAAACTGAAAGAGGGTAAATTCAGAGTAGATAAAAGGAGTAAAATATTTTACAGTGAGAGAGCTGAACACTGGAGAGAGAGGAGGTAGATGCTCAATCCCTGGAAGAATTCATTGCCAGTTTGCATGGGATTCTGAGCAACCTGACCTAGCTGAAGATGTCTCTGCTTATTGCAGGAGGAGGTGGACCTGTATGACCTCTGAAAGTCCCCCAAAACCCACACCCTTTATGTGATTTTGTGGTTCAGTGATTTCAATTTCATTTTTAAAAATGAAAAAAATTTAAATGGAAAATGCTGAAGAACAAATGTATTTTTTTGAGGTATTTTTCATGGAAGGTAGAAGGCAATATTATCACTCTTGTCATTGGAAAACCTAAATCACTGCTTTAACTTACAGAAATTAATAAGTAGCCTGTCAGAACTTTACCACTTTGTCCGGGGGCTTTAGGATTCATAAAAGAAAAGAAGTAGTTTGGTGTCCATAGTGTGAAAAAATTATTAGCTTCCAGATTTATATTTTTTTTTACAAGTTAAACCTGTTTTTTAGAGATATATTTTGGAAAAGCAAGATAGAAACATGCATGGTAATAACTAAGAAAAATGTTGTCAGATTATGCTGACCATATTTAGACTGTTTTATTTTGAATTCAGTTCCAGTCAAAAAAGGGGCTAAGTCTAGGACTGTGAGAGAAGACCTTGTTCATCTTTTGTGAAAACTGGGTCTCATAAATATCACAAATGCCTTGCCTTTCTATTTGTCAAGAATGGAAGAAATGAGGTTCCTCTAAACCTGGGAAAAGGGTAGATTTTATAAAGTGGAGTTGTATTTTATTTTATTTTGTTATTAAGGAAATAGACTGCATTTTGTTATGTCTCTTTCCCAAGATAAGATAAAGGAAACTTTAAAGAACAGATGGAAATTTGTTTTGAAAGGATATAATTAAGGATCAGGAAAAAACTAATCTGGATTTAAATAGCTTAAAGATGTTGTTGAATGTATTAATATAATACAACATTAAACTGTAATGCAAGTCAGAGGGTTTTTGAAAGAAGCCCAAGAACTCCAATCTGTGAGCAGTCATAGTGAAATTTGGTGCATTAGGGGGGTAATCCATATAAATTCATGCCAAAATTATTTAAAGAATTTTTGTTACAAGATTTGACCCTGGGAAATTCAACATTCAAGTCTCTCTGGTTTAGCTTCTTCTCCATCATCTCTGAGGTCTTGATTCAATGAAACTAGAATAAGAAAACCCCGACTTGAAAAAAATCGTTTTATATCTATATATCTACATATCTGTATATCTGTCTGCGTTATGTAGATTTATAATATATATGCATATGTTAAATATGTATATTTTATATGTGTATATATTAAATATGTATAAAGGTAAGCGTGTGCTTAAGTAGTTTCCTGAGCAGAACCGGCTTGTTGAGTTGTGGGACACAGGGATGATTTTGTTTCAGGGCTTTCCAAGATCATTAGCATACTCTGAAAATCACTATGAGGCTGATATTTCCAGCTGCCTGTGAGATTCTGTTGTGTGAGATCTACCCTGAAGAAGTGGTCAGTGTGCCACCATTTGAACAGCCCATCCTGTAGGTAAGAATATATAAAACCATGGTGAATTTGACATTGAATTTTTGGTAGATTTGTTTTCTTGTAAGGGTGGATGTATGGATAGATGAGGGCAAATAGTTTGATTCCTTTTACCTTTGCCATGGTGAGGTGTTTGAGGAATAAAGGTGTAAAATTTAAGGGTAGTTTGTAATGGATGTTTCTAGGGTTGCTTGGGGGCGTTTTTGTGTTTGCTTTTTTATTAGTGTTTCAGAATTTTTTTACCTAATTAAATTTTTAAATGTCAAATAAAAAAGAAAAAAAAAACCCTCTCACACCTTATCCCTTGCCTTAATGAAATGTTAATTTAATAATTCTAAGCATATGGCAGTTTTAAATTATGGCTCTGCCATAATAGTTCCATGCAATAAACTGCCATGTAAACTGTGATTAAGCACCATTAGAATACGAACACCCACCTATTGTGTTAGCAAACCACGTTTACAGCTTGTGTCAGCGAGCAATCTCTCAGAGGCTGGTGCTAGGCAGAGCCAGCCCTCTCCCCCGCACTCAAACACGACACAGGCAGGACTTGGGTGAGGGAGGGCAGGAGGCAATCCCCTACACCTGCCCTTGGTGACTCACAGAGCACAGGAGATCCTGCTGGAGGATCGGTCTGGGCTTTCTCTGCCCTGAGTGCTGGGGCTGGGCTGTGCAGTGGTGCTGCTGTTCCTGCTGGTTTGCCTCTGGCATTCACCTCACCGAGTGCTTCCCACAGGGAGCCTTCCCTGCGGGCCGCACATCCCAACAATCAGCAGGACTGTTCGCTTGTGGGATTCCTCCCTGCACAGCTCGCTGGACTGTTTGCTCAGCCAAGCCATTACCACCCTTGCTTTGATGAGAATCTCATCAGGGAACTCAACTCTCCAAAATAAGGCTCTGAGAGAAAAACAAAATAAAATTTTTCATTCCTTACCCTGAAATCATACATTAATTTCCTCCCACTCACCCTTTTAAACATGTGATTCTCGCTTGTGCTGTGTCCCCTGCCACTCTCACTAGGGTCACTGGTTAAAGAAGGTCCCACATTCCCTAAGACACATTTTCTTAATTCCTTCCTTGACTCACTCATCCCTTCAGCTGGGCATGAACATTTTTCTGCAGGGCTGCACAGTTGCTTGGTCCCTCCTACTATATTGTGGCATGGCTTCACAAATAACTTAATCAACAAGACTGAGAGGGAGGAAAACTCAGGAGGGTGGTGGTGGGAACCTAACCCTCAGGATGGGAACCTCTCAAACCAGCTTTGCCAGCAGAGATATTGCAGTATGGAACTACACCCCTAGATGCACTAGATGCAGCACATCAAATTTCAGTCTAAAGATAGAACCTCGATTTTCAAGCACTGTAAAACAGAGCATAATAAAAAACCAAAAATCTTTTCTTTCTTTTTTTTTTTTTTTAATTTAATAATACCTAAATGGCTTGTGCTAACAAATCTACTGTGTCTTAGACTATATCTTAAAATGGTACAAAAACATCAGTCATGAGCTTGTTGAAACTGTTTAATGGAATTATGGCATAGCATTTTAGTTCTTTGCTTTTTCAGGGGTCATTTGGTATTGGTTTGTTAACTACAGACCACTGTTGAGCCTGTTAATCAGAAACAAAGAAGCAACCTGTGCCCAGAGGTACATTTTCAATTTACAGAGATGGGACTTCAGGGAAGTCTGCACTAGCATATTTCCCACAGGTATGGCAGTATCTTAACAGGTATGGGAGTATCTTAATATGGCAGTATCTGGTTTTTCCCTCAATCTAAACAAGTATTCTATTACAGTTTAATTTAGATATATTGTAGAAAAGTTTACGGATCATTTTTTATGGCTGACAGCAGGCAAAACTGGAAGGCCTGTGATGACTTGACAATTATGCTCAATAATTTTTTCAGTCTCATTTTAGATTAAATAAAAAAAACAAAATAGTTTCTTAATTCAAACATTAAAGGCTGGTCTATCTTACCAGACTTCTTTTGAATATGCCAGTGGTTGCTTAATGAAGCATGAATTACTGATTGTGAAACATAGAGAGATAAAATAAAATCCAAAATTATTTGCACACACCCTCTTACAGTCAAGCAGGAACTAAAGTCTGATTGTATTAATAAATGAAAACATCCTTTTATGAATGAGAGGAATAAGTAATTGAAATTACCTTAATTTTTTTAGTATATTTTTAATTAAGTATATGACTTGCCATTTCATTAAGTGAAAATGTTGTCACAACCTGTACCTTGTGTTTGTATACATATGCACAGATTCAGATAGGTGGTGCATATGCAAACCTTCTTTCCAGAAATCAGCTGTTCCCAGGGGTGGAGAACACATCATCTGTGCTTGAATGTCAGTTTGTCACTGCTGGAGGGCTTGCCACCAACCCTCCTCTTGTAAAGAATCACTGTCACTTTGAAGAGGCATGGGAGGAATATACCGAGGCACAGCCCCTTTTGGGATGTGTTGTTGTTACAGAGAACAAAGTCTCCTTGCAGCCCCTGTACAGTTTGCTAAAAATTTGGATTGACCCTGAAAATAGTTTGCCACACCCTTAAATGACAGATCCATCTCTGGTAGTCCAGGAGTCCAGTCAGGGCTGTGCATCATCTCTGTAATGTGTGTTGAGGGTGCTCAAATTAAGAGTCTCTTGTTTTACTGTTTCCTGACCTGCCAGTTTTGGCTCAATTGCATTTTACAAATCCCAGCTCACTACGTAAAAGGTTTCCACATCAGTCCAGCTTTTAGGGCTACTTCTACGTTGAATTTGACCCATTCTGCTTTTAACAGTAGCTGCTACAGAGAGATTTTGATCTTGACTTGAGCTTATAGACAAACTACTCTTTTTATTACACTTGGTAAATCAAGCCTCTTCATAGGTTAGATCTGAAAAGCTTCCACATGTATTTCCTAGTTTCATGCTCAAACTTTGCTGAAGGTAACTCAAGAAGAGTTAGTCGTGACTACACAGTGAGCACCAGGAGAAGGTCCAGCTTCCATGGCCAGACCCCATTCTGGCAGACCTCTGCCTCCCATGGGTGCTGCACCTTGGCCCCTGCTCCTTCCTCTGTTCTCCAACAGCTTCTCTGAGCATTGGTTTGGACTCTGAACTGAAACCCATGTCCAAATCTCCTTTTCCCTGTTTGAAGCTAAGCCCAGGTCCAAGAGGAAATTTACTTTCCCCCAATACATCGACAGTCTAATCACCTCCAAATCAATGGAAAATATAAAGTACTGAGCCCTCTCTTGTCACAGCTCCACATGGTCTGAAAGAACAACCCTAGGAGACTGCAAACTAGAAAAAAAAAACATTATTTCACTGCTTCATTGTAATTTTTATATCTTCTCCTTTTGTACATTGTTTAATTCCCTGCATTGCCTATGTATTAGCATTTGTTGACAGCAAGCCTCACCTGCTTACCTGAAAATCCTCAGGGCCATGATCACTTCTAAGCTCAGCCTCCCTGAGTGTGAAAGCCTCTCCAGTTTTGAACTTACATGGCAATATCAGCATGTTTTAATTAATGCTATTAACTCTTATCAGCAGTAAAAATACTCAATTCATTCAACATGCAGAGTTGCCATAATTTTTCACTTTAGCTTTGTCTAATCAGACAAATCTATTCAAATTGCTACAATTTCCAAAAAGGCGATTCCTATGTTTAGATCATTGGTAAAATTTTCAATTTCTTCTTTTCTCTTTTTTTTTTTTTTTTTTTTTATGAAATTTGTCTTTCTGAAGAAAGCCAGGATAGGGATTAAATCTGCTTAAATCTTGCCTGAACTTGAGTCCAGGCACTTAGGATCCAAGTAATCCTCAGCCTGTGAACCACATGTGCCTTTTTACCAGGACTGCCTAGCCCTGGAGCTGTTTATATTCACTAGACAACTCCCTGACTGGTCTGGGACTTCTGCTGGCATGTATCCTGGTTTGTACCTATGATCTAGAGAGAAAGAACAGAGAATTTTATACACTATTGTCTAAATTTCATTGCAAAAATTCAGTAAAATGATGCCTAAAGTACATAGATACTGGGAAATGAAAGGAAGAATAAGGTAAAAGAAGATCAAGTCTGCTTCTGATTTAGGAGTTTTCAAATTAGTTGGACCAGATCAATTTCATATAAAACATTTGAAACACTGTCAGAAGAAGCTACAAAGCTACTGTCCTTGAAAAATGTTGCTGCATGATGAGGTGCTGAAAGATTAGTAAGGACAAATATACCATATAAATTTTCAAAGGAGTCAAGAAATTAAAGACTAATTAGCTTGATTTCATTTCCCAGGCAAGATCCTGGAACAATCAGTCAAACAAATATTTGAACTCAGTTGTTTTAAATGCATGCTCCAGAGCAATCCAGGAACTCAGGCTTGAAAATCTAATGTAAGGAAGGTGCAAACCTATCTGTGTGTGCATATCTGGGGATCAGCTATGTAGGGAAATATTCAAGGGCATAAGAGGAAATGAGTATTCTATAGAAAACCTTAGAAATCAAATTTAATTACATTCATTGTTTTTATTACTTCGCAGATAATAATTTCTTCTTTGTAGCTTAGAGAAGACTGGAGCAAGTCAGGGAACAGGGGGAAGGACCAGACTAAGCATGTGAATATTTTTTACCAAGAAGTCAAGAATAATAATTTATCTGTGTACAGGACTGATAAAAGAATAGGAAAGCATGGGTTCAATTTGCAATAAGAAATGCTAGTTAGATGTTAGAAAACCTTATATGGCAAGTTTATGCAATAATGGAAGTGAAGATCAAGGAGGCCCTAGATATGCCACTGGTAGAAATTTTTAACTTGTTAGATCACTGCATGTCAGACTATGTATAGCTGATTCTGTCTTCTAACAGAGGAGTGCAGCAAATCCTTCTGGGGAACCTACTATCCCGTGATTCCATTATTGTATGGAAATGGCAGAAACACATGGGTTCACACTGAAAAGATAGCTGTTTGCAAGTAATTCCTAACATGCTGAAACAACACCACAGTCTTTATCACAAAAGCTGGATCCACTGGCTTCCCTCTGACATTGCTTTTCTGTTAGTCTCAAATACAGTGATGTTAACAAAAAGCCCCCTTCTGTCCCAAGCTGGAGAGGTTTCTGTAAGTTGCTCCAAGAGAGCAGGAATAGCAGAAAAGCCAAGACTCCACACGGGTCACAGTAGGCCCTCAGCAGAGGTGGACTGTTTGCTACAGTAAATAGAGTCTTAGATTACAGCTCAACAAGGGGTGAATAATTTGGGGGAAAGTGTATGTGGCATATGCAGAGCACAGGTTGCTAAGTTTGTGTAAATGGGCAATGTAAGCTGAGATGAGTGACCTGAAATCCTGAGGAAGCTCTCTAGAATCTATCTACACCACAAAGGCCAGAATCCAAAGTAAAGAAAGGGAGAAAATGTCAAGCACAGCAATTTAAAGAAGCTTCTTAAGTAGAATACATCTGTTTTTTCATCACAGTAAGTCTTCTGGAAATCCATCATCAAATGACCAACACAGAAAATATCTGAAACGAAATGCTTCAGGGAAGAAAAGCCTTTTTTTTTTTTGTCAAAAGAAAACATGGAAAATTCTTTCTTTTCTTTTTCCCTGAAAGACTTAGAGGACCATCGAGCTCTTCTATTGTTTTATATATACCATGGTTGCTGTTTTATATTTACCATGGTAAATGCAGGACAACAGTTGATCAGCACTGCTGCACACTTATTTGCATTGATCTCATGATAAGCAGGAAAAATAATTGATTTGCTTATTGTCTTTTGCTCAGACAAAGTACACCACATAAGAACTATTGTTGCCAGTGGAAACACTACTCAGGTGCATAAACATGCAATAACATCCCTGTGCTATCTTTAGACAAAAAATTCTGGTCACTATGGTGCTCGACAGTTGCTGAATTTCTGCTGATGTGTTTGGCATTTGGTTGTAATTACCTATTCATCTGAATTAAAAGATTGATCACTACAGTCAATGACTGATACAAAACAACATGAAAGGGATACATTAATACTGAAATTTGATGTAAGCGTCGTTCCAGAGGGAAAAGAACATATGCAACAGGAAAATTGAGAAGACATCTGTCACGGTAGTCAAGCCTCTATCAAGCTTGATAATGATTATGAATCCATTACCATTGATATATTGCATAAAGCTGTGGGAATGGGAAGCTTTTCACATGACAGAGAGAGTAATCAACATCCAACAGAAGTAGTCCCATCACACACACACCTGCTGTGTGCCTCACATCAGAATATGTCATTTGGAAATCTAAATGTTATTGGCATGGCAGAAGGAGACAGACAAATAATGAGATTCGCTTGTGAGCTGTTTTATTCCTCTGCTAATGAGGTTTTCTAGTAACTGAACAAGCATTTGGTAACTTGCATATATTCCTCAGAATGTGTTGACAATACATAATTTAATCAATACATTTCAAATGCAGCTGAGTAATATTTCCAAACTATTCCTTATGAGGAAAGTCCAACTGCTTGTAATGGAGAAACATATTTCTTTCCCATATATTTATGATTATATATGCTTTTCTGGGTATTTATACTACTATTAAAAACACCCAAACCATTAATTAAAAACCCCCTCAAATTATGTAGCCATGAATGTATAGTCTAAAGATGGATGCAAAAATCTTATTTAAAATTAAGCAGAAAATACTTTTATGTCAATCTTTTTTTTTTCTTTTTTTCCAGAGTTGGGCTGAATTCAAGTGTGTGTAAGAATAGGAGCCTGTGTTTTGAAGACAAGAAAATACTAGAAGGTTCCATCTACGAAAAAAACCATGCAGCTCAGAATCTGCGAAAATCAGATGAAACATGAATCTCGTCTGGTGGGTTTATGTATATGAACTGCAGTTCATGTTTTTAAAACAAATTCTAATGCTTACCCAGCATGAGAGTTTACATACACACATTCACATATGCACATACAGAGGATGTTTCAGCATATACAAACATATACATCAACAAAGCATACACACATGAATATCTTATAAAATATGTATTAAATCTTTCAGCGAGCACTTAGGCATTTTTTTTTCCTACTAAGTGTTATGAATTATTGTGAAAGTCACAAAATTATGTTGTGTTTTAATCTTTTGGTTACAAGCACTTTTAACACTTGAATAAACAAATTGTTACTTTTTCCATTTGATTTATTTACATCACTTTAAAAAAAGGAGGCATCTCTATATAAACAAAAATCAAAACAAAACTTCTAGTTTTTTTAAATTATGAAAGATATATTAAGATGACTACGTAAAAGCTGTTTTTTTCCATGTATCTTTTACACAGAAAGATTCTGGTAAAACAGGCCATCAGAGATTAAATCCTATGTTGTTGTGGGGACAAAAGTCTTAAGAATAATAAACCACTAAAGTGGTGAGATGGTAAAACAATACTAAAAATATCAAACCAAAAGTAGTTTAAACTTTTCTCTCAGACATAACATCAGTCTAGTCTCTGAGTGAAAAAAAACCCGTAAACATTACTTTTGTTTCAAATCACCATGGTCTAGCCAGGATGAATCAAAAGAAAATCCATATAATTGTCACTGTTCTACAAAAAGAGACAGACATTACGTGACACAGAGAAGGAATCCTAATTTGGTAAATATGAGAAAGTTAGGGTAGCTTTTCTTTAATTTTAATCTTTTTTTCTTAGTATAATCCAAGAAATACTGTGGCTTAGCATAGGATTTGTTCCACTGGGCATGCTCCGAAACTGGTTACAGGACTGCATCCTCCGGGTGAAGGTACGCATGGTCATAGCAGCCCCTGGGGCTGCTCAGCGCTGCCATGGCTAGGAAAGCACCAGGTCTCCAAAAAACTCAAGTAGAAATATTCAGAAAAGAAATTTGCCAGCACAGGCCTCATGTAAGATGAGAAGAGTGATTCAGACCAGCAGTTCTTGGGAAAGATCATTGGTTCTGGGGCTGATAAGTGGGACAAGAGTTTTTCTTATTTTTCTGCTCAATTCCTTTTTGATACAGTAGAGTCATGTTGAGTATTGGTTCTAGCTTAAATATCTCCTAAATCCTGCCTGAGAGCAAGGTATTCCATCAGCTGGCTGTGGTCAAGAAAGATCAGTAAATACGAGCAGGTGTAGAGGCAGGAGGAGTAAAAAGTGGGAAGAAATGAGGATGGTGAGAGAAAATAAAGATGAAAATCTGAGGGTTATTTTTTTCCCTGAAAAAGATGTTTGGCCAGGAAAATTTTCTGCCTATGATGATGAGTCCATGAAAATCAAACACCCCTTTAAAAATGGCGCTTCGCGTAGTATCAGCTGTCTGTGAAAAAAAAAAAAAAGAAGAAATGTATTTCTGAAATGTCTGTAACCTATTATAGAAATCTGTAATTTCAGATCTTGGTTTGTAACTTGAGATCTGAATCCTGGAAAAAAAGACTCTTTAGAGACTCGTTTTAAATTAGAAGAAACAACAGCAATTGGGAGGCTACACTACAGAACCAGGGGAGAACGAAAGCTCTGGAGATAAGAAAATCCTGTGATGGTCTTTATTGCCTCAACCACAAACTTACAGAAACATGCAGTAGCAAGAATGTGCAGAAGATATTAAGAGAAAATCTGAGAAGCACAATGAGCCTGAGGAGGCCAGAAGCAGAATGTGCTTGGGGTGGAAGATATCCCAGCTTATACTCCTTGGACAGATCTGCTGCATCTGCAAGAAGACAGTACAAATGGCCTCAGGCAAGGTTGGTCACTCCTTAAAGGATGAAGAGTAAGCACACATGCATTTTTTTCACTGTGATGCAGGTTTCTGCAGCACACTCTGCAGAAACACCTAGCTCCATTTTTAAGAGGTATTATTAGACTTCTCCTCAGCAGTCACTGGCATTTATTTGTGGGAACTGCTTGAAGGAGATTGAGTGGATGGAATACTGGCTGGAACAAGAGTGGAAAACTTACAACATGCAGAATATAGAAGTATTTTGGAAAGGTTAGATCTATAGGTAGATGGGCTGGTAATAGACTGGCACATCATGCTTCAGATCAGCTATTGTACATAAAATCCAATAGCACTTACACCTACTGACATGGGATGCAGAGAGCTCTTTTGCTACGCCTTGCTCACAAAGACATTAATTTTTCTCTAGTCCCAAGGAAAAGTTTCTGTGTGTTCTGCTATAGACCCTACATGACCACCCCAGAAATGTCACCTATCCACTCTGCCCCACTCAGTGCGATTCTCCAGGCCGGCATACGTGGCCAGGAGCAGTGTGACTGTGGCTGTGCTCCCTGTGCCTCTGCTACAAACCCTGCTGAGGGCAGGGCTGTGCCTTGGCAGTGCTCCCAGTCCTGTGGTGCCTCTTCACAGCACAGCTCTGGCCCAAGCCAATGCACAAGCTCTGACCCAGCCAGCTTGAGGCTCCCTAAAATCCCCTCTGGACACCGTGCACATCCCTGCAGAAGCACACGTTTGTAGGCAAGCCTCAGTGGCAGGGCTGCTGCTGGTGAGCCAAACTTTGAAAGCAGCACTAAGTCTCTTAAATCCTATCTAGTCCTCGGGGGTTCTAGCATAAAGTGCTTTCAAGTCGGTTGTGCGAAATAAGCAGCAGTAAAAATCCTTGGCTGCATTTTTCTTTTTGTTGTTATTTTAGTCAGATTGAGGTGGATTGGGTTTCACGACTTGCTTCAGCCAGAAAATACTTCCTTAGATTTTGCATTTTTTTAAAATTGGTAAATATGCTTAAATGAAATGGAAATAAAATGTTAAATTTAGATGTCAAAAAAAAGCTTAGTTTTGAAATTCAATTCACTAAAAATGTATATCCCTAAAGGACAGCATTTTTTTCACTAACAAATGTGTATTATAATTTTTGTGTTGAATGAAATTTGATGAAAGAAAGGTCTAGTAAATGAGCTTTGAATGCACTCTTCCATCATTGAAATAACTCCTATTAAATAAAAATTGACGGGTTTATGTTTACACACTCATTCATGTAGTGCAAAATTTGCCTATGTAAAATTGTCACAGGGCAGTCCATCTAAAAGATTATTCCTCCCATTCTGTTTTTCTGCCAGCATCCCTGAAAACAATATACTGCTCATATCAATGTTTATGGAAAGTTAATTTGATAAAAGTAAAAATGCAGGTTCTTTTCTCTGGGCTAATTTAATTTGTAGATATTGTTGCCTTTGTTGCTGTGAAGTACTGTAAACAGCTTGAGTAGTCTTGAAGAAATGAATGTGTCTCTGCAACAATAAGGTTCTAATTAGGTGGAGTAACTGGGAGAGTATCTGGACCTTACAAATTTGTCTTTTCAATCTACACCTATGTTGTTTCGTCATTTTATTCATGGCCAGATGGCATTTTTGACATTTACATTGATGATGTCAAACCACAAACTTAATCCAAATTCTTTGAAGTTAGTGAAATTTCTTCCATTTATTTCCACAGGATTTCATTTCATCCTAGTGAGATTTCATATGAAAAGATATCAAAAACTAAATGTGCTATTTCTTTGAAATGGATGGAAAAGATGGCATCTTTTTTTTTGTGAATGCATTGCACTTTATAACAAAGTAAGCCAAATTGGTAAAACTTTGACCATTTCCAACTGAATCTTGTATTTGCTGGCACACAGTTTTGGCAGGAACATAACTGAGTTTATAGTGAGTTTTACCAGTGCTTCCAAGAATGCTAGGATTATAAAGACTACAGAGGAGCTTTTGGTCATGGTGTTATCCTTTCATCTGATTAAAGTACTATGAAACAGATTTAGAGCTTTGTTTCTTTGTCTTCTCTTCAGCTCAGGCGTACATTAATTATGAAGTATTTTCCTTGAGAGGTTCAATTATTGACATGCATTATTTGCAGTAATTAGTCTTTTTACTTAAATATAATATTGACTAAAAATTCTAAAAAAATTAATGAGCCCTACAGATAATGTTATGAAGTATGGCCAAACACTGGTGACTGTCTTCTCATAAAAGGGAATCTACATCTGTGCATTCACTGAGTTTGATAATTATACTGATGACATAATTACCAACAGAACATGCTGCACCTCATTGCTGAATTCTTCTGTAACTTTTAATGATGACTAAGTAAAGAAGCAAGCTCTTGGAAGTACATAAATATCAGATGTAACTTGTTCACTCAATACTTGAAATAATTCAACAGGTCAAGTGTTTATGCAGGCTTCTTTCTTGCAAAACAGTTAAGTAGCATACACAAGCAGCAGATACTCATTTTCAGTGCTTTTTTCATTGGGCCATGCAATGTGAGATGGGGGTACTTTTGAGAAAGAAAATTAGTGTGTGGTCTGCTATTTGAAAACAGTAAAACAATCCATGCAGAAAAGCACAACAGGTTTCAATTTTAAAGAAGAAAGGGCTTTCCTATGTACTTTTGGCCTCCCTTATTAAGATTACTAAAAAATTATAAACTTAAGAATTCTGAATATGAATATAAAACAGTGCAGCATGGACACTGATGCCCGCAGCCTGTTGCCAAAAAAATAATTTCTACAGACCGTTGTTGATTTCATCCTTTCAAAAAATGTGCTAAGATTCTTAGGTTGCATGCAAATTAATGCTGACTATATTTATATGGTTAGTCAAAAATTATACAAGAAAAGAAAAAGACTGTGACTATTCACATTATCAAGTTCTATTCTATTCAAAGGCAGAAATGTGTCTCAGATAATGTATGCTGATAGGTATGTCGATTCAAGGCAGATCTAAGGTAATCTGCACATAATTTTGGTTTAAAAATCTGATTTGGCTTGAAACACAATATGAAGTGGTCTTCATATTCTTCATTCTCTAGCTGAAAATCTATTCTTGAAGGACTATCAATGTCTTTGATGTTACTGCCCTGAATTCAGAGATTGGCACTTTGCTAAAGCTGCAGAAATTCTGCTTTCTGAAAGTCTGCCCAGTGAATTACATTCAGCTGGTTGGCATTTTCCTCCTGCTTTTCTATCCCATAGAAACTGGGGACTCATCAAAAAGACAGGTGGGTTTTTTTCCCTATAAAAGTATATGAATTTCATCACTCTTACTGCTTTTCCCATTTCTCTGCCCTTTTAGCACACAGGTTCAAGAACACAGGTTTGAGGAGTGAAGAGCTGACGAGTGCCCCCAGACACCCCAAAATGCCTCTGCCAGGTGTGACCAGATCTCAGGCAGCAGCCACAGGGACAGGTGGCTCAGTATAGCTGTTCTCTCATACTTGCAGGGTTAAACTTGTTTGTCACCAGTTTCACTTTGGACTTGGAAAATAATTGCTTTGCTGGTTTGAGGTAATGCAGACCTTGTGAACTCTTCATCAAGCTCACTATTCTATCTTTGATAATAACCATTCCTGATGAAACAAGACAGGATAAGCTCTCCCTGCAATTTGATGGTTCTTCCTTGAGCCTTCCTGAACTCATATGTTTCCCGTGGCACAATACAAGTACCTTGGGGGAATAAAACAGTAACCCTAAACAGATAATCTTCTAGAGAAGACTAAGAATAGAGCAAACTTATATGATATTTCTTAAGAGTTTTCCCATCTCCAGATGCTTTCAGCTAAGGTTTCCAGGGCCTACTATGATTTATCTGCTTGGTAATCCCCCAAAAATCTCTCTTCCAAGACTTGTCTCCTGTTGAACTGTGTTGAAATTTTTGCATCCACAAAACTTTTTGGTGAGGAAGTTGACTAAATGGCTCTCTGTTGCCTGAAGAACCACACCAATTTGTTTGCTTTGAACCTGGTTTCTTTTAAATCCATCTGACCATCAGTTTTTCTTGATTGGGAGTGATCATGAAGTCAACCTGCCTCCATCTTCTCAGTGCCACACATGCTTTGCTTGACTCTATCACTTCTCTAAGCCAGCTGTGAAAGGTGTTTAGCTGTTCCCTGTGTGGAAGCAGCCCTAGATCTCCCTCAAGTACTTGTTTCTTCCTTGAACAAGGTCACGTCCTTCTGGTGCTGCCCAGTAGGATATACTATTTTAGCTCTTCCTTTTAAACAAACTCCCTCATCTTGGCACGGTTGTGTCTTTGCAGCTAGGTGTGGCTGTCTGGGATCTGTAGAGAAGCCCACTGAAATGGTGTCCTGTGAACCTCATGCCCATGGTTACAGAGCAGCACTTTTAAAAGCAGATTTTTGAACATGACCCTGGATATAGTTTGGCATCAAGCTTCATACTACTTCCTCTCGAGCAACCACAGAGAGAACCTAAACATTTTGTCTCCGCTTCGTGCTGCCCTGTGACATTTTCCCAGTTAGGATGGGGGTAATTGAAGTAACCCAATAAATTTTCTTTTCTGCCCTTGCTGCCTCCTTGACCTGATCTGTCTGTGCGCATTGCAGTGAGTGTTGCTATCCCCATTGGGCTGTCAATGATATAGACCCACCACCGAGTTCTCCCTGCTGTGGCCCTGGGTTCAGATCTGTGCAGATTTCGTGTTCCACACAGATGAGCCCATACAGGCTCCATCAAAGCACCCCGGGCAGTAATTTAAATTGACTTTAAGCTCTTCTTAGCATATAGTATTAAGCTGCCCCTGTCACAGTTCCTTCTAACTTTCATAACATATTGTCCTGTTGGTTGCACCCTTTCCCCAAGGTTTCTCCAACCAGTGCTTTCACTGGAAGCCACATGCCATCTTTTCTGGATTCCTTCTACCATTTGTAGAATACCATACTGCTGTTTTGGGTTCTTTCTTGGCACTCTATTAAAATAACAATCTGTTTGTTTTCCATTTCCCATTTCATGAGTTTCTGAGTTGCCAATGGGCTGAGCAGGACAGGATTAGGCTAAAAGCCAATGTATTTTGCCAATCAGTGAATTCTGGTGTGAAAATATACCCTTCCAACACTTCAACCTAGGCATACACAACTGTACAGATAGCTGATCCAGGCTTCCTGCCACAAATCTCAGAGTTTGTGAAGCCTGGTAAACCAGGGAATGAGCAAGGCACCCAATTCAATTTAAAATGGCTGACTGCACAATCACAATTAAGATATGCAATTTAGCATAAAATAAGGCAAACTAGCATGAAACAACTGATTTGAATTTGTAATGAGATCATAGGAACTAATTCCCCCTAAGAAAAAAATTATGCTTCAAGAATAACTAAGAAAATAAAATTAAAGAGAAAGAAGTGAAATGCCTACCAGGGAAACCTGGGGTGACGGAAAAACTTCAGTGGAAGTTAAAAAGAAGCATGAATAGTTCAATCCTATTAGTGACCAGGTTTTTTTCTTCTTTATAAGAAGATATATGTACTGCCAATAGCTGACAATCCATTATTAGAGGACGTCTTCACTTTCTGCCATAAATTCTATGTATGAGTAACACACCATTCAAACAGAAGGAGTGGGAAAGAAGTGTGCCTTTTTCCTTCTTTTGCCATAAACACAAGTAGATTTTTTTGTTAGTGATCTCAGACCAGGGACAAAAGATATTGGCGGGTAAGTAGGCCAAGTGCTGCCATTAACAAGCTTCAGCAGAAAACAAACAAGTTGAAAACCCTTTGGCAAGGGAACCAAGTTAGAGAGATTCCAATGTAAGGAAGTGCAAAGATATCAGGTGCAATAGATTTCATATGAAATATTAGCTCACTTGGAGAACATTGTTTTGTCCAGGATTTAAGTGTAATACTGTTCAAAGTAAAGGCGCCCATGGAAACATTCAACTGAAATTGACTGCATTGGAGAGAGGAATATTTGCCTTTCTTCTTGGCAATCCAACTTCCCTGCAGTGCAGCTCTGTGTATTACCTAAATGGGCTAATCAGGATCAACAGGTAAAATCCTGAAGCTCATAATCAGTTTGTAATGAATCAGATCTCAGCTGAACTCAGAGAGCCTTCTGCCAGAATGTGCACTTGGGTGTTTTCCTTACTGGGAAGGTGTTACTGCTAGAGATGCAAAGATTTTTTTTTGTTTATTTTTTGGTTTTTGTTTTTGTTGTGAGAAGGGAGGCCTCTGTTGTGGTTCCCAGTACTCAAAGTGTCCTCCTTTCCAATGCATTGTTCTTTGTTTGGTTTCTATCCATTATTGTTCCAGGATGCCAAGGTTCTAAAAGGGATTCCTAGGATGGTAAGGTTTTGCTTAGCTGTGTCTCACAGTGGTTAATATGACCTTTAGTGCTGATTTCAGCACAACAAAATTAAGGAAAGGACAATATCTTGAAAAGTTAAGATTTTTGAAAATCCAAATTTGCAATATGAGAGAATTCTGCCAGTCTTCCTAGATACTATAGGTCAGTCTTTGAGAGCAAAATAATGAATTTTTTTTTCATATTCACCTTAGACATAGATGATCTTGCCACAGCTCTGGTAGGTCGAATAGAGAACTTCAATGTCTCTTGATTCCATGCTACTTTATTTTTTTCTTTGTTGAAAATTTCTGCTTTATGCCCCTTTCTGTCTCTAGATATGCCTTTTGGCATAACAGTCACATTTTTCAGTGTTATATTAAGGAAATAGAGGGGTAACTTCATGGGGTTATGGCAGATTATAGTAGGGGTTCCTTTCCTAGATTTAAAGAGATTTTGTTCCTACAGGTTAGCTAACCAAAGCAGAAAGACAAAATAAAATAAGGCAGAAGATGATATAGAAGTGAAGCAGTTGCCATCTGTTGATTTTAAACTCTCTCTGGCTGCTGTTCAGCTGACTGGATAGGAAATATCACATTTTGCCCTCATTCTGATGAATTTTTGAGGGCATTGTACACTAGCCCTTCATCTGTCTATGATTAAAGCAATATATTCAATTCATTTTTTTTTCTTAGAAATAAAGAAACTAGTGTTCCACAAAGTAGACTGTCTTATCTGAAAGAAACCTGAATTTTGAGTTTTCCCTAATCCTCAGCATATCAGATACTGACAGGCTGTGAGTGGCCTAACATTATTCTGTGATCCTCACTGGGAACTGAAAACTTCAATTCTTTACTAATGTTTTGACTGATATAAGAATCATAGCCTAATTTCTACTAGAATGTGTGTATTAGACTTTAGATGTTACATGAGGACCAGCATATGCATAATGAACCACTGGAGTCGACAAGAACTTTCATCTGAACATTACTCCCATGTTTAAAGTGAAATATAACCCTGAAAAGAAGAGAAAAAAAAAAAAAAAAAACCAAACCAAAAAGCCAACCAAACCCTCAAATTATTTGGCAGCTAGGAAAATCCTGACCCAGGTATCATGAAGATGGAGACAGGCCAGGTGATTCACACTTGCTGCTTTTAACCTCAGCCTCTAACAAGCAGTGTTTTATTCAGTGCAAATAGGTTCTCCTCTGAGGGAGAAGGTTTTTGGTTTGAGCAGGCTGCAGTTATTAGTGTGGGAGCTGCAGAGCACAGGTTGTTCTGCCTGAGAAACAGGGCAGTTAGATACAGACTCCCAAGAGATTTATATTCTTATATTCCCTATCCCAGCAGAAGGTGGGATTTAGGGAAATGTGGTATCTCACACCTCCAATAGTCCAGTATGCCCTTCCAACCATCATCAGCATGTCCTCTTCCCCTTCTTTTGTACCAGTCATACACGGAGGCCTTAGCCTTCAGAACAGTTTTGATCCAAATCCTTCACAAATTTAAACTGCTTTTGTGCAAATTTAAACACAGGATCTCAATAGGTAAGACAGACCACCATAAAAGGTTTTCTCTTTTCATTCAAATGAGGTTTTTCTAAAGCAACAATATATCTTCACATCTGCTGATAGATACTTCTGAGACCTTGGTCTCACAAACTGTGAGTTACATTTTGTTATGGAATGGTTTTGCGCAAACGCTGTTATACAACTTCTACCAGGAAGTTACAGTCATTAAAGAGAGGAAAATATTTACATTGTGATAGTGCTGAAGATATAGGGAGGCAAGCAACAGAGAGGGCGTGCTGCATATACAGTGTCACTGTGTTCCATGCAGCTGCCAGGAAATATTTCACTGGCTTCGCTCAGGCCAGGATCTCATCTCAAGTTCATCTATGACAAGAAGAGACGCTTATCTAAATAAATGTGAAACACTGGGGTTGTGTTTCTGTATAAGCCTCCTGAGAGTGGAGGAGGATTCAAAACAGATCTGAGAGTTTTGCAACCCTTCACCTCTGGAACTGCATTGTGTAAGAGAGTATGAGTTCTCAACTTTTTTCATCTCTCTGACCGCAGACAGTGTCTGTGCTGTTTCTTTTCTTTACAGTTATTGTTTCTGAGCTCTGGTTTTCCATCCTCCCATCTGCTACAATCTTTATACAAATATAGAACTAGGGAAATGAGAGGGCAATAGTTATTATACTTTTATATACCACACTTACTGCATTTAACTGATTTTACAAATGCTCATTTAACTGATTTTACAAATGCTAGGTGTCTTATTTTGCTGGCTTCAATTTGTTTGGAAGATGAAATGTTCTCACTCATTGGCTCTGAAGTAGTACTTAAACCAAGACTACTCACAGAGGCTGAAATTAAACTAACAATCTTCTTTTTTTAGATTTAGAAGCATTGAAACATTAATAATTCCTTTGTTGTAAAAAGGGTATGAATAATAAAATGAAATGAATAGGATATGAAATGTGGCCCTGAAATGTGAATTCATCCACAACACGCATCATTGTGTTGCTCTGGAAATGGTGATGTGAATTAGACGAAGGAGTCACCAGCAATATGACATGCAATTTAAATTAACAATCTTCAAAAAGCTGAAATTAACTTAAGGAAAACAGACCCACAGAGCATCAGTGATTTGGAAGGCATTTTTAGTCACTGTTTACACTGAACAACATCTTACTGATTCCAATCTATGTTTATTATTGTTTCATTTCTTACCAAAATTCAAAATCTATTTTCCTGGCAACTCAAAACTTGGAAGCTGTTAGTGCAATTGGAAGGGAAAAATAAACAGAAATAAATAAATTAAAAAAAACCCTCAACCCTCTAAATATCTGGTTTATTCACTTTAATGAAAAAATTACAAGTGTCTAAACATGTAAGCATTTTGTGAGAGAATATATTACCAATTATTGCTATACATTTTTCATAAAAGGTAACAGCTGCAGGATTCTTTTTCAACATGTTTCTATAATAATTACTTTTTAAAAATGAAACCAATGTTTACTCAATATGTGCATTTCTGAAGAAAGAGAATCTTGGAAAGGTTTTCATAAATACTCATCATACATAATGGGAAATATTAAGAATAATTTCATGAAACTGTTTTACAAATCCATAAGCCAATTTTGAGAAATAGCCTTTCACTCTTCTTTCTACACTTCTCTTATTGTTGACATGGGCAGAAAATGATTCTTTAACAGCAGATGAAGGACTGTGGGTTTTTTTTAATAACTACACTGAAGATGTTTGTGTGTTTGGGGCATAGAAGAAGATGATGAAGCTTTTAAATCTTAATTCACATTTCAGCTTCAACTTGAGGTTAGACAAAAGCAGAAGCAGACAAACCTTGAGGAACTGTTTAGGGCTGCAAGGCTCAGCACCAAGACAAAACCTCCTATCCCCACTTATCTCCAAAAACACAAAATATAAATAGGGGACTATTTATAATAACTTTAGAATATATAACATCAGTCGGGTGCTCAGGGTGGAAGGGAAGAAATACATAGTTACTAAGAATATTGCAAGATTAAAAATCACAGCATCTGCAGATTTTACATGTAATTAGCAAAGAAAAGCTAATAGAGATACTGGCTAAAGAATGCACTTGTGAAATCTTTTTTCCCCTCAAATTACATTGTCTTAAACAGAATATGCTGAGAGTATTTTAAACCATACAAGGAAAAGTAAGCCGAGATTTCATAAGATCCTAGATTTCATGGCATTGGTAAATCACATGAACATATTTCCCAGAATGATGTATTTATAGCAGGAGATGAAAACTACAATAATACTGGTTATTTTAAAGTTATTTTAGGAGCCAACACAGTTTACAGCAGTGGAGGGAACAGGGAGACACTTTCACAGAGGAAAGAAAATGTCTGGGAACACAAACCATAAATTCAGATGCCAGCACTTGTCCCATTCATTATGGTTATTTCACTGATGTAGGAAAACATCTGCCAATTGCCTAAGACCATGAGTACAGTAACATGAAAGATAAATTAGCTCTCAAGAAAAATAGCTACATAAGGATTCCCTTCCCTTCCCTTCCTCTCTTTCAAGCACCACTGCAAATTCAAAACATTGAGGCAAAGTCTCCACTCTCAGATGTACAGTCAATTTCATTGCAGAACCACCTGAAGTCCTTAATCATGGAAGAGAACAATCAATCAATCAATTAATCAATCAGAGAATGGTTTGGTTAGAAGGATCCTTAGAGGTCATCTTGTTCCAAGCCCTCTGTTGTGGGCAGGGCACCTCCCACCAGACCAGGTTGCTCAAACCCCATCCAGCCTGGCCTTGAGCACTTTCAGGGCTGGGCCATGCAAAGCTTGAAGGTTACTGAGAAGCTGCTTTTTTCTAGTGTGTGTAGAAAGACTGAGGTCTTCCTTGTTATACATCTGTGTAAAAGAGATTAAAGGCTTTCTACAACTAAAAAGACATCATACATGTCATCACCTAGCCTGTTAAAAAAAGAGTTGGCCTGTTATATACAGAGTTTAACAGAGCAAATAATGATAGTCCCTTCTCACAACACCAGCTTTTAACTGAATACAATTCTGCTAGAACTGCAATAGGAAAGGCATACCCCTATAACTGTAAAGTTAATGGGTCAGTTCTTCAAGAGGACTTGTTCTTTTTTTCCTGATGTTAAAACATGAGATCCTGGCCCATTTGAGCCAATAAAGGTTTGGCTAATTATTTCAACAAAGTCAGACATAAAGACTTCTTTTACCTCCTTTAATCAAAGGAATGTGATTTTTTTTGGAAGAGATCAAAGTCCATATGAACAGTATTTACTGCTGTTAAGTATTCTGATTGTTGTCACAATTAACACTCATTAGAAGGCAATGGTTTTAAAATTAATTTCACTGGCAATTGCTTTACTTCTCCTTGCAGTAGAGCTTTTTCATCTCTGTGCATATAGATTTGTGATGGATATTAATCTAAATAAGGGACATATGGCTGTACAAGAAGATTCATTTGATGAATAATATTTATTTAAATCTGCATGGCACAACCAGTTGAACACACACTTGGGAAAAATTTGAGCTATTTTTTCTTTTTTTTTCTTTTTTTGAGTCTCTAACCAGCTCACTGTGATCAAAAAGAAATCCAAAATACAGCCTACTCTAATTGCTTTAATTTTATTCTGATAATTTAAAAAGTTTAAATTATCCCATTGATGATACTCAGGAAAAATTCCCTCTGTTATTTTGACATTAGAAAGATAAATTCAGCTAATGTCAACTGAAGCTACATAAGGACTTTGGCAGTGCTGCCTGCTACAGCTGTGGCTTTGATCCAGCAAGCTCACAGAAAGAAAAACCTGCAATCTACTTTTGCTATTAATCTGCTGAGTTGCTTTAACATTCACCTAAAGCATGAGAGACATCAGAGTAACCTTCTCAGAGGTTCACAGAGACACAGCACAGAGTAATTCGACCTCAGAGGATAAATTACCCAGGTTTTGAACCATTTGGATTATTTCAATATGAATTCTTAATGATGTCTACTGACTCAACCTTATCTTTGACTCATTCAGTAAAATACCAGAAAGGTTTCAATGGGAAAAGACAAATTGTAAAGAAAAACATACCAAGCATCCATATAACCAAAAAAATCATGCACAATATCTTTGGATGTTAAATAAGACTCAGAACTGCAAATCCCTGTCTTTGAGCACTAATTATAACCTTCCAAGACATAATCAACAGAAAATAATATGGCTGCCATAGCAAGACATTTTGCAGTGAAAAATCAAGAAAATTTAAATTCTTTGGAATGGTAACAGGGGCTTTCTTTTTGGTTTCCTAGGAAACAAAGTGGCCTAGACTCCTCCTGTGCCAAGAAGCAACTGGGACATCAGGTCAAAGGCTTAATTAAATTTTATGTGAGTTACTCAGCAGTAAAAAAATAGTTAGCCTGCTCAGGAAAGATGATGCTTCTTATGTCAATCAAAAAAGCACTTGGGTGAAAAAACTTCTACAATTAGAAGACAAACACAAAAATAATTAAAATATAAAGCACTGAGATATAAGTGTGCTTGCTCTATAATTTAAGGAGCTAAGCATCATCAATATTTCAAACGCTGAACTCTTTCTTGCAACTGATCTTTGCTGCCTGTTTCCTACCATCAGTAGAAATGACCTGTGAACAAGAAGAGGAGGCAGACCCACACATTCATCTGATGTAGGCCATGGTCATGGAGTTCAACAAAACAAGTCTTAGATGCATCATTAAAATTCATCTTCGTGCTGTCAGATGAAACAGAGTGTGTAACACACTCCACAGAAACTCTTTAAAATAAACAAAATATTATCTTGAAATGTCTCAAGGGACCTAATTTTTGCAAAGTATATGGAAAGGAGCAAAGACAGCTGCTCAGCAGACATCTCTCCTCATGGTTTGCAAGCTGGCTTCTGGATGCTCCTCTTCACCAAACACATTTTGAGTCCTAAAAGCCACCCTTGAATGGCAGCTCCTCCATGCAGGCTGCCTTGCCTGGAGTTCTAAAACTATCAGCTTTATCATTTTTCTTTGTTTTGTGACGTGGCTTGTGCAGGCAGCAGAGCAGACCCCAAATCTGTTTCTGTTTCACTGCTGAAATAGGGTTAAAGCCAATGGTTCTACCCCAAGTTTTGAAACATAAATCAGATAAGGTTTTGGCATCATCTCCTAATTTTCTTGTTTATAAAGTACCTGTCATGGTTTGAGCCTGGCACAGAGCCAGTGCCCCCATGAAAATGCCTCACCCTGGTGTCTGCTGTGAGATGTGACCAGGAATAAGCAAAACAGGCTCCAACTTAAACATAAAGAACACTTTATTACCTAAAACTACAGGAAAAATAGGGAAAGACTATAAAGAAAAGAAAAGAAAAAAAAAAAAAAATTGAAAACCTTACAAAAACCACTTTTCCTCCTCCCCACTCCCTGACTTTCCCAATCCAATACATTCTCTCAAAAAACACCAACTGCCCAGCCCAGCACGACACTTTAGTATACTCAAACTGCAGTTCATGAAGAGGAAAGGAGTCCTTCTCGTTCTATAGGCTTCTCGTGGAGACACACTGAGAACCTCGTGTGCTTCCCTGTCACTTCGGCACCGCCCGGGGAAAAAAAAAAAGTCCTTTTGCCGCTTGTGACATGTTCCTTCCATGCCCAGTGCTCTCACCACCGAGACATGGCCAGAGCTGCTTTTAGAGTGGTCTTTCAAGGATGCCTTGTCTCACTCCAAAAAGGCACAGTCTCTGCTTTTAGGACAACTGTCCCCCCCATATTTTTCCAACCCCCTGGGGCCGGAGAGTCCTCACGAATGAACCCTCCTAGTTTTGAGGCACTGCCTCCCCTAAATGCAGTCTGTGTCACAGGAACAACTGAGTCCATAGCTACAAGAAAAAGTCCAGCCAAAAGGCCACTCCAAATCATCTCTCCCCATCCAATCATCTCCACAATCTCCGGGCCAAGTCATCTCATCTCTCATCTCCCTTCTTATTCAGCTTCGAGGAGGATTAGCATTTTTGTAAGGCCCCAGTCATGCAAGAAAGGGTTAAAAGTTTTCAGTCTCTCTGCTGTCGGTCCCGGAGCGACTCTCACGCACGCTGCTCACACGCTGCCGCTCCGGCCGGGCAGTCTTCCTCCTTCTCCTCCTGGCTGGCTGCTCTCCTGGGGGGGGGGAGGGGGGGGGCTGGCTGCCCGAGGGCTGACTCTCTGGGACCTTCCACCCTTCCATCCTCGAAGCCCCCCCGAAGCCCCCTCAACCCCACCTCTGTCCAGGCCCCAGGCCTACCGCATGGCCGCCCCTCCCCCGCCCAGCAGCAGCGGGCCGGGCGGGGGAGAGATCTGACCTCTTCGCCCGACGATGTCCAAAAGAGGAAGTGCCAGGGCAGTGCCTTGCTTTTAACCCCTGTGTATTCTCGGAGGTGTGTCCAAACCCCACTGGCTACACCAGGTGTCAGTATGAAACCCAAAACCTTCATTGGTTTGACCACAGCTTCCCAGAATTCCCACTCCTTCCTGGTCAAACCATGACACTACCCCTGTGACAGTAAAGCTTAATAGTTTGCATTAGTAGCAGAGCAGGGTAAGAGATATTATAAAACCCATGTAACTACTCATGAATGCAGTACAGATACAGCAGTTCTTTGCAGATTGGATTACTTTGCTTTCAAAGTTTCATTTAAGTGGTCACAGTTTTAGGGGGAGTTTTATGTACATAAAATGCAAAACATTTGTGGATACAGGGGATACATATGGAAAAAAATAATACTCTGCTTGCTTTTAAAGAAATAAGCAGAAAAATGTGGGGAAAACACCAAAAATATTGGAATAAATCTCTTTCTTACTGACTGAACTTTTCAGTGAAGCCATAATATCTAATTTTGAGGGTATCATCTGTTGGCAAAGAAATAACTGTCATATCGCCATTTCTGTAGCATGACTTCATTGGCAGACTGGAAAAGAGCAGCCAGATGGTTTGCAGGAAAAGAACCTTCTTTAATTAATGAATATTTTTAACAACTAACATCCCCAAAAGACACAAATAACATTTCTGATAAATAAATGTGCTGAAATATTACTAGTTCTATCTTTAGAAGCCTTCTCCCACATATACATCCTTCTATTTTAAGCAAAATTCATTATTTTGTAAAAGGAATTTAGATGAATTTCATATCTGAGAAGGGGTTATTAAACAGACCAAATGTAATATAAAATCTCTGCATTTCTAGTTCCTGACCTACATATGGCTATTATGTCAGTTGTTATTTGCTTGAATTTTCCCAGATTTCTCTTCTGTTTGTAGCACCCTACTCACCAAGGATTAATATTTTACCAGGGAATTCATTTGTACAAAGACTGAATATTAAATTTAATTCCAAGTTGTGAATTTTAGACTTGGCAATAACATGTAACAAGAAGATTCTCTGACAGCACAGTCATTCTTTTATTAACATTTGTAATATTTTCATTGCTAATTGAATCTGACTTACACTTTTGTTTTTCAAACTTCAAGTCCAGGATTTTCAGGAAACTTTTGAAGTTAATATTGCATGTATATTTGTCTAAGGCAAGTACTTCTTTTAAATATACATGCAAAATGTGTTCATTTTAATTTCATTTATTCATCTTAATTGAAGATTTAAAGAAATGATAACAGAAAATGTAGGCCCACCACTGGAAGAGGAAAGAGTACAAACAACTTATGATCCAGGCCAGGGTGAGGTATTTAATCTCACCTTCAGTCTTCATAATTAAGCATTCCAGTAAACCATTATAATAAGGCTTACCTGTGACCATCAATGTAAGTAATACAGTAAGAAAAACAAAGGGTTTGGTAATTGAATCAGAATCCCATGCTGGAGCATATGGCCAACAGTGATAACTCTAATATAAACAAGTAAACCAGTAACTATTGGGGAGTTTGTAGAAGAGAAATTTGTGGTTGCCAGAGAGTCAAACTTTGAACCATATGCAGGTTTAAATGCAAATGTTTTATGGAATGTTCCATTTCATTCCAAATCTCAAAAAGAACCCTCATTCAGGCCAAATTATAAAAGAAATAATTTTCAGGACATTTATATTTTTAAGACAATATCCTAATGAAATTAACTTCTGAAGATTCCCAGAACAGAATTTCAACAATCAGATATTATTTTTTACAGTTCATATAAATGAAATTCAAAGGCAATGGAGAAAAAAAAGTAAATACAATGAGTATAAATACCTTATAATACATCAGGCTGGCAGAAAAAAACCCTATTTTAAATATAATCTCCAGGAAAAAAAATTAGGTTCTTTTTTATAGGGTTGCAGAACATATAAGGCTATTTAAATCAGCCAGTAAATTTTTTTTAGGAAAGTAGACACAAGATTTTTCCTGTTTCTGCTCTTACAAGTGATGATATCTTCTGATATGTTCAGCATCCTTCTCTTCTTTCCATTCACCTGCCAAAAAGACGAAATTCATATTGCCTGACTTTTTATTGAGGTATTGGTAACAATCTTCCTTTTATTTAACTGCCTTAAACTGAAGCCTGTGGTTCTGCTAAATAAATGCTTTGCAGTACCAATATAATGATATTCCAACTGTTCAGTCAATTCCAATTTTGTTTGCACTTTGGTTCAGCTTACATTAATGAGATGAAGACATTTGCTTTTTATTATATTTTAAAGCAATATATTTTTGCCTTTCATGTGGCTTAAAATGTTTAATATTTACAGAATATTTGCAGAAGTTTAGAGCAAAATTGCTTATGTTTGTGGTCACTGATAACTTTGCTACAATAAACTTTGCCAATTTTTGTACTGGTTACATCATGACTGTAAGAGCAGAGCTCTGGTTGTTTCTGTACTTATGTTTTTAAAGGTTTGAGAATTGAATCCTGGCTCTATGCTTTCATTAGTTAAATGGGTTGCTTTCCACAATGATATTGCTTTACTACCTGGGATAATATTAAAATAGTCCTGGAAATAGACACTATAACTTTCACCCAGTAAGGGGTGGCACAGAAATTACATGCAGCAATTGATTGAATTCTGAGATTTCAGCATAAAAGGAAATTGCTACAAAAGTATCTCTCAGTTTCCAACCACAGTGGTATTATCTCTATAATAAATTATTATACCCTTTAACCTCTCACCCATGTTCTGCACACTAATTCCTTTCAGCAGTGAATGCTTTTAAAAGTCTGAAGCAGTTACAAATGGAAGTTATTATAATATTTTCTAGGGTCCAAGTCAAGAAATAGTTTTGATGCAAGAGCAAATCTAAACATCAATTGGTAAAATTTTTTGTTTTTTCCTTTTGGGATACTTTTGTGATTCAATACCTTGTTCAGCAGTTGTACAGAGCACTTAATTGGGCTTTCTGCATTATTCCTGTTTTTCACTGTGCAAAAAATCAGATACTATCTAGAAAGAAGTTATTTAGAAACACCTTTCTGTATGTATGCCATCAATAATGGCTACATTTCAGGAAAACTTAATGCATCAGTAAATTCAAGGAGGTTATCTGTACACAGTTTATATTTTCCTTCCTATACCTGCAATGAAAGGAGGCTGCTTTGTATCACAGCCACATGAAACTGGAATATCACACCTGTGACAGAATTGCAGCAGTGTCTGCTGAGCCTGAGTGTGTGCCTGACTCATGTTGATGCAGAGGCTGATTTCCATATGGACATACACAAATATGGGCACTGAAATGCAGGGCTGAATGACCAAACCCTTGTGCTCTGAACATGCAGGCAGGGTTCAAATGCCTGCAAGCCTTTTCCCAACACTTCCCAGTTACTTTACTGGCATACAACTTCTACTTAAGTGAGCAGAATGGTCATGTGAGTGCTGGTGGACTGTGATCTTTAAAACTAAAGGAGTTCTGAGTAACACAGGAAAAAATATATTGATTTTTCCTTAGTTTCTGGTTTGAACCTCGGGTTTTTGAAGCATTTTCATGTTCTTTTGGGTACTCTGAGCTGCTAACATGTTCAAGTTACTAATACCTTTTCCTAACCCTTCTCACTGAGTAAATTACCCGACCAAAAATTATCTTACCAAAAATGTCTTTCTGCCTTGGAACTCTCCTGTCTTAATCCCTAGTGCTATCTTTGGAAATGCCCACAAATGTGAATAAATGATAGTTCTAGAAGATGCCATAAGCCAATCTATATCCTTCAGTGTGGCTTTTATTTCATTTGTATCTTTTTGTGGTATACACATGCTCATGCTTGAGAATACCAAGGTAAAGAGTCCCATGGGTGTTTCCATAATTACAGACTTCCAATATATTTTCTAGAGGCTACATTTCCGTGAATTGCAAAAATCATCCTAAAAGCAATGTGTTCTTAAAACTGGAATTTGAGAGTTCTTTAATCTCTAGTTCACACAGAGAGCTCACACAGAACAGTATTTCTGGAACCCCAGTTCAGAATTTCATCTTAACAAAAAGACAAGCCCCTGATATATCTGCTTAGTTACTAGTAAAACCACTGTAGAACAACAGAAGTTGTTGAATAGAATAAGTTAACCATATTAAAGTCTCTGGCAAGAATATTTTTTGCCTGGGATAAACCCCTACCCTTGAACTGTTCCAATGGAAGTCCTGCTGATTGTAATGGAATGTCTTGCATCTGCCTGAAAACTGGTAACGACTCTGAGGTTGCTTTATTTGATATTTTTAAAGGAAGTTGATAAGTCTAGGTCGGTGACTGGATGTATAGATGGAAAGTTGAAGTAATCAAAGGCTAAAGACAAATACCCTCACACATATGAGGAAATTGGGACTCAACTGTTTGGATCATTGTCTAACTACAGATTCAAGCTCTAAAAGCATCCAACATATCACAATTAGCTGCCACTTCCAAAAATGGAAACACATAGTTTTGATCAAGAAAATGTATGTGCTGATAGTTAAAAATTTAACATACAAATAATACAATTGGCTTCAATAATTTACTATAAATTATGCTCATTCCTAAGGGCTTTTTTGCTTGTTTCAGAAGAACTGGGACGTGAATAAATGAAATCATCCTTTAGGTTGCTCTCAGTCACACAATGACTCACCTGCCGAGCTGATAACAGAACTGTCTCTGCTGGATCTGTATTGCTTTCCCTATGCTTCTGGCACCAGGCTCACTGCTAGCTCAGTGTGATCTGCAAACTTAACATCACCATCTGCTACCACTCAAGTGGTACAACTCTTTCCCAGCATTCCTGATGTTTGATGTGCCAAAAGCAGAGATTTTAGAATTTGTCAGTGCTTTGAAATTGGAAAGTGCTAAACTACATCAGTTTTATGTCTATTCTGTTCTTAATATTTGGAGATCTCTGATTCTATAGAAAGTTAAAAAAGAAAAAAAAAATCAGGATGCAAAGGTCACACTGGGGATGTATGTTTATGGAGTGTGTTTGTGGTGGTTGGTGCAAGACACTCGTATTCCTGCTAACTTCAGCATAGCAGAAAGTTAAAAAAGAAACAGTTGTCTTAAATAATAAGAAACAGTGAATCAGATCCTTGCCAATCTTGAATGGGAACAGCTGATGTAAACACAGGGGACTTCAGCAGGAAAGTTAGCATTGGAAAGAAGCCTTAAATGAAAATGCCATCAGTAGAAAAACAGAATAAGTTGTTGGTAAGCCTGTCTGAAAGAAAATCTACAGTGACTACATTTCCACTTAAACCTGCCCATGTGGCAAATCAGAAAGACTGCAAGAAGAGGATTTTGAAGACAAAACTGTAGTAATGGTAAACTGATTTTTCTAGTTCCATGTCCATACCTACTCTTGTCCCAGATGTTGATGACAGTGAAGGAGATAGTGAGTGAAGGCTGTTGACTAAGCTGTGTGAGGAAGGGAATATGGAAACACATTTATGTCCTCTAACAAGTGCAAGACCATCCCATTCATGTTCTTACATGCACCTCTAAATAAGTTTCCATAGACTTTTCCTACAATCTTTTCTGATGGTGAAATAAAACAAAATGGAAAATCTTACAATGATCCAATAGTTTTAAGCTAAAAGGGCAAGACCCTGAGAAATATAGTCCAATGACAAGGCCCTTCTCCAGGTAGGGACTGGACCAGATGACCTCCAGTAGTTCTTATGACTCTAATCAGCAAATTCTGTATTGCTGTATCTTACTATCAAAGAAACATGCACTGAGAAGGGACATTTGATGCTTGAATGTGCACACATTGACAGGAAGAGTGGGAAGTAACAATCCTGGCCATGAATATGGGTGTCACTACCCAGTGAGACAAAATGACTGCCAGAACAAGTATTGTGTACTTCCAGCACATGATAAAGAAAGGAATAATAATGGATCAATGATACTTCCTATTCCTGGTATTTAGGTATGATAATATAAATTATAAAGAAAAAATGTAGAAATAATAAATAGAACATTGTCCTCTTAATTGTTTTACAGTCAAGAAAAAAAGAAGTAAAAAACATTTCAATAAATTTGTCTTCAGGGTATCCCTCATATTGGTTTGTTCAGTATGTGCTGAATAGACAGTATGCAGTGGCAAGAGATGACCTCACTTATTTGTCCTGTGCCCCAGTTCACAAATAGCTGCCAAAAAGCAGGGCAATCAGCACCTGAGTGTGCCAAGGTTGGAGGAATTGTTTGTAGTACAGGATGAGACAGACAAAAGAAGACACATCTTGCCAAGCCTCTCAGAAAAGTAAAAATAAGATTTCTTTTGGAATTTGAATGAGAAAAATAGTGGCTATTGCCATGCAGGAAGCCACTGAAAAATTGTTAGCTTGACAGAAAGCTGATGTTGGGCAGAGAGACAATTGATTGCCATTCCTTCTTTTTCATTCTGTCATTCCTGCCTAGTACATTTCTGTTTTTTACTAAAGAACAGTTAATCCTTCCTAGCATGATGAAAATACATTTGGTGTTCTTGACAGACTCATTTTAATTAAACTATACAGAAAATCCACCTCCTGACTGGTTGATCCTAGGTATCATACTTCCTGACAAAATTATTGCTACCTGAGAAGAACTCACATGATTTAGACACAAAGAAATGAACATCTGGACCTAGAAACAAAATCCTGCCCTATGCTTGGATCTAGATGTAGTAAAGTGGGTATAAGGCTTGCATTACAATTACCCATTCAGATCTGGAAAACACCTGCAAGGCTTTGGATAAGGTCTAAAATTAAAACAACTACCCCATCTTCAAATACTTCTCCAAATTGGAAGAATGCTGCCTGATATATGGTAGCACCTGAGGAGAATGAACTGTCCAGCCTGAAATATATTTGTTTTGCTTGCTTTGTGTTATGTACCCTCCCTAAGGGAACAGATTCTCTCTGTAGGTACTTCTGGCTTCCTCCAGATGCTATAGAAATCTCAGAAATAGTGGATTTTTTCCCACAGCTTGCTCAGTGTCAAACCTTTTTTCCAACAAATAACTTGACATGAACAGTTTCAGAAAAAGGATTTGTAGGTAAAATTTTTCCCTTTCCCTACTGAGTCTCCTAGACCCAATTGTTTTTTCTGCAGGATCTAACAACATACATAAGAATTGGCAAAAGACATTTGGACAAACATTACTGAACCTCAGCAGATCTGTTAATATTCTTAATTCAACATTTTTGGCTATCTTGGTTCTGGGAAGCCCTGTCACAACCATTTCAATTCCTTTAGAAAGAGCCAAGGAGGCAGTTCCATGCCATCATCCCTTGCTCAGTGCAGTGTGCAGCTGGGGCTGGAGCTGAGATCCCTTTCTGAGGATTCAGAGAGTGTCAAAATTGCTGCTGTGCCCGCTCTGCTAAACAGCACAAATTCAGCAGGGCCTTCTGAGGCAGCTGCTGATCTCTGTGGATTTGCTTCGTTGGAATGAAACATGCATATGCACATATAGAAGCGAAAGCCACAGCCTTCTGAAATCATTGGGAGTCCTCCCACTGTTTCCACGACGTTTTAGAGCTGTTCCAATAGCTTGTTAACTTGTTTTGAGAAAACATGCACTCAAACATCATAACTTCTGCCCTGGGCTTCACAGATTCATTCTTCCACTCAATGTGACATTTCTTGTGCAGAGCACAAATTCCTCAAGTTCCTACCCATATACTTTTTCTAGTGTTCATCTCAGAAAGACCTGAAATGAGATAATGCTTTTTAGCTTCTACTTTTAGGCAAAAGATTAAAATAATCATAAAATCAGCTTGAGCTCCAGGAAGTCTGAGGCTGTTTTTGTCTCCTGACCATCAAAAACTCATCCTGAAGTCTGCCTTTTGGCTGCCAAGTCCTATGTTCTCTTCAAGGATCTTAAGAAGATGGACAGATATAATATTTTGATATAATAAATTGAGCTTTCTAATATATACAGCTGGAAAGACTGCTTGATAACTTTGTAAGATAGACAATTATATCCACACAGCCATGCTGTGAGAGGCAGATGAATTAATAAAGACATGTTCAAAAATTGCCCTGGCTTTTAATATAAAGATCAAGTAGGAGGAAATTGCCAAATAGAGCTCTTACTGAATCCTCTGGGTGTGAAATTTTAACTCATTGTGGTATCTCTGGTTATTTTCAATCATAACTCTTTTTCTTCAATATTATCATTGCACAAAACTACACAAACCAATGATTTACAGAAAGGGAGAATGAATAGAGTTTTTGCTCAGTTCTGTGCCTTTAAGGCTTCAACTGATCACAGATGCAGCAGATAACACAGTGATTTACCTGTGTGAACCTTGTCAGCCTTGTGAAGCTTATAATTATTCAAATTAGAAAAGTTTATGGAGTTCACAGAAAGAAAAATTTACATGAGAGCCTTGAGTTTTTGTTTTCCTCTCATTAAATGATAACCCAAATTTTGCCGTGTCTAGATTCTTCAACATTGAAATTAAGTGGAAAATATAGTTTGGCAGCTAACTAATGGTTTTGCCATTTGCAAGAAAAGTGGCTCTAGGTAGGAAAAAAATTATGTTAATAGTTAATGTTCAGCATGTTCAGCAAACGAATTTGGCTTTCAAACCTGGCATGGCTGGTTTTATATTATACTGATGGATTTTTTGAAGCTAGAACCAGTGTTATCAAACATTTCCTTTTCCTGTGTTTCATAAATATATTATGCTTTCCTGGTTTCTGTAGTGATAAAGAATTGCGTGATTATTTTCAATATTTTGAAAATTTACATCTGTTTCTTATTAAATTACCAGAGGGTAGTTCATATTTTGTTTTAACATAAAGCCCTTGGAGAAAATGCACATTGGAACAGTAATTTTCCTACATGCATTGTACTTTCAATGCCTTGATCAAAACAGCAAAATTATATTAAACATTTCTATGTTTCTGTTGCAATGGAAAAACTGCAAGGATTGGAGCTCTGGAGCTACTGTTGTGCACCAAGATTTTACAAGCAGTAGCTGAGAAATAAAGGACAGAGTGATCCAGATGGAGAAACCAGTGGGCCTCTTTTGCAGCACCCAGAATAACTCAGCTAGCTTTATTCACGAAATACAGGAATTATTTTTGCAAAGTCCTTCTCTTCTGCGAGTGCTGTGGCACTTTATTTGCAGCAAGAGACCTTGGTGTAGATTATCTGAGGGGTCAGGGATGGGAAGGACTGTGTTCCTGCAGAAAAATCCATGCAGCTGTGCTTACAATGCTGCTCCTGCCTGGGAGGTGCACTGCTCCCCTTTTGCTGTTGCTGGGTGTTTCTCCGGTGACAATGGAGAGTCCCGGGCTATGAAGTCGGCAACCTGGGGCGATCAGAGAGAAAGAACTGCTGATAAACAGTGAAACCTGTTGAACCTGTACCCCAGGCAAAGTAAGAGATGCTATCATCAATGGTTCCACAGCAAAAAAGGATCTGAAACTCAGGCTTTGGCAAACAAATATAGACACAAATACTCTTAAAAGAGTTCAAGTCTGTGTTCTCAGACACCTTAAATTAAAAAATTCCTTCTCTGTAGGGCTTTGAGGACATAAATATCATCAAGTAATGACTTTTATACAGGTGTTTGGTGTTTTTTTTCCAGATTCTTGGAAAGGGAGCTTTGGCAAGATCTGACAAGCTATCTGCAAAGCCAAACACTGAAAACTAAACTTTCAAAGGAAAGCATTTCAATGAAAGACATGCAAGTTTTGACACTCAGTCAAAACATTGGAGAGCAGCCAGCATTTTATACCCTACCTAAGTCAAAACCCAAAGACAGAGTCCTGTTCTGGAATCTAGGATTGCTCTGAGACTTCCTCCTAAGGCCATCAGGCCCCATTTAAAATGTACTTGCCATTTGCCTAATAGCACTGGAGTACACTGATCCTTGTAAGGACTCAAACATTTACCATGGCAGAGGAAAATCTGAGTTTGGTTCTCTGTTATCCTAAAATTTTCTCCTGCTTAGATCACTAGGATATGCAGAGAGAGATCATATCTACTGAAATTATGAGTGTGACAGAGAGCACAGCTCTGCAAGGTTGTGTGTAAGGGCAAGAGTGGACAAAAGAGGCCCTGGCTTCCTGCTCCAGCTGCATAAATTTAATCTGCAAGAATTGACTTGAGAAAGCCTCATGTCTATTAAATTTTCTAATCACAGAATCACAAAATATGCCAAGTTGGTAGGGACTGACAGGATCATCAAAATCCAGCTCCTGGCCCTAAACAGAACCATCCCCAAGAGTCACACCCTGAGCCAAAGAGCATTGTCCAAACCCTTCTTGAGCTCTGTCAGGCTGGTGCTGTGACCACTTCCCTGGGAGCCTGTCCCAGTGTCCAGTCACCCTCTGGGCGAAAAACCTTTTCCTAATATCCAACCTAAACCTCCCCTGACACAACTTCAGGCCATTCTCTCAGGTCCTATCACTGATCACCACAGAGAGCACAGCAGTGTCTGTCCCTCCTCTTCCCCTTGTGAGGAGGCTGCAGGCTGCAGTGAGGTCTCCCTTTAGTCTCCTTTTCTCCAGGCTAAGCAGACCAAGTGACCTCAGCTGCTTTTCATACGGCTTCCCTCCAAGGCCTTCCCATCTTCATTGCCCTCCTTTGGACGCTCTCTAATGATTTAATGTCTGTTTTATACTGTGGCATCCAAAACAGCCCCCATCACTCGAGTGAAGCCTCCCCGGTGCAGAGCAGAGGGGACAATCCCCTCCCTTGCCTGGCTGGTGATGCTGTGCCTGATTCCCCCAGGACACCCCAGGCTGTCTGGTGCCTCCTGGCTGCCAGGGCACTGCTGGCCTCAATTCACTTTAATTCCCTTAGTAGGGTAGAGCAGTAAATGGGGAAAAATAGTGAAAGACACAAAGAAAGCTAGACTTATTTTGAAAAGTGGATTGTGAAGAACCCCATGAGGTTTGACAGTGGAAGCTGGTACTTTTATTTTCAGGGACTGGGATTAATTTCTGTAGAGAGAGCTGGCACCTGAGTGAAGCTGAGCCTTTCTGCCTCTGCTCACCTGTTAGACCTGCTCATGAAGAAAAGATGATAGATTTTTGTTGTTGTTCTTGTTTTTCTTCCTCTTACTTAATTGAGGCCAGGTATTAATCTGGGCCGCTTGTTTAAATGCTCAGTTTAAGCACCCAATCATTAACTGATTTCTTCAGAAGAAGAAATCCAATGATATTAAAATCTATATATTTTAAATAATGACTCAAACATGGCATTCTTAATTTCTGTGAGGGCCAGGGAGATTATTCAATGCATTCAGGGTTAAAAAAATTGTCACTTTCAAAACTGATCTGAAAATCCAAGTAAGTCAAGTGAAAAAAAACCCAAAAAGAATTAAAAAATAAATAAATATTTTTAATAACTTGATAATAACATCCTATGAGGGATACATAGTGATACACAATAATGATCTGGGGTCTCTTTCATGCTTGTTCCATACATGAGAAGGACCATGGAAATTAATGGATCTAACCAACAGAAATACAGCACACAGGATCAAGCAGTTGATCAGCAGGATTTCCTTCTCTTCTGTTTGGAGTGTGCAAGACTTTGGAGGGGGTGGGTGCAGAGAGGAGATAAATACTGGGGGAGAAAATACCATAGGACTGGGAAGGTCATCTAAATAAATCATAACTAATGAGGCATCTGCTATTAAAAATAAATCATCATCACTTTGTCACTATCCAATTTCCCATTAAATTAGTTTCTAGATACAACATCAGGTCCAATCTTTTCCTATAAGCATTGATGCTTCATTACTGTAAAATGCGAGCACTGGAATGATGAAAATGGTTGATGTGTATTAGTAACAGGGCTCAGTAATCATGCTGCTTGAAAAGGTGCTCCTCTTGGTGTGTTGCCATTCCTGCTGGTGTTCATGATATACAAAATACAAACCAAACAGTAAACTCCTATCTCTGCACTTCTGACAAAGTAGTGGGTTCTTCACATAAGTAAACACTGGATGACTTTTTAAAACCTGTATATACTGCTAGTAGAAAAACAATAATATAGCAAAGACTGTCAATCCAAGAATTTCATTGCAATCTAACAATTTTATCTTAATTAAAATGTCTCCTTGGAGAGAGGTATTTTCCCTCAAAACACTGCTCAGATGTGCTGGATGGCATTATCTTCCTAGTAATAATTTAAGAAAATGCTGTCAATATTATTGTCGTACCAGTTAATCTACTTTGCTTGTTCCCTTGTTGTCTTTATTGCAGGTTTCTTATTTCATTTGGAGTTACATTTCACTGAACTATAAAAAAGAGTTGTGTAAAAGGTGAATTACTGAAACTGAAATACTATTCAGTTTTATCAGTTCCTGGTTTTTGTATAACCAACACATTAGTGGTTCCCTTTCTCAGTGGCAGGGTAGGCTTACTTACAACAAGGGTTCCTCCAGATTTAAACCAGGCAAAACATGGGACAGGATTTGGCCCATCATATAGTTAGGCTGTACCTTTATAGTTAAGAGTGTAATTGTTAGCATGTAACAGTTGCAGGAACACTGAGGAAAGGGCATTGCTTGATTAACAGTCCCCGGACTGTCATATTAGATGGATAGTTATGAGAGAGTGCTTCTGTCAGGAATCCCTGGCACTCCCTCTGAAATTACTGGTTTCAAAAGCCAGCCTTAGACTGCCTGCAACTGTGAGCACAATAGATCATGAAGATAAAAGGAAACTCAGTGGGACTGGTACAGGCCAGAAATTGTGTTACAATTTAGTTGAGAGTGGTTTCCATTGCCTCATAAACCTGCAGCTTCAGCAGTGCTTGAATTTTCCATCTCAGGAGAAATGAATTTGCATTGTACCTTACCCACGATGGGTGATAACCCTACTGAGCAAATAGCTTTTGCCATTTCAGTGTAGCTGCTCATAAATGGGGTTGCTAAACCTTGCCATACCCCTATGGTCTGATTCACAGTTGATTGTGACCTTTTAAGACCTTTTTGAATAGTCCTGAAGCCCATAGTCATCAGCCATCTGTACTTTAATCCCCAGGCAAAGTTCAGCCCAATGAACTTCCAGGGATGAAGGTGATGGCCTAATTTCTTCTCTGCTTGTCTTACATCTTGTTCAGCATCTAAAAACACATTGCAGCTTTAAGCTTATGAAAGCATAAGAAATTTGCCAGCTGCAGTCCAACACTTCATTTTCCCTGCACTCTCATTTTCTGCAATTTCTCCACAGCATACAAGACACAAACAGCACTCCCCTCATTTTCCAGAATACTTCGCTTGACACAGCATGGGGGAACCTTGAGTACACTTTGGTGTTGCACTTTCAAAACACACAAGGTAACATTGGAAACTTTGGTGTGGGCTCAACTCATGTCATGGACTGGTGAGAAATAACCTCTTGGTTGGGGCGAAACATCAGTGAAGACCAAAATTTACAGTTAATTTCTGTGATCCTGTTCTTCTAGTGTGGCTGAATGTCCTCTTTGACATTCTGGATTCACCTTTGCTCAGGTTCAAAGATGAAATCTACATCAGTGAGAAAGTTGATGCTGTAGTTTGCAAGAAGCATGTACTTCATTGTATTGATAAGACAACATGAAACTATTGTATGCACAGTGTCAGCAAATCTCCTGGCAGAAAGATGGACTATTCTACATGAGAAGCAATTGTTACTCTGCAGCTTTAAGACCTTAAAACGGGAGCATTGCTTAGTTCTTTAAATAATGTATTATGCTTACCAAAGGCATTTACCAGATTTTTACCAAAATTTACAATATGGAATTAAAACTTTAAATTAAATAAAAGGAATGAAATTTATTCTGATCAGCTAGAGAGCATCTAGAAGCCAGTCATGCTCCAGAGCATCAGAAGACTGAGAAAGACATTTCAGAAGAGAAGCAAAGTCCTCTTTCCTCTTTCTTACAAAGCTGACTTCTGCTCACTCTCAGTGACAGATTTGGACAAGGCTCCCTTAAGGTAGATAATCCCAATGCTGTGTTTTCTAAGGTATCTTCCACCTGTAAATGCTTATGTTGAGGGGAACCCAGCAACTTGAAGTGAGAAGGTCTGCTTTTCTTGGCTCAGGACACACAGAATAATTTCTTGCCTGCATTGTACAAAATTTCTTCCCAAAACAGGCTATTCCCTTGGAACTAGTGACATGGAGTTCATCAGAAGATGGAAGTCAGGACCCTTGCCAAGTTTCTTATTTGAACAATTGCTTTCACCATAAATGAAGACAAGAGTGAGTATATTACAATTTTTCATTAAAAATTTCTAAAGCTTGTCTTCAGAAGAATCAACATATTTCACTTTGGGTTGAGTCAGTGTTAATATGAATTTATCTGAGTTACTCAGGTGTCTTTAGGAAGCTGTCCTTGAAGAGCTGAATAGCTCTGCTCAATCTGGCTTCCTAGATGGGCAATGTTTTATGTATTCTAGGTTGGGCCATGGTTTTAGTGCAATGTACAGACAGGTGAGAGCATGTGCTGCCATGGGCCAGATAGCCATACCCCAGCCTAGCCTGTATGAAGCATCCTTGGTGTCACTGTCTTGGATTAACCAGTGAAAAGCAAATGCGTGGATTAGGTTTTCAGAGGAGGTAGAACAAATCTTTTCAGAACACATTATAAACATGGGAAAAATACTATGTTGAGAGAGATAAAACCAAAAGATTTTTGGCTGATCTGGTTTTGAATCACAAGTGCAAATCAGCATCTGAAGTTGCTGGAGAAAACTTCTACACGTTCAGAAGACACCTAACATACCTGTGCAGCACTCATCCCTGTTTTACATGGACTGGGCCCCTAGGATGAGGATTTACTCTCTAATTCCCACCTCTTTTAGCTGCTGATTTGGACTGTATGAAAGGAAGTTTAGTCTTGTGTAAAGCAACACTAGTGGTGCTCCAAGGCTGCAGGTTATTCAATGAGCCTGATATGTCAGTAGGAAAATGAATCAGTTTCTGTAAACCAGGGAAAATAGAGCACTCAAAAAACCTCTCTGTGAAATTTGGAAGATGACCCTCTAAGTTTGATTTGCTTGTTTTGTGGTGTTCCCAGGAGCTTTGTTTTGTTTAGAGTTTGGTATTAAGTACTCCAATTGTGACTGTAGATGGGGGCCTTTTTAATTTGCATAATCGTCTCATGGGACTACAGCTGCTAATTTGGTGATTAATTATCCATATTACACACTGTTTATTTGACCATGCCTAGATTAATTTCTCTTTCCAAGCAAATCACATTCAGATATGAATTTGCATATCTTGATTACATTTTAATGCCTTGGCTATCATTGTTTCTTCCCTGGGTACCTCATGAGATTAGAGCAGTGTGCTCAAGCAGGGAATGATGGAATGTCTTAAATGACATTGGGTATCATTGGACAGACCATGCACATAACTCCATGTTAATGGAAGAGTTGTTCCTTTTACCATCAAGGAGGTTATGGTACCTAGACTGCAAATACTTTGCTGGTTTTGTGGCATTATTACTTAAGGTGATATGAAGAAAACAACTCATTTATGTTTAAAAATTTAAAAGATATTGATGTTCATAGATTTTCATCTACACTCAAGTTCTTCCAAAATTTTTCCACCTTCATGGGAAGAATAGACATATGTAAAGCTTCTCCCTCATTTAACAGTAGAAGTCACTGGTATAGTATTTGTATTTTGATAGCTAGGTTGAGCATGCAACATGGGAAACCTTTGAATATATTCCAATAAAAACCAGAAAACCAATTTGTTCCTGACATGATTTTCTGAGACAAATTTTTGCAGGAATTGCATTCTAACACAGCTGGAATCAGTGCAAACAACAGGGAAAATTATTTGCTTATTCATAAAAACTTTCCAAGGATCACTCTAGCATGCCAAGAGACAACTAGGATATTCTCTTTATAAGGCAAGCTGCTTATCCTGGATGACTACAGGTTATATTTGGAATTCTGTGTGTCTCTTTTATTTACTTTTACAGCACATGCATTACAGATGTACTACAGATAGGTATAGTCTTAAAAATAGAATATTTATTGTATAAAACATGAATTTTTATAGTTCTTATGATTAAAAAGAGTGCTCTCCTATGCACATTTGTCTATTTCATCATAGCAATGATCTGTACACAGCATAAATTACTAACTGCAGTACATCACTGTTGTAATGGTAATTAGTTCCATCATTCTTTGCCAGAAAATTAAGGCAAAAAAATACACTGAGACCTCCAAACTTGTGGTTACACACAGGTTCCCTTGGGAAGGGAGAGGAATGTTAAATACATTAACTTATAGGAATCATTGACACTAATTCTATTTTATCTCTTCTCAGCTCTCCTCCAACACTACTCATATTCAGGAAAGCAAAGCTAGCAAGTAAAACTGTAACTGTTGAAACTTGATAAACCAAACATATCCCTATCTTTTGGAGGGGAGTTATTTAGAACATTTGTTTAGAACATTTTATCACCATATGAAAGTCAATGACTCCTATCCACAGAGCATTTCAAGAAGTATGTCAAAATATTGGGAGCCTGACCCTAAAAACACGTTCCTGTTAAAATCAATTTGATTATTCATATGAGTGAAGATTTTCTTATGTGTTAGTATTTGCTGTAGCAGACCCTTGACCTTTGGCTTTACAGGAAGACAACACAGTTGTCGTGATTTCACAATATAAATAGACACTATTAAAAGACCCAAAGTAACAACACAGGCTTACTGGGATTAAAAACAAAGCATCATAAATGTTTATGGGTATCACAAATAAAGGGCAAATTCAAGTTCATGTGAGCTCTGCACATTTTTTGTTCGAAGTCCAAGTTCATGGGCTGCAGCCCTCCTCATGAAATGCCTGCCAACACTTGTATGCATATTCCTGTATCAGTTTGATCCTCCTTTTAAAAACAAAACTGTGTTTTGTTGCACAATGAAGATGAAAAACAAATTAAAACAGAACTAATACTCCCTAAGGAATGAAAATCAGCTTTGGAAATGGCATACAAACTTTTAATCATTATATTTCATGTTAAAAGTCTTTCAAAAGCCAAAGTAACATTTAAAAAAGGAGTGGGTGGGACACTACATCATGAAGCCCCAAACACAATAAACAAATCTGCTGGCAAACTTGATGCCTTTCTCTTTCCAAAACAGTGTTCTTTGTGTTATTGTCGTCAGTGAGGCATGAAGGGTTTGGATGAAAGTCTTGCCACATTGAAACCAATGTTAAAAACTATCAAATTTCAGCCAAAATGTCATCCCCTGTATTAAATTAACAGAATGAAGGGAGAAGAAAGCAACGACCAAACAGGCCCATAGCACAGGGAGCAGAGCCTGCTGTGGGCTGCAGCCACCAGCTGGGGATGCTCTCCTGGTCCCCAGGCTGGACCCTGCTGAGCAGTGGGTCACCCTGGTCCCTGCTGCTGCTGCTGGCATGGCCCGGAGCCTTGCACAGCCCTGGCAGCTGCTCCAACCCTTCCTGGCCTCAGTGCTCCAACCAGCAGCAGCTTGTCTTGGCAAGGGTGCTTTGCCAGCTTAGGAGGAGCAAACAGGGAGGAGGACCCTAATAAAGAGCTCTACTGAACTTGGGGTGCTTGGGAAATTGTGCTAGAGGAGGCTCTGAATCTTTTCTGCTGACAGTCTCCCTCAAGACCCCACAGGTCCTTGGGCTGGTCCTGGCTGTGGGATGCACAATGTGAGTGATGCAGTAATGTTCTGTACTGCTATCAAACCTCATCCCCCTAGCTGAGAAGAAGCTTCCCAGAAGAATCTTATTCACATTCTGTCCTTACCTGTAAAACACTGAGAGAATTGCAATGATAGAATTTACTATTAAATCACACTAGATTAAAAACAAATGGGTCTGAGTGACACTCAGATATATGTTTTTCTGTATGAATTCAAGACAAGAGATGAGTTTTACTCCCCATCCAGGAGTAACTCTCCAGAGGACCTGGCATCTTGAATTTGACCAAGTTATTCTCCTGTGACAAAATTATGAGGGAGTCCAGTAAGAAGGCAATGAAGAGAAAGATCCATTGTTAAGGGGAAAAGTTGAAGAAGAAAAATAATTCCCAACAAAAACAAATCACTCTATCAAACAATTCAAATGTTTGTTTGAGATATCCTGCTTGGAGCCAGTGAATATTGCTCTTTCTGGGGTTATAAATTGGGTGTGTATTTATTACTTGGATGTGTTCCTTAGCACTATGTTTCTTCTGATAACAAAAAGGAATATTATAGAAATTACTGTACATGGAAGAAATTAGGAATGTTTTTCCAAATGCCCTGGAACTTTTCATTACCTCTCATTGACTTGGTTGGAAATACTCCTACTGTATTTTTAAGATATGCAGTGTACCTGCCTCTAGTACAGGTACAAGGGTGCCAACTTTGAGTCTAATTACTGCTATTTACAAATCAGCATAATGATAAGCATTAAAAGGCACTTCAGTGAAATTCTGTCAACATTTAATATGCAGTCTTGTGGTGTTTTTTGTCATTATTTTTTGTATATTTTACATGGGAAAAAAAAATCTCCATACTGCTGTTTGGATTATACTCATATACAACATATGAAACTTTGTTTTACCTCAGCCCACATAAAGAAAAACTTTGATAGACATCTTTAAAGTCTCCACATGTGTGTAAATGTTAATGTTTCTGTGTAAGAAAGACCACTTTTGGGTGGTAGCTTCTATCAATTGCAACTGCCCACAACTTTCTTGTATGTTGTGGGTTCTTTCACTTTTTAAAGCAATAGCTCTATGTCTAGTAAAGTGTTACTTTGAACTACACATACCCTTATAACCCTTGTACTCAGTTGTCTCTTGTCAATTAGCTCAGATGTACTTCAGCAATTTTGTCATGGCAAGTGGCTCTACTAAGGAATGGGAAATGTAAAAAAAACATGTGGATGCTATCCCTGTTAAAGTTCAGCTTGTTGGAATCAACAATTAACCTTTTGAAAGGTTATTCACAAATGGAAAAATCACAGAATCCCAGAAAAGATAAGGTTGGAAGGAACCACAGGTGGTCATCTGGACCAACCTCCCTCAAGCAGTGTTGTCCTAGAGCACATAGCACAAGATTGTGTCCAGACAGTTTTTAAATAACTCCAGTGAGGGAGAGAGACTCCACAATCTCTCTGGGCAGCCTGTTCCCGTGCTCAGTCACCTGCACAGTGAAGAAGTTCTTCCTCATGTTCAGGTGGAACTTCCTGTGCATCAGTTTCTGCCCATTGCCTCTTGTTCTTTTTCTTGGCACCACTGAGCAGAGGCTGGAAACCTCCTGTGGGCACCCTCACTGCAGACACACAGACACTGACAAGGTCCTCTCTCAGTCATCTCCTCTCCAGGCTGAACAGCCCCAGCTCCTTCAGTCTTACCTCCTAAGAGAGAAGCTCCAGTGCCTTTGGACCCTCTGCTGGAGCCTCTCCAGGAGCTCCACGTCTTTCTCTTGTCCTGAGGACTCCAGAACCGGACACAGCACTCCAGATGCATCACCAGGGCTGAGCAGAGGGGCAGGATCACCCCTCCCATCCTGCTGGAACGCTCTTCCCAATGCACCCCTCGTTAGCATTGGCTTTTCTTAGCCATAAGGGTGCTGCTGGCTCATGGACATCTTGTTGTCCACCAGGATACCCAGGTTCTTTTCATTTCTGAGTCATTCCCAACATGAGGAAGATACTACATATTTTAATTACATTTGCATATTATTCATTGGATTTAAATATGCAGTTATTTTATATTAGCAAAACTATTTTTTTATGTTTATCATTTATGACTTGCATTCCTAAAAATTACTAAGAATGTGTTTACAGGATATTTTTATACAAAATTTACTAAAGAAAACAAAGCTGGTTGGATGGTAAAAGTAAATAAATATAGTATAATGAATAACAGCACAAGGTTGTTTTATGCCTGCACTTGGAAAAATGCCACTATTAAAAACAAGAGTCTGGGACATTTATGGAAAACAGCCCTTCAGAAAAAAAGTCAGTGGAGTCAAAACTGAGTGCATGGGTTGTTCGCCACAGGAGATTGAAAGGAATGTCTGCCTAAGAGTTGATAAATGCCTGTAGGATTATTCAGCATCCTTCTTCATCTCTCTCTTAATCAGGGTGAAATTAAATCTTCTGCTAATCGGTATAAGACCCCACTGGACCCTGAGCTATCAGCTGAGCAATGGACATGACCTGACAAGCCTTCTTAGGGAAGAAATATTCCCTGGACTCTGCAACCAAACTCCTATTGACCAAACCAGGGCAGAGTTGCAGAAGATGTAGTGTCCTCTGCCTTCCTTTGCTCCTTCTGACTGAGGTGATGTTGAGCAGCACTGTGACCTCATCACTGATGAAGGGAACTATGAGATGTGTGTGTACCAAGCCTTTCTTTCTGACATCTTCCTAGCTCTTCTTTCTGATTTACTGAGTCACTTACCCACAGAGAAGCGCTGTACACTGACTTATAAAACTGTACACATGTGTTAATTTAGAAACTTTCCTTTAAATTTACCTTTCCTTGGAAGCCACTCTTGGGTAACTTGCAATCAGCCCTATGGGCTTCCCATGCAGGAAGAGAGTTCTTGGTCAAGCAAGAAAGCCCAGGTTGCATGGAGAGAGAATCTTTTCCTCTTTCCTGCCCTTGCTGCTGGCTCCTGGAGAGCTCTCATGGGGACCAGAACCCAGCAGCCTGGGCAAAGCACTGGCTGGTGCCCCAGGAGACGCCAATCTCATCCCTTCAGAGAGTGATCTGGTGCCTTAGGCAAGGCTCTAGTCCCTCCCTATCAGCAGGGACCGACCACCCAGAAGTCTCAGACTGCCCAGGACAGCCCTGGTCTTGGAATTCTACTGCAATGAAAATGAGGAGGCTTTTTATACCCCTAGTTCCCCCTTCCACCAAACCTGATGGTCTGGAGACAGCGTGAGAGCTGTAGCAAGTGGCTGATGAACTGCAGCTAACTGCTCTATACCTTTTAAATCTAAACTCCCTGTATTTTCCTGCCACAAATAGTCTTGTTTTGGAAATACTGAAGGTGGAGAAGAAGTGTGTGAATGTTTTTAAAAGCCTGCTGATAACCTGTGGGCTACATCCATGAAAACATGATGTCTCCCACTGTTACAGGAATTTCTCTATTAATTTTGTCAAAAGTTTCATGTGTCTGTCAAAGCTAGTAACATATTTCCCTTGAACTGTTGCTCCACCAAATTAGTAAACGTTTCTGCATAAGCATTCTGATGCTGATTCAGCAAGTAATTAGCCAGCTACCTCAAGGTCTTCTAAATCAAGAACTTTGTGCTGATGGAAGAGTATTATAAGTGCCCGAGTTAATTTTAACCTACAGCACACATCTGCATTTCTTTCATACTTGAACTGATGCCCTGAGAGGATGACCTGGAACAGAGACTAGATAGAGCTAAGAGAATAAAGTAGATATTTATTGAAAGGCCTTTAAAGGATACACCTTGGGCAGTACAAGAGCCTGGCCAGGGCAACACCCAAGATGGACCCAAATGGTCACAAACATATGGTCATGAAGTCTCACACTTTTATAAGTTTTGGTCTATTTGCATATTGGATTTAATTGTCCAATTATAGCTTCAGGTTATGAAGTCCCCTCCTCCTTGTCTTCTTCAGTTCCCCATTGTTTCTACCTTTTGGCCTGAAGCTTGTTGTCCTTGGTCTCAAGCTGTAAAAGGATTGTTTTGTCTACCTCCCCTGTGAAGACAACCTGCTAATGCTTAATATGAAGCTTAGAGCTATACCCCTAGTCAGCACAGAATCTGAAAAGTATGAAAGCTAAAACTAAAGGCATCATCTCAAGCTTAAAAGACATTAGTTTTTATCTTCTTGAGTCAGAGAAATAAGTGTTCCTATTTAGTGAAGGTCCACCCTGATACAGCCTGAATGACCTTCATGTTTTGTAAATTATACGTAATCAGTGAAACCGGCTCTAGTGTAAGAGAACCCTTGTTGAAAGGTGCCAAACATTGACCTTGGGCATACACAGTGGCAGTGCAAGGAAATGGAATACTAGAATTTGGGAATAAATAGACAGTTTACACCATAGCAGAAGGGGCCAGCAGAAGTTAGCAAGAGACAGAAAATTATTTTGATTTAAATATGGAAATCAAATTATTGTATGAACCATGCTAGAAGAGAAACTTGTTCTAGATATGCAAATAACCTTTCTGTCACAGTTCCTGAAGTAAAAAAAATACTGAATAATGTAGCTGGTATGTTGTTCCTTTAAATTTCTCTAGAACAATGCTGTACTTCCAGATGGGCACAGTGATCTCTCTAATAGAAGAGATCACTGTCCTAGCACAGAGAAATCACTCACTTGGCAAGCCAGGCATGGTTTTCATTAAACCTGCCTCATAACCCAAATTCTTCAAAGTGACATGTGTTTAAATGCTGAGTGAATTAGAATCATGCTTTGGTCAGAGGGTTCAGAGCTGCCTTTGGTGCTTCCTTAAGCTGCCTCAGCACCGTGTGTGGCAGGCAAGAGAGCGTGGCTTATGCTGTGCACTAAGTTCTATTTAATGCAGTGAATGCCAGAAGTTAAGCTGGTGAAAACCAGAACTGGGGTGGGGCTTTTTTGTATGTGTTTATTTTTAAAAAAATATAATTTGGAATAAATCTCTACTTTTCATGTTTTATTTTTTTAACCCTTTCCACTCCCTCTATGACATTTCAAAATTTTAATTTAATTGGAATCGGAAACAATATGAAGAAAATTATCTTCAAAATAGTCTTTGGAAACATTTGCTTCCATGGAACAATAAATAGGAACCACCTTTCTTCTACCTTTATAATAATTAACATTCCTTGATGAGTGAATTGATGTGAGTAAAATGCTTTTGTTTGTGTCAAGGCAGCCCCCTCCAAAGCTGTAAGTAATGTTTCATGGGAAATTTATCTGTCTGTCCTTGAATAACAGTCTGTCATATTAGCTGATGGATTCAGGTGTCAAGATCTGGATTGTTTAGATAATATTAAACCAAACAACTTGGGGACAAATACAAAACATACTTATTAGCAAAATAATATGTTTAAATAAAAAATTGATTCATAAGAGTCACACATGAAGTCTCATAAATAGAAGGGATGATGTTATTTCCCTGCAAAGCAGCTGGAGCCTAATCTTGTTTTAAACTACAGCTATGTCTCATAGTATCCTGCTATGCCATATAAATTGGATTTCTGATGCTTTTTGCACATGGTCATGGACAGTGTGTAGGGAGGAGAGTAACTGTTGGGAGACAATCTTCCTTAGACAATCTTAGTATTCAATCTAGAAACTCCCAGAATAAAAAATGTGGAGCCAGTATTTAATTACTGTGACAAAAATTATGTATTTCATCAGCTGTAAATAAAATTAATCACATTTCTTATGATGAAATAGGATGCAAATACTTACTTTTGATTTTGAAAATGCCAGAAAATTAGAGCCCTTTTACATTATGATTAATTGATTCAGAATGGTTCTTGTTGGCTAATTTTATGCTTAATGAGAGTCCATTCATTCAATTTGTTATCTGTTCTCTTTTTATAGAAACCATAGTGGTCTCAGGTGAAAATTTAAACTGTGTTTCATAAAATATAGATCTTTAGAAAAAGAAGTTGTATTTCCAAAATTTAAGAACACCCTATTGAACAATACAGTTTCAAAGAATTGAGATTGATTTATGTGTTTCAAGAAGAAAAAGCTGTTCCAATGAATTTGGATTTTTACCTAACTGCAAGATTCAGAGAAATAATCAGAATAGTCTAACCATGGTATGCAGGCAATGTCTCTGTAAGTCTGTATGTCAGCCTGAAATATGTCACACAGATACACAGTGCCCATTCTGTGCCCTGCTTCTGGTAGTTATCAGGAAACTATAATTAGCTAGTGATTAATTATGGGAGGTACACCTGAAGTTGTCAGGGCCTTTGGGCATTGGCAGGAATTGTGTTTACTTTTCTGCATATTTCATCTTGTCAAACTGCATTAGGACATAAGCTGCCATAGTAGCTTATCCTTTATGACAGATGACAGGATCACACTGTGACACAATGCACATGGAACTGTGACACAATGTACCAAACACGACAGAAAAGATGGACTTTGGGAAAATTAAAGCAAACATGTTTCTTGAAAAATGTACATGGAAACACACTGTGATCAGTAATTTGCATTAAACAGAAACACTTCATCTTCCTCAATAGCTGCCAGGCTACTCAAAGGGACACTGTCCTGCTCTTGCAAACTCACAACTGTATCTTGCCTCTCATGACTGGGCAGGGAGCAGGAAGAGATGTAAGCCTCACAAATTTTGGCCAGGGCTGCAAATACTCCTAACCCTTAGCTGCTCAGTAATCACGCAATTCCCTTTGCCTTGTCCATCTTGCTACTATTTGAAAACTGATGCAATATGCAAGCTCTACTTTACCTTGTTACTAAGGTGGGCAGTGATCTCTGTGTCTGTTCCTGGTCCACCCCAGATGCCTTGCAGAGTACTCAGGCATCCATCTGCCTCTTGTCAAATTCCATTCCACACAAGGAAAACTGCTTGATGAGCATAATTTTTCATTGTGATACATCTGATTACTGTTGTTTACAGCTGATGAAATTGATAGTTTTATTCACAGCAATTAAATATGAGCTCAATCCTTTTCTGTGAGCCTTTAAGCTGTTTAAAAGAGGTCATCTCACAGCAGCACCTGCTTCAGCCTCTAACAGAATTTATCACACTTGAGGCTGAACTTTTCAGAAGTGGATTAACTTTGTGCTTGCACTGTACCATCCCTACATGCAGATGCACTGCTCCTCTCAGATCTGCTGAGCTGCAACCTCTTACTACAAGAAGGAAGGACTTGTTTGACCCTGTCCTTGCTCCTTTTTCCATTCTCAGTGGGAAGAGATGCAAGCCCATACCCTGAGCTTTGTCTTTTTGGACACAGCAAAGGCAACAAGATCCCCTTTTCCTCTCCTGTCAGACCACACACTCTGCTACACTGTGCCCATAGTGTGCTCACCCTAGCTGAGAAACCCTCCTCCAGGAGATCAATTTTTGCAAATGGAATCGTTCTGTCGCAGATGGAAATCGTATGTTCAAAACAGCATCCCACACCCATTGGTAATGATCCTGTTACATGTGTGGCTTCATTACCTCTGTAGGGGAAATACAGAATTGACTCCTGACATAATACAAGGTTATCTTTAAGGATGAGATGAAGCTGCCACTCATAATGCATTGATTGATGGAGATAGAGTGACAACAAATGAATATATGATCTGCTCAAATTAAAAGAAAATTCAATTCACAGGCTGAAACAACATTTAGATGTCATTAAGTATGAAATAGAAGCCAACAAGTCAGTAAATTCAGCAGTGAGAAGTGTGTCCTATCTGTGGCTTTTGTGGCTTTTGTAAGTTTATTCTATAGATGTAATTAGTTACCTACAGTTATTATATATACTCTCATTTTTTTTGCTTATGACACAGTGTTTTAAAAAATGTCTTTTTTAACATACGCTCTACAAAAAACATTCCTTCTCATAAATATAACACATTGCATTTAACATACTTCTGAATCATAAATGTATCCAGGGATGTTTTTTCTATGTATTATTTATATTTTGGTATGAAGTCATTACAAAACAAGAAAAAATAGGGAAGGCCTTTTGCAGAGAATAACCCTGCACAGTATTTTGGTAACCAAGTATGCTTACTTGTTAGTCCCTTTGTATATACATAGATGAAACAATCACCCTACCCGTCTACTCACAGAAACAGTGTTTTGACTTCAGAGAGCCCATTATCATACAATCATAAAATGGCCTGGGTCAGAAGGGAGCCTAAAAATCAACTATTTTAACCCTCCTGCTGTGGGAAGAGACAATTTTCTGTAGACCAGGTTGCTCAGAGCCTCATCCAACCTTGGATGAGGACCCTTCCAGAGATGTGGCATCCATAACTTCTCTGGGCAACCTATTCCAATGCCTCACCTGGCCTGTGTTGCCCATGGACACTGCTTTGGTGTATTGGCTTGGTCCCTTTCTCTGTTTTTTAAAAATACTTGCCATGCAATAACATTACTGGACTCAGGGGCACTGACATGACTGGGCTTGTCTCTGCGCCCAATTCTGACACCACTGTTGGACAGAAGGGTAGAATTCCCAGAAATATAAAGACATAACACACCAGAATTCCAGTAACTAAATTTTCAGAATGCACTGGGATGTGATTTTATATTAGTTATTGCATTTTTACTGTGAAAAATTGCATCTCATTTTCCCAATTTTTACCCCTTGGACTTCTGATGAATGTAAGCTACATTAGATACACAGTTGCCTTTAAATGAGGTCACAGATATCCCATTTTAGGCTTGGAAGACTTCGTAGGTCAAGGAAGAAGGTTCTCACCCAAGTCAGTTATTCCTGGGCATGTTAAATAAAGCATGGCTGTTCAGAGAAGACAGTGCTGGGAGAAATATCTGACACCTTTGAATACATATTGACCAGTGATGAAGAAGCTGAAGTAGAAGATTTGGGGGTTCTTTGGTATCCATCTGGACATTAGTTTCCCTGTTTCAATTCAAAATTTTCTTGCTTTCAAAGAAACAAGTCCTTGAATATATATATTTCTCCAAATTATTCTATGTTGATTAAATGGATTTTATGATTGAAAAATGTATCTATTGTATAATAATTATTATTAATACTAATATTATTACTATTAATTTTTTTACATCCTTATAAAAGTGTCTAGGGACATTTTTGGGAAAGAAGTGGATGCCTCTAAGTGTGTGTGCATGTTATGCTAATAACCTTTCTGTCTGCTCTTACCCAGTTTAGCAGTGTTTTTACTTTAAAGGGCAACTCTAACACTGTCATGAAAAATAATATCAGTAATAATAAAAACTTACAATCTTTTTGTTAACTCCACTGTATAAGTCAGCACACTCATTTGAGTGGAGCACAAGATACTTGAGGCTGACCTTATTCTCCTTGATAGAGTTAGGGTCCTCTTAGAGTTGAAGGACATTCAAATTCATTCCCTTAAGGATTTAGACACACCCTTGAAAAAGATTCCAAGCCAATATTGACCTCTACAGTACTTTATTTTAACGAATTTATTCTGAATCTACTTTTTGTGTTGCTTCATATGAAAAATGTGTTAATGCACTGAAATTGCTGCATAGCTGCCGGAAAAGTACACTCAAAGGTGACGTTGAAAAGGAAAACAAAAAGAAAAGGGGATTTGAAGTGATAGGCAAAGTTAGAATAACAAATATCTTGTGCAGAACCTGGTATTTTATGTATGGCCATTAGTTTCACAAGAGATGGTTCAGTGGGAGGACTTTAATCAAGGCTGGAGCCCCATGACACCAAATGCCACAAGGCACGGACATGAAACACAGCTCCCACCTTAAACAACATCCCGCAGAGATAACAGGTAAAAGTAGAGTGGAAGGAAGAAAGGAAGCAAAACCAAGGCAGGACTAGTACATTCCCATTTTATGCTAATTCAACTCTTATGGCTGCTGTCCAAGGATTTGTCAAATCCGTGCATGTCAGTTGTCTCCTTGGTTTTGTTTGGTTTTGCCTTGGAAGCCAACATTTCAAGACACCTAGCTTACATCTGATAATAACATTCAGCTGTATTTCTTTTAAATGTCTTTTTTGAGAAGTGAAGCACGCAGCTCCCAACATTTCCAAGCGAGTTTGCCTTCACAGACCCTTCAGAAGGATGATCACCTCAGTGTTTGCAGTGCTGCTGGAGCAATCAGCTGATTTAAAAGAAGGTAGAAAACTTCATATCCTGAAATGATCACTGGAACTTGCCCTGGCACATGTACCTACTGCCAGCTTCATCAAACTGGAGCCACAACGCTGCAATGCTACCACAAAACTTAGTGATGATCTTCTAGGTAATATTTGGACCCGGTGGTGAGGTTTACATAAAATAACTAGAGATACTGAAAACCTACAGTGCTCAATAACCCAGCATGAAAATCAAACTGTGGAAAAGGGGCACTTGAAGGTATATGTTATCTCAGCCAAATGTAAAGTCCAAAATTAGTGAGATGATTTTCCATTTTACAGCAAACTCTATCTGCATCTCAAAATCAGTTACGCTTTTCAGAAAACTAGCCCAGACTGCCTCTCCTGTGAACATTAACCCAAGCTTTCTTCCCACTGGGTGACAAGAGTGTCCGAGTCTCCCTTGTGAATCTACTGGAAGGGGATTTAAATCATGCAAATGCTAATTTAATAATGATCCTATAAATAGATTGTGCATTACTCACTTGAAGCAATTCAGTACAGTACAAATCTAGGTCAGAAGCATCTTAAATGAACTGTACCATTCTTGAAACAGAAACCTTCATTTTTCAGCTAATGAACAGTGGGTTGTATGTTAGAGGGTTTTTTAATAATTGGCAAAATACTCACAATTGTCCCTCTTTTAGATACATAATATGCACCTTGTGATTGCTGTGAACCAGAAGACCCCTTTTAAGGACTAAGGGGAAAAATCAGCAGCACATTCATCCCAAATTTCTTTTCCAGTTGCAAGCTAATTATGTATGTGTCACTGCCTTCGCATACTCACCACAGAGAATAAAGGCAATTAAAAGCTTCTTACGCCAGAGATACTTGTAGCTATAAAGAGGATATTGCGACCAATATGTGGTAATGAGACCTGTGCTACTAAGGAGGAGGATTTTAACAAAGCAAAAGGATTAAAAAATCCATGCATGTTCTGGGAGAGAGGACAAAGAACCAGAATGACTCAGGATGGATTGGCTTTTAGGATTTTTCAGGCCAGCATGGGAGCGCTGTCATGGGCAGGGAGCTTCTGGTTAACCAAGCCAGGTTCACCCATCCCTCACCATCTTCAACCATGTAATTAATGTTACAGTCCTGGGAGAATGTATCAGAAGCAGGAGTTCCCCTTTCAAGCATAATGCTCTGTCCTCTTTGTTGGTTTGCCAGATCACTGACTGGGCCCTCACACGAAATATTGGGAAAAGGGGCTTAAACCTCCACGGCAGACAAAAGAGGGAAGGCCTTAGGACGTCCATGTGCTGAAAAGCTAATTTAACAAAATGTCTACAAGACAGAGAGTGATCATCACCACACTCTTCTTTGGCTCTCTCTTAAGGGCAAGGGTTATCAGAGCTTCATTTTTGGCATGGAATCCAGCCCATAAATCTTCTGTTCACCCCAGTATCATCTCCAGGGTGGAGGAGTTGGACATGGAATCCCACACACCGGATTGATTGGACTGATCTAGCCACATGGTGGTTGCTTATGGCTGCAGCTGATCCAGCTACATCCACCTGGAAAAAAATATCCCAGCACTTCAGGCTGACACAAAAGGAAATCCTTTTCAAGACTGCAGTCTGGACTGGTGCACATTTTAGATTTGGCTCAAAGTCAACCAGTAACATGTGAACTCTTAATTTGTATCCTGTTATAGCCAGCTCCCAGCAACAAAATTCTCACTAACTTTAACTAGAAAAGGTTGCAGCTCAGTATTGTTGCTTATTTCAGAGCTGTAATGCCATGGACGACCTTGCCTTGTCATCTCATACAGGGGAAAACACATTTATGCTGAGGCACCAACAGTAGAAGTGCCTGCTGGACAGGCCAATATTTTCCAAACCATGCTTGCTTGAAGCATAAATAAATGACGAATAAAATCAACGGATCCCTTTGTTGTGTAAAACTGGAATAGAAGAGAAAGCAGCCCAATTGATCACTGTTATGTTTGGTCTCTCTGGAGTCATTATGCCTGAGGAAAAAAAGAAAAACCCTATCAAAGCCAGAGCTGCATAATGCCCTTCGGGTGATGTTGGTTACAAAGAAAGATATGAATCACTGTTGTTTTTCTACCTGTGAGTTGGGCCATTAGCCTTAAAACCTTCTAGAACAAATAAATGCCACTTTTGTTTCCAAAAACAACCTAATCCAACATAGAGCTAACATTTGTTTTAGTGCATGATAAAAGAAGCCAAGAAGGATAAATAAAAAGGAAAGAGGGAAAATGTGAATTTGAAGAAACAAGGAGGAAGAAATAGTTGATATTCCAGAAAGAGTGCTTTGGTTCTTAAAGGATAAAGGTGGGGATGAGTATTTTTCTTTTGTTTATTGGCATAATCCCATGAAAAAGCAAGTACTCAAAATAGTACTGTCCTATCTTTAGAGATGTATTTCATTTTGCCTTCTATGGAAAAGCTGAACAGAAGGGGAGGATCCTGGCTGTTGTCACTGAAGCTGTTTCAGTCAGAGTGGATAAAAAGCACAGCTGTCAGAAAAGATACAAAGTGCAAAGTCCAAATATTCATTTTCTCATTAAAATGGGGCTTTATTGCTAGTGGACACAAATAGGCTGTAAGATTAATTTCTTCCTGCATTGAAAAACTAACAATGGAAGATATAATTCTGGTATCAGTCAATATAAATAAAATTAGATTCAATCTCACCACCACAGAAAATGCAATGATGCTGGTCCAAAGTTCACTGGGACAAATTTTGAAAAATTCTTGGTAGAATCCCGAGGAGAAATGCCATAATTGCAGAGAATTCCTCAGAAAAATAGACTAGTCACAATGTTTTTAATATCTTTTTCCTTCAGGTTTGCAGAATTTATAGTAAAAATACAGATCATAGTCAAGATAAGATTTTTAAAAAGCCTTTACAACCATAGAAATATGTGATTGATGCAAAATACAAAACCAACAAAAACCCTATAGCTGTTTAAATGGCCAAATTTGGCCAAGCTAGTTTAAGGTTAATATCTGATTTTAGAGTACAATAAGCCCAGCAGGGTGTGAGCTTTACACGGTTGTGAAGTGAATTGCATGGCTGAACTATTGGCCTTCCCCACAGGGACTGGAAGTCGAGGACTGCTCCTTTCATTGGCCACATGCAGCATGGGACTGAGGTGTCTCTGAGTTATCTCACATTTAACAACCAGCTGCTAGCTGAGAATACAGAATTAGATGCCTGCAATCATTAAAAAAAGGAGAATTAGGTGACTCAGAACAGCAATCCAATCAAACCCACATACTGTGCTGCCTAGGGCTAGGGAGTAAGAATAACTCTTAGGCACACACCTGGGACGTGTGTCTGAAACTGCTCCTTTTCTTTTCTTTCAGTCTGCTCAGCCTTCAGGGACAGCAGCACAGCTTCCCCAGATGGACACCTGGAGTTTCCTTCAGGAACTGGGTGCTTTCACTGAGACTTTCCTCTGGCAGTAGCTCCCTTCCACTCATGGCTGGGGTGCGGGCTACAACAAATTCTTGCGATGACAGCACAGGCACAGGACCTGCACCCCTCACAAACTCTGGAGAGGTGCAGTTCAGGAGCCAAACCCTTTTCTTGTAGTCAAAACTCACTCATCTTTTTCCTCAATAAAGACAAAGACAATAATAATATTAGCTTGTCAGCCTGGAGTAAATTAGCAAAGTATTACAGTCCAGTAAAGTATTAAAGTCCTTCATCAACTCCCTCACCTCCACTCACAGGTTAGATTATATTTCTTCCTGCCAAAGTCACCTGGCCATTGCCCTCAGATTTTCTATTGCCCTGTATTTTCATCCTTTACTGCCTAATATTGGACCACTGAGTGTGTTACAGTATCTGTCTTCCCTGATAGATTCATAATTTTGTCCCAGCACAGCAGCACACCTTGTGCACAACTCGGTCATGGAGGACCTCACCTGGGGCTAGAACTTCCCTGTTGGACCTATCCTGTGTATAAAAACCAATGAGGTGACCCAAGCACCACAGCATTTCAGTTTAATTAAATATTGAAACATGTCTGAAAGATAAAAATAAAGAAAACCTTGCAACTGCAAGCAACTTGCCTGACTTTTGTGGATTAAAAATCTGTATGGAAGCTTCTTCAAGAACCCCCCAACAGCTCCTGTTTGAGGTCTTGTATAATAAGGGTGAAGTTAAAGCCACCCCAAAGCATTCTCAGGGTTTGTTGAGTACCACAGATGTTCCCATTGAGGTTGGTTGGCCTTGGTTGAAAGAGAAGCTGCTGCTATCCTCCTGCAACCCAGCTCCCAAGTGATGGCAGCAGCTGGGCTTAGTTAAACAGTTACCATGCAAAAATCATCTTCTGGCTCTGCTGTGCAAAAGTTTTTTTTCTAAATATTATTTTCACTACTTATTTAATTCTACGAAAAGGGCAAAACATTCTCTTGAGAATAATGCTTTGGCTCAGTCAGTAAGTAAAGTGTTTTGAGTATTCCTGGTCTATTTTAAGTGAGAATTATAATCTATATCTTCATTTATTAAATCTGTAGGTTTTGCTTTATTTGTTTATATTTATTTTTTTGTGGAAAGGGAATGAATGCTCCTATAATTCACAGACTTAAAAGTAATTTACATAACACTATTACTTATTTTGAAGCCTACTTCATGGTATACAAAAAAAGTCTCTTCATGCTTTTGGAAAGATTGCAAGGACAAAATCAAAGTCTCACAGGAAGATTAACTTGCAGTTAAGACCAATTTAAAAGCTCTGTGTTATGAAGACAGGTTTCTCCTTATTTCAGGTTGATTTAAAGACTTTTAACCGTCTGTTCCCTACGTCTTGTATTCATCCTAAGTTGTGGGTTTCACTTGATGAAAAGTCCCAGCATGTACTATCACAATTTTGGATCAGCTTTCTTGACATTGAGGTGGAGCAGAGTTATGGCTAATGAACTACATGCTCCTCACCTGGGATAATTTTTCAGCAGTCCACAGGCACCAAAGAAACTGTGGATGAAGGACACTCATATGTGTTTTCACTGACTACACATTTAAACAAAACAAAGTATGTGTATAGCCTACAGAAGACCTTGGATCAAGCTTCTCTCCTTGATAACATTTCTAGTCTTAACATAGGAAGAAACCCACCATCCTGATCTTTAACACAGATGGATGTTCAATTTAGTAATTTCATGTGTTGCAGAATTTTATTTTAGGTTTCTCAAATACTGTTTAGGTTTGGCTAAACTTAGACACAGACTCACAATAGGTGACATAACTCAAATATTCAGAGCAGAAGATATTCATTATGTCTTGGTGGACCAGATTGGAAAACCCCAAGAAAACATTTAACAGGTTTGAGTGCAAGCTGAGGAAATTATCTGTATGTGGCTAATCTGTCTACCTCCATGTCCCTTCAGGGAAGGAAAGGGAGTAGTATGTGCAAGGAAGACATCTCTAGAAGGAGGAAAAAGGGCCCAGAAATGGGTAATAATTTGTTTCATATATAATCTGTGTCCATGACCTTTTTCATTTCTCCTTGCTTACTTTATCTTTTGATCATCAAATAGTATCTGGCAATAGCAGCAGGTTATTACAGCTGTTTAAAAGCACTAGTAAGTTCAGATGTTGTACTTTCTATTGACATTTAGCCAGGAAATAGCAGAATGGAGAATGACATGGCCCAAAAGCACTAACACGTGGTATTGATAAAAGCACTGGAACACATACTGAAAAATCAATCTATTGCTTTAGTGACTGATGCCTTCTTATTTTGCAGTTTTCAGTGTCCTCAAATGTGCTAATTACATCAGTTATTGCTTGCTGTGCTGAATGGTTTTGTAGCTTCATAAATCATCATCAAACATTTAAAAAGTCTCATATGATGAATAAGCAATAAAATGCTTGAAGTTCAAATGGGAAGCATTAAAGAGTGAGAATTTCTCTTGGTGTTCCTGTAACAGATGCAACTCCTCCTAATGAGGAGCTGAAGAACTGGTAAAACCATTGGCTCCCAGATACTGAAGGTCTCAACAGCAGAAGAAACTGAAATCAGCACCACCAGGATTGTCACACACCTGGTGCCTGAATGCTGTATGTCAGGTCCCCCCCAGAATAATTAACTTGATTTCAAACAGCACTGATAAATGCAATCAAAAGTACATTTGGACACCTGGCTCTTTCACGTGTGTTTCCCTAGGTGGGTTCACTCTCATCGATCAGTGCTGTCACACATTTACAAGACTGGAAGCACAGAGGCTTTTAAAGAGCTACTTGTTATCACAAGATTCACAGTACAGTTTTGAGAGCTAGCAGCCTTGGATCCTCATGTTTCCCCCACAGCTGAATAATTACCTTGCTCTGTGATTCTGAATAAGTAATTTTCTGTACAGCAAAGGATGGAAGAATTATTATTAAATATGGAATACCCAGGAGTGGTGATAAATTCATAGTGATTCTGAAAAGTCATATCAAGCAAATAAAAAAAAAAAGAGTGAATGAGTCAGAAATCTCAGCATCAGAGAAAATAACTCATTCAGATTCACCCTAAAAAATCAGAAAAGTTATTTCTGCTGGTTGGATTTTTTGAATTTACAGGTAAATATGTGCCATTTTTTTCTGGACTAAAGATATTAAAGCTGGAACAGAGTCCCAATAAAGACAACAGAGGAGAAAAAAGGAACACTACCCAACTGATCAGGAAAAGAAAAGGAAAAAATGTACGGTAATTAAAGTGACAAGAGAGATACTTGATATGAAATGCAAATTTCTCTGTATTTATCAGGTTTTCTAGGACTGAAGCAAATATTTATGTCCTATAGATAAAGAATATTTTTACCATTTAAGACAGAAATTTCTGTCAAGTATCTAGCATTCTGCAATCAAACCCTTTTAAAACTAAAGCAGCAGATGTGCTCTAGCAGTCAAGCTTCTTACAAACTGCAATACCCTTTCTAGAATAAAGCTGAAAAAAGATTTAAGAGCAGTTGAAAAGTACCATTTTACTTGAATGTAGGTCAAGAATACATAAAGGGGTTTTTTTTCTTTGAGCATGTTCGCTATTCATAGTGATGTATCCTTTTGTTTCTAGAATCTAGAGTTTTGACCTGGTTTCTTAGGGCCTGACTTATTTCTACAGTATATCATTTATGTAGCAATTCCCCAACACTGCTTTTAACAGCAAGAAGACTTTTGAAGGAGCTGTTTAGTAGTGAACTACAAAACCTTCAATACCCACTTTATTTCATTGCTCCTTTAGACTGTTCTGCACTATTCAGAGCCTGAACGTAACAGCCCAGGAAAAAAATACAAACTCCTACTGCAGTCTGTGAGTCACTCATGTTATTTTGTCACAGTTTTATTCTCCACTATTACCTTATGGCATTTTGCTGATTTTTAATTCATTAGGCTATTCAGAAACCAAATGGGAAGGTCAGGATGAGCCCGTTTCTGACGAAAGTCTCCTCTAAACTTCATTTTGAGTACTTGTCAGGGAATGTAGGCTGCAGAATACAGTCACCAGTTGCACTACTTTGAAGGAATTGGAACAATATCTGGAGTCAGGTTCAGTTTTTCACCTCCTATGGGAGGGGGAGAGGATACACACAAAGGTTTTACAGTGCTCTCTGAACCTGTCTAGGGACTGCCCCATGCTCTGGGCTTGAGAGATTACGGCATGTTGCCTGCTCTCCTTTTCTGTCCTTTGGCTGGTTCCCCAGAAAATCCTTGTTCTGGGAACTGCAAGAGAAGGTAATTATACTTTACTCAATAGCTAATTTCTCTATTGTGTAATTTCTCCATAGGGAAGCTGCTTGGGGCTCTGAAGATGTTTAAGACTTTTGTAAATATTTGTAGGAAGCAAACTCCAAATTATGCTGACAACAGTATGTGGTTATGGTTGGTAGAATGGTCAGAGCCAGCTTCAGACACAGAGGTGAGGAGGGAGACTTGAAAAGTCACAGGCAGCTTGATCTGCATATCTGAACCACAGCTGGCTGATGGGCACTGTGTGAAAATGTTTCCATTGCACAGAACCTGAGCTAGGGCTGGGAAACCACCACTGAGCACGTGTCTCTGGTGAGTGGCAAATGTCTTGGACACAAATGACCTCAAAGATGCTGCCTGAGGGGAGGGAGGGTGCATGGGGTCCTTCAGGTGGTGCATGGGGTCCTTCCCTTTCTCTCCAATGCAGACTGTGAACGTCATCAGATTCAGTTCTCTGCTGCTCTAATGGGCAGTGCCCTTCACAGACACACAGGTACAGCGGCTCTGCGCTTGTCAGGCCATCCCCACAGGATGTTAGTGCTTATCACCAGTGGGAGAAGAAGTGTTGAAATGGTTGCTCCACTTTCCACAAGAGAACCAGGTAGATCCCTGTGAGGTGTTTATAATGCATATATTCACTGAGGCTGTATAATGCATATATTCACTGAAGCTGAGGCTCATGTGCCCAAAGTGGAATAGCACCTTTACAGCTGCAATAATCACAGGAACTGTGCAAAACTCCATTAATAATATCAATACATCTGGACACCTCACTCTCCCAGAACCCAGTGATGGTAACTGGAGTGCCATGGGCAGTGACAAGCTGGGCAGTGTTTTCAACATTTCAGTAACAGAAGGTGCTTTACGTGAGTGCTTGAGTACTGAACTGTTCATCTATTCCCATACAGGTCTGGCACACCAAATATCTGCAGCAGGGTGATAATGATTTCTGACACAGACTGGGCCTAGAAAAAGAGGAACTACTCCTAATTCATACCAATCCCTGAGGAAAAGCTGGATGAACCGAATCCTGAACGTTGTACCTGGAAAATAACAGCCCACTGTTGACGTGGAGGCCAACAGGCAAACTAAGGCCACCAGAAGACACAAAATGGCTGATATGAGCACCAGGAGCCTTCAGTATTCTTATCAGGGCTCTGAAAACTGACAGGCATGTGATTTCAGGTACCCACCTGAGATTGCATCCCTGAGAGATGCCATTGGCCTGCACCACGGAGAGCACTCGTGTGGTCCCCTGTGCCGTGTGGTGGCTGCAGCACTGAGGCTGTACAGGGCCAATATGGATGGGATCACTCTCACGGTGGGCCTTTTTATCTGAAAACAACAACTAAGGCAGCTTTAGAAGTAACCCAGGCATTCACTCCATTTAGAATTCAATTCATGTATGTTTAAAATGTTTACTAACTTCAGAACAGCCACATTGTACGGTTTATGTTCAGTATACAGGTAAGCAGATTTGACATATTAAAGCACTGGAAAAACACATATGATTGAAGATTTGGTATGATTTTTGCCTGTAAATATGTTTCCACATTCAAAACTTAATTAAAAGCGGGCTTGATATGGCCATCATTATGGACTAAAAAAATCAACCTGTAGCTTTAGAAAACAAAGAGGTTTCATTTCAAAAAAGTAATGCTGTTACAGCTCTTTAAAAGGTAGGTGGGCTCAATGTAAACATCCAAAATTTTTTTAAAATGTGTTTACTCAACAAATACCTTCCAAAGCATTCCAAATCTTGTGTTTCTCTGCAGCATTAGTTATCATTGCTACAACTAATGAATCCAAAGGGCTAAATGGAGATTGGCTGCTGGATGAGACAGACAAGCGCACTAAGCCCTTTGCAGTGTTTCTGTAGTATTAATTAGTCTACTGTAGACTTAGTAATTCATTTTGAAATGATGTCAAATGTTTTCAGATCTTGCTGTTGATTTCAAATAAGGTTTTTTGTTTTGATTTTCTTCTATGAACTATTATGTTGAGATGATGTCCAGAAAGCCTTTGTATTTTAGAAGCCTGGAAATTTCTCACATTTACAGATTTGAAATGACAGCATTTTAAAGGAATTGGGAAAGAAATTGCTCACTTTCCAGTTTGTCCAACTTTTTTTAGGAAACTGATTTGTGGTAGCAAGATATGGGAAATTACATGAAATATTTGATGTTTTCAAACATTTTAACATATTTCATTCATTCAACTAATGTAACAGTTCAACCATTAGAATACCTCTTCTGAGCTTGGAACCACTCAGTGGTTTTGGATACTGATCTGTCCTACCTGTAGCACCAACCCCTCTTCATTTTGGGCCAGTGCCATACACTGGGGGGTGATACCTGCTGGTCCAAGCACAGTTCACATGAAGGCTGCTGTGATTAGTGCCCAGCTTTGCACCATCTTGAGCCAACTATCAACGTTCTGATACATTAATCCAACAATTCATAGATTGTTCTGTTCTTTTTCTCTGTGCCTGAAGAGTCCAGCCTTACTGTGATACACTTCTGTTTCTAGTACACAGGCTTTTGGTCCAATTTATTTCCACTGATTAGAAATGGTTTTCAAAATAGTGTTCATTAGGGGATAAAGTTTAATGCAATATCACTACAGTGCATATACGTTCAGTAAGAGACATAAATGAAGGAATAAATAATAGATCCCAGCACCACACAAAAGAGTTGTCTGTATTAGTGTGTAGTGTCACATCAATGTAGAAAATCCTTTTTTCTGTCACAATATTCATCATTATGCCACCCAGGATTCCTAAAGCACCATTTAGAGATAATGGAAAAAATACAGGACACAACATGTTTCTGGCTGATAATATTGATTCCAGGTGTTCTGAGAGAAAATTAATTAAGTCATGTGTTCCAGCTATAACACTGCTTACCCCTTTTATGGATGCCTCTTGACACAGTTCCTAATATTCTACAGACCCCAGACCCCACATCAAAAGTAATTACAAAAATTAAGCTAATTGTTTAAGAGCTTGCAGCGGAGTGGAGAGTCACCAGCAGCACAATGCCACCTGGATCTTTTCTTGCCCATATGGAGTTTATGAGAGGAATGATACTCAGATGAGAATTAATAAATTCAACAGATATGGTTTTAAACTTTTCTCAGGATATGATAATTATGCTCTTGGAGCCTAGAGAAGTCACAACCATGATGTCCCCTCAGTTTTTTAAACTTGCACATAACACCTGTCAACAGATGCAAAAAATTTCCATTTATTTCAACCAGGGCATTAGCCAGAGAACCAGTTAGTAGGACAGCTGAATTATTCATCACAAATACTCTCTTGTTAGGCTGCAGATCTTCAGCAGCTCAATTCACATCTGTGCAAGTAAAAAAAAAACCAAACAACTGTTTGGCAAGCAGTTCATTTGTGGTCAAATCTGAACTAGTGACACACTTGTGAACTACAATTTTGGACTAAATTACTGTCCCTTTGCCGTGGTTATTCATCATGTACAATGTGTCATCTCCTGTTATGTGATGTTACCTTTCTCTCACTGACAAAATGATAAGTGTGAGAGAACCCATACAGGTGTTGAAAGATTAATATTGCCCCTTGGAGATAAGTCCTTGGATGAAACTGCATTTCTGTTGAGTAAAATAATGTTTCAAGGTTACCACATACACTGTTAAAAAATTCCATATTATTTTCTAGTGTTCCTGAAAATTAACTAATCATTTGCAGAAGGCCAGAGGTTTAATCTTCTCTTATTATGAAACAAGCGCAACGCAAGAGACACTTCCACTTCTGGAGTTAGGACCCTCACTATCAACTTCCTTGAGCCAAATCCTGAATATGTGCTGGGCAGGAAAAACAATACAAAAAAAAATACAACCCACAGTGCTGATATGGCAGAGCACTCTTCCTTCAAACCTCATTTAAAATTACAGTCATGAGTGAAAAGAGGAATGTGCTAACCATAAAGCTCACTTGGGTTTTCCAAAATAAATCTGCCTTTGTGTTTAAAGAATTGGGGTTATTTTGTATTCATATTTACTCACCCTGGTCTTTAAAAGAATAGTTGACAATGACATACTTTGTGGTGAATCTGACTTTCCATGGTCTTTTGCATGGGATGAAAGTATGTAAGTTATTTTTGCCATCCTACAAAAAGGTACTGAAAAGCAGCCTGACAGCAGAGCCTTTTAGACATCCTTCTTGTTTACTTTATTTCTAAGTTTTCAACTACAGATTCCATTGTGAGACCAAGCTCTAATTTAATCTCTTTTAATTTTGCTATGAGGCTGTTTTGGAGCTGCCTCAGAGCTGATTGCGTGGCTCTCTGAAGATAACAAAGAAATTCCATTGTAGGGAGAAAAATAAGCCAATTTTTATCTATGAAACTCTGTAGTGCTGCTGTCCCATGTATTTTTTCAGATAATATTAGAATTCACCTGACAAGACATTTCTATGTGTTTTTCCCATGTAGCTGAGCAGTATCACTGTGCAGTATGCATTCCAGTCTCATGGGAGTGGAATTGTACACATTTCATGAAAGTTTCCTCTCCTTATATCAGTTCCATACCTACTTATATGACATATTGTTCTAAATTGACTGTAGTCAGTCCCATAACTACATAGAATTTATCTCTCTTCCTTGAGGTTTTTTGGGTTTTTTTGATTGATTTGTAGGGGCCAAGATATGTTTTGTTGTTGCTGGGTTTTTTTTGGGTTTGTATTTTCTTTTTTGCATTACACTGTAACTTTAAAGGAAGTGTGTGGGTACTTATAAGGCCTTCTGTAAATGAAAATGTATGCAAATGGACAATCTGGTGCTCCTTTGTAGAGGACATTGTGAGGCAGAATAACTTGTAATTCACATTCCTCTTTGCATTTGCCCTCCAATTTATTGAAGCTACCCAGATGGAATTTTGCTAAGCTGTGCATTTATCAGTTTTAATAGGCTGTACTCAGAACACTTTGTAGACAAATCAACCATTAGCAACTGCAAGAATTATTTTAATGGCTATACTGTGTAATAGCTTTTACACCTGAACTAGAACAAACAGTCTGATCCTTAGGTATGGAAATTCTAGCTTTGTCAATATTACCAGTGCACTGGGTCTATTTGTATTAGGTTTAAAAATTCACAAGATGCGTCACTTGTTACATACTTACAGTATATTCACACGTCATGTTAAAAGTAAGGAGTTTCAAAGTCCATTTGTTAACAACTAAAGATATCTAAGAGTGAAAATTTTTTTAAATCTAATTTCCTGTGAACCTTGTAAATCTTTTTCTCCATATTGGGAATGGGCAAGCCAGAAACCAAGAAGTTCACTTTCTGGATAAGTTTCTCCAGATACCTGCTTCAAAGTTTTACAAAGCTTGTACTAAATAGCATATATTCAAAATGAAAACAGGTGAATCCTAAACTCTGCATTCACTGTTAGGGAACTTCTGAGAAAACTTCACCCCTGAGGGAAGCAGCTCACACTGATCCTGAAGGAAACTTTTATCAAGGAATGGAATATAGAAGACTTGGTCCAATAATAGTAATCCATATTATTATTAGACTTTACAACAGGAACTTTCTCTCCTAAAATAGTCCTACACCAAAAGCACTTTTCCCCCTGCTTGTGAAATTGCATACTGTTCCTGAATTACTACTGGGTTAGGCCACCAGATCAGATGAGGTGGCAGGAACGGAATTATGCCAAATAACAACATAAAAACAAGTCAGTGCTCAGGTTCCCACTGATTAAACTATGAAAATGTGGACAAAACAGGAATGCCAGGTGACAGTAGAAAGTGCAAAGTGTATTGCAGCCACGCACATCTCAGCCAGGAGAATCTAAGCTTACGGGGTTGACCACAACAGCGTCTTGACCTCTTGCAGAGTTTCTGAAGACGGCTGCAATTCCCAGCATGGAAAGTCTGGCAAGTGCAGATTCCATAAGATATGTGGTTATGTTTGGACCTGACAAGAACCTTTTCAGCCAAGCTCCACAATTTCTCAGCAAAATAAATGCAATAATAGGGGCTGAGAGCAAGGCATGGAGATGTCAACATCCTCCACAGCTTTACCTATGTAAAAGCTGCTCCTGGACTTTAAAACACCTGCTGTACTTTTCTACAGCTGGTAGAAAAATGCCACCTCAAAAGGACATTTAATTGTGCTTACTTCAGTCATACTTTAGCAAGCTGGATTGTCCTGCAGAGGTTAGTCTCCCTCCATTGACCACAGAAAGAGCTTCAGTAACTACTTTGCACAGGATGCCTAACTTTTAAATTGCTGAGGTTAGTGAGCTGAGTCCCATTTCAATTCTGCAACTTCAGAAAGCTGGGGAGCTGGCTTGAATGATCATTTGTTCGTTATTTTGCCAGTGCTGTGCTGAGCAGATGTTTCTATTGAACTGTCCACAATGACTCCAGAACTTCTCCCAAGAGCTTGCCATTAATTTAAAAGCCAGTCATGTGTGAATAGTTTAGATTGTTCCTCCCAGAAGCCCATTGCATTTGTACTGAATTTTATCTAACTAAACTAATACACATATGCCCTGCTTTCTCCAAATGACTGTGGAAACAATAAAATGTAATAATCTGAGTCTAACCATGATGCTTTTCAGCTACATGTGTGCTAGCATATATGGGAAAGCTTATTGACTCAGATTTCCAATGTATATGCAAAGGCTAACAGAAATTCAGATTCAGATGACAAAATTAATAGATTCACAATTAAATACTCAGCAGTCCGCCTCAGGAATTCTGAAGAATGATATTTCCTATCATTAGTTCAAAGCATATAAACACACCTGGTGTTCATCATCAGATCACAAATAAATATTATCAAGACACATGAAACTGGACCAGATGGAGCACAAGCCCAATAGGCAGTTATCAAATAAATTAATTAACATTCAAATTAAAATCATTACAATTCTCATCACATAGAAATATTGAGTTGTCAGATCTAAGCTTTGCTTGGAAATACAGCATTTGCCCATATTGATGGATGGAAGAATCAGAATAACTATTGACTTGAAATCTCAAGGTCTGTTAAACACATCATTCTGGATTCCACCCTTTGTTAACTGACAGATCTGAGTGACATTTGGTTAGTGGTTTGGTCTTGATAATATATTTAGTGTAATCTCTTTTGCAATGTGATTAACTGTACTGGAAATGCAGATGAAAATGTGCATTCAGTGTTTTGCAGAGTCACAGATGGGGAACATTGCCTTCAACCTTTGTAGTTATCCAGGCACAGAAGGAGATAATCCATACTCAGTGGCAGGCTACCAGCGCTTCTCATACTGCTTGTAATGACCACACATAACAGATTTCAGAATAAAAGCTAATTGTCTCATCATGCAACCCAGAGACAACAATTCCTAATAACTAAGGAAAGGGAGCAACAACTCATTATACAATACTTAATATGAAGCATTAGAAGATATAATTGCTAAAAGTTCTCACTTATGTTCAGTCAATAATAGAGGTCAGACACATAAGATTAACCTGATTCTGCAAAGAGATGCAGATGGATAAATACACACACATAGACACACAAACCATTGTGAATGGCATAATTGAAATCAATTGGCCTACTCACAGTCTATCATTTATTTACTCTGTGGTTTCTCTAAAACTCATCTTGTAACAAGATTGGTTGGAAAGCAGTCATCAAATGCACTTACATTCATTAAAATGATGTAAAAAGGCCTCAGTTTAGCTGGGAAAGGCCCAGGATACATTAAGCTAAAAACATACATAAATCTTTGCACAATCAGGGCTTAAGGGCTTTATGCACAAGGTAGTGCTTTCAGATTAAGTCATTTGATATAAGCAGTTAGCATAATTCATGTTGCTAAACAAATATGAATATGATGAGAAACTTATATTTAAGAGAAAATACTCTGAAAAACCTCCTTAATTTCCATCTATATTTCTCCTGTGCCCATACCTAGTTCACTCTTCAGTAAGTACATGTTGACACCCTCTATGTGAAGGAAAACGAAAGTATGTTATTCTCACTGCTTTAATTTACAAATCCCTGATTTGGTAGACCAAGAAAGAAGCTTGGTCTCTTTCTTGGTCTACTAAAGAGACCAAGAAAGCTTTCTCTTCTGTCTTTTTCTCTTCAACAGGACACATCTTCTGAGCAGCAAAATGGAAGACAAATTTAGTTATCAGCGAATTTGTTATGGGCTTCCTAAGCACCTGCCTCCGCAGAGCCCAGCAGGTAGGAAACATCTCTCTTGTGGAAATATCCCTGTGATGGTTTGCTGCTTGTGCCTGGAGCTGTGGGGAATGGTCACATCTCCTCACATATGGAGAAGACACAGGGATTGGAGTATCTGCCAAAGGCATGGATTGAATCCACTCATCTACTATCAGCCACCATGTATGAATCATGAACATACTGGTCTCAATTTGGCCTAGTAGACAGTAGCTGAAATTGTTGACATGTTCTCATTCTTCTCACCGTTTTCTTACAAAAACAACCATATAGGACAAAAGTGACAGTGCACTGACTGAACTGAAGTAATGCAGCAGCCCTTTCCAGCCTGGACAGGGCTGTGTGGACAGCGCCGAGAGAACACAATTATATGTGTGTTTACATACTTATCACTAAAATAAATTCCTATCCTGGAAGGAGAATAAACTACAGAATGGGCATATTTATGTGACCATCCTAGTGAGGCTAAATCAATAAAAATACAAGTATGTGAACATTCAGGGAAATAAAACTTACTTAATCCATTCATTATCATGAGAAATATGTTTGCTTAATAATGTTCCCATAAATAAAAACCTCAGTTGGCTGAGTTCTCCTTCTGCCATCTCATCCCCACCTCCACTCCCATTTATTAGTGATGGAAACCCCTAAATGTGGCTAGGTATCTTCTTCTAAGAGTCATTTACTAAAAAATTCAGCAGGCTTTGTCCTGGACAGCTTGTCACTCAGATTACTTGGGAAGGACAGATGTGGAATCAAAGATGGTGGGAGTCATGAAATGAAATTCTCTGGGAAATTTTAATGTTTTAATCTATGCCTTACTTCTCATCAGAAACTTCCAGAAGAATACAAAGTTTAAAAATAAATACAGAAAAAATATTATTGAAGTATTTATTTTCCAGGAAAAAGCAGTCTTCCTAATTTATGCAGTACATTATATATTGTGACATATTGATTAGAGGGTGATTTGTTAAAATAACTGAAAAGTCTAAGCAAAGGAATCAGAAGTAAAAAAAAAAAGGTTCCTTTATCTTCTCAGAGCATCTCCTTTGTAAAAAGATTTACCCCAGAAGATATTATTAGAGATGATTTATTCATTCAAAGTGTTTCAATTTCAATAAAATTGAAATTGGTTTTTCCAATAGAAATATTTCCCCTCATGTTTTAGTCACCTCTCTTCAGTATTTTGCTAAGCCTGAAAGCATAATTCTCCATCCTTTCTTCCTGGAGGGAAATTCTCAAGTCCCAGACACATTTCATTTGGTTAAACTTTGAGATACTTATAATATGCCTTAGTACATTGTGTACATTCCTTGTCAGAAACCTATTTAAATGAATTTTTAAAAAAAAATCATTACTGAAGAATTTTTACTTAATAAAACTCCACTTAGTAGTTTAAAGCACTATTTTTCCTGACTCAATTTTATGCAAGTTTTGTGCAGGTAATTTCTGAATTCCTTGAAAAACTCCACATATTCAGCATCCCAGCCACTATTTCTGCCTGCCACAGACATGGAAATTTTCAGATGGAAATTTAATACCGCGTTGCTAAATATTTCCTTTCCTCACAGGCTCATGAAATATTGATAATATGCCCTGAAGAGGTCAGACCTTGTTCCTATGCAATATTTTCTTCTATGAAACTGTCATAAAATTCTTTTTTCCTATTTTAATATCTCATTGGTAATCTCTAGAATGGCAATTAATTTTTTTAAGCATGAATGCTGTTTTCTTTCAGCAGGCACAGTGCAGCTCTGGTGCAAGGGCCAGTGTCTGCCACAGGGATGAGGGAGGAGAAGGCTTTTGAAGGAGCTGCTGCCTGGTTTGCCTCCCTCAGCTGCTCGTTGCCATAGCCACCACTACATGGTTCGTTTTTCCACTGGCTCAGCAGCACTTGTGCACTGAAATGAAGGGTTATTTTGGAGAGGGCTTTTCTTTTAACTATTCCCGTGCATGCAGTACGGACCCATCAACTACTCCTTCCATAGCGCTGAGGAGGTGAGGAGCAGTGGTGAAGCTTCCTAAGACAGCTTTGCTGCTGGAACCTGTCTCCCCCTGGAAAATGGTTTCAGGCAGCTACGCTAATACTCTGGTAATCGATGGTTTGGAAGAATAAGGGCTATATGTCAGCTATTTAATTTTTATTTTTGGGCTTGACCAGTGATAAAGGGTAAAGAAATCAACCAACCCTGAATCTTTTCCCCAGACCTGATTAAAATCAAATTTGTTGGTACAAATTAAAGGGATCCCATGAATTTTGGATGAGTTAGAATGGTCAGTGAAAGGGAGGAATGTAATGGAAAGAGAAATAGGTGAGCAAGGGAGACATTGGAGCTCTCTTGAAGCCAACATGAGATTCCCTTTTATCTGCAAGAGGAAAGACACATCACGCTGGTTCTGCCCCTTGCTCTGAAACACAACTTTGTGTCCTTATTTACAACTTATCAAAAAGTGGTGTCACAAATCCTCGGTGATCCCAGGGAGATTCATAAAATAGCTGAGGTGACTGGATTTTTGCTGATTTTTGTGCTGATCCAGGCTCAGGCTAATATATCTGTGAAGTGCCTGTCTGTATTTTTTCACACAAAAAGTATTTTACCTGGTACATTATGACTCTGGGTGGGACTTTTTAATAGATAAAAAGCAGATAAGTGAACAAAAACTTCATAGCTGCCAAAGACTAGTCATCATGTACTGCATAGGAAGAAGGTAATGGAACTTTGCAAAGAGAAAGGGAAAAAAACATGTTCCTGGAGTCTGAAGCCAGGCAAAAATCAAAGCAGAAATAAGGGACAAGTAATTAACAAATGAATACATCAAATATCTTGTACTGTGAATTTGATCTTGGCCTCCCAAGTTCTTCACTTAAGAAACATTTGTAAATAGAAAACTGGGAAAAAATTATTTGGATTCATTAGAACTTGAAACTTTAACTTAATTAATTGCAATTTAAAAGACTTTAGAAAAATAGAAAATATGAAAACCAAAACAAAAAATTGAAAGTGCTAAAAAACATTTTCACATTGCTAATTTTGTGACAAAATAGTCTGAAATGACATGCCAGAATCTGTTTGCCTGTCAGCTCTGCTGCTATGAAACTCACAAATATGCTATTAGCATTCTAGCACCTCATCCTAGCATTTGTTTCATAAAAAATTAGCCCTGCATACAAGATGTACACACATGTCTTTTTGTGGCATAGCAATGCTGATTTAAAAACTGGAATTCGCAGTAACCCAATAAAAATGATGGCTGTAAATTAACTGGGCATAATGTAGTCTTTACAGTTCTCCAGAGGACTTGAATAAATACAAAAATAAATGAGGAAGAAATGGAAGTGAAAAGAAACAGCCTTTTCTTCAGATGGTCTACATTCCTAATTGAAAATTTTGGCTAGCATTAGTTGGCAGAAGCATGGCATACACAGCATGAAAGGTCAATAAATTAGTCTAATACATGGAAAAAATGCCTTACTGGAAAATTTGATGGACACCATCAGTTTTAGAGTCACATATTCTGCTTGTTTACCCATTTCAAAGCCCTTTCTAACACTTTAGTTATACAAGTCCATCACATTGATTGACAAAGACCTAATCAGTTCAGGTTCCAAATTAGGAGGTATAGGGGAAAATTTGTTAGTATGTATATCCAGTTTACTTAGCTGGTAGAAAACCCATTTTTGTAAAAGAATGATGCTGAAGAGAAGATGCACATATTATTCTGGAACACTAATGGGCTGTACCAGAGGTATTTTAATGGCTTGGAAAAGTCAGTGGTGTACAAGAACATACAAATTAAAAAGAAGCCTTACAGAACCTACCTGAAACACATTGGCATTTCTCATTCATCCTGTGCTGTTTTATGTAACAATTCACAATAACTGTATTTTAGAATATTTTGTGCTTAGCCTGAGAGAAATTCTCTGTTGATTTCCACAGCACAAAATGATTGTATTTATTTAGGTGCTGAGTCTTTTAGGGACAAAGACTGTCTCTGCTCATGTCTTTTTCTGGGCCTGGCACAGTGGATTTTGTCCTGATGGTGTTGTAATACAAACAAGTAACATATTTTAAAGCCAGAAGGTGCACTGTAATCACCCACTTTGATCTGCAAAACAAAATGTCTGGGGCTCAGGAGGATCCAAGTCTTGCTTGCTTAGGAAGCAAATGTGAAACAAACAGAGTAAAGACTCTAAAAGCTTCCTACCTAGCAGTTATTTACCTCTATTGAGCAGAATATCAACCTTTTTGTATTCAATCTACGGTGCCAAGCCTCTCACTAATAATCACAATAATGAATAACACCAAAAACAAGTAAAATATATTTGATTTTCTTTCATTTCATTCTTCTCAGAAACTCAGCAGGGGTTCTGTATGCAATTTGGTGGTTACATTAAACTACATTTTGAATAGGATTTAAATTAAAACTATGCATTTGGGGTTTAAATTAAAAACCAGCATCAGCTGAGATTCTGTATTTGATGGGTCTGAAGATAAAAGGAGAGCAAGTTTAACTCAGGCATTTAGGAATCCCAGGTCCTTTGGCATGGCCAAGGCCTTGCTTTATATCATAAAGTAGATTTTTTAGACACCCTTTTTTTTCCCCCATTATCTGTACAAGGCTTTGATCAGTTTGATTTTATTACCTTCATCATTGAAGTTCTTAAGGACCACAGCTTAGATTAGCAAGTAGTCCTGCAATTACTGAAGCACAGTGAAGGGTTTTGAGCAGAGCAGCACATGCTTTATGGTTTTCATAGCCATCTGAAGAGGAAGAAATGTCTCAAAAAAAAAAAAAAAAAAAGAAAAGGAAGAAACAAAAAAAAAAAAAACCCACCAAAAAAAAAAAAAAAACCAAAAAAAGAAAGAAACCCAAAAGAAATGGCCAGGTCAATGTATGTATCATCTTTTCTCTGTGGGGGTACCAGCTGTTGGTTTCTATGTGTCTGGATTGAAGGCACTTGAGACAGTAATTTGTGTTCGGACTCAATTGTTTATTATTTCTTATTAGTAACAGTCTCACTACTGTAAGTTCGGCAGCTTTTCATTAGAAGGCACAAAATGGTCAACAATCTCTTGTTACAAGGTCTTTTAAGACTAAACTGTCCAATTAAGAACTGACACCTGAATTATTTTCCCTTTTAACCCAATAACTTATGCCACAGAGCCTGCAATGCAGACTTTTCTGCCCAATTACAAAATGCCACCCAAACCCATGAAGAAGGATGTGCCCTCCATCTTGCTTTCATCCACAACATACTAAAAATCCCAAAACCTAAATTTCTCACCAAGTGATACACCTACACTACTCTCTATAATCTATTTTACACTTTTGTGGATTCTAGTCTATCTTGAATCTTGAAGTTTAGGAAATTTTCTCCATGAATGAGGGTCAAAGCCAGTGCTCCCCTGGGGGTCAGGGCACTCCAGTGCAGACAGAGAAATATTTCCAGTGTGTTTTTTTAATCTTGAATATCCTTCAAAGGACGGCTTTGGCCTAGAGTCACAGAAATGTAATCTGCTTTCATTTTTTTATTTATTAATTTTTCATATTTGCTCATTCATGAAACTCTAATTTTCATATACTCCAAGGATATGAAACATGAAATACAAGGTGATGTGTTGCCTCCCTAGTGGCACAGGGATTAGTGTCAGGTTCAGACTTGGCGTACCTGCTTAGATGATTAGAATCAGGTTGTGAGGATACCACCAATTCTCTTAACAACAATAAAGTGTCCTTCTACTAAGTACAGTTTCACTGTGCTGAAGTCTTGTTTTAAGTAGAATGGATATCTTTAAGCTATTGTTAATTCATTAAGCATGGCTTAAGGTCCCTTAAATTTTGCTATGTAACAAAGGCAGACTGCCTTGCCAAATCTAGACTTTCAAGATGTGTGGATTTAGCATGTGCCAACCAACAATTTCAAGTATTGCATTTTCATTAGTAACCTTGAAAAGCCAGAAAAGAAAAAGCCAAGCAGGAATATAACAAGCCAAGGGATAAACCAAAGATATTTTAAGGAGACAGATGTTTATGTATTCATAAAATATTCTATCTAAAGAAAAAAAAGTCCCTTCTAAGATTTCAGTTTAAGCTTGGCAAAAGAAAGACTACTGGTTTTATTTCTATTGCTGCAGCATCTGAGTGGTGTCACTTTTGTGTTAAAAAGAACACAACGCTGAAACAATTTTTTCTTTGGCTGAACATATTTCATCCAGAAGGTTAAGGAAATTTACTGCTAAGCATCACATTGCTAATGCAGAGGAGCTAAATCTTTCAGGTGTCCTAATAAAGGTTGGCTTTATGGTTCAGAATTCAAAATATAAGGCTGAGAAAATACATCACATACAAAGGACAGAAATCCAAACCAACATCTTGAAAACAAGAAAATAACTTTGTGAGAATAGAGGGGTTGGATTTTATTGTAAATATTGTACAGAACAATCTTCATCTAAGGAATGTGCCTAAATGTCTCAGACGCTGAAAATACCAATACTTCTGAAAAACACTTAGGTAAGACTCAGAGTGATGTGGATTATTACCTACTATTTGTCTGACAGTTCATTGAAGCATAACAGGAAGACTTCTAAAGACTTTGTATAAAATATCAATTAAAAAAAAGGCAGACAAAGCTTCTAGCACCCAGATATACAGGGTGATCAGGAGAAAGTACAATGATCCCCTCTTTTTAGGTGGAGGACAGAATAAAAGGACAATATTCTTATAGGTACACAGATGTCTGACTGAATTATTTATTTTTGTTGTGTACATGAGCCGGAAATCTATCTGTGATCTATAATTTTTAACTACAAGCAGCTTCCATTTTTGATTCTGTCTTAGCAAACAGGTCAGATCTATCCTGATGCTGTGATGTTTATTTTGAAGGATACAATTTTGGGTTTTAGCCCTTTTGTTTTAGGTGCTAATGTTCTTTATCAGAGCTGGCCCTGAGCATCTTGCCCAAGGTTGTGGAGCCTAATCTTCTCAGAACCACTTACAACACAGGATGTGACCATGGATATGCAGGGAGGAGTCCATAAAACTCCAGAGGCCAGTGAAGAATTGTCTCTTTCAGCCTCCAGATCCCACTATGCTAATACTGACTTCTGTTGGTATGGGAATGAAAGAGATTTGTGCCCAAACCAGTGCATATATTTTGTGTATAAATACAATGTTTATTTTGTACATGAAAATTGTGCATGCACAAGCCAGGAATCATCTTGTCCAGCCTGCATACATTTACATTAAGCAGTAAGACAATTTGCTAGATTTCTGTGAGGTAGGACACTAGTAGCTTTACCAAGGAAGAATTTTGCCTTGCAGATTAATGCAAGTGGCAATCCAGTTTGAAACACCAGAAGATGGATTGTGGGAATGAACATTTCTGTGCAGCTTGCTCAGGCATGTGCTGGTATTTGGTGCTGAATAGAGCTTTTAGTGATGACTGTGGGAAACTTCAATAATAGCTTTAAGAATTTGCTTGACAATGAGCCTGAAGAAAATACCCTGTTATTACAAGATATTTTCCTTTCAAAATAATCACACATTAATCATATATAGCATGATGAGTAGTATCACTTCTTCACTCAAGAAAATTCAATTTCTATATATTCCTAACAGTTGAATCTGGGCTCAAATCACAGCAGATAAATACTATTTGCAGTTATCGTTTTTGATTGCTTTTCAGTTAGAAGTCTTTTGCTTCAACTATTTTGGAATGAATAAGACAAAAATGTATATGTGCTCAGGATATGTATCTGTTTTGACTGTCACTCAGAAGGAAAGGAAGGAAAAAAAGCAAGATTTTTTTTTAAAGAAAAAAGCCAGCAATTCTAATTCAAATCAATAAAATATTTCTTACTGTTCAAGCATGGGATTCATCTAATTCAACGATTTCTTGCAGTGTGATCACCTGCCTGGGAGCTAGTTATCTAAGACCTAGCCATAAAAAGGAAGGAAGGCCATGAATAACAGGATAGAAAACAAATCAGAATGTTGCTCAAAATGTTGTTGAAATTTGTTGTCAGAGCCTCAGGTTCATCCATCCTCTTCACATCACATAAAAGGGATGAGACAGCAGGTGTTATGCAGGTGTTATGCAGGAATTGCTAAACTCTGCTTTCTTGGGAAGATATTTCCTCTGGCTTAAGTGCCACAGGAAGCAGGGAATTTTTCAGTCTGGAGCAGTCCTTTTAGGCCCTGGAAATGGCAGGTGTATGCACAGCAAAGGATGCAGTGAGAGATGCAGAACTGGATGACATTTTGTTCCACTGAGCAGTGTGAGGGAAATAAGGATATCTTTTAGGTCTGAAAAACCTTGTAAATTATGTTTGGAGACTCTTATTGTTTATTTATTGCTCCAAGTAATTGAGTGCAGCAGTCTGCACATTTCAGTGACAGATCTAGCTGGCAATCCTCATTTTACTCTAGAGTTTATGTAACTTAGCAATAGCTAAGTAATAGCTAATCTGGGAGCATCTTAAATTATGATACTTTACAAGCAGATGTTTTTTGTGTTTTCCCACCATGGTTATATATTCCAAATCTGTATGCTGTCACAGGAAAGTGAGTGCTGTTAAAACTTGAGATCTGAGACCCTCCCCCATCCTCTCAGTGTCTTTCTCCTCTCTTGAACAGTAGTTGAAGAAGTGGGAGGTGATGCATTAAATCTTGTTAATACTTTTGGTTGGTTTATCCTTTCTGTTTTGACATTGTGTCTTGTATCTGTCAATCTTATAGATGTACATAAAATTGGCTTAAGGAACATATTTAATTGGCATCCAAATTTTAACCAGGTAAAGCTCATAAATCATAGACAGAATGCATCAGTTCTAAGTGGAAAAGACATGGATGTCCATGACTTCTGAATTCCATGAAGCTCGTAAATTCTTTTGGAAACCTGGCTTGAAATAATGTGGGCATACAGTTTCACTTATTTTGTGCTGTTACTTTTACTAAGCTCAGACCAAATTTTAAAACCTGCTTGGCCATGAAGGGATCACAACTTGCATCTGTTTATTCATTTTGTTAGAAACTCAGCATTGCTAAGCCTGACAATTTTTTTTATTATCATTGATTATACTGATGAAAATCACAAAATTGCTGTACATGGACAAGATGAAGGGGAAGGTTTACTTTACTAAATTAGCCATGGAAGTATGTATGGAACACAGGAGTGTTTAGGCTAATTAAAGCACAGAGATCTAGGTAATACTTAATTATTAAAAATTAAAAGCTACTTCATGTCCACTGTCACATACCAAATACTTATTTTCTACCACAGAGAGTTTGACATTACTTGGGAATTGTAGGCCTGGTTTTTTAGGATTCTGTTTACTTCATCAGGTCCAAAAAATATGTTTTGTCTATATTATTTAAACTGTTCAGTGATTTTGAAAATAGAGGTTGATGGTATCTCCTGAGATTTGACTTTAGAAAGAAAACAACTCTGAGAGCTTTGCAAAATTTTGCCTGCAAACTTTCCTTACTTAAAAACCTGTGTATGCAACTTGGTTGATGCCAATCTATGGTACATATTCTGGCACTTTTTTTTTCTTGGTATATATGCACCTATTTCTGTATTCACTTTGGGTAAATTTATTTCTGTACATCTACTTCATCCTTTATTTTTTAGGAAGATTTCTTGTCCAATCTGTCTGTATACATACCTGCTACACATTCAACCAAAAATATGTAAGGAAAAGGAAAGGAAAGAGTTAAGATTCTGTGGTGCAATACTGTTCATTCCTTTTGCCATTAACATAACAGCAAAAGCTACCAGGTCAGGGTGTTTTTTATGTCTGTGTGGGTAATGTGTATCTGCTCTTTGCTCTTTCCTGAAAGGGTTTGGTTTAAATAACCCCAGTAGTACAAAGTCTCACATTCAGAGCTTTCTATTTTAGTTCTCCTTTCAAGGGAATTATTGCATTTTTAACCTGCCTCTTGCTCTGTTTCCCAGCGTAAAGCTGTGTGATTACAGAGGCAGGGTGATGAAACACATCAGCTCCGTCTCTTAATCTTCTTATAAACCCTAACAGATTTTGAAGATGAAATTTGGCAAATGTTAATTGTACATACAGAATTCATGCTGGGAAAATCTCCTTCAGGAGAAAAAAATAGAGAAGGGAAAAGAGCTGAGTGCACAGCCGGACTGTTATGTAAGATGTTTATTTCCATCAAGTCTAGCCCAGTGAAGGCTGGGCAAAAAATAGGCCAAAGCTGCAGAGTTGTGACATCATAACATCACCAGAAAGGTCAAAGAAATCACTGGCACACTGAGAAATACTACTTATAGTAATGGCAATTTTATTCTATACTTATTTTCTTTTCCCCTACATATTGGAATAGAGCCTGATGTGGTAAGCAAGACTGGTATTTTTTAAAACTTCCAAAGAAACATGTTTGGGATAGTGCACAGCAGCATAGGAACAAGGCTATAAAAATTATTCATTGTTTTGATGACAAAACTAAAGCCAAGAAAAAAAATTGTTAGAGGGTGAAAAGTTGCATTTGGCTAAATCTGATTTTGGAATTTTGTCTTAAAACATGTAAACACCCTCCATACAGCTGATCTGAATGAATCTACTGATTTCTTATAAGATTTAGTTAATCCAAGACCAAAATAACAAATTAATTGAAATGTCCTGAACCTTTTTTTATTTTCTATTGAACAACATCATGGAAAGATTTCTCAATTTCTTGCTGTATTGCTGTCAGGGTCAGAATGGAACTGATGCACTGTTGCTGCTCTGTTCTGTCCTTGAAGAATTTACAGTTTTGCCAGACATCCCATTACGTTCACATGAATTGCTCCTCTTCTCATGGGAGTTACATATACCCTAAAGTACGATTAATAAAGATTAATTTTAGCTTTCATGCCTCTTCATATTTGGGACTAGATTCAAAAAACCTAAAAAACAAACAAACAAAAAAAACCAAACAAAAAAGAAAGAAAACAAAGAAACAAAAAAAACCAACAACAACAACAACAAAAAAAAACCAACAAAAACCAAACCCAAACAAAACAAAAGAACCCAAGCAAAACAAAATCAGACAACTCTATTTATTCTATTTATTTATTCTATTTATTTATTCTAGCTAAAATGCTAGGATATAAACACAATTGCCTAAGTATAAAAATAATAATTCTGACTAACTCCTTACATCCTGGTTAATGCCTCTTGTTTAGATAAATTTTCTTTTCTTGTATGATGCATATAGTGAAATCAAATACAGAGGATATTTATGTGATCACATATAAGTATCTTGGCTTGAGTGGAGTGGAAGGTACTGTTAATTCATGTTTTATTCCCTGCCCTGTGTGGAATAAGTTGTTTCAAGAAAGGCAAGTACATGGTGCTGGAAATCAGTGCCAGCTCATAAGAGACAGCAGTGCTCTGACAGGGCAGGGAGACCAGAAGAGGTGCAGCAAGTTTCCAGCTCCAAGCTGCCAAAGCCTCCCACATGACTGAAACATTGGATCTACACTGTAGGGGCCTGAAGTCAAGGGAAATAAATCTCATCCCAAATATCATTTTGTACCTCTATCCATTCTGGGACAAGGAGTCAACACGGTTCCTCACATGGACATTTCCAGGCAGCAATGTTGCATGGTGCCTGGCACAATGGAGAGTGCTTTAAGGCTTCATTCATATGGTGTGACATCAACCTCCCAGGGATCCTGGGAAAATATCCTTTCCTCAGGATATTTTCCACTTGCAGAACTATCCAGCCCTAATGTCCAGTAATATTTTAATATCTTAAATTAACCTCTGCAATTAAGACACATTTCTGAGTTAAAAAAAAAAAAAGCAAACCTGTAAAGATCTTATTAACCTGAAGTTTAATTTTTCATGGTAAATTTTTATCGGAGTACTTTAAGTCTTTTGGGGAACACAACCCACTCTTGCTTGCTTACTCACTGATGGGCAGATGAGATGATCACACAGGCAACTTCAAGGTCATGGCTACAGGTCTGTGCTGCCTTCAAAAACTGGAGGAGTAGTCTATGTTCTTGTGAGAACATCAAGGAGCTTGTGTTTGCAATATTGTTACCTCCAGCAGCACAATCATTGCAACTGAATGGAACTTGTAGATAACGCTACAAAAAATGTATTTCATTCCTATGAAACTGCCTGGCCCTGTAAGCCCCAATAAACCATGCCCCTTTTTATTTGCAGCGTGTAAGCTGATGTCCTGGGCTGATGATGGACTCTGAAGGCAACAGAAGAACTTTCAGCCCCAAAGTAGTTCAGACAGCTCAACCTTTTGCACTTCTTCATTACAAACTAAATAAAAGACCTTTAGCAAAGGTCTAAACTTTGAGTGTCAGGACAATAAATTCTGGATTCACTGTCATTTCCTTGAGCTCTGTCCCTTGACTAACTTTCTGTGGGACTTATTTGATTAGGGTTTAAATGAGACAAAATGGAATTATAATAATCACTTAAACAAGACCGTTTGTCATGATTTTTCTGTGATTTATAGCTGCTATGCAGAGGACAGAGGAATACTAATCAGAAGATGAAAATTTTGTACATAAAACCTGAACAATCCTGATGCAATCAAAATTGAACTGTTGTGTGAATTTTCTTGATGATGATGGAACCATCTTCACATTGGACTTTTCATAAAGATCAATCTGATAACTGTTTTATCGTTTTAGGTTCCCTTGACCATTATTTTGCTGATAAAATGAAATAACTCACCAGAGCACAATAAGCATGCTCCAAACACCTTATGCATTGAAAGGCTGCAGATCTGTATGCTTGCGTTTTCATTCCTTATGTGTTTGACAGTGAAAACTGGGCCTGATAAAAGTGTTAAGAGGTTTCTTTCTGTTATCTGGTTCTCCCTTTTCATCTTGCCAACCTCTGCAGATCATCCAGATTTATATCTCAAGTTACAGAGCACTCAATCTTTGTAGGTTTCAGATGGCAGCTATAGATGAGATTTCTCAATATTGATTCCTTTTCCCCTTCTTTCTTTTTTTTTTTTCCCCCAAATCTTAATCATATATTTTTGTTTTATGTGCCAGCACAGTTTTCTTGATCTTCCAGATTGCTTTAGAGTCATATATCACTGGACTTTGAGTTGTCAATTAGCAGCAGACTTACTCCAATGCTAACCAGACATTTCTTCTTCTGCCAGAGACATCTTTATTCACAAATACCCAGTGGAGACACAGAACCTGCTGCACTGTGGGGAATGCTGTGCTCCCATTGTTTGAATGGATGTTAGTGAAAGAAAAAAACCTGTCTCTAATGTCCTTCAGAACTGACACAGACATTGCTGAGTCACTTTTGAAAGGGGATATTTGGAAAGACAAAAATTACCCTGTGGTCTGTTTCAGCTCAGCCTGGAAGTCAGACTGGAGAATCCAACTAAACCCCAACCTCAGTCTTTCTATGGTTCAGTGAACTGATAGCTTAGGTTCTCCACCTCCACCCCTCATCCAAAATCTTCCTCTTTTTATGGTAGTACTGAACCTAGAGATATTTGCATGTGTCACTGATCTTGCTATGAGTATTTGAATGGATAAAACTAAGTATATTCTTGGAACAGAGCTGTATATATATGTGGGTATTAGTGCAGCCTTTTCCCTATTCTGCCTTTCCCATCTCTGCAAAAGTTTCAAGAGTTTTAAACTTTTGATTTTGCTAATATCTACTTCAATTGCCACATTTGCATGCTGCTACATCCCTTATCTTTCTAACTGATTTCTGTTTTGCAGTGGCCACTGACACAGAAATAAAATTATTTGTGATCTTTTCTATGTTCATCAAGAAAACATCTTGAAAATGACTGAAAAAAATACATTCTTTTTGGTGCCTCAGCAGTGGCTTGTAATTCGTGAAAAGGAAAGGTTTGAGCAATATCTGTCAATGTTCAGAGACTGCCTCAAGGATACCACTAAGGCTGGAAAAAGTCACCTTAAAAATGCCAGAAGGCTGTTCTCCTTTCTGTTTGTCATGATAGAGAATGAAATATTACCTTGATGTAGTTTTCATATACTAGCATTGCCTTCTCCTACACTTCACTCCACACAAATTATATTTAATACTGCTATTCAAATGATCAAAGATGTATTGTTGATAAATGTTATGGAAAATTTCTATCAGAGATTACAAAAACCTGTACAGCCTCTGACAAAATCCGCAGAGCCTTGCAGGACCAAGCTAAATATATTTAGCTTCATAAATTCAGTACAAAGGATATTTTCAGCTATATGAAGGCCAACACATGCAATTTTGTGAATGCTAACCATAAAGAGACTCCACATGCACTTCTCATAAAAACATATCTATATATGTGTGCCTAATTTTACCCTTGGTGCATACTCATCTTTTATTCAGAAGAATGGAAAGGCAGAGCAATTTGCACTCCTGATAAGCTTTAGTGCAGGCCAGATAAGAGGACAGTGGAGTGGCTGAGCTGCCAAGATCAACAGGCTAAGGTCCAGCTGGAGCCAGTGACCAGTGGGGCACCTTGGGGTTGGTACTGGGGCAATACTGGTGAAGCTCCTCAGTAGTGACCTGGATGGTGACACTGGCAGGTTGTGGATGACACAAAACTGGGAGGAGCAGCTGATACACCAGATGGGCAGGTTACCATTCACAAAGACTTCAACAGGTACAAGAAACAGTGACAAGAAACTGTTCTTCATAATGTTCTCTTCTTCACACTGTTCTCTGACAAGAACATTATGAATTTCAACAAAGGCAAAGTCCTGCACCTCAAGTGGAATAATCCCATGCTCCAGTACCAGCTGGACACAATCTGGCTCGAAAACAGCTTTGCAGACAAGGATCTTGGGGTCCATTTTTACTGTGTGGGCAAACAAACACAGAACCAGTTTGCCCAGTGAGGCTGTGGAGTGTCCATCTTTGGAGATACTCAAAACCCAACAGGCCTCAGCTGAGAGATTTCTGCTGAAGCTGATCCCTGATTTGAACAGGAACTTTGCAGCAGATGATCTCCAGAGGTGCATTCCAACCTTAACCATTCTGTGTTTCTCTGCTACAGGGAATATTGGTTGGCATTGTCACAAACTCAGCCAAACTTATTCTGGGCTGCACCAAACTTGTGTGGCCAGCAAGCTGAGGGAGGGGATTCTGTCCCTCTACTCAACTCTCATGAGATCCCAGCTGGAGTGCTGGGCTCACCTCTGGGACCCCAATGGGGCAGTTGGAGGGACTTTTTAGAAGAGTGTGTAAAGATAGGATAAGAGGGTATGGTTTTCTACCCTGAAAGAGGGTCAGGTTAGATTTAATATTAGGAGTCAATTCTTTACTGTGAGGGTAATGAGGCACCAGAACTGGTTGCCCAGATAATCTGTGGCTTCCCATCCCTGGAAATGTTCAAGTTCAGCTTGAATGGGCCTTTTAGCAACATGACTAGTGGAAGGCATCCCTCGTCCTTGAAGGGGTGCTGGACTAGATGATCTTTAAAGGTCCCTTTGAACTGTAACCTTTCTATGATTTTATGATTCTATTATTTTGAAATAATATAAGGGCTAAAAGGACAAAGTAATAGTGGGATTTAGGAGCTAAAGTTTTTGTCCTTCAAACAAAACTCCTGGTAAATGCACTAATGTGATGGAAAATGCTAAGCTTCTGAAAAGTTTTCATACCAGGCCATACAATACAATGGAAAATTATATCACTTCCACAGATATGAGAATAGGGTACCTCAGAAAATCTAGGCAAAAATTTTAATGTTTTATTAAAAGAGAAAGTTTTTTGTATCATTTTTTTAAAGCTGTACCCCTTCTCAATAGCAGATGCTTGGCTTCCTCACACCATTCAGATCCACAACAGTAGTATTAACATTCATTTTTTTATTGTTATTGATACTTTTGGCTTTCCTCTGCTTTCACTGGTGGTATAAAAAAATGAAACTCACAACAATGATAAACTTGATTCAGAGTTGTTGTATCCAGTTACTAGAGCATGCATTGCATCTGTCATGGTCTTTTAGGCTTCAGAGAACTAGCAAATGCTTTTAGCCTTTGTGACTCCTTATGGAGAGTGCATACATTACTGTCTGATTTTATACACACTTCATGGGAGCACAGCTCTTTTTTCACTCTCTGGTATTCTCTCTGAGGCATAACTGCTAAAAACACTATTTAACTTCAAGCCAGGTGCCGGATGGCTATGAAACATCAGAGATAAAGGAGCTAGGGTGTTTTAAAATATGATTGGTATAAGAATGTTCCTTCAAAAAAAAAAAAAAAAGTAAAATGAAATAAGATAAAATAAATAAAATCCACCCATCTTGTTCTACAAGATCACCTGAGAGTGTGCTTAGTCTGTCTGATAGATATTTGACAATCAGGTAGGTATGTGATTATCTCATTGGTGGATTCACACAGGAAGTGCATCACGCTGCTGTGTAAAACTCTTCAGACGTGCTTCTCCAGATACAAAGAACAGAACCTATTTACCAGCCAAGCAATTGCTTTAAGTGAACTTCAGGCTTCAATGTGCTTGGTATTAGAGAATATTTGAGTGCTGTACATGCTGTGATTTAGTCAGTCTGTGCCTTCCCTTTTTATGGAATTCTGACATCAATTGTGTCTTTCATTAAATCTAAACCAGTTCTTACTCTCTGTAAAAGCAATATGTAAAAATGTTTCTGTGTGTGTTTCTGTGGTTGATAATTTTATTTATCTACCATTTCAAAACTCTCATGAATCCAATTATTTTCTCCATTGTTTATTTTTACAGTAAATCAAGTATGTCAGTGATCATACATTGCATAGCAACTGGAGAAAAAAGATCCAGAGCGTGTAATGGCTTCTCATTCTTCATTTTGCTGTTTCTCCAAAAACTGTAAGGTAAGGATAAGAATCTGGTATCCACCTCTTTCTTCCTCCGTTTTATGCAAAGCTCTAAAAATCTAAGAGTTATGGTTAAACAGAGAGGCTGCACAAAACTTCAGCAGGTGCTAGGGCATTTTCTGCTGTAAAACTGCACTTGTTCAGGAGGGCTTCAGCTACATTAGAGGAGGATGCTATTTATGTACATTTATTTCTCCTCTAAAAGTTTGCAAAGGGCAAACTAGGTAATGTGATTAAGTGGCTGAACACAGTAAAGGTCCCAAAAACTAGGTCATTATTGAGATTAACGACTGGATTAAAAGGATTTAGGAGAGTGGTAGGATTTTGATTTGCATATTACTCCAAAGACCTTTGACTTATGTAAAGCCTCCTCTTAAAGACTATCAAGCCAAAGTATTACATCAAGCAATTTAGTTGTTGCAAATTACTCTTGCCTGTTTTTTGACCTTGCATGTTATTACCCATATTTCTACACCAGAATTGTTTTTCATAATTCAGCACTTGTAATGCTCCTTTGGATGTGGCAGATTCAGGGGGACCACTAACGTGAAAGAGATAAGTTGTAAAATAATTAAATCTTATTAAGTATTAGCTATGGGATTCTGGAAGGATTTTACCTGAGAGCATTTTAGCCAGATGCTTAAAAAGAAGACCTTGTTTAACAGCAGAAACCAGCAATTTAATCAAAACCAAGTCTTCCTCAAAAGCCTCACAAATTTATTTATATTAATCTTTGTGCCACTTTACAACAGTATACACAAATGTTTTGGTGTATGAGAAATGTATCTAAGATCTCAAGCTTGTAACTGCTTTGAGCAATAGAACTTGAGGGTCTGCATGGCTGAAGTGAGTTATTTAACATCAGCTAAAGGAAAAAAATTAGTTTTAGGGGTTACTTGGTATAAAAGTCCCTCCATTGGCAGCATGTGTTTGTGTTTTACCCTATGTGAAAATGTTGCTTATGGCACTTGTATGAAAGAAGGAGGATGGGGTGCTTTTCTGTGGGCACAGAAAAATGTGATTGAGGGAAAGAGGACAGATGATATTGTGAGGATGAATGATTCTGTAAAACACAACATTTGTGACAGTAAGCAAAATAAGAGAAAAGCCCCAAATACACCACAGGGTTAGAAAAAGTAAATAATCTTAGGATTTTCAGCAGAAGCCCAGTACATGACAGATAATACTTGCAGATCATATTTTCATAAATCATAGTCTTTCTATATTATCCAGTCATTTGTGTCTGAAGAGCACTATATTTATTTTTTATGAACCTCTAACCTGACAAATGTTCTTACTATTTTACTGCTCTGCTTTTAACAGTATTGCTTTAAAATGTCTGTCTCCACTGGCCCATCCAGGGTTGCGATGACCTCATTTCAGAAATTGCTTCAATAACCCTCAACTTCAAAAGTACAAGTTCTGCTCAGAAGTGCTAGTGAACATCAATGTGTCTGAAAAACACATTAATATGTGGTATATGGGATCAGTAGTTGATCTAAAGGACTCATGTAAATATGTTATTCATAAGGTGTATGTTTTCTCTTGGTAAGTCAATCTTTATGCAGTGAGTGAATCAATACAGAATTAAGGCCAAGAAATGGTCCAATATTTTGAGTTTAATTTTATTGTTCAGGAGTTTTAGTGTCAATATATCACTCATGCAATGTTGTATGAGTCTATCAGAAGCTTTCATATTTTAAAAATCCCGAATGAAAACATATGCTTCTTACATTTAGAAACTACCAGAGCAGCTCTCAGAAGCCAGCTTCAGCTCTAAAAACTGTTGCTTCCAATGATTCTTTCTGTCAGAACTTTTGAGTGAGAGTTATGATGGGGAAACACAGCTTTTCACCTCCTGGCTTCATCCACTTAATTTTGTTTGCAGTCAAGCTGGGTTTCCGATTCTATGGCATTCAGATTTCATCAAATGTTTTCTCCTTTCTAAAAACATTACTATTCTTCCATTTCTTGAGCACTTTCCCGCTGTAATTACAGAAAACATCATTGTAAATGTGCATTGTGAAAAGGTTCCACCACATTTTTAAATCTGGTCTCTGAGGTCCCAAGGCTGGAAGAAGATAGAGGAATAAAAAGAGATAGAAGAATAGCTGATATGGTAAATTGACCTGAGTAATGCCTGTGGTTCTGATAGGTGCTAGGTTTTGATCCCAGTTTTTTTTTTTTTCTCTGTTCTATTTAATTAATGACCTTAGACTTTAAAATTTGAGGCTCACAGACTACCTCAGTTAAAGACAAAAAATCAATATCCATGGTGAAAATTTATTTTTATCTTTTTCTGGAGTCTTGGCTGGAATGTCTTCAGAAGGAGTCGTGGAGAGCCGGCCCTATCCAAAAATTCATGTAGCTGGATGGCAAAGACCACAACTTCAGAAGTGAGAACTGTGCTTTTGAACTTGGTTAGCCTGAGGAGATGTCCAGGCCAGGAATCCTACACATCCTAGGAAAAGTGCCCTTGCCACTACACTGTAGCATTAGAAGTAATTTGTAGTGATAAGCTGCTGCAACTACCTTTCTGAGAGTCACATCTTGTTGATTTACTTTGGACATGTTGTGAGGATAGTTAGCAGATACTTCCTCGAGGGGATTCCCATTGAGAAATGTCATGTTGCTGGACTCACTTCAGGTTTGAATGGAAGATAGATGCTGAAAGATCCAACTGCAATGCTCATGGTCCCACAGAAAACAGAATTTTAGCTAGGAGGAAACCTTAGAAGCACAAAAGTAAAAAATAGCTGAGTAAGTGTGACATTTATATTTTCTGGAAAAATCCCTTTGACCAGGATTTTTCTGGGAAGCTGAGAAGCCTTAGAGAAAAAGGAAAAAAATAATTATCTGATTTGCTTCTCCTCTGTTTTGCTCATGTGGAATGTGTTTGGAGATTGTTTACCAACAGGTGATTGTTTCATTGGTTTCTGCAGTGAATTATTTTGACTTATTGGCCAATCAGGGTCCAGCTGTGTCAGGGCTCTGGAAAAAGAGTCACGAGTTTTCATTATTATCTTTTTAGCCTTCTGTAAATATCCTTTCTGTATTCTTTAGTATAGTTTAGTATAGCATTCTTTATATAACATAGTACCATAAAATAATAAATTAGCCTTCTGAGAACATGGAGTCAGAGTCATCATTCCTTCCTGCCACCAGGGTCTCCGCAAACACAATAAGTGGTCTGGAGTTGTAATATTCAAAGCTGATATTGGTGTTTAAGAGCCTTAATGAAGTCTATCGAAAAGACCCCAGGTTTGGAAGGCCCAGCAGCTGGACCAGAAGTGCTGTGTCAGAGGAAGGCTGTGGCACAGGCTGTGCCCAGCTCTCACCGAGGGCAGAGGGTGCTCCTGCAGCCAGCCCTGCGGCAGGGCCCGGAGCGGCTGCGTGGGAGCCCCTCACACAGCCCCTGGCTGCCTCCCAGCCCTGTGGAGCAAACAAGCACATATTGCTGGGTTGTACTAGTTCATCACGACTGACAAAAACATGTTTATTATTATCTATTCTTGGCCTCAGTAGCTGTTTCTTGCTCCAGCAGAGTTTCCTGTTTAATGAAGAATTAAATTAAGTTCTCTACAAATGAAGAATGAACTAAGTGATATTTCTTTTATTTGCATTTAAATGCACAAATCAGGATTGTTTTAAAAGAAGATTGATTTTTAATTACTAATTCTTATTTGCAGAATCTATAACAAAGCAGTCCTGAAAGAATAATTAGTAAACATCAATTTTAACAATGCTACAGGACAACTTCATAACTTAAAGGACTAAGGAAACATTTCTTTAAAATAATCACAGATAAACCACAATTCTTCACCATCATTCTTGAAGACATTATGCTTTGGAAGGAGATTCCTGGTTTCTCTCCAACTCTTTCAGATCTCTGAACAAAGTCAGTGGAGAAAATCAGTTCCAGAAAGACTCTCCATGGCTGCTCGATGACTAGTGAAGTCAAAGTGTTCAGCCAATGATGGCTAAAACACTTTGGCTAATATAGCTGATAAACATGCTGATAAATTCAGAAAGCTTGCTACAAAAAAGATAAAAGTTCAAGGTACTGCTTGAAGATTTGTGTTCTTCAACGAAATGTATTTAAAATATGTCATGCATAGGACACAGAGAAGAAGAAAAGATTATCGCCTTTTTTAGTGAAAACCATTTCTCTCACAAGAAGCAGCCACTTTAAATAACAATGCAAAAATTTCTGGTTTCACTGTTACAGAAAAATAATTATAGATTAAAAAAATCAGGTATGCACACCATAAATTTCAGCAGGGTAACATAAAAAGAGCTCTAGCTCACAGGGGCTGTGCAGTACATTGGAAGTTTAATATTTGGACTTCTCAAATATCTTGATGCCTTATTCAACCATCTAGATATAAAGGGACAGCCTTTCCAAGATTCTCAAGATAACTCAAGAAGATGTCAACAGAAAATTTCTGGTGGAAACCAGACAAGTTTGTATCATTTGAGGAAGTGCATTGGTTTGAAGGGTTGAGTTTTTTGTGTCAGCCTCTGTTTTTTATTGGGGGTTCTGTTAGTTTATTTGTTTGGGGTTTTTGTTGTTAGCTTGTTGGTTTTTTTTTTCTTTTAAATGCAACAACGTAATTCAACTGCAGAGTTGAATTACGGGAATATCTGGAAGTGTTAAATTGTGGCCAAGAATTTCTTCCCTAAACAGTTTCTACTCTACAGATTTGATTCCCCTATCTTTACCTATATAGTAGCTAGGCTTCTGCACCAAATTTGATGACTGCATTTCCTTTAACAGGTAAGTGGGTAGCCCACTTCCAGAGAGCAATTAATTCCAACCTGGCTACGATACCATTTTGAGGGTGAACTGTTATCACCCTCAGGAAGTTTTTGTTACTTTTCATTGACTCTCACTTAGACTTGATTTTTAACTTCTAGACGGCTAAAGTTAGGTCAATCCCATCTGAAAAGACAGTTTAAAAGATAATGGAATAAACATGAAGGTGAGAAGAAACCAGAATATGAAAGGATTTTTTTAAAAAATGTTTTAGAATTATCAGTGCAGTGTATAGCCCTTATCAAATCTGTACTAGAAAATTTTTTGGGACTTTTTTTGATCTTTTTTAAATTTTTTTTTACTAATCTAAGTTTTAATTACTTCAGTTGGAATGGAGAGAACATCTATTAGTAGAAGGAAGATGGGATTCACTACTCAAATTCAGCTTGCTAGTCAGAAAATCCCTTGTATTACAGAAATTAATTCAATTGTCTGTCTTTTCTTTTAACAAAAGAAAATTCAGATTGCAGACTATTTCCATCACTATAGGTTGTCATATCAACCTTACTTACAAGTGGTCTGACCATATTATATTCTGAATACACCCACAAACATGCATATTTCTCCACACTCCAGTTGTCAAATGGAGTGGCTTCCAAAATAATTGCAGCATTTTAAGTTTCTCTTCTTATTACTGAGTGTACACATATGATATCTGAATTATATCTAAAATGTTGGAAGAATGAGCAAAAGAATAATGACAATTGTTTCACATGATATAGTAGCTGGGTTTATGCCGTGGGACAATGTGTGGATCTCTGTGATTGAATTCTCTTTGTGAATTCCAGCTGCAGTACATCCCTATGAATCCCAGTGTCCTCTAGTGGGAAATTTGGATGCCCATTGTACTTTGATCTAGTCCAAGAGATTTCAGTCAGCAAACAGGACTGTATGGCACAGCCCCAAGTGCACCCACTTTGCAGCACAGACACAACCAGTATGAGCTAATGAAGTATGTTGCAAATGAAATGGGGTGAATTCACAAGTGATGATTCCCTAAAACCAGAATGTTTGTGGATTTAAGTTAGCACTACCTCGTTACACACTCAGCAGAGTGAACTTGTGATTAAATTCTTTAACTGCCTATATGTTGTTTAGGTCATAAGGATCTTGTTCCTTGCTGCTGCCCTTGCGAGGCACTTCCACTTGAAGTCTGCAAAAAACCCCTCACTTTTCCTCTTTCTCTCCCTCTTTCTCTCCCTCTCTCTCCTCTCATTATATTCAAAGAGGAAAAAATCAATAAGGGTCACACATATTTCTTTTATTTGCTAACTAATTCAATTACCTCAAATGAAATACTGATGTTTCCAGCTATATGTTTTAACGCTTCCCATGAGTGATTTATAGTGTGGGATTTACAGGCCACTAATTTTACTCACCAGTGTCTGATATATTGTTTTGCAACCAAAAAAAAAATCTGTGAGAGGTAGAAGATTCATTGTAGCCTGCTATCTGTTCACACTCCAGAGTTGAATTACAGCCTTGGGTAGCCATCATCTCACACAAAAGAAGAGCATCTTCTGTGGCTCTGTATCCTCTATGCAGAGATCTACAGTGTGATCCAAAACACCACTTGCACCCATAAAGTAAAAGATCCCACAGGATCAGACAAAATCTAGACTGTAAGATGTGCTTTACACCACAACCCCAAAGTCCTCATGATCCCACCACTGTCCTGTCAGAGGTGAGCAGGGCTGCGCAGGCAGCTCCCTCCTGGGCTGTGCCCCAGGCTGTGTGCGCACTGCTCTCATGTCACCCGTGCCAGGGGTGGCATGACAGCAGTGCAAACACGCCACAGGGGACAAGACATAGCTCAGTCCTCACAGAACTGGAAGACCCAATGAGATCTTGAGGTCTCAAACCAAAAAATAAACTATTCTCTGTTACTAATGGAGTTATTGGACATGTGCTGTTCTTTGGAATGAAAAATCCAACATTATTCAAGCAGAAAGATCAAGAAAAAACAAAATTGTCAGTGCTTCAGGCCAAAAAACTGTGAACAAGGTGTTCTTTGAGTATCTGTTTATGTAATTTATTAAACAAATCTCACATTGCAGAATCCAGAAAAGAATTCATGTGAAAACATGATTCTTTCTCTTTCTAGACCACAGAAAGGAAATCAAACTATATAAAGCTTAAGGAAATATGAGGATGCCAAATTAAGCCAAGCTCAGTCAGGAAAGTCAAACTTGTGGCTGTAATTCATGGTGGTTTGAGAGTGAGAGGCAGTGTCACTTTTGTTTTACTTTAGTGAAATGACCACTTTTGGTGAGGACTTCTGGCTTATTTTTCACCTTGGATCTGTCTTTTTCAGTCAATATGGCAATTCAACATGAAAAAGATTAAATCCAAGAAACAAAATTTAAAAGACTGGTGACATTCCTGTTAAAGGTACAGACTAAATTTACACACTTGTACAGAGAGAACTCCAAAGAACAGAGACACCTTTATAGTAATTTTAACTGCAAAACTAGACCTTACAAATAAAAATGGAAAACCCTCCTCAGTTTTGTAGTCAAAGACAGTTGCTTTCCTTTATACTTTTTCTTTTTCTTAACACTTCTAAATATTTTTTACTACATCACAATGAATTCAAACACAGTGAAAAAAATTTATGAAAGCTGAGGTGTCATTTTTCACTACTTCTCCAATTTTCAGCTTCCAATTTCATCAACACCAAAAAATATTGTTAGTTTTCCTCACCCCCCAGTTTTCTCATATGAGAAAGTAACTGAAAACAAGAATCTTGACTTTTCAATTAATATGTTTTAGGCTATGCCATGAGCTGGATATATATTTAGGGTACTAATTCCAAGGTAATGATTAATTAATTGCTTTCATACGGCTGTTAACAACTTTATTAACTTAGTACCTCAGCATATTGCTGTCATCAGTGCTGCTATCCCAAAATTCCTCTTGAATATATTTACAAGTGTTACTGAGGCTATGGGATAAGCCAACATTCCAAGACAGTCTGGGTGAGATTGATCTCACAAAAGTTTAAGTATCTGTGATGTCTCCAGATGCTGAGTATTACACAAATGCCAAAAAACAAAAGAAGCCTGAGAATCTGACCATTCATCAAAATGATGAAAAATTATAAACAGGTACCCAGTGCTGCCCAGGAAATTACAGTTTATGTAAAATATGGACTGCTCAAAAAATATTTTCTACACCTAGTCCTACCTTCACAGCTCCACATACTCAAAACTGCCATCAATTATTAGCAATTCCTCATTTTTATGCATCTGACAGTATCTGAGGAGAATTCAGGGCTACAAATGCAAAACTCTAAAGAGGATATCAATTATTTGCCTTAATCATTGTCATCCATAGCATTTCAAAAATACTCTGTCTAATGCTGAGCAGGTTCCTGAACTCAAACTGCACAATTATCTCCATTGTTGCTATTTTAAATTATTTTCCTTTTCAAATCATCAAGTCAAGCAGTAAAAATGAATTTTCACTAGGAAATGAGCAAACCTCTTATCCGCCCTTCAGTAAGAAAGCTGACACATATTTTAGTTCTACAATTCATGTAAAGAAACACTGTGCTTTAAAATTGGTTCTATACAATGGGTATTAAGAACTCTGCAAAAGCCCAAGGCTATCAATATGGTTCATAAACTGTGTTTTTTGATGGGTTATGACTCATATTCAGATATCACAGGAAGCCTCCTCTCAGGTCCAAGGCTGACTGTATGGAAGGCAGAAGACAGGTAATGCAATAATTATAGGTGAAAGAAAAAGGGAAGGTAAACCTACTGTGCAAAATCAGAACAATGTTGGCAGAGGATGATGATGACATCCTTTCCATCAGTACTGGACTGAGGTGCTCCCAGGCTCTGTGCCCTGGCCTTCACAAACACCCCATCACTGTTCCTCATATCCTTCAGATTGTCCAGCTTTGGGTAAAGCCAAAGGCTAGGCACAAAGCTTGTCTCTATTCCTCTTTGACAAATCATCCAAAGGCTCTGCCAGCTGCAGGCATAGCCACTCTTTATGTCTGTGCTTGCAAGTATTATTTTAAAGCCATTCTTGCTAAAGTCAGGGTAAGATAATTCATGGGCTTGTGGATTGAAGAGTGATAGACATTTTCACCTTAAATCCTTCAAATTTCAAGACTTAGGAAAAGCAGCTGCAATTACATGCAGACATGTTTCTCCTTGAACTTGAAATGATGCAACTCACAACATAGTATAAAGTTTCTTAAAAATACAGCACCAAGATACTATTAAAAAGCTGAGTGATTTTGTAAGTTTTTTTTTTTTTTTTAAATTTATGCTGGCTGAACTTTCTTCATCTGATTTCTAACAGTCTAACACTAAAACGCTGTTCATTCACACACATACACACACACACACACACACACCCCATTCATACATCATGTGTGACTAATATGAGCTCTCAAGTCATGGCCAGCAAGGGGACTGAATAAATTTGAACAAATATTTGACAGAAATTTCTTTCCCTACTAATTCTCAGGATTAGAACTCCAGAATAATTTTAAATCTTTAGAAGCAAACAGATCATGAGACCTAGAGAACAAGCAGGAAACAAAGCTGGGTACAAGCCATAGAGAGTTACAAAATGCATTAAATTATGAAAAAATGGCTGAAATAACCGAAGTTCTGACTGAATTTCACACTTGGAGCCAATGGAAGACTATGCAGAGACATGACATGGGATGAAGTGTTGCTTTCAATGGGACCACATAAGGCCACTGAACTAGGAGTAGTCTTCAACTATCCTTAGCAAGTATTTATGTTCCCATATCAGAGAATAATGAGGTAAGATGGAACTTTTATTTTTATCTTAAATCCTTTCATTATTGAACTCTGCACATTAAATTTCTTTCCACTTGGCAGTTCAAGTAGTGTAATTTGCAAAACAGAGCTTACTCTGAAGGTTGCTAGTATATATTTCAGGCTGATAAAGATTACTTCCCAGCTGCTTCCCATTCACAGACAGTATGTGTGGCCTTCCCTAAAGAGGATGGAAAATGTGATACTATATCCCACTACCACATGCCTTATGCCCACTTTATGTGTTTATATTGGGTTTTTGCTCCTGTTTGCTAAAAAGCAAGTGTTTTTGAGACACTGTTTCTTGTATATACCTATTGGTTTTGTTACCCTCATTGTTGCTGTCTCTTTTTCTGGCTAGTTAAGAAAGCATTCCTGAGGTTTCATGTGGCAGATAAAACTAGGAAGCTTCTTTGTAAGTTTATGTTGGAAGTTCTTTGATATTATAAAGGAAACTGTGACCCAGTAGGCTCAGCTAGTGTGCAAAATCTAGTGTTATCTACAAATTGGTCATCTCAAGCTGCCCTTTAACTGGTGGTTCCACTGTCAGCAGTAATAAATGTAGGTGACAGACCTTGGGAGGTCAGCCAGCCATTGATTTGCTCTGGCTGCCTGACTGTGTTGGCTGATGTGTGATCTCTTGGTGCCACAGAAATAAAGTGCAAATTGTTTTTTTAAAAGTGACTGCCAGGAGTGGAGTGGATGCTTTTTAAAAATGTCACACCCAGCATGGTGTGACACACAGCCAAGCTTTGGTCCCCCTAACAGATAGAGCAATTAGGTTAATGTTTTACAGAAAGATCTGATATCAGCCCATCATCATGTTGATTTGGTTTTTTTTTTTTTTTAAATAACTCTTCCTGTCCTCAGTACTCTTCTAGAAACAGCCAAATTAACATTTTACCTCCTGGCAACTCAGTGATCAAAGAAATAACTTTTCAAAAGATAGTGAACTATAGCATGCATTAAACACATGCCCTCTCCATTAGTGTGTATTTTCACACTCTGATGCATGGGCACTGCATCAGTGTTCTGCTATGCTCATAAAACATATAGCTCAAGAAGAGACTCCAAGGCCACCTGCCATCCCCAGAGTGAGGGAGCAAATTCATCTCCTGCTGATGGCAAAGGAATGAGGTGCACTGTCCCTCAGCATTCCCCACTCTCTGGGCTGCCCTGGATCTAAATCCTGCCCAGAAATGTCTGGTTCTTTAGCTGGCAGTGGTAAGTCATGGCAATACAAAGACAGAGAAAGCTTTTGGGCCACAAACCACTGGTGGCTGGCAGAGCACTCCACAGCAGAAAGCAAATCTTCCCTTGGCTTGCTCTGCAGGCAGCTGCTCTGGGCTCCATCACTGTCAGGCTACTATATTGCCTTGGCTTTCGGTTTTATTCAGTAGGACACACTCATTTATAAAGAAGGAAAGCTTCTCCGGTATCTTTGAAATATAGTATTTTTGATAGCCCAGCCTGGAGAAGCTTTTTAGTTTTATAATGACATCTTTCTGGACTACTTTGCCATTTAAAATACCTTGATGGCAGCAGAGGAACACTTCTCAGCCATATATGTCTGTGGCATAAATTTGAATAATCTTTACATTTCAAGTATTTTCTATCCAACAATTAAGACTCCCTGATGCAGACTGCAAACATTTTAAGACAGTCAAAGAAGGAATTAAATGGAAATATCTCAAAATAAAAAAATAAAGGAATAAATGCTACTGTTTTTTGCAGTGGAGTGAGCTACTTCCTTGGCTTATCTCCTTCTGAGTTTTGTCTGCTTTATACATCTGCTTGTACTGCTTCTTGGGCAGGCCATGTCTCTTGCTATATTCATTTATGTGCACAAAACCAAACAACAGCATTAAAAAATGAACATTAAATTTTAAGGTCAGTGTGGAAGGGTCCCATTCAAACTGGATATTTAAAGACCCACATAGCTACACACAAACCCCAGTATTACCTGGAACCTCCAGTGGTAACACAAGTGAAGAAGACAAAATATTGGAAAAAAGAAGACAGAAATGGCAGTGATGCTCAGCAAGCAGAAGAACAAAGACCTCTAATGAAAAAAAGTGTGTAGGAAAATTACTGCATCACTAAATGTGGCTCAGCTTCAATCATGGCCCAGAAAAAGAGGTCAGGAGCAGAGCAGGAATAAAAGAGGCAAATAACTGTCTTTCAGAGAAAATAAGGAGGGAACATGATGAAAGAGGCAGACTATGCAACAGGAGCAATTACAGCATGCCCAGTGGGTTAGGAGGAAAGGTGGTCACAGTGCCACTCACTACTGCCCAGGGAAATTCCTTTGGCATAGGGTTTCCTATTATCTGCTTAATTCCAGTTTGCTTGAAAATGGCAAAAGCTTTACAAGATTCTCTGTTACACTCAACACTGAAAAGAAGCTACTAAGAGGGAAACTTGTACTAGAGATACAAAACAGAAACAAGAAACTGAGAAGCTTTCCAAAACAGACAAGATGTGAAAACACAACTGCAGGCAAACATATTCCTAAAACACTCCCAAGTGTTGCACTCCCAAGAAAGAGGTCATCCACAATTTAAGTGACCAGCTGCCATGTCCCAAAGGAGCACCACAGGCAATCCCACAACTGCTTCTCTCATAATAGAATCCAGCTGAGTATGAGAAGAGGGCTTTTTCCCAGCTTTTCCAATTTTCTTAGAGGGAAAGATATGAATTCATTTTGCAGCTAAATAAAATTAAAGAAAAAAACCCAAACACCAAAGCCTACACAGCTAAGTATTTCCTCTAGTAGTTAACAGAATAAAAACTTAATTATGAAAATGAAGAGACTACAAATTACCTTCAAACGTAAGATCAAGGTTGCAAAAATTCATAACCTGAATTACATTCATTTAACATATAGCATGTTGCTAATGAAAAACAGCTCCAGCCAATGTCCAAATTACAGGAAGAATAAAACCAGTGTTTACTAAATAAGAATAGTACCTTTGCCTGAAACATGGTCTGAACCCACACCAAACATCATCTGAGGTTGAGATAATTCCACTAATGCTTTAATTGCCACGTGTCTCTACAGTTCCTGCAATTAGAGGCTGGAGCACTAAGAATGTCCTGAAACCTCTATCAGTGCAGTTATGAGAATGTTTTTGACCAAAACTTTTGAAACTGTGGCTGACTTGTGACTCAACTGAAACAATTACTAGCACAAGTAGGGGAAAGACAGTCCCATATGTGGGACACTGGAATTCAGAGTGTAAAGCAGCACAAAAGTGCACCTTTTCTCACCTGTCTTTTTTACTGCTGGCTGTTTTTTATGCTGAAAATAGGAAGGGTGGAGAAAAAAAGGAGCTTGATTGCTCAATTGGTGTTTTTCCTTCCTCCCCCCTTCCATATGTGAGAATATCTTGCCTAAGTTCTTTACCAAAAGGACTGCCACACAATTGTCTTATTCCACGCAATTGACCCTTCCCACAGCCTTTTCAGAGGTTCTCCTGTCCTTCAGCCTCTGCAGTTCTGGGATGTGGCCACTGCAGAGTCTCACAGTGCCTTCCTCATGGCAGAGCACTGCACCTACTGCACTCTCTCCATCCAGAGCAATAGAAACACGATACTTCAAGGGCACTTAACCCAGGACCAAAGTAATGAAATAATTGTGCCCTTGAGTCACAAAATGGCTTTGGGCTGGCAATTTTATATTATGAAAAATATGTGCTGAAATAATGCCTGTGAGGTAAATGGCAGCCTGGTTGTGAGATGGGGTACTGTGCGTTTCAGTGAGAAGTGTTTGGCTGGGAGTTGAAACTTGGGCTTATTGTGTGCCCCTGAGTAAACAAAGCTATAATGGGTTATTGAGACTGCTGACTTCAAGCAAACAATGCTCTCTGTGTAAGCATGACATTTTACAACCATGAAGCCTGAGGCATGTATGCTTATTATCATACGTCTTTCTATCAGCTCATTTTATGTAATGCTCTTGAAAGAACACCGCAGAAACATGCAGTACGTGAAGGGAACAGAGCTGAGCTGTGTGGATCGGACTGTCACCAAATATTGGCATGTGCCATGATGATGGCCAAGGAACAAGGAATCTAGGACAACACTTTTGAAGTATCAGCAACTATAAATTAGGAATAAAATTTTTCCCTCTCAAGGAAATTTATAAACTGGAATGTAATGATCTGGAGATGGTGCAGACATACAGAAATCCTTACAATTATGCTCACATGTTGGACCAAATTCACACAATGAACTCTTTTTCAATCCAGCTTTGACAATTGTTAGCATAAACAACACCAACACGCTTCTCTGCCGACATTATATTGCAGAAGGGAAAGATTTACGGATTGTGTGTGAACGACTTCCATGTGCTGGATGTCTTTCCTGTATGCTGTCACCTTTACTGCTTTCACAAGCAGTTTACCAGTTTCTTGTAGGATCATAATGCAGTAAAAAGTTTATTTAGTTTTTCCCCTAGTTAATATTTGAGTTTAAAAGATGGTCAATTAGAAAAAAATATATAAATCTTAATCTAAAATCCAAAAATATAAATATGTTGAGATTTTCATGACTTTAAGCATTTCAAAACATATCCCTAGAAGGAAACTGAGCCTCCTTGTCCAATTTTGCACTCCTATCACTGCCCGAACAAGAAAACATGCTGCTGTCTTCCATTCATGTTAAGTTAGAGATGCTGGAATGGGAAGGGATTAATCTTGTGCCATGGTCAGTTCTCATTTCTGTCTGTGGATAATGAGTTATAGCAACAGCACAACAGCAGTGACTCTCATTATAGACTCATTCTGGGGACAGAGGGACCAATAAGAACAGAAAAGCGCATTAAAAAATAGAATCCATTTTATGAAATTCTTGAAGCTGTGAGGAAGCTAAAGTTAATCCTTTTGGGGGTCAAAATTTTCCTGAAAATAAAGAGAAACCTCTTGCCAATCAATGTTCTATCACTGAGAGAAGTGTCATGACAAATGCATATACACCACCAGGGTTTCATCTGCAAAAAAATAAGTTAATGAAGAATCATTCCAGAAATCAGTGCAAAACATCTGCCTTTATCCCAGTGTGCACAGTAACCCCCTGACTTGCAAAATCAAATGTTGAAGCAGCAGAGTTAAAAGCAAAAGCTTTGACTTGACAATGTAAAATTTGTCTGTAGCAAAATATTGCATCTTGATTTTCCAAATAGGAAGTAAAAGCAGTACTGGAGAAATCCTTATAACCAATGGACAAAATCTTAAATTATGACATCTTCTCTCCTGACCACATCTCAGCTCCACCTGAGATACCCAGCTGGAATAAGTGACTACAGATAGGATTTAATGCTGGTGCCAATCAGTATCTGAAATATCCTTTCTTGTTTCTGAAGTAAGAGCTCAAGTTGTGCTTTTAACTCATCTGGTTGCGTATGGCAGTAGAGCTAAATCCCAGTTTTCAGGCTGGGCTCCTCTAAGGATAATCTCCTTTTCCCCAACCAGAAAAAAAGCAACCTAGCAAAATAATGCAGAAATAGCATTTTTGCCATGCCCTTGGTACTTGATTACTTCCCATTTCCACATATGAATAAAGAAATCTTTTGTGTCTACTCATTTTCCAATATATTCCAGGTAGTCATGGACTGAGCAATAGCATACCAAAAAGAACACAATATACACAATGGTACTTTATGTAAGATGCATACCGCTCACCTATAATAGAAGCAGTCTTGAAAGACATAATATAATTCTCATCAACATTCTATTTTTATTTATGGCATGAGTTAGAGGATGCATTTGACGTAAGATATGACAGCTGTTACCAAATTTTTACTTGCCATTTCTTTTTACGTTGTTTCTCAATATTTTACACAGAACTATCCTGTGGGGAAGAGATCAAATTATTTGGTGAGAGTGTTAACATACTGGAACAACTATGGGAAGTCAGTTAATGTGGAAATGCAGTTAATGCCCCCAGATATCTAAAATGAAGGGAGGTAGGAGAGGATTTGATTCAGCTAATTTATGATGACAATACATGTAATAAATTAACCTTCGGATAAGAAGATAAACTAGTTTCCCAGGTAACCCAGGCCTATTCCTGGCTCTGCCACTGATCAGAATTCTGACATAGGGTGAACTGTTTCGCATATAAACACACATTTAAAATACATTGTTTCTGGCCATCAGTCAGACCACAACCTAAACCAGACCAGTACCATAATCAAGGCCAGAATCTAAGGTATGTTGGACACCTGTTTTTCTTCCAAACCTTTTTTGTCACAAATGCTCAGAATATTTTCGATACAAATTCTCATTTCTATGTACTTTAAAAGTAGCTGACACAGCATGATCTCAGTATGATGTAAATATTCACAATCCTGTACCACTGACATATGGATAATATAAGCTTTTGGACAAATATATCTGGTATGTTTTCAACCATTGTTCTCTCTTTTGTTGTCTTTCTCCTGTTTCCTTTCCTGGCTTGGTGCAGCTTTTAGTGCTTTATTTATCACTATTTGCATCCAAAGAAATCTGCACTCTTGCTTTTTGTGACTCCAGGAGAAATATGGGGGAAGGAAAAGATAATCCAAATTACTGATATGATTTCCTCTTTACCATCTCACATTCTGCCCTGCCCACAACTCAATTCTTATAAACACTCTTTTTAGTATAAAAATATTCTCAGTCTTTTTTCCCTAAACTCAATATATTCTGTTTTATTTTTGCTATTACCACAAAGCTTCAAATAAGCTTTTATTTCAATTTGCTACTAACTTTGACTGAATTCACTCTGCATTAAATGTTGCTTGCCTTATCTTATATTATGGTAAGATTAAGAGAAGAAACATGGACAAAATAATCAGTTCAAAATTATTTAGGCTGTTTGAGCCAGCTTTGATGCTTATGCATGCCATCAAGCAATGAAAAAAGAGTTACTATCTTTATATCTCTAATCATTTGGTTACTGTAGTTCTACCATCTCTGTCATCAATACCACTAAATATCTGAAATGTATAAAGTTTACACTACATTTTTACAATGTAGTTGGACACAAAATTCTTCTAGTACAGTTTCTATTAGGATATCACATTTATTAGTTCTAAATAATTTGATTTTCAACAAATTCCTTAATGTTTGATTAATGTGCCAGAGACTAGACCTTTGCAAAGGGATAAGGGAGAAGGGAAACAAATAGGAGGAAAAAAAATCTCTTTAGAGATTTAAACCAGTATTAGATATGTTTAGTATACATATGCTTATTTTGATACTAACTAACTATAAGAATCAAGATTAGATTCTAATCCAATTCCTGACATGGCTATGTTGAAAAAGAGCTACTGCATGGCCAGACATGAATGCTATAATTTGTATTAAGTCAGGATGCACAGTGATGCAGCAGCACATGGTTTAGATTAGGAGTTGCTTTTTCATCAGCATGCCAGCTAAAGACCACATCCTAATCTTAGCCATGTGCCACTCTGCACAACACAGGCATGTGCATCCAGTATGAGAGAGCTGTCCCAAGGTGTGGCATGGATTAGGAGGTGTTCATCTTGGGGTGCCCCACACAGCACCTTGGGAAAATAAAACAAAACAGAACAAAACAAGAAATCCAACTAAAAAAAATATATAGGTGAAAAGTCAGAACAGTACAGAGATGTGTTTGACTCTCTTGGGCCACTTTAGAATTATCCTTTTCAGCAGTTAATTTGCCAGTGGGGTTTTTTGAAGTGAAAGGCCAACACAGTCTGAACACAGCAAGAGTATTTTTATCACTGCAGCTCTTGTCACCATCCTTGCATAAAGCATTACGTAAGCATCTGATTTGCATCAGTGTACAGCTCTGGTTGCTGAGAAAGCAGTTTGCAGTTTAATAAGATTAATACAAAACATTGCTTTTCTCTTATTTTCTTGTGTTAGTGTGGGTAGCTGGAATTATACAGATTTTCTCCTCACAATAGCAAGCACCAAAGCTGCTGTGAATGATATGGGTTTTGTCTCTGGATGTATACTCAAGGTTTAGTATGAAAAAAACCTAAAAAATGTGACTGGGTCAAGGAAGTACAGACATATTGATTTAAAGAGAAGGATGGGATACATCATACAATACCTCACAGTACTTTTACCTCACTAGACCATTGGATATCTGGAAGTATTTTCCTAGTAATAATGGAAGTATTTTCTTAGTAATAAAAATATCTAGTACTTCTGAGCTCAGTCCATTATGTTTTGATTAAAAACACGTTAAGATGACATTTCTATCCCTGAATCACTAAAGCCACAATAGATACCAGAGAAAAAATCTGTGAGATTTGCTAGAGGTGGTTTCAAACATCTTTTACAAGTGATCCCTTCTACAATGAGCCCTCAGTACAAGACACAAGGGGAAAGATAAATTATTCTTTCCATTGTCTATGTAAAAATGTGAGCATTAAACAATGTAAAGGGCTAAACTGAGAGGCATCAGGAATCCCACAGCAGAGCTGGAAGTGGGGCCTGCAGATGACTCCTGCCTGAAAATACTACCAGAGAGCTACACAGGAGACTTAAACGGAGAATGTGGATTGCTTTTACAAAAGGGTTCTTGTACCTGGTTTAAAACAAGTGGAAATTCTTTATCAGTGATGTCACCAGGAAAAGTAAACACTACTAAAGCAGTTGCATAAACCAGGTAGAGTTTGGTAGCCCTGTATTTGCTAACCACTTGGTCACCATTGGTTTTGTAAGAAGCTGTTCAAAGTTTGGGCTAGAAAAGGCTGAAAGTTCAACTGAAGAACTTTGGGAATTCAGTGGAAGAAGTTCAATAATGGATCCACCTGAAAACCACAGAGGATATTCAGTGCTGTGAGTATCCAGCACAGGAAAATGTGCTTCTTCAAAGAAGAGTTTTATTGGTGAACTTTGTAGCCTCCAGCAATATCTGAATTTAACTCTGAAATAAATACAAGGAACCAAGTAAAAGATTAATGTGATTGAGCATTGCAGGGAAAGTTACGGGGACATCAAGGGTTTTTGTACAGAAATGGATTACTTATTCTTCAGTTCTTTATTTCAAGGATAATGCACTATACAAATGGATTAAAGCTATTTTTCAGAATATACTCTCTTTCAGAAGATACTATCGACACCAATAAGCCAGAGTTTCTAAAAAAGACTTTTTTTTTTGATTTGGTGAATTCAGGAATTCCTTCTCAGATATGACAATATGACTAAATTTGGGTGAAAGAAGCACAGTGAGGTCTTGGGTTTTAAACTTTCCTGTCCCATTTTACCCAGATTTTTCAAATACTGACATTGAAGGGACTGAGAAGTTATCTCTAAAGGCTTTTTCTCCTCTCTGAAATAATGGAACTTTGAGACACCCTTTGGAAGTTAAGCATGTGAAACAAAGTCAAAACAAATGGCACATATGAGCCAATTAAAAAATTCTTAATAGTGAAACAAATGAGGCCTTTATTAAGATGAATAAACTAAACAAATTACATCAAGCATTTCTGCACTTCTTATGGATTTCTGTAGCAAGAAAAGCTCATTATATTTTTATTTGTCAGTCACTGTATTTTATTTGAGATTGTTACGAGTCTGCTATGATATTTCTTCCTCCCTTCTTTTTAAATAATTTAGGATTCTTTCAAAAATGTACTGCTAATTATTTAATGATTTTATAGTGGTTTCTTTATTGTATTAGAATATTGGAGGGAATATCAGTTTACTACAGAAATGGTTGTTTTAAAGCAATTTTCTGTAGTGCTCTCACCACTGCCAACACTTATGAATACTTTCTTTACTCTGAGATATGGTAGAGAACATCACTCCAGGTATTACAACTCAGATGATAGAAATGGACAGATAGGACACAATTCACACACATATGGGTAAAACCCCACAAAAGGCAGTCTTTTAAAGTGCCACATATGGAGAGGCTACACTTAATTAACTGCCTTTAAAAGACCATTAGCTGTACAATTTTAAGTCACAAGTGTTAAGGAAATATAATGAGACACCATATTTCCATGGGATCAAGCCTAACTTCACCAATCTTAAGCATATGTTCATGTTTGTTTTCCACCAAGTGCTGATCTTTATGGTATCTCTCCTCATCATCAATTCCCAGTAGGACTTGGCTTTCCTTCCCAATTACTTGTCTGTTTTTCCCTTCCCAGCAAGGGCCAGCATTCAGAAATAGCCTTTTGTTTTTGCTGCAGCAACAATGTCTAGTCTCAGTTTCTCTATCTCATCTTCTTTGCCCCACTTGTTTAGATCGCATCTCTGTGCCATTGGCATTCAACTTGAATGGCTTTCTTTCCTCGTGCATAAAAGAATACAAGAAAAATGTTTAAAAAGACACTCATTTCAGCCCCTCCTTCCCCTCTCCCCATGCTTTCTCTCCTCATCCTGGCTTCCCTCCTCACATCCTCACAGGGCTTCAGTGTCTGGCAGGGCTCAAAAACAATTTTACCTGGTTTATAGCACGTTTGAGCATGGATGAATTTTTAAACAGTAGGCAAAGAGAACAACTTTTACAAAACAAGCTAAGCCATATAAGACAAAGAAAATCCGTAGAATGTGGCAGACATCTAGCGTAAGAAAACTCAGTTTGCTGGGCAAATTCCAAATGATGAATAGTGCACTTTGTAATGTCAAGCACGTGGCTGTCTGAAAAATAAGTGTTGGTTATGTAGGAAAACCTTCTGTATGTAATAAACATGGACATCACACACTATGCCATTCCTTTTTCATTCTCTGTGATCCTTCCCTCAAGTTTCCTGATTCAATTGTGCACTCATGTTGTCCCATATAATAATTCTGCATCTTATTTAAATTAAGGCTGGTGTTTTTTCTCTTGTCTCCCTATTTGTTTCTCTTTTTTTTCAGAAACCTACAGACATTAAATTGGACTTAAGAACAGATTTAAAGAACAAGGCAGATGTAAAGGCTATACCATGCCCTCAAATTTGTCATTCCAGAAAGGTAACTAAAGAGGGTTTAGGAATACAATAAAAAATCATAGGTGGCACAAGGCCACCAGAGGAGAGTCTAATCAAAAAGAAATTTTTTATTATTTGATTCAAATGCCTTTTTATTTGTTGACTACAGCCTGTCCTTAGAAATGTGTATTGAAAATAGCAATTATTTCCGCCAACTTCCTTTTTTAAAACTTCTACTTTCTCTTGTAATTCTTCTTGCAAACCTTAACTTCTAATGCCCAGTGCTACCAAACATAATATTCTCTTTCAGGAAAATAGAAAGGATTAAAAAAACCCATTATTTTGTTTTAAATCTTAAATTAAAATCTGAGTTCCAGTTTTAGCTGACAGCTATAATTTATAATTCTAAGCCTATTTCTCAGTGTTCTGTATCAATTCCTCACCATGCACATCAGTACATTTAAGAGGCATTCCTCTTTCTTCTCAAAATCAAGATTCATAATTATGGACTCTGCCCTTCTCTGAAAAGGAGTAACACAGATGTGAGAGAAATTCAATCCATTATCTAAGCTCAAAGTAGGTTTTGTTACCTTTTTTTTCCCCTTTTTTTAAATTTGTTAGACAGAGAATTGTTTTTTTCTGCCAGAAGTGAAGGCAAATCTCAGCTATGGATCAATTTTCAGAGAGAGCCCCAGCATCAATTACTTCTGACATCCATCTCCCACCCTCTGCCCACTGACAGCCCCACAGGGCTTCAGAATCGCCAGCTGCCCTGAACACCACCTCAAAGGACAGCTCTGGGAGTGAACCAGGGCGTCTGACAGGGCATGTGCAGCCATGCTGCCATCAGACAGATCTTTGGAGGACAGCAGAGACCAGAGGATACCCAGAAACTCTCCTCTGCTAACTTTGCATGACTGGTGCTCTGCGGAAAAACCTCTATTTCATCACAGAGAAGAGGTGTAGCAGAGGTAGATTTCTCACCTTCATCACATGTATTAAGGAGCATGTGACCCAAATGATGATAATCCCCCAAATGAGAAAAAAAGCAGCAGATGTTGTGCCTAAAGGTAGTGACAGTATCAGTAGTATGCCCTCCAAAATATTAATGCAGGAGCGAGCACTCCACCAGACATATTCCTTTAGGCTTAAGGTCACCTTTCATCGGCTGATTTATTGAAGGAGTTTTTCCTGAAATTGCACCCTGGTGCACCCTGGTGCTGCAGCAAGCCCCAGATAACTCCCAGTAAGAGCAGCAATGAGAAATAAAAGAATGAAATAGGTAAAAAACCCCAGGCAGTACTGGAACACACACAGAGGGTACAAAAGGTAAGGGAAGGCATGGTTTGAGTCTGCACTTGCTTTCAGTACTGCATATGGAGTCAGTAATCTCCACCTTCTACTCCAAGTGTCTTTTTCTGTTCCCTCCTCACAAAGCAGAACAAACCCCTGCAGATTTAACACAGGCAGCTTTCTGAAGAGCCTTGTTCCATGTAAAGCATGCAAATAATGCTGTGAACACAACAGTTCCCAGGGAGGGATTGAATGGAGAACTGACTATGCAAAATGCAGCCTCTGAGCCATTATATCAAAAATATTTTAACTATTTTGGAGTCTTTCTTCATAATGTTTTCTTTCTATATAGTGTGAAATTAGCACAGATCATTTATGACAGGAACATGTTTGCATTGATTAGAAATCTAGACAATCAAATCAAAAACTGGTACAAGCCATGGAGAACTCAGGTTGTCCTTCTGACTTAAGTTAGTTTTTTGAAATAGCCAGAATATGAATTTCAAACATTTTTGAGAACCTTTGAGGATCTCAACAAACATACTTCCAGACTTCACCTCTTTCCTACATGTATTCCTATAAAAGTAGACAAGGAAACTATAAGAGGGGCAACAGAAAATCAGCAAAGTAAAACACCTAATTGTCCTGTGTACAGGACTCAGCCTCACCTCCCCAGGTCACCTCCATCATCTACTATGTTGTACTAGAACCCAAGCATCACGTCTTTGAAAAATTTATGCAAGAAGTTCTTCCTTCTGCATCCCCTGTGAAGCAGGACTTGAACTGCATTTTGTCTGAAAGGAAAGGTGGAATTAAACCTTCAGATTTTTTTTTTCACTTTTTCCCCAGATTGCATCAGCCATACACCTGTCACAAAGTATGTGAAGTCAATCCTGTTGGAGTGCACTGTACCTCTCCTCAGAATGTCATCTTTCCAAAAGTGGGAATGTAATACTCATGGCTAAGCTGTCACTTTGCTTTTCATCTTGAGAGAGCATTTTCTGTTCCTTCTTTTGAAGTCTGAGATTTGTAACTTCTGCTTTTAGTATCTTTGTATGCTAAACTGAACACAGAGGTTCTTCACATCAAAACTGAGGGGAAACCATAAAAATAAAATGGCATATTTAACCAGCTGGAAAAATCAACAAGTTTAGGTCTCTGGACACATTTCTAACCTATTGACTTGTGGTTTTTTTTAGCAATGATGGGTTAAATTCTGTATTGTGAGAAAGAAAGAATACTGGGTGTAGAACTTTTTGTTAAGGGGGATATGATTCATAGAGGCCACAAGAGCTTTGCCTCTATTTGTGACATATTTTAGGGTTGTTGCTAAACTCATTATCTTAAGAATACTGAACAGAGATTAATAGGGGAACTCTGAGAAATAGAAAAGCAGAAAATAACAAGATATGTCAAGATATCTGCGTTCAAAGTGCTATGTCAGTTGGCCTGTGAGAAGATAATGGTACTACAGGTGCAAAGACTAAAAAGTGATCAGGCTCAGCATTTTTACTTAGAAATCTCATAAAAGTCACAGTGAAATTTGGTGAATATTGTTAAAATGTTTACTTAAACACACAAAGTATAGAAAAAACCAATGGAATGTTGTAATGTCACAGCTTTGTGACCCAATGAAACGAGCTTACAACAGCTCTCAACCAGATGGACTGCTAGAGAGTATCTTCCATCCGCGGACTGTGTGAGTGCTTTTGACAGCAGCATTGTGACTTCCTTTTCCAAAATTTTAATGATTTCATAAGATAGAAGCCAATAGTGGAGATCCAACAATGCACCCAACAGTATATTTGGCCAGGAAAGTAACACCTTCCAGTAAAACAGGATCACAGTTCGGAGTGAAAGGGACTGCTTGACTGCAAAAAGTTTTCCCCTATATCCCAACTCAGCTGCTCTTGTTTCAACCTGCGGATGTTACCTCATTGGGTAGAGTCTGATTACATCTTCTCAAGGCTGCCTCGCACGCCTACGCAAAAGACACTTCTGCTCCCAGCTGAGTCAGCTCCAGATGCTCAACCTCTTCCCACAGCTGGGACTGTTCTGAACCCATGACAGTTTCCCAATCTCTTTTGGCATTGGCACCATCTCATATCCATACTGAGGATCTACATCTAAGTAAGCTCATCTTGCATCTCTAGTTTGCAGAAACAAACTGGTAACCTCAAAGGACCTATCACACAGAGCTATTATTGCACTGGCTGAAATAATTTCTGACAGGGCTTGTTTTCTTTCCTTAACTGAGGAGGAACCTCCTACCAAACAGCCACATTTCCTCAGCCAAGTTAGATTACAGAAAGTTCAACCAGTGTCACCCTTTTTATTCCCTTTGAACTAATTTTTCAAAAGATTTGCAAAAAAATGAAAGAAGGGAAAATGAGTTCTAGAAAGTGGGTTACTATATAATGCTTGTCTGTGAGTAGATATTTGCTGAGATTTACGAAAAATGACAGCAGTCAGCAAGTTTTTTGTTTACACTCTGTAATCTTGCAATCTGCAATGGTTTGACTTTCACAGGGCTGAGGAAGTTTCCTATTTTAACAGCAGCTTTCTGGGTTTCATACTAATTTGACAAAAAATATCTGGTTTTACTAGATTTCTCTTTTGACAAAGATGCAGGAGTATGCCAGTGCAGTTTGATTTGCCAAAGTACCTCCTGATGCCAGTCAGAGAAGCAAAAGGGCTCCTCTCATTTACTCTGGTAGGTGTTGCACATATTTGATATTACACTGATTAATTAGATTCAGTAGAATGAACCAATAGAACAGGGTGAACAGTTAAAGCAAACAACTTGTAAATAACCCATTAACTGAAAATTCAAAAATTCAGATTCATCCAAGTAACTTCAGCATACATGAACCACTAACACACTGTCCAAAAACCAGGAATAACTTCCATTAAAAAAAAAAAAAGAAAACAAAAAAAGCACTAAATTAGCATGAATACAATTTGCTCAGCCTTAAATTTTACATTAAGTTCTGTAAGACAAAACTGTTACACTTTGTTCAGCTTGAGGACTGCATAAAAATTCTCTACAAAAGTGTATCTCAAACCCTGAAAATCTTTCTTTCTTATTTCAGAATCTCCACCTAGTGGGAGTATCATATTTTGTCAAAATTTTAAAATCAATGGCACTTATTATTCAAAAATTCCATATCAATCTTCTTCCTGTGGATGTTTTTGCACATTGCAATTTTTGCATATTGTAATTTTTATAGATTTTGCTTATGGCTTCATAGGTCAAACTCTCAAAAACACACTTATGAATTATAAATATGAGTCTCTTTATTTTAAGAAACTGTCTAGATCAATTGTTCACTTACCTCCAAAGTCAAAATTACAATGCTATATGAAAATGTTTTGATGTTGAGGTCTTGAGATTACTTACTCCTGCCTGATACACTTGCTTGGTAAGGAATATGACTTCACTAGAAATCAGCCCTTGATCACTGCATATTGCACCTTATCTTTGCATGAGAGCTGCCTTTGAACTCACGTACTCATACAGAGGAAGATTAAATGATACACAGCACTTGCATACGACTTAATTACATGGGAGCCCAGAACAGTTTTTTGTGGTTCAGTGATAAAACTATAAATTAACTCTTTGAACAAAAATCCCCAAGTGGTTAAACCACATTACAAAGCAGACACATTTGGCTAAAGAATCAAACCCATACAAATAAATAATTATATATGTATGTTTGAGCAGGCTGTGCCTGTGAAGGGAGATGAGTCACTTCATTTTTTTATGCTGCCCTTGTGACAGCTGAGCAATGTAATTATCTTCCTTTGCATTGTGCTGGTTTTACCTCATTGGTATTAGATTTTTTATTTTTCCATATTCTAATTTCTGTGGTGGGTGATGTGTAAGACTCAGGGAGGCAAGGCATTGCTATGATTTGGGTTGCTTGAGGTTTCAACTATATAAGATTTCAATACTTTTTAAGAAAAAGAATGCCAAAGTGGGGGTATTATTGTTGTTATGCACCTGAGTAATGATTAATAAATATTCTTAGTGAAAAGCTTTAAATTGTATTAACTCACCTTTTTTTTTTTAAATAATGAAAGAAAAACAAACAAGAAAATCCTTTCAACCAGACCAGAGGGCTTACTGAATCCATATTATGCATAAAATGTATTTAGGAAGGTATATCAAGCTAGAATTATATTTGGGGCATTTTTGCTCATGAAAAATAAAATAAAAAGCAAAAATTATTATATTTGCAGCGATGAATCTGCTAGTTGATTTATGAAAAATGCATGAATGTAGGGCGAATGGCAAAAGTCAAGTGCCTGAAAACATACAAATGAAAAATACACAGAAATCTTGAGGTACATATATAGTAGAAAGCCTGGCTATAACCTTAAATAATGAAATACTAACAAATGTCCTTTTCTTATTATCACATATATCCCAAGATTTCTTCCAAAATCAGGCTTTAACAACATCCCTGGAAGTAAGTTAAGCTGGACAAAAATGTTGGGTCAGCACTAGATTTAGAATTCCATATACTTTCTACTAATGAGGTGAAGACCAAGCTCTTGAACAGGCTTGTTCACCACAAATAGATTAATGGGAATAGAAAAAACACTACTCCTGGTAGGGTAACATACAAAGTACAATGCAGTAATATTTTACATTAATTTGAAACGTGGCATTCCAACGATCAATCTGAGTATCTACAGTGGTAAGCACTGACATTGCCAGTAGTACAATTGCATAATGTAGCATACAATAGTATAATACACACAGACACACAGACATGAACAGTAAAATGAGATGGCTGTGACCCAGAATAGACATCTGCAAAGCCAAAATCTGAATTTACTGAGAAAAAATTCACTTGTAGGGACAAACACACAGTGTAGTCCAGTCATCAAGCTTTTACTTAAGATATTGCTCAGCCCTGCAAAACGAATATCACCTGGCCTCTGATTATCTGCACTGGCTAAGCAGTCAATCAAGCACTGAACTGATGGTAGTGCTGTACATAAAAAAGGGGACCCTGGCTTTCAGACTACCTCTGTTCTCCAAGCAACATCACTTTGGCCTTGCTTGGGTTGTATTTCAGCGTCACAGTGCAGGAAGTGGGGGTGGATTTGCACTGGCTGCCCTGCCAGAGCTCTGCAGGAACACAGGTATTACTGTGAACTGAAGGAGGTACACTCACTGGCAGCCAAAACACCAGACCTAGTCCAGGTTTCATTACTAATTTTGTACCTCACATCATTTCCATCAACTCTTACATGCTCTAACAAAGAAAAGAGAAACTTTGGACCACTGACTTTGGAATCCTCTGTGCAGCAAAAATTTTTACTAGTCCATCATACTACTGAGTGATACAGACACATTAAAAATATGAAAAATTAGAATTTTTTAAGACAATGACACGTAATTTTGAACTTAATATTAAATTTAGAAGTTTTGTAGTGAAAATCAGTTTAGGTTACCTGTTTATATAAAAGTATTCCAGTACTGCAAAGTTCTCCTAAGCAGCACATTTTGCACATCCAGCAATTTTTTGCATGATTGTCAGTAGTAAGCAATCCAGTGGAAACACTATACAAGAGTAAAAAGATTGCCTTACACACAGACCCTATTAGAACAAAAACCACTAGGCTCTGTGTTCAAGGCATTCAAAAGTCAAAGCTACAAGCATTACTAATGGCAGGCACATGTAATAAGATCTGCGTGGTGAGGCAATGCATCATTATGGCCAGATTTAGAGCCTGATCATCACTTTAGGAATATCAATAGCTGGATAAGGTCCAAGTTACTTCTTCATCAAAGCAGTATGACTCCTGACTCCAGTGAAAATAATAACCTGAATTTGTGGAGACAAAGTTCTGATCAATAATGAATCTTAACATGCCCATGCAATCTTCTGTCTTCTCAAATGTGAATTTGTACTGACACCTTCTTGATGCTTTGCCAGCAGTGGCTGCTCACTGAAAGCTGAGTGGCAAATGTGGGTTTGTGAATGTTGAGTAAAAATCTCATATCTGAAGTGTGTTTTACCAGAAAAACTATGATACAACTATAAACTGTAGCTATGGGAACACCAGAGAAACATTTGATTGTGGTTATTAAATTTCTGATGTGAAATGTAACATGAAACATGCATGTTTAGGCCCCCTAAAAAATCACACAAGAACTTAGTCCTTCAAACTAAATTCCCAAGTCCTGGAGCCAAATATCCATGAATGTTTTCAAGTTTCTCGTGGATTGCTCCCCTGCCTTGAAACTGAAAACAGTACCACTTTCGTTGTTCAACAGAACACCACAGACTAGCTAATGGGCTAGTATCACAGCCATGGATGCATAGCTCTGACCTGTACACATTTCATTGTGCTAGCTCAAATTTCTGATGCTTTGTGCCTCAAAATAATCCAGCATGCACCAAGAAAGTCCCTGGAAACTTCTGGGAAAACAGGATTTGTTTTACTGATTGAGACCCCTGACCTATTTAATCCCTCCCCTGGCTACACAAAGAAGTCAGACACTTATGACTACCAGGATAGGTTTCCCTCTGAGTTTTACTATAACTCAGAGATTGCTTTAAATGCTAAGTTGCAGGCACTCTCTTTATGACCTTTCTTTTACCATTAATCTGGAAGTGAATTATAGCTTTAGAATCATGGCATTCTTAAAATATATTTCAAAACATGTCCTGAAGGTCTCAATTCTACGACTGATGTTCACATCATGAAAGAGGATAATTTTAAATGGTTGCCTGACCAGGTTTCCTCTGTCATCAAGTTCTGTGCTATTTGCACAAGCATGCTGACACAAATAGAGAATTTGCTGTACTCTGGGAAATCTGTTTTACCAGCAGTTGGTGAGGACTGAGCCCCCAAATAAATGTCTTGCATATTTTATGCAACTATTGTATTAATTTAGTCAGTGTTAAAGTAGATGTTAAAATGAAAAATCCTCACAGCCACTACTCTGATAGAAACATCTCAGGCAAGCATTTGAACAGATATTTCTGCAGGAGCCAATGGAAATTCATCAAGCAGCACAAATGCTTGCCTGAACACCCAGTGATGCTGGCAGTATGTGAAACTTCTGACTGAATCAGGAACTCTTAACTGCTTTAAGCCATTCTTTCACCTGGGCTTCCAGACTTGCTGCTACTGTTCCACTCACAAGCCCTGCACTGCATGGTCACTGGATAATGTTTCACACATAAATGTATGATAAATACAGAATCCAGAGGCCAGAAAAAATGCATTTTACTCACAGCATTCCAAACCTTCCTCAGAGCATATATACAAATATTAAATTCTGAAAACTGAAGACTTTGTAGTATTTCTCTACAAATTCAACGTGCCCAACATCTTCACAATGAAAAGCTGAAAATCAGGCTTCTGAACTCATGTTTATATGCTTTAAGAGATGACCTGATTCTTAAAAGCACTGAGCCTTGGGTGACTCTGGTGGATTTAGGGGAGAGGTTTTCTAATAGAGCTGGAAAAAATGCCTAATCTGCTCCCTTTGTGGCTGGTAGGAGTATTACTGTTGAGCTCTGTCAAGCTTAGCTGACAACTTTTAGATTTCTGTTTCTGAAAAACAGGTAGTCATAGGAACTGAATACCAAAGAACAGAGCAGGGCTCTCAGAACACCACAACCAAAACACACTCCCTGTTTCTGAGTGTTTACTGTCACTGCATGCTTGAAAGACTAACAGGTGTATGAGAAATAGGATATGAGAAAGATATCTTCTTGTTTCAAAATAATTTAATCCTACCCTATTTCCTACGCCCCCCCTTGCCTGAGCCTTGAAAGAGGAGATATGCCATCTGTTTCAATAAAACATGAAAAGTACGCACACGTGACTCAGGCAGCGCTAGAAGTAGGGAGAGAAAATAAGAATCTATAATTAAAATATTGAATATGGAAAATCATGAAAAAATAAACACCTGTTCCTTCAGCACTTTATTCTACCATACTTGGGGAAATGTTTAATTAGTGCAATTATATTTACAAATTTTCATTGGAGCATCACTTTTGCATCATTTTTTGCAATCATCAAACGTACAAAAAAGTTTATAATTTAAAGTAACAGTGTCAAAGAGTCCAGAAATCTCAATTCTTTCTATTTATTTTTAATTTTAATTTCATTTATTGGTTATTAGTAGAATCTTCTCAACTGTGTTTCTCTCCTAGGTACATTTACTGATTGAGTTTTTTCATATTGCAGCTAATACACTTTTCAGTGTTTTTGTTATAATTAACAAATTCAGAATGATAATGAAAATCACCTAATTATGTAATTGTCTTAGAGACAGCATGATAATTAGCGGTCTTAGAAAAGCAGCCCAGAGGGATTCGCTGTACAGAAAGGTAAAGACAATATAATGCAGGAATTTCATAAAAGGCCTAAGTAAAGTGCTGTAGGAAAAGAAATTGTACATGCAAACCTGAACAGATGCCCTCAAGAACTTTATACCTTAATCAACACAAAATATCACATTTACATTAACAGTGCACACACAGCAAGACTCATCACCATAAAATAACTATTCAGAAGTTATAAAAGGTAAGAGACTGCAGCTATACACAAAATTACAAGAAATAATACTGAAAAGGATATTTAATAGATAAAGAAGAAAATAAAAAATATGAGTGAGATAAATCTGAAACCAGAATGTTAAAAGTACTAAGCCAAATGGATATAAAACAACAAAAGCTGAAAATGTTCTCATTGAAGGATGAATACAAAAAGTTATTTCTAATGTTTTGATAAATCTTCAAGCTGTGGTACAGAAAGTGTGCAAATGCCATATTAGATGTCTGTATAAACTTTTTCAGGCATATATCTCCAAGTTATTATGCTTTTCTAAACTTTGGTAAAGTATCTGCAGCTGCACAAAGCAAAAACAAAACCAGCTGGACTCTCTTATCCAGCAAAAGGGTAAATTTAAAGAAGCTTCACATTTATGACTTTCATGAGAAATCCTCCAGTCAAATCCAAGAGAAACACAAACATGTACTCTGCTAAGAAGGCTTAACCCTTTCATTCTGGCTTTGTGAGGTGATGGCACAGGAGAGGCTATGATCAGGTGGTGGGACTGGTTAAACCCACCAAATTCCTGCTGCTGCCCATGACCACAAAGGGCGAGTGTGTGCACAAAGGCAAAACCCCACTGCCTGCAAGCTGTGATACAAGCCCTCAGAATTGCTCAGAACCCATGAGCATGGACAATGGTCCTTCTGTGTATAACTTAGCTCACCTCTGATTTTTCAGCACCAGAGATCTTACAGTATTTCTCCTGAGTACCATCACCACACAGAAAATACTGTTACATTTGAAACTAACAGAATATGTGAACCATTATTTTCTTTTTCATGCCAGAAGCCTCAAACTGCCACAGAAGAAATCAACTTCCTTCTGTCCCCAGCAGTTAACGTTCGTTTTACATGTGTTTTGACGCTTGGCAGTAGATAATTATTGGCTATACTCTTTGCCACCAAGTAATTTCCTTTCATAATTAAGAAATCCTTTGAATTGTGGACACTTAACTTTTCAACTGCTAAAGATTGTGAGCAATTAGTATGCAAATTACAAGATGACACCAACAGCTCATATGGAGAAGATAATCCTCACATAGTGGAAGGCTACCTGTGCATAATGTAAAAGCAACAGAAAAGAATGATTTTTAGATGTTTCAAATAATTTAACTTAAAATGGACCAGAACACAGAGCTGCTTGCTTCTTTGTATCAGAGCAAACCAAGGCACAAGCACGGTGAAAATCAGAAGCTACACATTTTTTCAGAAGAAAGTTTTCTTTCACTTTCCTTTTTTACAGTTTTTACCTCTGCCCCACTTGGACTCACACCTCTGTGATGCTCAGAATGTGTGGCGCCCATGAGAAAAGTTCTGGAGAAACAGATACAAAAGAGTGAAAACACTTCTCAAGACTGTGAGATATTTTAACAGTTCCAGAGGTGTTATCCAGTGCTTGAATAAGTTAGGAGGCATCACTCTGATGATAATCAGCTCCTGTTTCTGCCTTCCAAGTGCCCCCAGCACCCTTTTTGGACTATAAGGCACTTACAATTTTAATTCACAAATTTTATTTTTTATTATGTCGGTATAACCATGTTAGAGTACAAAGCTGATGCCTCTCTCCAGTGAAATTACTGATTTCATCCATTTATTGCACAGATTTTATGCATTCATTACACAGATTTCAGGACATTCTCCTAACTCTGCACTGCAATTGATTTAACACTATTCTTTGGTAACCTCATGGAAAAAAATAAATCACATCTCTTTAATTTCTGTTCTGTTCTTTCCCTGATTTATTACGCTGTCACAGCAGGTACTAGTTTATACAAGAAAGTGCACGAAATGTCTTTAGAACGCACGAAAATACACGCAAACAGACTGGTAACACACGCCCGTGAAGGGGTTAACCCTTCCGCGCACTGCCTTTGTTTATAAGCGAGGACGGCGAATCTCCGCCGCAGCCGGGAGCGCTCCCTGCCGACGCGGGAGGGCAGCGGCCCCCACAGGCCGGGGGGAGGCGGCGGGGCCCGGGACGGAGGGGTTGAGGCAGGGAGGGCTCGAGAGAAGGCTCCAGTGGCGGCCGGGGACAGGCGGGCATAGCCGGGCGCTCCCTCAGCCCCCGGCCCTCATCGTTCGTCCGGCCGGGAGCTCTCTCAGCCCCTGCCCTCACCCTCCCGCCGCGCGCTCCCTCAGCCCCGGCCCGCATCCCCGCGCCCCCGGCCCCGCGGGCCCATTGGCTGCCGGCCCGTCAGCGGCAGCCAATCAGGAGGCAGTTGTCAGGCGCTCCCGTCTATTTTTAGCACGCACAAACAGACGCGCTTGGGGGTAGATGGGGTGTACGCGCGTTGCGCGGCGGGAGCGCGGCGGGAGCGCGGCGGGAGCGCGGCGGGAGCGCGGCGGGAGCGCGGCGGGAGCGCGGCGGGAGCGCGGCGGGAGCGCGGCGGGAGCGCGGCGGGAGCGCGGCGGGAGCGCGGGCACGGCGCGGTGGCTCTGGCGGCGCCGGCTGAGGCCTGAGCCGGGAGGAGAGGGAAAGCCGGACCCGGAACCCCACCGCCTCAGGCAGTTCTAAGGGCAATCAGAATATTCGCAGTGAAAAGTGTTATGTTAAAAAATATAAATAAATAGAAAAATAAAATATATGTATGGCCCTCTTGCAAAGTGGTGGGCCCACTCAGGGCCGCGGACCCCGACCCAAGCAGGACTTGAGCAAATTAGCAGCAGAAGGGAAAAATGGGATCACTGCTTTGGACTAAACTCTGTATCTTTTATTTTGTATATTCTTATTTAATTAAATTCAAACATAAGGTAGCCACCTATATCTGATGTGCTTCTGATACATTTAGATAATGATAGATGTGTAAGTTGAGGACAAAAAAAGATCAGACACAAACACTTAGATAATACTTGCAGTGGGTATTTTGAAAAGTTCAGATATTTTGGATAGCTGGAGTTGCATTCTTTCCCAGTTTCTCACAGAGCTCTGGATTCAATAGAGCTTTTTAATATACCCTTGAATTCAGAGGGATTAGACATGTGCTGAAGCATTCAGTACAGGGATGAAACAGGGCCTCTTGTTCAGAAAAGAAATTATTAAATGACTGTAAGAAAAGCTGTTTTTCTAATACTTTAAATTAAGACTTAAACCAGCAACAATGTTAGCATATTGTAGAAATATGAAGGAAAAAATTGGTCTTGCTAAGCAGGTTTTTAAAGACCCTTGTATAAACATAAAAGGTTTAGCTATCTGTCTAAATATATGAGTACTTAGCCCCTGGGTGATCAACTGTTTTGGGATTTGTGCATAGTGATGGGTCATAAGAGCTTCTTGGGCTTTGCAGTGACCTGCTACAAAAAATACAGACCTAATCTGTGCACAGAAATACAGATCTAATCTACAGCCCTCTAAAGGAGTAAACTGATCTACAGCTCTTGTGCTGACCCTACAGCACAAGGATGGATTTCACTGCCCACGAGCACTGAGTTTTGAACACCTTGAGAACAAAATTTTGCAAAATAAGATGGATTCTTCAAAGTCAGTCAACTGCCATTTGTTTTTGCAACGAAAAATATTCCCCGACAAATCTTGCAATATCAGAGCAAAACATTGGCTGGCTGCTCCTCGTCATCACCAGCCTTTAAGAGATGTTCAGTGCCAGGCTGCTCTGAAATCCTTGTCTTCATTACTCAATCCCCATGGATGCTTTTCAGTTGCCAGTAGGACATACCAAATCAGCAATGAAACAAAAGAACAAAGTCTGCTGTGACAATGTTTGAATGCCATTTCAAAGAAGTGGCTGGTGGATTTAAAATCTGCCAGAAAAAAAAAAAAATGTTGTTTATTCTGTCATTACCAGAACATTGATATAGTCAGAAACATTATTTCAATGAAGTTTTTACATGCCATTGAACGTTTTCTCTGTGTTCACGGGTTGTCAGTCTTATGTGCAGATTAAACTTAAGTTCTCACAGAGGAAGTTCACGCAGCGTGAATTCCGTTAGCTTTGCTGATCCCATTATGTGCCATAATTCGAGAGTGAAGATTGCTCTGCATAAATATTCATCTAGCATCTTTCAAGTTTTCACTTTTCATTCTGCTGCTGCCTGACCCCGTCTGCCACTTTTCTCTGAATAATCATTACTGCTGAGCAACCCATTTGGACAAAAAAGGCATTTGCAAGACTAAAATACCCAGACAGCACTGGATGCGTGGATTGTCACTGGGACAAGTTGCAGCCCATTGCAATTGATAACTGTGGATATTAAAATAATCTAATGTGCTGTTTGGAATCGATGTGCATTTCTCTCTGCAAATGTCGTGGTCTCTGGCTCATACAGAGGCCATACTGAACACATGGGCAGTAGCACCCCAGTTCTCAGTCTGAGCACTCCAAACCCAAATTACAAACTTTTCCCATTTGAAGTCCAGCAAGTTTTTTTAATTGTAATAATTATTTTTAAATTTTTCTTTCTGTGGTACAGTTTCTATCAAGCTGTAACGCAAAGGTTCTGCCTGTGCATTGGAGTGAACTGAAATTGGTGAAAAGAAACAAATGTGATGTGTTGTTGTGGAAACAAAGAATCAAATCAAGGGCTCTTCCCATATGAAGTGAGTTTAGAAGACTGCACATTAGAGAATTCAAGCCCAAACAGGATAAAATTGACCACAATTCTCTTGTGAATCCTCAGCAGATTCTGGGACATGAATGTCTGTTCTCCACAATTGTTAATCTAGCCAGTAAGGGAAATTGCTGTTCTGATCTCTTCCCAGATGTACTGTCATGTGTTTCAGATCGTGTGTTTCCAGCACGTGAGAACATGCACAGATTTTCCAGGTGAGCTGAGGTTACGGAACACATCCCCCTGCATTGGTGTTGCAGTTGTGCAATGCACTTAACTGAGTGTGTGATGACTGTGCACATGAGCTGTCTCTTTTCACGGAAGATTGTGCATGAGTTCCCCACTCTCCCCTACAGGTCAGGGCAGCTGGGTTACCTGCATTTGGGAAATTTGGAGTCAGCACCCCTAACGTGCAAGGAAAGACAGTCCCTGGGAAAACCATTCTCCAGATCATGAGCTCTCACATTCACGTTTCCATACTGTGACTCCACGGTGATGAACAAGACAAGTTTTTTAGCGGCTCAGACTTGCAGTCACTGCTCCCCAGCACAGAGCTCCTACAGAAGAAAGCTCCCCCTCCTCAATGAAAACAGCTGCCTGAGAAGGGAGAGAGGCACCTCAGGGATGCATCCCCGCGGCAGGAATGTGACAAGCCACTTCACAGGCTGTGCTGCAGATCTTCCTGGAGCTTTCCTTGGGCAAAGCACTGGAGAGCACGGGCTGTTCCGCCATGCAGTGCTCTGAGACAAGCTGGCAAAGAGAGACATGCTTTTCTACTTAAAAGATGCGTACTTTTGCCAGGTACTATCTTTACACTTTTTTTCTTTCACTTTATTTTCATCCAGTCAGAATTCCCATAGACACCACTTACATAATTTTCCTGCTTATCAGCTTGACATCTTAATTGCAGAAACTGCACCAATAGGGAAAAGCTGCTGGATAGCAGGCGCCAATGCCACATCAGGTGAAAACAAGTAATCACATTACTCAGGAAGACCAAAGTGGTGAAAATATGCCCTCCTCGAAATTCAAGTTTAAACGAGACATATTTCCAGACTGACTAAAGTGACTGAATTCTCTTGCCAGTTAGACAGCTTTGATCCTGGCTTCCAGTAAAAAAACCCTAAAAAACCAGTGCAGGGTAGAAACATTATTGTGATGAAGGCTGTATGATTCAGAAAGGTGTGCTAAAGCCTGATTTCAGGGCAGCTGCTTGGTCCTGGTTCTGCTCCAGTGTACTTGCCTGTGCACTCACACACAGTCTAACAGAAGCCTGGACGTCAAAGAAATGGACCAAGCATTTTCCAAGAGCAGACTTGGCTGTAATTCTCCCTGTACAGGACTGCTGTGTTCATCAGGATGCTCCAGTCTAGTTTAGTTGGAAATTACAATGGCAATAATTTTCCCATTCAAAGTAGCAGAATCCCACTTTAATGTGCACTTCATATTGTATCTGTTTTATGGGAACTGATAATGACATTAATATCTCTCAGTGCCTCATGCCATTTTCTAAAAGCAAATTTCTGTGTAAAAGACTCTTGTTCTAATTAAGATCAAATAATTTGTAAAGTACATTAAGTTTTGGGCTTGTCACATCAGAGTGTATGCATCGCATTGACTTATGTGTGGTGCAGTCAATCAGCCATGTGAATGAAGGATTATGCACAGACTTTCTGGATGCTTTGGGGTTTGAACCCTGCAAGCAGTAGATCACAGATGCTTTCTGTCATGTATTAATAGCTGTCTCAGCATGAGAACTGGAAGCCCAGGGCTCTCATAAATGCTAAAAACATTTCACCTCCAGGACTTAGAATGTGTAACTTAATGTGCCAGAGAAACACTCTGGAAGCTACTTTTATTTTTTCTCCAAGCCACTTTTAAAAGGATTTCAAGTTTGGAGAAACATTACTGTGTCATAAAATTTTTAAACTAATGTGGCATTCTATGATTGTTTTATTTTTGCCATGGAGGCATAGCAAACTATATTCACAGGCAAAATTGCCTTGTTTCAGTCATCTGAGGGCAAACTGGCTTATTTGGTGTTCCTGGTTGAGCAGTAAGAGATGAGTAAACCTGACCTACCCTTAATTACAGCATTTGTTGTACAAACGTATTGTAATGGAACCCCTGGTGAACTGAAAAGGCAGTGCCTCCCAGTTGTTCCTAGTCATGACCCACTGCTGCTCTCCATGAGACCTTATTAATTGCTCTATCTTAGGCATTGGAAGAGAGGGAATATGGTGTGGGGTTCTCTTGAAGTTGTTAGCGCAGGCTTAGGAGGAGCTTAGTATTTGAATTTGCTGCTGACCACAATTGACTAAGTTTCAGGAATTTTTTTCTGGGTGTCCTTACTTTTGTGCAACCATAAATGATGGAAGAATTACTGATAAGCATTTATTGAAAGAAGAAGTTGATATTCTGGAAGCATTCATTTTGGTAATAGAAATAGAAGCTAATTTCCTCTGTTCTGTGCTGCATCTGAACTGCTGCTGAGAAGCAGTTCTTTGAAGGAAATCCAGACATCCACATTCACTCCCCATCTCTGATACAAAGCCAACAGGTCTGGCTACATCAGCCAATGGTCAGCTTCTTATTCTCCAAGTTTGTGAGATGTGACAGTGTCAGGTGCCTACAGGACTGGCAGTGAGTTCAGAAGCATTTACAGTGCAGTCATAGTGTGACATGATGTAAAGATGAGTATTAATCTCGTCCATTTCCAACCACTGCTCACTTCCAAGTGCTTGCTAACCTGCCCTTAGTGTCAGTTCTCACCCGAGTCAGCGAGTCTAACTTACTGACCATACACAGCCATAGACTTCAGGTCACATTCCAGGCCCATTTCTCCATCCAGTGGTGTCTGGAGTCCTTCACTTCTTTGGTGCTGCTGCCAATTTAATAGAACCATCTGTAATGGTCCTTTAGCTGTGACAAATGGCATTTGGACCTGTTCCTGTTCTGAGTGGAGAATTTATTGTGTCACGCAAGATGCCTACAGATGTAGTGTCTGTGGCATATCCACTCTATTCTTCACTTGGTGGGTGCACAAGCAGATTCTGCCTTTGTGCCTGATTTGTTTCTGCCCTTTCTTTCTTCCTTGCCAATGATTATTTTAATCAGAGCATAGTTAACTTGCCTTGCTCACCTCCCTGCTCTTTATTGCTTTGATGCAGCCTTTTATGAACTAAGAAGGAGGTAAACTCATCTCTGGTCAAATCCTCCTTCTGTCTGCAGATGGCTCTAGGCAGAAGGAGGGCACACAATTAAATGAAGGTTAGAGACACCATGCTGTGTTATATGGCAGAAGTGGCTGTAAAGCAAGGCAGCATCTGAGATGAAACCCAAATGTGAGCCCATCACTAGTTTGTGCTGTGGCTCTGGCAAGCTTATTTGTGTGTGCTGACTCCTGGTCTCCCCCTTCCCTGTAACATCAGCTTTTAACTGCTGCCAGAGGCACTGTCATTGGCCTTGTTTTTTTGTTCTTGATGCTGTTCCAGGTCAATAGATCCCATGTTCTTCCAGCACTCTGAAAAAATAAATGCCTCTCAGAGCGTCATCATCTCCTTGTTTTTCCTTCAAGATAACCAACACCAAGTGAACAAACATTGAAACAGTTCATATTGATACAATTTCTTTGTGTAACTGGGTGCTTTTATAGCTTTTTTGTATCTGTTTTCTCTTACCATAGAAGCATACATTATGGCGACCAAATGGTTCAAACCCTGGCTTTTTTCTTTGTAGGTACTTAGCCCAGAATTGGAGCAGTAATTATATAAATGTTGTGGGTTTGGTTTTTTTCTTCTTCTTCTTTTCAGTGACTTTCGATAGCAGTTTTGCTGTGAAGTGCCTTCTGAGAAGGAAGCAGATTGTTTTAAGAATAATAATTACACTAAAAGTGAGAGAAATGTAATTGCAAATAATGTGTAAGAAGTCAAATATATCCTGACCTTGCTTGGCTTGTTAAGCCATTTGCACAGGCCTAGTTAATGACTGGACAATTAATAACTGGATCAGTTGCTTCAAGAGCAGGCACAGTTAAATGCTCTCTGCACGTCATTTACCTCTGAGTCCAGATGACCTATTATGATATTTTTGAAGAGATGACTACTGAGACTTCTTTTCATTCTCCCTCTAATTATATCCACTTCTGTCTTTCCTTACCTTAGAATTTAGCCCCTGGAAAAGATTGCTTTTTTGCCCTTTGGATTTTTAGATAGATTGCCCCTCTTCCTAGTATGAGTTACAGCAGACTTCACTTTGTGCCTAATTTATTCAATACATGTGATACATATCTCAGGGCGACACTAGAGCTCATAAATTCTGTATCATACAATGTGGGATGGAGAGGAATAGATATTTATAACAAAATTGAGAGGAAAAGCAGAAATAAGTCAAATAAATGAACAATGCACCTCCCGTCCTAGCAAATATGACTCAGGCATAAAAGGATTTAAAGTCCATTTGTTTGTGCAAATGAATGCACTAGTAAAAGACAGCACTTCAGGCTTTAATATCTTGTATTAACTCTATAATTTAAAGAATGCCTTGTATTCCAAAGTGACAGGATCTCTCACATGATTCTCATGTATAATTTTTATAAAGTCATCTTATTCACAGTTTTGAAAAGTGTGTTAGGGAGAAAGAACTCAGTATGTTGCTAAACAGCAGAGACAGTCTGAAATTCATGAAATGAAAGATCACCTTAAGCTGTTGCTTTGAAGTTTCACCAGAGTTTTCCAGCTCATTTCCTACTGATGGAAAACTTGCCAAAAGTACTCCCAGCAGAGATAAAAAATATTTGGCCTGCTGGAATACACACTTGAAGATTATCAGCAGATCAAAGAGACAAGAGTCAAGCTATATGCTACAGACAATTTACATAAAATTAATATATATATATAGCAGTGATTATTTATCTCTAGCTAATTAATGCACTCATTACTTATGCAGGTAGCTCTGAGCAGAATGTAGAAAGATGTGAAATCTATAGTATGAAAAAGCACACTTCAGTTGATTGCTTTAGATTTTAAATATATCAGGCTGATCCTATCAGATTTGTTTTCTTCCTTTGAAAAACTTTCAATGATTCTTAAATTCCTCTGTCAACTTTTTTCTTTTTATTGTTATTGTTAGAGCATTTATTGAGTCCAAAGTGTCTGTTCTGTTTTATGTAGTTGTACAAACATGGTTTATCTTTCATTAAATTATGGTTGTTTGGAAAGAGACCTTTGCATAGAAACAACAACTAAAACCGAGATTCTTATTAACTCAAATGTTTGAACTGATAATACTCCCTGAAAGCTTTCTTTCCTTCATTGCCTCCTGTGGATAGAGTTTTTTTAAAGATGAGCCTTTCAGTGCAGTGTGGCTTTTTTGTGCAGTCCCTCCTTACTGTGTCCAATGGCCTTGTCACCAGTGGGCCTCTGCAGGAGCCCAGAGATGGATGGGGTGATGGGGACCAGGGAAGAGGTGGCACAGCCTTGCCTCTGGCCCCCACCTTCTGGCCAGACCTCACAGGGCAAAGCAGGCCTTGGTAGATGTCCTTGCTTCAGCCCAGAGACCTGCCCCAAACACTGTGCTTTAAATTCTGTTATGCAGTGAAACATGGAGCAACATCTGCCAGGAAAAAGCTTGTGAAGCAACAGAGATCAGAAATAAGATTCTGGGGCTGCTCCTCCTTCCCACTGCAGTGAAGTGCTTGTACTCTGCTGGTGGTGAAACTCCTTACCTCTTGCAGAAGTGGCATTTGCAGAAGTGTCTTTGATGGAGCCAAATATCCCACCCATGTATTTTAGCTCTGGGAAAAGCTGGAGCAGAGTATGCTGGAGAATCCAGGTTCACACCTGCTACAGAGGCAGGTGGGATACTGTAGCACTATATTTTCATGTCATGGACTGAAAAATTTTCTTTTCAACAAATCAGTGGGAAAAATCAAATGCTACATCTTTCTAAGTTGATCCAAAATGCAATTGAGCTCGGTCAGCCCAAGTGCAGAGCTTTGGACAAGTTTTGCAGTATCCCTCACCTTTATCCCTGGCTGGGTGGAGAAAAAACTAAAGCAATGCTACTTGATGTGAAACTCTCAAGGTGGTATAGTGTGAAGTCACTCTAAGTGCTTCTTTAATGATCTGCAAAAATACAGCACAGCATATAAAGCTCATTTTAATAAATTATTTTCTTTTTGACTCTTCCTTGCTTTGAAAGCATCAAGGTTTTCTGCTCTGAGTAGTCAATCTGATTTTTTTCTCGTTACTTACTATATGTTTGTTTATTTTTAGTTGCTGCATTTCTCTTTTCAGGGTAATGCTGTATTATCACATTTCAGTCTCAGTTTCTAGATCTGTTTGCTACACATGGTCAACTAAAAATAAGCTGCTTTATCCTTGGACATATTACATAAATTCAGTGGGTAGCAGTTATGCGCTGCTTTCCAGATGATACTGAGTTGCATTCACTTACATCTTGTGTAACTTTGATGACACCAACAGAGATAGAATATTCTGGCAGGTGTTTCCAGCAGGAATTTGTATCAAGGATTTGTCTCTTGTCTTTCCCCAGAGCACAGCCCAATTAAAGTGTACATAAATGTATGATAGGCCCTTGATCTTTCTTGGTATGGTGACTATAATTTCATTTAAGACAAATTTAATTTTTTTGGACATCTGTGAAAGATTTTTCTTTCAGATATCTGCCAGTCCTAAAATAAATGTTGCTCTTTGATCTGCCTCACAGTGTTATTCTGGCAGCTTGGGATGCCCTCCCACAGCCTTGTTTGTCCTGTCAGACCCTCCACCCTCCTGAGGTATTCCCATGTTGGTGCTGAAGATGGATCTGTGCTATGTGATATGCCCATTTCTGGCCCATGCATTTTTTTGTGGAAAGGGCTGGAGAAGGTTCCTTGGCATGATTAAGACAGCTGCTTGGAGCAGCTGATCATAATGGCACCTAGGTTTAGAATCTATTAATTTTCTTTTTGCAGATACTAATGTTAAAAAACAAACAAACAAACAAAAAACAAACAAATGACAACAACAAAAAACCAACAACAACAACAATAACAAAAAAAACACCAAAAAAGCCAACCAAAAACAAAGAGGGGAAAAGAAAAGGGGAAAGAAAAAAATAGCTCAGAGAACAGTAAAACATTTCCTGTTGCAGAATATTGCTGAAGACCCAGGACTCAGAGGAGGAGCAGCAAGACTGTGAGTGACTAGGGGCAAAACTGTGGGGAAGGCTAGAGGAATGTGGGAGATAAAAGGTAATGATAGGATCAGATATGATGTGAACTTTACCTATTTATTGGTAAAAAAAAAGAGTTATCCTAGATATTATCAATTGGATTTAAGCTACAAATATGCCCACTCCTTTACTGTGTTCAGATAGATCAATAAAGGCACCTAAAGGTATCTCTGATCTGTCTCAGTCATAAGTCTGTAAAACTTACATCCTTTAGGTGCTTTCGCCTCTGCTGCCCATGTCCCTGTGCTCCTTTATCTGGAGTCTTGTTGGGCAGTGAGAGGAAACAGCCCCAAAGTGCATAATTCAGTAAAAGGTTCAGGGCTTTCTGCCAGCTCCACAGGCTCAGCTGCTAGAGGGCTCACTGGAGTGTGGGTCCAAATTTTGTTGAATCCTTGGCCTGCAGGAATAGAATTTTTCCAACTCCAGACCATCTGTTGAAACTTTTTCATGCGGCAGTAATGAAGTAATCATTAGGGCAGAGAAAGCATGCGTCTGTGGCCTGGGGAAAGGGATGGGGGTGCCTTGACTCCTGCACAAGCTCTATTGAACACTAAATGTGAAATACTCAGACACTTGGGAGAGCAGAGGCAGGAGCCTTGTCTCTGTCTTGTAACTCAGAGTATCACTTTTGCTGGAGAAGCCACTTGGGGCCTTTGAGATGGACCTTCAGGTGTCCACAGGCACCAAAAGGAGCATAGCCCTGGTGTTCCTCCTGCTGGACAGGAGCACTGCCCAGAGATTCACTCCTGGAGGCACACTCCTGCCTCCACCTTGGCTTTGTGTGACAGGCATAGACAAAGGTGAGTGCTCAAACTCATCATCTTGAGGCCAGCTCATCCTGTCAGCCCCAAGTAACACCTTCTCACAGAGAAGAAACTCAAATAATACAACTGAACATGTAGTGCAGGCACATCCCCACTCAGCCCATGGCATTTTCTGGTACTGTTTATAGGGTGCCTCAGTCTTTACACTGAGTTTAGTCTAAAGCCTGAGTTCATGAGTTCATCTACTTCTTACAGCATCAGCGTATTTACTAAAAATGTTACTTCATTCCTTGGGCCTTCCTCTCTTTATTGGTGTTCTACCTGCCCAAATCAGGGCTTTTTTTGGACACAGAGGTAGTTTTGTTGATCTGAATCATAATACTTTTCTATAATACAGAGATGGTACCTGAAGGTGCATGCAAAATAACTTTCTTAATTAGGGATTTGGTTTTACAGATGCTACTAAAATTTTATTTTGTTAACCCTGACATCAAAAATTGTATCACAATGTCATATGACCAGAAAAGACATTTTGATAAAGTGAATGCAGTCCAGATGATTAGTGAATGAATATGCCATCTGTCAAATCTTTATGAATTAATTAACCTCTAAGTACATTAAAGATAGATGGTGTCAGTCCATTTGTCATAGAAATTGTTATTCTGACATAACTGAACTGGGGAGATAAACAGAAATGCTAGAATGGGCAGATGAATTTCTGTCTTTTTCACCCCCTTTTTCTCCAGTAACTAATTTATTAATAAGTGCAAAGCTATGCATTTATTTTTTAAAACTCTCTCTAATGTTACATCACTGCAAATTCTTCAAGACCAGTTTGATAATTAAAAGCCACTTTTTTCTTTTTTTTTTTTCTTTTTAATCTTAATAAGAGAGTAACAAGAATGCATTAAGGAGTTGTAATGTAGGCAGAACTATATAACCCTAAAATTTATGCCTAGGCCTCATTTTTGGAGGCTATACAACGCTGAAGAACTTACCTTCCCTGTATGACATCCAGTCTGTTTTCTGTGGTTCATCACGACCTTCAGTGAGCACATTCCCAAAGCCAGGCTGCCACCCAGGCAGGAGGTGCCCTGGAGAGCACACGAGGCACCACGTGTGCCATTTGTCTGTGCTGTAATCTATACCTGAGCAGCCCAGGGCATGCTGCAGGCGGTCCCTGAGACACATACAGTACTCAGAGGCAGGTGGATCAGGAGAAGCATTGTGCTTATTTACTTATGTTCCCAAAATTAAATGCTGAATACATGCTGCTGTGAGTTTCAGAAATGTATTGACTGCCTAGCTCTGGTCAGTAAAGCAGCCCGAGTTCTAGCAGCTCTGTGAATGTGGAGTGACTGAGACAGTACCTTTCTATAATATATGGCTTGGAAGATTTAATTTAAGTGATTTAAGCTGAAAGGATACTGCCTTCTTCATACTCTACGTAACATCCTTGAAACCAGCAGAAAAGTGAAGAAACCAAAGAAATAGTGAGCTGTTCTCACTCTTTCCCTGTTGTAAATCTGGAGAGGAGAAGCCATGCAAATATTAATGGCACATCCACAGATAACATTGCTTAGTGATGTTTCTGGTTTGACTATCCACCCCATGGAAGCTGCTGAATTTGGAGAGGAATTTTTTATTATTATTTCATAATTTCATGCATTCTGAGCAAAAGAGATTTTGCAGAATATCCTTTGGTGTCCTATTGTTTACTAGTGCTCTTTGCTTCCCAATTCCCTAATAAGATGTATGGAAAAATGGCAATTATTTATAAAAGGTGTAGTCTTGGATCTGTATGGAAAACCATCAGTCTCATGTTGATCCAGGCTATAATGAGTAACATTTTTTGTCTCTAAGGCCTCGAAGAGATCTCACTTCACTGAAGGCTTAGTCCATCTGCACAGAATGCTGAATACACCACTGGGTGTCACCCTTGCTCTCCCCTGAAGCAAACTGAGCAACAAACCACAAAGAACCATGAAGTTTTAAAGTCCTGAATACACTACAAGGTGGTAAATGTCAGGTTACGACCAGAATATTGGGATATTGTAAGATAATTTGTAAATGACATGTGAAATGGTCTGTCTCCAAAGGATTGTTTTACCTTTTGCATGGAGAAATCGTGGAGGTTAAAACTAGTATTTATTGATTTATTTATAGTCTCTCCAAAAGCATCAAGGTAAAGTTGAAGCCTGTAGAACCTACCATAACTCAAATTTTGCACTTCTACACAGGAAGTCACCACCTGCTGCTTTATTTTTTTATTAAATTTCTGCAGAGTTTGGTTAAAACTCAGTTAAAACTGAGTTTCAGGAAAAATAAGTGAGTAGTTTGTGAGGTGTTTCTAGGACAAACACTATCTGGCACATTCTTGCCAGTGCCACCAGATTCAAATACTGTCTGGTAGCAGCTGTACAGATGTTCACAGTTGTTTCAGTAACATCTGCAGTAGCACCCTTCCAAATAATTTTTACTGTTATCACTTTACTTTTGCTCACAGCTGACTCCTGTTTCACAGCTATGAAGAAAAGTCCCCTAAGTGCCAGGAGTATAAGCTATATTCTCATTAGTGGTAACTCACTGCATCAGTTCTCTGAGGGAGCAGGAAGAAGGATACACTGGCCTTGTAAATTGACCTAGCTCTGTCTGAGATGAGCAGATGACAATGAACATGAGCTAAGAATTTGCCCTGAGAAGTTTGGATAAACCTGTTGAAACTTTGCCTCTCTTAGACATCCACAGACACTCCCAGCTGGTTGTAAATACCAGGAACACCTACTCCTCTCAGGCTCCTCAGGCCAACAAGAAGCAGGAAGGCTCTCTGGGTGAGTTTTGCTCATACTCTTCACTTGTAAATCATCCTTGCAGAAAGCAAATGCAATTTGGTGACTCACCATCAGCAAGACCAAAATTAAAGATCAGAGAAGAATATTGGCTTCAGAAACAGAAACATTAATGTAATACTGCACTTATCCTTGCTTGTGTGACTCCATCCCAAGTGAAGAGCTAGTTATCAGTTACTAGCAGTAGTTGTTGAAGAATGTTATTTTTATGTAGTGATTTCTATGTAAATATGTCTTTTACAAGGGATGCTGGTTTTGGCTTGAGTAAAGTTAATTTTCTTCACATTGGCTAGTAAGAGGCTGTATTTTGGATTTGTGCTGAACCCAGTGTTGACAGTATAGAGAAGTTTTTGTTATTTCTGAGCAGTGATTACTCAGAGCCAAGGCCTTTTCTGCTGTTCATGTTGTCTTGCTGGCAAGGACATTGTGAATGCCTGGTGGGCTGGGAGGAGACACAGCCAGGACAGGTGACCCCAGCTGACCAAAGGGGTATTCTGTACCACATGGCATCATGCTCAGGGTATAGAGCTGGAAACAGGAAGAAGGAAGGGGCAGGCTGGCATTAGTAGTGATGGTCTTTGTTCCCTATTAAACTGTCTTTATCTCAGCTCATGGATTTTCTAACTCTTACCTTTCCTGTTGTCTCTTCGATTCTCCTGGTGGGGGAATGAGTGAATGGCTGCTTGGGCTTGGCTTTTGGCTGGGCTTGAACCATGACACAAAGGGAAAAAAGCAGAAGTCACTTCAAATGGACACAATCTTGTGAAGATTGTTTATCAAAATTTAATTCTAGTGTCTCAGAAGAGACAAAATGATTCATCAGTTTTCAGGCAAGAAAAGAATACTTCATAAATTTGTTACTCAAAATCACATAAATATTGAGATAAAGAATTGTAAATAGCATTTTACCCTCTGATTTTGCAATAACAAGTGTACTGAGCAGTCCATACTGTAAGTATTCAGTAGTTCTTAAGACTAATATATGGTATATAACCAAGAGCTGGAAAACTCTCAAAAGTGAGGCAATCTAAAGTAACTAAACCAGGAGATGATAAGAAAAAAAAATTCATGTATAAATTTGGAAGGAAAACTGAAATCTGTTGTGCTTCTTCTTGAGCTACATTAAAATAACAATGAGTCAATAAGAACTATGATGCTTATTTTGGAAAAAAAAAACAGAAGGAATCTAAGCTCAAGTTAAATGGGTCTATAAAGACTTATGGGAGAGCCCAAAACCAACAACAGAGTTAAAGGTTTAGACCATAAGGATTACAATTATGAGAAAGAAGCTATAGAGCAATTATCTTTAGCTGAAATACATCACATGTAATGAAAAAATTATACCAAATTATTTTAAGTTTTTCATTCATTCCATTACATATATTTTTCACGATAATGTGAAAAAAAGTTATAACTCTTACAATCTTAAAGGTGCTATTTACTGTCATATGTTTCCTAAATCTCAATACAATACTTGGGTCCTCAGGATACTGGCTACTTGTATTATTGTTTATACTCTTCAATTCTTTCTCTGCCCACTAGATGGTACTGCCAGCTTTAATTACACCATCCAAGGCTGAATTACGTGGTATGTTTGTTTCATCATTTCATCCCAAATCACACCATAAAGGACTACATTGTATTTTTCAGCTGCCCCAGTGTAAATTGGCTTTAACTCCACTGGTTTTATGTCCTTATCTGACGGACTATCTCTGAATAGTCAAATAGATGTTGGTACCACACCTTAAAATCAAGCAGAAATATTTCAGCCACATAGAAGTATTTGTAAGCAGGTCCTATGGTTATTTGACTCATATAGTCACAATTAAAATATTTTCAACCTTTTCGGCTTGACCCAACTTCTTCCTCAAAATTTTCTCTCGCCTCTAAACCACAAAATGCACAAATACCTTAATTTTCTTACAGATGGAAGAACATTCTATTTGTAATTTGGATTCATTAGCCATTTCAGCATAACCATGCCATTTTGTAGCCAAAAATTTTGAGTTATCTAAATTAATTATGAATACCTGATCAAGTTTAATTTATAAACTCAAAAAAAGTTAAAAAAAATTTGATTTCTCTATTAGTCTCAAATATCACCTGTTTTACTGGCCATCCCCATGCCCATGCATGACATAACCTTCTTTTAGATGATTCACTTCAGCAAACAGCATTTACTTGAGGCCCTTTTTTCCTTTTCCCTCTTCTGCACTCCCCACAGAGCAATCAATTTCTTGTGGTTTCTTTAATTTGTGCAGTTTTGCCATGGAGTAACTGCTGCATTTGGTCTGGAATGATGTGGAGGAGACTATGCCTTGTGTACAGAAACTGAAGCAAATTGTGTGGCATAAGCAAAGTTTAATATTCTTTCAATCAAAGGAGAAAACATGATCCTTCAGTTGGAAAGTAAATTCAGAATGCTATTCTATGAAATATAAGAGCACTTGAATCCAGGCAATATATTTTTTAATTCCATTTCTGATTCTTAGAGAGTATTAAATCACTCAGATAAAGATGAGAATCATCTTTTAAGATGTAGCAAACATAATGTTTATGACAGCCAAAATAATTGCTTTTTTCAGATATTTTAAACTTGTACATAGATCAAAATTTTCTGTGTTTAGATTGTTACATAAAGCACTTGATTTCTATACTGACGGTGTTTTACTTGTATTCTGTAAGGTGATTTATTAGTAGAAAGCAGTAGGAGAAAAAAATATCATTCAAAACAAAATTTTCTACTGGATCAGTGATGCTGACCTTGATTTTCATGCCTAAGGATTTCACAGGCACTTGTTTCACACAGGAATCATACATGTGCAGTGCAGCAATTCTTTAAAGTCAGTCTGTAGAACAAAATAGAAATAAAATAAATAGAAATAAAACCCAAATTCATGATCACTGAAATGTTGCCTGCAGATTTAGAAGAGAAATGAGCAAAGTAAGCTGAAGTAAGAATTATTTAAATTTGGTGGAAATTTGTGCATGACTCTATTGCCTGGATATGCTATCCACAAAGGAGAAAAAAAACAGTTCATTCCTGGGAAGTTCCTTCTTATGTTGGAGAGACTTCAAGACCACCCTAAAAATATGTACACGTCGTTCATTAATTTTCCATCTGCCTGTCCTGGGTATAGTCAGTTCATTATGTGCCATTGATATAAAGAAGATTTCACATTCTTTGTCGGAGTTGGATACGTTGATGTATTTTAATGACATCTTCACATTTCCAAGGGTCTTGTGATTGATGCAGTAACGCTGAAAGCTGAAATGGCCCCAGACCCTGGCTGTGGTTCTGTGCACCTGTGGTGTGCTGAAACTGACAGGATCAAGGCATTGGCAGGGAAACCAGGCGGATCTCCATCCAAGGAGACACCAGCACCAGCTCCCTCTCTTCTCTTTACAACCTGCTGCATAAGCCAAGGCACAGTGGAACTTCTTGCTTGCTTGATGACTTTACCTTAAAGCTTTACACAGAACATTATGTGCTGCTCAAGGCACCTCTACCTAGGCACTGTTAAAAGAGGACCATACTTGCATTAATGGTTTTACAGCAATTATTCTGGGAGAAGCTGTTGTGGACTGAGATAGTCTCATTGAACAAAAGCACATAGAATGAATATGAGAAAAAAAGACCTTGTAAATGTATTTGCCAGACCAAAAAAAAAAAAAAAAAGCAGCATAATCTTTATTACACTCATTTAACAAATTTTCTGAAGTTTCTATCCTATGGATTTAGGTTGGTGGCACTACAGCAGGCATGATCCAAGGTCATGAATTGACATTTGGCAAAGACTAAACAACAACAAAAAAGAAATTATTTGGTAGGTTTTTTTAGGTGCCATTTGTACTGGTGAGTTGGTGGGAAAAAAGAGAAAGAGAAGACTTTGTTACAGTGTCTCTTCAGATCATTCATAATGATTCATACCTGAATTCAGTGCCTGGAGGGAAGCTTCAGGATGCCAGTACAAAAATTATGCCAAAAAAGTAAATATAGCTCTGTAAGACATCCAAAAATCTTCTCCTGTGGTAAAAAGGAGATGAAAATAAAATAAATGAAGAAAAAATTAAATGTGAATCCATGAGATCAAGCAAAAAGCTGGAGGGGATGACAGAATGAAATAGCTTCATGGTCATTCATCACTACTCAAGGACATGCTTAATAGACTTTGACAGGGACTTTGGTGAAATCAGAACTTCTTGGTTTAGTTATTAAAAACAAAAGCCAAAACTTGCAAACCAAATAATTAGAAATTGTGAAATTGCAGTCTTTATCTCAAACTAAATTTCTCAATATTTGGGCCAAAGCTTGGATCTGGTTTTTATTCCATGTCTAATAGGTGCAAGAGAGATGATTGAATGTGTCAGCAGTGCTGAGGTCTGATAACAAAATAAGACATGCTATGGCCAACATAATTTATTTGTTGTCATAGAACAAAAACTTCTCTGCTTGAAGCAGAAGGGTTTTTTTAAATTTAAATAGCTCTGCCAGTGTGTGTTTTGTCCTACATGTTTTCACATACAATAAAGCAGTTGATTTTGTAAGCTGCTATTGTTAACAGATGAGTTTCTGTGTATGTGTTCATTAGTCGTCCTGGAGTTTGTGTTGTGTTCATGATGTGATTTTGGGATTTTTGAGGAATAATTGTTTGTTATTTTACCTGGTTGGTTTGGTTTATTTTTCCTTCTTTCATTTTGATATATGGAAGGAAGTTTAGTGCAAGGGTATTGCTTTCTAGGATCATCATAGCTGGTATATCTGGTAGTTTGCCTCATAAATAAAGAAGCTTCAAACATATATTCTCAATAGTGAGTGTACTGTTTTAATTGGTAGCAAAGTCTAGTAGATAGAATTGATTTCCATTTTTAGCTCCAGATAACTCTTAAGCCACAGAAGTTCATTGTGTTAAGTCCTCTTTTTTGTTTTTGTTTATTATGAGTGCATACTTTAAGAATAAGGGCACTCCAAGAAGGAAAGCCCTATCTCTTTGAAGCTCTGGCATGCTGCTGAGCAACATTTAACAGACTGATTTTTACTATCAGGAAGCTTAATGAGCTACCTTCTTGGGAAGAAACTCAGTTAATCTTCTATTGTTGGAAAGCTAAAAAGGAGAAAAATAACATCTTTCATCCTCTATTCTGTGGTTGGCAAAGTATTGATGGACACTGGGCAAAAGTAACAAGTTTGAACACCAGACCAAAGCCAAACTGTATTTTAAATTTTTAAATACCATATTTTGAACTGGTTTTAGATTTTACTTCTTTGCACTCAAGGAATGTGGGGAAATGTGCTCCACTTCTCTCACATATGCACACTCACACATTTCTTTATAATATTTGTGTTTCTATGTTATATGAAAGACCAGGTGTCCACAAGGCACAGCATACACAAAAAAAAAAAAAAAAAAAAAAAAAAAAAAAAAAAAAAAAGCATTTCTAGAGAAATAAGAAGACTTTATTTTACCTGTTGATGTGATATATGGTGGCCTCAGCACACAGCAAACCAGGCAGAGGTAATAGGCTTTAAGGCGGAAGGGAAAGGAAAGGGAAATTGTTTCATTTATGTATGATTACTGGAAGATTTTCCCAAGGATATGGATCAGATCAGGGAAACTGAAAATGCTTGCTTTAAAATTTATGACTGACTGCAATGGAAGGATATCACATCCAATGCAATTAATATGATGGATAACATGGAGAGAAACCACCAAGACCTTCAAGAACGAAGAGGACTCATATGAATAATTTCACTGGAATGGCAATATGAACTTGTGTCAATCTCTTTATCTCACATGGCACTCACTTTTTGTCAGCTTAACAGAACAGTGCCTTCAGTTGCAGCTTGGAGACTCGTGGTTTATGACTCGCCTGTCACAGTTCTGCAGGCATCCTAGGGATAATCCTTTTCTTCATAAACATGCCAGAAATATTCCTGGGCCTCCACAATATAGCCTTTTCTATAAAAGAAAGAAATAAGACTTCCAGTCCCCATGAATCAAACTGATCTTGAGGCCAGTCTGCCCTCACAAATACCAGCATAGGCATGTTTAAGAATATACTTTTGCACAATTTATGCCACCAGTCACCTTCCCATGCTCTAATTTTTAAGGCCTTTCCATATGGGAAATTGCTGACTTTCTACAGGTACCTCCCAGGACTCTCATTCACATGTTGACATCCTTGCCCTGCCCAACATTCCCATCATACCCTACTGCATACACATGTACAGGTCCAGAAAAGAAACAGGTAAAATAACGTTGAGTTTTTAAATACATTTTTGTATTTTTTCATATTAGCACTAAGTCATCCTGTTGGGTTTTTTTCCCTCCATCATGTCAGTGACTTCTTCACGCCTGAGAAAAATTGGTTGTATTCACTGGTGTAACTTCTAAAATTATTTTAGATTTGGAACTGGAAGCAAAATCAGTCCTGTGTCCAGCTGTCTGGTTCAGAGCCCATGGCCAGCATACACTTTCCATGCAAGGTTGTGTGACATAGCTCTTCTATCCAAAGCTGCCTCTGCCCATCATCAAACATCATTGCAGCCAAAACCACAAGCAGGAGAGAGCGAGCTGACACTGACAACCAGGGGCTCTTTGCATGCTCTGTTTGCACAGATGTTCATGATTGCACAACTCTTTGGCTCAAAGAAAGGGAGAGTGAGTAAGGAGTGGAGTATAGGTGGTCTGCTGCTCAAATGTCCCTATGTAGTTGCATTGGAGTGTCTCTGTCTTTCTGTCAGCAGTACATTTCTCCTTAGCTGCCTCTTGAGGAGGGCTAAACCCTGAAAAAATTTTATGAGATCTATCATTTGGATGCAAACTTTAGTCTAATGGGAGACAATAGGTGCAGTGATAAAGCATTCAGAGCTGGAAAAAACAGCTGTGGCAAGAAAGCCACATAACACACCATTTGCAATGCAGAAAGCAGACACAGAATGATATAAGAGGGGTTGCTATTTATTTTCATTTTCCTGAGTGACCCACAAGGATGATGTAGTCAGTGCTGAGTGGAAAGTGAGCAAGCAGAGGCCAAGAATCTATTCTCTGAGGACTGATCAGTGGGGGAGCTGGGTCTGAGAGCTGATGACTTCAGCTAGAAAATCTCACTAAGGTTTTGGAGTCTCTAGGCTGGCAGACTTGGATTTATATCCCAGCATTGGTCTTAAATCCTTTCTGTGTAATCTGAGACTATTCATGATGTGCAAAAGCAGAAGGCTTGCATCTGTCAGAGAGATCCCTTCTGAAGGCCAGAGTGAAGTCTGTGTGTTGTAACTAAATGGTAAGGCATGATTTTACTGTGAGCCTTAAGCACATCCTGAAAACAAGGTAAAAAAATAGAATAAGAAACTAAGAGAATTTTGGAGCTAGCATGAGGAGTGAATGAATCAGTTATGAACTCTGCAGCTGGACTGCAATATGCTGACCTTCAAGTTTAATAAATTTAAACTTATTGCATGGAGAATCATGAAAGAGTGAATTCAGCACAAAGTCATTGGGGAGGGTAACTTGCCCTGTTTGACAGTCTGAGATTGAAGTTTGAAAGCTTCAGCTGTTTGGAGGGGATTGGCATCAGTACAGTCAAAATTAGACTGGAAAAATTTACAATATAGGGAGCCAGAATTGTCTATACATAAGCAATTTATGTTGTAGGGTGTCAATGAAGAAAGCAACACAGCAAACTGAAACCTTAAAAGTGTCTTAACTTTTTTTTTTTCCCAGAACTTTTATGTAGCACAGAGTCTGGAGGAGGCAGGATCAAAGATTATAGGAAATGTGAGAGTCTGAGAAGAAGGAAAGGGTGCAGTTGTCAGCAGCAGAGAAGAAATGTAAAAGGAGGGAGGATTTGTAAGTGAGGGAGAGGTTCAAATAAAATGAGCAGCAGAATGCCCAAAAACAATGCATCTGCACAGCAGCCTTAGAAATCAGAGGTGTGGAAGGGGATGAACAACATGGGGTTTGTTAGCATTCCATTCCTTCGGGAAATAGCCTTGAAAGATAAAAAAACATTGATGAAAATGGAACTTCTTACTGTGACTGTGGCAAAGTTCATAAAAAGAAATGTGGGAAGAGTATTGCCCCTTACCTCAGAGAAAAATAATCTTTATGCTTCTTCAAACTGTGGTATAATCTAAAGAAGGTGCATAGCTTTAAAATTCCCTCAAGTAATAGGAAAGGCATGTCCTTTTTGGAAACTTGGAATTTTTTCCCAACTCAGGAAATCTTGCAGCACTCTCCAGTTACAGCTCAATACTATCTCACTGGCAGGGGAGGTGGAAACTCTGCCACAGCTTTTGAACAGTAAGCTTTGCTTTTCACTGTCTCTATTGGCACTTGGATCAAGTCTGGGAACATGGACATAATTTCCCTAGCTGATAAATGGGCTGCAAATTACTTTTACTCAATACTCCAGTGCATTGGAGTAGGGCATTTGCTGGCTGCCAGGTCCATCTTTGCCTTGCTTTCACAGAGAAGCAGCATCACAAGTGTTGGTACCTCAGCTGTGTTTCCAGAGAGTAAGACAACAGGAAGTTGTGAGGTGGGAATGGGAAATGCTATTATCTTGGCAAATAGATATGCTTTGAGTGTTGTGGTGGCCAGATGAGGCAGCATTGTTTGTAGCCATTCACAACTTCTCACACCTCTTCAGTGACCTGAAGAAGAGACTCAAATACCAGCACTGCTAACAGCTAAATGAGTGTTAGGCATCACAAGTGTCTGCCAGGGTACATCTGGTACTGCTCCCCTTCTGGTCTGATCATGTGCTGGGCTGTAATACAGTTATATTTTAAACATTCAGGAAAAATTATTCAGATTTTGGAGGCAACAGGTGGCTGACAGAAGGAAAACTGATCAAGTAAGAAGTTTTAGCTCACACTATTTTTCCAACTTTTTTTCAGCTAGCAAGCCTTAGGTGTTTGACTTAAAATGTGAGGATATGATCTACCTTAGCACTTTATCCAAATAAACAAAATTCTGAAGGGCTGCTTTTAGAAGGAATGTTCTGGAAATTTCAACAGCAAACTACACATATTGACTAATCTCTGATTCATTCGATCACATTTTGATCTGAGCCAAAAATTAAGTTTCAAGGAAAATCAGCAGAAAACACATGTCTAGCATCCCACTTGTCTCCTTGGAAACACAATACTCCAGACAAAGGGTGTGCTGGGTCAGAAATAATTTTCCTGTGACTTCTTTTTCAGCAATGTAGTTCAGTCCATGTAAATTGCACTGAAGGTGCTAATTTACTTTATAGGAAATATTCTGCTAAAAAATCCCTGACAGAACCTTTGTCAAGATGCAGTTGTGGTGGTTGGTGGTTGTGAGCCCCTGCCCTCCTCTTTGTCCTCCTTCCTCAATTTGCAGACTGCAGAAGAGCCCCTGCAAAGCTGAGCAAAAGCCCTCAAAGCACTAATTACCCCAACTTCCTTACTTTTCCTAGGTGATTTTTTACATCTTCAGCCTTCAGCAGTGACTCAAGACCTTCTGTGCAGTTCTGCCTTCATTTTAAAGTCAGCAACTTTTTAGGTACCAGAGGAAAGATAGTTCTTAATCCAGATGTGTGATCAACTTTAGTGAAGACACCAGACAGTCAAAACTTCATCCTAGAACCATCAACCACTTGTTTGACCTCTGTATTGATGTTATCAGCCTGTGTAATTTTCACTCATCTTTAGTAAATTGTGCATGAGGAAAGCTTGGGATATAATGTGGAGTCCCACTTTCCTGGAAGAAGATTTTAGGATAGAGAGCTTAAGATAATTTAGGAAGGTTTAGGATATTTCCAGCTCACATGCAGACTTAAATTTCAGTATCTCTGTCTGAGGATGAATATCACCCTAAGTCCCCACTTTTATGCTTGATTACAAAATAAATTAGGAATTAGTGAAAATGAGTACCATCATTGATAAAAATGGGGAAACATCACTTAAAACCCATTGAAAATGGACACAGTGATATTCCAGTGTCAGAGAAACAAAGCAGATCAGATGTAGTTTATATGGAATGACTCTTGTCTGTACCGATGAGTAATTGTTTCCAAGGAACTTTGTAGTCCAGGATCGTAGGCTAGCAGGGAGCCATTCCACTTTCTTTTTCACATCTGGGACTTCAGTAAACTTTAATGTTGTTCTGGTATGTGAGATAATAGAGAAGATTTACATGGGATTTAAGTGTGCTTATTTAATGATACCATTATAAAAACAGGTATTTATTTTCTCTAGACATTTTTATATTATGATCTGTGCCATTTTAGGGACAGGTGACTTGTCAAAGAAGACAAAAGAATTATGCTGTCATATTAAACTGTGTAACCTAGCTGAGAGGTGCTTCTGATCACTGACCATTATTAATTGACCCAGTTGTAATCCCAACAAAGCATGTCATCAGGCCAGAATGTTTTCCATGTGGACAGTTCAGAGAGACACATTAGAAAAATAACACCAGTAATAACACAAGAATTTAGCCTACAGTGCAAAACACAGTCAGAGCTGGGAACATGCTGAAACCTATAACATAATATGTAAATGTCAGCACATAGTTGGAGTGGAAATAATTATAAAAATAATTCACAGTGGAATAATTGTAATGTAGAGCCTTGAAGCAATCCTTCATATTTCAAGCATTCAGGAGGAAAATGATTGCTGGATTTTAATCTCATCTCTGTAAACCCAAAACTGTTAAGGTAGTCATATAATTGCTTTCTAAATATTTCAGTCAATCAATAAAATGTTGGGGAGGGGGAGTTAGTGGAGATGTGCAATGGATAAAGATTTCGTTTTTTCCTTAATTTTTTTGTCTGTTTAATTCAATAATAATCTGTGCAGAGATGGTTCAGAAGTCAAAGCACTAGTACAGACCTTCAGGTTGGGGATCCCAGGAGAGTTTGCAAGTACTAAAGAATGAAGATGTAGAAATGGCAAGCATGATGGTTATCTCTCTGGTTTAGAGGTAAAGAAATCAGGTCTGCCTTTGACCCCTGGTTTGGCTTTGTCACCTGTACCCAGCCCCTCTGGTACCTCTGGGTCTGAGGTGGTGCCTGTGTGTATTTGTGGAGTTACTGCTCCATGAGTGAGGAGCAGAACACTCATGTTGAACCAGGCAAGGTTTAAATTACATATGAAGAAAAACTTATTCTCCCAAAGGTCTGGCAAGCTCTGGAACAGGCTGCCCAGAGAGGCAGTTGAGGCACCACCCCTGAAGGTATTTGAAAGACATTTGGATGAGGTGCTTAAGGATAAGGTTTAGCTGTGGACATGGCACAGCTGGGACCTAAAAGATTCTACAGTTTTATGGTTTCACAGAGCACCCAGGGATGGCTCCTCAGCCTCTGCTTTCACTGCAAAACCATCCTCAATCCATACAAAAATGCAGTGATAGGAAATCTCTTTCATGTAATCATTAAGCAGTTACTGTACAGTCAGAAATGTATATCTTAAATTAAAATAATGAAAACCATCAGTGAAAATCCATCTGATTTTCACACTTGTTAACAAAATAACCCTTCCTTTTACTTGTAAATGAGAATATTAACTTTTGTTAATTGAAAAGTATGTGTGTGGGGGGGGGTTCATAGTCTGTTATTTTAATAGTATTTATTTCTTTAGAAGTAATGTAACGTCTAGTGTGTGAGAAAGCCTAACCATACCTTTGTTGTATTTAAGGGAGAGTTTGCAAAATGAAACTGTTGTAGGGAAATTTGAAGTTTTGCAGTTAATTTTGCATTTGGTTGGAAATCCCATATCTTAATCTGGTTTTTTTAATGGGATAAATATTTTCTTTAAAGGAAAGAAAGGAAGGAATTTAATTTTCTCCATTGATAATAGATTAAAAATAAGTGACTTGTTATACCTATCCAAAGCTTTTCTTTAATCTCATTTGTGAGATCTTGCCTTGGAAAATTCAGATATTTCTAAAAGGATGAAAACTTCTGCTATGGTGCACTACATAAGCTAATTATAACACATAACTATTTTTAAGTTACTTTCATGCTACTTTCACCCTGTTTAAAAAAGATAAGACACTAACATTGCTCCATATTAGTCACATATATGTCCTAATGCCATTGCCCAAGTTCATTCAAATTTGAACATTCCAAGTTCTTAAATTTTCATAAAAATATTAGCAACTGGATGAGGCAAAAAAACCCTGACAGGGCTCCCACCAGGGGTCCCAGCACAGTTAAAATTTCCTTTTGCCAGCACATCTTGTATCTTGTGCTCAGCAAAGGGCTAAACAAAGTTAGGCAGCAGAATGGAGAGCTGCAAATATTCTACTGGAGCAGCATTGGGTGAAAGCAGAGAGGACACCTGTGGCATTGGAAGAAGCTGAGCATGCTAAAGAAAGTTAAACTTACATAAGGAGAGAAAAATGAGACATTTATGAGGAAGGGACTCTGGGGTTCTGCCTGTGGTTGCAGGCGGCAGGGTCCATGGCAGGTACCAAAGGGTATTGTCCAGCAGAATTGGAGGGAACCTGGCAGGGGAAGATAAGATATTGTACTAGAGATTCATTGCTGTCAAAGTCTCCTCAAGACTACAATAATGAAATGCTAATGAGCCTTGCAGGGAATCAAGTCATATATCTCCTACAAAGGTGGTGGCATCATCAGCCTTGCTCCTTTATAAAGTCTCTAACCCTTCTTGAGCTCAGTTTTAAACATCTTCCAAGTCACTAATAAGATGAGAAATTTCCAGGCAAACTCCCCATTTGGGAAAGGTGGTGTGAGGCACCCAAGGCCACAGGGTGCCTTTACTGCTGCCTGTGGGGCAGAGGGCTGTGCAAACAGTGAGAGTCCTCTCAGGGGTGCAGGTGACCTCTGTGTCCAAATGACAGGCTGTGAGATATTATACTTGCAGGATGTAAGTAACAATACAACCAAAGGAATGTTGCAAGACATATTTTCATTTTATTTTCAATGTAATTGTTAGCTATTTCAACTCTTTTTTTTTTCCAATATCCATTTCAGCAAAGGGTAGAAACTTTCCCTGAGTCAATGGGGATGATGATCATTATGGTTAAATCACTTCTCTTCCTCTCAGCTGTAGAAATGACTGCAGTGAGTTTTTAGCAAGTTTAGATTTTCAATCTGAATTCCTGGGATGAGAGTATTTTCAGAAGTATCAGGAGATAAAACATAATTTGCTCTTGAGAGAAACTTGCTGGTTTAGTGTACTGTTTATTGGAAAATGGATGAATAGTTTGACCAAGAGATAGGAAAGAATGTAACAATTTCAGAAATGAATTAATTATAATTGTAGGGATATAAATAACTAGCTGTCATAAATACTCCATTCTTTCTACTTTATTGGAGTGGAGAGACAACAATCAATTATTTTAAAAGCACAGCTCCAACAGACATATATTAACACTTTTCATCTGACAAGGTGTTGATAATTCTAAACCTCTCCTAGCAGTATGTATCCCCTGTATGATGCAGGAAGTCACATGTGCCTTATACCTAAAGGTACTGAAACAACTTTGTAGTATGCTGAAAGGCAGGTTAAATACAACATTTTAAAGAGCAGTGTTATTCAGACCCACATTGAAATGCAAAAAATGTATTTTATAGCTTCAATATCCTCCAGCATTATAATGGAAGAAGAAATTACATTCTCTTTCACCAGAAAATCCAGGTCCCCAGGGTTGTTGTAAATCAGAAAAGAAGCAAGAGTATCAATCAAAGTTTTCTGAATTTATGTCATTTAAAAATTTTATCAACAGACTTTTATGCTAATAGACAGTGTAGTTTATGATTTTATGTATGCATGTCTTTTTCTCCAGAAGTGTTTGTGTCCTTACCTTAACAGAAATTCACGCATGAGGAACAGGAAGAACCCTGAAAACAGGAAAAAATTGCAGTGAAAACATTCAAATTGGCCCATAAGTTCAACAAGAAGTTTTAAAATGAATCTTTGCCTTTGAAAAATATTAGCACTAATTCAGCCTTGAAATCCACAGTTGAGCCAGCAGCTGTAAAAGAGCAGAAGGGCAAACCCTTTTGTTTGTTGCTGCACCTCAGAGGTGTCCCCTGCAGAGATCAAAGCCGGTCTCTTGGGTGGGAGCATCACTCCTGACATCCAGGGGGAGCCCAGCAGGCCCTTTCCAGCCTCTCCATGGGCAGGCAGAAGGATAAGTCACAAATCAGACAAGGGTGAGTGCTCTCTCAGACCGGAGTGCTGCAAAAAACATCAGGAGAAGGATCACTAATATTCCTTCTAGTAAATGGTATAAAAAGGAAGAGTTAACAAAAAATACAGAAGGCTGTATAATCTATTTCCTAAACCAGCAAAAATTCAAAATAAGAAGCTGTTAAACAAGCAGAAAGCTAGAAAAGGGCAGAAGAATAATGTTTTTTTAAAAAGTAATAGTGCTATAAGGAAGATGAGATGATCAGATCAACAGCCCGTTTTGAGGATGGCTCTTGCCCTCCAGTGTGCCTGCTCTGGCAGGTGAGCCCTCCAGCTGAAGCTGTTTAGTTACATTTGGAGAGTCAGCTGTTTAAAAATAATTATCATAAGGTATGTATATACATGATGATGTATGCTGGAAGGTCATAGGTGAATAATGACTCAGTCATAGGATATAAATAATTGGAGGCACGTTAATATAAGGTTCCTTTGTGGTTATTCATCACATACATGGGATTACCAAGTGAGCAAATTGTGCATCAGCATACATCAAAGCATGAGTTATTATTTTACTCTTTCTTGGAAAAAAATTGTGAAAATGTAGAAAACAGATGCTCAAAAAAAAGAGCATTTGAGATTGATACTGGAGTCAGAGCACACATCATAGACACTCAAGAGAAGGAGCTCAAGATAAAAACAAATTATGTAACCCTAGAGAACTTTGTTTATAAAAGATATTGAGGACACAGAAGCAGTGCTCTAACTGTAACCACCAACAATTTTATAGTCAAATACAGGTAGAGGGAAGTAGTATAAATTACAATATATCTGTTACAGCTATTATTACACCAATATAACTAATACAGGATATTAGAAAGAAATTTATACACAAAGTGCTTTTAAACTCTTCTTTGGCTGAAAAGAGTAGTAGTTTCACTGTTCTCATCTTATTTTCAGAATGGTTTAGTTCTCAGGCAAATGGCAGTCAGATGACCTGAAGGAATTCCCTTTAGTGTTACAGATTTATGACTTGTGAATAACAGGATAAATTTCATACAGCTGGCTCTTCTGAAGGTATATTTGACATCACATTTCTCAGTTCTGAAGAACAAGCAACTCACAGATGGAGCTGTGAAAGAAGCCTATGAAGGCTTGCAGATGCTCGTGTCTTCAGGAGGTTGACAATAACCTCAGGAGCCCCCCAGCAGACGTGTCCTGGTGGAGCTGGGGCACCTGAGCTGTGATGGATCAGGCTTTGACTCAGCACAGGGGTCTGGCAGCACTGAGCCTCCCCAGCAGCAGGGTAACCCACCCTTCCCCAACACAATCCTTCCCCAACCACACCAACCCTTCCCAGAGAGGAGTTTGGCTCCGGAGCATCTTCGCACGTGATGAACTTCAGTCAACTGAGCAGCATTCATTCCCTCTATTCTCCCCCTTGCCCTTGAGGAATTATATTTAGCATCCAGTAAAATATTAGTAATTCCTACTGATGTCTTCAGTGAGCTGTCAGAGCTAGAAAAGCTTGATCTCAGTCACAATCAAATTACAGAGAAGGGCATTAAGGAAGCAGCTTTTGGTAACATGATTAAACTGGAAAACTTGAACTTGGCAGAATATTTGCTCACTGGAGTACCTCAGAATTTGCACTCATCTCTGAAAGAGCTCAGGCTTGACAAAAAGAGAAGGATTTAATGAGACAAGAGGCATTTCTGAAAGTAGGAAATCTTGGATTGATCTCTGAAATAAAAGTGTACTCTATATAGTATGGAAGATTTAAGGCCCTATAAGGTCTGTCCCCTTAGATTTAAATTATCACAAGTCACCAGAAATTAATCACCAACTTCTGATCACATTATAGTCTTTTTTCCTCTTAAATACTTATTTTCTCTCTATGCCATTGGACTTTCTCTCTGGCAGTCATGATGTTGAGAGCCATCTTCCTTTTGCATGGTTAGTGAATAACCAGATAAACCTGGGTAGTGTTGGTGTGTGTGCACTTAGATGCCTGCAAGGCTCTCAGGAAGTCCACTGTTATTAAAAATATATTGAAAAGGGGATGGAGAGAATGTGGAGACATCAGAGAGGAATTTCCTCTAGGTGGAAATCATGGATAGGTCTTAGCTTTTGACCTCTGCTGATTCAATAATAAACAATTTAAATGAATATAGTTAGTCACAGGGAAAAGAGTAGGAGAGCACCAGATATATTTTATAATATTTAGGAACAGTCTTCTAAAAATCTCTGTACTCAGTCTCCTTGAGTTAACTAAACTGAAAGCACGTTGATCTTTTCATTACTCAGTGAAGTAAGAACTCTGCTGTATTTATGGCCCACGTTAGGCAACTGACAGTTTGCATATTTGAAATTAAAAGATGATCTTTTTTTTAAGAAATCTTAAATATGGCAGAAGGGGAATTCCCAGCATACCCAGATTAAAAGTCACTGATAAATTCAGTGCTGTATTATGTCATTTCATGGTTCCATCAGAGTTTTTTAGTGATCTATATTTTCTAAGTTGTGTTGCAGCTTTTCCACTACAAAAATCCACTGCTAGGATAAGGATAATTCTAGGAAATATTTCAGACTTCTGCTGCATTTGTTTAGCTCTTACTAAAATTCAGATATATTTTTAGGTGTTTAGTTCCATATTCATTTTACACACGTGGCAGTTTCAACATCCATGTGTTCTCTCTGACCCTGTGGTCATTTGAGATGCCAGTAGTGATGTGGGCTCCAACCTCAGGGCACGTGAACAGTAGCACACACAGGGGCACCTACATTTGAAAGCAATTCCATTCAGCTCTTTTTCAGCCAAAAGAAACAGGTTAGTACCTAAAAACTGATCCCTTTCTAGAAGTCCCTGTAGTTAGTGAAGGTGAGCATTGGCTCAGGTGTTTGTGGATCAGTGTTTGAGGGAAGCAATTGATCCATATCTCAGCTATCAGGTGGATATAAAGCCTTCCCTGCCTCACTCCAATGGCTGCTGTGGCAGACTACATTCACAGTGCATCCCTGCTGCAGAGACAGGCACAGCAAAAAGGCTGAAAAGGGACTCCTGCCCATGTGTCTCATATTTGCATCTCTGCCCTGTCTAGGTTTCTGGCTGACCCCTGCAGAGGTGGGGCAGGCAGTGTCCTGTGTGCCTGCTCCCCCAGCTCTGGTACCACCCACTTGGGCCAGCTCCAAGCTCAAGTACCTCCAGCTCTGTTCATGCAAAACATATATTTCTTCCATTTTGTATTAAAATAATCCTACTCAATCAATCAGCAATCAATCAAACAAACAAAATAAAAATGCTAATAACACAAAACCCCCTCTAATTTTAAAATTGCCCTGAGCTCTTTTAATGGTTTAAGCGGGCAGGGAAACAAGGGGTGGCAGAAATTGCAAACTGAAGCCTCCAAGGGCTGGGTGTTTTGAGCTAGTCAGGCTGCACTATGCTTGTGCTACAGTTCAGGTATTCCAGATCAGGAGAGGGTAAAAATGTAACCTGCATCAACCTGATGATAAGCTTAGCTCTACAGCTCCCGGGTGGGCACTGGGCATGCAAATAAACTAAAACCTCATCACCTCAGCTGAAGAGCTGAATGGAAATAGACAATGCAGGATGAGCAGCCTTAAAGCATGAACAAATTCTCATTTGGGGGTGAGTCAACAGCAACAAAAACCTGAACAAAAAACAGTAAACACACTCCTCATCCACCCAAGCCCCTTCCTCTTTGGGGTAAATGAGAATTTTGGACACCATAGCCAGGCCCTGGAGCTTCACAAAACTTGCACTGCAGAAATGCACATGCTTAACATCACAGATCATTGACAGCACTGATTAGCAGCTGGGGGATACTTCACTATCAGTTAAGAATTGCACTGTTTGCCATTAATCAGTGACTTGCCCTTTTGAACACACTCCATTCGTGTCTGCACAAGATACAGGACAGAGCACTCCTCCTGGGAAGAATCAGATATGCCGATAGGCCAAGCTGGAGATTTACCTGTCTAAAAGGAAAACTGGTGGAAAAAAACCAAAAAACCAAGCAGATTTTGGGCCATGATTTAGCAGTGTGAATGGAGGGTGGCTCCCCCACAGCTGCTCCCATTGGTTGTAATTCAGTTATTCCTGCAGTGTGGAGTCTGGTCGGATTCTCAGGTGCAGCTGACACAGCTTTTAGCTTCAGTTTTGGATACAGGCAGCAGATTGCTATTGAATATTTTCGTTTTGCTTTCTTAGGGCACCCTTAGCTATATTTTTCTTTCTTTTTGGTCCATTACTTATTAAAAGGAAATGACACAGATTCACTTTTTCATCACATCCATTGGAAGGAATGAGCAATTTTCTCACTAGCTTTGGACCTTACTGTTTTCCATGTGTCTGAACCTGGGAGGCCTGTATTCAGTTGACCATCACTGAAAAAGCATCATGCAAGGAAATTTCAGCAGCCCCCCCATAGCCAGAAGAGCCAAAATGCATCAAACAGAACTTCTTTTTCCAATAACCTTCAGGATCTGGGGGAAGGCAGGCTGCACACTTGAGGCAAGTCATATGCAGTGCTAAAGTCTACAGTGATTTTGTGGATAGCCCTTCCTAAGAGAGCAGAAGAGCCAGCTATTATGGCTGTTGTGACCAGCTAAGCTTCTTCACCCCATTTCTGAGGAGGAATTGCCCTTTGGTTTAGATGGGCAGAGCTCCCACACACTTCTGTGGGTGGTGGGAGTTGACTTTCTTTTGTTGTGCTGTTTCTTTGTCCTCCTCATCTTCAAATGTTCAAATGAATGCTTTCTCTTTGCCTGCACGGTGCTGGAGTTTTACTGTGTGGGACAAGGGGAATTGAGTCTTCCTTTCCAAACAGCAGGTGGTGGTGCTGGGTTGCACAGAGAGCTCTGGAAACTGCTGGCAGATGTTGCTTCCTGGTGGAACAGGAGGCAGAAAATGGATGCTAAGCAAACTTTTCTCCATTTCTTTCCCTCCTTATTGAGAGTCGCAATGTTTATGTAGCCCTTTTTGTCAGGTAGCATAACAAAGTCTGTTTAAAAATAAACTCTTCTAAAACAAATACTTGCAAGGTTAGGATACATATAGCTCACAGAATGTTATTAACCCTTTACAAGTTTTGCTGTGTGTCATATTTTTCTGAAAACTGGTGAAGTGCTTTTGTGTTTCCTAACTTCTGGAGTAATTTGATTACATTTTTCATTAATTTTCCAGACTAGGGGGTGTATTTGTTTGTTTTTTCTTTATTTTCTCTCTCTCTGTTTTTTATATTTTTGTTCTTTGTTTAAATACAGTTCAATTCTAGTTTTCCCCTTGATAATTGCAAATTCTGTGCAGCGTTGCTTATCCTTCAGTGGCTGTTTCATGTCATTTGCAATACTGACCCCCTCAGTATGAAACATTTTACTAATTATTGTGGTAATAAATCAAACTCTAAATGAGTTTTCATTGTATTGTTCTGTTTCTTTTGACTGAGGGGTGCCATTAGCTTTCTCATCATTACCATTATTTGAAATTAGCACTGTAACATGAAGGTTGTGAATAGTTTATATTGCATGATTTTGAAGCTAAGCCTAGAGAAGCACAGGAGCCCAAACATCAATCAGAGCCTGCAGGTGAACAGCTTCACTTTTTTTTTTTTTTTTCCCACAAACTGTACAGGCTTTGCTCCAATTTATTTTAATTATTTTTATAACCTATTTGAATAAGATTTATTTTTTTTCCCCTGTCCTGGAGCAATAGTTAACAAAATGTTGCTGTGGCTAAAATAGCTGTCCCAGATACAAAGTGATCGTGGTTTAGTAGCATATTTGTGATTTTATTTAGATCTTTTGTATTTCCAGAAATTTCCTATTTCCTGGGCAAAAGATAGTGAGGGAAATATGTGTATGACATTACCCTGACATAAACCCCTTGATGGTAAAAAAGCATCAGGGAAACCTCTCTGCAGTGATGCATTCATCCTCAGCCACTCATATCCAGCATGGCAGAGGGTTGAAGCAAGAAGGAAACCCAGATCCCATTTTGTGAGATTTTGACAGACTCTTCCCCCATGTTGGACTGAAAATTCGTTCTGCTATGTCTCTGTTCAGAATATGACTGCAAGCACAACAATCCAATATTTTATATAGTTTTGGCTTACCTGTATAGAATAGTGTAATGCACAAAGTAACAGAGAAAGTGGCTTTGTTAACAGCATAAGCTAACCCCAAATTTCCCTGGGCTCAGTCATTCAAACAATTTCATTATTGCTTTGCCAGGAGGTTAACAAAAAAGTTTGCAGAGGCTCCTGCATAGTAGAGGCATGTTTGCAATTGTTATGGGCAGGAAGGATGATCTTGTGACTCAGGCCCTGGAGTGTCCCAGATGTGCCACAGATTTCTCACACAGACTACTTAATCTTCTGAGGCCATGTGTTCAGCTGGTATAAATCAGCAGAGCTCCAATAAAGTTAGCTTAGCTTTCCGGATTTTCTGCAGCTGAGGTTCCTGACCCCTTGCAGATCAGTTGTCTCTGTAGAGCAGAGATATTAACACTTCCCTGCCTCGTACACTGCAAAAGGATCAGCTTCTTATAGTTCTTGTGCCTCACATGTAACAGAGTTTGTGAAGCTGTAGAAGTGTCCTGGCAGACAAAGAAGCTTAGCATCCCAAGCAGGTCTTCAAAAGATTTTTTACAGAAATAATACTCTTTTCTAACAGAGGGTTGTTGAGTGGGACTTTGTGTACAAAGAAAATTATCACCAAACCTTCTGAACTTGTTAATTGCTCATCACCCAAAGGTGGATGCAACTGTAATTTGGTGGTCCTGCCTAAAGTGTTGCTGAGTGTGGACCACAGCAGGAGGAGCAGTTCATCCTAAGCTGAAACAGGAGAATTATAGCAAAATGCAGCCCTTCTGCAAGGCTGCTTTGGCTCCTCACTTTATCCATTTGGTTTGGGTTGGGCTCCTCCAGTGTTTTATGCTGGCAAAGCTCTTTTTAATAATAAGTAAAACAAAGGAAACTTGATGTCTTCTTGCAGCAGTTACTGAGCAATTAAGGGCTCAATTCTTCAAAGGACTGTAAACCTGTGGGTGGTCTCATTGATTTTGGAGCTACTTGTGTGTTTTAAATTGGGCATGCGCTTGTGCATCTTGTGCAGCTGAGCCCTCCTAGAGCTGCTGCTGATATTTCCATTTTAGAGTCACTTTACAGTCTCTAAAATTATTACTGGAACTGCCTCCTCCTCTGGGCATTGCACACACTGGCAGTTTGCCTCTGTCTTCTGACTGATTTAATGCCACAACATAAGAGTAGAATTGTGGCAATGTTTCCATTAAATCCACACTGCACTGCACATTTCTCAGTGTTTAAATACTGCATCTTTTCCAAATTATGAAAAGAGATTGACTTCCTTTAAAAAATGCTTATTTCACATCAAGCAGGACAAAGGCATGAAAATACGTATGCATTAAGTAAAACAAATGATCTGACAAACCTTCCCTCAAAAATGTTAAATGTAGCTAAACAGAATTCTTATGTGGTAAGTGTATTACAGGGCTTAAATCAGAGCACATGGAAGAGGCTGAGCTGCAAGCAAAGAGAAAACTCTGGTTACATATGTTCAGCTGGTAATGTGTGCTTTTATGCTTTCCAATGTCCTGCTGGGGTTCTAAGAAAATATTTACAAGATGCAAATAAAATCTAAATGGCATCATGTTTCCATGAAGAAAAATGAATGAACAGCATCCATGCAGCTCATACAGTTTTACATATTGCACCAATGTTGCCTTATGATCCTCAAGGACCTTTCTTTGCAGAGAAAGCCAATTACCTGAAATGTACCACTTCTTTTTTTCTTTCTTTCTTTTTTTTTCAAAATAGACATTCTGCTAAAGTTTATCTTCCCTTGCAATACATGCCTTCAGACTTTATCTCTTTATCATCTAAACAAACCCTGGGTTCTGAGATGGCTTTGCATGTCCACAGGTGTTTCTTATCAGTTCCACATTTTCTTCTGACAACATGAAAAAATATTCATATGTCCTTGCTTAGTAGCTGTTGCCTGACCCACTGCTAAAGCTTTTCTGAATGCAGAAATGTGTTGCGTGGCTGCTGTAATATCTCCATACCCCAAGGGCCTGCTGCTGCTTTCCTTTTTACAGCATGGAGGAGTCACATGCTTGGCAGCCAGCACAGAGGAAAATTCGATTCAGAGTCAGAGAGGAAAAGGGTGACCTATTTAAAAACAGTGAAAAAAACCCCACAATTATTAGTCATTGTACCTCATTATCTGGCCAGTCCCGTTATTTGTTTTCCCCATGCTGGGGTGCAGAGTATCACTGCTCCTACTGCTATTCCTCCTATGTGGAAGCACACATTGTGTGAAGGCAACAAAGCAGGTCTCACAGCAGCCATGTTGGTGCTTTTCTTGATTTAAGCTAAGCTTTTTTCTCTGCATCAATGCCTATCCTTCACCTTTGGCAACACAAATATGCTCCTTCCATCCCATCCCCACTGCTAGAAGAGAAAAAGGTCAGTCCATGCTAGTGAATTAATATATTCTGGGTTCTGACACAGCCACTGCAACAAAGCACCCAAGAACCAGGTTTGATTCATCCTGTTTGATTCATCCTGTTTTATCTTTTTAAATGTAGAAATGCAAAACCACACACTGGGAATATGCAGGCCTTCAGATTATGTATAGAGTGCATTTGTGTTTCTGTCTTTTATGAGCTGTCATAAAAGCATGATTTTACAGAAAATAGGCACTTGCAAAGCACCTAAAATTCCTTTTGACATTGTAAATCTTTGATGTGTACTTCAGGTGATTATTAAAATACTTGTCATTTATGAGCCCAGACAGCAGAAAAAAAATGCTTTGCAATAATTTTGGAATAATAGGTATAATTAGGTAGGAAACTTTTCAGGGCAAACACTGTGTTTTACTGCTGATTGTAATTACCCAGGAGGCTTCACTTGCTTTGCCTATTGCAATAAATCATCAATTTGTAATCAAAGGCAGACAAGGAGCATGCTACAATTCTGCAGTGCTGGCAGTGTGCAGGGAGTCGTGCACTGCTGGGGGAGTGCTGGCATTAGCCAGACCACCACTGGCTCCCCATGCATTGTCATTGGGACACCCCAGGGAGCCCCACCCAGCATTCCCACCCCGACTCATGGCTGGTGGAGCCTGGGCAGCACAGCCCTCTGGAGGCTGCAGCACCTCTGGAACTGATATAGGTTTGTATCGCTGCGTTGAAGGGACTTCTGGAGCAAACCACAGAGCTTTTCAGAGGTATTAATCAACTTCTGGAGGGTTTGCAGAGTTTTTTAATCAGAAAAAAATGTCTTTTTTTCATTAATGTTTTTGAAAAAATTCTTGCAGTGATAACAGCAAGGGGAGCAATGGGGGAAGCAGCAGGTTGGTGTTCAGCTGAGTCGTGGGGGTTGTCAGGCTTCCACACAACTAACAAGCTTTCTGAGTACAGCTGCTTTCTCTACCTCTGCACTGCCAGTCTTGCAAACAAGCCAGTGTAGCCATCCAAAAGGATGGCTCACGTGAACAAAGCACAGCACTTAGAACACAGGAAGCACATTGTTTCTATCAGCTGTACTTTTTTGTCCACATATTAGTGCAATGGTCTCTTAACTTATTCTGAAAAACAGGGAAAAACTTTTCCCCAGTGAAAATGACTGTTGAGAGAACATGCTCATGCTCATGACCTCAATGGCTCGGTTTTGTTCTCCATTTCATGCTGGTACTACTTTAAAGGTAGGGTGAGAGGGGGCCATCACAGAACTACCCTCCTGTTCTGGTTTTGTCTCAGCCTCTTGGGCCCAGTGAAGGAACAGTCCTACAGACCTGGACCAAAGCCTTTTCACTCAGTGTGATGATGGCCCAAGCTGAGCTGTTCCAGCAGAGGGTGATGACATGCAGTGCCACACCTCTGGCTGCCTGGCAGCACCCTGGGATGCTCAGCTGTAGGAAACCCATTTCCACCACAGCTTTGCTTCTCCAGGGGGGCATGAAATACTCTGAGCACAGCTGACCCTGTGGCCTCTTTCTTCATGCATAGCATTACCAGGTGCGAACAGGAAGCTCGGGTAGAGTTTCTGGCCTAATCTTTGTACAAGTGTGTTCTGCAGGACCTCCTGTGTGCGCTGTCAGTCATAGAGGAGGGAAAATTGAGATGTTATAATACCACTGATGTGATCCCACAGCTTTCACACCAGTGGGGATCCACAGAATGGGCTGCAGGTTTGCCTGTGTGGAAACTGAGCAGGGGCAGGTTCAGATTTAGGGCAGGCAAGGGAGGAAGGGCAGTGAAACCCCTATTTTATGATGACAGTTTAGTGGCTGGTGGCAACCTGTGTGTCCTCTGTGTGAAATACATGAGGAAAACTTACATTTCATCCTGTGACAGCAGTGTCAGCCCCTTAAACTGCAACTCTTCTTTCAAATGTGTTTTGTTTGCTGGTTTCCCTTACAAAAAGCCTTATTTTCCAGAGCTTGTTTTTACATCTGCAGAAGCCAGGCACAGACACTCACTCACAGATTTTAGAAGAGGCTTGCTGCTCTGTACTGAGAGCTCACTCTCCGACAGCCCAGATAAATAAGGGAAAGGTTTGCCGAGTGAGAGGAGCCGTGCGAGCCGCCAGCTGAGCCGTGGCGGGTGAGGAGGCGGCAGTGCAGCCGTGCTGGCTGTCGGGGAGCCAGGGGAGCCCGGCGGACCCAGGGGCTGAGCGCTCGCAGCCGCTCCGGGGCCAGCCAGGAGCCGCTGGGAGCGCTCCGCTCCGCTCCGCCCCGCCCGAGCGCGTACGTGGCTCTGCACAACGGAGAGCGCGCTTGCTTTTGGCTGCGTCGGGGCTTTCATGTCTCTAATGAGACAAATTTTTCCCTCTGCCTCGCTTTAACTTGCTTGATAAGTCTGCGCGGGCATGTTTTTCATCCTGAAAATAAACAATTACAGAAAGCTAAACAAACAGAAAGGAGAGAAAGAGCTCCTTCCTGTTCTCACAGCTAATCTCCGCAAAATTTAAACATGCTTATCAGCCAGCTGTGCTCCATTGTTATCTTTTGCTTCCATCTTTTGTCCCGGTCTGCAGCGGATGCTGGCCGTCTGGTTTGTGTCATCCAGCAGTTTGCCCTGGCTGATTCCGATAAAGGAGCCATGAGCTCCTTGGGAGAGTGGGGGATGCGGGGGGTGAGGAGGAAAGTTTTCAATGGAGAAATGGAACCCTGAACAAGTCATTGAGTGCTCTGTGCTTCTGCCACTCTGGCTGGTGGTGTTCCTTGGCAGCTGACACTGGGATAGAGGAAGGGAAAATGGGATCCTAGGCAGGGGTGTGTGGGGAAAATGGCTCTTGTCCACACTTCCAGCAGCCTTCAGGCAGGGATTGGGTGACTGTCACACTGAGATGGAAGGTGGCTGTGCTCTGTGTGTTCTTGCCTGCTGCAAAAAGCAGAATAAAGCAACTCTGTGAGTGTCTAATGTGCAGCACGGTCCTGTCAGGAGTGCAAGGAGGTGCAAAGCTGTGCTGCAGGCACTTTTGCCCTGCTCTGTCACTGCTCTTGCCCCACACACATCTGCACTGAGGCTGCTGCACCATGTTGCCTGCAAGAGAAAGTAGTCTCAGAAGCAGAACCTTGATTTTCAGAGATCAAAGTGAAAGCTGATAAAATGTCATGAAAGCCTTGTGTGATCAGCTGCAGTTCCTGGCCACTCAGGACTAAGGCAGGGTGGTGTAGGCAAAGCCTGTTTTGGAGGACACGCAGCCTGTTTAGTCTGACCTGCTCAGACTGGAATTTAAGGGGAGAGGGTGGGATGAGAGGGGAGCCCACCCCTTTCTGTAACCATGCCAGTGCTTTTCAGTTTCCGTGTGCAAGAGAGCAGCTGGAGGGGCCCCTGGCCCGGCCACACGAAGGACAGCTCCAGCCACCAAGGGGCGATGTTGGGGCTCACAACAGCACTGGCAGCGCTGGCAGCGAATTTTGGGGGCTCTAGGGGGAAAAGAAACAGATCAGTTCTGAATTTCTTGAGCTGCAGGAAAGTTCACAGCATGCTGAAGGCTTCATGTGCACTAACCCAGCATTTTAGAAAATTCAGGCCAGTTTGTGGCTTTGAATGGAAAAAAATGCACTCTGTTTTGCAGCTGCAGAAGTGTCTGAAGATGGAATAGGGAGGGGGTCCTTTGTTGTGTTTTTCATTTTGGGTTTTCTTTAACCTAGGTTACTCCCCTTGCATTTCAAGGTTAAATAAAAACAGATCTTGAAAGGAGACGTAGAGGGGGACGGGAGAACATGGATGTTGATCAAAAGAGGAGAAAACGGTCGCTTAAAACCCGGGGCTGCGCAGCTGGGGTGTCCCGAGGAATGCCAGTGTTTCCCAGCCTGCTGTAGCATCTGTTTCAGGGGACAAGTGGGGGGCAGAGGGCCAAGAGCAGCCTGTCCCCTCTGCAGGGGCTGCTGCACCACGAGCACTGGGGAGAAGCCCCACAGGTTGGTTCTGAGGGTCTCTGGGCTGGAAGCTGTGCCAGCCCTCCCCATTGCCACATCCCCAGCATTCTGCTCTGCTGCTCGGCATCCGGGCTGGCACTCCAGGAGTCAGGTCAAAAATTAAAAGTATTGCTACACACCTAATCTTGCAGTCAGGGTATCAAGGCAGTCTCAGAAAGCTTTTAACTGGATTCAAAATGTGGGATTTTTTTCCCTGCTGTGGCTTTGCAGATGGCTTCTTCAGAGGTACAGCTGTCCAGTTTTACCAGCGCTGTAACTTCTCATATAAACATTCTTCCATGTATTTTATAGTAGGCTTTGTAGTCACCACATGCCACAGAAACATTGTTGACCACTTGCAACTTTCAAACAAGCTAGACTGTGTTCATCATCCTTTTCTGGAAAGGCCAACAGAATGAAAAGGTCACACAAAGCCTTAAAAAATGCACTGTTTTGAAGCATGCCTTACCACAGCTTTGGATAGATTGTTAATATACCATGTAGCAGAGGCTGGAAAGAATTGTGCATGGAATGACAGAGGAAGGCTCCTGATAATTACTGCCTACATTATAACTTCATGAGATAAATATGATGGTTTTTTTATACACTCCTTCTGAGAAATGTTCCATACATTCTGCTTTGGAGAGCTTGTAAACTACCACTTCAGTCATTAGTTTGCAGCTGAAATGAAAAAGAAAACAAAACAAACCAGCAATAAATCCTCCAGAACGTATCAAACCCCTATTTCCATCATCTGCCAGAGGAGTTGAAATACAAGCTTGTCCTCTCTTGCTGCATGAGGAAGTCTGTTCTCTTGTAACAGCTGCTAGCAGAATCTGAGGGGCAGTCATGTTTATCTTAATGAAAAGTTTTGGCAGCGTTTGCTCCGAAAGTTTGGGTTCAAATACTCCCGTATCTCCAAATGGCTGTCAGTTAGGGAGAAGGACTGGCTGTGTGAAAGTGAGTGATTGTGATGAGAAACTGGTGAACCCGTCTCAGAGACCACTATGAGGTGAAACTCTGGGTAGCTGGGAAGTTCAGTGAAATTAGAAACCCAAAGACAAAAGAACCAGACCTAGAAACAGCTGATGAAAAGGAGAACTTTTTGAGAGGTGTGCTGTGCAGCGCAGGAAGGTAAAATCTGGTCACCTGATGAATGTTGGGGAAGTCGAAACATTAGAACATGTGGGGATAGGATAGCATTGCTGTGCTATGCTGTAGGTGCTCCATATCCATGGACATGTTGTCCGTCTCTCTGATTCAACATCCACTGAAACAGTCAGAGAAAACACACCCTCATACTGTTTTTGGCCATGGTCTTGGTATGAGGAGGTTTGAAAAGTGATCCCTGGCTGCTGCCTACAGACACACAAACTGTTTGCTTGTGGTAGGTAAAGTGAGAGCCTGCCTGCATTTCATTTTCAGCATCAGTAACTTGCACTTTCTCAAGAAAGGGAAGTTAAGTAGAAGCTATTTGCTTATGCCTCCCTGAATAAGAGTCTCAAGAAAGGGAAATTCAAGAAAGGGAAACTGGGGAGATGCTATTTGGCTATGCCTCCCTGGATAACAGTCTTCTCTTTATCTGTAAAATGCATACGACAAAAAGCAGAAAAGACCAGATAGCAAAGGAGAAGAACAAATATTGCTGGGGTTGCTGAGGAGCCTCGTGGGGAGGCGTGCTGAGACAGACTGAGAGGAGTCTAGGGAAGGAAAGGGTGTTGTAAATGAAATATGCCATTACTGAGAAGCCTCTTGTTTTTGTCACAGTCAAGTAGTGAGCAAATACAGCCAGACCTGCAGATGAACATTTCTCAAGGGTGCGCTGGCCATCAGGAGCATGTTCCCTGTTTGCTTGGCTGCCTGCAGGATTAGAGAAGGATGTTTCCTGAGGAACAGCCTCAGACATTCCTGTGGGGGAGCTGAAATGCAGAGAGTTCTCCCTGCAGCACTTGACATTTCTGCTTGCCCATATCAACCAGGAATCTGCACCAAATGGAAAGGGCTTTCTGACAGGTGGCACATTTTCCAGCAGGCAAAGCCAAACATCTCTTCCACAGCTTTTCTGGGACCCCAGCCTTCAAAGGCCAGACAATAAAAGGCCTTCCTGCATTTGACATTCTAGCCAAAAAGTATGATTATGTGTGTCTGTATATATATAATTATATATAAGATGTCGGAACTCCAGAAATATTTAGGACATCAGTGTGGACATTCAGACTCTGTGCAGAAGAGATGTAAGCATGATGGAAAGTAAAGGACCAACTCTTTCTTGTTTAGTATACTCTGTGTGTATGAAATTTTTAGTTCTTAAATATAGCTTTTCCAGAATACTGAAGACATTATATCCATTTAAATGGTTGCTGTTCTCCTCTACCCCACAAATACTGAGCAGTCATGAGCTGTACCACCCAGTGAGTGGATGCTCCTTTCTTCCCCATCCAGTAAGTGGATGCTCCTTTCTTCCCAGTGATTTCTCAGGAGTTTTTTCACAGCTTGAATAAAGTTGGAGAGTGTTAAACTTCCTTGTGAAAACCTTCCTTCATCATAGACAATTTTATACCTTTCATAGTTCAACATGTGTCAACACACTGAAAAAATAATTCCAGGGACAGAAGTGAAGGATGACTTGAATGCTTTTACCATAGTCATCTCTTGGGGTCAGTGCAGCCCAGTCCAATGGACTTGTCAAGTATTTCAAGAGTAAACAACATTTGAGCTAGCATAGTAACAAACTAGTAGCTAATCCAGTGTTACAGTTGAAAGAGGGCTGGAATGTTTTTTTAATGTCATAAAGCCTTCTTGTAGTGTCTCTCTGTAATGCCATCCACCTCTGGCAGCTTTTCAAAGAGCAATCAAATAGCTTGCTTAGAGCTTTTCTCTCTGCATCTCACTGATGGGAACCTTCCAGTTGCTTCAAGAAACATTTTTTTCCACCGCAGAACATAGAATAACTTCTACAATACCTCAAGAGAAAAGAAAAATATGTCTGCCTTCCCCAGTGGCAGTTGTTTATTGTATTCAGAACAGTCTGAAATCTCTTGAGGAAATGAAACGCAACCCAAGTGGCTTGTTGCCATTTGTTTAGACATTTCTGAAGGCCTAAACCTTTCCCTTCAGCATACCAGTTTTCCCTAGCTGTTCCTTTTTTTGCTGGAATTTCATCACAGAACAGACAGCAAGTGGAAATGACAGCATCCTCTGAGGTGCCTGGCAAACCTCATGTCCAAGAAGGACTGAGAGCAGCCCTGAACACAGTTCTTGGAGGAGCCAGGCCAAATAGCTGTCCCTGACCCCTAGGCTACACTGTGCTTCACAGAATCACAGAATGGATCAGGTTAGATGGGACCACCGTGGGTCATCTGATCCAGCCTCCCTGCACCTCAGAGCTGAGGAAAGCAAGAGGGAGTGGGGTCTGGTGGACAATAGGACCTTGTCCCAAATGCAGTCAGGGCATTGTCTAGACATCTATTTAGACCATGACTTTGGAAAGTGCTCTGGATCTGCCAGCGTGGGCTAACCACTGCCTGTCTGGGAAGAACTGTGCATGTTTTTAAGAATGAGCTGGATTTTTCTTATTTAGACATGTCTCATATAGGGGAGGCAGCAGAATAGCCCAGCGTGGCCTAATTGCTTACATCTGGATCCCTGCTGAAAACGCACAGTGCTGTGTGCATGCAGTTCAGTGCGAGAGGCGTGATTTATCGAGCTGTTCTTGGAAGCAGAGGAGATTACTAAGTACAAAGCAGACATACTCCAAGTAGTAACTGCAGCCCAGAGCTCCTCTCCACCCTGTTGTTCCATGCACATTAGCACACGTAGTCACACGCATAGCTGGAGTGCCAGAGGAGCTTTGCTTTCAGAGCTTTTCTGTTGAATAGAAAGAACAAAGGAAGCCCCTGTGTAAAAGCTGTGATGGCCACAGATACGGTTTACTCTTCAGAGTCATGCAATTCTGATTCTTGACATTTTGATGGAATGGAAATAAACCACATCATGATTACTGTTTCTATTACAGTAATAATTGTGGTGATTACCTCTAGCACATTATTTTCTAGCAGACTGGCTCTGTGAAACCAGCCACAGAGGGAGGGAGGCACAGGATTCCTCCCGTGCTGGTTTCACAAGGCCATGCACAGCCCTTGTCCCAGGGCAGCTGCCTCATACAAACAGAGAAGCCTTTCAAGTGAAGGGGAATGTGTCATTTTGTGCAACCTGTGCATAAAATTCTGCCTTTTTTTTTTTTTTTTTTTTGTCTGGAGGGCTGGACATCTCATCTTCATGCTCTGAAGGTTCAGGGATACCCAGTTTGTTTATGAATATACGTGTTAACGACTGTAACTTGAATGTGTGTGCTAACTTTGAAGATTGTCTTTGGAAAGAGATGATTCCCCGCCACAATTTCCATGTGTGAACGGATGTTCCTCACTTTCTCTCACCCTATGCCCCTGTAATATAATCTTTTCATGGAGATTAATTCAGTAAATGTCTTTAGGTACATACCAGACCCACTCCTGGGTTAAATCTCAAAATCTTGGTTACACTTTGAGAACACTGATTATTATTGTCTATTTTAATTTAAGGAAGGAAAACAAATTACAAAACTGAGAAGGAAGACAGCAATTAAACAAAAACATATTGTAATTCCAGAAGTGGTTTTGAGATGAGTTTATAAAGATTTTTTCCCTCCTCTGGTGTTTGCCTCAGTAATCAATAAATCCCATGTAGCATCCATCCACACTGTCATCCCCTCATTCTGGAATTCAGTTTGTTTAACAATCATAAACTACAAAATCCCTCCCTGGCTTCTCCCATCTTGTCTTTCTCCACCCATAATTTTCTCTGCTCACACATCTCTATGTTAGTGATTGACGAGCTGCCAGATTTATCTTCTGCCAGGTTAATATTCTTCCTCTAAAAACCTGGGAGGGAAGTTTTGCATAGAAATTCTGCATAAGATCATAATTACATCAACTATACATCTAGCTAGGTTGTTTCTCCATGTTTCCTACAGAAAAATCCTTCCAAAAACCTTTCATCTCTACCACACACAAAACGAGGCTTTTATTTAATTTTATTTGAAATTATTTCGATATAGAAATCAACACACTATCTGAATGTTTGATTTTTTAAATAACTAATCTTATTGCTTTCTGAGTTTGTTTAACTTCTTCTTTGCCACTAGCTTCTAGCTGGACTGTATAATAAGCAGATACCTATTTTATTGTCAGTTCTTGTACTGAAATAGAAAGCCATTGACGTGGGTTGCTGTGTAGGGGACCCTTCCTCTGCATAGAATTTATATATTTTTTAAAAAGTAAAAAAAGTCAGTTCAAGACTTTCATCTTTTTAAGTCTTCACAGCAGAATATTTACACAGCACAGTTGTATCTAAGGATGAAAGAAATGCTGTTAGATGTAATTTAAAAGCTCTCTAATATTCTCTTAGCAGTGCTGCACCCTTGATCTTCCTATGGGGACAGGGAGGGGAGAGAGGGTGCTCACTACTTGCTTGTAGGCAGACAGGAGAACGTGTGGCTCCTGGGACAAGTCTAGTGTCGTGCCATGGATCAGGAGAGGGCATCCAGCGCCATGCCAGGGCGGCCTGGTGCGTGGGAGGGTGGGTGTAATCCACCTGGAGCTCTCTTGCCATCCCCAGACCCCAAACAGATCTGAACGTTTTGCAGGAGAGCAGTGGTGAAAACCCACTGAACATTTAATTGCTATTGCTGTCTTTCCTGCTGCTTTTGCTTGAAAGTGTGGTCTGCCTGTTAATTTCTACTCTTTGTTTCCTTTTCCCTCCTCCATCATTTCTTTTTTTTCTTTTTTTAATTTGCTCTTTGTGTGCATGTGCAAGTCTGGCTCCTCTCAACTTTCTTATGCTTCTTCACTTGCTTCTTGTTGGCACCAGAAATAAGTCACAAAAACAGGACATGAAAATATGCCATTTGAGCAGCGTAAGATGAATGCTCTGAAAGTTCAGGAGCGGCTGCAAAGCCTGATTGCTCTTTAGATGCAGCAAGAGACACTTAGAGATGTGGCTGCATGGAGAAGAAACAGTGCCACCAAAGGATCAAACTCAATGACCATAGAAACATCGAAGGTTTAGGGGTTGGAATGGACCTCAAAGGTCATCCAGTCCCAGCTCCCCCTGCCATGGGCAGAGAGACCTCTCATTAGATCAGGATGTCCTTACCCAGCCTGGCCTTGAACACTGCCAGACTGGGCCATCCTCAGCTTCAGTGGATGCTTCACCTGTTCCATATATCTACACCCTCTCAGTAAAGAATTTTTTCCAGATATGTGGCCTAAATTTCCCCTCTTCCAGTTTGTAGCCATTAGTCCTTGTCCCATGACTGCAGTTCCTGATGAGAGTCCCTCTCAGGCTTCCCTGTAGGCTGCCTTCAGACACTGGAATTTGCCATGAGGTCTCCACTCAAGCTTCTCCTGTCCAGGCTGAGCAGCCCTGACTTCCTCACCCTGTCAGCACAGGGGAGGTGCTCCAGCCCCCTGATCACCTTCGGAGCCCTCCTCTGGGCTTACTCCAAGAGTTCCATGTCCCTCTTACCTTGTGGGCACCACAATTGCAGGCCGTACTCTAGGTTCCTCTCGCAGATCCAGGTGCTATAGCAGATCCATCCAGTCTTTTTTTCATTTTCCTTTAGACCATCAGTTTTATTCAGTTTAGGCCAAACTAAAACCTCATAAGTAACACTTCTAACAGTGACTTGTAATTAAAGATACAAATGCTATGGACAGTATTCCAGAAATAGTAGTTTTCAGGGTTTATAGGGTCTTGAGGGTCCTGGATCCTTCAAGCAGTACCAAAGAGAATGTTAGTCACCCTATTTTTTGGCAATATAACAGTTTTCCAGCTACAGGCGTTCTTGGCACTCAGATGACAGCTGTCATCCAAGAGGAGAAACTCTGCCTGTGACCAGAGCAGTTACTGTATGCAGTGCTCCCAGATGTTGTTTACTTCAAATGTGGCTTCCTTGTGAATGTGTCCCATTTGGCAGCAGGTAGAGTAACAGAGGTGATTCCTTGTGACATGAACCTAGTAACAGAAAACAAAGAAGAGTCCACAGCATAAACTGTGTACTGAGCTCTGGCTGAATGTTTCTTTTTTTTTTTTTTTTTTTCTTTTTGAAAAGATCTTCTGTTTGTCTGTGGAGAAACAAAAGATCTTTTGTTTTTCTGTTTTCACACAGAAAATAAATGCTGTAGTATTGAGTTAGTTAGTTCCTGGGACTGGACTTTTGCATGTCTCCAGTATGAATGGGAGACACCAAGGAGAGACAGATATTCAAGACTGACAGGCTGGAAACCACCTTGTCCCTTGCCTGACAAAAAGTAAAATGAAATTATGAATTTTGTAAGCTTGTTTCACTTGAGTCAGTCTCAGAAAATATTTTACAGTATCAGGACTGAATGCTACTCTTGGACACCAACACAGAGTATTGATGAGCCAAGTATGATTGGCATATCTAAAAGAAACCAAGTCTTTTGATCAGTGAGTACACTTTTATCTACTCTTAAGTACTGCACAGAGTGTAATTGTTCTTGTCGTCCTGTGTGAAAAAGCATCATAAAACCCTTCTTCCATCCAGTGTTATAAGATTGAAAGCATTTGTTTCTTGGAATGGAATGATTTTCCATTCTTATACTCTTCCAAATATCACATTCCACAAATTTGAGAACACCAAAATTGAATTACTGAATATTTATTCAACAGGCCACAAAAATGCTCAGACCTTTCAACCACTAGTATTGCAATCAGTGTGGCTCCTATCTGAGTGCTGATGGTGAAAATGATGGCTTATTTTAAAAATAAAAAGTAACATTCCCGACACTCCCATCTTGGTTGAAAATAAAAAGAATTGCTTGCTTCAATAAAAGCTTCAGTTAAAAATAAGCCTTCACTTTCTTACCATTAATGGCAATTGAAAAGCTCCTAACTTATCTTGACAGTGGTTTATTTTGTTATTTGGAGTTTTTAAAACTTATTAGTGTTATTGTTATTTTTGTTATTATTATTACTGTTTTTATTATTATTAACAACAATAATACTGTTATTATCATTTCATTGGTAAAATCTTCTGAGAAGTGGATTTGTATTTGAAAAAAAAAGGGATATTTGCCATGCTTTTTAATTGGATAGCATTTCTAATAAAAGTAATGTGAAACAGAGAAACCTGGAGAGAGGGAGAGAGAGATTTATCCTAAAATTGCTAGTGGTTGTGGGGTGGAGGTCATTATAGTATTTGTCAGGTATGTGGTAAAACAGGCTTGCCCAATCAGACAGAGTAAGGTCTTGAACTATGGTTTCGTACACCCAATTACACCCAATCCCACCATCCAGACTTGGTCTCCAGCTGTCTGATGCAATTAATGTCTAGTTGCTGATATAGAGTAAATCAAAAAGAGAGAAAACTGCTTCAATCCCATATCTACAGCCTAGTATACCAAGGCACAATGTGCACAGGGACTGAATGTATCCAAGGGGAGAGCAGGAGTGCTGAGAACCACTCCTCTCCTGTGAGGTTTTTATCTGTACTTATTAAAAATACTCATTTGATTTCCAAATAGTTGGAGATGATGCATATATTGCTGGTGAGAAGGCTGATGCAAGGTTAAAAAAAGGGAAACAGTGAAAAACTTTAGGATAAATTATACTTTTTGAGTCTGTGGGTATGAATTATTAATCTCCAAAGGATAGTGTGGAGAGAAAGTATCTGACTTTTGAGTTGGTTCAAGCATAGACAAGATTAAATAGCAAAATGTTTGTGTAAAGCTCTATATGCTCCTTGGTATTTTTCCAGTGGATAAAGGAGGTAACAGTAGCACTTCCATTGTTCAAGATGCACTGAAATAATTTTGCTTCATTATAAAAGGTAACTTTTAAATATAAATTTCAAAAAAGAGCAGTTCAGGACATTCATGGTCTTCAGACAAAAACCTGGGCCAGTCTTTCCAAACAGAATATGCACCAGATATCTCAACATATATATGTACATATAGAGAGCAGTCTTACATAACTTGCAGTTTATATTTGCAAAATAAATAAACTTATATCTTATTCCAAGCTAAACTTGTAAGTTCATAAATTTCTTCCATTCATTGTCATTCCTCAGAGAGGGAAGATATTAAACAACTAGTGAAAGGGGAAGAAGCCTTTCAGACAATGTTCCCTGAGCAGTTGTGCTCATTTTTCCTGATGAGGTGCAGAGGCACTTCTGCACAGCCTATCCCAGCTGTTCTTTGAGGCTCAGTGCTCTTCTGCCCAATGCGAATTGAAAAAGAAAAAGAAAAAGAAAAAGAAAAAGAAAAAGAAAAAGAAAAAGAAAAAGAAAAAGAAAAAGAAAAAGAAAAAGAAAAAAAGATAATGAACAGGGGAAATTCCATTTCTTCTGCAGCAGCTATGATGTTCCAGCTTTCAACATTCCTTGCAAGAGATGCAGGCCTCTCTAGAATTATTTTGCTCAAGCGTAGTATTAGGTGCTTATGGACTGAGAAGCATTAATTTAATTTCTCGACATCTCTGCCCTTCCAACTACGTTCTCCTACCAGATAGGGCCTGCCTGAATAACCACCTTAGGGAAAAGTTCCTTTGCACAGGGTACTGGATTTTTAGTGTGTGAAGTGTCCCCTAAAAAGACACTGTAGGCTGCTGTGCAGCTATTTCAGTGTTTCTTTCTTGTGTATTTTATGAGTTGAATTAAAAGGCTAGGACAAAACAGATCACATGGAAATTGGTAAAAAACTGTATATAAGGACAGAAAACATGTCAGACAAAAATTGTTCAATTAAAACGTCTATGGAAGCAGGCACACAAAGAAGGATCAGGATATCCTTAGACTTTTCCTTAGACTTTTCTAAGGACTCAAAAAGACTGTAAAATTTTTGGTGTCGCTGGTGGTCCCCTAAGGTCTGAAGCAAAAGGCTTGCCATGAAAGGAAAGAGTGGATGGATAAAGAAAAAGGATTTATGTTCTTCTATTTCTGTGTTCTTGCTTCTGTTTTTTTTTTTTTTTTTTTTTTTTTAGAAAAAGTTCATTTTTGTGTTGAAAAAACCCCCTATCTTCCAAGTTTAAAAGTCCTTCTGCTAGTCCTGAAGTCTCATTTCATGAAAATGGCAGAGACCTACCTCACTGTCTGGCAAACCATAATACTGACAGCAACAACAGCAGCAACAGAAATATAAAATTCTTATGCTCAGTATTTTCCTCTACCTTTTTAAGTACTTTGAAAACAGGAAAATTGAGAATTTTTTTTCTGATTGTAAAAGTATCAAAGTTATTTTATTTTTATCACCTACATAGTTGCACATATTTGAGAAATGGAAACAAGAAAAAGCAACTGTAAAAATAGCGGAAAATTGGGAGTTAGCTTTCATAGTTACCTCTTTTTCACGTCTCAGAAAACCACAAAAGGATTCTTTGATTCCAGCTGGGCTAATGAAGTGATAAATTAGCTCGTCATTACCCATTCCTCTGGCAGTTCTTTGGGCAAACAGAAAACACCTATAAAGCCAAATATTTTGGTCTGCAAAGGTACAGGCTTTTGTTCTAGCTAGGAATAAAAGATATGTGCAACATGCTAAAGGTGGGGAGTTTTTTAGGTATTTTTTTTCTCTAAGTTGTTTCTATTGATTTTTTTCAGTTAATTTTTATTGTTCAAAACACCTTTTGGGTTCTTTATGATGCTTAATTCAACAACAATCCCACTGAGCCACACAGGAATGTCTCACAACACTAGTGACTAGCCAGTGATATTTAAGTAATCATAATAGAAGTGTGTTGGAAGAACTCTGTTCTACTTTGGCATCTCTACCACCCTTTGGAACATATTTCAGTTATTTTTATGACTTTTTTATCTGATATTCTGTAAATAGTCCTGGGAGAAATATTTTGTAGGGGAGACATAACATATAAAAATATACCAATACAAGAAAATACTTTAGACTATTTTAAATAATCATTTATGCAGATATTGCAGTGACTGAACTTTTTGTTTCATTTTCCCAAATCTTGTGTATTTTTGTGTTTAAAGTAGATGCACAAAGAACAGCTGGATAACTTTAAAACCCCAGTCTTGATGCAAACATCTAAGGCCTTTTGACTGCCCCAACTCTTTTCATAGGCCCTTTGTTCTTTCTAAGTGCAATGCACTTTTTTTTCCTGACTCAGCCATAGCCACTTTTCCACTTAGTTATCCATTACTTTAAACTTGGAAATTTTGCTTGCCCTACTGAAGCCAATTAAAATTATTCTCTAATATGTGTTTCTGGTGGAAATAGTAAAGACTAGACACCTAGCCAGGACTATAATAACTTTCTTTTTAAAGTGATACAAACTCTTATATTGCCTTCTTTTCTGCTCCTAGAGCAAAGCCTATGGAAAACCTCTGCCTATGCTGAATTTTAAATGGTGCACTCATATGTGAATTACTGTTTTCATATCAGCCATTCTTGCTAATTTTTTTGATTATGAGATTTCTGCTGGCAAGCAGGGAGACCATCTGCAGGGCCTCATGCCATTACATGGTGCAAGGGGCTGTTTGAGGATGACCTCCTTTTGGCTCCAGCCCCTTGGGTTTAGAATGTAGATTCACAGGCAAAAACTGTCACAGAAACTCACATTACTGTCATAACCTTAGCAGGCCTCTAACTGGCTGCTAGAGCATGCAGTCAAATGTTTGAAGCAGAAGATTTTATGGCAGCCTCACTCAATCTGTCATTTATGGAAGGAAAATTAGAGCTATGTTTCCACCAAGTTCAAGCAAGGTTTCTGGAAATGTGTCCTTGTAAACAAAACTGTGGATTCTTCCCACCTGCTTCTGCTTTCAGTCCTGATTAAACCCTAAGGTCAATTATCTGAAAATCTGGGGAAACTTCTGAGTCAGAAGTTGATTAGTTTCCAAAAGAGAAGAAATCCAAATGGGAAAAAGAACAGATAAGGCAAACTGTTAATGTTGACAAATAGGTTGGCTTTTTTAATGTAGTCTGTCAAGCTTACACAGGGAAGTTGTGAAGTAATAGGAACATAAATTGTTGGTAATAATACAACCTGACATTTATTTAAAATTGATGGAAAGTTTCACAACAAGCACATTTTGTCCACATTTTTGTCTGCAACTCAAGAAAACTGGGGCCATTTTGTGCTCCCATGTGAGTAAAAGGAATAGGATCCTTCTCTCAGATTTTCTCTATTTTTTATTTTTAAAACTAACCCACCTAGACATTATGCATATATAATGTGAAAATTATGGATGAAATCTTTTGATCAGCCACTTATAAAATGGAACACTGAAGAAAAAAGACATGGATGAAGGCAGAGAATTTAAGACTATTCCCCTACAGTGTGATAATCAAACATCAGGTTTAAAGTGTTGGAACCAGCTTGTGTTCTGATTCATAATGACACAAAGCTCATAGATTTAGCTCATAGATCCAGAAACTACAGAATGAGATGTAAAATATGTGGAGAAGAAGTGGAGACCGGTTGGGATTTTGGTATATTTGTGATGCAGAAGAATATCACTAGTTCATTAGCTGTCTCATATTCTTTCCTTTGGAAACTAGCAATACATGAGTGGGAGAAAATGGAGATTATGTGAAAAAAATAAGCTGGAAATAGCAGTGTTCTTTTAGCAGTATCAAGAAGTCCTTCTGTTTACTGTAGAACAGGACATGAGAGTTGGTAAGGAACAGAGCCCATAGGAACTTCTCTGCTTACCTTCCACACCCGGTTTGTAGATGACAAGAAGCACCAGTATTATTCTCATCTGTACATGGAAATTAATTTCCAAGTAAGTCATCACTTTCTCTGTCATCAGGAGCTGATTCTCTGTCTCCTGCAGTTAATAGATACCATTGATGTCAGGGGGAAAAGGTCAGTCACAGACACTCAGTGGTCTGGTTGCCTGGTCACCCCCTATGCTTAGGTCAGCTGGCATCTCAGTTATGCCTTTAATAAAAACAGATATGACAGAAGCTTGTGGGTAGCAAAACATAAGCAGAAGCACCATTCCAATGTTGCTGTAGGAGCTATAATACCCCTGATGACTTTCATTCCCTACATATTTTCTGGATTTGAGGCAATAAGTTCAAAAGTCATTAATTGTGTTTTTTCAGATTGCTTGCGGGATTTTGTTCAAACAGCATGCAAACTGGTGGTTTGTCAAAGGGTGAGGACCTATTCTTTCTTAGAGTTAGTCAGACTTGCCTTGAAATATTTTCTCTCTTTCTCTAATGCTGATCTACACTTACCAGCAGAGGTGCTAAATTCTGGAGTGACCCTCCTGGTTTATTCCTGAGCTCTGTTTAACTGGGGAGAGATAAATGCTGCTGGCATGTTAAGCATTATATAATGAAAGAAGAGCTCCAAATCCAGAACAGCTAATGAAAACATTGAAAATGTCGAGAGGCAAAGAATAATATTCCACAAATTGGAAATGCCATCAGATGAAGTCAGCGAAATGGAATGTATGTCATGAGACATAGGATGTCTGATGAAAATAAAGAGGGTTTAAGAGAGTTATTGAAGACCTAAATATTTCAGTCTCTGAATCAGGAAGTCTGAGAAAGAATAATCAACTGTATTGGAGCCTCAGGAATCTGAACAGGCATTCAAGGAGGGGGACAAATTTATGCAGGTGATAGGTGGCTTTTAAACATCTGTTTTCACCAGTGATAATCCAGTTGAGGTATTGCCTGAGACATACTGTTTTAAGGAAATGAGCATGGGATAAAAGAGATGCAAAGGAAGAATGATGGAAAAAACTTAGCAAATTCAGAAATAAAAGGAGTGCTATGCAATTAGGAATTTTAAAAGTACTCAACAGTGAATTTCCTGAGTTACAGACAGTAAAAATACAAGCTGCATAATGTCAGCCGCTACACTAGGAAATGGGATTGTAGCAAATAACTTTTTATCATTTTAAGACCTAAAGGATAGTATTTTAAGAGAAAAAATATACTTTTTCATTAGAAGATTGAAAAGAGGTTGAAAAATGGGAATTTAAAATATCTTTGTAATACAATCTTGTAATTTTTAAATATAATTTGCATTTCCCTTTTAATGTCTAAACATTAGCCAGTCCTGCATTGACTTTATAACTGAAAAGAATTTTATCTCTTAGTCTGAAATTCTTCTGATTGTATGTGTTTTTTTCTTTTTCATTCTTTTCCATATGTCTGTAGTATCTTCAATGCAGGAGAAAAAAAGAAAAGCTGAAGAAATGAATGGGCAGAGCATTTCATTAAAGAGATTGCATCTGTATCTGGACATATCTCATGGAAATCTGGATTAACCTTCAGCAAATGAGAGTAGAAACTTTAATTTTGTTCCAAGACTAATGAAAATGTTCTGGATAGAAATGTGCATCATTTAGCAGCACAGCCTCCTTCTTACATTGTCTGTGTATTGCATTACTCCCCAGGGAACACATTCCTTCACATTTCTCTCCATCAAAGCCAGATTGCTGCTCTGCCACGTAAATGGAGGCAGTGTTTGAAGCAGAGGAGCGGATGGCTCATCGTTATATAAACTGTGCTGACGATTCGGAACTGCTGGGGTTGCTGAGTTTCCCAGCTCTGTCTGTTCAGCAAAGGGATTTCAGGGAGCAGCTCTGGCTGCAGTGTGGAGCCATGGAGCCCATGCATAGAGCAGCCCAGTGCTTCTCTCAGGCTGGTGTGTAGGGCACCCCAGCTGCATCACAAACAGGCTGTGGGGTTGGGTATGAGGGTAGGGTATGGTGACATGGAGGGTGTCTCCCCAAAGTTGTGACTGCCCATAGTAGCACTTTGCAGAGGGTTCTCTGGTGAACCTGGACCGTTCTCTGGTGAAGGCTGGACTATTGCCTTTTGTGAGGAGCATATTTCCTGTCTCATCCTTCTCCTTCTCTGTTTCAAGTTTTTCCTTTACTTGGTGCTTTTCCCGCAAAGTGCCATGTTATAAACTTCCCTCTACAACAACTGCCAGTCCATCTCAGTACACTTGGACCCCTCAGCCCTGCTGAAGCAGCCTTTGCTCTTTTTTCATCACTGGAAAATGATACTCTGAGCATGGTGGAAGAAGCCTGTTTGGTTGGTCCTTTCCTTTCCTTTCCTTTCCTTTCCTTTCCTTTCCTTTCCTTTCCTTTCCTTTCCTTTCCTTTCCTTTCCTTTCCTTTCCTTTCCTTTCCTTTCCTTTCCTTTCCTTTCCTTTCCTTTCCTTTCCTTTCCTTTCCTTTCCTTTCCTTTCCTTTCCTTTCCTTTCCTTTCCTTTCCTTTCCTTTCCTCCCCTCCCCTCCCCTCCCCTCCCCTCCCCTCCCCTCCCCTCCCCTCCCCTCCCCTCCCCCCCCTCCCTCCCCTTCCCTTCCCTTCCCTTCCCTTCCCTTCCCTTCCCTTCCCTTCCCTTGTTTTTTTATTTTGTACAGGGCTATAATTTTTCTTCTTCCAATTAATTTCACTGTCAGAAATCTCTCCCTACTGTGATACTTTAACTTTTCCTTAATGAAATAAGACAGTCAGGATCTTGGCAGTGCAGAAAGTCTCAAAGCTGATGAAAGGAGACCCCATGCCCACAGCTACTTTCCTTGTGTCTTCCTGTGGGCTATGCTTCCTATGGACTTTGCTTCCTATGTAAAGCAGTTTGCAGGGACTCCTGACACAAGACAAGGGAAAACAGGTAGGAAAGCTGTTTTAATAAAGCAATGTTAAAAACCTGGGGGGTGGAAAGTTATTTTATGTAAATTTTACTAAGTAAAAACTAAATTAATTTTTTTATCTCCTTCCACTTTGAAAACCGATTGAAGGTGAACAGCCTGGTCCAAGACTCATTCAATAGCAAAACTACTACTCTCTTCTGTAGCTTGCTTCCATTTCTTCATGGAGTTTGTCCATCCTGGCCTTTGGGAGCTTTCTAGGAGTCTCATACAAGAATTTCTGGTGCCAAAAACCATTAGGTCTGAATACATATTTTCAAAGCTAAAAGGGATAGCACCTTTCTCCCAGCTGCCTCGCTGCTGCTGCTGCTTTTAGTGCCTGGCAGCTGTTCTCACCAGTCTGATCTTGGTGCAGATCAACAGAGCACAGATACCACATATCCCTATTTTAGCTTGGGGAAAAGGAAAAGAAAATAGTCACAGCAGGAAAGTGCTTTGATAACAGTTTGACAGGAGTCAATAAGGAACATCAATCCAAAGCATCTGGACAAACACTGAACTGCTTAATGCAGTGAAAAAGCAGTGTTGTTTGTCCTCACTTTACCTGTTTATTTAAAGTTAGTAATCTTCTTATTTTATCCCTGTTCTTTTCTCTACCTTTTGATCCCAAGAATCTTAGTGTACTATCAAACTATGAGCTCTCTAACTGCACAGAGCTCTAGTTTCTAGAGCAGCCCTGTAGATTGTGGTTAGATATCACATGTGCTTGTCCCAGCCCCAAAGTATTATAAACTACTTCATAACATGTATTTTATGGCACTGTGCAAAGCAAGTTACAGCGTATGCTGTTCCACCAAACTCTCTTTAATCTGTCTAATACAACCTTTCAGACCTATTATGAAGTTTCTGACATCAAGACAATGAGAAAGTATGCAATATTTAATTCCTTCATAACTTAAGTGTTGTTCTGTGTTTATCAAAATGTCAGACTAGTGTCCAGGAAAAGAAAACAGTAAACGTACAATGGGCAAAAAGGATGAACACAGGAGGAAAAAACCAATTTGCTGGGTTTGAGATTTATGAATTTGATCTTCTCAGAAGAAACTCAAACCAGCACTGTATGGGTAGAGTGCAATGACAGCAATGTTTTTGTAATTTCCATGACAAAAGTAGATACAGAATTATAATGAAGAAGTACTTCAATGTAACCTTGAGCAGAAACTCTCTAGTGTCTCAGGCAGCCTGTTAGGTCCTGGATTTGGATTACTGTTAATAAAATCTCAGACATCTCTGAGTCTGGTGAGATATAGACAAGTACAAATATATAGCTGCTCCTGCTTACCCTTGGCATCCCATCCCCTGTTGCATCAGACACAATACACAAGGGGTTATGACAGAAGTCAAAGGGTGAAGGAAGTTCTCATTGTAGAAGAAGAATAGCACAGAGAATTGAATGACATCTGCCTCAAAGTTTCAAACTTCTTTGTCTAGATTTGATAAATATTGTGAAATGCTCTCTCTCTCTATTATTATTATTAACAAAATGTACCCAAAGGCCTTTGTTAAAAGCCTGCTAAATCCCTCTACCCTCCCTCTGCCCCTGGAACTGCCAATATTTGTGTTCTTCAACAAGAAGGAATGAATGGTAGATGTAAAGTCCATGCTACCTTCTGGGGGGGGTGTTTTCATAATTACCCTCAGTAATCATTTATGTTAATTTTTTTTCTTCAACATATCTAAAACTTACCTTAAGAAATAGCATACAATTCCTAGATCATGCCTCAAGGGAACTTCCACTTGCAGAACTGAAGCTTCCCAGAGACCATCGATGTTACAAGTTTAGATTCATATCATGAAAGCTGGAAATTCTTGAAAACTGTGAGGATCATTTCAAATTCTACTTTTAGGGATCCCAAATAGAATTTTGCAAGGAGAGCATGAGGGGACCCATTAGAGTGTGAGCTGATATAACGCTCACATTATAATGCACAAATGCTTAATCCTGATAGCACACCCAGCTAATTTGAAAAGTGGCATTAACTTTCCTTGCCCTAATATAGCTGTCAGACAGCCTCTTTGAGAAACAAGGTATTTTTTCTGGTCAGAAAATATCTGTCTGCTGTCACTGGCTCTTTCCACAGGTATGTGCTATTTAAACAAAATGCAAGAAAGCCTTTTTATGTTTAGGATAGAATTGCTAATTAAGTGTGAAAGAGAAAAGCAGAGAGATCTCCCAGACACACCCAGTTGCCTGGTGGTTAGAGCACACATTGCAATGCAAGAGCTTTGTTCTAGTCCCAAGTGATCTTTTGACAAACTTGTGTTTGTCGAATGAGAGGTGACAGCCTCAGCTCAAGAGGATGTCACTGTTTTGGGATGTAGTGAGTTCTCCTATTGCTCTTTAGCATAAGGAGAAAATATATGAAGTCTTGGGGCCATTATAAAACCTCAAGAAATGCAGTTCCGCTCAGTTGTATTTCTGAGCTTGTAAATTTTGAAATACAGAAAGTAAATTGACTTACAGAAAGTACTTTTGAAAGAAAGAAAGAAAATGGCAACATTTTGAACATGTTATTTTCATGAAAACAGAGGAAACGTCAAAATCCCAGTGTGTTGCCATTAATGACAACAATCAAAGGCTGAAATTTCTATAAAGTTTAGGATGGTTTGGGACATTTTTAAAATGTCTTAAGATAAAGCAAAGACCAATACCAGAGCAGGCTTCAGGATTCTGGAAGAGTATTTGACAGATGAATCTATCTTCATTACAGTGAGTATCATAAAGCATGGGCTTGAAATAGAAATTAAATACTGTGTTCTCATATTCTGGAAAGTTGTAAGAACAAACATGCCATGGAGTTTCACTTTCTGAAGATAGACAAGTATAAAGTAAATTCACAGAAAAATGTTTCTGAAGCAGTAGCCTCACACTATCCCCTAAATAAAAATACTAATTCAGTTAATGTCCTTACCCCAGCTATACTGTATAGCCCAGCTATATATATATGTAAAGGATGGAAATCCTGGACAGGTGAGTGGTATAATTACTGCCTTCCTTTTATAAGGAAGGCCTGGTTCTTGTCACTGAATGGGTACAGCATGTGGAAAAACCAGCATGTAAATGAGAGGGAGACCTGGATGCAAGGTATTGATGTTAAAATAGTGACTATTGCTCATAGCTTAAAACTGCCATGGTGGAAGGGACGCCAAGATGGTGGAAAGGACAGATTTTAAAGGGTTTCCAGTACTTTAGGGATGTGGTCTTAAGCGTCTTAGATATCTAACCTCAGCTATCCCTCTAGGCTTCTTCCGTGGCCTGTGGAAAGAAATTGCACAGCAACATGGTCATTGAATCATCTTAATATAGTTCTGATGGTGATGTAGGGTGAATCACTTCCCATGACAGCCTAACCCTCTCCATGCACTAGAAATCTTGCACACATATCTGATTTCTTTGGATGTTTCACCTATTGATAAAGGAAGTTAGATGAAATGAAAGTCCTTTCCCCTTAGCACTGTAACTTGTAATTGTGTGACTTGTGAACAAGGTCTCTCGGCCTTTGTGAAAAGCAATGATGCATGTGACACGATTTTCAAACTCCTCACATGAAGTTTCTTGTTCTGTTTTGAGGCAACCCAGGTGTTAAAAAGGAATGAATGCAAGAATGAATAGAAATGGGTTTTTGCTGGGAGAGTTCCCCAGTCATATTCCACATTCTTTGATGGCAGTCAGGTTTTTCTCAGTCCTTGTGAAATGGAGTCTCATGTTTGAATCACAGAGAAGTATCTTTTTACTAATAGTTTACCTCTGCTTTAAATGAGATGGATTGGCTGTTAATAAGCAGCACCTTAGAACGAATGAACTTTACTGAAGTTTCTGGATATTTCACCTGCGTTACTAAGTGACCATTACTAAAATTCTAAGCAATTTAAAAGCAAGTAAGAAGAGGAACTGAATGAAACCTCCTTGAATTTCTACATACGTCTTTAGTGAGTGAAATGATCCTAGATCTTGGATTGACAGCTGATCTTTTACAATGCAATTATAATATTTGAATGAACTTTCAATTTCCCTTCCCTTCCCTTCCCTTCCCTTCCCTTCCCTTCCCTTCCCTTCCCTTCCCTTCCCTTCCCTTCCCTTCCCTTCCCTTCCCTTCCCTTCCCTTCCCTTCCCTTCCCTTCCCTTCCCTTCCCTTCCCTTCCCTATTCATTTTAACAAGTATGTGGAAGCTTTGTGAACTTTTGTCCAGCAGTTTTGGGCACATTCTGCCTTAAAACACTCACAGAGCATGGGAGTTAACAAATCAGAGCCCTGCATGCTCACTGTTGCACTGAGCAATACAACTGTTGTGAGAGGAAATGCACCTTTTTATCTTGAAGGTCATGGGAGGTATGTGTCAAATAAATCACCCAGTGTTGTGTATCTCTGGTTATTACATATATCCTCCTGGAGAGGTGAAATTCAAGACCTCTGGTGGTTTGCTGTGTGCTTGGGGGATTCACAGTGCTGGGGCCCAACTGCATGCTAAAATTGGATGGTTTAAAGTCAATTCCTCCTTGACATACCTTTCAAGTCTGAACAGATTGGAAGCCCTCAGGGCTCTGAATGTGACCTTCTCTGGAAGCAGTTTATGAGATTAACTCTCAAAGCACAGCTGGTCTCTGTCTCCTGTTATGCTACACATTAGTGATGCCATCAAACTCTATTTGGAAAAGCACAAAAATCTGCAAGTCTAAACTCAAATATGACTGAGTAAAACTTGCCCTAAGTTCTTTATGTTTCCTTTCTCTTTGTTCAGAATCCTTCATAGAAACTGCTGCCAGAAAGAATTCCATGGGTTAATATCATTGTAAATGGTTTTGCAGAGCTCCTTATAGCTTTGGAGAGATTTTAGGTTTTCTCTTATGTACAGTGAGTCTCTCAATATCATGGTGAGGAAAAGAAGAGCATTTCCCCCAAATTTGCAGAGACATTTTTGTCAGAGATCTGCTTTATAGCAGTGGCAGTAGTGAATTAACGGTTTTTAGGAAATAGGAGTCAGCAACTAAAGAAATGCGAAGTAGAAGCTTCCTTCTTGCTCACATCCTGTGATTAACTGCCAAGATCAATCCATGGGACTTTATTTTAAATTGAATTTATTCAAAAGTCCTCTATATAAACAGCGTGGAAAGAATGAAAACTCAGACTTTATTAGTTACATCATAGTTCCTGTTTGGCATTTGCAGAGAGAGTCTGTGGCTGTCAGAACCACAAAAAGAAGAAAATTGAGTACTAACATTGGCCAGTGTCTGGACCAAAATGGAGAGAATTAGAACCAAGTGTTTATCAAGACTCTTCCCTCTCAGTCATGGTTTTAAAAATGGAAGTTCCTGTATGTTTGCTCTCCCTTGTGCCCTTCCATCTTGTTACCTGCTCTGGGGCAGAGCTGCCCTGAGTGTTGTGCTCCTACTCTGGGAGCAGCTGATCCAAACACTGCAGTAGACCTAGTGAAACTACGTGTTATTTATTCCCCTGTTACACCTTAAAAACCTAACATTTCCTTCTTCTTTTGCTTATTTGAAAATTTGTATCTGAATATGAGATTACATGACACCAAGGATCATCACTCAAAAGACCCACTTCATGAGAGTCTTCAGGCCAATAGTTTTAATCCTGAAAAGATCATGCCTTATTGAAGGGTGAGAGCTATCACAGAAATGACAGCAGAGGAATAAATAAGAACTAAAATTTGGACAGAGGATTGTAAAAGGTTTTATAGAACAACTGGGGCTTCCAAATGCAAAAAAAATCAAGTTCTTTGGATTTTTTTCCAGGTCATTCCTAGTATGAGGATACTCTCATACTTCCTAGTATGAGAACAAAGCCCGTATAACTTTATTTTAAAAGTTGGGGTTTTTTTTAATAATTTTTTAAATTTAAAATATAATGACTGGTGGAATCATCATACATCTGTTATTCTGTTTTTAGAGCAAGCTGACTTCTGTCTCACCTGGGCTAAAGGGTATGGATTAAATTTCTTGGAACTTCTGAAACTAAAACAGGATAGCTTCTGATCTGTAGTGGAAGCTTTACAGGAAAAAAAATTGCTAATAAATCATACTTATAAAGTGGGTGGAGTAGAGGAACTGCCTGAGCCCTATCCCATTCAAAGCCTCAAATAACAAGTTTGTGTTGCTCAAATCCATGGAAAATCAGGTGAATCCTATTTAGATTTACTGGCCAGTTAAAGCCACCCATGACCAAAAAGAAACCCCAAATATTCCAGGTAGTTCTGCATAAGCAGAAAAATGAAGCATGAATGACACAGTAGTAATCTCTGCCATTAGAGGAATAACAGTTCAGTTCCTTTTTGAAAATAGAAATAGGCAATGTGTTTTGGAACAGAGAAGAAAAAAAATTATGGAAACTTCCAGAGAAGCCCAAATAGTCATTGACAGTCACAGGCCAGAAGTGTTCTGATAAATGTTATTTATACTGTTCTTACAATTTGGAACATGTGATAGAGCAAATGAATGACTGCACTGGAGAAAGAGGACAATCAGCAATGATGTGAAATTACACTTGGCACAGTTTACTGTGCCTCAGGGATTTCTAGAGAATCAGTCTTTCATTTTAGCATGAGCCCAAACCTAAGGCTTTTTTGACTTTTTATAACTTTTGTGGCTGGTTGCTAGAAATATAGGTTAAAAAAGAAACTTGGACATACAGTACACATCTTCACTTCCAGAACTACATCACAATCTGGATTGTTCACTTTCCTGAGGCAGAGGAAAGGAACAGAGAAAAATAATTAAAATGAACATTTTCTTCCTTGCGTTTATTCTCTGCAGTAATAAAAGATTCTAGATCAAAGAGGTTCTTTGTTAGCAGAATCCAAGTCAAGCCCCAACTAAAGACAAATCCAAACGGTGTCCTTTTGATCTTTTGCAGTTTCATTCTTGAAACCACTCCTTTAATGCTCTTCATACCTTTCAACATTTGAGCTTGGATGGTGGAAGATTTTCCCCACTGGTAAACAGGGGCTAATCAACACCTCTCAGGACAAAAATCAGAGGGATTGTCTTGGAAGAAGGGTCTGCATTTTAAGTAAACTTCACCACTATCCCCTGTGTAAAGCCAGCACTGGAGAAACAACAAGCAGCAGCATTATGGCATGAACTATAGGCAGATACTAGACAGACAAGCTGATCAAACATTTGTTTTTAGCATTTTTGTGGATTACTGGTAGCCTTTCTTTATCTGCATCTGTAGTTCTGTGATTTGGCTGCTTAAAGGGAGCCAAATAGCATCAGTGATCAGGGTCTTTTTCTTCTTTGAACTTTATGTAAGGTATGTATAATTGGCTGTGGAATGTTTGTTGTTTTCATATTTTGTTTTCATTTTGTTTTTCAAAAACAAAATCAAACCAAAGTCATTGCTATGTGAGAAATTTAACTGCAGAAGTCTTTAATGTTTACTGCAGTTGTAATTAGAGTTTCAGCAGACATTTTTAAATATCCAACAACAATCAAGGAAACCAGACAGAAGGCGGTGGGGGAACCGTACAAACAGGGGTTTTGATTCTTATGCAGGGCCTCTGAAAAAAGCCACCAAAGCACTGTGGAAGCTTGATATTTCTGAAAAAAAGTCTCAGACTATAGCCCTGAAAAAGTTATGTGGTGAAAATTTTTGGTTTTTGATTTTATTTCTGGATTGCCATTTAACAGGAAGTATTCAAGAATACTCTATATAGTACTGGAGTTGATTTTCTGAAAGTAGTTGAGGTGCCACAACTGTGAAATAAGAATATCAGGATTTGCTATTTTGCATCAAGGTTTTCCTGGCTCTTTTAGAGAGGAGATCGCATCTGTTGTGCAAAGATGGCTGGATATGTTTGTATATGTTGTCCTTGATATGGATGGCTGGGTGAATTACAGAGCATAAGTGAATGAGTCCTTAGAATATATATATATATGTGTGTGTGTGTGTGTGTGTGTGTGTGTGTGTACAAACACACAAGCAGAACCACTGCTTTCAGATATCACTACAAAATGTGACAAAATAGAACTGGCAAACAGGCTGCAACCAGCTGCAGAGCTGTTTTTAATTAACCTCAGTGCAAGATGATAATGGAAGTGCGTTTCTCTTTTCCTGTTGAATGAAGATGCACTGATTCAGCAATAATTGAACTCTAAACACTTTGTAAACTTCTTCTGGGAGGAACTGCAGGAAATGCCAGCAAAGTCATCTGTGAATCATTAAGAAGAAGGGGAGAGGACTCTCTTGAAGCCAGTCTTCCCTGGCCCAGGTCACAAAGGGAAGGCAGTGATAGTGGCAGATCATTCTACAGTGTCCTATTGGCATAACCAGTCCATGTTGTGAGTTTTCTGAAAGTAGTTGTTATGAGACAATAGGGTAGTCAGATGTGGTCTAAGACTTCTTAATCAAAGTTGCTCTCATCTAACAGCTCTTTTACCCATTACAGTAGAACTGTTTTTATGGTGCTTATGTTTGAAGGGCAGAACTGCATTTATGTTTCTGCTTTGTGACTGCCAGAGCCCTCAAGTGCTTTATTATAGTACATTGCCAGTTTTGTTGTAACTGAGGTGGAGAACTCCTTACGTCTGCAAGTTGGGTTTTTTTTTTAATGTGAAACCATAAACTCTTTCTCGACTTGTCTAGAATTTCTCATGATGCAAGATTGGCTTTGTGGTCCAGACCTGGTTCAATAAGCAAAACTTTCTTAAGATACAACTTTCTGAATAAAACACCATGAAACCTGTTGCTGTGTTTTCATGTGAATCTCTATGTAACTGCCTTTAGAGCAAAGCCTGGCTCCTATCCCAGGATCTCTTATATGCTCACTGCAAAGATGCTGCTTCCATGAAAAACAGGACCAGAAAAGCCATTTTTTTTAAATTTGAAAAAGAAAAGGAAAAAAAAAAGTGTAGAAAAAATAAAAACCAGAAAAAAAAAGGGAAAGAGATTAGTCTTTGCAGAGAGTTATGCTTAGCTGTAAGGCACCAGATGAATCAAAGCGAGCACTGGCAGGCAGAATATCCCAGCAAGTATCTGCCCACGAGCCAGGGGTTATATGAGCTTAATTGCTCAAGGGAACATACTTTGGTTGCTGATTCCATGTCACACCCAAGCAACGTAAATCTGAACCTTGCTCTTGACTGAAATTTGAGAAACCTCTGCAGGCATTTTACTTAAATGCAGCTCTGCTGAAGGGGGGTATTTGTGCATGGAAGAAATGTAATCAGAGTATTCCAGCTAACTAGAAGCTGGTTGTGAAAAGAAACTGCAAGATGTGTGTGCTGGATGGGAAGTGTTGGATGAATACCCAGCAGCAACTTTGGGAAAGAAGGAGGAACTGCACAGAGACAGAGAATAAGGAAAAGAATTAAAAGTCAGGGAGCAGCTAAAGGAGGGGGCTGGGAATTGAATTCAGGACAGCAGAAGGAGGAAGGAAGCAAGTGAGGGAGGAAGGGGAATGTCAGATGGGCCTGGGACCTGAGATCACTCTGCTCTTCCTTCCCAGATGTGTTCTGGGTTACAGAAACTGGTCAAGGGTCAACAGTGCCCTCCTCCTCCTGTCTCCACTTTTGTCAGAAATTGGACTAGGTAAGAAACAAAGAGAGAAAGATCATATGGATTTAATCATTAGAAAAGGAGGTCATTTAAAGGTAACGCATGGACAACTGGAAGATTGCTGGTGGCCTAGACGATGTGTTGTGAGCAGAGAAAGTTCTTGGAGGTGCATGGATCAGATAAACCAAGCAAAAAAGAAAACTGACTGAAAAAGCTGCAGTGATGTCCTAGATGTGACCTGCTTGAATGACAGTCCACAATCCAGGAAAACTTCAAAGCCTGTGTTATTTCTAGCATCTTCTGCAACAGAGGATGCTGAACAGAACCATCTCCTGTTATGTGCTAGCTGGATTTGGCAGAGTAATTGTTCAAGGAGAGATAGAGCAAAGGAAGGAGAGGGGGAGATGGAGGAAACAACTGAAAAAATATAGAAAAATTGCAGGTAACTTCTTGGGAGGGTAGATGAAGAAGGAGAGAGACCATGTATTGGTATTTTCCCTACAATATGAATTTTTCAAAAATGAAATTTTTCTGGAAGTGTTTGTATGTGTTGTACAGATATTCTATCAGGTAAACAGCTGTTTGACAGTGCTGGCAGATGAGATGTGGTTGCTCTCAGTCAGGAACTCCATCCAGGCTGCCATACATCCAAATGTCTCAGGTGTGTTTCTAAGCAACTGAGCAATACACGCACATGGATCTGAAGAGCTCTGGGCCTTCTTTGTATCTGCTTCCTAGGTGAGCAGCTGTGCTCATTATCACTGTACTGAAATCACCAGATTTACTGTGCAAAAGCTAATATTGTAAAATGGGTACAGTAAATGGATCCAGCACATCTTGACTACATCACTTAGCACAGACACCTGTGTATCAAGACTGAGGAGAAATATGGCAGCCCCAAATTACTCTTCTCTCCCGAGTTTTTTAATTTACTGTAGCTACTATTTATTCTATACTACTATCTACATATTTGTGATTTATCTCAAAAACCTTGTTATAAATTAAGAAATGTAGGCATTTCCCTATTACCTTAGCCCCTTGTCACGGTAAAAGATGCACTGGAAGGAGTAGAAGAAATTAGGTCTCCCAAGAGCAACCATGTTGCCTTAGAAAGAGAAACATTAGATTAGCACTCAGACCCCCGAAAAAGCACAGAATTAATGGTGGTGGGAGGTGCTGACAGCCTGGGAGAAACTACTCCTGCCAAAATGGGCACACTTGCTGTTTGTGGCTCATGGTTTCTAGGCAAGATAAAGATCAAAAAATGGGTGAAAGGTGATCTCCAGTGGGTAAAATTACACATCTTGCTTGGAACTATGATGCAGTAAATGCTCTACAATGCCAGTACAACTAATTGCTGACAGTAGTTGCAGGATCAATGACAAACGCCACCCGTGGTGAAGCAACAAGAGCAGTTGTGCCACAAAGTGGGAAGTATCTCTTGTAAATGCTGAGAAAGAGACTTCCTGTAATGTGTGAAAAATTGGTACAGATTGAGTAGGAACCTATGAGATCATGCATCTTTTCAGCTTTCAGACATAAGTTTCCCTTACTTCATGCAGTTGAAATTGTCTGGAGAGCTCTAGAGAGGGAAAGGAATCTGGGAGGAGAGATTATTTTTCACAACTGTAAACATGGTGGTTCCAAAGTTCCCTGGTATCTTCACCATTTACCAGTTTGAAACTATTCAGAGCACTAAATCCCTTTGCTCATAGCTTTTTAGATACTATCACTATATGAAACGCCCTTCTGAAATTTCTGTCACTTGTCTTGCAATGTTTTTTTATTACCTTGTTATTTCTAGCTTGTAGATAATAGAAGCTTAGTCCTGGATTTCAAAGTTAAGCCTCCAAGCCGGTCTGTGGTCTTCTGTTAAACAGACAATCAGAAAATAAAACTTATGTGGAAAAGCTGAGATTTGTTTAGTCTGGAAATAAAAAGTTGAAAAAGCAAATGATAACAGTTATGCCAAGACAGCTACATGGAAAGCAGTGACTGATTGTGTTCCTGAATCACGGGGAATAGATGTGCAGAAACTGCCTTATTTTGAAACAAGACAGATTTAGATTAGTCATTGGTTGAGAACGTGTATGATTACTTAGAGAAATTGCAGAATCCCTTTAAACAGCTAAGAAATGTTCATTGAAACACACAGATATCCCACAGTGCAGGTATGTTTGAAGCTACCCCCAAACACAGGGATGAGCTGAACCTCTGCCCTCTTGAGGCACCTTCCAACCACCTGATTCTATAATGTTGTCTCAAGAGAGTAGTGCAGGGCCAGCCCTGAAACCTGCCAGTGCTGGAAGATGTCATACTGCCTGACACAAGGAAAGGAAAGGGAGGAAGTCACAGAGGCTACAATACTCAGAGCGCCCAGGATGGCAATCAGAGGGAGCACAGCAGCACTCAGAAGCTCAGCTGCCCATGGTACATGGTGTGGGTGAAGCTTGCTGGGGCTGTGCCAAGAGCAAGAACCAGCTCCCTGCAGTCCTGTGGTGCTCACACAGGCCATTGCTTCCTCTGCACTGTCCATGCACCTTGGGAGCTGGGTAAAGCCAACCAAATGGGAAGAAGCAAGCAAGAGGAGATACCTCTCTCCCTCCTGTGCCTGTCTGAGAAGTCTGACCAAAGCTCCCAGCAGTAGCTCTGATGCCAGACAAAACACCTTTTATCTGTTCCTGCTCCATCACAGTAGCTGTCCCTTCTTTCTCACATGCTGTCCTCTGCTCCCCACACAGACCACAGACTCTACTTTGATCACTCCACCATCACTTCGCTTTCTGAGGTCCTGTGGGACCTCTGTGGAACAGCCCCAGACACTTTCTTTTCATGAATGCTCCAGATCCTATGTGGATTGAAGTCCTCAGGTTTGTCCCATTATGGATGGTGCTAGGCTCTTGTATTCACAATAACAAGTTAAGGAGTGCCATAGGAGACACACACTGTGTGAAAACAAAATAAAGTCTCAAACAAATTTGTGGTGCAAGGGTTTGGTATAAGTTCCTTGATACTCCATTTTTTTCCTCCTATGCTAATGATGACTGAATTTCCCAATTTTTGTGCAGAAGTGGAAATTCCAAAATGTTCATGGAAAAGTTTTACTTGTGGTCTATGACCAAGACATAGGCATAAAATACTGGAAACTTTGTGAGAGCATTCTACCCACCAGCTTGGAAAAAAATATCAATATTTATTTATTTACTGCCTAGACCAGATCAAGCATTGAAGCAGTAAGCACCAGGGCTTCTCAGACATTTATTTATAGCATATTTTTCTATTTCATAAACAGGAGAGTTCATACTTGTGATTGCCAGCATATCCTTCTGTACTCTGTACTGGTTCAGCATGCTCTTAAAAACCACTAAATAACACACCTTCCAAATTTCTGAACTACTTTTGCATTCATCAGGGTGCTGTAAGCAGCCTCAGGACAATATTAGCTCAACCAGCTAGTCTACATCATGAGATGAAACTTAAAAGTTTTCCTTCTGTCCCTGAGGTTGCTTCTTTCTGCTTCCTCTGGACCTCACTGACAAGCTCCAGAACTGCCACAGTGGTGGCATTGTCTTGCCTACTTCCCTGGCTTTAAGTGTCCCTGATTCTTTGCTTCATGGGGAGCTGTTAAAATACTGCCTTGGTCAATCCTTAATTTGATCTCAATTTGCTGAAACCATTAACTCATTTTTCTGGTTGTTATTTTTCTTTGGTACTTGCCTTACCACTGCTACCCTATTTTTATCTTTAATAGGTATTTTTATCAAACATGAGGACAATATCTTTCTGTACTAAAAGTAATTCAGAATTTTGCTCTTTGCTACAGAGGAACAAACATTTCATGTTTACCTTGAAAGTTCATGAAATTAAACTGATTTTTGCAAAGAGTAGAGCCTATATTTTGAATTTCTTTCTCATTCTGACGAAGTAGACAATTTCAACCCAAAAACCACCCAGTTCTGTACTCTCATCAGTTTGTGGAGACAATTTCCCCAGTGTTGCTCAACCTCTGCACACATCTGGAGCTCTGGCTTTGAGGATGTCAGGCAACTTTTTCTAGGAAGGAGCTCAAGGGTTTCTTCCATTTGGCCAGAATGAAGTACAATTCAAATATTCAAGGCTTATAAACTAGCTCAAATACTAGCACCCCTCTGAACATCTTTGTGATTGCTGAATGAAAGATGCAGACTGACAGATATAAAGTCAACATTTAATTTAGCTCTGAGAGAGATGTTCATGGTCCTTTATTTTCCAATAAAAAACTTCATTTCAGTTCCTGACCTGTTGATGAATGAATACCACCTCTGACCCCTGAAAGCAAACACTCCTCCACAGCCAGTTGTTTTAAAAAAAACCAGCAAAAACACACAAAGGGCTGCTTAGGGACTGATTTTTGTTCAGATTTCATTGTGTGAATTAAAAAATTGCACACACATTTCACAGATGAAAAGAGAAAAAATGTGACAATTAAGCATTCTAGTTTGGCAAAGTTCGTAAAACCATGCTGAGTGTCAACAATTACAGGTTCTGTTCAAATGATATTACAGCCTCTGTCCCAGTGGAAACAGCTCTCATTATAGGCATTGTATTGAATCATGCAAAGAAGAAAAGAGCTCAGGAGAAAAATTGATTGTCTGTCTGGAAAATCGCATACATTTCCTTTTGTCCCAATGAATTACACTAGCACACCCACAGCTAGCTCAAAAGAACACCCTTTTGGAAGCAAATTTTGCATTTCATGTAACACCAGACTGACACCTCACCACGAGGTTTTCCAAGCAGAAAGAGAATGCACTTCCAAGCAAATTTTTATCTCCTTTCCACAACATGCAACATATGTTCGTGCCTCTATTAAGAACATCAAACAAAACTGCTATACTGATGGGAAGCTCTTATGCAGGCCTCACATCCCAAATATTTTTATAGTTAGCCCATTTTTGAGGGTGAACATAAGATACATTATTCTTCTTTCCAACATTAAGTCTCTACATATGTAAAACATCACCAGTGGTTCCTTCTTTTCTTCGAGCAGACTTTCCCTGCCTCTCTACATTAGTTTGGCTCTTACAGCACTTTTAAGGCACTCCACATGTTGATGAGTAAACCATCATTTCCCACTTGTAATAAGATTACTCAGTCCTTGGGAGCAGATTTATTATCTACAGTTATTTCATGTCTAATCACAGCCTTACTCTCTGTCAAGAAAACGAGCAGGCAAGGATTGCATTTGAGAGCTTGGGGTCCTAAATATTTGGGTTATATGTATATAGACTTTGCTGTATGGAAGGATACCAAAAGGAAACAATAAAAGTGGGAGGGAGGGCTTTTTACAAACCTAGGCTAATAATGGACTTTCTGCACATGTTTTAGAGCTTTTACAAAGGCTGAAAACACCTTCGACATACACTGGTCCTGCAACGATGTCATCTGTTATGAATAAATGGGTGGGAGCAGAAAAATGCAAAGGAGGGAATATGCTCCAACAGTGGAATAAACAGGCCTTGTAGTGACTGTGTGGTGAGAGAGAGACTTTGTGTGAGGTATAAACCACATTTCTACCAGATGGCATGGGCAGCTGTCCTTGAGGAGAAGGGATATGACAAGGCCCAGCTGTTAACTCTTGAATTCCCAAGTATCATTCTGACCCTGGAGCCATGCAAAAGGGAATTTTGGGAAATGTAAAACTCAGATCATCTTCTTTCTTTCCTAGGCATCTTCCAGGGTGAAATTCAGGGACAAGATCTAGCCAGAGACTTCAGCTACCAGGGCAGCTCCAGATGTAGCCCAAGAAGGGTTCTGTGAGGATTGGAGACATTCCAGCCTAGGGGATATGTGGACCTGTAACTTCCATTAACTCACCTCCATCCAAGCCACAGTCGTCTCTCCTCTGGCACTGTTTCATTATCCTCTGCTCCTTTCAATGTCCCTTTTCTTATCTTTGCTTTTACTTAGTGTTTTCCCCCCAACTATTGCCATTCTCTCTGACACTATCACCAGTCTGAAATCTGCTGCCACTCCAGGGGTAATGTTTGTGTTTCCAAACCATTTAGGAGTCTATCTTGTCTGTTTAGAGTAGATGCTTTTAGCAGCAAACTGCAGCTGTGGTCCTTCCAGAGCTGTCTCCTAGGTCAGTGTTAATGTGTAGTCATTCTCCATTGTTAACACATAGGAATCAATAAACAAGAAATCCATCTTTTTTATTTTTATCAGTTCCAGAATCACCTTGGATGTCTTATCAGATGGCCAGTGCAGTTAGATGTGATGAAATAATAGAAAATACTATTTTCCAAGTATATTTCTTAATGTGGAAGTTCACTTTCCACCATTTCTCTTCTCTTAATAGATGTGGTTTTGCAGTTTCTGGGAGTTAGTACAAAAAGTTATAAATTACTTCAGAATCTCTTACTGGTTGGGAAGAAGTTTACATATATATTTGAATATAGGCAAATGAACTGCAAATATTTTTTAACCATGGAAACCTGGGTTTGGTGATGACTTCACTCCTACAGAACACTCTAGTGATCTTCTCAGTTTTCAAGGGAGGGTTATATTCACCAAAAGATCCAGGAAATGCTGTTGGGATTTATTGGGCTCATTGGCTGGCACATCTGTCACGCAGTGCCTGTGTTGCCAAGTTACATGGGAAAAGCAGTGCAGTGCTCCGCTGCTGTAATGGCATATAGTTGGGGTGGGGGCTATATTTGAGAGAATCATGCAGTCACCTGAGTTGGGACCCACCAGGGTCTTCCAGCTCCTGGTCCTGTGCAGGAACACCCCAAGATCAGTGGTGCTATCGCATTGATTTGATACGATAGTATTGAGATTACAAGTAGGAATTGAAATGGCATTTTTTCCTCCACTGTACTGCTTGCAAAGATAGTTTGCAATACATTTTAAAATGTGATTGCTAGAATGTGATTTAATGGTGTAAGCAGTGTGCTTGTTACTTGTGTCTCTGTAGTCACACAGCTACACAAGTGGAAAAAATGATACCATGGTAAAAATATACTCAAAAATAATAGTAATGGGAATAATTAGTTTAGGATGCAAGTGCATGGTAGAAATTATGCAGTTTATATCATGCAGCTTTGCCCAAATCTCTTCAGATATGTGTGGCTACTGTCCTTATGAGTGGCAAAATACATAGAAGAGACAAAAAAAGAAAAATGAAAAAAAGGAAAAGAAAAAAAGAAAAAAGAAAAAAGAAAAAAAGAAAAAAGAAAAAAATTTAAAAAGAAAAAAGAAAAGAGAAAAGAGAAAAGAGAAAAAAGAGAGAGAGAAATTCTGGTATTTTATTAGTTTCAGCAACAACAATGTGTGTCCTCACATATTCTTTACTCAATTCTTTTGAAAAAGTTCATTTTTGGATACTTGGAAATATATTTCAAAATTCCCCATCTGATCGAAATGCAGTACAAGTACACTGGGAAGTTTTTTCAAACATTTGCATTACAAAGTAATATTTGAAGCTAAAACTGGTGATTTTAGAGAACTGGTTTTGGTAGAACATGTTAAGAAAGTAATCGAATAGGTTAGTAAATGCAAGAAGGCTGAACACTGTAGAGCAAACTGATACCCCTCTCCTGCAATCCGCTTAGCAAGAATGGCACTTCTAGCCGACAGGACAGGAAAATGGTATTTAGTAGCATAAAAAGTTTGATTTATTAAAAATTCAAGAAGTCAAATAATGTGTGCTGGTGTCTCTGTTTGGGAATATTTTCCTCATTTTCTCTCCTCTGTTTTTCCTGTACACTCCTTTGCACCATTGTTTGGAAATGTTTTCGTGGGGTTTTAAAGACAGAGTAAAGCTCTCTGGCACTGAAATGCAGAATAATTTATGTGGCAAATGTTCTTCAAGCACATCTCTTGTAACCATTTCCATACTGGTATGTGTGAAAGTAGACAGCATTTTTAGAGGGAATTTTAAATTTTATTTTCTTTTTAAACACAACTGATTTTTTCTTAGTGTGGTACAACTTCTCACTTAACCATCCACAATCCTTGTGAAGTCAACTGGTAGCAGTAAGAGCTTAGCACCTTGGAAATTCTTGTATTTTACCATCTGACTATCCACATTTAATACAATTTTTGAGTATGGGTCTGTGAGGCTTAGCATAATTCAGCAGAGGGCTTCTGGTGCCTTTAGAGGACCACTTCTCCACTAACACTTCTCATCATTTCTTCACACTCCATGAGGGTGACATAGCTACTTCATCTTACCCCTTCTGCTCTTCTTCCTCCTCCTCTTCATGTCACAGTAACAGGTTCCAACAGGATTGGTTGGAGGTTGGAGGTTAAACAATCTGTTTCTGTGTCAGTGATTTGATCCCTTCTACCACAATTGTCCCTTCTTTGAACAAGCTCTACAGTATAGTGAGCTCAAATTCAGGATTAAGGAGAATAAATTTTGCTAGCTTGAGACCAACTGAAAAGAAATTCTTAATTTATCTTTTTTTTTTTTTTTTTTACCTTTGTACCAATTTTAGGTTGTTTTTTTTGGTTTTTTTTTGTATTTTCACTTGATATATTAACCATGACTTTCAATGGGTTTCTATCGAAAATCTCATTCCTTTGGAGAACTTGCAGTTTAGCAACTATGCACAGGCAAACAGCAGAAAAGAGGGAGCTCCTAAAAACAAGCGGCAGATACTTCCCTCTTTATCTCCAGTGTAAAAAACCCTGCAAACCCAGCTGTTTAATGATAGTTCAGCATTTAAACCACAGCACTGTTTTGCTTTTTTAAGAGTTGCAATGATGCATAAGCAGTGAGAGCAGTATACTTTGGCTTTGGATAATACTGGGTTTACAAAAAACTTGTGTCTATTCTGCTGTTTTTATTGGACTTTCTGCTGTCATATCTACTGAATCTCTTGAGATCTGACTACTACTAATATGCAGGAATTAGCTGAAAGTTTCATTTTAAATGACCTTTTTGGCTAAAGATGATATTACTCCTTAGAGAAGGTTTTCACGTATACTCTTCAAATTGAAGATGCTCAGACAGTCCTCTGATATCTAAGTCATTCAAAACAATGTATATATTACTCATGTTATTGAGGTACAAAATGTCTTTATATTTCATCAAGAAGTATTTCAAACCAAAAAACAGACGGAACATTCATAATTAAAACTTCTATTTTGTCCTCAGTTCAGTTAGTTTTGTTAAAAAATACTGGGTTTTTTTCTGGAAATAAAAAAGGAAGAGTTGTGAAATTAGATGTGAAATCTGAAATACTCGGGAAGGAAACCAAAGCTTCTCTTCAAAATGATGCATTAGGGGGCTTGTAGAGTGACTCTCACTGCTGCTGGCACTCCCTTTCTCCTACAGGCTCAAAATGCCCTTGGTCTTACTCTGAAAGAGGCACTTTGGCTGTGATAGAAGTATTTTTAATAAGGTTGATTGGTTGGTTTTTTCCCACAGGAATGCAGCTTCAGTTTCCTTTTGAGGCCCAAACTTAGCCTCTTGTGTTTGGATAGTACTATCATCTTAACTCCTTTATTATCTGAACTCCTTTCTGGAAGGAAGAATTTGAACCTCTGATCACAATACTCATTTGGAGCTCAGCACAACACCAAGAACTGTTTCACTACATTAACTACTATAAATGTTTCACCTTACCTGAAACAATGAAAAATGTAATTTTTAAAGAGGCAGTATTCATTTGTAGTCTTCTCAGCTTCTCGAAAGTGATTCAAGATAGCCAGCACAGCTTCACCAAGAGCAGGTCCTGTCTGACCAACCAAGTGATATTCTGTGATTGAGTGACTCCAACAGTGGATAAGTGAAAGGATGAGGATGCCCTTTATCTGGATTTCTCTAAAGCCTTTGACATCATCCCCCCCCCAGCATCCTTCCCTCTAAACTGGAGAACAATGGATTTTATAAGCGGCCTCTTAGATGGATAAGAAAGCAGATGGTTAGTGGTATCCAGAGGGTGGTGATCAGTGGCTCAGAGAGATGGACATCAGTGACAAGTGTTGTCCCTCAGGGATCTGTACTGGGACCAGTGTCATTTAGTATCTTCATTATTGACATAGGTGAAGAGGTCGAGTGCACCCTCAGCAGATTTGCTGCTGACACCAAGCTGAGTGGTGTGACTGACACACCTGAAGGATGGGATGCCATCCAGAGGGACCTGGACAGGCTCAAGAAATGGGTCCATGCAATCTCATAAGGTTTAATAAGACTGAGTGCAAGGTGCTGCACCTGGAGCAGCCCCTGATATCAATCCAGGCTGAGGGATGGACAGATGGACAGCAGCCCTGCTGAGAAGGACTTGGGGGTGCAGGTGGATGAGAGGCTGGACATGACCCAGCAATGGCACTCCCAGCCCAGAGAGCCAAAGGTGTCCTGGGCTGCATCCAAAGCAGCGTGGGCAGCAGGGAGGGAGGGGATTCTGCCCCTCTGCTCCTGTGGGACCCCACCTGCAGGGCTGCATCAGCTCTGGGCTCCCAGCACAGGGACATTGACATGTGAGAACAAGTCCAGAGGAGGCCGCCAAGATGATGAGAGGGATGGAGCACCTCTCCTGTGAGGAGAAGCTGAGAGAATTGTGATTTTTCAGCCTGGATAAGAGAAGGCTTAGGATGAGCTACTTGTGGTCTCCCAGTACTTGAAGGGTGTACAAGAGACGTGGAGAGGGTCTATTTACAAGAGCATGTAGTGACACAGCAAGAAGGAATGGCTTCAAACTGGAAAAGATTAGCTTCCCAGATATTAGGAAGAAATTCTTTGCTGTGAGGATGAGACAATGAAACAGGTGAACGGAGGAGCTGTGCCTGCCCCATTCCTGGAAGTCTTCAAGGCCAGGTTAGATGAGACTTTGAGCAACCCAGTCAACTGGAAGTTGTCCCTGCCCATGGCAGGGGGCTTGAAATGAGATCCTGTTAAAGGTATCTTCCAACACAAACCCCAGTGATATGAAACTGAAGCAACTTTCAGTCCTCTTCCTATTTTGATTTGAATTTTTTCATGTTTAATTTCTCTTTTCCTTTTGTCAATTGTAGTTGACAATTCAAGTTGTCCGATTTCCCATAGCAACACAAAACAATGGAAAGCTGTCTGTGTACACATTGGAAAAGGCAGAATCAGAAAATTTTTGATTAGTGACAGAGCTCAAAATCACTAATCAGTAGCAAAATTGTTTGTCATTAATGATGAAAAGCATACTTTGGCAACCTGCCTAAAACTGTCAAGTTGGGACAGACTCCCACACCCATGGAGAGGCCAAGATTCCCTGCTGACATTCACATATGAAAAAAACAGTCCCCCACTGGAAAAAAAGGACAATAGGACATCTCCATGCTTCTGGTTTCAATTTAAATTCATTTTTTCTAGTTATACAGCTTCCTGATTGCAGTTATATTTGTAGTCATATTCTCTTATGCATAATTTGCTTTATTCTACTAAATATTTAAGCAACTGTCATAGCACAAGTAGTATTTTATGACTCTCTGTAGCCAAGATGCATAAAACTGCATTTCATTTGCTTTCTGTTAATCATTCCCAATTTTTTATCTTTACTCTTCTCTTGTCAGCTATCTGTACATTAATTAATTTTAAGGAAGAATATAGAATGCTAATATGATTTTATTTATCAAGCCCTAACACGTTTTAGTAACTCAAACACTTTGCTTTTTTGTCTGTTTACAAATGATATTCATTGAGGTCCAGTAGAATTTACAGCAAAACACTTCCAAAGGATGTTTATAAAGGTAGCATATTTGCAGTGCTAAAGGTGTTAAAACAGGCATCTTACTGTCTCTAACATTTATCAGCAGAAAAACCATATATTTCATGAAATCATTAATAGTTTGCAGCCTTCTGTTTTTTTAAACCTACACTGATGTGATCACAGCAATCAATGAAGAATGAATCAATGGCTTTTAAGTAAAATAAAGAGAAACCATCCATTCAACTGGATGCTCAGCTGCTAGGAAATCATTAGCAAGCCCCAGAAAAATGCCCTAATTTTCAGATATGAAGAGATATGGTTCAGCAAGCTTGTTCAGTAATGAGCAAACCAGTACTGGGCTAAGATTTCAGACAATATATGTAATAATATGTGGGTTATGTTTTAGTGTTTAGAGGAAGAAAATTAGTACCTGCTAATAACTTCAATTTCATTTTGTGTCCACACTTGGGCATATCTACAAGGTGGATCAAGAAATATGAATGTGCATGTCAAAACCAGTGTGTTACCTAATATTTACAGTGCGTGGATTGACTAATATTTATGACCATCTTATAAAGTATAATTTTAACTCAGACTAATGCAAGCAATAATTTATCTGTGGGATCCTAGGGGTTGTCTGTCTCCATGAATCATATCCAAAATCTCAAACAGCTGTAAGCATATTTAGAAAATGTGAAGTTGTTCCTAAGATTCAGCACCTGTCTATAGAAATCTCTGTCTGAAAAAACATGAGCTGGAAATTGCACACACCTCTGGGAATTAAAAGGTATTTAACGAAGACTGAATTCTGAGTTATCACAACATTTAGGTGCATATAGGGGCAAAATATTTTCAAATATGTTGTAAATTATTTTCCTTTTTTTTCTGTGTTTGTTTCTACTGAACATATATACGTATGGAAGTTGGTTCAAATCAACATCTGAATGCTACCTTCTGCAGAAATTGCAACAACTGTCAATATATTTTAAAATCACTGAGAGAGAACAGTTCAAAGGCAGAAATTATCCATCTTTGAAAGGCAAGTCATATGCCAAGAATGTTACTCAAGTTTATTGACTTGTGCTGTTTTCTGGTTGCTGCCTTTGTCAATATCTCTGTATTTCCATGAGTGCTGCTAAATGCAAAGTACATATTCCTAAAAGATCACAAGGATGGAACACAAAAACCAGCCTTTCTTAAACCTCACTTAAATATATATAATTATAATATTATTATTTGTACCATAGCTCCTAGAGTACTGATAAGCTTTGATTTCACGTAACTAGATAAATATCTGAAAAGAAACACTTCTAGTCAAAACCCAATGCGGTCTACAGCCCTGAATTTTCTATTGTTTCAATTTTTAGGTGGCAGAAATATGTTTTCTGGCATAAAAACTTTTCTTACTTGATATTTAGAAGTACTCCTAGTACGCTGGAAAGCAATAAGCAAAAGAGTAATGCTGCCAAGAAGCCTGTGCATTCTCTCTGAATAATTTAATAAACGTGTTTCTACCAGAAGTGCCTGGTACTCTGACCATGGTAATAACATAAAACTCAGCATCATGAACGCACAGCAGTATATTCCACGCTATTTCAAAGATATGCCCTACATGAAGAATGTCAGGCCAAGGAAGACTAATCTGTTAGATACTGGAGCTGGGAGATGTTAAATGGTGTCTTAATTACTAGTGGAGAAAAATGCAATCTGGGCTAAATCCATATTAGTGAAATTAATGGTCCTTCTAAACATGTCCTGCAGAAATAAAAATACAAATCTTTATTAAAGTGTATGCAAGCCAACACTTTTTCAGTACATGAAATATTTGCTCACTCTTCCGCTAATGTTTTATTCATGCATGATTTCATAGTAGCTTAAATTTTCTAATACAATTCCCAAAATATATGCTTATACCCAGATGTGTGGTCTCATTTCAGAAGGACAGAATTTTCCCACAAGTCCCACTAAACAATCACAACTGAGCTGATGTGCAAAATTGACCTATTTATTTATGGTCTTATTCAAAACTAACTGAAATAAAGGAAGAAAATATCTTGTGTGCAATAGGATGAAGAAATTTTCTATCTCCTTTAAATTTAAGCACTCACACAAAAGTTTGTCAAAAGAATCTTTAAAATACAAGAACAAGAATGTGGTTAAGGAGTTTGGGTTTGGAGGAAAATTATAATTTCTGATCATTGACACGTATTTTGGGAAATATGTTTCTAAGTCTTTCCTGATGTAATTTATCTTTAATAAAAAGAAGTTGCAAAAAACCCCTCTATATTACTGTATTTCTTACTCAGAATATCACACTCACACAAAAATTTTCCTTCCAAACTATTTGTGAGAAAAAAAGTGTTTCAGTGTTCTGCCATAGGGCAAAAGACATATATCTGGAGAGTAATGAAAATAGCCTTGAGCAAATGCACTATAATAATATGAACAAATGGCCTATAACAATGTTATTCAAACTATTTTAATTTCTCAGCCCATTAATGCAGTGTGTTTTCTCCCAGCCCCTCCTATATCTGTTCTGTGTCTGTCTGAACAGTATGTGACTGAGAATGGTATTTATTTTACTTTTACATCATACTGGGAAGCGTTCATTGCCCTCTTTTAAATAAGCATTTTGAACTTCCTGTGGCTTGTGGAAAAAAAATGTTTTCTTTTAAATTATGTGCAAAACTGGATGAGTTTGGAGAAAAAAAAAAACAAATCACTTAGTGACTAACTTACTCCAAAGAGCAGAATTATTTGTTAAATAAACCAAATCAAAGTTGTTAAATATGTGAAATAAATATTTGAGGAAAAATCCTTATTTAAAAAATCCAAAAAAACCATGCAATGCCTATCTAGTAAACAGATTTTCCTGCTAATTTATGAATATCTCTGAGATTTCTGCTTCTGTAGGGGCCCATCCCACATAAGCTACAGAAGCTTTCCAACCTGCCTCTGACAGCTTCTTACTCTTCTGTTCTTATTAATTATTACTCTGAGAAACCCAAAAACTACAACAAGGCAGCCCACTGAAATGTCCAGTCAAGGTCAGAGAGCAGACAGGCTGCTTTTAGTGGCCTCTGTACCACATGCAGGCTTGAAAGGAGTCTAGCACTTAATGATATTATTCCAGTGTTCATTCCACTCTGTCGGTTATCTGCCATTTAGAGATTTTTAGGAAGTCCACTTTTTAATTTAGAAACTTGGAACACAGAATTTGCCTTGTAACAATATGGGTTACTTTTTCTAGGAGTTACCTGAGAAATTTGTTGCTGTGAGAGAAAGTAGAAAGAAGTATTACCCTGTGGGAATGTTTAAGTGTACATATTATTATAGTCTCATTGGTGAATGATGGGAGAAGATATCAGAAAAATATATGCTTCAGGGGAGGAAAACTTTAGTGATTCAGTCTGGTAAGCAATAGGTTTTTAATCTGTCTCCATCTAGTACTCTCCTTCCCTCTTTACTGTCTTATCTTCTGATTTCCTCCTTTAATTTAGTTAATATTTTAATTTATTCCCGTTCAATTATATGCATGATGTATTTTTTTCAAAAGGTATGCTTATTCCTAGGAACCACTCATTATTTATAGCACTATGTGCTAAAGCATAAACTTTTCAAGACATACATATTTTTGCTTACTGGACTGCCTTACATTTAGTGACATTTACTACAAAATGTAATAAACACAACTACTTTGCCTTTTCCATATCCACCCTCCAAGAAGGGCTTTCACAAGTAAATATCTGGATTGCAAACAGTCTCCTCAATGCCAGAAAAAAATCTGTGATGTCTTTATATGATTCTACAGTCCTGTTGAGTTGAAATTTTAAAGTTGCCTGCCTACTCTTTCATGCCTAAAAGTCACATAATTGTGTGTCTCAGCATTAATATGTTCCCCCAGTAACTGGTTCATGTGAAATGGATTGCTATAAAATCTGCATTCACGTTTTCATTGTACCAATGAAAAGGAAAACTTTCAAATTTACTCCAGAATTTTAACTTCAGATGCATTAACAAATAGGAATATATTTTCTTTACCAAATTAAACAAACCACAAGATTTATCTGAAATAATATGTGTTTCCCATTAAACATTTACAAGTAATCTATGCAAAGCTAAAAAGAACTGCATCAGACCAATTTAAATTACTGCTGTAAACCCAGTTATAATAGGTTGGGCATAGCCTTATATTAAATTTTATTCTGCAATATTTACACCAGAGAAATGGAAGAAATCCAAGCCTGCAATTCCTCAAGGAGAGCAGCAGTCCTTGTGCACGTCTCATTTGTTATGAAGTCTCAGAAAACTCTCTTACTCCAGACATTTGAAGTGGATGTCCAGTGTCATCCATTTGCTGTTAAATGCAGAAGTGTTCAGAAATAACCTCCCCACCATATGAACATTTTTGCTGCTGCCTCCAAGACACACACAATGGAGCTTGGCTCAAATCTGATCAGAACTGATTTGCTGGGTTCTGCTACTGTTTACTGAAGAGAAGGGCCTATGGAGTCTTTGGAACAGTCTTCCAGTATCCCACTTTAAGATTTAGATATGAGAATCCATGGGAGAATCATAAATGGTTTAGATTGGACAAGACCTTAAAAATCATAAATAAAAGAATAAATAAAAAATCAGAACATGTGGATGAAAAGTGTAGCAAGCAAAATAGTTAGAGAATTAACAGTTTGGAGAACAAGAAGGAAGTGATGACACTTCAAGTACACAAAATGATGCTGTGAAGAAGACTGTCATGAGATGTCTCACAGAAAGTAGAACAAAGTGTAATTGGCTTAATTTGCACCAGATATTCATGTTTGGGAAATATTGGGAAACATTTGCTAACTCAGTAGATCTGAGTAACTGAGTTAGACGGGAATAAAACAAATGTGCTTGTGCAGGAGTTACTTAGAATTCAGGAGAACCAAGCATTGAATGAAATTCTTTCCACAGAATTTTTACATGGAAGAGGATGTAGAAAAATGGTCTGTAGTAAGAATGGAATTTTTTATTGATTTTACATTTGATTGTGTTGGTTGTTTTAAAAATACTATACAACAATAATTTTTATTCTATTAAATATTATTGTACTTTTTCAACACACAATTTGGAAAATCAGATTTCCTCTCTGATGATTTTGTGTCTTTTTGCCTTCAAAGTGATAGATGATTATAAAGACAAAGAAAATTATATGCAGATAAAAAAGGTTAATTCTATGGTTTCTAAAGCAAAATACACATTGATGTAAAACCATTTTCATGGTGATAGAAAACATCCTTTTACCCAGTTGCTGCCTATATGGTATATGTTGTTCTCTAAGATCTGAGAGATAGAAAGAAGAAAAGGAAACACAAAAGGATTCTTGGACTTGTGAAAAACTAACACAAAAATCCAAAATTTAGTAAGCAGTAGATCTAAAATAAAATCAAGCCTTTACACTTAAGATAAGCCAGGAAAGTCTGGGAAAAGAGCACACTGCAGGTCAGAGATTGGTAAAGCTGTTGTACATCACATCAGTCACTTCTGTTCACCAGCTTTATGCAAACAAAATGAAACCAGGAAAAAAAAGAGGGTTAAGTACTCTGAATGTCTAGAAATTCCATATTTAATTAAGTCACATTTTGTACTAATTTTCTATTAAATTGCCATCTGCCTTAAGTCAAGAGTTCATAGTCACAGGAGTCATAGGGTCAGCATATTTTTCATGGTCCCACTTAGCACCCAACACAAGGCTTATCTATCCTCACCACCAAAACACAATTCCTTCTCATTTAGTGTACAAACTGGCAAATCCCTAAATGCACATCACATCTTAACCAGACAAGATGAAAATATACCCTTGTGTCTTGGTTAAAAGCTAGAATATGTAAAAGATAAAATTCACATTTTTCAGAATAGGCCCAGGAATTCTCAGACTGGTAAATGTTGTACAAACTTCTGTCACAAAGCTGTAATTTGCCTCTCTTTTTCATTGATGAAAGATATCTAGTATTATTTTTAAAAGGTTCTGACCTGAAATACAACAATGTGAATTTTCTTCATCTACATAGGCTGATATTTTATTACAAACAGAAGGTAAGATTATGGCTTTGGTTTTTAGAAATAAAATATACTGAGATATACCTTTTAAGAAAAGCTATAAAAAAATGTAATCTAAAACAAGCTGAAATTTCTTTCAAGATTCAAATACTTTTAAGAACTACAAAAGCCATTTTGCTGTCTCTAGTTTATTTGAAAATTACATTTCATACTTTTTTTGGCATCACTAATATTGTTTTCCTTTAACCTGAAACATACTGTAATAAATTACGAGTTCACTATTTGAAAAAGAAACCATACAAAGAATGCTTGATTTGGAAAGTAGCACCAAACTGTTTCAATGAACACAAGAATGGAGAGGCCGTGGGGAAACTTGCAGGAAAAAAAGGAGAATTTCAGTAGATGGTGCCAGCTCCATAACTCTGTATTCATTCATATAGAGTGGCTTACCAGCAACATTTGTGGATGGGGGTCAACATATTCAGAGATGAGGCTGTGGGCCATGGGGACAAGGGTTGACATTGAGATCTACACACAGAGCAATGTTTTGTTGTCACTGTAGGTGGATACCTGGGCTCCACAGACAAATCAGGTCCTTGAGCCTCTCGGGCTGGCAATGCTGTCCCCTGTGTGTCCTGGGAACAGTAACAACAAAGTAGAGAAGAGATCCCAGTTGCCTCAGGCTTAGCACTTCAAAGCCACAAAACAAAATAAAGATGTATCAAAGTAATCCTAAACCTGAGTAACCCTAGCTTGTCCCTGCCAGCCTGCTGTAGTCCATAATACAGATGTTTATTCTGTTAAAGCTGGGAAAATGCAACATTTTTGGGACACAAGAAAAAAGAGAGGATTGCAAAATGGAGGCATTCTAAACTATATTTGCTTCTATCCTGGATATTCCCCTAACAAATAGATGATGGTTCTTAGTTAGGCATCTCATACTAAGTATCAGGTGTCCCTCAGGCTAAAATTGACCTAACCTATAGCCATAGTGAGACTTCTGGGGAAAAACAAACAAACAAAAAACAAACAAACAAAATAAAGCCACAAAAATAAGGGGTTTGTGAGGCCAAAAAGGTTCAACAGAGTTTATGAGCTACCAGCATTTTCTTGGATGTATTTTTAAAACCTGCTTTTCTCCTAATAATTTGTACAATAATTGTTTATTTTCTCTGACTTAATTCCATTGTTTCTTTTGTCAACTCTTTCTCATTTTAAATTGACACAAGAATGAATGGCATTGCAGGCTAAAAGTAGGTTAAATACAGCCTGAACTCCTCAGAGAGATGAATTTTCTAATTATGCCTGAAAGATAGGCATTTCCTCTTGTGAAGTTGATTCAAATTTCTTGAAGGAGATGCAGTGCACAGGAGCACACTGAACAACATTTTCAGAAAAAACTATTCTAACCTATCCAAGTCTCAAAGTACAGTTTGGAGTGGGTTTTGTTTTATAAGTGAACAGTCTCTGAATAGTTTTTTCCTTGCAGACACGTGGCTTCTTCAGAGGCAAGCTTTCCATCTTCCAATAAAAAGCTGATACACTCATTTTGAAACATCCTATGTAATTTTTACAATTAAAGCACAATATGTTGATCCTGAAATTTAGTATTTGGTATAATACACTGATCTTTTCAAAAAGCTGTTAGATAGCATGGATGCTTTGCTGTTTTCTGTGTCCATCCTCCAGTGCATTATGCAACACTTGATTTTCAGAAACTGCACTTTGAAAATCAAAATTTATCAGAGGTATTTCAAAAAAATGTTAGTCACTTTTACTTCAGGCTTTAAGGGTTTGTGCTCCTCATATATTTTGATAGATGAGGATGAGTCAAGAAAATCAGTGGCTAGGTTCTGAAATGGCATAAAACACAGGATGTTGCAATTTCAATAAGAATAGTATGATTTGTGTCTTCTTCAGGGAGATGTGTCCCAGCATGCTCATAAATTCATCTATTACATACGCAGATGTAAAAAACAAACCAACCAAAAGACTAAAAGTGAGACAAATAAATGCAAAACAAGAATATTCATAATAAGAGTAGTGTAACTTTTATTCAGCTGGAACACAGCGGATGTGTGCTATCCTCTAAATTAAAATTTTTGGAACATAATATTCCCAAAGGTAACTGAGAAACAAATTGTAAAAAAGGAAATAAAACAATGAGTAATTAGAAAAAGGTCTAGAAAAAAGGATAGCCTTCTTTTTTTTTCTGATTACCAATTAACATTCAGCTGTAATTCAGTAACTGGAGGAATTGCCATCACATTTAAAGTTTTTCCTTATAGAATGAAACTCTGTTTCATTTAGTAAATCTCACTTTGTTTTATCCAGGTTGGCTATGGAAAATTTCTGTTGAGGAACAGCAGTGCAATTTCTTAGTCAGCACAATCCTTTGAAGAGCTCATTTACAAGAATAAAAGTGAAATATATATACACACTTTAAGTAGAAGTCAAAGAAAAGCTCATATGTGGTTAAGGCAAGTTAAAGCAAATGACCCTTCAATTGCTTAAGATAATACAATGGATGTTTTAAAGACTCTTCCCAAAATACCCAAGACTTTTATTTTTAAGTCTTTATGTTGTAAATATCAATTTGAAAATTTCTACTGCATTATTTTTAAACTTCCATTTCACCTTTCTTTCCTCTTTAATGACAAATCACAGTCCATACTAGTAAGTTTTGTGATGACATTTCTTATATTTTCAAAGTCACCATTTTGTATGTTTGGCTTAAGTCAGAATTTTCTTCCTCAACAGATTTCCAAAAATTAACATTTTAACACAGAGAAAAAGCCACAATGTCTTATTTTGGTTTTTTTCCCGTTCCATTCCTTTTTCTGGACTTTCCTCAGTAAAGCAGTCACTAGCTCCCCCTGAACAAGTTTACTCTGTGATGACTAAATTGGAAATCCAGGCTGACCCTTGTATTCACATGTTTTTCATAATCTGGGAATAGGCTGTTCAGAGCTGCACAGGATGTGCCTCATTTCGAATGCTGGTTCATAACCCATGACTAAAGGAGTACATGCAAGGAATACAGTTACCACATTTGCATGAATTACTGTCATCCTTTTCTAGGGCATTGTGTAATTCAGCTGGGATGACGAAGCTTATCCAGAGCATGATCTAAGGGCCGTCAAAATGAGAATTAAGGTTTGTATTTTTCATCTGAACCTTGGAAAAAATTGGACTGCAACTCAAGATACTGCAAAATATAGAGAAAGGCCAAAATCGGATGAAAAAACTTCTCACTGGAAAGAAAATTAATCTCCTCTTACCTAAACCAATCCTCTCTTCTATTCAGTCATCACTTCCTTTTTCACAGCCCACACTCCCAAAATTGTACTCTTTTCTGGGAAAGCATCTTTCTCAGGGACTTGTAGACTCCTGGAACCTTTGCTTATGTCAGCACACCCTTTCCTTCATACAAGAAACTTTAGGGAGGACAGAAGGTTGCTGATGCTCTCCTAGAAACCAGGCAGGAACAAAATTTAATGCTGCCTGTCACTGAAGTACAGCAAATGGAGCACCTGAGTACTGATATTGTGTCTATCAATGTGTGAGAACAAATGTTTTTGCCTGCATCTTCAATTTCTTTAATTAAAGGTGAAGAAGTAAAGTCAAAGTGAAGTTCTGAGATCTTTGGTCGACAATCACTTTTACTTTTTCCTCATTTTTTGCTTGTAGCATGGCTAGGAGCTGGTAGGACTCCTACAAAGTCTAGTTTTACCTATTTCCTGCATTTTTGAGGGAGAGAGGTAAGATCAATCTGAAAATGTACATCTACACTACAAAAACATGAGGATTAGGCAGGAATGTTTCCTCCCCAAGGGTAGAAGTTAAGTTCAGAATGTTTGAAATCGTAGTGACCAGTAAGGCTACATCAATATGTGGTTAACTTCGACAGCTGCTAGAAAAACCTGGACAACGTAATTTGATTCAGGAGAGAATAGAAAAGCCAGTGAAAATGAAAGCTGGTGTCAAGTGTAGGAACAAATAGGCCTTTCCAACGAAAAGAGACCGAAGTGAACGATATGTCCAAAGAGAGAGCTCTGTCTTTTGAAGTTTGACTGCATTTTGTTCAAACAGTTGTACAAGTATTGCTTTTCATGGAAGCATAAATGAAATGCTACTGGTAGCACACATCCAAAGTCTGATACATTAGCCCTTTTGATCTGTAGAAATGTGAAGGAGTCCAGGCTGATAATTTCTGAGGTCACAGAGCACTGAAGGAAACTTTCATACTCAGAATATCCAGAAATTACATTTCTTCTCTTTAACTACCTTGTTAGCCTGTGCCTGGGTCAATATTTACCTGGATCAGTGTTTACTAAGCTGGAGTGCATATTTACTCACATTTTTAGTAAAGGGACTTCACTGCTAACTGTGAAGAACAGTTTATTACACTTAATGGGAAGAAATTATTATGCCTAATGTAGGAAGAAGAGACAGTCTGTAGTACCTAGTGAATGTGGAAGATGAAATGCGAGGAAGCTGTTCATAAAAGGCCGGGTGTGGGATACCAAGGAGGTGGAAAGGGTTCCCATGAGGCAGCCAAGCAGGATTCGCTGTTTTCATCCCTTCCTGATGGGGATTGGCACTTACCTGATGGGGACTGGCACTTAACTCTCTGTTTTATGAGAGCTTTGAGGCAGACTTGCCTGCCCTTCTTTACCACAACAACCACAACAATGCTAACCTGACTTTGATCATCAAAGCCGGGATTTATTAGAAGGCAGCCCAAGAAAATGCCTTCTTCTCTAGTGAAAACTTAGAATTAGTAAGAATCTGTATCTCTGGGACACAGGACACCATGTTCCTGCAGAATAGATCCTGTCCTCCTGCTTTGGTTTCATTCCAGGAGCTTTCTGGATTGCAATAAATGTTACCCATTTTTTCCCAGACTCCCTTAAGAAAGCCTTTCTTTCCACACCCAGGGACAGATTATGTCAGTTCCTCTGAGGAGTCTTCAACCTGTTCTGGCAGCACTGAGTGCCTGCTGGACATGCCTCTCTTCCAGCTCAGCCACATGCTCCATGAGCAATTTCCCCAGAAAATGCTTTCTCCTTACAGGGCAGTGTTCATCTCTTTCCTGCAGAGATTTCCACTGGACCAAGGTAAAGCACTCACCAGCAGGCAGGCCTCCTGCCTTCTTTCCCACCCCTTCCCTTTGAAAGGTCCACAAAATAAGCTAAGAGCAAAGGAAGCAGATGCTATCCATCAAAATTTAATAAAAATATTGTTATATAAATAACATTAACATGCTGTTACCTGTAACTTTCTGGGAATCAGTATTTGAAGCAGCATGTAGCTCTAAAAGTTTGTTAAATTGGAGTAATGAAATCACATAGAAACCAAGATAGGTTTAATAATACTGTTCTAATGATGATTTTTTATATTGACTAAGCAGTAGTCAAAGTAGGTCAGACTGGGAAGGACAGCTGATTGACACTGGGCCCTGTGTATGACCAAGGGCCATACAATTACATAATCACTTAATATCGTTCTTTGGTTGGCAGTTTTTTCTATGGTTGTTTATTTTCTGTGTGACACAGCAGGGGGCAAAGAGTGGGATTCAAGGAATGCTTGTATCAGAAAGGATCCGCATTCCCCTGGAAGCACGAAAATATTGTGTGCGCAGAGAAGGGCAACGAAGCTGGTGAGGAGTCTAGAGTGTAAATCCTAAGAGGAGCAGCTGAGGGAGCTGGGAGTGTTTAACCCGAGGAAAAGGAGGCTCAGGGGTGAGCCTTATCACTCTCCACAACAAACTGATGGGAGGACCTAGCCAGGTGGGGGTTGGTCCCTTCTCCCAGGCAACCTGCAGTGGGATAAGAGGAAATAGCCTCAAGCTGCATCAGGGCATGTTCAGGTTTGACATCAGGAAGAATTTATTCATGGAAAGGGTGATTTGGCACGGGAACGGGCTGCCCAGCAAGGTGATAGAGTCACTATGCCTGGAGATGTTCAAGAAAAGACTGGACTTGTCACTTAAGGCCATGGTCTAGTTGACAAGGCAGAGATCAGTCAAAGTTTAGTCTCAATGACCTTGGAGGTCTTCTCCAACTTAAACGATTCTGTGATTTCTTGATTCAAAACAATTATTGGGATATTACATCAATAGTCAATGTCATAAATCCTCTCCCATTCAGTTGCTCTGTTCCACCTAACTCCACTTTGCATTTCAGTAAGGGCTGGACACCTAACACACTAACTCTTCTACTTCTGGGTATCAACAGGTCGAATAAATGTTGTCATTGTTTCTAAAGCTCATAGCATCTTTTCCCCTCTGAACTTCTTGGAATGGACTTCATGAAAAAAACCAGAACCCCCAGTCCATCCCGCAGACACCCTGTGCTCCACCTGTTCCCACCTATATCTTCATATTTTGGTTTGAATCCTAATAATGCCTAAGACAAGGAGAAGGAGAGATGCCTGTTCATCCCCACCCTGCCTCCAAAGAAATTACTGAGGCATTCAATTACAACACCCTTCAACCCCATGACAGATATCAGAACAAATGTATTAAGGCTTTGCTGTGAAAGGATATGAATGGGTTTTGTGAAGCAAACTGACAACAAGTTTACCCTGACCTGTTCCTCATCAAAATCTTGCTTTGAAATGTTTTTAAACACCAGATGCAGCTGGTGACCAAGGTTCAAATAACTGACATTACTAAGATGCAGCCAAGATTTCAGCAAGCCTCATGGCGACACTTCTGGACAAAGATAAGGCTTTGTTGTAAGCATGAAAGCTTGGAACACCACTAATCATATGTAGGAAAATGTCACAACAAAAACCATTAGCAGTCTTGAGTCCAGTGGAGAGGCAGGGAAAAGAAGTTAGCTTTAAGACTAGGGGTGAATAACTGATCCTTAACTTTTAGAGCGAGCTATATGAGGAATCTGTAATGTAAGATGCCTGATTACACCTTTGTTCTACAGAGACCAAAGCTAACAGACAATTACTCTACCATGCTTTCTTCCACCAAAGGAGAACAATTTTAAGATCTGTTATAAGGGCTCTTCTTGAATTTAAATGAGAAGGACAGCTAAACTTTCAAGATTCAATTATGTTTCTAAAAAATCCTGACTTCTTTTAAGCATCATTTTACAGGCTTTAATTTCAGATTTGCACCTGGTCTTTGCCTAGGGGCAGAAATAAAAAGGATGCAAGTCAAAACACAGAGACACAAGCCTTCAGCATTTAGATAGGACAGCTAACAGCACAGTGAAGTTACACATGTTCACAATGTGTTCAGTTTACTAAACAAATAGTGATTATTGTATTTTCTCTCATTTCAGTTCAGACTTTCAAAATTATGTAGGAATAAAGATATTGCATTTTGTCTTCCAGTGACATTTGTATAAAATCAGAAATTACTAAAATAAAATATAAATTAAACAATAAGTCAGATGCCTCTTTCATCCCATACTTAAAAAAAAAATCTCTTCTGTCTCTTAAAAAACCCTAACTAACCAAAAAAAAACCCACTAAAAAAATTAAAATATACAAAAAACCACCAACACAAAACCCAAACAGTTAAAGCTAATTTCCCCTCTGTTTTGCTGTCCTGGTGAGAAGGCAGCAAAGGAAAAAAAAAAAAGCAAAGTTTATATAAAGCAGCTCTAACCACAAACGTTAGAATCATTTTACTAATGAAAACATGATTTTCCTATATATCAAAATCATGCTGTCATTTGAAAAAATACATGCAAACTCTATAATTAGACAAGAGAGTAATGTATTAAACTATATACTACTTAGTTTGACAATGATTATAGCGTAAGCAAAGGCAGGTTGATATCTGTTTAAATAGTTTTAGTCAAAGCTAACCCTTTTCTTCTGATACTAATCTCTAGTTTGCCTAACTCAAAGATTAATTTTATATAATTTCCTTGATTTCCAAAAACTATAAACAAGAGGGAGAGCTAAACATTTTTTTCATTAATGAATCACAAACCCCCCTGTAGTTAAAACCAAGAAAACTTTCCTAAATATGTGTTGTAGGGACATAAATAAAGTAAGTAGGATGAATTACAGCTAAGAATCTGTCTTATAATGTGTAAGTAGTTTGGGATTGTAAACAGATGAAAGAGAAATAAAGCAAATGAAAAGGAAAAAGGAGGAAAAGAAAGCAAAAGAGCTGATAAAGTTTCTGGCTGCAATACAGGAGACATATCATTACCATATGATCTAATGTGGGTGTCAGCCTGGATTGTGTTCATTGAGAGAAACATTTTTTAACTGTGCTATGGAATAGAAGCAGGAGGGTTTTCCACCAAGTGACAGTCACTGAGCTGAATTTACCCCCTCCTCCTTTCCACACCTGCAAAGCCTTCTGCCTGGGTTGAATATTTAGTTTAATTACATCTCAGCTTTGAGAGCTCCTGTTGCAAATCCCTGGATTAAAAGGTACGTTTTTAGTAATTCTCTTGAACTATGCTGCACTAATAGAACTTCGGGCAAGTCTATGGCAAGAACTATTTGAATTTTAAAAGAAGCAAGTTAAAAATCCTCCTAAATGTTAGTAATGTTAAGTTTTCTATGCAGCACTTTTGTTTCTGGAAACATGAGAATACATTCTCAAAGACTGTGCAGATTTCCTACTGTTTATTTGACTGTTCTGTCTCTTGTTTTGATTTGTATAAGCACTGCTGTATTCCTTTCTTTTTCTTTGCTGTAAACTTTTACAGCAGTATATTCTCTGCAGTCCAGTGTTTAGAATCGGTGATATAGAGAGCGTAAAAAATCCGTGTATGCTTACATTTCTGCTTTAAACTGCGCTCTGTGATTTCTTTCTCCTGTGTTTCTTCATATACTTTTCAGACACTGATGAATATAATTTCAATTTCAGAGAAAAAAAAAGCGTAGTAGTAAGTTAAACGGGCTCTGTGTATGCCTTTGTAATGTTAGAAAGTGCTGTGTTACAGGCTACAAACAAGGGAATCATGATTAAAGAAAGTTCTTATGAATGAAATAGTGGAAAAGAAAATTCATGCAGTTGAAACTCCTGTTAACAGAGTTTTATTCTCTAAAACTTCTAACTCCTGTGTTTGCTTATATAGACTTTATTGCACAAAATGGGCAAAACATAAAATGGAGGGGAATTTTTTGAATCTGGAATGTATTGTTTAGCTTGTCTTTGTGGAATTTTGAGAGATTTCTGACAGTAGGTGAACTAATAATTTACCCTTAATATTAAGGTAAACTGACAAGAAGACCACCAGTAGAGTGGTGACGTGAACTGATGGAGCATATTTTCAAGGGTATTTTAAAATGAAATGTGGCCAAGCTACATTTCAATCTATGGTATAGACTCCTATGCTTGTGGAAAGTTCTTCTTCATTGTAAACACATAATTAAAGGAATTTTAAACAGTTATATCCTCCAGACATAAATATTGTGTCACAGAATTCAGATTTTTTTTGTTCTCCCCACTCTTTTTTTTGTAAGTGAAGTGTAAATATTTCTTGGTCATACAGCTTTGTGTATATCTTTCCTTTTGTTTATGTTCAATTACACATGCAAACAATAGGAACAGATACATGCGTCTGCAGGATGGATGCATATATGCCTGAAGACATCTGTTCCTATATCCTGATTAATATGTGTCTGCTGTTTTCTCTGTTGTATCCTCAGATTATATACTTGATATCCTTTGTTGTCCTGCAGTTTTCCTTTATAGCCAGCTCTTTCTGATTTCATTAAAGTTTTTACAAAACAGGGACCGAAGGAAGGGCCTGCTACAGGGTTTAACTGAGATAAATGAAGTCATCAATATTAATGTGAATAAGAAGCAAAGTGTGAAGACACTTCCAAAGTGCCTTTGCATTTGTTTTTCTTTTTTGGCTTTTTTGAATGGTAGCAATTAAACTCCAGGATAAGATCCTGATTGTGCATTCTTGGGATGGGTGGTGCTTCAGCAGTGACCCTGAGAGGGAATAAAGAAGTTTTAAATATTTTAAAATGTTTTAAAAATGTATTAATACATAAAAAAAGGGCTGAGGATGATCTTTAAAGGTCCTGACTGCCACTGCCATTCAAGGACTAGTGTGCAGCATTCCCAATTTTTATTGTTGTTAATATATATTCTGAAAATTAATTTGCACAGGGGAAATGTTTTATTGGTCATTTTCACAAAGCAGTTTTTGTAATGAATGGTGATGGTTTAGCAAATTTTTCTTCTCATCTGAGATTATTAATAAATTACGTTGTTATTTTACAATAATTTGCACATGATGATTACTCTTTCAAAACTCATGTTTTAGATGAAACCCTGGCAACAGCTCACTGCCATGCATCAGCAGCACTTTGCTGTGGCACCCTGACACGTCCCTGTGCACTCTGCCTGCCTGGCAGGGGTGCTGGAGGGAAAGGGACACAGCCCCAGTGCCAGTGGGGAGCCAGGGCAGGAGGAAGCACAGGAGGATGACCCACATGGGGACACAGCCTGCCCCTGCTACATGTTCATGAGTTTGCACAGCTCTGGCTGACAGGGCATACTAAAACTCCCCAGCTGATGTTGGGGTCTGTGATCCCCCTCTGCACATGCTGTCAGTAAGGTGTCTGTTCCAGGAACAGAAGTACTTTCCTGTCCAACTAAGAAAACAAATGTGTCCCTGAAAGAGACAACATAAACAGTGTTTTACTCCATGTGGTTTCACTTTGAAGTCTTTGGGATGTCTGAAGATAGTAGGCACATGTCTTCCTGTCAGGTAGATCACAGCAATATAGGCTATGATTTTAAGACACCAGCATATTTTATTAGGCAACCTAATCATCTTCTCAAGAAACAGACCTAAAGGTTTCTGGAGAAATGTACTCTTGGCACCTGTAGGTAGAAATTCATAAAGGAAATGAACTCAGACACAACATATATTGTATCTAAATCCAGTCTCATAGCTTTTTTATATATTTAGCTTTTTTCTTAACACTAATCATTCCTTTTAGTGTACCTGGTGGTAGCATGGTAGAAAGGCAGGCTTCAGTAAACTCTCACCTAATATCATCTGTCCATTCTTGTCATCTACCTGGTAGGTTCCATATGTCAAAGTAGAGAGGGAGACAGTCCTCCCCTTCTGCCTCTCCCAGTTTTTTATCCAACAATGAATATGGAGCTGAAAATTGCTCTACCACACCCCAAGCTGTTAGATAACTTCTTCTAGAAAGGGAAATAATCCCAGCTAGCACCTTGGCAAGGTGTTTCTAAGATATTGACCTGAAGATGCAAGTGGGCATTTTTGCTTTCATTACAAAGAGCAGCATCTGTATTTAGGACTACACTCTCCATTTTAAGAAAAAGCTTATATATAACTGCCAAGTTTCCCTTTGTGTCACTTGGCAATTTGAAGGCAGATTTGGTTTTTTGTTGCTTTTTTTTTGTTTTGTTTTGTTTTTTTGGGTTTTTTTGGTGGGTTTTTAAAATCCATTAAAATCAATAAAGTATGAACTTCATTTTATAAATACACAGTAAAAAAAATAATATTCAGAAAATTAGCTATTCTTTACAGCTTTGGTACAAAACCTGCAAACAGTTGTGCAATTTCTCCTTAATGGACAGCAAGACAGAGTGTGTTGAAATGCATCTAGGCCTAAGTCCTGAGAACATGTATTTAAGCAGCTTTTCTTGTTAATATCTATGGCAATACTTACTTGTTAAAGTTGCTCCTGACCATGAAAGTCTGCAGAATGAAGCCCTGAAGTCCCATTAGAAATTGTACACACAACACTTCAAGCATCAATTCAAATGCTTATGCAGTGCAAAGCAGAGGCATCTCAGGGTGTATGTCAAAATTTAGAAAGAGAGCCAAGAATATTCAATATAACACAACATTGTTTTCCATTTTATTGTGCTGTTTGAACTAGGAAATAAGTATAGTGCATTTAAACAACTAAAGACCTTCCCCTCTCTTTCCACCCTGTCACTAAATCCTAATCTTTCTCAGTCAGTTTTACTAGGCTATAATTTAAAACACACAGCAAGTCGACACTTAAAAATATTTTTCAAGACATGAAATACTGAACTACAGTGAGTTTGGGAACCTCAGGTTTGTCCCCAGGGTCAAACCCATTGCTATGAAATAAATGCTAATGAAATCAAATAGACTGTTTCGTTGGCAGAAGAGAGGCACATGGAAAATGTGGCTTATTGCTTTGACTCTTTTGCATAACAAAGTTGACAGCACTGCCTATTCCTAAAAAATATTACTCTAAATATGCAAACAGATGTGTTTGCTGTTGCCTTCAAACTGCTCTGAAAAAAAAAAAAAAAAGGCCTATTGACAAGCAGCTGCCAGACTCCTATCACATAACTGTCCTATTTTTACAACTTAGTTTTCTTTTGTTGAGGGGAATGGTTATGCAATTGGTGGATGTGCTGGACCTCCTTCAGGAGGAACTTTGGGAAGCCTTGGGAAATCGCTACTTTTGTTGTTAATCCGCCGCTTTGAATCCTAGGTCCTGCCGGGCGTCCATGAACTGAGCCATGAGGAGGCTGGCTCTGCTCCTTGTGCTCCTGCTGCCAGCATGCTTGGCCAAGCCATTCCACCAGCAGGGCCTCTTTGACTTTATGCTGGAGGACGAGGGCTCGGCCGACATGGCTCCGACGGACGATCCCGTCATCTCCGGCTTCGGGCCCGTGTGCCCCTTCCGCTGCCAGTGCCACCTTCGTGTGGTGCAGTGCTCCGACCTAGGTAAGCCCAAGAGCACCTGCAGGGGCTCTGTGCTCACACTCCAGTCACACACCGGCAGCTGGGATGGTGAGGCTGCCATGGACTGTCACTCCCTCACTGGCTTTTTGCAAAGAAATATGCTGCAACTATTCTTAACCAGAATTTACAAAGTAGGCCACAAAGCCCTGGCAAGATGGGCATTGTTGTGACCATGGAGGATGTTTGATTTTTTTAAATGTGTATTTTGAATTTGTACATTTCATTTGTTCTTTGAAGTGCCACAGATTTCTCTTGCGGAGAAAATAACTTTTCAAAGTATTCCTTCAGATTAATATTAAATAAATGCAGTGAGGTCAGATGTGGGGATGGAAATATTTTAGAAGGTTCTAAATTGTGTGGTCTAAGGTCCAACACCTTTAACCATACTGTCTAGTACCTCAACACAGAAGTCATCCAATTTCCATAGGAATATATAAGCATGAAATCAGCAACTGAATCATATACCCTGGAACCAGCTTTTTGGAGTAAAGAGCTTGGAAACCCACCAAAATAATGAACACAGCATGGAATTCCTTATTAAATATCTTCCTGAGCCACTATATGAGCTGAAACCATGAGAACATTTCTCACAAACTCTCCTTACTCCCTTATGTAAGGGAGGGGCTTGTGTGCTCAGTCAGAGTAGCAGGATATGAAGCCATGTCTGCCATCATTTGGCTTTTCCATGCAGAAAAGTCTCAAGTAATGAAGTTGACTTCACTGAGACTGTTCTTAGTTTAAACCAGTATAATTCAGTCTTAGTGTGCAGTGCAGAAAATCAATTAGAGTTGGTTTTGTCACAAGAAAACAGACAAATAGCTTCTCATGATTTTATAGAGCTTTTTTTTTTTTTTTAGTCATCCTAGCTCTTTAAATGTATAACTGGGTGTTTCTTTTTTCTTGTTATGATGTTGGCTTTGAAAATTACTGTAAATCATGGCACAAATCCACCAGTTAGGACCTGTGTCTCACTGTATTAGGGGCTGTATAATTACAGAAAGGAGGGGAAACTTTAGCTACACCCCTAGAAACTTCTGTGAATTTATTAAACTGAGCCACGTAATTATGCAACGGATATGTTTGGCAAAGACCCAGTGAACAATGCAAGCCAAGCTGCACGAAACAGAGTGGGCTAACCTAGCCATAATTTCAGAAAGCTTCCACAGTACTGTCCCTCTTGAAAGATGTTTTTTTTTTTTACCATTTAGGTGCTAGAGAGAGCAAACATGGAGTGGGGAGTGGGGAGGAGGTTGCCCCACATGCCATGAAAGCTTTAGGTTTTATTGTTGTTACACTTAGTAATGCTGATGGAATTTAAGTTATTTAGAGAACTTGTTCTCAGTCTGCTTGAGTTCTGCAGAATGTAATGAACTTGGTGAAAAAGTAGAGACATTCACACAGGGACCCTTTGCTCCTGTACTTGTTCCTGTGGTCATGCACTTCTTCACACACACATTGCATAAGATACTTCTGGGTTAGTAGAGTCCCATACTGACAAGGAGACTCAGAAATACAGCAATTAATGTCCCAGGTCAGTGTTTCCCAGATAATTTCAAGTGGGGTGAAAAGAAAGAGATATATTTTGAGCTTTCTTTATACCCACATGCTGCATATTATGCAATGAAAAGATTGTGCTTTTGGATCAGCTAGGCTGATAACATCCAGCCATCGGGTACAAAGGAAAAGAGATCTCCCTGGGCTCAAAATATGCAGCCCTGAAAAATAATAAAGAATATTTCCCTGGCAGAGCTCAAGGAAGTATTTATCAAGCAGTGCCAGCCTTGGCATTAAGTTTCAGCCATCTTCATCCCAGCCCCTGATGGGACACAGCCCAGCTGGGAGGCTCATGGAGACACAGATGTGCTGGCTGCCCTGCAAGCAGGGACAGGAGAGCTGTGTGCCACCTGCTCACAGGCAAACCTGCCCTCTACTCTTCTGAATTCACTTCTGTGTGACACACCCAGGCAAAGCCATATTTGTACTGACTTGAGACAAGGCAGTTATTGGCCTTTGCGGCAAACTGTGGAGGTGACCTCGTGCGCTCCTGAGCTTTGGGATGAAGGACGCTTGTGTTTCAGGGATCAGGAGCACAGTTTGCACACAGAGGCATGAAACTAGCAGTGACACTTCTGCCTCTCTGTTAACCTGTGCTCCTGGCCTGCTTCTCCCTTCAGCTCTGGGCTTTTCCAACCCAACCAAATTAGCTGCATCTGTCCTCCAAAATTGTCAAATTTAGTTATCTAGTCCCATGGGTACTAGTTGAAGAAAAATTTCAGGCACAGTAACAAGGGTCCTCACAAGGACATATTAAGACTTCCTAAATAAATTCTCACAAAGGAAAGTTGAAACCTGAATCAGGATCCTTTCGCCTACTCACTCTCTGGCATGGAGTGAGTGTTTACAGCCATGAGCCCATGGGTGCAGGGGACATGCCAAGCAAGGCAACTGGAGGATCCTAACATGGGCAACATATGGAGACATTTCCTCTTCCTCAGCCTGCTTTTTTGTGCCTAAATGGGCATTTGCTATTTGTAGATTCTTACTTTGTAAGGAAAAAACCAACCATCTGACACAGGATTATGTGAATAAACCACAGGAGAACTATTGAATCCAGAGTCCAGAGATCAGGTTTGCCCCTTTTATCATGAGCACTGGATGGGAATAGCAAAAAAAAAAAAATAAAATCCAAGTTCAATAAAAACAGTGAACAAAAATGCCCAGTAGTCCAATTACACTCTTGTCAGCTGAATTTTTGCATTCCTATAGTCTTAAACTTCAGTCACATCCTCCTAAACACATACCTACAAATTAATTTATTTTTGTTTCCCAGCCAAGAGCTGAGTTGACAAGAAGGATAATGCTGCCTTCCTTCTCACATTCTGAAAAAGAATACTTTCTAAGTTTTGGTTACTGACGGATCAAAAGCAGACCCCATTGCCTAGATTTCATGAGATGTACTACCTTTGCCAACAGGCTCAAGGATCTTATCAAGGAAGGCCACTGTGCTATCTTTATAAGAGTGCTGCCTTTCATTAATCTACCTCCTGTTGTTAAAAGGGAGCCACAGGTTCACTTTTTGATCATGCTTCAGTATGAGGCATTGCCATGCTATACCCAGGCTTTCCATAGGAATCACAGGCATCTTCCTTATTAGAGTATTGTACAGGTGGGGAGTAACTGATGTAGCTGCTCAGAGGCCAATTTTCCTGCTCTAAAATAATATATACAGGGAAGATGTGCAGTCAGCTGGGCAGGCAAATACTTCTCAGAAACCCCAGCAAGGACTAACAGTTCCGTTTAAAGTCTCATCCTCCCAAAGGGAGTCTCAAGCAAAGTTCATCCGAGAGAGCCCTGGTCGGCAGGAGGATGCATGTGTCATTACTCATCCCTGCAGCAGATGCAGGATGCTTCATAAGCACACTCAGAGGCAGTGGTCAGAGCTTTCTTTCACCTTCAGATAAGTCTGGCAGCCCCTTCTAAGGGAGCAATGTCTCTATACACAGGATGCAATGTGATTGCCCTTCTTGGAGAGTTATAGGACATACTGAGGGTCTCTCCATCTGTGTCACTTGGAGTATCCATGGAGGTTTTGTGGTTTCCTAAAGTTGTGTGAGAGAGACATGCCAGCAAACAAAGATCAAGTGGTATTACTTTTAGAATTCAAATCTTGCCCACAGCTCAGAAATGCAGGGTTTCTCCAGCTTATATATAGAGTACATTAGAGCTCAGCATGGATGCTGGAGGGTGTGTTTGAAAAGCACTTTGAGATCAGGAGATGAAAGCTTCACAGACATGTAAAGTATTATCAGTAATTATTATCTGGTAACGTGAAGCAGTTTGTCTGAACAAATAGAGTGTCTCAATATAGCAACTGATGGCTCTTCTACACTTGAACCATGGTAACATGCCAATTTATTTGTTGGCAAAAGATAATTTGTCTCATTGTAAGAAATCTTCCAGAAATATCTGAACAACCATTTTCTGATTTTGACTTCATGTGAGTACCTCATTTTTCACTATAAAGGAAATTATCTCCTTTACAATATACCATGTTTTGAAACATAATCTTTAAGGCTAAATGCTCAGCTCAAAATCCTATAGATAAATAAACATGCAAAAGAAAGCATGGATTCTTAAGTGGCCAGGCATTAAACAAATACAATTTTTAAATAAAAAAGGTTTGTGAATTTACGTCACCACTGATGAGCCTTTAGGACAATTTATTCAATTTTTTATGTGGGTTTTTTTTTAATTTTTCTTTTTTTTTTTCCTTACAATAAAGATTAAAGTCTTACTCCTTTTATGTTTAATAGAAGCTGATACTCTCATGAAATCCCCTGGCTTCATAGAACTGGATCATTTACCAAGTTATTGTTATTAAAAAAGGAGCCATGAAATCTGGGAAAGTGTTCTGTAACTTATACCGAGAATAGCATCTACACCACAAGACCCTGGCCTTAAAACTGACATTCTTTAGCCCAACATAACTTAGGCTGTCAGCAAGCACAGGCCATTGGGCATTCCACATGCTGACTGGGTGAACTCTTGAAGTGTTGGAGGTCAGACTGGAGGATCTATAGGAATTATCATAGGATGTTAAGGATCTGAGAGTGGTCAGCTTCCCTTTCATAGTCATTGGGTGAGTTAGGCTGTCCATGCAGGGGTTCATCCTGTCTGAGGTGGATGTCACTGACAGAAACATTCCTCTTGGGGAACCAAGCTGCCAAGACAGGGCAATCACCACTGCAGGTTATAAAACTTACTTTCAGATTAATGAAGTTATGTTTTTTAAAAAATTAAGGCAAGGAAAAATAAACCCACATTGCCATCTTTGTTTAGTTATAAATTTGGCATGGATTATTAATTTTTTTTTATATACTCTGGTTCAATACAATTCTGGGGATGCCCTGGAAGTTAAAAAACATTAATTAGAGCCCTGTGCTCAGTACATTCTGAAAATGTGTTAAATAAAGAACCCAATAATTAGAAAACACTCTTGAAAAATTGTCAAGAAAAAAAATATTGGCCTGGATGTAGACTACTTTATATTAAGAATAAGTCATTATCTTTGCCAGCATGGCAGTAAAAGACAGGCCTTCTTGCACCACCACTTGAATTACTGATGTTCCAGTTTCAGCTGATAAACATGATCCTAGATGAAAATTAAGCCTCTCTAAGTACATCCCTTCCTTATTTACTGCTTACTCCAAGGTAACAGTGACCAGTTTTGTATGTTTTCTTTTTTGGTCTAAGTTTTTTTAGATTTGTTTCCTTGCTTCAGACTTGGAAATGCCATTTATGAAATCCTGGTGCCAGGAATGGAAATGCAGACTGCCAAGTCTAAGTGATACAAGAAGTGACTCTTTTCTGGCTTGCTCTGTCACAATTGTTCATTTCTAAAATCTTCCAATGCCATAATAAATAGCTAATAGATAGCTAGTAACATGTGAGTAAATTCAAAGTGATTATAGGTGATTATAATGTTTAAAACATGCTAAATAAGCATTCCTTACATGACCTAGTGTTATGGACTAACAGGTGTGACTGGTATGTGTGTTATGTTCTTAACACATTTGTAGGGAGTGTTACTTGGTAAGGGATATAGCTATTTTAAAAATACCTGTGTTTTCACAACAAAAAGCCTCAGGTATTTAATTGTGGAGGGTTATCAGCCATAGAAGACATAAAGAGTCCAAAAGCTCCTTCCCAGTGTTCACTGAGAACCCATAGCAACAGGGAGGAGATCTAGAAAAACAGATCCTGTGTGAAGGATAGCCAATAATAACAGCCAGAAACTTCTGGTATCAGCACTCAGCTTTCTAGAAAAACTCTATTCGCACAGTCCAGTTACCATGGTACTTTGTAAATCTAATTTTAAGCAGATTTTCAAAACACCAGTTTCAAACCCAAATTGGATTGTCCCAGCCTTATCAAATTTGGACTCGGTGGTCCATAATTTGCTTTACACATGCCCTGAATCTTTGATTAAAAGGAAGTGGTCCAAAAGAAGGTAATCAGTTTACAGGAAAATAAAATATTTTTCTGAATATATTTTATTCTTTTCCTAAAGTTCAAATGAAAAACTATATTCTTCAAACTATATTGTCATTTTTTTAAATTTATTCATCCTGTTTTCCATGTCTGCCCTGACAAAAAAAAATAATGATAAATGCTGGAATTATATGTCTCTTTGGCTGTGTTGTATTTAGTATGCTTACACAGAGCACTGTTGTCCTTTACATTATGAAAGCAAAGTAGATAGATAACCACAGAATCACAGAATATTCTGAGTTGGAAGGGACCCATCAGGACCATCAAAGTCCAGCTCCTGGCCCTGCAGAGAACAGCCCCAGGATTCACACCATGTGCCTGAGAGTGTTGCCAAGTTATTCTTGAGCTCTGCCAGGCCGGTGCTGTGACCCCTTCTTTCCCTGCGGAGCCTGTGCCAGAGCCCAAACACCTTCTGTGTGAAAAACCTTTTTAAATATCCAATCCGAACTTCCCCCACAACTTCAGGCCATTCCCTTGGGTCCTGGCACTGATCCCCACAGAGAAGGGATCAGTGCCTGCCCCTCCTCTTCCCATCATGAGGAAGTTGTAAATTGCAATGAGGTCTCCCCTCAGTCTCCTCTTCTCCAGGCTGAATAAAAGAGTAGAACGTGCTATTGGGCTTCTGTGCAAAGACAGAGGTGGAAAAAATAAACACCGAAACACAGGGATCTCAAAACCAAGGACCATGCCTGCATGGGTTTTGGGGAGGAAAAAAATATATATTTGTGTTGCAGTTTTCAACTTATGGAGCCAATTAAGAGATTCGAACAGCTCTCTACAAATGGCCCTGATTTTAGTAAGATTTCATTTGCTATGTAGGGAACTCTACTGCAAACCTCATATGCAGTCAATAGGAATTGAAAAAGGGGAAAAGCAGTATTTAATGAATTTATGTATTTTCTGCGTGCATACTCATGTGAGGGAGCATCCAAGAGGGAATCCCATACCATCTCTGTGTTTGTGACCTGTGACATACTTGGAGTGTTTTTAGTTTCTGCAAAAATCTGTTAAAGAGAGACTGCTTACAGTTTTAATTTTAATAAGAAACAGAATGTAATAATTATATTTTACAAATAGCAGTGAAAGTGAGAGACCGCTTCTGCCCACCTAATGGCAACTTTAAGGACTTAATGGCAAAAGACTCAAATGGATAAATTATTATAGAAATGTCACAGCTTTTAAAACATTTGCAGTCTAAATGGGGCTACAGTCTGGTCTTGTAATACAACATTAGCACAACAAAAATGTGCAATAAGACATCTCAGAACCAGTTTCTGCACCTCCTCTAGCACTTAAAATGTGAAAGCCTAGAATGATTTCAGTTTCTATGCCAGAGTACATATTTTCCCTTCTACTCTTCCGGAGTGGACCTCAGAAACTAAAGAGTTTGTAAATTAATTAATATTTTAGGGTGACATGGAAGAAAAGTGTCTGTAGAGGTGCAATAATCAAACTCATTGCTGAATATCTCTACCTAAGATATGTAGGAGCAAAGGCAAATAATTGAATTAAAATCTTAACATTTTCAGGATTAGGGGATAAAATTTACTTTCTCTTCTTTATTCTTTCACTCTGTTGGCAGAGTTTACATCTTCTGGGCTGGAGATGACTGGTAGAGTTGCAGAAGACCTGGGGAAGCTCTATCACTAAATGTCTGACAAAATAAAAGGGGTGACAAAGCATATATGCCTAAGAGTTACAAAGGTATATAAAACACCCTCTAGTAGAAAGAAGGAACTAGCAGGTCTGTAGATTTCCTGATTCAGTAGGGAATTCTCTTCCAAAATTTGTTTGTTATTCACTGTGTCCAGACATGACCACAGCAGCTTCTTCCATTTTATGATTGCATGACAACAATTCTAAAACATTTATGAAAAATGGCTGTGTTATGTTTAGAAGTACCTGAAATAACCAGGAACATATCTCTGCCCTCAGGTCACAAACTAGGGCTGTGTAATGACCATGTGGTCAGAACAGGAAGGGGTAAGTTTACTTGAAACCAGAGAAGACCTCCCCCAAATGATTCTTTATGACATTATGTTAGAGCCAATTCTGGTAAATCCCAAGGTAAAAATTGAGGGAACTATCCTCAAATTGCAATGTGTTGCCTATTGCTAACTTAAACTGCAGCAGAGGTAAACATCAAATTGCATTACTCCAAAGGGTCATTCAAAACGTAATTTGCTATATAATGCTCACTTTTCTGAGTCACTGAAATGCTCTCTTATGTCTGCTGAAGGAATAAATGTTTCACCTTACTGCGTGAGCACTAGTAGATAGCACATCTGCCTTGCATCCCCTTTGAGTAAAGCCATTACACACATGGTGCTGGCAGATTGCATGAATCACACGGGTCACTTGCTGCTCTCTGATGGGATGTTTTATGTCTGCAACCACAGCAGTGGGAAATGTAACGCTGATGATTCTAGGAGTTAACTAGAAAACTCATAATACTTGATTTTTGTTTCACTTAATGTCTTAATCCCTGAAGTCTAAAGATTATTTCAGAATATTTTTCTGCCTATCTAAAATGCTAGTTTTCTTCAGAAGGCATATACATTTGAGACCATTGTAATTAAAAGTCAGAAGTAGAAGTGACATGAATTTTAGCTTCAAAAATGTACCATTACTCTTAGGTATTAACTTTTGGAGCCAGGAGAATAACTCTATCTGTACCAAAAATGTGACTAGCACTGAAAAATAATTCATAACAGCTGTGCCTTGCAATATTCGTTATGCTTTGAAATATGTGTTCACTACTCAGAGTGGGTGGAGGTGGAAAAGAGCAGAGAAAACCATGCATTCACTTTTATACCTTTGCTAGGGCTTTTATCATTATTAGCACCACCATAGTGGAGAACTATGCATTTGATCTCAGTGTGTGTGAATTCATTTCCATTTTTCTGTGTTTCTCACCCTGTTCTGGGAAGCAAAGTTATAAGTATTTGGGGGGGAGAAATACTCCATGTAGTAATAGGTCAGTAAGTCTACCGTTGTGAGGGGCCATATCAGCAGGGAATGGGGTTTGTTTTCTTGTTCTTTCCCATGGGAAGGGTCAGACATATACAAAACAATAATCTGTGCTAAAAATAACCCTAAAACAGATCTTATGAGACTTTCAGACTGCTGAACAGGAAAAATATCTGAAAAATGGTTGTGAATCATCCTCAAGAAGATGTATTTTAAGAACCTTATTCATTCCATAGTGTTTTTTATATCTAATTTATTAGCAAGAGTGGAGAAAGTAGAGAAGAAACTTTTAGTTTGAAAGTGGGAGAGAGAAGGAGGCCATGGATACTTGTCTGTAGAAAAAGACAATTGTTCCTCATTTCATGGATGCAAATAATGAAATTACTCCTATTTGCAAATCCCACACAATAGAGAACAAATTTCCAGTAAATACTGTAGCACATTGCCTGAGAAAGTATCAGTAAACTTTTCTAAGTCAAAGCATTCAAGGCAGTTCCTTGCCATCCTTCCAGCAAGCAGTCCTTGGATCCAGTTATTTTTCCGTGACTAAGTGTCCTGACCCTGTAACCTTGCCTGTTTCCTCGTGTGCCCCAGAGGCCACTCAGGGCATGGCTGAGGCCGTTCACCCTGGGAGGATCGCTGCCCGTCAGTGGGATGCAGCAGAGCTGGGCTCGGAGCAGGACAGCACTCAGCTCAGAGCAGAGACAGCAGTTGGAGAGGCTGCCTGCTCTGGGAGAGCCGCCACTGATGATCACGGCTGGGAATTACACACAGCTCAGCCCAAATTCCTCAGCTGGCAGCAGCTGCCTGCGGAAACTGAGAGAGCCTTGAAACGAGCCCCATTTTATGGCCCCTGTGATAATAATCGTAAGTGTTGCAATGTAGTAACACATGTATCCGAGCTAGAGCCTTCAGATGTCTCTCTGCCTTTTGGCCCGCGCTCTCCAGCTGGGAAAGCAAAGGTTTATTCAGAGGAATAAGCCTCATCCCTGCTGCTTGTAAAATGGATAGGTGAAGGAAAAATCTACCAAAATACCCTCAAGACAGCAAAAAAATCAAACCACAAAATTGTAAAAGTTGTTTATCACTGTCACTCTTCACATTTTTGTGACTTAGACTTTGTGGTCTCAGTGTAAGAAAGATGCAATTGTCAGGAAAGAGTCCTCATCTCTGGGCTGCAGACTCAGACTTCTACTTGCTTGGTCTCCCTCGCTGGCCCCATAAATCTTGCATTCCTTTTTTGCACAGTCGTATGGCTTCAGCAGAAGTGTGGCTCCATGCCAAGACACAGACTAACTTGTGGCTCTCGCTGCCGAGAAGCTGGAGCAGCAGGCTGAAACCTCTGCACAGCCAGGAGGGCTCACAATTCTCCCTTCTCCTTTGTGGTTTGAAAGATTCCATGGCCACTTGATCTCAGCTCCTGTAGCTGAGCAGGTTGTTCCTTCAGCTGCAGAAAAAATAAAGCCTGCTGTGTACACCAAAACCCATAACATCCTCACTCTATTCCCAAATTCCTGCTGCATCTCCCACACCTGTTTGGCCGGCAGAAGAGCAGCATGTGCTAGCTGGGCTGGTGCAGTGCTACACAGGAGAGGGCCAGCCACTGATTGATTCTCTCTCAGGGGCCAAACAAGGGGTGGATTATACCAGTCTTGGCCCTTCTCTGCCTAATTTCCCATCTCATAACATATCCAGACCCACCAGCCTTCTGTCCTCTCCAGGACGGGAGGCTATCACAGCAGAGCAGCCAGACACTGCCATTTGCTTAAGAAATGATGACAAAAGGCTACACCTCACAAGGATTAGATCCCACAGAGACAAGCTTGATTTCTGCGAAGTTACCTTCTCCGACCTCCCACTAAGCAGGGATTCCTGGTCCATGTAACATCTCCACACCAAAGGTGACTGTGGATGAATCTTTCTTGTGTGAGAAAGAAATTGGTGAACAATCCAATTATTCTGGATTTTATTGAATAAATTTTGATGGTGCATGTTATCTCAGAAGTCTGTTGTGTAGCAAGGAAGTGTACAAAAATGTTAGGAAAACTTCTGTCACGAATAATAAAAGCTCATCTTATCCTAAGAAAAAGAAACACTCAAACTTCCTTCCACAATTTTTTTGCCATTTTGTAGCTCAGTGGCTTATTCTGTTCTTCATTTTAATGTGCATATACATTTTTACACAAGTAAAAATATACTGGTGGGAATAATTGTTTGCTCCAGGTTGACAATGCAGAACAGTAGGAAGTTTCTGCTTATAAAAATTCATAAGGGGTATTAGAGATCTGAGCTGGGCCGCAGGAACTGATGGCTGTTAAGTTTCTATAAGGAAGTAATGATTTCTCCCAAGAAATATTTTAGTGCAAATCAAAAGGGTATTTTGACTAAAATACATGAACTGGTTAATTAAACATCTTTTCTTTCCAGGAGCTTTAAGCTCTTAATCTCAGTGTAAACTAGAATTTCCTCTTGTTTGTGAATAAATTTATTTTTAAAAAATTTATTTATCAACTTTAATTTTATCCAGCCAAAATTTTAAAGAAGATATATGTATTTTATACATTTAAAATATGTATAAAATACATAGATATATGTATATATGTATTTTCAATTTAATGTTAGAAAGGCAGATGGATCTAAATTTTTAATAAGTTATAAGTTAATTTTAGGAACTAGAAACCTGAAATTCTTCCAGGGAGTTAAATACCCAACTGTGTAGTGCTGATTATTGACATAAAAGCTCAGACTGCTATGAGAGATTTTTCATATGGCTTTTCAATAAGCAAGTTTTAATGTACGGAAACATCACAGGTAAGAGCTGGAATATCTGAGTATACTGTTGTTAAAATGATGGAGAGGAAACTCAATTTATATTTTCTGACACCAGTTTTCCTTTTGGTTGGTATTACATAAATTTCACCAGAAGTTATCAGTAGATGGGTGTGTGATCACACTGTACAACATGGCTTCAGAAGTACACGGGCATCTCCTGAGTCTCTCAGAAATGAGTAGTAAGGACAGCCCACAATTCCCCTCTAAACTTCTGTCTCCCAGACAGAAGAACCAAAAAAATCTCTCTGGGACATGATAATTCTGTCCCAGGAGCCATCTGAGCTTCCAGTGGGATTACAATTTTCTCCATTTGATTTAAACTCTGCCTCACTGTCATGTCAGTTCAGGCTCCCCCACTCATCCGAACTGGCTGCTGTTGGCCAGAAAGGTTTGGAGCTTTCCTCCCCAAGCTGGGAGCCTGCAGCACAGGGATGAGTTTGCACTGCACCAGTGCTCCTGCCACATGGATCTCTTTGGAGGTGCAGCAGTTTATACAGAGATCTGGAGCTGCAGGCTGAAGCACAAGCCAAGGGAGATGTGGGTCTGCCTTACACCTCAAATGCAGTTCAGTCCTGAATTATTAAATGCTGACTTTGCAGGTCAGTGTCCAGGTTCACACATTTATACACTCTTCCTCCACTGAAGAGCTTTAGATGATGTAGGTTTCAGCTGGAGGATGTATTCAATTGCTTTCACTAATAATGTAAGATCACCACAGTAGCTGGTATGCACCTTGTACTCATCTACACTTTGCTCTTCAAAGCCCACAAAAATCAATTAAAAAAAAAAAAAAGAAATATAATGTCTATAGCTGGTTTTGAAAACATTTTAAAAAACAGCTTCAGGAAATGCATTACAATATAGGTGGGTAAAGTAATAAAAAAAGCTCAATTCTTCAAGGGATGGCAACTATACTCTGCATGCAGAGCTACTATTGCATTGTACATCCATCTAGTTTCTAGTACAAGACAGGAAAATGATGTTATACATAATTTTCAGAAATGGATTTCTGATTATCAAATTTGTCTTATCTTTATAATAAGAAACATTAAAAGTCTAAGTTTATTGCTCTGAGAAATTATCAGTTCTACTATGTTAATGAATAACACTTGAGCTTTTAGAAACTGAAAATTACAGCTGGAAGTTGTGGGTGAAGTTTAGTCTCTGGCAAATTATCCCTTCAGTGGCAAGCCAAGTGTTCCCCAAGTGCTCTTACAAGGTGTGTTCCAAGGGCATCCCATAAAGCACGACTGCATAGCTCTTGCACCCTCTTGTCTGCCATAACCCTTACTAGAGGTACCAGCCTACTAATGCAAACATGCTGACAACCAGGGCACAATAATGCTACTTTGAGTCTTTGAATATAAACAATTAAACCCTTCAGGTTGTTTTGGTATTTTTTTTTTAATATGTGAAGAATGTTAGAAAAGTTGCTAGACTGTAGGAAGTTATAACAAAATTATGGTCTTGAAAAGCAGAGTTTTTGGGAAAGAATTTTATAGTTGTTGACATCAGTTCACTGAAGACAGAAACTGTCCAAAGACAACCAACATGCAAATTATACAGTATCATATTCTTATATATTTGGAACTCTAGAACTACCCTTCTGAAAGTAATGAGGGTTTTGCAACTGTTGAAGTAAGAACCAAGTCCATGCCTAAATGAGGAAAAGTTATTTTAGTAATATGAACAATCTTAATCTGTATCAAATATTTGTGCACTGAACATCAGTAAGGTAAACAGGATGGGATGTGAGTTTTGGCTGGTGTCAGTTTATGAAGCATTTATTAGTTCATCCCAGGCCACATGATTCTGCTTTTTAAAACCTTTGAATTATGTTGTAATTAAAATTCAGATAATTTTTTATTACACTCAATTTTAATAAAAATCTGGTCCAAATATTTTCATATTTTTTATCTTACCATACTTTTCTCTTTACATATACACACATATATTCTAAGAAAGGCTTGAAAGAGAATGAGTTTTGCTACACACAGCAAGATTTTGACAGAGAAACCAACATTCTGTGTGTGAGAACACATTTTGATGAGCAATAAGTATCACAGAATCACAGAATTGTTGAATTTGGGCATCAGCTCTTGGGACCATCTAGGCCACTGCCCTGCTTAGGGGGGTGCTTGGGGCTGTATCCAGACAGCTTTGGAGAATCTCCAGGCATGGAATCCCAACAGCCATGGTGGACAAAGCAGCTTTTCTCTGGGAAGCGTATCCCACTGTGTTTGCAATGCCATGCTTTAGTATACAGGGATTAGTATACAGGTTTAAAAAATAACATATATAGGTATATATCTTTCCTCTGAGAAGAACATTTTGCAGTTCACCATCATTCTGGGGAGACATTGGCAATACTTGCAGAGAGATCTTTCCCAGAAGAGTTCAAATAGAGCTTCAGGAATACTAGTTAAAACATTTACTGGTAAAAAGACAATTTTACCCAGAGAAGTTCACTTCTGATACATGTCCATATAGAGACTTCATTAGTGTCTAAAAATTTTTTCCTACCAACTATTCATTTACCATTTCACATTCTGTTAAAAAAAAAAAGCTAGTTAGGAAAGAACATTTTAATTTTGTGGTAAATCAGAATGACTGTAAAAGATTTGTTTTATTCCAAGTCACAGTATGAAAGGAAAGCTGGGTAAAGCAAGTGTTATTTAACACTAAATAATTTCATTTCCATGACTTCATCAGACTTACATATCAGCTATTCAGAAAATAGTCCCAAAGAGAGTCTTTAATTTAAACTGTCTGATGTTCTTTTGGCAGTTGTAGTGAAACCAAGAGATTTGTTCTCCAGAAAACTTGGACATAGTTTCAGTTCAGAGAAAAGGGGGGAGGTGGATTGGTAGTTTGGGTTTTTTTTAAGGTGGATTTTACTGCAATTTACTCAGTTACTGTCAAACAAACTGTATTTTTTCTGGAAATTATTATAATTAACTATCATACTTCCTTCAAAAAGCCTAGTACCTTTTAAAAGCAGGAAAGGTTCTCTGTCTACAAAAGCTAACACCCAGTGAAAAAAACAAATACTATATCTCTGTCCAAAAGGATTTTTTATTCACACAATTCAGTGGAATAAAACATGTTAGAAATTATTTCCCCAAACTAAATCCTTTGCTTCAATACCTCAGACTCAGATATTTTCTCAGAAAAGGCATAATGGAAATGTGAATAAATAAATGTTGGTTCAACTTAGCAAAATAAAACTCTCTTTGACTGTCTGGAGACAGAAACACTTTCAAATAAGTCTTCATAAGCTGCTTCAGGAAATTAGTTCTAGAAATGGTGTTTACTGAAAGAAAAATGCTACTAAGAAAGGCACTGTCCCTTATTTAAAGTTTCTTCCAAAGTTAATTGTTCTTTTTACTGTCACTAGGCCTGGAAAAGGTGCCAAAAGACCTTCCCCCAGACACAACCCTGTTGGACTTACAGAACAACAAAATCACTGAAATTAAAGAAGGAGATTTCAAGAACCTGAAGAATCTTCATGTAAGTCTAAAAGTGAACTGGCATTTACCAATAAAAACGGGGAGAAAATGTGGGTTTGGCCTAGCAATGCATTTTTTATTGAAAACCGATTAAATAATTTGTGATCTTCCTCCACCAGCCCAGTCTATTTATTTCTATCCCCATTTCTCTCCTGCAAGCTTTCTTGCCAAACTACAGAAGTTTCTCAGCTCTTTTCAGCTCTTCATGCCTGTCTCCTGTCCATTCAGTCCCCTGATCTCCCATCTTAGCTCCTCTCACATATTTATTTATGTTCTCGGTCTCTTTGGCACAGTTACTTGGTAATTTCCATCTCAGCCCTGCCACCTCACTCCCTTCTTACTGTACTCTTTCCCCTCCTACCTCTGAGCTCACAGAGAATTCTCTGTGCCACGTTTGTCAGCAGACATTCTGTGCTAATTTTAATTCAAGAGTATTTCCAAATTACTCTTCTGCCCCCTGGAATACAATGAAATGATGTTTTTGCAATAACCTTCTCCCTGCAAAGCTCCATCCTCATCCTTTACATGCCAGTCTCTTCTAACACTTCTGTCTGGTTTCCTCTTTGCTGAAATATTTTCCTTCCTGGTTTCTGTGACTGTTTTTTTTTTTTTCTGGTTCACCTCTTCTTTTCCAAGTTTCCATCAGACAGCTACCTTCCTCTCTGTTTCTATTTTTTTTTCTCTGTCTGAGGTTCTCCTTCCTGTCTATAGTTTTTATCAACATTTTTAAATACACACCTCATACTTCTGCCTGAATTTTGTTGAAATATTTTTCCTTACAGAGCAGAAAAAGGCTATTTTCTCTCTTTGAAAGTAATATCCTAACTCAGGCATACACCTGAAAATATTACTTTCTAGGCTTCCAAAAACTCATTTTATTCTGTGCATTCCTCCATTTGATCCTTTATTATTATAAACAATATCTTCTTTGGCTTCTTACAGCCTATTTTAATTCTATTCTATTCTATTCTATTCTATTCTATTCTATTCTATTCTATTCTATTCTATTCTATTCTATTCCATTTCTTTCACAAACAAGAAGCCAACTCCCAATTTTTTATCCATAACTGGTGCCAATATCATCACCCAAAGAATCACTGTTTAAAACAAGAATCTACATTTAGCTACTCATATTTGGAAAAAAAACTATAAAATTTTACCTCTTTTAATTTCTTCCAAAGTCCATCTTAAATATTTGTTCAAATGCAACATCAAGAAGATAATTTAAAAAAAATATGAATGCCAGACCGTCCATAGTGAGGGGATCTGCATGAGTGAATCATGATGAGGTTCATGTCATCTAATTTTAGCATAGGTGTCTGTAGTTGATCTAGTTCCACAGATAACCTCTAAAGACAACAAAACATGTTCTTCCACATCACATTTCAGCAGTCTAGCTTTAAGAATGAGATAATTTGTTCCCCAGAATTTTTTTCAGTTCCCTTCTTTGGCTACAGGACAGATTTGACACTGTAATTCCTGCCTGTTTGCTTTGGTTTTCTTCCACCTTGGAAAGGAGTCCTGTGTTTTCTATGAAGTTTATCTGTGAGATGCTAAAAGAGACAAAATTCTTATCAGTGAAATTAATCTTTTGGCAATCCTTCTTCATGACACTGTATTAAATGAGTCAGAGCATGGTATTGCAGATGAGAATCACTGCTCCCAGTGACTTCTACCCACTTGGCATTTGGTCCAGGTTTCAATTGCACATCCTGCTGTGAGCTATGCTGTTGTGAACTTATTTTATGTCATTGAAGTTAACTCTAAGGGGTTTTCTTTACTTTGGTTTTTTTTCGGTTTTCCTGTTTTCTTTTTCTTTTTTTTACAACAAATACAATTTAATAGTAAATTAAACATGTAACTCCTCAGGGAAGAAATTATTTGTTTACTCACAAAAGTACCCAGGAGATGCTTAAGGACCACTGGAAAACATGCATTAGCAAAAATTTTAACATGTAACCTTCAAAACTGCAATTTTCCTGGATTTACTCAAGAACAAATAATGATTCTCTCAAGGTCCCCTTCCAACCCAAACCATTCTGTGATTCTATGATCTCCTCCCCAAAAAAATAATTTAGTCATGCAGTATATTTATGTAACTAGGCACCATCTTTGCTCTCAGCAGGAATATTCCTGTGTAATATCTGGGAACGATTCCCATTCCCCAACTTTCAATTAAATATTTTTCAGAGGGAGTATTGTTTTTAGAAAGTAAAACTCAAAAGCATTGTTACTGACAGAGCTCTATTATCTCATTTATTTTAAAGATATATAAGTGTGTGAGGCACATATAAAAAATGCATGTGCTTTTTAATCTTATTTCCAGAGAATCATGGCTTGGGTTAATGCCACAGTTGACAGTGTGATGTTCAAAAATTTCTTAGACTTTACTAAACTTTCTTGTACTCTACAAGAAAGATTTACTAAAATTTCTGTGACAAAATCTAAAATTGGAAATTGGACTTAACTGATTGCATGAATGATCACTTAAGGGAAAAATTCCTTAAACTCCAATTTGCATAGCTCTTGAAAAAAAATGAGCAGCTTATACAGTTTGTTACTTTTAAATAATCCATTAAAATACCTTCCTAATACCTACAGATGTCACCAACCACAAGTGAATCAGTTTTAGAAGTGATTTTCATGAACAAGTTGGATTGAACCTAAGGTTTGGCTGGTTCTAAAATCCAGAATAAGTAGCAAGAAAATAAAGGATTTACCCCTAATTTGTTCATGGCTTCTCTTTCAGTACAAATGTAACTGCTTATGCTACACATCACTGTGTAGTGACACAGCACTGGAGATGAAAGAGAACTTAGAACCTACCAAAATATTCTTAGTATTGAAAATTTTCCTGAGTAGATTTCCCAAGCACAGCTAAAATTTGCAGCTGTGGAAATATGTCAAGCAATTAGAAGAGGGCACAGCTAAAGGAATATTTACCTGCAAATAATAGATTTCTGCCAAGAAACATCACAGTCAACAGTTACAGTGCACTTGATATTTTCATAGCTTTAAATTATCCAGGAAAAAGTGGCTAAACTATTAATTTTGTACTATTAAAACTCAGTGAGACTTCACCATATTTGAAAATGAAAGATTGTTTGTTTGTGTGGTTTTGATTTTTTTTTTTTTAGCACAGGGATTGAGAAAACAGAGTAAAATGTGAAGACTTTTTAACGGGCTGAGGACTGAGTTTCACATTTTCAGAAAACTGTCTGATATTACTATATAAAAAAAGTTTCTTATGACTTAGACCTGTGGCAAAAAAGTCAGACAGGAAATCCATTGGAAAAGCCAGGAAAAAAAGTCTCTATTTCTATGAAACAGTAAGAATTTTCCAGGCAGACTGACATTTCTGGATGGAGTTCAGTACTTTGACCCCATGGACACAATAAAGAATCCAAAATACTGCATGAGTAAGCTCCCATGCAGAGTAAAGGAGGAGCCTGCACAAACAGCACATGGAGTTGCAGGCTGTGTGGCAAAGCCAAAGCAAACCAGAAGAATGCCTGCACCTGGAAAAAATGGTGAAACAAACTGCTCTGTGTTAGATCACTATAAGAACAGCACAAACAGCAGAATAGTGACTGCATGCTTCTCCAACAAGAATTTTTCAATTGGCAGAGTGCTGGTGTAGTGAAAGAAGATGAGTGCACTGTTGGCCTGAAATCAAATGGAACATTACCTAATTGAAGCTAGCAGAACTGTTTAAAGACATGGCTGCGCATACAAAAATGCTAAACAAAACTTTGTTTAAACTGAAGGAAAAGATTTAAGAGATAAAAGATTTAAACTTGGAACTTAAAGTTATGACCATATCCATACTAAATGTGCAGGCAGAGAAACTGAAACTCTTTTAGTAGTAACAGCAAGTGGAAAATTAATGTATGGCACTAGAAATTTTAATGCCATCCTTTTTTTAAAAAAAACAAAGAAAAAAACAAACAAAATAAAAATCCCAAAACACCCAAACAAAGCAAACCAAACCTAAAGAAAAGTCTAAGATCTTTCAGAGATACAGAAAACCCCTGAGATCAAAAGAATCAATTAAATAATCCAGTCTTCTGATGACTCATTGCATTTTCAGTTCCCTTTTCCCAGGCATTAAAAGAAGTTAACACCTTGTCTCTGTAAATCACAGAAAGAAGAATCAGTAATCACCATCCTACTGTGGAAAAACAAAGACACATATCTCTGTCCAGCTTCTACCTCTGAACCCAGTTCCTATTATCATGAGTGGCATGAGTGAGGTGCAGCTTTAGGTTCCTAAAAAATATTCAGAGAGGGGAATAAAAATTAATCTTTCTGAAATACAGCATTCCCTTAGAGAATTTTCACTTCCTCATATTCACCTTTGCATTATGCTTAAGAAACACTGAGATTTTCCACAGAAACAAGAACAGAAAACATTTTTCTTGTACAATGGGTAAAGATTTTTTCCTGTGAGGAAAAAAACCAGGACCAAATATTTGAAGTCCTTAAAATTCTGGAGAGAGCCAGCATTCTAGGCTAATAAAAAAAGGAAACTTTTATAGAACATAACAATTAAAAAATCAGATCAATTGTAATAAATTTAATGAATGACCAAAATTTCTTGCCACAGTAGACAAGGACAGGGTTGAATGAAAAAGGAAAATGCAGAACTACCTGTTTCCTCATCATCTGTGCAAGTCATGTTGCATGAGAGGTACCAGTGAGAGCTCAAAGGCCAGGCAAACTAGGTCTGCAGCAGGCTCCTTTTCTTGGTGAGATTATTCAACAATGTCCTGTGCATATTATTAAAGTGTTTTCCACTGGCTTCTCTTGTTTGTACTGACAGGCTGCTTCTCCAGTGCCTTGACATCTCCTTCCTTCACAATTCATTCCTCTCTATTGCTTCCATCTCATCCTTTTTTTCCTTTCTTTCCTTAGCTATGTTCTCTTGATCCTAGCTTTGGATGATTAGAGAAAAATAACAACTGCATTTCTGACAAGTTCTGGTTTTGGGGGGTTTTGTTTGTTTGTTTGCTTGTTTTGTTCTTGGGTTGTTTTTAGTTTTTTAGTTTTTTCCATAAATGTACATACGTCTTTAGTAATTTTGAAGAAAGTCTTCCCTCTATGGTCAGGTTATAAGTATGACTTAACTTAAAATGTAAGGTAAACAAAAGGGATTAATTTTATTATTATTTTTATTGGGATGCCTGGCTCCTGAGGTTAAAGTTCTTAAGATATAACTGTTCCTAGCAGAACTGTAATAAAAAACAGGTAATAATGTAATACATAACCCAGGAAATTAAAGAAATTCCATTGGGTCAGGAATTGACTTTTCAGTTTAAACCCTGAAGGATGCATGCATCAGTAAAGAATTGATGTTAGATAAGAGTTCCATCCCCAGCTGGCAAAACAGGTGTATCACTATGTAATATGGCTGATGAAAGTCTGCTGGTAATTTTCCATTTTAATTCTGGTTTTGGCAAGGCTCTCACTTCTAACTATACTAAATTAAGATGAATGGGGATTGAAACGCCTCAGAACAGTCTCCTGAGAATCTCATATAATGAAATTACACCAGAAAATTTAATTCCCCACCCCTAGACAGGACAAAAATTGGATGTTTTAGTAACCACAACAAGAACAACCCTATGCTAATTCCAGCCTGCCTGCCACACACTGCCTCTGCAGCTTGTCAGGCTGTATTTTGACAAAAGCCTGCCAACAAGGATTCCAAAAGTTTCCTGAATTGTGAATCCTCCTTTTTGTGTTGGGAATAAATATTTGATGTAGAAACCAGGTCAGAGGGAGCTAAATGGCCAGACTCCCACTGACTTCAACGTAGCCGGGGTCTATTCCTGTCATACAGTGGTTTTTATTTTTCTCCTGACTACAGAAATACCAGAGGTGTTTCACTAAAAGAGAAAGTCATCTTTGGAGCAAAGCTTAATTTTTTTTTCCTCTCTGAATGCTACTTAAACTGCTGGTCATGATAAGGTGGTGAAATATTGCAACTGAGTCAATGTTTACTGTGCATTTTACATGCTATATTATGACAAAGGAAAAAAGCTTTATCTCAGGAAAATGAGGATGGAAGTTGAGTTTTATCCATGGGAAATTGCTATGAAACCTCTAAGCCTAACAAACTGATGTATTAGTACTTAATGTATTTTTCAGTACTTAATGCCTTCCTTTCTTTCTTTCTTTCTTTCTTTCTTTCTTTCTTTCTTTCTTTCTTTCTTTCTTTCTTTCTTTCTTTCTTTCTTTCTTTCTTTCTTTCTTTCTTTCTTTCTTTCTTTCTTTCTTTCTTTCTTCCTTTCTTTCTTTCTTTCTTTCTTTCTTTCTTTCTTTCTTCCTTTCTTTCTTCTTTCTTTCTTTCCTTTCTTTCTTCTTTCTTTCTTCTTTCTTTCTTTCTTCTTTCTTTCTTTCTTTCTTTCTTTCTTTCTTTCTTTCTTTCTTTCTTTTCTTTCTTTCTTTCTTTCTTTCTTTCTTTCTTTCTTTCTTTCTTTCTTTCTTTCTTCTTTCTTTCTTCTTTCTTCTTTCTTTCTTCTTTCTTCTTTCTTTCTTTTATTCTTTCTTTCCTTTCTTCCTTTCTTTCCTTTCTTCCTTTCTTCTTTCTTTCCTTTCTTTCTTCCTTTCTTTCTTCCTTCTTTCCTTCTTCTTCCTTTCTTTCTTCCTTTCTTCTTCTTCTTTCTTCTTCTTCTTTCTTCCTTCCTTTCTTTCTTCTTTTTTCTTCTCATCTCTTTCTTCCTTCTTTCTTCTTTCTTTTTCCTTTCTCTTCTTTCTTTCTTCTTTTTCTTCCTTTCTTTCTCTTCTTCCTTTCTTTTCTTTCTTTCTTTCTTTCTTTTCTTCTTTCTTTTCTTTCTTTCTTTCTTTCTTCTTCTTTCTTTCTTTTCTTTCTTTCTTCTTTCTTTTTCTTTCTTTCTTCTTCTTTCTTTCTTCTTTTTCTTTCTTCTTTCTTTCTTCTTTCTTTCTTCTCTTTCTTTCTTCTTTTTCTTTCCTTTCTTTCCTTTCTTTCTTTCTTTCTTTCTTTCTTTCTTCTTCTTTCTTTCTTCTTTCTTTCTTTCTTTCTTCTTTCTTTCTTTCTTTCTTCTTCTTTCTTTCTTTCTTTCTTCTTTTTTCTTTCTTTCTTTCTTTCTTTCTTTCTTTCTTCTTCTTTCTTTCTTTCTTTCTTTCTTTCTTTCTTTCTTTCTTTCTTTCTTTCTTCTTTCTTTCTTTCTTTCTTTCTTCTCTTTTCTTTCTTTCTTTCTTTCTTTCTTCTTTCTTTCTTTCTTTCTTCTTTCTTTCTTTCTTTCTTTCTTTCTCTTTCTTTCTTTTCTTTCTTTCTTTCTTCTTTCTTCTTCTTTCTTTCTTTCTTCTTTTTCTTTCTTCTTTCTTTCTTTTTCCTTTCTTTCTTCTTCTTTCTTTCTTTCTTCTTTCTTCTCTTTCTTTCTTCTTTCTTTCTTTTCTCTTCTTCTTCTTTTTTCTTTCTTTCTTTTCTTTTCTTTCTTTCTTCCTTTCTTTCTTCTTTCTTTCTTTCTTTTCTTTCTTCTTTCTTTCTTTCTTCTTTCCTTTCTTTCTTTCTTTCTTTCTTTCTTTCTTTCTTTCTTTCTTTCTTTCTTTCTTTCTTTCTTTTCTTTCTTCTTTCTTTTCTTTCTTTCCTCTTCCATATATTTTTGTATCCATACCAGGTCATGTTGAAAGCTGTGCATTTGTTTTCTCAGTCACTTTTATTGTCAATTCATTATGTGCTTAAATTTTTTTGGACAGGGGAAGTTAGGATTAAGGGAATATATTTATTCTAAATGAAATATCCTTTTTCCTCCATTAGAAGTGAAAGTGTAGAAGAGGATAGATTTTCCAATAAGGGCATCAGTTTATGTGACTTTTGTTCTAGAATGTCATTTCTGCCAAATTATCTCACACCAGCAGCATTGCAAGTGGTATCTGTAACCAACGGCTCCAGCATTCTTGAGCACTTTCAGGATGACCCTTATTTTTCTCTCCAAGTGCTTCTTGCCCTGTACAAAATTTTCATGTCCTTTAACACACCGAATGTAATGTGCCATCATGCCATCTGGGCTTTATTCTGGATAGCTGGTCCTGTGACCTGTTTTTGCCTAAGATCCATTCCTCTGCAACACTGCCTGCAGATGTTTTCCCTAGGTTTTTGTCCCCTAGTTCCTGTTTTCATTGACCTCTAAATCTCCTGAGTTTTTAATTTTATTTTATTTTGGTTTGGTTTAGCTTTTGTTACATGCAAACCATACGGGACACATTCTGAGGAAAGTAAACAGCCTTGCTGCAAGGCTAATAACTTAGTTCTTTAAGTAAGGGGTATAATAGAGGCATTGTGAAGTGGGAAAGGAATCCAGGGCTATGGCTTGCCAGGTGCTATACTGGTGTGTTATCCTCATCATTTATTGTTGCTCTGGGAAACAGCAAAATGTCTCTTACAAACTGGTGTGTGGGTTTATTTTTCCTTCTTTACAGCTGCACAACAATGGAAAAATAATGCAGGTTTGAAATACTGGGAGCAGGGACTTGCAGAGAGGGATCTAAGTGGGAAATATTATTCTGGTACAGAAAAAGTTGTAAATTCTGGCTTGTGTTACTTTCCCACCTTATACCACCAAACACATGTTCCCACTGTGAAATTAGTGGCTTTATACATACCTTTGATAGAATACCGTCATTTCTAAGTGAGAGACTCCTTGAGTGTTTGAATAATAAAAAAATCTGTTTCCCAAAGATAACATTAACATATTCATGAGAAACCATTGGAAAAGCATAATTCTAGGTACCTAGATAACTTCTGGGTTTGGTCAGGGGTATCAGTTCCACTCTGAAGAGATATAACAATCCGCTACTCAGACAATATTTACAGTGCCTAGCTGAATGTATGCCTGCCTATTTCCATCAAGAAATATTTGACACCAAGTCATCAGCTGTGATTATTGTTGCCCAATTTATATTTTTTTAAATTTAAAAGACAACATGGTTAAAAGAAATCCAAAAAAAGCAGTCTTTTAGCTGAAACAAATGGTTAATCAGTAAAAAACAAGATACAGGATAAAACTTTCAAATATTCATAACATGAGCCCAAACTCATTGAGTGTTGACTTAGAGATCTATGAAAAAAATACATGGTGAAATTAATAAAAATAAAGACCAATGAAATTAGCGGTAGTACATTTGATTATTGAAATAAAAGCAATGTAATACACTAATCTGCCTAGTTCCAACTGCAGTACTTCTAAATAACTGGGTTGTTTGCCATGTCCTAATACTCTACAGGTAGCTGAATTTCACTATGGGCAGAAGCTATATCTGTATCATAATTCTGGCAATCATGAATCAGAAAACCACACCCAATGTGTATCCATGTGTTCTCATGTCAGATTTTATCATACAGGCCCAAATGAAAGGGAGTTGGTGCCTGACCAACTCCACTGACCAACATATTTATTTTGGGATGGGCTTATTGTTAGAGAAATGCTCTGCTGAACTGTGGGCGACCTCTTCTCCCTCCTCTTGCATGTGAGTTATTTCTAGCTAGCACACCAAATTGAAACCAGCTCTGTTCAGCTTTACGTGCACTCAGTGAAACCATGTCCAGGACACACTGCTGGCTTTGCTCAGGGTGATCTGCAAGAGGAGCCCATCAGGGGAAAAACTCATCACCATTTTCATCTTTCACGCCTCTTTCCAGTTTCCATGATGGAGAGCTGCTCTCACAGAGGCTGATAGTCTTGTCACTGTTTTAATACTTAACTGATTATGGAATGTCAGACACTCCATTTTCCTCCAAGAAACAGACTAAAGTGTAATTCTGAAAATATTGAAAATATGAAAACACTCTGATGTTCACTATAGTATTTACAACAATTTTTGTCTTCTGTTTCTAAAACTAGCACAATGGAGGTGGTGAAAAAGATGCCCTATTAATGAATATAAGTAGATATTATATCAATACTTAAATGGCACATTCTACATAATCCACTGCAAAAAACATGCAGCGCTGTAAATCTGATAAGTAGATAGCAAACAGATGGAATGATAAGAATCATTCAAGTGTCTATTATATCTGAAATAATCTCCATTACTGTGTTATGTCCTGATAGTAATGAGGCCTTTGCCCTTTCTGTGTCATGGTTAATTAATCTATGAGATTTAGAAGTAATGTAAATTTCAGAGGCATGCAGAGAGCACCTGTTACAGATAAGAGTGCTTTCATGAAGGTCTTTCTCAGCTGAATGTATAGAGAGACAATCTTAGAGTTACCCTGATTCTAGGTATCACAGTTGTGAGAACTGGATTAGGCACTGACAAGTAAGGCAAAGTATGTATGGTCCATGATTCCCAACAGCAGGGCTTGGAGCCTGATGCTACAGATTGTTCCCCTTCTATACAAATTTTTCTTACCAAAATGATAGCTTATATCTCTGAAAAAAAAAAAAAAAAAAGGTTGTTATTTGTCCAAAATCTAGTAAGTGCTGTTTTATAAGAATAAGAGGAATGAGGTGAAGTTATGCATATTTTTATTAAGCTGGGCTGTGCCTTCACTCTATTGAGTAATAGAATTTCCTGTTCAGGAGACACTGGTTAGAAGGGTTGTGTGATGATGGATAAGGTATAAGAGTATCCTTAGGATAAACAAAACCAGAAAAAAATACCCAAATAAAAATTGTAATTTTTGTGACTGTCCTGTTCTTCCCAGCTTGCAAATGGAATGATTGTACTTCTTCTTAAACATAAATTATGGATGCTAACAGAAGCTGCATTGCAGTCCCAGCAATGAAGTAACACTTGCATTTGTTCTATGGGATTTATGTTTCACTGTTTCAGAAGTTTATAATCTTTTTTTTAATACTGCATTATATTTACTTCAGCTCACCAAATTTGCCATCAGAAGACCTCAAAAAGCAGTAGAGAATAATAATAGTAATAGTAATAGTAATAGTAATAGTAATAGTAATAGTAATATAATTATAATTTTAAAATTTTTCACCACAAAAATAACTTTCCTTGTGGTCATCTGAGATCTCCTTGATTATTACTCCACAGGCATTGATCCTTGTCAACAACAAAATCAGCAAAATAAGCCCATTAGCTTTTGCTCCTCTGAAGAAACTGGAAAGACTTTACCTGTCCAAGAACAACCTGAAGGAGCTCCCAGAAAACATGCCGAAGTCTCTCCAGGAGATACGGGCTCATGAGAATGAGATCTCCAAGTTGAGGAAAGCCGTCTTTAATGGACTGAATCAAGTGATTGTCTTAGGTATGAGCATGAGAAATTTTAACAAACACAACTGAGTGTTTTTTTAAGATGCTATTTGTAGTTTGATCAGTGATTATAGTAGAAAGGCAACAAGTGCCCCAATAAATTGTGCCTCCAAATTAGCTATGACCTGAAGAATATAAGTGCCTACATTGCAGTCCAGCTCACAACCATGTTTTGTTGGCAGAGCTTGGCACCAATCCAATCAAGAGCTCAGGCATTGAGAACGGAGCTTTCCAGGGCATGAAGAGGCTCTCCTACATCCGTATCGCTGACACCAACATCACAAGCATCCCAAAGGGTAAGAAATTCCATTAGTATTTCAGGGAATTGCACAGGTATAACGTGATAGCTTCTACTCAGTTGGGAAAAAAATCTTATGAAAGCTTTGTAAGTCTGTCCTTAAAGTATCTGATTTTAAACCAGATTACTTTTATTAGTTTTGAAAATTTTGGCATTAGGTTACAAGAAGCTTCATGAGAGGTGCACTGTGAAATGTCATTTTATGTTATTTTGCTTTTGTTGTCTCATAGCTGAAATATAAAATGGAAGAATGTTTTCAGCCTCCAAGCCTGGTTATTGAGCCTGATTAACATTACACGACTGTAAACTCATGTAGAATTAGCTGAAGTTGTACAAGCATAAAATCAGCCCTCCACAAGTCTGTGGGTTTGAAGCCAAAAATAGTGTCCCTATAACAAAACAGAAATCTTTGCTATTTTTCAAAGTCCTTAATTGCAAATTCCTAGAAAATAAGAACAATTTCATTGTAATTTATTAAAAACAAAACAAACAAAAAGGAATTATTCTAATACAGATGAAATTATATTCAATTTATTCATACTTCAGTCAACAGATTGTTTGGAAATGGCTGAAAACTTTTTGAGAGATAATACTGATTTTTTTTTTTTTCTTCCCATATTTCCTGTTCTGGATGTTCTTTTGAGGGACCTCAGTTAGGTAAAATGTGTTTCCTCTTTTGTTTCCCCGGTAAACAGAATTTGTAAACTAGTATGCACCCTAACTAAAATGACATTAAAATTATTTTGCCTCATACTTACAGCTGCATTTTCTACTGCTGTTTCTTGTTAAATATCTAGGTGATACATGTTTGCACATTTATGTATATGGATAGTCTGGCTAAAATGAGAGATCTTTATAGGTCTCATTTACATAATCATGAAGGGTAGAATTAATAAATTAGAAGAATTTAATTTTTCAAGAGTTAACTGTTTTATAAGGACACTAGGGTTGTGAAAGCTATTTATTCCATTTAGTGAACAGTTCATGGGCAAGTTTAGAAATATTATTTTGTCAACCGTGAAAGAACCTTGTTATGGTACAATTATTTTTTTTTAAATATAAGAATCCAGTTTAATCAAAATTAATTTGATGGTGTTCTCTCTTTCAGGCCTTCCACCATCCCTTACTGAGCTTCACCTTGATGGCAACAAAATCAGCAAAATTGATGCTGAAAGTCTCTCTGGGCTCACTAACTTGGCAAAGTAAGAATTGATTTCTTCTTTTCACATAAAATATTAGCTGAAATTTCAATCACCACACACACAATTATAAAACATAAGTCTGGCCTTCATGAATATTAGAATAATTGGAAAAATCTTAACTTAGCAGGAAAGGCTTCTAAGGATTTGTGTAGTGATTGAAGAGAACAAACACTTTTTTTGATTTTCCTGACAAAACTTTTCATCTGTTTTCAATTATGAGTGCTATATGCTCGGGACAACTGTTTATTTGATTTACAAAAACCAAAAAACAAATAGAAAAGAGAACAAAATGCACACACACACACACAAAAATAAAAGCCAAACAAAAAATCCAGAACAAAACAAAACAAAAAACCCCAAAAACACAAACAAACAAACAAGAACAATTAGACTTTTAAAATTGTATCATGCTTCTTTCATTTCATGTCCATCTTTGGTTTATGCAGTTTTCTTGGAACACAGCAATGCTCATGCAGTTTGCCTGGAAAATAAGGGAAAAAGTACATGGGAACCAAAACTTCTTTCGACAATGGTTCCTTTGTTTCTCAAGAAGGGCAAGTCTGCAATGAGTCCAGGAACATGATTAAGAAAAAAAATAATAAAATTTAATTGAAAAATTGTTACTGTCAGAGCGACTTTACTCTGCTAATCTGTGGTTATGTTGATGAATAAGTTTCTCTAAGTGTAGGAAAATAAAAAGGAAAATTCCCAAAAATCCCTTATACAGAATGATTTGTGAATTCATTCACATCAAAAAACATGTAGCAGAGAAAAATGGTCTTTTACTACAAGTAATTTTTATAATTTAATATTAAAAAATTACTATGCAAATGGTTTTTAAAAAGACTGATAATCAGACTTCTAACCAGATTACTGGATTAATGGATTTTCATCATTCCGCTTGTCATAATGAGGGTAGAAAACAGAAATCAGAGAGAGATTACTGAGTAAGGGGTGTTTAGTTTACAACTATTTATAGTTGCTTGAACAGCAGTTCAATGCAATGAAGTATATAGTAACCTAATATTTATTTTGAATATGAAAATTCCAAGATATAAAGCTTAGAACACCTTTCCAGTTCTTAAAAATTATGACACTTCATCTTAAGTTTTATGTTAATATTTCATCACAGACTCAAAAAGAAATCTGTCCTAGGTTTTAATGAAAAATAAAAATACTATAAATATGGATTAGAGGACTATGAAACAGTTATTGTTTGTTACAGAGGCTTAGAATAGATTATAAGATTCCTCAGAGAAATTATGAAGAGAATTTCCAAAACCAAAACAAGACGATAACTACTCAGGTAGAGAATAATTTACATTACTGGAGGTGGAGGCTGTGGGCATGTGAGCTGTCCTGCAGATGACAGAGTTTTTCTGTTTTTCTCATTCACACTTGGAAAACACCACAGGCAGCATCACATGGACAACACTGTTGGAAGTCTGCCTTAAGACATAAAGTTTTAAACAGCAGGTGCCAGTGGAGTCCTAAAAATATCTCAGCTTGGGCTGCTCCTATTGTGGCTGCACTGCACGGCACAGCAAGATTCTCTGCTGACCAGGATGTGGAAATGTGGAGCTGCTCAGAGCAGGCTCCAGGTTTTAAAGCACTCTCTGCCCTGTGCTTAAGCAGGCAACCTAAGCATAGTCAGAGATGCTCTTTTGCAAAGGTGAGAGGTAAGGAAGAGCATGAACAAGGAGCACCTTGCACAAAACAGACAGATGGGGAAAGGAGGGAGCTATGGAAGAGCTCTAGCCCACCAGAGAGAACCCCAGCTTTTTTTTTTTAATATGACAAAGTTTTCAGAGATATTAGGACAAGGTCAGACAACCTTGTTCAAGCCTACTCAAGATTGACAGTCTAATAGCTGCCCTAAAACACAAATAAACTTTGAGAAACAGGTTATTTTTCTGGCTGTGTTAAGGAATTTTAAACTGTAAAACAAGATCTTGGTGTATGTCAGTTCATTCTCTTTTGAGTTTTCTTGCATTCTAGTAGATGTACAATATTTGTCCTTTTTTGTTTATTTTCCTTATCAAGTTACTCCTAAGTCTTTCAAAAGCCTTCATTGAGTGATTCAGTAAAAACCCAATAATCTTCTGAAAGTAAATCCAGAAAAGACTTTGCTGATTACTTGCAAGAATGAGTTCCAAGACAACATTCACATTACACATCCTTGCACATTATGTGTTGATATTACCAATATCTATATTCTAATGAAACTTACTGAAACGGACTAGCTTCAAACAATGGAAATTGAACCAAACAAAGGGAGATTTTGATAAGATATTAGGAAAAATTTCTTTACTGAAAGGGGGGTCAGGCCCTTCAACATGCTGCCCAGGGAAGTGATAGAATCAGCTTCCCTGGAAGTGTTCAAAAGGCACAGGATGTGGATGTGGCTCCTGGGGACCTGGCTTAGGGGCGAGTGTGGTGGGACTGCATTAACGTTTGGACTTGCTGGTCTCAGAGGTCTTTTCCAACCCTAATGATTCTATGATTCTAAACCCATAATAATAATAATAACAGTGCTGGGCATCATGAAGTTTCTTTCAAAAACATAGTAGAAATTATTCAGCAGGGATGTTGGAGAAAAAAGGTGAAAAATTATCTGAGAGTTTCTTCAATTTTGAATTATGTTTATGATGATGCTCTTCAATGATTTAGAACACTTGGATGAGATTTACTGAAACTCTGGGAAAAGTTACTTATTCACTAATGAGAAAGGAAGTAATATATCAAATGTATGAAGTAAGAATGATTTGTGAAATTCTTCCTTTCTTTTCCTATGGGAAGGGCAATGGAGACCATATTCTTTCCAAATCACCCTCTGTTTTACACAATAATATTGACTTCATCTGCAAGCATAGCCCCAAGTGACTGAGAGTTTTTGTAAGACATTTAGAGGAGATGTAATTGCATATAATTTCATTCCTTCTGGGATTTAGGTCCACTTCACTACAGACTCCCATAATTTCATTCTTTCCCTAAAAGACTGTGCAAAGGGACTATTTTTCTTCAATAGACTAATATGAAACTCAGAACTGGTTTTCTTGGTACTGGTCTCCCAGGTTTGACACGTCTGCTTCTTGACCTGCATATGTAGAGAACACATATTTAGATATGTGTCAAACAAGAATTTATAGCCCTCTGAAAAAACATGGAGGATTTTTTTCCAATCTTTTCAAAGACATTCACTATGAGTACCCATCACTGAAGTCCATTGTAAGCATTCTGTAGAACTTCAGACAGAATTGCTAGGTAGGATCTAATTCACCAAGCTATCCTAAATCTTGGTATACCCTATTCAAAAGAAAGTTCATTCTAATAACTTTTAATGAAAATTCTTCATTATCAAATTCTAGCTAGGAGAACTCTGAATTGATTTCTAAGCGAAGTAAATTCATGTTATGTAGTTGGGAGCTCTCATTAAACTCTCCTTTGTCATTTAATAGTTTGAAAGCATTGCCATATCCAAATTAGTATGATAAGACTATTTGTATTATATGTAATACTAATTAATACTAGGAAAACTCTCAACCATAAAGATCAAGCAAGAATTTTCAGTCCTGTGATTTTGTTCTAGTTTCAGGCCCTGACTTCTGAAACTGCAACTAGCCACAAGAATTACAAGCTATTAGATAACTGTGAAGAAGGCTTTCTTTAAAAGTACTCCCCCATAGCAAATTATTTTAACACGAGGTCTCTTATTACCTGTATTAAATTCTCTTATCAATTAAATTGTTAAGAAGTCTCAGAGCATTTTCCCCTTCAATATTATTTTTTTTTTCAAACTTTTTCAGACTGGGCCTCAGTTTCAACAGTATTTCTTCAGTTGAGAATGGCTCTCTTAACAATGTACCTCACCTGAGGGAGCTCCACTTGAACAACAATGAACTTGTCAGAGTACCCAGTGGACTGGGTGATCACAAATACATACAGGTAAAGTTTATCATACTGTCTCAGAGAGCAACAGATGAAAGATTCCTAATGGTATTTGTGTGTTTATTCAGTCTTGAACAGAAATGTGCACATGATTTTTAACTTGATGCAAGTTTCATGAGTACTTGAATTATGAAGGAAATGTTGAATACAACAGGAAGACTCTTATTGCAATTTTTTGGTGAAAATGGTTATGGAGGTATACAGAACTAGAGGTGTACATTCATTATCTCTGTATGTCTGACAGGCCACAAAAAAATATGGGATTATTTTTGTACTTTGGTTTCCTCTTCACTCAAAAAATAATTTCTAAGATAATTTCTTCTGTTGATTTTTTTTTCTTTTCTACTGAGTGAAATTTTGCAACCTTTCCCAATAACCTTTCCTTTGTTATCTCACAAAACAGTGCCATCAGGAGGACAAACAGACAAAATAGGCATTCCACATCACCAGTATTTCTGACGTCCTTTTGACCAGATATCTAGAAATATTGCCTCTTGGAAGCAATTCAAATATGTCTTCACCCAGACTAAGATTTTACAGGAAAGAAAGCTCTCAAAGAATGAAGACTCCCAAATGTAAATTGCCCCCTTCATGTTGCTTGGAAAAATTCTCCAGAAGTGGTGACTCTGGAGCTAAATAATATTCATCAGCTACTTTAAATTGTCATTAGTGTTACTTTGGCTCTGCGTCCTGTATAGTTGCACTCATGAGAATGAAAATATTAGAGCTGGAGAGAAACCAATTGGCATCAAATATAGTCTCTGTATGATGTCGTTATAGAGCACGACACAACACAAAGTACCACAACTCCAACAGAAGGGTGCAAGAGAGATTTGTTATAGCAACATGTTGCTTTTATACTTTTTCAAGATATTTACATTCACTTAACATACACATTCACTGCCCATTGGTTATAGGAAAGAAACAAAATTCTCAGTGGGTGATCAAGGAGCCACATAATTCTGTGAGCCAGCTAGAGTCCGTATCTTTTAACTTTCTCTCCTTCATCACATTACCGTGGTGACAACCTTGGTGTCTTCCTCAGGAGAGATATGGGGCTTCCCTTTATCTTCAGGAAGCCTTTGCTGGCTCACAAGAACAGCACAGAATGTCTTTCCTGCAGTATACAGTGCATGCTCCAGAGCCACAGTGTTGTATTCGTAACTTCACAGTTTGGCTCCTCTTTTGGTTACAGTTCTACCAGCTGACAGCAACATTATTGTGATGGTGCTCACAGGGGTCCCAGGATGAGGGAAGAGATGAGAATGTTGACTCCATGTTTCAGAAGGCTTGATTTTTTATTTTATGATATATAATTTATTAAATCTATACTAAAAGAATAGAAGAAAGAATTTCACCAGAAGGCTAGCTAAGAATAGAAAAGGAATGATAACAAAGGCTTGTGACTGACCAAGACAGCCTGGACAGCTGGACTTTGATTGGCCATTAATTAGAAACAACCAACATGGACCAATCAAAGATCTACCTGTTGCATTCCACAGCAGCAGATAATTATTGTTTACGTTTTGTTCCTGAGGCCTCTCAGCTTCTCAGGAGAAAAAATCCTAAGGAAAAGATTTTTCATAAAACATGTCTGTGACACGTTATTAGATTCCTTGCACAGTTTGTGAACTTTCTGTAGAAATTATGTCAATTGGGTACATGCTAGGTATTTCAAAAGGTAAAAAGGGTCAAGGATTTGTTTGGAAAAAAGACATATTTGCATAATGTTGCTAAAATCCATATGAAACATTTAATATGAAATTATTTCTCTTATTTGCCATGATAGCTCAATTTCTCACTTCAGTACTTGCATGCTTTTCAGGTGGTCTATCTTCATAACAACAAAATTGCTTCCATTGGCATCAACGACTTCTGCCCCCTTGGCTACAACACCAAGAAGGCCAGCTACTCCGGCGTGAGCCTCTTCAGCAACCCCGTGCAGTACTGGGAGATCCAGCCCTCTGCCTTCCGGTGTATCCACGAGCGCTCCGCAGTACAGATTGGGAATTACAAATAGATCTCTAGGGATGGGGGTCGGTTGTGTTCCAGCTAAAGTGTCTGTCCTCATAGGCCTGTTCAAAAAACCATTGCTAACAATTAACGCCAAATGCCAGAAACTTCACTTTTAAGTGGAAATGATCCATTGATGTAGAATAAATGAGACATAACAGATGTACAAGAGCAAGCATACCACCAATAAGAATTGCCCACTGTGCTTTAAACTGACTTATTTCAGCCTTCTTTTCCAGCATGCTTTCTGTGGCATTTTTCAGTTTGCTGAATGCTGCAGGTTTTCAGATTCCACTGTATATGAAATTCGGAGTAAATATTTGTCAAGTTATGATTTATTAAAAAAAAAAAAAAAGACAGTGATTGAGGTTATTTTTATAGCCACACACAGAGAAAAATAGCAGAGGGGAAAAAAGACTCTCAAATCATCTTGAGACTTGAGAAGGTAAGAGTTACCTCCTTTAAATTTATTTCAAGCCCTGGAGGTTTAAAAATATCCACTATAAGATAATTCTGAATGTATCTATTTAGCAGAGGCAAATAAAGTTGTTGCTAATGTCATTATTTTTGAAAAAAATAAATAAATTTGTATTTTACACATAGTTCTTTAAAGTTTGCCATTCTTCTAGAGCAATGCTATTCAGAATTAGCCTAACATCGTCCTAATGAATAAAATATTGAGTAGTCTGCAGTAAAAAACTTGTAACCTATATCTGGAGCTCAATGACTAAATTTCTCTAGAGCAAATCCTTCTTACTTTAGTCACAAGAGCAGTTTTTATGATTGTACTGCCTTGCAGAGTATGGTATAAAGGTTTAGTAATTGTTATCAGTCCATGTATTTATCTAAAAAAAAAACCGTAGCAGTTCACTTTTCACTTGTTCTTCATTGTACATTTATCAACATCCTTTACTGGTTTTGGTTTTTAAAAAATGGAATTAATTGTGAAGTAGAGATATGCAGGCTCCTCTGTCCGACAAATTTGTGGAATTTTAACTATAGAAGCAAAACCATAAGTATAGGAATATATGAAGTGAAATAACTGCTATTTTGTGGACATTGTTGAGACATCATTTGTGGATGCATCTATTTAGAGTGATTTGGAGCCCTCTGTAAATTGGGATTCTTCAACCCATACCAGCGGGTAGCAAGCACATCAAAGGTAGGCTGCACATATCTACTGTCAATCTTCAAAGCTAAACATATACTCAATAAAAACATCACCTGAAAAAAATCTTCTGCAGACTCTTAATACTCCAAAGTCAATCTCTCTAATTTGTAAAACTTATATGTCATTTATATTAAAGAATAATGTAATACAGGCAAACTCCAAAGTGTTTGTCTTTCTTCTTTTGTTTTGATAGAACAACATACGTGTGTCAGAACTTTAAATAAGTCTTGAAAATTGAACATCTTTGGCATAGTGATAGCTAAAGTAAGAATAAGTTATGTGAAATTCTTTTGCCTCAAGGAACTCTTTCATGCCTGACTTTCATAGGTATTTTTTCAGGAGCAAACAAATATAGTCTTTTTATAGCTGTCATTTATTCAGTAGTAAATGATTGGAAACAATATGACTCACTATAACCACCACACAGCAAAAAGCATGTTTGCACTCTTCTGAGATATCTTCTTCATATAGTAGCCAATAATTTCTCTGCTTCTATCTGTTTTTCTTCTGGATTTCACATTTTAGAGAGTTATTTTTAAATAAAACAAACAGTATATGATATCTTTCTGTCACAGGAGGGAAAACACTCCAGCAAATCATCAGTTATGGGTTTTTTCCTTTTGGTTCTTGGTTGGATGTTGACTATTGTGCAGAGACTTCATGCAGAAAACTAAGTACTGGCATTTCAAGAGAGGACAAAGGCACTGTCTTAGCCTGAAAAACTCCACAGAGTTTGTAAGTACATGGTTACAGAAAGATATTCACACAAAAAATAACAACAATTACATAAAGCATCATGTAAACATATGCACAAACTATCCATTTCTACATCCATAGTTTTAACATCTCACATACTAAGGCTTTTCTTTCAAATTAGAACAAACTTCAACAAGTCCAGAAGAAAATATCTGAGTCTGCTCCTCCTCTGTAATACCCAATCAAGCTTGCTGCTGGCTGTGAAAGCCTAAGTTATTTCCCATAAAATACATTCCCTTCTAACAACCAAAGGCTGCAAAGAATAGCAGGACTTCCCTGATTCCCAGTCTTTCTCAATAAAACAAAACAAGCAAATCCTGTAACAAGAGACCTAAGCAAGATAATGAAAAATTTGAAAGGTAAGCACACTGTGGGTTTTCCATAAGTTGTGCAGCCCCACCAGTAATATTTGACTGATGGGATTCTATCCATGCACAGCATCTGCAGAGACTTCAGAACAGTGGGAAGCCCAATACTTTCAAAACTGCTCTTCATATAAATAAAGAACAGATGGTTCTTCCACTTAAAAACAAAACAAGGAAAGAAAAAAAACGAAAAAAAAAGAAAAAAAAAGAAAAAGAACAAACACAAACAATTTATAAACAATTGGGTGGAAAGAAATAAGAGAACTAAAGCAGAAAAACTTTGGGCCTTGCAGTGCATGCTCAACTTCTTTGTAAAATATGAAGACAGTAAATGGTCACAACTGTTGGACTCAAACACATAAAGAATAACTAATACCTTGTTTCCTGGTGCAGGCTAAAGCAAACCTTACTGCCAACAAGGGTCTGGCCATCTTTTAGTCTTGTTTCTCCTACAGTGCATCAGGTTATGGACAGTTGTCATATACTCAATTGCTGATGTATAAATGGCATTAAATCTAATTTCATTTCCAGGAAAGGACCAGCTCTTAAATCCTTGGCATCAGTGTGTTGCTCTCATTTCCAAGACTGTACATTTTTTCAATTGCCTCCACAAACTGTTTCTAAAATTATCTAAGCACAAGGTCCGGTAACAGGTCTTTGGCCCATAATTTGGTTTTGGTGGCCTTTTGGCCTTTTTTATTGGGCGGGGGGGGGGGGGGGGGGGGACAAGGTTGGTTGGGTTTTTCTGTTTTGTTTTTTGGGGGTTTTTTTGAGCTGCTAGTGAACCTCTCTGTTATAATCTATTTCTGCTTATGTTAGCTGTTTTTGAAAACTGAGAACATTTTCTACCTCACACTCACTCATGTGTAAAAAATAGGAAAAAGCTGAAAAATTGTGTTTGTTCAAAGCAACATTAACTTAATGTATTTCTAATATATGCAAAACAATTAAAAAATATTACAAACTTTCTGATCCCATCACTACTCTGAAGTGCCATCTAGTGTCACAGAGGGACAGTCACAAAGGTACTGTTAACTAGAGAAAATGAAAAGGAAAAGGTTTATGAAGCTTTATGAGAAGAGGGTACTTAAATTCACATACTCTGTTGTTTTGGTTTTCTCTTTTTATCAAGTCAGAGATGCAGAGCTGTGAAATCAATAGTCTTTTCGTACACGCACAATCAAATGCACTTGCTTTGAACAACGATGTGTTTTTGCTCATTCTTTCTGTATGCACACATTGCTCTGAAGTCAGTTTTGCTTCAGAGACTTGCCTACATCTGTGTTTTCTGTTTTGTTTTTTTTTCTTAAGAGTTGCCCTAATTTAGCTGAAAATAGTTCATTCAAGAAAAAGGAAGATAAATTAAAGAGTCATGTTAGTGACAATTTGCAGAGCACTGAAGGGAAATATGGGCTATGAAATAGAGGTTCAATATTTTCATTCAAGAAAAAGGAAGATAAATTAAAGAGTCATGTTAGTGACAATTTGCAGAGCACTGAAGGGAAATATGGGCTATGAAATAGAGGTTCAATATTAACTGCCTCATCTTCAAAATGAAATTATGAAATTCAAAATAGTTGATAATTTTTAGCATAAAACTTTATCTTAAAAATGCTCCAGCAGCTCCTTCTGCAAAAGAACAAAATTTCTGTGGATGTCCTGAAGAGGCACAAAAACTGTTGAGCTGTTTGGATTACACTCAACACAAACACTCAAACAGCTAGACTCATCAATGGCTGCATTTTAAGTGACACAAACCAGCCTTTGGCCTCCTGCCCTGCTTCCTGCTCTGGAAGTTCAGGGCTGTTACTGTGCCATGAGAGGATCAGTCTGCACACAGGCACTACTGAAGGCTGTTTACCCTGCCTGTTAAACACCACACTTTCCTTTCTGAGATTTAAAGAAGTGGTTTCTTCAGAACTGCTTTGTCAGGCAGTTCTCTTTCTCAGTGTGTACATTATGCTGCTTGAAAGCTTTGGAGATTACCTCTATGTGGGTGTCTTAAGTCAGCAGACCAGAAGAATGTTAATGCTCTGTTACTGCCTGCTTGAATTGGACTTAAATCTGCAGGAGAAAGAATGGGGGAAAAAAACTATGAGAAATTTTATTGTCCTAATTATATATTTATTTATATATTTCACACCTCTTTTTAGACTACAGCAGAAAACTAATAACAAAATTATAACAGTGTGATGAGAAGCAGTGGTGGTTGTGTTTCTATATCCACAAGTATTTCTGCAGCATGAAACACAGTGAAGAAGCTTTTGAAAAGCAGCAATAATTGTAGGCCTTGCATCTGCAAACACTTAACCACACAAATAGCTCTAGTAGTTTCACTCAGAGGAGGTGAAAAAATACAGATGGGCATCAATTTTGAAGGTAAACAAAAAAAAGAGTCAACTCCTTAAATATAAAAGGCTGGTTTAAAGCAAAAAAATCCAGAACTGTCTAAAACACCTCAATCGAGAAATTTTTCATGCCAGGAAATGTCCCAGGTACTTCCTTTGGCTCACTCCCAGAAGGAGAGAAGGTGAATACTTGAAAATTATTATGATTTTTAGTCATAAATGGCATGATATTATGTTAAGATGCACAAATATTAATTCATAGATGGGATTATGTTGTTCCTAGCTTTTTGCAGAATGGACAGTGGAATATGTCCTGCTTTATTCTGGATATTCCCTGCATGAAAAGATAGAATTCATCCTCAGAAATTTCACTGATGATACAAAACTGGGAGGGAAGGTTGTTGGCTGATCTGCTGAAGGCTGTGCCTCAGTGGGACCTTGATAGACTGGAGAATTGGGCAGAGAGAAACCAATGAAGCTCAACAAGGGCAAATTCAGGGTCCTGGACATGGAGAGGAACAGCTCCAAGTGCCAGCACAGGCTGGGGCTGACCTGCTGGAGAACAGCTCTGCAAGGATGGGCCTGGGTGACAAGGTGACCGCGAGCCAGCAGCACCCTTGTGCCCAGGAGGGTCAGGGATGTCCTGGGGTGCACTGGCAAGAGTGTGGCCAGCAGGCCGAGGGAGATGATCCTGCCCCTCTGCTCAGCCCTGGTGAGGCCACTCCTGGTGCTGTGTCCAGTTCTGGGCTCCTCAGGACAAGAGAGAAAGGGAGCTACTGAGAGGGTCCAGTGGTGGGCTGGAAAGGTGATTGAGGGACTGGAGAATCCCTCTGGGGGAAACTGGGGGTGCTGGGCCTGTTTAGTCTGGAGAGGAGAGACTGGGAGGGGATCTCACCAACACCTGTAAATATCTCAAAGGTGACTCTCAGGGGATGGTGCCAGACTATTTTCAGTGGTGTCCAGTGACAGGGAGAGGAACAGTGGCAATAAATTAAATGACCAGAAGTTTCATCTCAACATTAGGAAAAACTTGTTTACACAGAGGGTGGCAGAGCACTGGAACTGGTGCCCAGTGAGGTTGTGGGGTCTCCCTCTCTAGACACATTCACAACCTACCTAGACAAGTTCCTGTTCAACTCGTTCTAAATTGCCCTGACAACTCTCAAGATCCCTTCCAATTGTGATTCTGTACAAATTATTACAATTTAAAAAGCTTTCTATATTCACATTTAACATGAAATCAAGCAAAATTTTTCACACTCTTTATGTTATTGTCTAACCAGCATTACAGTATATATTTTGTGGTAAATCTAACTTACATCTTTTATTCATTTTCAACTAGTGTATTAAAGCATATATTATATTTGAATAAAAAAAAATTAAGAATTTTGTTGCTATTTTTTAAATTCCAAGTTTATGCAAGTTACATTATTGTTTCCAGATGAAGACTTTAATTGAGATTAATTAGGCTAGTCCTACTCTACAGAGTAATTTTTGAAAGTGTTCAAATCCCTAAAGTCATGGAAAATAGGGACCATGTGTCTGCTACTTGTTAGAAAGTCCTTTCAGCAGGAAAAACTCAGAACCAATTAAAGCTAATCATGTAGGATTCTGATGCTAGATCCTTTAATCTTTTAATTTCAAGGTATTGAATCTTTGCAGGAATCAAAAGCTTGTAAAGAATAAACCAAATTCCAGAGTGCAGAAAAAAAAGAAATTTCAAGATGCATAAAATAATCTCAACATGAAAGAAAAATTCTAACTACTGCTTGCCTATGCTAGAAACTCTAGACAATTGAAATGCTTCAAAAGCATTTCATATTCCCTTCAGAGAATAAACCTTCAGAGGTTTGCCATACATATCATTCTAACATGGAAGAAAAACATGGATACATTACAATGGATTCTTGAAACAAAGCACTGACTTTGAAGTGTTGGCTAACAGAGAGAGATTGAGAGATCCCAAACCTCGAGTGACTTCATATTCCATCATGCCATCAAGAAAATGAAGCAAAAAGATTAGCCTTTTGGCTATATTTAAGATTTCTATCCTTTACTGCTCATTTTCAACACCAAATTCTTTAAAGACATGCCAATCTTTTATATACAGGGGAGCCTCTGCATGTGTAGATTACAGACAGATAGAGAAGACTGTGTGAATTTCTCTTTAACAGTTAGAGATAATTGGATTGTTATGGAAAAACTTAAATATATTTGCTCTTTACTGCTGTCAAAGGACTAAATTATAGTGAAGTAGCAATATTCCCTTTGAACTGCCTTGTTAGAATTCTGTCACACAGGATTGCACATTTCCTACATCTTAGACAGTGAGAATGGTTTCACACTATGAAAAAAAATGCAACAGCACAAGGATTTTAGATTATGCTGCAGAACTGGGAAAGAAATAGCATTAATATGAATTGAAGAAGACATTTGTCAAAGCTCTGTCCTACAGAGAAGGAAGCTGAGGATGCCTCCAGCCCAGCTCCACCCTCTCTCGCCTTTCAAGAGAGGAAGTTGAGATAAAAGAGCTTTCTACCCCTTGGTTACCTCATGGACAGCTTCTGGGCTGGAATGAGAGCAGGTGGTACCTGAACACACTTGAACCTCATGGGCATCAAAGCAACCCCAGCATTGGTACAGACTGGGTGATGAATGGTCTGAGACCATCCTGCAAAGAAGGATTTTGGGATACCGGTGGATGTATAATTTGGTATGAACCAGCAGTGTGCATTTGTGGTCCAGAAAGCAAAACATAACCTGGGCTGCATCAAAAGCAGCATGGCCATCAGGGAATCCAGGGAGCTGATCCTGCTCCTCTTCTCCATGTTCCTGAGGAACCTACCTGCAGTTATGCATACAGTGCTGGGATCCTCAGCACAGGAAAGAGCTGATGCAGTGGGACTAGAGGAGAGCCACAAGAAAGGTCAGACGGCTGGGCACCTCTCCTGAAAAGAAACAGAGAGAGCTGGAACTGTTCTGGGGGAAGAAAAGACTAAGGAGAGACATTATTGCAGCCTTTCACTAAATAAAGAAAGCTTATAAGAAAGAGGCTTTTTACCACAGCCTGTAGTGAGAGAATATAAGTTGCAATGGTTTTAAGTTGAAAGATGGTAGAATTAGGTTGGACATGGGGAAGATTTTCCTTAAATTAGGGCTGGTGAGACACTGGAACAGGTTGCTCAGAGAAGCTGTGGCTGTCTTGTCATTGGCACGGTCAAGGCCAGGTGGGATCGGATTTTGGGCAAACTGGCCTCATGGAAGGTGTTGCTTATTACAGGGAGGTTGGGCTACATGATCTCTAAAGATCCCTTCTAAACCAAACCATTCTGTGATTCCAAATGCAGTATCAGGGCCCTGAGTACACCAGTGGGCTCTTGCTGCCATGACCATCTCTTCTGCAGCCTCTGTCCACCTAGACTTCCACCACTCATTGTCCAAGAGCTGCATTTAAGCTCAATTCCTTGTCTTTTCCCTGGGTTTTCAGCTGGGTTTCAGCAGGAGGAGGAGGCAAGCTGGGAGCCAGCACTCACACAAGGCAGAGAGCAGCCTCAGGACTGAGGTAGCAGTGCCACAGCACGCCATGAAGCACAGCAAAGCTGTTTGGGTGCCTGTAACAGATGTCCCCTGAGAGGGCAGGCTCAAGGTCAAGCTCAGATTGCCAGTCAATGATATAATGCCAGGTACAAAACTAGGAACAGCATACCCAGAGCAGAGCTAGGGCTGGGATTCAGCTGGAATACAGCTGCTGGACAAGAGGTGGAGGCAGTGTGGCTGAAGAATGTTGATGAGGCTGGAGTAAAATCTACATCACCTGAGGTAATTAAGAACCCAAACCCTGTTCTTCAAAGCCTTGGAAGGCACTTCTCTAAAAATGTTTTGATGTATGTGACAAGTCATTAGCGATGGCTTTCAGAAGAAGGATTTCCTGCTAATTGGTAAAGCAAACACCTTCTTCCCTTCACCAAGCTTTGAATCAAAATATTGTGGGCCATCACCTGCTCATCTATTCCCTGCTTGCTTGAAAGAGCAGCCCTCGTGGGCTCCCTGGAGAAGTAACCATTCTGAGATAACACGTATCTGATGGGTCTCAGGGTTATTCAATTATGGTTGTATAAAAAGGTCCATAATAGTGGCAAAGATTTAACTGCTAAAACACAGTGTAAAACCCTTCCCTTTATGGGTGAAGTTATTGCAAATATGTGATCCTAGATCTCATTCTATTTTCATGAAATTGAATAGGAGCAATGGGTTTGCTATACCACAACTGAGTAGTTATATTTTCTGTGTCTATCTGGAAGCTACCTATGAGGTAAGAAAATCTGAATTATAGTGTTGCTCACCGGTACTGCTGTGGCTAAGTTTGTGTCAGCAGTTCTATGTGGAAGAAGCTTTTCCACTTAAATATTATTCCTCTGCTAAATCTTGGAATCAGATCTTGTTTCTCAAGCATATTTGTTTTCTCCTTTGAAAATTAAAAATAGTCCATAGTATCTTCTTCAAAACCTCAGTGTAAGGCAAAAGTGTATATAAATACCACCACACACATGCACAAAACACACACTCATAAATTTTGAGAAAATGGTGGAAATGATGAAATTATAATTTGATAAAATTATTTCAGGGTATGTCCAGAAATCTTAGGACCTGAATGTCTACTTTCTTATTGATGACTTAGATTATATTCTAGAGTCTAAAGCTACATTTCTGTTATTAAGTGAAATCCTGCCATTTTCAAAGCCTGTAACATGACTTAGTCCCATCTCTCTTGTAAGGCTTTCTTGCCTCATGAAGCACAGCTCAATTTAAGCTCTCTGTTGAGAGTGATAACTCCCAAATCCTGGCTAGGAATTGTTTAGTTCAGGCTAGAATCATGCAAAAACCTGTTTTGGTATACAAATACTGCAAAGAATAACTTGTCAGTTTCAGGGACATTATGTGATTTACTAGTCTAAGTAAAGCCTAAAGAAGAGAGAAGTCAACAATTTCCTTTTATAAAATAAATTTTTTCTAACATTAATATTTTGCATTTATCTACTCAAATATTGAAAATTATTTTAATCTGCCTGTTATCTGAATGCTTTCCTTACTTTTTCTTAGTCAGTTGTAATGCTTTTTGCAATCCTTCATGGTAATTTTTATCTCTGGATTTTTATATCATTGAACATTCTGATCTGACTGAGACTTGGGAAGAGTGACAGATTGCAGTACTTTACTTTCCATACCCACAACCCAGAAGCCATTCCAAACCAATTGAGAAGAGAGAAAGGAAGGCATTCCCTCTGAGTTAGCTTTCTATCACTATTCCAAAAGATGCAGCATCTTTCAAAATGCTGTTCTGTTTTGCAGCATAATGTATTTATGTATTTATATATAATATATATATGTATAAAAATTAAAATATTATGGAAGCAATAAAAGGTCTACTGGGAAGCTAAAGGGCCTGATGTTGATTCCAGTTTTGGTCCAATTCAGTTTACCATTTAACAAACAGACTCATGCTTATAAAAATATACAGATTTGAATTATCCTAATGCAATAACTAGGTGCTTGCTGAAGTCTGACAAAACACAAGATGAAGAAAAAAGTTAGTCTAAGTAGACGTCTGAAATCTATGGGAGGTGAACAATTTTAATTGGGAAATGCTGTATTCTCCTTAAAACATTGCAGGATGAGGGAAAAAGTGAAGCTGGGCTATGCTTGAGTTGGATGAGATCAGCTTAGACACATTTGAATGGCACATTTGTGTCCAGTCAAAATAAGTTCATGAACACCTGTGACACAAAATGTCTTTAATAGTTTCTCTCCTTTCCAATGTATACAACATATACAGTTATATATAAAAAGCTTTTCATGACTGAAAAAAAGAAAACTGATCAGTGAGGCTGCAGGGGATGGTCTAATGGAATCAGAGAACTGTCTTCAAAGTTTTTATTTGACCTTTCAGAGAATTGCTTATTTTAGCTTTTTTTACTATTGCGATTTTTAGAGGTGGTAAGAAAATGGAAAATACCTGCGGGTCATGGCTGCTTGCAGTCTTGCACATCCCATTTTGCTTGGCTCTATTTTTGTGACATTTCATTGCAGCTATTCTGCTGAATACACAGCTAAGAGAAGACTGTGGAGAGAATTGTTGGAGAGGACTCTTCGGACAGTTTACATAAAGTGAAGCTATTACTTAGAATACTGATTATTTCCTGGACTGGAGCTCCAAGGGCAAAATTTAGCTTCCAAAAGATAAGGGTCTAATATCATTCTGGATTTCTTATATGTGCCTGGCGTCCTGCTGCTACTTCAGGACAGGAGAGATCTCAGAATTCCTTAGCTGTGTAGATCTCCTAAATCCCTTAGCTGTGCTGTGCTGTGCAGCCCAGGCCGTGCCAGAGAGCAGTTACATGTCCTTGCACTACTTGACTGAAACCATAGGCAACTGCCTAAATGCAAATGTCTTGCTATTTAACCACTGCTGTTTAACCATTTCTTTGCTTTGCCATCAGCAACCATTTGAAAAGGGCACAAGTGTTAAAGTCCTCTTCCATAATCTACTCAGGTAAGCTGGACACCTCAGAGCCTCTCAAATAATGCTGGATGCCTACCTTTAGGTAAGTGAGCACTGTTGTAGTGTCTGTGTTGACAATTGACTCACCCTCCAGGCTCCACAACTGTTTATTACATCCCCACTGATCCTGAGCAGTGCCTCGTCTCTTATCACACATGTAGACAGACACCTGTGTTTGCTGTCTCTCAGGAGCAAAATGTCAGATTCATCACATACCTGACACTGTTTATAATAATAGATAGATTGCATCTTGCAGAGAAGTGGAGGCAATCTTAGTGAGATATAAGGTGGAGTAACTTTAAAAAAAGGTAGCTTTTTCAATGAGAAATTTGATTTTGCGATATGCTTTTAGCAGTGCCATGTGGACATGTAGTAAAGCTTTTGTAGAGTTTCTCAACACTGCACAATTCCTAAGACAAAAGGCATTTCATACAGCATGAGGTTAATCCACTCTGGATCTCCTGATAAAAATAAAGACAATTAAATCACTGGATTGGAATCTGTGGTTGCCAAAGCTGACCATTTAATATAGCCAAAAGCATGTTTCCAGCCAGCTCTTTCAAAGGAACTCAATGTCCAAACAGGAAAAGGATGAAAAAATTTGTCTGGAAGGAAAAAATTTTAAGAAAAATAAAAATACTTCTTCATATATCTCTTGTTTCTTGATATAACACCCAAAAAAGGTCAGTTTTAGCCATAACTTGCTTTATTTCACTTGATAAGTAAAATGTAAGAAGGGAAAAAATTATGAGACGTGAAGAAAAAAAAGAATGGTTAAGATTAAATGTGCCCCTGTACGTATTATTAATAAGGAAAAAAATAGAGCAGTTGCACTGAATATGTCAGTGACAGATCCACAGATAGCATGGCAGAAGATAGTTGGAAGAAGATGGAGGTTTTGATGAGGAAAAGAAATTCTAGTAATTTTATCTATAATAGTACATATTATACTCCTACTATACATATATATAGTATACATATTTATCTTTACTACAACTAAAGAGACACAAGCCAATGATTAACAATGGAACATGAATAAAAATAATCATTGTTTGCTGCATTTGGAAAGGAGTAGATCTGCTTTTTCAGACTGATGCACTTTTACTGTACCATTTTCTTTCTAAAGGAAAGAAAAACAACAAAAATGTTTGATAGTGAGAAATACTTTTAGATTTGGTTGTCACAAGTTAGTTTGTACTTAAACATCTCAGGAAGACTTGTAAGAGTTGTTTGGTTGTTTGGTTCATTTACAGTCCATTTTCATGAACCTGGGAATACCCGAACACTGTTCATGGATTTTAAATAGGTATAAGCTGTCTCTACCTCAAGGCTATTAATCTGCCACCAGTCCTAGGGAAAATAATGCAAAAATCTCATACAGCATTCAGGGAGTAATGAACTAAGTGACAGCTAATGTCAAAATAGATACTAATAGGTAGCCAATGATATAATAGATATCTATCAAACTTTACTTGCTGATTTTGGTAAAAGCATCTTCTGTAGTTGCTGTAGATTTGTCCAAGGTGTTTCATTTTAGAAACAACAATGGGCAGTATTTTTAAAAGCTGCATGTTAAGTGGCTCCCAAAACTGTCCCACCGTCATGGCTAAGATGATTTATGACAGTGGATCTGTTTAAGTCCAGGGTCACATAAACTAGCAGAAGGCCAAATGATATATTCTCATTGTTCAGCAGAATCCAGATGAATTAATATCTCTTCAGACCTTAATCTGTAGTGATCTGAATGCAAACAGACAATGATAATGCTTAGATTCTGGGAAGGTGTTTAGCACCCAATGAATTTCAAAGCAGGTCTATGTTGGTACAATATTAGCATATACAAATAATAGACGGTGAACTAACCAAGTTGGCCAAGTCCAACTCTTCCTTTTCCATAAATTATCTGTACTGTTTACAATACAGAAATACAGAGATTCTGCTATAATTTTTATCTGTATCCACAATTTACTCACAAATATAACAGCTCCTTGAGATACTCATGGATTCTTGACATTGGGAAGAATTTGAGCTGTCTCATGCTCCAAGACCACCTAATTTTCTTTTGTACATGGATCAGCAGATTTTAAATGCTATGACAAAATATACAGGATATTTAAGGAGTCTGGTTTAAAAACAGACTCTTGCCTTCGTGTTTAGTCCTCACCAAAAAAAAAGCTTTGATCAGACTTTGCATCAACTCAAAGAAATTTTGCTGTTGACCATTTGAATCAAATCAAAAACAGTTTAAAAAGCAACAGAAAGGAGGATAACAGTACAAGAACACAGACACTGTCAAGCTTGAAGCAAAACAGCAATCAGCCTTTCAGAAGGACAAAAACAAAGATTTGTGCTCAACTAAAATATCTGTTGCGGTCTGCTAATAGGTTGTAACGCTGTTACCATTTTTGTAAGTTTCCATAGCTGGCATTTCCTTTTTAGGAGAAAGGAAAAGAAGGATTTGGATCACCACAAATTTTGTAATGCTTATAGTATGTGGTCTAACACTTTCCATTTAACATGTAAGTCCAGTGTAGAGACTGAAAAAATAAAATTTCAATTAGGAGGGATGGAAGTTTTCACATGAAAAAATAAGCACCTACAGCCTCCAGAACCTGGAACTGAATTGTTTGTAGTGGAACTCATTAAATATGAGTCAGCCTTCAGTAATATTTTCAAAATGCTGCATAACTTTACAGAAATACTTAACTAATTTTTCCTGGAGATTTGTGCCAATATCGTATTTTTGTTTATTCACTATATATAGGCTAACAGGCTGTATATTCACTGTTTAGAGACATAGAAAACATCATGTAGAATCACTGTGTTGCCTCTTTATAATTAAGTGTCTTGCTGCATGGTGTCCATTGAAGCCTTTGCCCTTGATGGAGGTTTCCTAACCCCTGCTGCAGGTAGCCAAATAAAATAAGCTAACCTTCATTTCATCTTGAGAGTAATATTTAGTTTAAATTCTTAGTGACCAGAGGAGAAACCTCATTGTTCACTTCATATGGCAGTGTGAAAAGTTCCATGATGGATTTTCCTGGAGCTATATGTTCCCATGGCAAAACCACCCTACTCCTGATACTGGGAGCCCAATTCTCTTGGTTCTGTGCACCAGATGTGGGCACAGGTTTGAGATGAAAACAAAGCAGCAGTTGGTTTAGATAGTAGCTATTAAGTTTCGATCACCTGAGTCTTTTGGGGAAAAGGATATTAAATCCAAATAGATTTGGGAGGCACTTCCATTTATGCAGACGCTATAAAGACGGCAGGTTTACAAGAGACTAAAAGCAGAGAGGATACCACTGATGAGTGTAGAAACAAAATGATGACACTATAACTCAACAATATTTGATGGCTAGATCTCAGCCAGTGCAAACTGACTTGCAGTGAGCTTTGCTTTCAGATTCTTTCATTACAACACATTAGACTTGGCCATTTTCAGCTATGAAAATAAGAATTTTAAAAAAACTAAAAAGGAGCTTTGTATCACACAAAAAAAATTTCTATTCATATATCACAAGACAAAGAAAGTTAGATTTTAATAGGTTTTGATCATATTTCCCATCAAAGAAAGATGAATAACTAAGGTACAAAGGAAAATAAATTTTGAAGAAAAACTGGAGCACAGCAGTTGTAAAAATGAAATAATAATATGTCCTGACATCATCAGGGTGAAGAATATTTATAACCACTTTACAACTTAGATGACATAGGTGAATTTACATATTACTTTGTGTATTCCTTAGAAATTAGGGAATTAAATGCTGTTTAATGACTTCTGAGACCTACCAAAGTAACCCCTGCACAGAACACAAAATAGGACCAGAAACAAGGAAATCACCCAACCACGGTCCCACCCTCTGTTGCAGAAGAAGCAATATCTTATCTGCTGGGTTGTAGCACCTACCTGCTCTCCCAAACAGGTTTATGAGGTGATAGCTTCATGAGTTACAACTGTAAGATTAGGAAAAGCTTCAAAATTATGCCAAAGGGCAGTATTAAATAACAGATTGGAGAGACAGTAAAAATCTTATTAAAAAGAGAGGAAAATCTATTGTTTTTTTATCTTAACCTCAGAAGGCATGTGATTCTTCATCTTAATTGTGCAATTTCCATAGCTAATTTAAAGCAGTCAGGAATACAGGAACTATATGAATGAACTAGTCTCAGCTGAACTTTATGTGACCCAAGCTTTTACCATATGTTAATTTCATCAGTCTGATTAATAAGATTTGTAAGCTATAAGGATACGCATGTTTTGTATTTCTGTTATCATAATGAGAAAAAGGATGTATACTTGATGCATAGAAAAACTGGTTCATAAATACAACAGTGCCAAAAGCATATTAAGCCTGGATTATCCTGTACTCACAGCCAATATTTAATTCTATTTGTACTGTAAATGCAAAACTACACCTATTACTGAGGGTTCAAAATATACATTAATTTATCATAATATTGGGCTTGTCCACCAAAACAAATCAGTAGTCAGAGAAAGCCAAATTAATGCCTTTCCTGTGATTTTAAAAATTCTCTTTACAAATATTATGCTTCATTGCTCTCCTTGTTTTATATTCTTCCATAGGGCAAATCCCAATATTACCTTAAAGGTTATAATTTTCTGCATGAAATTTTCTTTTTCTATTCCAACTGCTGAGTGCTGCTTGTTGCTACATTTGCAGTCAAGTCACAGTTGAGGTTCCCTGGGTCAACTAAAGCTAATGAAGTAGTTTTCAGATAAATATCATTCTGCGCATGAGAAACTCCATCTGGTCTCCATTTGTCTACATGCAGAACAACAGCAGCTTTGTCCACTTGTACATTTCTAGTCCTGATACCATGCAGTTTTTCACTTAGATTAATTCACAATTGTGATCCCACTGCTGCACATTCACTTCTTGGCACCATGCAAGCAGTAATGCAGTAAGAATCTGTCACCAACCTGTTTCCCAGAATGTAAATGGTTCTCCCATACCAGGGAGGCAGGCATAATGTCAGAACATCAAAAGCATAACATTCCCTCCCTGTGGGCTGCACTGGCACATGGCACTCTGTGTGGAGCAAATTGTTTGCTGACTGGGGCATTGCAGAAGCACAAAGGTCTGGAAGTGTTGGTTGTCTTTCCTGCTCAGTGAAGGGCACTGGCTTTTCTCTGCTCCCAGGAGCCTTCACTGCTGTGAAGACTGAGATGCATCAGCAGCAAATTTTGGGAGAAGCTCATATCCAGGCTTCTCTTCAGGAAACTGATAGGGTTCTCTAGGCCAGACACATTCTGTACTACAACTTTTCATAAAGACAATAAATTGAAAATGGACAAAATCTCTGAATTTCTATCCCAACAATTACAATGCAAATAAACACATAAGACACTTTAAAATGGCTTGTGCGTGCTTTCTATCAGCACATTTGACATTTTCCCCTACCTAAATCTATCAAAAAAAAAAATGTTTCCCATAAAAAGGAAGACATCCTCCATTTAGAGATAAGGGAAAGTTCTTATGGGAGCTTTAAGATCCACTTTAAACTGTTACTTTCTTAATGTAATTTTTTTCGACATTGCCTGGTGAAAGTAACATCTCATCCAAGCCTTAAGATGCATTCTTGAACTACATCCATGGAATAAGAAACAGACAACATAAAGCTGAGTAGTTCCAGATTCTGAAAAGCAGGAGAAAACTGTAAGTGCAAAATGAACGAATGTATGGAGTGAGTTTACAGTAACTGCTCAAAACCCATTCCTGGGATGTGTTTTTATTAAACAAACATACATTCAACCACCAAAGAAAATCTCCAGACCAAATAAATTCCAATGATTTGCAGAAGAGTCTTTGAACTCAAATATGTAATCTTTGAACTCAGTATGTAATGTGGAAAGGGATATGATTCAAAGATAATTTTGAATCTGATCCTTAGGCTAAAGTTTTCATTAAGGATATTTTGCTGTGGTCATAAGACAGTTAAAGAAAAAGGCAGAAAAATGAATGAGTCACTTGGCTGAAGAAGAACAGCAGCATTGAGGTCTGAGTGCTATGTGTTAGCTCATGTCTAGTAGTATAAAATAAGTTGAAAAACAAAAGCCTGTTTGCAATTTCTTTTACAATATAACATGTTTTTCCTCTGAAATACAAAAAACAAATTCTTGTATAAACCTGTGGCTTTTCAACTTTCTCAGGTTTGTGAAATATCATTCTCTGATCCCACAGGAGGAACAGATGGGTTGTCCTTGTACAAAATATGGTATCCACCTGCACTTCATTAGAGAGCTGCATTTTTGTACATGCCACACCACAAGATCACCATGATGACATAGCAGCTTCAGAGAACAGCGTGACTAGGGCTTTTTTTTTTTTCCTTCTTGTAACACAGAGGATCTGGCAGACTTTTACCTCCTGACACTGTTTAGAGCATATATTGGTCGATACAGCCTCTTATTGCATCTGCTCTGGGAATTAAGGAAAGCAGCTTGAAGGCAGTAAGGTAAGTGCTGCTGCATGCTTTAACTGTAATGTTCAGCTGTTTAAATGTAGCTGCAATGGGAACATGAAAACATGACAGGATAAGTTTGCCAATTTGTAAATTGAGCACAAATCAACAGTTTCACTGTCGATTCACTTTCTCAGTTTCCTTAAAACAGCTTCACATATTTTGTACATCAGTGTTGCAATTTTTTACAGTCTGCTTTGTTCTACATCAGAATAAGATTTAACATACAGTATGAAGAAGTGTGTAAGAGTACTCACTGTTTACTTTTTCATTCATAATATTAATGAGAGCTTTGTAAACCCCATTTGCTAAATCATTTACTCCATTCTACAAAAAGACAATGTATCCTGATATTTAAATAATTAATCACATAAACAGTGAGAGGGAAACAGTAGATATTTTAAAATTTCTAATTAATTTTAAAGCACATTTTAAATATACTAAAGAAACTTAAAAAATATGGTCTTTTGCAAACTGGGTAAGAAGTTAAGCTACAGAATTAAGGTTGATTGACTGTTAGTTTTATATGGATTTTTGCATAATAAATTAATGATTAAGGAAATATAGACACGGTAACATAATTTGAATCGTATTTCTAAATTAATGTTGGAAGCATTTTCCCAAAATTATGGATTTATCATTTAGTACGTTTTGGCAAGTTGCCTGAACAACTTCACAAACATTTTCACAGGTATTTTGCAACACAACTGCTTAGAACAGGCACAGGTAATTAATTAAAGCATGTTTATGTTGTAATATGAAAATGTAAGAATGTTTTCTGATTTTATATTTTGGATTCATGTTATTCAGTGCAACAAACAAGCATGATCTATTAATCTTTTACACTTCTGACAGTAAGACATTCAGATACCTGAATGAGAAATGAATTAATAAAACAAGTTAAATAAATTTCCTATTTACTTTGCAATTTTATGGTGCACGCAGGCTCATATGCCCCTGAACTATAGAATTGTCACATAAATTCTAAAACGTTTTGATAAATTAATTCAAAACACTTGCCATCTAGCATTTTTAGTTACTTGAAGGGTCCTGCAGAGCAGTAAACTTTTTACTCTGTTTAATGGACTGTGTGACTATGATATCAATAGTGAAACTTAGCATTACAAATATAATTTGAAACCAGAAAAAAAAAAAGAGTTTGAATTTAAAATGTCTATGTTATTTTAAAACTATAAAATTAAGGAGGTGTGTAAAAAATGTCACCATAAGGCCAAAGAGTGTAGTCCAAGGAGTTCATTACACTCTTTTGATACTTTGAATACAGAATTACTTGATTTCCTTTCTTTAATGTTTAGTACCTAAATAGAACTGGATTTTGAGATGAATTGTGTTGCTGCAGTCTTTGCTTTCAGATGAGCTGTACTTATTTATACCAGCAGGGGACTGAAGGTCGAGCTCATGTTCATGTTGCATGTTCTCATGAAGTAATGAAAGACAGGCAAAGAAAATTACACTGACAGCTACTATTTAGACATTTAGAATTAGGGAAAATTTTGTAGCTATGGCCCTATACTTTAAGTCCTCTGTGTAACAATTCCAATAGCAAAACTAACTTACTCTGCTGGAAAATTGCCCAGATCTGAGATCAATGCCTTGTGGTCTGTTTACAGGCTTCACATACTTTCTGAAATTCCTTGAGAAAAAAAAAAATGTTTTAAGGATTTTCCTAATCCTCTCAGTCTCTGAACGGTAGTTGAGTACTTGGAGCCTTGTCTTTTACTAGTGAATATCAAAGCTCACTGACTTTATTGGTACTTTTCCAGCAGAAGATCTATCTAGCCAGTTAGAGGTATAAACAAGATACTAGTCTTCACAGATTAATTGACATCTTGTGGGGTACCTGATGAGAAAGCAATGGCCTTAAAGAGTTAAGTGACCCTATGTATACTGAATCACAAACACCTCCAAGGAAACCAAATGTCCTTTTGCTGTATGTGAACTGAACAACTAACTATGTAAAGCCAGTGTTCTATTGTTCAATTAATTTAGAAGGGACATAAAATGTAACCAACACCTTTGTTGTATAGAGAATTTGCAAGGACATTTTCACTATCTGAAATTCAACCACTTCAGGTCCACTCTCAGATTCATTCATTTCAGATCCACTGCACACATATGCAATATTGGTTGTTTGGCATGTTAAAGATAGTATGCTTTATATTCCTATTAGTTTGTTCTTTAGGTGACTATAAAACTTAGTGGACCATGCTTCACAAAATATAATCCATGAGAAAAAGAGATTTCAAGCCACACACATCTTAACAACCCACTATGCATGAGAGCATTACCCTCAGTTATAACTTCCCTGTCTCTTTCAAACTTAAGTCAACTAGCAACATGTTTAGAAATGAGACAATTTAGCACACTAGGAATGCTTTGTAGAATTTAAATGGTGGAACTTTCTCTGAATGTAGCCTTCAGCAAAACTGAAAACTTCTGTGGCAAGTTCAAAAACCTTGTACTTCATCATATTTCTTGTGACCTAATCAATGAATGCAGAAAGACATAAAAAAGTTATACTTGCAATAGCAAAATGGCCAGAAATTTTGCATTGCAAAGGAAGATTATACAAGACAGGGGCAGTGATATAGTATTAACAATGGAATACTAACAATCCAATATATTTTTCTCTTAATTAAAAACTTTAAATAGGAACCATAATTAGTTTTTAAATATAATTTTTATATGGTAAAATTTCAAATTCTGCTGAGAGAGATAAAAAACTAAAGTTATATCCTGTTTATTCCCTTTCATCATACAGGAACAGGACACATTAGAAAGATGACTCTAAACTCCCTGGCTGTCTTTCTGCTGTTGATTAGTGGCATTTTTTGCCAGTATGACTACGGTCCTGGAGATGATTATGGCTATGATCCTTTCGGGCCATCTGCAGCAGTCTGCGCCCCAGAATGTAATTGTCCTTTAAGCTACCCTACTGCCATGTATTGTGACAATCTTAAGCTGAAAACCATTCCCATTGTCCCAAGTGGAATTAAATACCTTTATCTCCGAAACAATATGATTGAGGGAATTGAAGAGAACACGTTTGACAATGTAACAGACCTACAGTGGCTGATCCTGGATCACAACCATTTGGAAAATTCAAAAATTAAGGGAAGAGTCTTCTCTAAACTAAAGAACCTGAAGAAACTTCACATTAACTACAACAATTTGACTGAAGCTGTTGGACCACTTCCCAAAACTCTAGATGACCTGCAATTAAGTCACAACAAGATCACAAAAGTCAATCCTGGTGCATTTGAGGGGCTGATGAACCTGACTGTCATTCACCTCCAGAACAACCAGCTGAAAGCAGATTCTATTTCTGGGGCTTTTAAAGGCCTGAATTCACTTTTGTATCTCGACTTAAGCTTCAATCAACTTACAAAGCTACCAACAGGACTGCCTCACTCCCTGCTCATGCTGTATTTTGATAATAACCAGATTTCTAATGTTCCTGATGAGTACTTCCAAGGTTTTAAAGCCCTACAATATTTACGCTTATCCCACAATAAATTAACAGATTCTGGAATACCAGGTAATGTCTTCAACATCACATCCCTAGTTGAGTTGGATCTCTCCTTCAATCAGCTGAAGAGCATTCCAATTGTCAGTGAGAACCTGGAAAACTTCTACCTCCAAGTCAACAAAATTAACAGTAAGTTAAATTTGCACATATTCATTAATGTTTACCACAGACTAGATACTGATGGCCAATGCAAGTATCTGAAATAACACATGAACTATTTTAAAAAAATATTACTGTTTAGACTCTTAGCACACTGACATTTACCTAACAGTTGTCCATATTCATGTTATAAGACAGATATTTACTGAATAGACACTCAATATATCCTTAAAATGAGAAATTTATGCTTTCATGCTGAAGTGGATTTTTTCCTCAAACTTTTATCTTTTGTAAATTGGAGTAGGTACATAGAAGCCAATGAATTTGTCTTGTATAATTCAGAAAAAAAAATGAAAAATTTGATCAGTGCAAAAAGATGTTCAGAATTCTTAAGTTAACAAAAAAGAGAGATGTCAGGTGAGGATATGGCTATGGTAACATTTCAGGAGCTTGTAATCAAAATGCAGGAGGGGGGAGAAAGGGAGAAAAAACAAATTCATAAGGTAGCAGGCACAAGATGCAGTGAAAAAGATACATCAAAGTAACTGCATTTGTTTCTTTCCTCCCTTGCCTCATGCAGTATCCCTCCAAACCTCTCTTGAAATCCAAGGAGCTGCCCCTGTTCTTTCTTTTCACTCCCGTTCTGCACATCACATGATCAGGTGGCAAGTTTGTCTCCATTCACTTATAATCTGAAAAATGTTCCTTGTGAAGCCAAGAAATGCCACACCTTGCACGAGACCACGAAGGTTTCTGCAGAGGCAGGGCTTTCACAAGGCTGTCTCCTTCCTGGGCTGACCAGGAGGTGCTGCTGAGCTGGAGAGGCCTCACCACCACCATGCCAGAAGTTCCCAGCTGCACCTTCATCAGTGGCAGTCCCTGACAGAGAGGGAGGTATTCCAAGTATGACTGTGGTTCTTCAGGAGGATTTACATCATCTTGCTTGTTTATACAGAGTAAACCGCAAAATCCTCCCTTCTGTTTGCCTGCTTGTATCCATCAAGGATTAAGAGTATCAGTGTTAGCTACTCTGTACATAGCTAACTCCATGGAGATGTAGTCTTTAAAACCAAACATTTTTAGTGCAGATCTTACCAGATTTAGGGCAAGATATTTTGAAATGTTTTGTATTTACTATGTTTCGTTTTTCTCAGTGGCTTTTTTTTCCTAGAGCATCTCGGTTTCTTGTTTTGATGAGGGAAAACAATGAGTTAATACTTCCCACCCAAGGCACCACATACAGACACCTATGGAACCCTACCAGATACTCTGCCACTCCTAAAATAGCTAAAAATTATGATTTTTAACTTTTCATGAGATATAAGCACTTTCCCCTTCTTAGGATGGTCTGAGCCTTCTGCAAGATAACCAGGTACCAAGCTTGGCTGCTATTCACTTTTCCAGGGACATCCGAGTCAGGGACTATGACAACAATTTTAGCTTTTCAGGGCAAGCTGCATTTTCAGGGGTTGGTGTGGGGAGTGGATGTTCACCAGCTACTGCTACACTACCATCACTACCCTATGGACTGATGCAACAGAATTAGGATTTACTGATTTTTTCTTTATCATAAAATCTAGCGGACTTCAACAATCAATTTTCTCAGCTATCTTATTTTACAGGCATAATATATAGTTCCTTAAGATGCTGATTGACAATGTGGTATAAAAATTAATTAAAAATAATCATTCATATAGGGCAAACAAAGCCCTTGGATTTCACCCTTCATGACACCTGACCTACAGCTGTGAGTGCTTAGTCTTTTGGGAAATTGAGTTGATTGGTCTGTGATTATTTAAGCCTCAAATCAATGACCAGTTCCTTTGTTTAATAAATTGTCATGACTTACCAGTAATTTATGAAAGTAAATCAGGCCAGCTTCCATTCCATGTGATGTCCTATGGTATCCCTATGCTGTGAGAGACTTCTGTCGAAGGAGTAATAATTTGTCCTCAAATACACAAAAGCATAATCTTTCAGTTTGTACTTGCTTAGATTGAAGTTTTCATTATACTGAGAACTAACATAAAGATATTTCTCCAGAGCTCATAACTTGCTATGTCTCCCTTTTTCTTAGGTACCTTAAAGCTTGTAGTTATTTATATTTGTCTAAGAAAGAATAATCTTGTTCCAGCTTTGTTGACATTACTGGAAAGAATATTTCTCTAAATTACTGTCCATGAGTTTCACCAGGGACTTGCTACAATCATTTTGCATTGTCATTCATAAAAAATAATCTGTTTGAGAAATACCCTTATTTGAGTGACTCTGAGTTTTTTGAACAAAATCTGATGAATAAACACCACTAAATATATGGCGGAAGTATGTGCTGTTTCCTTAGTATGTGCTGTTTCCCCTTGCGTTGCAAGAAGCAGTGGGTGAAGCAAATAGCAAACTGCTGAGAAATCAAATTCAGAGTAGCTCCTGTGATTTCTAACTAATACATTGAAGTACATCCATCGTATTGATTGTAGATGTCAAATCTACACATTTATCTACTGTACTTGGTGCTTGTTGTATCTCCAAGCTAGAAAAGGACAATGGAAGATTTAGAAAAGCTTACAATTTCTCCACAGCTCAAACCTAAACTGTAGTTTCTAAATTGAAATGCCTTTAAGATGTCATTATTATTATATACACAAACACAATAATGTACACTAGCACACACACACAGACACAGAGACTTGTGTTACAGACTCCTCAAGGCAAAAAAACCTCTGCAGGATGGAAAAAACCCCAAGAACCAAAGAGTTTCAGTGAAACAAGAAGAGGGTCCAAAGATGGCCTTCTCCACATTTCCTCTGTACCTGTAAGGGATTAAGGAGGAAATTGTTGCTTCCACATGAAACCCCAGGAAGTACTGGGGTTACTCCACATAAATGGAGCATGAAAGGGGAAATAAGTAAATGTGATAGAGGACAGTTAAGAGTCTATATATGAAATTCTGGAGATGATTTATGGCCTTTCATCTGGTTCACTCCAACAATTCCCAAAGGAGTTTTTTAACATGGACTATCCAAAAATCTTTCACATGGGATTAGAGGACAACAGACCAACAACAGTGACTATGGAACTTCAGATCTTGTTAGGATTGCTCACTGTACTGTTAGAATAAAATCCAACTTTCATCCAATATTTATTCTCTCAGTGTCTGGCTAATGCAAGAATTCTGGGTTGGGAAAATATGTGGGAAAAAATTCCAGGTACACTGGCTCTGAACTTGAATTTTATAAATTCAGGAAGACATTTTTTCACCTGCAACATTAATATATGTAACAAAAGAGGAAGTAAACTACAGAGATATTCCATGCCACAGTACTCCAGTCTAAAGGATTGCAATTCCCCATACAGATCACACAGGTAACAGCTCATCAAGTGCACTCACAAGAACTACCGGTCTTATTTTCTGCTAGTTGAGACTGCAATTAAAATGAAATATTTTTTAATATGTTTCTAACAACTGAAAATTATATGAAGAGTATAAAATAGACTTGAGTCTTGATACCCACATTTAAAAGGTGTGGACCAAATATTGGAACAAAATCCCACTGAGGTCCAGGACTGAGTCAATTTGACTTCTGTGAGGCCAAGATCTTCATCTGCTTCCCAAGTGGTTTAAGTCTCATAAACAGTCAGCACAGATCAGAGTTTTGTTATAACACTTAAATTTTGTGGTTTACGTGCATGAAGTTTCTGTCCCTTGAGTAGTAACCATCTATCCAGCTTGTATAAGCATATCTTTTGCAACCAAATGTTAGTATTTGTGCTAAAAAGTAATGATATGAAAAAACCCCAACAATTTAAATTTATAAAGTTTTTGAATGTTTGTCATCAGCAAAAATATACTTACTATGTCACTCCTGAATGACAAGAAGATGGAAAAAATGATATTAGAATTCATGTTTATTTTAAACTTTACAAATTAAATCCAAGTTATCTGAAGAAAACTGGAAATAAATAGTCAATGACATAGCCTATAGCCCAAGAAAAATGAATTAAAATCTCAATAATTTATGTTTTCATTCAGCAAAATTCCACACAGACATAATCCTATAAAAATCTCTCCGATCATGTGATCTTAATGAACAAGAATTAATAGTTTCCTTCTGCTGGTACATTCTGAACCAGAAGGGTATCAGAATTGGTCTGAGGTCTTAAAATTTTACTGTATTACAAGATGGACTGCCCAAAGGATGATATTCACCTCTCACCCTTTCAAAAGAAGGCTGCACTCTATACAAAATCTAGGAAATTGCTTTGATTTGCTTTAATCAAATCTTGGTGATCAAGATCTGACTTTTAAATTATGTTTCCTTACCTCCTACTTGAAACAACTTATTTTGTGGATGGTACTTGAGTCTTTACCCACTCTTAACATCAAATCTCTGTCCAAAAAAATGCCTAAGCTCTTATGCTCTAAAGAGCTGCCTGTACATTTATACTTAGTTTGCTAAAGCCATGTTCCATTAGTGATAGAAAATTATTGTAAAGCATGTCCTGGAAGAATCCAATTAGAAGAATGTTAATCCAAAAGTTTATGAGAAGGTATGAAAGGTAGTTCCCCACTTCCTTTAGTACAACAATTTGATCATACTTTCTTAGATGAGTTAAGTAGCCATGTAGAAAAGATACATAAGGAGGCCTATGAAAGGTAAATCAAATGGCATTTGATTTTGATAATACTAACTTGATGTCTCAGAAATTTTAAGAGGCAAAGTTTCATTGAGGGAGTCCCTTTAACCTTTTAAAGTATTTTCTGTGTGAATTCATTCAGTGTTCTGAAGAAGAACAAGTCTCTCAGACTGTTTCTTTAGTAGTTATAGAGCTTTTCAATAGACTAATTCTCTGTCTGACTTAAGGGAAACAGTGGATGAAGACTCTCTTTGCAAAATTACAGAATGTGGTATGCAGGGGGCATCAGATTTATTCACATATACATTCTCTCCTGAGGATGGATCTTCTCTGCATGAAAGAGGTCTATAATATGGCTGGGTGTGTGCTCTTCATACTGAGCAGAGAACTTCAGTGATTCATGTAATTTCTAACTTACAGTTAATACTGATCATAGGACACAAGACAAATTTCCATTCAAGATCTGTCTGGTGTTACGTGAACAAAATAATCCCCCAACTGAATAGAGACCATATATAACATGATATATGAATTACAATAAATATATATATTTTATAAGGATTTTTTGCATTCATACACACCTAATTCTGATGTGGAAAGGTTCAAATGCACAGTTTAAGTGTAAAAGTCTTCTCCAACCCTAGACCTAAATTTCATTCTGAAACAGGTAAATCAAAATGGCACATATAAAATACATATGAAATACACAGACACGCACTGGACTGCCTGTTCTTTGGGGTAAAGCTGTATCATGGTTTCATTTTCTTCAGAAACTTTTCACTTCCTTCAATATCTTATAAAATCCATTGTAATGTACACAAACTGACTGATTCCTCTCTTTGCATCTCTAGGGTTTTTTTAAGAGTTGTTTTTCTTTTTATCTCAATACCAGATTAGACCTCTATATAAAATTTGAAGCCTAAAAGTCAAACTTGCACTGGAAGAAAATGGCATTTGAAAAGCCCAGTCTTCAAATTCTGAACGTCTCACAACTAACGGAAAGAAAATCTCCCAACACAAGTCCCTCAGGTTCCAATGAATTTACAGGGTTGGTGTAAATGCAAAATACTGATAATAGTATAATGAATTAAGATCACAATTTTCAACTGAAATCCAAAAAAAAAAAAAGCAGAAAAATAATGGTTTTGTCAAATTTTCCTAATTTCCTAATTATTCCTGTTTTCCTCTTATTTCTGTTCTCTTTGCTTCAGAGTTCCCACTGAGCAGCTTCTGTAAGGTGGTTGGGCCCACGACCTACTCCAAGATCACGCACCTGCGCCTGGACGGGAACAACCTGACGCGGGCCGACCTGCCGCAGGAGATGTACAACTGCCTGAGGGTGGCCGCCGAGATCTCGCTGGAGTGACGCACCTGCGAGCGCCCAGCTCCCTCCAAGGGGTGCTCCCTGCAGAATAACACACCGTGGTAGTGCTTTACCATTAGGGTATGCCTAAAAGCAAGTGTCGGTCTGCATATTATCCGTTCTGTTTGGGAATATTTAGTAAGGACTTGGCAAATTTAAGGGAACGTGTGCATATTTTTATGAATGGTTCCATTTAGAAAGCACAAGAATTACTAAATATGATGCAAAATATGTCTTTATCTGGCTAAATTAGTTGATTTAAAAGATTCAACTTCATAAAAATCTATATTCATGCATGCAGTACATGCCAGCAGGTTCCAGACTCACAGGGAAGTTAGTTGGGATTCGATGTGAGTTATAGTGATCAGTATGGACTGGCCTGTGTCCATACAAGATTCCTGTCCAACTTTCCTAATCATCATGCCTTTTATATATTGTTACCCATGGCAAAGGAAAAAATGATTTAACAACATACAAACAATTTAAAATTTGTGAAAGTATGTGTTCAGAGCCTATGACACTGTTATATTAATGAAATAGATGAAAGATAACAAGGAAAAAATATTCAGGTTAAATAATTGTTTACTCTTCTTTTTGTCATACTTTCATTTAACTGTCATAGTAAGATTTTTATTCATTGCTGGTATAATTGTTATTTCAAAATAAATCATATATACAAATATTTTTATTCAATTACTTGCATGCTATTTTTAACCAGAGTGTAGAAAATAAAACATATCAAATAGTGTCCTTTTGTCCATGTCATTGACAACTATGTTACTTTCTTTTATAAAATGAAAAAAAACAGGTTAGGACAAGACAATCTAAGCTATTCTATCATTATAAAAATTATTGCGTCGTTAAATAAACTGTTTTCTCTACTTTGACATTTCAATATTTTCTACACATAATTTAACATGTGCCACTACACTTGTGTTGCCTTATGACGTTTGCAGTATGGGAATCATGGCACTATGAAAACGTGCAAACTAATGTTTCAGTATTGTCAAAAGAACAGTGAAATCTCTCAGAAACCACAGGTGGTAAGTAAAATGCAGCTACACATGGTAAAGACATGGTAGTGTGTTCCACCCAGGACTAAATAGTCCAAATATTGTCAGCATCTTGGAACACACTAAAATAAATGTGTTAGTAACTGAGAGCTGTAAGTGGCTTGCTTGCAAGTACAGATCATCCCATGGGTACTGTTTTATTTTCAACTACTGGACTATTAAACACTCAAACGGAAACTTTGTTAGTTTCTATAGCAAAAGCAGAAACTAGCACGTCTGAAAAAAACCCCAAACCAATTCGTACCAAACCCTTTTGTCGGCACATTGCCAGTTCCAGATGTTCAAAATCAAAACACAATTCACAAAGAAACCTGGGACTAAAACAAAAAGAGATTCAGAAAACAATAGAAATATTTCCCTCCTTTTTTTTTTTTCATTTTGGAATTCATAAATGTTGCTGCTTTTTCACCCATGTACAGGAAGGATTGACAGTAAAATTTGTTACAAGTTGGCTAGAATTTTCAATGCAGAAAGAAGTGTAAATCTGGGGCCTTCTGAACACATCAGGGTGGGAATCACTGTGGAATAGCACCTAGGCATGGTTACATAGAAAAAGAAGAAGGAAGTGCATGCAAAACACCCCAAAGAGAAGAAAATTGAATGACAAATGGTATTTAACAATTTCCAGAGAGCTTTTAACCCAACTGTTCCCTTGATGGAAAAATATACTAAACACTAAGACCTCTAGAACACAAACTGATGAGATATGCCAGCCGATTGCTGTAATCTAACAACACAACAGAAAAGTATTATTCTTTTCAGCTTATTTCAGTACACTGACTACTTTTATGCAAAATGAAGGAGTGTGAACAATAAGACTGAGAAGAGTCCAACCCATGATAGAGTAGAACCTGTCAAGAGAAGTTCCTTCAACCTTCTTCTTTTCAGGTAATGCCAAGGTGCTTCCCTTAGCCTCTCTGAATATACCATATGTCTCAGTCCATGTCTCACAGCAGTCTGCCACTGCCTAAAAGAGTGATACAGAAAAAGTGTCCGGTTTCAGGATGCATGGTAAAGGGGAATGGTGGCAAAGAAAAAGTTCCAGAAGGAGAAATTTGAGCTGGACATACAAAAAAAATTTTCCCAGTGAGTTCATAAAGTACTGTCATACATTGCCCAAGGAGGCTGCATACTCTACATCCTCAGAAATTTTCGTAACTTGCATGGGTAATGCCCAAGGGGACAGATTTGTCTTTGAACCTAGTTTTAGTTTTAGAAGGAGGTTGAACTAAACAACCTTCAGATGTTTCTTCAAACTTATTTATAACTTCTGTGAATATGTGATTCTAAGAATACTAGTAAGCAATGGGGAAATATATCAGTTTTACTAACCAGTTCTACAGCTGAAGAGTTCAGCATGAAATTCATATGGAAAATTTCTTGTTTCAGGTTCCAGTCCATAATTCCAATTCCTATGATCCTCACAAAATCTTAACTTAGCTGACATTTGGATACAGATTCCTTAGGCAGGAACTGTGGAATCTTTCTTTCGATACTTTTGCTGGCTTGTGACAATCTGCTCCCATCTTAACACTTGTGATTTACCGAGTAGTGGCAGTGAAATCAGAGATCCATTCCTTCTTACTCTCCCATGTGGGACAGCACGAGCAAACATGCCACCATCCTAATGGACAGAGTGCTCATGGAGGACATTTTGGTTATGAATTCTTTTCACATTCTGATATTGGTTAAAAGGCTTTCCATCCATAAGCAAAAGAACTTAATTGGCAGGCCTTAAGGCTTTCACACAGAAATAACTCTCTTTTCTACTTAGCCTGAAAAGTTCAGCATCAGTTGAAATGAGAAAGAAAAGAGTGCTAGCTGTACTTTGGGACACTCACTCACCTTGAATGTAGGAAGGTCAGGTTCAAGTACCAGGGCAAATTATCACTTCATTATGTAAAGAAAGGCAGCTTTAGAAGCTGTGGCACTTTTTATCACACTGTTCTAAAATAAGATTGTGATTGTGGGCTAAAATGTACATATTGCTACTCTTTAGTGCTATAAACATGATGCTTTGTGAGTGAACCCTCTTCTACCTGTTTTAAGAGGTGAATCATCTTCATTTTCATAATTTGAATTCTTAAGCTAGAGATCAAATAATACAATATTTTTAACAAGTTTTGATTAGTAGAAAAAGTTCTTTTTAAAAGTGTAATCCTTCTTATGTGGTACATCTCTGCTACAGCTACCTTTTAATTCTGAAATTATTAAGGAAAAGCAGAAAATATAGTCTAATTAAGAATGAAGTGAAGAAATTAGGTAAATACATCAGAAGATTAATAATATTAAAGTCCTCTATATGACAGTGTAGAAACAAAGGGGTTTGGTCCAATGCACCTGACTTCTGAAGAAGAGAAAAGCTGCTGCACTGTGCAAAAGAAAAGCAGTTTTGTCTTTGCTCTGTGAATCCCAGTGTGGGGCAACGCATACAAGTCTGTCATGGCATTTGCTCAACCTGAACAGAGCCCATATTCAAATAACTATGAAGATACTTTGTAACCCATTAAATAATACTTGTATAAATATATTTCCGTTGATGATAACACTTTCATTGAAACACGCAAAATATTTCAGACAGAAGTACTGGAAGTCTTTATAAATTTCATAAGTTGTAAACCAATTTAATAATAAGCTGTCTTGAAGATAAACAAGTCTTTCAAAATTCCTATTTCCACCATCTTTCCAGTAGCACATTGTGTGATTTTGCCATCCATCTTACTACACTGGTTTCTAAACTGCATGAACAAAAGTTTCCTGAACTTCACTTCTAGATTTCATCATTTTGCTGTCAAAAAAATAAACAGTAAGACCAGCAAGTTTTCAAAACTATGTGCAATGCTGCATTGATTTCATTGATTTAAAGAAGAATTTGTGATTACCTGTGTATAAAAATGAATTTTTTTTTTTTTGTACAGGTTCTTAAGTTCTTAAGTTTGGATAAGAAGAACCATCCCCTGCAATATTATTATGCCCACCCTCAATTCAGAAGAAGGAAAGGTGTATTGTTCCTAATGGAAATCACAGCCTTGAGCTATGTCTTACACAGAAAATGCAGAAGGGATTCCCAGCTGCTGCCATGAAGATCATGGAATAACCTAAGAAAAGGGCAGGTAGCATTGAAGAACACCCCTTTGATTATTTAGGGTTATTTAGGTCATTCTTTAGGGCTGTGGAGCACTGCATGGTGCTTGGACAGGGATGGGTGATGAATTCTCCCTGGAGCTGGGTCCCAGAGCTGTCTTCAAAGAAAAAGGTGGTGTCAGTTTGCATCAAAGTGCTGGGTGTTGAGGAATTTCACCTACACAGTAAAGACTGAGTTTCAATGTGTTCCATCTGAAAGGATAATCAGTGACTGGAGCAGTCATGGTGAGTGAGATTTGAGCTTGAAGTTGGGACTCTGGAAGAAAACTCAAGTGCTTTGGGAAACGCCAGCTCTTGAAAGCGATGACTGATATCACAATTTAAGAAAATAAAAATCACATAGTCTAATGTTTAATTTCAGTATTTCCCAAGAGTATCTGCATTAAAAATTAGAGCAAAAATTACTACAATTAATGGAAAATAAGAGCTGAGTTTTCATTTGGCTTATGCCATTTGGCTTTCCTTTCTAAATATTAAAAAAGCCCCTGAACCTTGAATTTCTCATGAGGCAAAATCACTGTAGCCGATCATTACTGTAAAGGGAACAAAATGTTTTTTTCATTAAGTTGTGGGCATTCTCTTTTATGCAACACTTGTCACTCATTTTAGAGGACAGAACTTAGTGTGAGTTTAAACTTCTTGAAATCTATTGTCTTACTGTGGAGATCTAAAATGAAGACGAATTAAAATATTTTGGACTTCTTTAACAATAGGAGGAAACAAGAAAACAGAAGTTTACATGAATTAAGGATAAGGATATAATTAAAGGATAGTAAAGTCAGTTTGTTTTCACTATCCTGATGTTATCTCAGAATATTTAATCATTGATGGTCTATGGTTCAAAACTTCTGCAGGTTTACAGAATGGACATCAGATTATTAATTCATATTTTCATTTACCATTAGTTGTCTGGAAAATATAAATCATCTAAATAGCTACACATTGTCCCAGCAACTCAATTTGTGTGTCACTGATAAATGCATGTTAGATATTTTAATTTGAGATACAGCTAGCATTTTAAAAATAGACTCCCAGGGCGGGGTAGATTTGTTAGTGTTGAAGTTGTTGAAATCATGAAAACAAAGTAAGAGATGGACAGTAACGTTTCTACAGTAGTTAAAGTAAACCTAGCAAGCCAAGACAAATACCAGATTTTGGCACTGTGTCATGGAACCTTTTTGGTGTCACTGTGGTAAAGAGTTCAAACCAGAGAGAAAGCGAACAGAGTGCCAAAAAACTGTTTAATGAAGCATATGCAGGAGTCCAATACATTTCCCATAAAAGCTGAGCCCTTTTCCATAGTTGTTCTTTTCTGAAACGTGTTGCTCTGCAATGATCACTTTCAGCTAAGCTACTCAGTTCCCACTTTAGTTTTGATAAGGGAGTGAAGTTGTGCAGAAAGTAAACTGCTAAAGTTTGTTTCTGGACTTTTAGAATAGAATCTTATTTTCCTAAATCCTATATAAAGAAGAGGTCAGGTGACATCTCCTTTTAACAAATTAAGCCAGTCAAACTGTTCCCCAGGGTTTCTTTAACCAATATATTCTGATCTAAAGTGAGAGGTCCCCACATAAACTCCCTATACTTCAGCTGTCTGCATATGCACAAAAAATGCCTAATTAAATATGAAATGCAATTTCTTCCACTGCGAGGTCTAAGCATGTAATTCTAGACTTCTAGTAGAGGTGCAGCATTCCTGCTCCTAAGTCTGTTTTGTTTTAATTTCTTTTGTTCACTAGGAATGATGTAGAGTAAAATACATCCATAGGAGCAGGGTCTGGAACATCTGGGCTGGTCCTTTGATCTGTCTGCAGTGTCCCTTGGGCTAGCCTGAAGGGCTCAGTCATCTGCTTTCTTTTAGACTCTTTGATCTTGCTGACCTTTGGCTGTTTTTAAAAGGAGCAGCAGATATTATTAATTGAGATATACCACTGTCTGCTGGTCAGGGAACTGTTTGGAAATAGAAGTTTTGTCTTTTTGACTCTGGGTAAAACTCAGAGCAGCAATGCAGAAAGAGAGAGATCAGTACATGCCTGTTATCAGAAGTGAAAGAGGCAGACTGAAGCCTGAGTAGAAGTCAGCAATCCCATGAAGGTGTCTGGAGTATAGGATGAAGGATACACAAACTGGACTTTCTGTCTTCAGCTTTTGAAGCACTACCTTCTCTCCAGTAACCATGAAGACAATTCAAGAGCCTGTTTCAGATGAACTGATTGTCCTGTGGAGCAAGGCACACAGTTTTAAGTAAAGTACTGCCCAAATTGAAGCACCCTGGGTTGCAGCCTTTGCTAAATGGAGCAATGCACAGGGCTAATGAGCAAGCTCTGCTTGCAGTACACTCCTGGGTTTGCTGGTGATGAACTATACACATGCTTGATGCTTAACAGACCTTGCTTCAAATTCAATCTGAGACATATGGCAGCCATTACTGAAAGAAAGCAATGCATTTTTTCACTGTCAGCAGCTCTGATGCTAAAACAGAACAGCTCCAAACAGCAGTCCCAGTTGTCCATTTCTCCTCCCAAAGGGTCTTTCTAGTCTGTCTTTTTTACTCTTCTAGTCTTTCCCAAGGTTGTGAGCTGTTTTAGCTTCAAGCATGCACATTACTTCTCTCAAGGACGTGTTACTACACCCTGCAATTGTTGATGCTCTTCACTTTTTTATACAAATTCTCTTGATTAACAGTGTAGATTGAAAGGAGACACATGCAGTAAAAATCCTGTAATAGCTTCAGACATCTTTCTTAATCTAGAACAAACACAGCAGTATCTCTTAGAAATTATCTCCAAAATTCAGGGTGGGTATCCACAGCATTTTTACTGTAATATTTTTTTCCACTTCCTTTTATTGTTGTGAAAATATATTTCATACTGTTACTTTTTGAGAGATTGCTCCTGGTCTTAGGAGCACTTTGAGTTTCACTGATATTTGCCTTTGATCACTCAGCTTCTCAAGTTAAAAATTACCTCATTAACACAAAATTCTTAGCTCTTTCTGAAAATAAGGTTTTGGAAAGAGTCTCAGGTTGGATGTGCAAAACAAAAAGTCTCCCAAACCATTAGTCATTTTTGAAAATCTTGGCCACGGTCTTTTATTAGTCTGTAAAACTTTATCACCATAAAGTGCAACTTTTAAATAAGAAATTTTTTACACCAGATGACGGAGGACTCAACACAACAAATGCATGAGATGTGCATAATCTTGAAGGCTCCATGGGAAGAAGGCTTTCTGCAAAGCCTGCTTAGACACCCAGGCAATCATTGTCTCTGCAGAGATATTTCAAAAAATTTTGGGAGCGTGTAAGAAAATACGTATGACTTTCATAAACACTCTTGCTTCTTGATTTTGAAGACATTTCTTGTCATTTTTTTCTGTTTTGTTTTCATCAGAAGAAATGGAAATTCACATTATCGAGAAAGTCTCAGAAAATATATTTTGGTATATTCTTCTCCTAGTGAAGGACTCCTCCTTTGAATGGAAACGTGTGTTTGATAGGGACCAAATATCTGGCCTCAAAATCCACAAAGGGCAGATTGTGACCCCTTGCTGAACAATATTTCATACAAATAGTACCACTGCCTGCCACAAGGTAAACAGCAAGTCCCTTTGCCAGGGACTTCTGTGATAACATAATGAGTATCTGGACATAATTAGCAGGTAAAAATAGAAAGTAAATTCAGACCACCATGAAGCAAAAGATAAATTAATCTTTTTTGTTGTTGCTATATGTAAACATCTGGCAAGATGCATTTAAGTGTGTTACAGCAGATATCTGCCTTGAGGACTTGCAATTTCAGTACAACATTTGGGATGGACTTGGCCCTTTCTTTAGTGGCAAAGAGGCCTCCATATTCTCTCTTCACACTTTGTGAAGATTTAGCACAAAAACAAAGCAGCTTTGTACTGAACAACTGCTTGCTGTTTACAAGAATCGTAGATGCACTTTTCATGGTGAAGCCTTCTTAAATGGTTCACAATTGGACATACAACTATATTAAATTTCACACAGTGATGCCTCTGCCCCTCTCCTTCTTCCTTGGTTGGACTCCAGCTGACAAGCATCCTTATCACTAATGTGGGGTATCAGCTCTGCTGCAGGAGGTATAAGTCTTAAACATTTTAAGTTATAGGTATTTAAAGTGACATTCATAATGAAAATTGGGTGTTTTTATGGCTTTTGTCTTATAATTAGTACATCTGCTTAAAACAAGAACCTTTGTTAAAGGCATAGATCTAAATTAATTTAATCAAATTTAAATTATTAAAATATTCAGTATGCATGAAGAAATCAGTTTTACACCTGCTTTGTAAGAAATCCCTGATAATCTTTAAGATATCTTGAAGGCCCTGGAGGGCTAGTAGAGTGAAACACTTAAGCACCTGTTTTATTTTGAAGCACATAAACAATGCACAAATTACTGTTGGTAAGGGTGCATTTTTTCATAAACAAGAAACATGCGGGTATAAACATAACTAATGAAAAAAATTTATGGTGTGTTTAACATTAGCCTTACTGAATCAGTGAAAGCTGCCCATGTAATGAAGCTTTGCTTTCCTTTTTTGACTACTTTGGTCTTTTCTACTTCTAAACTTCTTTTGAGACATTCTGAGTTTAAGAAGCAAGAGATCAAAAATTATGAAATAAGTTGTTATAAGTTTAATGGTTAAAATCAAACAGATGAAACAGAATTAAAATAATTATGCAAGTAAGTTTTAAAACTAATATAAATAATTTAAAGTACTAGAATATATTATATGTTTTCAATATTTTCCATTAACTTTTCCCTTAAAATATTTATGTCATTGTTCTGGCTTTGAACATGAATAGTTTTTCTGATATGAAGTTGTTACTTTAAGTTTGGACTAAAAAGGAAAACAAAAATCTTCCAAAATACTTAATGTGAGAAATATGTCTCTATCTTTGGAGAGCAAGTTGGCTGCAAAAATTTTGCTTCAGATCAATGATGAAAGAAAATTGCAAGAGACACAGAGGAATATTATAACTTCGTAGAAATACATGTAAATATCTCTCTGAACAAAAAGGAAAATGTAGGATTTAATTTTTAAAGAACTGAAAATATTAAAAAATTATTAGCAAATGCATTTGCTCTCTTCTCCTAATCAAGAATTTTGTCTTTAAATGGCATGACAGCATCTGCATTTAATAAAAATCAAATAAAATATTTCCGTAGAAACAGATGGCACTGGTTTTAATCCTTTGTGGCCAAGTCAGGTATTATGAGAATGAGTTATGATGTAAGTCAGCTCTGCGTGTAAAGTATTTTCTAACAAAAATCTTGAATAAATGCACAGTTTGGGCTACCTGTTTCATCTAGTCCAGCTCCCCTCATCTGATAGAACGTAAAAAATCAAATGCCTTCAGCTCAGTGGCTGGTTGATATTAAGGCCAGGCTTTCCTTCTTTCCCTGCCTAGGTGCTGAGGTGCCTGAGCTGTTTCAGGGGTTAAAAGCTGTAAGCACTGATGCGTATATATGAGGCTGTATTCCTAGAACACGGCTTGTAGCCTGACTCAAGCTATTACAGTCTAACAACAGGGACCAATAGAAAGAGAAGAAGATCCAAGAAAGCTGAGGTAAGCCCAAACTCTGAAACAATGTCAAACTAGAAGCAATAGCTAATAAGGTGTGCATGGAAATACATCTGGGAATACTAGCATGTACTTCCAGTTTTATATGCTGCTAATTCTCAGGAGGACAGGAAACAAACACAGGGGTTAGCAGCCAAAAGCGGTGAATTTACAGAGATTTCTAACTGGCTTCAGATAGCTCCAGGAATTTGACTAACAAGGTAAATTGCTTTATATTTCTTTTTTAAAGTGCTATTAAGGTTATGAATATTTACAGAGTAAGAAGGTTGCAAATTCACTGTGTGAAATAGAAATGTTATTCTTTAAAAATTCTTTATTTGTCCCTTTCTTTGGAATGCTTCCAGATAGCAGTTTCTGGGGCTGGAAAAGGTACAGGATTCTGCACTTGTTACTGCTAACAACAATGTTGAAAACTATTAAATTACTACATATCATATGCAGCAACTGAACTGAGCTCTTAACCTTACTGATGCATTAATCCTATGAGAGAATTTACTTTTATTTAAATACTATTTTTGTCACAGCTAACCTCCTAATTTGACCAGAAATTTCAGCTATCAGTCTTTTGATTCTACATTGCAAAATGCTTGTTAATCTTCATGAGCCAGTGAGCAAGATAACAGAGTTTGTAAGGCACTGTTTTTGTGCTACACAAATATTTCCTTTCTGAGTAAATTATCAGTGATAATTTTGTTCATAATTATAATTGTGGAAGAGGCTAAAAAAAGCATATCATTAAGTAGGAAAAATAGTTAAAATATGCATAAAGCTATGTGAACAGTTAGGTCAGGATTTACTTATTGTGGATATAATTTGATTAAGGTTTCTTTTTTGTGTCATTTAGGGCAGGCATTTGTTTTGTATGTTTGCTTTAGGGAAGGAAATTTGTAACTTTGGATATGAGAGAGTGAGTGAGGAGGGGAATGGATTAGTCAAACATATTCCCTCCAAGCTTTTAAGAACATGCCCAACAAACAGCTGTTAAAACACTATTTGATCTTCTACTTTTAAATGAAGACAAAAGATCCTGGAAAATCCGATCCAGATGTCATTATAATTCAAGAGAGAGCAAAAACAGAAAAGAGGGGATGATTAATTTTAAAAGGAGGAACACTGAGTACTATATATTTATATCATCATGGTAATGATGTCTTTTCTGAAAATTAACCATTATATAATGTAGATTGTAGGGCTGTACAGGAAAACTTACACAAATGTAAAAGAGGTACTGATTTATTATCTAAAAGTTATCCATATTTTCATATTTTTTGAAATGATACTTGCATGAACATCAGTCAAACTGGTAGCCAATGTGGAGTCTAAGCCGAATCAGGGATATGTTTATCACTATATAGCACAGAATTTTTTATAACTTTTATATTACTTTTCAGTTTTCCCTTAACAGGCCATGGATACCACCCTAGAGGGAAGAATTTGGCTGTTTATAAGGGAAATATTGTTTTATATGCAAAATTGTATTGTTAATCTAGTATGCTATTAGGGAGTTTTATTGAGAAATAGCTAATTGTTTTTTCCCCTTCCAAGGCAAACACCATGATTTTGAAAGTCTATACAAGCCTTTTGCTCTTATTCTTGGTCAATTCTGTGTGGACTCGAACTGTGAGACAAGTTTATGATGATCTGGATCCTGGCCACTGGTCTCACTATACTTCTGAGTGTCCACAGGAGTGCTTTTGTCCTCCTAGTTTCCCCAATGCATTATACTGTGATAACAAAGGACTTAAAGAAATACCTCCAATTCCAGCCAGAATTTGGTACCTCTATCTTCAAAACAATCAAATTGAAACCATTTCAGAGAAGCCTTTTGCGAATGCCACTCATCTGAGATGGATAAATCTGAACAAGAATAAGATCACAAACAGTGGGATTGAGAATGGTGTGCTGAGCAAGCTGAAAAGGCTGCTTTACTTATTCCTTGAAGATAATGAGTTGGAAGAGGTTCCTGCTCCATTACCAGTGGGTCTGGAACAGCTAAGACTAGCTAGAAACAAAATCTCTAAAATCCCAGAAGGAGTCTTCAGCCACTTGGAAAACCTTACTATGTTAGACCTGCACCAGAACAGTTTGTTGGACAGCGCTCTTCAAAGTGACACCTTCCAAGGACTCAACAACCTCATGCAGCTCAACATCGCAAAAAATTCACTCAAGAAAATGCCTTTAAGCATTCCAGCTAATACACTGCAGCTCTTTTTGGACAACAACTCCATCGAAGTCATACCAGAAAACTACTTCAGTGCAATACCCAAAGTGACTTTCCTTAGGCTGAACTACAATAAACTATCTGATGATGGTATCCCTCCAAATGGGTTTAATGTTTCATCTATTCTAGACCTACAGCTGTCTCACAATCAGCTCACTAAAATTCCACCAATCAATGCTCATCTTGAGCACCTTCATCTTGATCACAACAAAATCAAAAGTAAGTGTGTATTACCAGTGTGAAACCATTCAAAACCATCTCCATTTTAAATGTCTACTTCACAGTAAAAATGGTTTTTGAGATAAAGTGATTAAAATCATAGAATCATTGAATATTTTGGGAAGGAAGGGAGTTCTAGAGGTCCCTTTATTCCAACCTTCCTGCAATAAGCAGGGACATCTGATGAGGTTTCTCAGAGCCCTGTCCAGCCTGACCTTGAAATTTGCCAGGCGTTGGGCATCCACCACCTCTCTGAGCAAAATGTTTTTGTGTTTTATGGATTTTACAGCATATATGTTCTATTAAGATTTATGTTCTCAAAGTTTTTCCATTTTGTGTAAATGAGACAAGGTTTTGTACCCAAGGCAACAGAAGTCTTCTGGTTTTAAGATTCATTTCCAGGACTGTTTCCAAATTCATCCAGGTATAGAGGGGGTGTGGTAGCTAGGGATATTACATACTCTATATAATGAAAGTATCTAATCAGTAAGTACTTCATTTCATGCCAAAAGTCAAAATAAAAATGATGACTTTTTATTCACCACTGCACAGAAGGAAGCCAAGTTTCTATATTTATCTTCTCATCATGATGATTTAATTGAATACATGGTCCTTTACCACTTTTTTGTGCCACTGTAGTCCAAAAATATACTAAAAATAATGGTTTGGCTATTGCACAAAACAAGGATCTATGAAATGAAGATACTTCTTGATAATTTATATTTATTCATTGCATTTGGCAAAATAAAAATGTAAAATCATATAAATAAATTTAAAAAGTGTATAACAGGCACATATTTTAGTGGCCTGCAAGAATTCTATCTGTTAATTAGAGTTAAAGTTTATGACAGATGTTGTTTCTGAACATATTTCATTGCCCCCTGGTTACTAAGAGATTTATTTTAATTGCTTCAATGTAAGGCCTCAGGTGCAGACTTTATTCTCTCACTTCAAGTGGACACAAAATTGAAATCAATGGAATGTAGCCTGTCCAGTTTAAGAACAGTTTTGTGCCTAGGTAGTATTTAAAGAACTGTCCAGTCCTCTTCCTTCCCTGAAAAAGTTTGACAAAGCTTAAGACAATGAAAATTAAATTTTGTAGTATGTACAAAATCAAATCTTATGTTCCAATGACACATAACCTGTGAACTGAATCATGATGCAGGAATACAAATCTTGTATTCCTTAGTGCCTTTACCACTTTTCAAGTCATTGTCAACTTAAGCACAAGTTGGCTTGTGGCTGACTTTAGCCAAAAAAAGAAAAAAAGAAGGGAATTATTAGTAACTGAATAGAAAATAGTTGCAATCTGATGCCTTAAATGAAACTTGGGTATCATGCAAGGATATTTTGCCACATAGAATAATTGTTCAAAAAGTAAAAGACAATGACATAGTCTCCATGAGACTTTGCTCTGATAGATAATATCTTAAAGAGCCTTTAGGATGGCAAACAAGGAATGTAATTCCATCAGGCCAGAGTAGTAAGAGCTGACACTAATTCTGCAGGTTGGTTTCATCTTCTTAAACCCCGATCAGTCACTATTTTAAAATAATCAATCTGAAAGTCTTGAAAGAAAAAATAGCTGTAAAATCCTGATCTGGTTCCTTCACAAAAGAGTCCTGCTGAAGGTTTATTTTATGTGTGCAGTATGAGCCCCTTTTATAACATTAATTCTCAGGTATTCCTTCAAATCACTGCTTAATTATCTCTTGGTCAATCATAGTAACACTGTTGTCATTGCAAGAGTTCAGACATCAGCATTTCTATGTAAATACCATTTGACCATGTTTTATTATATGCTATTTTGTAATATCAATTCCTCATATAAGTGCATGGCCTTATTTCTCCAGAGACCATTTATGAAGATACAAGGTCTTCTTCTGAAGCCCAGGAAAGCCAATGATAGTCTCATAATTTGTCTCAGTGGAACAAGAATTTTACCTACAATCCCTCCCTAAGGATCGCAGTACACAGAGGGAAAAAAACCCCAGTTTTGGAAGTAAAATCAAAATAAATCCAAAACTAATTATGGCTCCAACAGATTTGTAACACATTTGTTCTATGGCATTTTAAAACACACATGCCCACATATTTACCTGAGACTTACACTTGTGAGGCTCTGGGGAATTTTTAAATAATGGAAAAGAGAATGTTAAAGTAAGCAAAGAGAAGGTATGAAAGGATGTAACAAGGGAGCAAGGGTCAGCAGGTGGTATTATTACAGTGCTATCAAAGGACAAATAAAAGGGAGTAAACAGTAGGTTCCCCTGGAAGAACACCAGGAGGACAAAATAGATACTGTTAGCTAATATTATACCACATTTAGAGAAAGAGAGAAATCCCTGGGCCATGTATCTAAAATTTTTTCCCAAACTGTAAGTTTTACTGGGAAAAGATCTGCATTTCTTCAGCAGACATACAGCATTAGCCATTAATGAGAGCTTTGGCAGTTTTCCCGTACAGCAGCTCTAGGTTTCATGTTTAAATATTCAAGGACATAACAATTCTCTTAACAAATGGTGGAATTCATCTTCTTTGAATGAACTATCCTATATTTTTTAATCTAATTTGCTGTAGTCATACAGACCTCCTACTCCATGGAAAGGGACACACAATTGTATAGGGAAATTCATCCCATCTAAAGGAACTGTCAGTCCCCTTTTGGAAGTGTTCATCTCTCTCTGAATTTATACAGAGTCTAAATGGTTTACTTAGGCTGACACAACTTCTACATGGATCATGGCAAGGTGAATTGTACCTCTGGAAGGAACAACCTCTTCCTCCTGCTTAAACAAAATTAAGCCATATATCCATGAAGAGTATTGAAAAAGAGAAAAAAATAGAGAAGCTTTTACTCCCTTGATAGTTTGGGTAGGATTTACTGCTTATGGGAAGAGAACAATAAAACCCAAACCAGTTCATACCACACAGCATCAGGAAATAACTTCTTCCTAGGTGGCCTGTGGTTAGATAACTGCTGCCTCACTTCAAGCCTAACTCAGTGAAAACGAGTGCAGTGAGATAGTTTTTAGTCAGAGAAGACAGATATTTAGGATACACTTGAAGCCATCTTGTCTCTATGAGCAGTAGTGCTGATCAAACAAAGCAGATATTTTCTGCTAGATAGTGTTGATTCACCCAAAACTTAAAATAGCTGCCTTCTTAATGAAAATTCTTAAGGTTTCTGTGTTGTAAATTCACACATAAAGATAAGCTGCAGCTTGTTTCTTCCAAAAATACCAAAAGCTTTGCCAACATTAATCAATTTTCACAAGATAAACAACCACAATTTGCTATCATGGATATAACAAAAGCTTCGGGCCTTGGCCAACTGGATGTATTTATCTAGTTTCCATGACAAAGACAAGAGTCCACTTCCAAGATGTTGCAAATGTCTGGGCAGTTTTTCAAAATAGAGTGGAGGGAAAAAAAAAAAAAGTTATGGGAAAGAAAGTTGAAAAAAGTTATGTTATTTTTACTTCATAACATTTCTCCAATTTTGGAGATTGTAGTCAGAATATTTGTGCATGGCATCATTACTAAATAAAAAGGAAGAATTTTTTTCCTATCTCTTTGTTAGTAAAGAAATTTGTTTAAAAAATCTGTTACATATACGTTCTCCAGGTTGTTTTTTTTTTTTCAGTTAGTCTGGGGCCAAGATCTTCAAGCAGTTAGATCAATCAAAGAATATCATAATTTGGTTGAAGGAATTTGACATCTCTGATAAACAAACAACACTTCAGTGTTTTCTAGAGGCTATTTTGAAGCTGCCTGATTATTTAACAACTAAAAACAAAATATAACAAGTATTTTAGCCAAGTGACAGTGCAGAGGTAACCTAGAGGAGATAAAAAGCCCAAGCAACTCAATACTTCAGCATATGGGTAATGATTGAAGCCATGGTTTCAAATTTTATCTGTACAGAAACAAATTATGCATGATGGAGGTAGAATTTTGAGGAGTTGTTAGCTTTCAGATTAGGAAGAAAAATACCTCATTGCACAAGTTATAGTCTTGCAATTAGAACCAAATCCACTTAATAATGTCAGAGAATAGAAAAGAACAGATGTTAAAAATTAAAAACACTATGCAAAAAGTTCCTTTGATTCAATACTGCTATTGTTTTGAATGCAAGATCTTCATTAGGAAATATTATCAGCCTAAAATTAATGCACTGTCACTGAAATAAGATGTTCAAAACCCCTCAGAAGTAATCTTGCCTTGCTCACTCAGAATGTAAAGAGCTATTTCTCAATCCTTACCATGTAGTTGTATAACTTAGTATCCCATTTGTCCAAGGATAAATTATGCATGTAATGGCCTTTTTTCATCATTGCACCACAGCAAATATGTAATTCACTGATCCAGATCACATTATATTGCTTGTTTTCAATCAAAAAACATTTAAATGGAAACAAAAGCAACAGTTTCCCATGCTAACATCAGTGGAAGTTTACTTTATTTGTGTCCCGGGTGAATTTTATCTTCACAAACTTTTCCCATGGAAATAACCTAACATGTTGATCTACACTTTCAGGTGTCAATGGTACTCAGATGTGCCCAGTTTCCATTGCCCTAGAAGAAGATTATGGTTATTATGGCAACATCCCTCGTCTCCGATACCTTCGTCTGGATGGAAATGAAATTCAGCCTCCAATCCCACTGGACATCATGATTTGTTTCCGACTACTTCAAGCTGTTGTCATATAAAGATATTGCAGTGTCACTCTTGTACCGTGAGAGTGCTAAGATACAAGTTTTGCTGGAATGAAACTTGTTCTAACCCAAATCAAGAAGTAACAGCTTTATTTGACTTTAATTTTTTTCTTTGCTTGTATGTTTTCTACAACTGAAAAGGCTGTTCTTTCAGAAGGGATTTTGTATGGACCTGAAACATGTGCTTAACACCTTATCCTATAAATTCATAACATGAATATATTGAAAAATCATTGGTGTCAGATCCCAAATATTCCAAAGAAAATCGTTACTTACTCCATCTTTCTTGTCAAATGTGACAATGCCTACCCTGCTAACATAATTCCTATAGACAAGTTAGGTGTCTTCATTTTGTTATATAGTAACTAACACAATGAATTTGGGTGCACTTGGCCAAATACTTATGCTAATGAAATCATGAGCTGCATGATTACTAGTTATCAAAACCGCCACTGACATTTCAGATAGTGACTTGTGGTGAACAACCACTTAACATGCAAATAACCCATAAATTGCTGTCATCCTTTGAAGATTAATACTTTTAAGGTGAAAAATACATGAGGCTTAGCATCCAAAGCAGCATGCTGAATATATATAATTGTAGGGACTCATTCAGTGAATTTCAGAACTGGAATAAATTGATCCAACTCAAATCCAGGGAAAAGAGAACATGAGATGTAATCTTGTTCTCTCAAAGTACCAGTTTTCTGCTATTTTATTCTATTTCTAGTCTTGACACCATTTCTTTCTGCAGCTTTGGAATCATCACTGAATATCTGGTTAATTTTAGTTTGCAGAGAGATACAACCAAGAATAGGAATGATTACATATTTCATGGACTAGGTACTTCATAAAAATTTGAATGGCTAGTTAATGCAATGGTGATGAAGAGAAAATTAAGAAATTCAGAGATACATCTCCTCCCAATTATTTGCTGAACTAGGAAAGCACTTGCATAGGGACTATATCATTTAAGCAAATACATTCAATTCAGAGCAATATTCAGCTATCTGCTAACTCACACACATGCTCACAATAATTCTGGATTTTAGAGAAATCCAGATTATTAGAACACAATAAATTAACAATTCACTAACAAGGGAGATATCAAAAGGTAACTTTTAATGAAATATGTCTAATTTTATCAAATCTAGTTGATTTTTTTTTCTATTTTATTATATTGGCTTTCAATAAATGACTTGAATATTAGAGTCAACTATTCATTGACAGAGTATGCCTTTCTTATTTCTGCTAGCCAGCACAACAGACTATCCATCAGTCATTGTTTTAGTCTTCTTGCATTTCTAGATGGAAGCAATTAGTTGCATCTATTGTTAATGTTTTAAGACTGGCCTCAGTAGCAAGCACTTAAAGACTATGCACATGGTATAATTTTGCTTTGCTGTATTTTCTTGAAAGTAGATTTTTGAAAGTGTTGAGAACTGTAATTTCTGACAATCAATACTTTTTATTGGAAAGTCAGGCCTTATTCTGATCCAGAGAACTTGTGGAAATAACATAGTATAGAAACCCAGAATAGGAATAACCCACTCAGAAATCTGATCATTAAACCATTTGGTTTTGCTGTTCTTTTTATGTCATTGCTGAGAAACTCCTGCCCTTCTAACAAAAGTATTTTCTGTACATCTGTGTTCGCCCTATATGAAAAAATACAGATTTAAAAAGTCTTTACAATATGTATGCATGTTTAGTTATGTTCTTTACTCAATAATAGCATAGTAATTTATTTTTGGAAAAATAATTATGTGACAATACTACTAATTAAATTATAAAAATAATTATATTCTTGTACTTGGAAATTAATTTCTATTTAAAACAAAGAACAAACACAGGTACTTCAAAGTGAATATTCGCAGGCATATATGCACTTATTAATCTTATATACAGTTCTAATTGTACAGAAAGGATCTTGAAGATGCAGTAAAAAATTACCCTTTTAGGTACCATATACACATTGAAGAAAAGACTAAACCTTCCCAAAGAAATATTAAGCTTAAATATGTCAAAGATTGATATGTAAAATCATAAAGGGATACTAGAGCATCAAGGTATTCCATTTGCTGGATAGGGGCATTATGTGATGGAATCAAGAGCACAAGATGTGATGAAATAAATTTTAACAGTTATTTTCACCAGCTGTACTGCTATTTTTCCAATGCAGTGTAATGTGGAAATTCTTATAAATCAGTCCTTCAAAAGCCAGTACTATCCTGTGCAACAATTCTAGAACACATGCAGATCGATGCTCAAGATTTGTTTCTGTCAAATCTCAGTTAATCTGAGTGAAGTGAAAATTCATGATACATCCTTGGATATATCCTGTTGGGCTGAAGAGCTGCTGCAGCCCAGTGCTCTATATTCTACACCTTGGGTGCAATGCACTGATTCCATGTCTGGGAATTACTTAATAAAGAGAAAATCTTAAGTATTCCCACTTAGGCTAATTTGTTCCATCTTGATGCTCTCTCCCAGAGCCAGCTCTATGAAGCAGAATAACAAACAGTTATGTTGCTGCAGTGACCTTCACAAAATAAATCAATGCTGATTGGGGGTTAAGCTTCTTTACTGCATGTACGTGGCCATTTGCAATAGTTTTCATATTCTTAAATGTCCTGGGAAAGTTGGTGAAATTTCCTTTCAGACTACAATAGCAGGCCTAAATTGCATTATTGTGTGGTACTAAACAATGTAGGCTTTCAGCCACTACACAGTCAGTTCATTCATTGTGCCAGAAGACTATAAAAGAATATGTAAAACCCACTGTCTTTTTGCTAATATTGAGACCCAGTAATACAATGTAAAAAGCATCACTGTGCTTGAAATGCTGATGTTAATTCTTCCTAAACCAAGATTTCTCGAAGTCTTCCCACAGATATTTCCTGGTCAGAAACAATTGTGTTCTTTTCCTCTGAAGGAAGGGAGGAACACACCTCTCAGCTGTCTTGTCTGAAAGTGTAGTGGGCATCATAGAACAGTCATTTGCTTCCCTTACTTGTCAGAACACATTGCAATCAGTTTTGAATTGAATACCATGGAAACAAAGACATTTACAAGTATGACAAGCTGAGAACAGGTCACCATAAGCATACTGCAGCCATGGTCCATCACTAATCAAACCACAAACATCCAGTGCTTTTTGCGGAAATCCATCTTACATATTAGGTAATTTTGAAATTAAGGTTGTTAACACAGATGTGCTATCACCTCAGCCAGGGTACAGACAGTTGCCCTGTAAAGAAAAGTATTAAAACAAAGTGAGAGACTCAAGAACTGAAAAATACCCAGATGTTTCTGCCATGTCTGCCAGCATGATTGGAGGCTGGAATGCTGGATGTATCAAAAGGCTGTGGGGTTTTATAACACAGCTGGCTCTGCAGGAAGAAATGTCCTTTTCAGATGCTGCCAGCATAGTTAAAAATTTAGCCACGTGTGTGATTCTCCATGCTCCATACTGTTCTCTGGCATTTTCTGTTTCTTTCTCAAGAGTCCAGTGTGCTACTACTATTCTTCAACATTCTGAGGGAAAAACACCACCATAAAAATCATGCATAGATGCCAGTGACCACAGCCTGTATGACAACTCAACACAAACACTGAGGTAAAAATTCAGAAGACGACTAGAAAAATAATATGCATTTTTGCAACTACTAACTCCTGCACATATCGTGTGTCATTGGAGGGATTTCCAGTGACCCTTGCTGCACCCAAATGGTTTCCAATGTTTGCTACGAGTAGTTGTTGTTCACTTTTCCAGCCTAGAAAAACTGTTTGCTGATATCAAATTGCAGCTATTTTAATTACCTACTGGGAATCAGGTTACTGTAACATCTACATTTCTGTGTTGATTGTTAAAGAGCTAATATCTTCTGCCAAGCATGGCTGAGAATCCTTGGTGCTGTTAAAGTCAGCAAGTTAATGTCTTTGTCTTGACTGAAAGTCGTTTCCATAACTGCATTTTTTTCCCCAGACTTGCTTGCCCATTTAAACATGAGAGGCTCTATAGGGCACCATATTGTGTGTGTAGTGATACCCAGGAATAGCAATAATCACTTCAGGTCAAGTGCATGAAATCATATCCACAATTCACATCATTTTCTGCCCTAGCTAACTTACTATCTCACCCACTAGTAGAAGTGATATTGTTTCTAAGCCCTGTGCTTGCTCTAACAGTCTTAGTGCTAGCAAATCTACACTTTAATGAAATAAAAGTCTTTCCCAAAACAGTTTTTTCTTATACTCCCTGCTCTGCTGCCAACAGCCTGTATATTCTTCTTACTGGTTTTGTCTTGATTTCAGTAGCAGTGGGATGAGTCCAGAGAGATGTCACTAAGTTGATCAGAAGGCTGGAACATCTCTCCTGTGAAGGCAGAGAGGGCTGTGGCGGTTCAGCCTGCAGAAGAGAAGGCTTCAGAGAAGTTGTAGGTGCCCTATGCTTGGAAGTGCTCAAGGCCAGGTTGGATGAGGCCCTAAGCAACCTGGTGTAGGGGAAGGTTCCATGCCTATGACAGAGCTCTTGGAATTAGATGATCCTAAAGGCCTGTTCCAATCTCAATCACTTTATGATTCTTCATCTATTTGACCAAACTATCTGCCCATCAGTTTTATTTAATTTCTTCTGTGTTTTTTAGCTTAGGCATCATTATGCATGTGGTGTTAATGTTTGTTGTGATATCCTGCCCTTTCCTGGTACTTCAACTCCATTTGGAATGCCTCAGGGAAAGGGTTGCCCTGACTGCACACAGCCATGGCAGCAGAACAGCCCCACTGCTCACAGTGCTCACATCTCCCACCCTGAATCTGTGCTGACCCAGGCTGGTGCTGCCTTGTAGGTAGAGTATATCTGAAAATCTATTTCCAAGACTGTGTCTCCCTACTCTCTTTTTTGTAGGAAAATTTATGAAGAAGCTAGAATCACATCTTCCACAAAGAAAAGCTGTTCTTAATTAGGGACTGGGGCAATGAAAGTGACATTTGGACTCAGCAGCTCTCAGCCAATGTAGGTTTTTTCCAATAATTTTTATTCATTATAATGGTTTATGACCATTCTTATGAAATCTTAGTGGATTCAGAAAAAAAAAAAAAGCAAATATTTTCAACCAGAGGAAAGGAAAGGAAAAAAATAATAATGTTCATGTTTCTTACTTAATATTCTTGTTTCTAGGATGTCATGCAGCATGATGTGCCCTTCACCAGTTACTGAAATCCCTGAATTTGTCTGAAATCATGCTCCCACTGCTAGGAAGCCTATTTTGAGGACGGTAATCTCCTTGTGATTCTCTACTTTGTTACAGGGCTTCAAATAATCACCGATTCTCTCCCCTGGCGGTGAGGATAGGCTTCATGGTATTATAGGATCTAGGCTCAAGACCCTGTCTGAATCAGAAGCAGATTGAATTGGAGTGCATTTTTTTTTTTTTTTTTCCTCTGAGGAGGCTGTTTTCAGCACCAGACTAGAGGTTCACGGTCTTTTGTGAATCCTAAGATTTGTTCCTTTCAATGACTGGAACTGCTTCTAATGAAGAAGACTGATAGCAAGCCTTCTCAACTCTGCTTAGAAGCAGAATAGAAGTGAGTTACACTTAAAATTTGCCAGAAACAAGGTGTCCAAATTCCCTTCCTCTCAACTGCTGACCAATTTGGGAAGAGAAAGCTGTGCATGAAAATTTTCTCTAAAACTCTCACTGGTTTGGATCTTTTAAAAAGCTAATTATTTATGTGTTTAGTTTGGTTTGGTGCAAGTTCTTTAACATTAAATTTAAAATACCACATATTAACATGGTGCGAGGTCTATTTTTCATTTTTATATGAAGAAGAAGACTAAAATAATTAATTCCTCCTCAAATAAATATAAATAATTTTACATTGGACTGACCATCAAAAAAATAAACCATCAGAAACACAAATTTTCTGTTCTCAAGCTGAAATTTCTATGATTTTCTCTTTTTCTCAATTGTTCTTTGTTTACATGTGCATTCTGTCTGGGATCAGTGTAGCAGAATTATTAGGTATTCAGGAACATTGAGAATTATTTCAGCTGCAATATTATCCATGCTTCCAATTTTCCTCAAAGCATTAATAAGACTTATGCCTGTATTTTCCTACTTTTGGAAACCCTGCACCACAGCCCCCATTTTTTTTTTTATTCAGGAAAAAAGTTGCTCCCAGAGATTCAGGGCTTTCTGTGGTGTCTGCTTTCCCCATCTTTAGACAACCTCTGCTTACCTCCAAACACTCAGATGGTTTTATTTCCTGCTGGTTTAATACTATCTCCATACTGGGATTTTTCCCAGTGTTAGCACTGTAAGGCATGGAGGGGGATAAGTCCTGTTGTGGTGGCTGCTTGTGGCCTGAGTCATCTGGCCTTGGGGAGGGAATTACAGCCAGGGTCTCTTGTGTCTGAGGAGCTGAAGCAAATAACCAGCAGCTCAGCTCATGAAGGCACTGAATTATGTGGTAGGAATCAATGCAAAAATGGGTTCAACAACTCATTGAAGTCTATTTCACCACAAACATACAGAGCAGAAAATAATCCAGAGTGATGAAGCAGTTGGAGCAAACTGTCAAACTTAAAAGTATTTGTACAGGTCTTTGGAAACCTATCATGAAGCCTGGGCAGTTTGCTGCTATGGCATAAACCCAGAGGGACTTCAGAGAGAAGAAACAGTGGAAAGCTGTGAATGCAGAAATGGAAACACTTTATCCCCTCTAACTGCCTCTTCTAATTGCACTGGCTGAATTAACACTCACAAAGTTTTCTAATAATGTGTAAGGATTTGCCTCTTGTTTACCTTCTCACAGGTAAACAGTAGGCTGTCAATAGGGTTGGTTTGAAACATTTGTTTTTTCTATACTGATCACTGAGATTGGGTCTAAACAGTCATCAGGCAACATTTCTAGATCTTCAGAAACTGTTTAAAACATACCAGTTTAGGAAGAACCCAGCAGTCATGTGTGTTGCTGAAAGCTCATGTAAACATTTAACTTGTTTAAAACAACCCAGGAAACTAAAAAGAGTGCCTCTCCTTTGAAAGCTGCTATTGTTTACAGAGAGAATATAGTAAGTACTTCTACAGTTTGCATTAAGTTTTCATTATTTCAGAAACTATTTTCAGAGGAATTCATGTGCCTTATTTAAAAGAAAATAAACTTAGATCAAGCATATCTTGTCATTAGTGGACAATTTGAAATGTTTTAGATAAACTTTTCTGTGTTGATCTGCTAGAAGACACATTTTATATGGAATATTTGCCTCCCATTGAAGTGCAAACATTTAATATTTCTAAATTTTCCTGCTCTGTGTGTGTGTAGTGATATATATAAAAATTTTAAGATTCTTTTCAAATTTAACAAAATACCTGAGGTACTGGGAATTACTGGAGCTATTGACTCCAGTTAACTTCCTTGTTAGGAATATAAATTCCTATTCTTTCAAGACCCTTAGCCCCCAGACTGATAACTTTTGATGTCTAACTTGTCTAAAGATGAGTTGAATATTCTGAAGCCTTGTCCCTTTTACAGCTGAAATGCTGAAATAAAATTAGATAGTATGTACAGCCCTGCACCAGGATTAGGTGAGACTTCCTCCTCTGCATCACAAAATCACAGAGTTATTTTGTCAGTTATAGAACAAGGAGGAGATAAAAAGTGTGATGAAGAGGATGTGATGTGAAACGAACAAATAAGAAATCAGTTAACAGATCACAGTCAAAATAGCTGTGAATGGCATTCTTTACTTAGAAATGTATATTAACTTTAGCCCTATAGATGGCCTTTTTCCACTTGTAAAAAAAGTGCCCTTTCACAGTATTGTAATTGTAGAAAAAACTGCCTTTTTAGGGGGAAATCTTAGACATCTCAAATATATATGCAGGAGCCTTAGTTGGTACCACTTTTACTCAGTACCTCCAGATATAGGAAAAGGCTCTTGTGGTCCATGTCTGAAAAAGTAACAAAACATCTTTATCCTTCATTTTTTATGTAACCAATATAACCACACCTTGATAAGGAAGAAGAAAAAAAGTCAAATACTAGAAGAGAGAAAATAAAAGACATGACTAGGAAGGGAAGAGGAGAAACTTGTGATGAGAGGATAAAAGAGGAAGAAGCAAGGACATTTGGAAAAGGAGGAAGCTTGAGAGCATTACTGGGCATCCCTTTTCATGAGAGTAAAAGAATGGGCAAGCAGACACAGGATACTCATGTACTTTTAGGGAGAAAAACTGGAAGTTGGAAATCTTGGAAAATATCAGTCTACAAAGGTGTTTATTGTCTGAGATTTATAATCCTTCAGTCTGGTCTAGAGTTTGGGAACTGACATGACTGCAACAACTAAGAGCAAGTGCACAATATTTGTAATGCTGACTAAAGCACTGATAAACACAGTCCAAACACAAAGGAAGTGTGCAGATGTGTGAATAACACCCATGAGCTTTCTTCAGATCATGCATCGCTGTATTCTGTGTATTTCATGCTTTTTTTCATGCCTTTTAGAATGAATTCCAAAAGGAATATGGTAATAGGCCACAATCATCAATTTCATTAGTTGGAAACCACATGAAGAGGTAATGTCAGTAATGTCAGAGGCAAATTAGCTCTGGCAGCTTCTCAGGTTTAGTCTTCATCCTGTAAAACATATGCTTCTCCATTTTTTAGCAACTTATATACTTAGTTTTATCAGCTGACATGTCAGACACTGGCAGATGTAAGATCCAAGGTCTATGAATTTTCAGAGGCATGTTTACTTGTTGGGCTTTACAGAAGTGCTATGGCCCCCTAAATACTTTCAGGTGCTGAATCATAGCTCAGATGTAGTACAAGATCAAAAGCAAAGTTTTGCTTCTTGCTGGCCTCCATTTCACATCATGCCATGTCCTATTTTTGTCTAGGAATACTGGAAACAAATTGTCCATGCTGAAGCAGAAAAGTCAATATTTGATGGTTATAGAAAAAATGTTTAAAGAAATTCAAAAAACTGTCCAAACACTGCTTAATATAAAATCTTTGGTCATCTAAATAGGATGGTTTTGTAAAGTCATCTTACTCCTGATGGGAAAACAACTGAATACTTAATGTTTATTGATATGGACTAAATTTAAATTTAAATTAATATTTCAGAATATCAGAAATCCAACTTGAATTTTTTTCACTGAAGAACAGGTTACCTGTCAAGATAAACACTTTTCAGTTGGTTTTTTTTTAAAGGCAGATAAATATCTGAACTTACATCCTCTGGGGTCCAGGAATGCAGAAGTGAATTTCTTACAATACAGATAGATTGGGTTACATTGTTCCCAAATGGATTCTGGTCAACAATTTGACAGTGAGAACAGCAGCACTGTTTTGAAATGACCACAAGAGCAATAGCAACCAAATTCAGCTGTTCCTTCATTCAGGACAATTAAGTCAGTGAAGGAGCCGTTCCCAGACAGGGAGAGTGATCTTATGGGTTCCTATTAAAAAAAACTAAGGGAGAGAGAAGGAAGGGCTAAACGGTAAACTGCAAATTTCCTTACGCTCTTTTTTACCTCAATCATATATAGAACATTGAAAAAGATATCAGTTTTGAAAGTGAATTTCAAAAGAAAGGGAAAGCTGAGAAGAAAATACTCAACCACTCTCCTACCAAATCCCTGTACTCACAGAATTGCTTTTTTGGCTCAATCTTAACACAACATATTTTTATTTCAATACAAAATCTAATTAGGGAATAAAATGTTGGTTTGGATCATACATTCCCTCTCTACAGTGACTCATCCTCTTGCCAGAATTCCACAGTGGCAAGGTTGTTCTTTGTGTCAATAGCTCCCAATTGAGTGATACATATGCTCATTTCAGGATGATTTTTTCCAACTAAATATGTGCAGCACACAAAAGAAACATACTGCAAGCACGTAAAAGACACAGGATAGAGGAAGAGGCACAAGAGTGAATAAAAGATACCATGAAATGAAGAGTTTTATGCAACTGGTTTTAGTTAGAGGAAAATGAAGCTTTTAACCATAATCAATGCTTCAAGCTATTCTGGAAATAATCCAAGAGAAATGAAATGAGAATGAGGTACATGAAAGCTTCTGCGTTTGCAAAAGTAACAGCTGTGTCTAGAGAAGCTGGACAAGAGGGCTTCTTATTAAAATATGTCTGTTTTAATAGTATTTCTAATTCAAGCTTACATCTCAATCCATTAAAACAAAGAAAAGAGAACAGGGTAAGGACACAGGACAAACACCATATGATCTTCAATAAACAGCCTTATAATCAAACACCGTGTAATTATTTCAGGAATTGAGTGCCAAAAATATGTTGCCATTCCATGAAACGTACCCTTAAGGATTTGTGAAAAAGAATAGATATTCTAGGATCTGTGCCCATTTATCCCCTTTTGTTCCACATGAAAGAAATTATATTAAATCAACTGAATATCTGGAAAGAATTAAATCATCATCTCTCATTGGCAAACCTAAAGGAAAAATTCAGAAGAAAGCACAGTTTTATATAATGAAAGTTCTCATGTTTCATGGAGTAAAAGGGAAAAAACTAACTGCCAAAGGGAAAGTTTTTGTTGCCTTTGGTTATTCTTCTCAGACTATATATTATGGAATTCTTCTCTGCTCCCTTTATTATCTTTATTCAATGATATAAAATTCCAGACATAATGAAATGAAACAATTTCAAATGCTCTTGCATTAAGTCCTTCAGGAACAAAATTTCTCTGCAGCAGCTGATACAGTGACAGTCACTGGCCCTACAGAGTAGCAACCAAAGCGGAGTGGTCCCCTCAGCAGGATTCTTTTTAATGATAGACATGTCTGACTTACTAAATCCCCTTGAATTCTATTTAAAGTAGCACATGGGCCAAAATCTGCCTTTGTTAATGGAGTTTCAGAGGTGTAAATGAAAGCAATGACTTCTGCCAGCAGACTAAGCTCGCCACAGGCTCCAAGTGATTTACCTCAGAGATGGCTTTACTTCAGTAATGTGTTTTACAAGTCACACTGCACTGTTCTTTAATTAGTTTTGGCCTACCATGCTTATGTATTAGCTATCATTAAACCACCATAAAAAGTTCAGGCCTCAGCTTTCATTAATCTGCACTCTGACAGGAAAATCTCATGTTTTTCACCAGCTGCAGCTGTGTCCCTTGGAATTTACTAAGGCAAAGAAAGTCTATGAATACTAGAAATTACAAATGAGATGAACACTTTCATCTTTGCATACATAAAATTTCCTTCCAGGAAATGATTATGTGAAAAGGTGGTGGTTCTGCATTTTATTTATGGGTTAAAGAGCAGCATCAGTAACAGGGTATCCTCTTACTTCTCAGGTCATTCTTCAGTAGCTCTTAGTCCTTCCCTCAATCTCTTCCACTCCTTGCTGATCTCCCTTTGCTCATTTTCCTTGGACGAGTTTATTGATTCACACTACTTGATCTTTAACCTCTGTGGTAGAGATTCATTCCCCAGTCTCCTGCTGACAACTATATTAAAGAAACTGGAATTTTAGATGGGGGAAATGGAGCTTACTCTTTTTCTTCACAATTCTCCACAATGTCTTCTATGTGTCTTCCTTACTGATACTGATACCACACCCACTCTTCTTTTGGATACCACAATTCTATGGTGTGAATATTTGCACTACATGCTATGCTCTTTCATAAACCTGCTGTTCCTCTGCATGATTCTTGTCAATGTTTCTATAAAGCTCCGTTATTAAAATACCTTCCTTCTGATCTCCAGCACAGCAATTCTTTTGTACTTCCTTCTCTCCCCATACATGGCCATTTAGATACACTTCGCACATTGTGCACACCAAGTTTCAAATACTCCTCCATGCCTGCCATTTTGACTATGACAGGCTATAGCTGAATAGTCCCACTTCTTTTCCCCAAATGCTAAAAGAACCCCTTCTGATCTTCATGTACAACTTTTTCATTTGGAGCAAAAATCTCCATTACTTGTTATCACATAATATAATTAATACATTTTTGTGATTTTACACTAAAATGACCAAAGGCTTTTAGCCATCATAGGACAATTGACCAAAGGCTTTTAGCCATCATAGGACAATTCCTCTACTGCTTAACAGTTAGGAAACTTTAAAGTTTCCACCTGAATTTTTATATGGCTGACAGAAGGCCTTTTGCCATGGTGCCAGCAGATAATTTTTTCCCTAGTTACTTGTAGTGGACCAACTACTACCAAAGAATCAGCAAAATAACTGTGGGCATCTGGGCAAGCAACACTATAATCACTGCACTGCTCATCAAAGAACAGAAACAAAAAGAAAGCACCATTTATACAATGAAATTTAACACTGTTTCCCATGTGCCTGGATGTAGAATTTTTCTCTGCACAGAGTTGGAGTTATTCCCTTAGTCTAGAACTGGATGAATCCGGATAACTCTGGGTTTACAGACTTTAGGAAACTTACACAAGCTGAAACTTCCCCATGAATGATTCCTTCACACACTCATCAGCACAGCTTTGTGTGAAAACAGGTACTGAGCGTGCTGGATAAAGGGCCTTTCATCACCCTGTTCTGGTCCTGTTCCTGTTAACAGCAACAGAGAGATGACTGAGTTTGCAGAGCAGATACCACGTGGTAACTTCATGCAGATGGTGAGCTGAGTAAATACTGATTTTAAGCAATGAGGGTCAATGACACATTGTGCAGGCAATGAAACACAACAAACAAACCTCCTAAAAGACAATGCCACTAATAAAAAATTTAAAGACCATTTGATCACACTATCTTGAGATCTGTTGAAGCTACCAGGATCCGTGTACGTGTGTATGTGTATAAATTAGAAAAACACTTTTGGAAAATGTCACCTATATTCCAAATAGAGCTGAAATGCAATTTTTTAATACTTCAGTTCAACCACACACGGAATATTAACTTCAGTATTTTTATTGGATATCTGCATTTTAAAAACATGACTGTCTGACCTGTAAAATAGCAGAGAAATTCACATACTGCTCATTAACAAATTATAATTTCCTTCATTGTTATGCTCATAGCAACCTGGGCTTTTGCGGGACTGCTATCTGCATTGATATTTTCTCCAAACTTTTAAAAGATGTTTTCCAAATATTTACTTTGTATAAATGATGGTTTGATTAAAAACATCTTTAATTCTCATTCACAGCCACATTATTTTATTGGTAATAAATAAGTCCATCGTCATTCTAAGAACTAAAGCTAATTAATAGGTTATTTTTCCTTAAAGCCTATGAAAAAAACGAGATTTTCACATTCTTTGTACATTAGTGTCTCAAAGGACATGTTCCCACATCTACTCAGAAAAGAAACAGTTTAAAGCAGAAATTCAAACCAAATAAACAGAACTATTGGCTGAAGGGTGGTGTGTTTCTTATTTACAGTGCCAGAGGTCCTGCAGTCAGGCTGTGGTTAGCCCGGGCCCACACCAGCTGTGTCTGCCTCACTCTGTGCAACTGACTCCTTCACTTCTGCCCCCTGTTTTCTGACCACAGCACCCACCTCGCATGCACCCACCGCCGGCCACCACTCCTTCTGTGCTTCAGCCTGAAATTCTGTGTTATAGTCAGTGCTAGACCATGTAACAGGACCCATACTCAATCACTGATTCCATAACAGATTAAGAGAATTAACATATTTCAAATATACTAGATCAGAGCAACATGAATTAAGGTCAGTAGAGCTTCCCCTGAGATCCAAGTCCCCAGAGCCACTACCTTGGCTCCTGCTAGAAGAAGCAATCAAAATGAGATAATGCATATATGGCATTGAAGGGTGCAATGGATATTTTGAGAACCTGAAAACTGCATGTATGACACACTGGTGACTAAGTAAAGTTTTAACATGACTGGTTTATACACTGCACTAATAATTTCCAGATTGTATTCTACAGTCTGAAGGAATCATAACTTTTTGGAATCACTGTGTTGGAGAATTACTTGCTGGTGAGTTGTTCTAAGATTTAAGATGCTACAAGTTATTATTATGCATGCATATTGTTAGAAATTCAGTAACAGCAGAGAACTCCTTTATGTTACTAATGTTGAAGGCAGTCAAATGCAAATTATCATGTCAACTTCTTTATAAATATTTTTTAACATTTTGGAAACACACATAGAGGATATAAACCACTGCAATCTATGTAATATAAAATGCAAATCCATGAGTACACATAAAATTTCATAATCAAACTTCATAGAAAACTGGGAAATGTTTATGCTAATGAGAAAATCAACTTTAATTTATTACATCAATTTCAATTTTTCTCAGGATATTGAGGACACTATGCTACATAAAATCTTTTCTATTCTCTATCCATGAAATAAGTGAAGTACAGTAGTGTTCACAGTTTCATTTGAATAAATGGCTGTGTGGACATATAACACAAAGCTTGTACTCTATGAATTCCAAATCCTTGTCTTACTGAACTTTGTTTCGGGTTTATTTTTCAATCCCAAGTAAAATATCATTTGTCTTCTAGAGATAAATATGATAACCCAGCTCTGAACTGTACTTGTTTAGCTAAGCAAAAACACACTGAAATTTTCCATCTCTGGGGCCAGAAACTGCATTTTCCTGAAAGGGTCTAACACCACTAGTCCACAGGCTGGGCTGGAACAGCAGACAATAGCTCTGTATGCTAATAAAAACCATTTTGCAACACCACATGCTTGCATACTCAGCATTACTATCTTATATTCAACCATGATTAAAGAAAGAACAGCAATTTCTTTCCCTGCTCCTTCTAAAAACTGATGTAAATTATACCTCTTAAACAGCAAATTGTAAATTTGGTTTTAGAAGAATGACAGTCTGTCTAATGTGAGTGGAATAGAATCCAAATATGTGAGCCTGAAACTCTGACTCCTGCCCTTGGCCTCACTGAGAATTCCTGAAAATTCCTTCATCAAGGAGCTCTGGTATAACCTGCAAAGATCTGCATGCATGCATGTACCCAACAGGCCAGCCCAGGTGTGTTGAAATCAAAGTAATTTCAAAAGTATGAAAGGAGTAGTAACAAGGTAGAAAAAAATTGACCCATTAAGACTTGCCCAGCAAAATCCTCAGAAAAAAATCATTTTTCCTTCTCTCATATGCATATTTGCATGGAATGGGGAAAAATTTTAGCTTAGGCATCAACATCAATTTAGATTACATTTCAGTATTACCTCCCAGCTGTTTCAAAACTAAAATTAATAAATACCCTCCAAAAATATATTCTCTTGACACTTTTAAATCAAATAAAAAGAAGTGCAAGAACATAATTCATTATAAATTGTATTTCAGACCTGTTTTAGCAGAGTTTGAATAATTGGACCTCTCTGATTTCCAAGGTGCTTTTCTAGGTTAACAATATAGTTTATTCATATACAATATATAGTGACAATCTGACAAGATTTCATCTGCTTTAAAATTCATATCATCCAGAAAGAGTGAATAGCATGCTATGATTGATTTAACTTGTGGGTTTATGATATAAACAAATGTTAGAGATGTAACATTAGCAATGTATTTAAGGAGGAGCTTTGAATTTTATATCAAGCCTGGCTTAAGGCAATTGAAAGAAATAAGTTTTGGATCTTGCTCACAGTTTGCAACAAAGTTTAGTAATTTCAGAAGCAGATACTGAAGTTTCTAAACCACCCTTTCTGAAAGTAAAGTGAGAGCCATCCATTCCTGTAGGTGTAACTATGGATTGTTTGATTCTACTGCAAATGTGCATGGTGTCTGTTGAAAAAAATGTTTTTTGTTAACAACTAAGAAGTTCCAAGCATATTGAATGCAATGATATATCAAAGACTATATAGATATGGTCTTTCCATATGCAATGAAATAATGCTCTGAATGCTCATTTAGAAAGTCATTAGTCTGGTAGGCCAGACTGCATGAAAATATTCTGAGATTTTATTGCTAGTAAGCAATATTAGATGGATCTAGCATACAGCTGACAAATTTAAAATTGTCACATTATTTTTTTCTGAAAGATTTAAAAACCCTGACCAAACAAAAAAAAAACAACTGAAAAACCCCCAAATCCAAAACCAAACAGCTGGATGGGCAGTGCAAAAAAGCAGCAAAATATATTTGAAGGACAGGGAAAAAGTCATATGCTCTCTGCCTGCATCAGCCATGGAAGCAAGAGGTGACAATTAAAGTAAACACAGAGGAAGAGAATAACAGACTTTAAGAGTATGTGAATTGAAAAGGAATCTGCCATCAAGAACAAAAATCAGGCAAACATGAGAAATAAGACACTTGAGTAGATCTGTATGTAAAGGGTAGTTTTTTCTGTGACTCATTAAAAAGCTTCTTTTTATTGCTTGCATTCACTGTTTATGCAGAAATAATTAAATCTAAACAAGACTTTGCTAGCAAAAACAGTTGTAGCTATCTCACGTTTTCTGTTTAACTCTCTTTTCCCTGCTGTTTATGCTAATTTGCACAGGGGATGGAACAGTTGGAGCACTCTAAATCCTTCTTTTGTACTTCTTTTAACTTTGATGAGCAAAATGGAAATGCTAATCCCTTCTGCAGACACATGATTTCCTTCCTTTCTCCTGCTCTCCGAGATATTTGTTTTTCTGTTATCCAGCCTTTGTTCCCTAGTCCCAGTGAGCTTCATAGGATTCTCTCCTTTTCCCAGAGCCCTAGGGTGAACGAAATTCCATAACCAGCAATTCATGAAATGCAACTGGTAGAGACAGGCAAGGGATCTACCAAAGCAGATTCCTACCTCTCCATTCTCTTCCTATGCCTACAGAACAAACTAACAAACAAACAAGAGTCAAGAGTGTTCAGTACTGCAGAAGGAATCAGTCTAAAATACTGGCCTGAATTTTAACCCTGGAAATGATCGCAGTGTCTTCAATGATTCCAGAATTTCACATCGTGCTTTTCCTTTGTTGAGTATAATTCTGACCACATATTTAAGATTGGAAAATAAATGATAAATAAAGATGCAGGGAATAATAAAGTCATTAAAAAAAAGGTGAGAAAAGCTTTTATTTGGACATGAAGCAGATGCACTGGTACATCATGTAACATCTGTGAAAATGTTGGAGGATCTTCATATTAAATGACTGGGAGAAGTAGGATGTCAAAGATGTTTGATCCAGTGCTCTTTAATATGCACTGTAGTAAAATGCTTCATTCAGTGGGCCTAATCTAGAATACTAAATACTTTTATTCAGAAAACCAAAACAAATAAATTTGAATTAGATAAAGGTACGTATATGTAGGTAAAAGGATATTGTTTGAAAAGTCATATTTTAAATCCTGAATATTTTTTTAATTCACAATAATGCATGTCTTTCCAAATAATTTAAAGTGTCTGTAGATGGAGTTACACCTTCTTTGCAGTTACTTGTCTACAGTAAACTCAAAGAAAACTAACATTCATTTGCTTCCTCATACTAACATTACCAAGCTCATGAGTCATAGCATAGGTTGAGAAATGAATATTCATGTGTCTCCCACTTCTGACCCAAACACAATTGTCTCTGCCACACAATATGAGTGACCCAATTTTGTTCATCTGACAGATGCCTTTCTGATCACAGAATATGAAAAATTTGGAGGAAACTGAAGAGACTGCATAACCCAGTAGTTGAACTTACTGTCACCATTACAGGAACACTCATGTATTACCTCCCCCCTTATGTAGGACTGGTCCCTGGCCCAGGAGAAGGTGATCTTTTATTTTGTTACTATTGGTCTAGATGAGAATACATCAACATGTTAGCTTAGTTTGTTTTATTACTTTTATACTATAGCCTCAGACCAGGAGAATGTTTTAGCCAGATGCCAATGTGAAACAGCAAAATGAATGAGTTATTTTGGGATTCTCCTGTCACTCTTTTAAATGCTAGACATAGTTTTCTCCTCTTGTTAAAAATCAGTACTAAAATTTTCCAGAGCTGACACTGTAGATTGAAGACCTCTGCTTCTGTTCAGACTGGCAGGCCAAGAAGCTGACAAGAGGGAAAGTTGCTACAATACCCAAGCTCTTTCTGAGATTTGGACAGGATTTTTCATTTTATGGCAAAGATAACATTTTTTCCACACATTTTTTCTTATCATAAGTTCCTGGGGATGAATCTGTGAGGACTGAAAGAAAAGAAAGCAAAGAAAAAATTATAATGAGTGAACGTTGACAGTCTGAATCAAAGGCTCAGTGCTTTATAATCAAAGCTTTGGAAAACAAGAATAGGACGATCCTGAGGCTTTGGCACTGAGTTCAAGAACACCCTTAGGAGTCATTGCACCTCCAAGAACTGGGAGAACTGAAATGGAAACAAAGGCCTTTCAAAAAAGCAGGGGAATAAATCAATTCATTTACTACTGCCAGAAATTATGCAGTGGGAATACATTCTTCCTAGGAATGTGTTAGGCAATGGTCACAGCTGGGTATGCTTCCAGTTTAAGCAGTGCCCCAAAAACCACTGAATGGGATGGAACTCTCTATTAACTTCAGTGAGTTTTTAATCAAGCCCAACTAAGTCAAAGAGCAAGATTTAAAGACAACCGAGGAAGTTCACAAGACAGCAACTTAGACTGTACAAGGTCAGAGGATCTGGAAAAAACCCAAACGTCAATGAAGGGACTAATTAGAGGACATGAAAAGCTCACTCCCAAGTCTCGAGAATTTCATTATCTTCTGTGATAACAGGACTCAGAAAATGCAAGCAATGATCTGAATCAGTTTCTAACTCACGCGCAAATTTACGGTGAGCTTTATAAAAAGCTTGGGTTTTTGCTCAGTGATGCCACAAGACCTCTAAGCAGTCTTTTTTTTCTTTTATCTTTTTTTTTTGTTGGGTCTCTTGGCTTTCTAGCTGGACTAGAATTGCTAGCGTCAGGACTTCTGTCATCCAAGCTCAAACAAATTGCCAAACAATAATTTTGGCATCAACTAAGGCATGTCCCCTACAGATACAGAACTCAATCTCCACATTCTTGTTCTTTAAAGCATAAACCAAAACAAACAAAACTGTTTTCTTATTTGTGTGCTTAGCAAACTATCATTCTCATAAGCCTGTAAAATTCTTTACATAAAATATACTCTTTTTCAGATGTTTCCCTAGCTCCAACAAAACCAGAAATCCAATATTTGTAAGTTAATATTTTCAATTAATTTTACTTGCTTAGTGTTTCTGGAAAACAAGGCCAGCAAAGCATATTGTATTCTGACAAGAGTACAGTATACCATTAAAATCAAAGTTAAGATCCAGACACAAAGTGGTTTGAACTTCATTGGTATTATAAAACCAAAAAAGAAAACTTACAGATACAAAGGTTTCAGGCCCTGGGTCTCAGTATGCCTAAATCTACTTAGTTGTGTAAGAATGAAGATAAACATTAATAATTATATTAATAACTTTTTACAGATAAGAATTTTCCTTCAATAAAAAATAAAACATTGGGATCTTTTGCACAAGTGAAAGCAATGACTATTGGACCTGCCTAGAGAGAATATGTTTTATAAATGAAAGAGACACATCAGAAATGAGGATTTAGCGGAATACATCTTAAATTACCAAGCACAGCAGAAAATACTACACTGAAAAATGAAATAATGTTAACTACTTGCAAATGGAGCAGCATAAAAATTATCAGTAGCACTAGGAAGGTGAATGACAAATTTTTGCTGCAGCAGGTACAGATGTTTGGTTTGTTGTCAGGAAGGAGCATACACAGGTATGTATTGCAAGCAACTAGATCACTAAATTAAGGAGTAAACTAAAGCTACTGATCTGAAGAAAGAGAAGAGCAGCAGGACACAATAGTGTGGTGTTTTCACTCTACTTACTGCCCTCATTCTTCATGGAAGAAGATGTTTTTGCAATGGAAAAGACAATGAAAAAGAAATTAAAAATACCTGATTTAATGATTCAAGACCTCTATTTTCATAGAAACCATGCTAAATTCATAGTTATTCATGCTAAACCTTCCTAAGAAAGAAGTCTGTCATCCAATACTGGTCATATTCTAAAAGCCACTGCAGACTTGACTCAATTGCCAAAATAGCACATGATATCTTGAGCTATTTTATCCCACAACACCCTAACCTCTACTATCTGCTAACAGAGCTATTGCTCTTCTACCGTTTGACCTATTGCCCAAACATCTTGGATTCTTGCCACAAGGCACGTGGCTTAAAATTCTTGATGTCCTGTCAGTGGCTCATGCAAATTTTGTCCACTAGGATGGCCTTAATGGAAAAAAAATAAAAACCGCTGTGGAAGTTACATAAAGCAAAGGAAATAAATTTTCCTTAGCACATTGGAGCCTTATAGATGAATCCTACATCCTTCCAGGGATACAGGAGAGGTTCTGTTGTTAATATTGGATGTTGACAGTAGTAGAAGGTATATTTCATTGAAGAGTTGGAAAAATTATGAAAATATTCAGAGGAATAGGTGGATGTTGTACAAATACTGATAATACAAAAGTAAAGAATTAAGTAGGAACTGACAATAAAGAAAACACAATCAATTAAGAAATGACACAGCTTGGCATGCTAATATAGTAAAACATTTTTCCTGGTGTAAGAGAGCACATTATACTAGAGTATATGGCCATTATTTGCAGCCTGTGATAGGGATTTACATCAATTAAGAAAGTGGCATTTCCTCTTGGAAGGAAAACACTTGAAGTAGTATATTTTATGAGCATTGCTCCATAAGTACTTACAGAAAAGTAAAGGAGGTGGGGGGAAAGTACCTCTGAATACATACCAGAAAATACCTGCAGTAGATGGAAATTTGTTAAACATTACCACATATAATAAGCCACAATACAGAGATGTTACATATAGAGAAAACATTAATATATAATTCAATTTGCTGAAGACTTGATTTTGGACAAAGACAAATTTGTATTTGTAGGTTATCAGGTAATACAAAAGAAGTTGTTTCCAGAACACAACCTATTGCTATATTGGTAGGAGCACCAAGAAATTTGAGGGGAAGGGGTAAAAAAACTGTTATGTGAAATAAATGCCATTTCCTTACAACAAACCTTTGTTTGACCTTCCAAAAATTCAGTTCAGCAAAATCATATATTAAAGGTGTTTGAAGTCAGAGAAACTCCCTGGGCTGAGGTCTTCAGCTGAGGGTAGAAGCTGTACTACCTCCCACAGCTGCAGAATGCCACTGCCATTGGTCAGGGTCTAATAGCACTGGCTCCGCATTCTGAGTAGCTCCATCCTATTTGAGACAGCGGAAGCTAAAGGTAAGTTTTGGCACTTCTCTCTTAGTTGAATTTTTATCGCTGGAAATACTAGTATTTGTGTAATTTTATCATGCTTAATACTGATTCAAAGCTCGCAGATTGTGGAGACTATTTATTTTTCCCTGGATATGTCTTAGTTCCTTCCTGTGAGAGGTGTACATAATCTTCATCAAAATATTTGATCTTACAGCTACTGCAGATGCCAATATTTCTACAGTGGATTCCAATATATTACATGAAAGGGAAATAGAGACATGCAAACCCTGCAAATTAGTGCAGATACTATAGCCGTAGACAAACTTTTTTTTTCCCACAGATATTTGCTGGGTTTGCATATATGCAAAATTTAATACTTATCAAGCCTTATACTCTTTAAAAATCTTTTATTTTTAGGAGTTGTGGTATGCAAACAATTATGCATAGTGAACAATTTTTTATTTAAGAATTGTTTATTCAGAGGAAAAATTACACCGTCTATGTTAGTACTACATTTTGGGTTGATAGATAACACCTTCTATAGCTGAATCATCTGAGATAAATGACATGGAAAGGAGAAGCAAGACCAAAACCAATTCTGCCAAAAATAGGCAGCAGAAAACAAAGACCAACAAAAACCATCTAATTCTAGCATACTCGCTTATTTGAGATTGATTGCATTTTTATTTTATTTTACTTTATTTAATTTTTTTGATAAAGCAGAATACCTTTAGTAATATTGGAAGCTAATACTGAAAGGTAAAATTCATCTAAGCTTTCTCAAAGAGAAGACCCCGTGACTCTAACTTCTTCCAGCAGCAGCTGAAGTCTTTCTGAATAAAGAAAATGAGAGAAAAATGAACGCCTTGTGTTACTGACCATCCCCAGAGGAATTTCATATCCTCATGCCTAAACCAACTTTATAAAGACCTCTTTTCATGAAGCTAAAATTCAGCTTGTTGCCCAGTACATACATTAAAAAAAAAAAATCTCATGTATTTCTTGTACTTTATTAGAAGTAGCTACAATTTTGAAATTAAATATTTAAGACTGCATATCACGGCATCGCATAAGGAATATAGTTTATTAGACTTATGCATTGATCATTACCACTGTGCTTTTGGTGAAATTAATGTGAGCTGTAGATAAATAAAGATGCAAGTAAAGAATGTTGAATAGAACCTTGTGTCAGGCATCTTATATGATAATAGTGAATGCATCATTTACAAGGAAAAGAGAATGCATAAACACTACTTCTCAAGCCTAGCATGAATTTTCTACCATTTTACTGAATTCTGGAACTTTAAATAGGTGATAATTCAACTTTATAGAACTTTAAATAGATGATAATTCAGTTTAACAATTCTATTTTCCAAGGAGAACAGGTGAATACACCACATCACAATTTCTCACTACTTCAAAAATGGTTTTGATTGAATAACAAAGGAATTCAGAGTACTGGTGTTATTGTCCTTGGGACAACATATTTTTTTTTACTTTGCTCCCAAGACCTTTGCAAAAGTATGGTCCAGATGTGCCACACCAAGTAAAATTATGTTCTGACAAAACAACTAACAGGTAAAAAGTATTTTGATTATGCTTATCCAGAAATTACCCATCCATGAGTCTTTTCTAACAGGTTGGTGGTTTTGTTTGTTTGTTTGATTCTGTTTAGTGCTTTTTATGATGGAAGAGAGATATAATATTACATTGTTATACATTCAAAAAAATTATTTATTGTGATAGAGACAAGTAATATAATAATTTACCTTTTCTCTAGTTTCTTAAAAGTTCATATCTAATTGCAATGAAAATAGGTGAAGTTAGATGAAAGGGTAAAAATATAATTCAGATGTTTATTTTTACACCAATAAAATTCCATAGGTCTTTTCTAAATTATATGAATAAGAATATGGCCAGACCAGTATGAAGGATTCTCAGCTCCAGAGACTCTTCATGAAGAAAACCAGATTAAACTACTGAGCCACCATAAATAAATGTTAATTATTCATCAGAAATATTGTGGGTTTTATATATAAGTACTGTATTTGTGACATGGTACTCAACACCAGAGTACCTACCATCTGTTCATTTTCTTCTCTTTCAGAAAAGAAAACAAAATGCAGACCTTTGTAAATGTTTTTCTGGGATTTTTTATCTTTGAGTCTGCTGTAGCTGCCCCTATCAGTGATACCCTAATTTATGATTCTGAGTTCTATGACATACCACTTGGAGAGCTGCCTCACCCATTTGCCTATGATGAAAACAAGCAGTCTGACCAAGTAGAGGTAATTAGAACTTAATTTATTCTGTCTTTCCAAAGTGCATAAATGCAGTAGTTACTGATCAGTTTTTCTTTGCCATGAAAATACTTATCTGACAAATATACTTATGTGGTTTCTATTGCCTTTGCAGTTCATTCACTTTTTCCCTAACCTACAAACACAGCCAAAATATATTCTAATTGTTTTGGGGTTTTTTGTGGCAATCTTTAAGAGTAGGTGAAAGGTAGCATGCTTTCCTCAGGTCTCCATGCAATTCCACAAATTCTGTTAGAGATCGTCATTGTAATTTAACTGTCTGGGTGACGCATGGAGGCAGTTGAGACAGGATTTCCAGCATTTCCCATTAAATGAGGTTGTAAAATGCTGTTTTCTTAGGTTTATGTTCACTACAATTGTGTCAGGCTATAAATGCTAATGTTTTCTCTTGCTGCTAGGAAAGTGGCAGAAGGAAGAAAAAAGAAAGAGAAAGAATTTGAATTTAAACACAGGAAAGTAAAATAAATTACTGAAAAAACCTGTTGAAATTCTGATGCAGTATGAGAGGGTAAGATATGTTGCCTGTAGAAACAAGGGACTCCACTTCTTGACTTAAAAGTTTTCTTCCTCTTCTGCAATCCTCTATTTCTTTACAATTACTAAAAGGCTACATTAATTTTTTTTCCTCACCCTGCTGATTAGACATTGGCACAACTTCCCTGAAGGTAGTACAAGCACTCAGTGATTCAGGATTGTGTGTGATATAAGTGGAGAAAAAAATATAATATTTAAATAACATGGGATTTTTATTTTTATACGTAATGTTTTAGTGCTTATTCACATAACAATGCATAATTCATGAAAATACAATCCTTTGAAAGATTCATGATTACAGCAGGAGGGACAGGAGCTCTTCTTTCATCAGTGTGAATTAGAAATTGGAAAATAACTTTGAGATCAAAGGACAGAGACAATTTAAGAATAACTATATTCCAAAACAAGAGAACTGAAGAGATAAAGTTAGCACTAAGATCAGAGCCTTATAACTTTTAGGAAATAAATTTTCAATCTAAGAGGAATTGAGAATAACATTGCTGCAAGGAATTCACCTTGCCTTTAGCCAGTTTCCCTTGTGCCACGCTTGTGCTCTACTTGATTCTGTTTGAGCTCACTTTCCTGATAAAGTCACTGTGCTGTCTTTCACATTGATTAATAAACCACAGTTTCTGACTCTCTTTGCTCTTAGAAATGAAACCTTTATCATTCCTACAGAAATTACTTCCTTCCCAGAAATGGGAGAAGTTATTTTGAATGTGCCTCATCACTGAGTTTTTCTCATTCAAACAACAGATTTCTTAGTAATGCATTTAATGGTAGGTGGGATTCTCCGGTGCTGTGCTCTCTCTGCGAGGTCCTATAGCACCAAAACATAGGGCGGCCCTTTCCAAGTTTTTGAGTGAAGGATAAAGCAAGGCTTTGATGTTCTTTTCCAGCCAAAAGGAAATTCAGGATGACTGATGTTGCACCCAACATGAAAAGATATGAGATCCCAACATGAATTGCTTTTTTTTAAAAGGCATGGAATAGGCAGAGTCAGGGTAAACTGGTAAGCTTCTTTTCCAGAGCAGGATTATCTTCCATTACTGAGCTCTTCAGACAGCCTTTTTAAAATTCATCAGGTAAAGTTCATCCAACACAGCACTTGAACAGAGTTTTGTTTTGCATATGGATGGACCTCACTGTGAGAGCCTTTTTTTCATAGATGTTTAGCCAAAATCATTTTTTTTGCTTACATTCCTAACACCATGTACCACCCAAGAGAATCCTAAGCATTTATAGTTCCCCATATCCCAGGAGATATGAGTGGTCAGTGCTGTAGAAATCAAGCAAATTTTATACACATGTCAGTGTCCTATTTGATAGGCCATGTCAGTCTTGCAAGTTATATTTTAATCACTGATATCACTGATGTCACCCAAGTTTTAAGCAGAATATGTTTGATTTCTTGATTGTGGTTATGACTTTACTGCTTAAAATCTTGTTATCATAATGATGTGAACAACACAAGTGGATCTATGTGTAAAATATTTATTCAGGGTCACAGGTTAGTTTTTATTATGCATAGTTTGCATGATGAGCAATACCACAGAGACCCAGACAACCAGCAGGCCTTCAACAGATCTAGCCTGTGTGCAGTAACTCTTTAAGACTTGAATTTCCATTTAGAGTTCTGAATCATATATTCAGGCTATTGAAGCAGTGGAGAAAAAACTCAAATAGCATTTTCTGTTGTTGCTGTCTTCAATTTAAGATTTGAAAATTCAGTTATGTGCAGATAGAAGCCATTCTGTTTAATCCATTTTTAGACTCATTGGCAAAAATGCAAACTTTAGTAAGGTTGTGTGTCCAACTGATTAGCAGAAGATCCAGGAAACTGACAAGTTCTAGTACCTCAGATGCATTCAGATGCTACTCCTGATAATTTCAATGTGAATTGAAGTAAAAATTAACCTGTGCACCTCAAGGAGTTAAACTAAACCACCTGTGTCGACATGTCCTTTTCCAGACCATTAGGTACTGTAATCACACAGTCAATGTGTAATCACCAAAGTGTGGAAAGACCTGAAGAAAATTAGAAAGAGATTTTTTCCACTCATTCTATCTTAAAAATTAGGCTTAGAATCCCAACACCATGCTACAAGACAAGTATGAATCATTCTCTTTGGATATCTGTTGAGGTGGGTTTATCTTAGCTGGCTACCAAGGTGACCATCAAAATGCTTTCTCACTCTCCCTTCTCAGAAAGACGGGGAAAGAAAGTAAGGTTAAAAACTTGGGAGTTGACATATATACAGTTTAATGAAGAAAAACATAGTTTGCATGCAGAAGCAAAGGGAAACAAAAGATTTATCCTCTACTTCCCGTCAGCAGTTGATGGCCAAACACTTCCAGGAAGTAGGACTTGAGTACGTGTAGCAGGTGCTCCTGATGACAAACACCTGAATAATAAAGCCCCCCCCCCCCCCCCACACTTCTTCCTTTCTCTCAGCTCTTATTGCTGACCAGATACCATATTGAATATTGCTTTGCTCAGCTTGGATCAGCTGTCCTGTTTCCATCCACTCCTGAGACCTTGACCACCCCTGCCCTATTGGTGAGAGAGGAATGTTGGAGACAGCCTTGGTGCTGTGCCAGCCCTGATCAGCAGTCACTGAGCACTGGTGCATTATCAACACCTTTTCAGCTGAAAACACAAAGCACAGCACTGAGGAATGCCATGGGGAAAGTTCATTCCATGCCATAGACCTATCTTCCTCAAATAACTTTTGATGAACCCTGGACATGTGTTTCAGGCTTAGTATGAAAATTTATAATCTTAATACAGTTAAGTAAGGTGACTGAGTCCAAGTTCATGACTTTGCTAATTCTCATACTCTGGAAGTATGGTTTCTTGTGTAGAGTGTATGTGTGTATATACACACACACTTCATTGGATTGAAAACATTTTTCTGAAAAGATTTCTAGATAATGGGCCTTGATGTTCTTCACTTGAAGTCTATTTTTGTCATAGATTCTGGAATAATCTTATGGCTGGGAAAAGTTAGGAATGTATACATGGAATACTTTTTTAAATGCAAATATTTGCATGGGGAAAGTAGTTGTAGCTGTGAATTACTTGCGAGTATTGTATTGAATCCTCAATCAAAGCTATGGATTGTCATGTGTTAGGTGACATTGCAGATTATAAAATCTATGGTTTCCAAGATCCCAGGTTAGTGAGACACAGAAGACCTAGCTAATGCTTTGCATCCAAATGGAAATTAATACTGGAAAACCTTAAAGTAATATATCACTCAGAAATAAAATGTGCATAGAGACATTAAGATAGCAGTATCAACTTTTTCACAAATAATGGCTAAAAAAAGGCTGAGTAAAAGAAAAGCCTATTATCAAGGAAAGAATTCCAAGGTCCTCAAGGAGAAAGCTACAGCAAAGAAATGTCACTGTAAGTGTACAAGCTTTGTGTTGGATTTATCTTCTGAAACAGACAGTAACAGTATAAACATGAGCTGATGTATCTCCCCTTTTCTTTACAGTTAATTAGTATTTTGAATTAATATTTATATAATGTTAGAGTCCAGAGGCCGCAGTCAAAACTATCTCTCCTAACTGCTCTGAAAGCATATACAAAGAGAGATTTCCTCCTTTAAAATGAAAAGAATCAACCAGACTCTCAAAGGAATTATTGTGTGAGCTTCTTACTTTTTCCCTCTTTGAAACTAAAACTTTGTTTGGAAAATGTGTGAGAGAAACAAATTGTGGAGAGAGATTCTTATGTACATCAGCTACTAATGCCTAATAAAATGCATTATTATTATTTTATTACAGCATCTGTTAAATATAATCAGTCAATTTTTCTTTAGGTAGGAAAAACTAAGAAAAATAAGAAGCAAAAATAAAGGAGCGTCAGAAAAATATTTTCATTGCTAAGATAGGCTATCAGTGAGGCTGAAAAGCAAAGGAGCGCTTAATTAAGAATGGTTTGCCTAGCACTGAAGGAGCAGAAAAGTAAGACAGTTAAATACAGGTTGGTCTGGGTCTGTTTACACAAAAGAGGTGAGCTGTAAAATATGATCCACAAAATATTCAGAAAGAAATGCAGTGAAAGCCTAATATTTGATGCATTCTGATTAGCATTACTTGATAGCTTGTTGAATTTGAATCAACTAATAATAGGGCATTTTGGTGCCTGCACATAGCTCAGAACTTGAGTTCCACACACATATTTGCTTATGTCTGTGTGCATACACACAAACCATCTCTCCTATTGGCATAACACACGTGAAGACGAGCCATGCTTGAGCAAGAACTCACTCTTGCCATTCTGCAGGGTTGACAGAGTCTTACACTGCTGTTCCTGTCTTTGTGGTTGGTATCTGATTAAATAGGAGACTTCAAAGTGGATATACAACAACTTTTCAGAATACCACGTAAATTTAAAAAAAAACCCCTATTAATTGGTACAAGTAATGTACAAGTCAGATGACCATATAGTTGATCAGAAAATTGAACTTATTTGAAGCTTTATCCCCAAATAGGAATTTTTCTAGTTTTTCAGAAAGGTTTCAACTACAGATCTTGTTATTCACTTGTCTGCAGCGACTAACAATTCCATTTCTTTTTTAGAACAATAGGAGAAAAGAAGTCTTTAAATGCAAATTTCAAGAACAAGTTTAGGTTACTTTCAGATGGGAAAGCAAACCTCCCTGCCTGTGGCAAGGGGGTTGGAAATAGAGGATTTTGATGGTCCATCCAACCCAAACCATTCTGTGATTCTATGAATAACTTCTACCATAATTAGACATTTTCTTGTAAGCCTTTGGTAGTTTCAAAACAGCTATGGGAGAAACCAGTTCCTTTTGATGGGTCAGTGTGTGGAACAACTGTCCCTTCAAGGTTAAAATGCCTATTTTTAAGTTTGGCATTTTCATTTGTGTATTAAATCTATATTTTGTAGTAAAAGAAACACTGAAACACAACACACTTCAGAATTCTTCTGTGGATTTAAACTTATCACATGTAATACATCAGCTTTGATCCTAAAATATGTAGACATAAAATAGACACATAAAAAAGACATATAAAATAAACTCCTGAGCCTCTCCTAGCCTTTTGTTTGTCTCACCTTTTTACTCAGTGGTGAGATATAGACATCTAAAGACCCCACCCTAAAAGGAATTTCTGTAGCCAATGTCTGGAGCTGCTTTTCAGAAGTTTTGTCTCATTCACACTGACTGTGAAGTGATGCTAATATAACTAAATGCCCAGCCTATGGGTGGCAAGTAGCAGGTTGGATTTTACCAATTGCATTTTATCACTTACTGATATGTTCTGATTTCTGCATTCTTGACTTTTGTAACTTCCTGGTCTGAATGGGCCTCTGAATTGGCCAGGCTCACTAAGATCCTTCATTGGAAATTGGAGTCACATTGGATAAATATAAGATAGTGAAAAAAAGCAGGTACTCCATACAATCTTAGGAAAGGTATCACTGTCATTTGCCATGCTCTGGGACTAATCTGCACTGATATTCTCTAAATCTTTTTATTGATGCCAAAGACAGAATAGGGTAACTATTAACCACATAGATGGCTAATGATAAGTGATGTGATGCCCCTTCAGTTTTTTCTTATGCCGTGCATAAAAACTGTCTTGGAAGGCAGATTATTATTTGAAGACTTGTAGATATTGACAAGGAGAAACACACTTTATTGTATTTCTCTACAATGTTCTTTCTGCTCTGTGATTTTTCACAAAGAATAATTCTTAAAGTACCAGATGAAATACAAGTCCACTCCCTGCCTAACTACAGGCTCCCACCTCCCTCCAAAAATGGAAATAACATGGAAAATAATGACATTAAGTGATATACAATCATTTATGTTTCAATTTTTTTTTAATAAAGTCCAGTTGCCAAAAAGAAACAAACATCTGGAAAAAGGGATTATTCTGTACAGCATATAGTCCAAGAAGCATCTTTGTCTTGTTAAAATCTCGCATGATTTATCAAACTTGTAAAAGATACAAAGCTGCATGGATCATATGACCAATAATGGGAAACAGACTTTTACCTTTAGGTCACTGGCTCAAGTCCAAGTTATGTACAGCAAGAAAATACTGCTCATGCTCTGGGTCTGGTATGTAAAACACATATATCAATGAACTCCTACTCTGTTGCAAGTATAAAAATTGCAACATCATTAAGTTAACATCAATAATTTTTATTTTCTTATGACACTCACAACTGCAGAACACTGAACAGATAAAGCTAACTATTTGGAGCAGTTTCCCTAAACCCCAGACATAGTGCATTTGCAGGGAAACTGCTGGGAGACTTTCAACAGTTTATCTTCAAATCTAGGTGACCTCCTACAGTAAGAAAGAGATAATAGTGTAGACATGGAAGTACTAGAGGTTAACACCTCCACTTTGCTACCCAACAGCTGCAGTGATTAATCAACTAAGAACCCTCAGAAAGCATAAAGTAGATAACAAATCCCAAGATAGTAAGTTCCATAAAGCATGTCCCAAATATGCAGAGAGGTGGCAGTCAGTGTAGATGACCCAAACACCATAACAAGTGAAAGGAAAATTATCTTTGGTCTGAAGCCTATTTAAAAAGTCTATCTTGAAAATACTCTTCTACAGAATATTACTTTCAGTAGAAGAAAAGTTGTATATAAAGACATTTACAGATCTTAAATCTCTGGATTTAATTCTGAAGTTCAGAAGAGGGATTCTTATCTGATTTCCACAAATCTGCTGAAGAAGTAGACAGCATGTGCAAGAACTTTAGTGCAGCACTAACCTGGGTCAATAAAAGTCTGGAATGTATCTCTCCCTCTAGGCTTCCTCCATTCGGAGAACATCTGTCCCATTTCCTTTGTTCCCAAAATCTTCTTTTGATTTGTCCCCAAGTCCATTCCTGGTTAAGCTGTCTACTGTCAGTGCTGCAGATGGTAGCATTGTGTATTTGTCTGCACAGAAGGACAAGGTACATCCTTACTTACATCAACTCAAGTTACTCAGTTCAGCTGAAGGTCATCTTGATCATTTGATTACCTTGCATTTCGTGAAATTTGCAACTGTTTGGGGGCATTTTTATCCATAAACTCTAATTAGTAATAGCATCTGTGGCTTAGTAGAATACAAAAAAAGAATATATAGAAAACCTAAAATATTCTTAGTCAAAATCTGAGCCTGTGTGGTTCAGAGTGCTTACTGGTTTTTTATTGCTTTCATGTTCCCTGTCTTCAGTGAAACTAATTGATATAAAATATTTGAACCTATTGCCATTATATAACCTAAACGAAATTATCTATTATGTCCAAAAATATAGATTTTAGGTAGTTATTTAGATGTTGTAAGGCAATCCAGGATCATAATGCTTAATACTGCCTGTAATTATATGTATATCTATGCTGCAAGATAGTCTATTATGAGATGTAAAGGGTTTTTTTTTTCTGAAATTTTCACAGTTCATAGAATCATAGAATTGTTTGTGTTGGAAGGGACCAAGATCTTCAACTTCCAACCCTCCCTGCCATGGACAGGGACACTTTGAACTAGCCCAGGTTGCTCAAAGCCCCATCCAACCTTGCCTTGAGCAAGGGACTCCATAAATTCTCTGGGCAACCATTTCCAATTCCTCACCACCCTCACAGTAAAGAATTTAATAATATATAAAAGTTTCAGCTTCAAGCCATTCCCCCTTGTCCTATCACTACATGTCCTTCTAAAAGGTCTCTCTCCAGCTTTCTTGTAGGTCCTCTTTAGGCACTGAAAAGCTACTTTTCTCTGGGCTCGACAACCTCAACTCTCTCAGTCTGTCTTCATCTTCTTGGCTCTCCTCTGGACTTGCTCCACACAAGCCCATGTCCTCCTTGTGCTGGAGACTCCAGTGCTGGATCCAGTACGGCAGGCGGGGTCCCACAAGTACAGAGCAGAAGGGCAGAATCACAGCCCTTGAGCTGCTGGTTACACATTAAATATATATACACATAGAAGGAGATTCAAGTAGGGATCAAATACAGCAAAGATTTGCCTGTGCTTGGAATCCAGATGTTAGGTGTTTTAGTTCCTTTAACTTCTATAGTCTACATACAAAACCAAATTTTAAAAATTCTAACTATTTGGCCAGTCAATTAGTTTTTACCTGTGTTTTACAATTATAATTTATGAATACTACTGTGATGGATTTCAACAACTGGTTCTTCATGAAGACAGCAAAGAAAGCAATAGCTGTGGGATGATGTCAAAAAGAGATGCTTGGTCAGGTTAAAGACTTGGGATTCAGTAGTTTTGTGGTGGTTGTACTAGAAAGCTGCTGTGGATGAAAACTGAAGCATAATTTTGGGCTTTGGTGCCTTTGCACTTGGAATAATGATACTGTAACAAAATTTCTGTATTTGGCTGTGTCTTAGAAAAAGATAAGGAGTGCTAAATGCAGCACAGGGGTGCAGCACCTGCAGGGTTAAATGCATTACCTATTGCAGCCTGAATTACTGCTAATAAAGTCCAGGGCAAGGAAGCAAAAAGAGTCTTTGCATGGTATCCACAGATGCTTTATTCAGCCACCTGGTAAGATGTTCAGGTCCCAGGCATACACAGGGAGACAGACCCCTGGGTCTCGCTATCCCAGGGGCAGGGGGTGAACCTGGTCTCGGGGCAGTACAAAGATGAGGGCAAATCAGGGAATAGGGAAGGAATGGCTCAGGGACATAGAAACAGGGGTAGGAGCCAATGAGGTCTTAACAACTTTTTTGGGGAAGATTCTTCTGAACCCCTAAACTAGGGGATGCCCCCCAGGGTCTCCACAATTACCTACATTTTTAACAGCACCTCTGATGTGCAAAACCCTATAATATACTAATTAATTGTTTTAGATTTAAAGAATAGAGCGCGCTTTCAAAAGGGGCTGTGGCTCAGCTGAACAATATTATTACACATGGGGAAATGAAGATACATTGGGAAAGTAACTTGCAAAGATAACACAGCTGTCTGGGTGATTACAGAAAACAACTCTGCCTCTGATAATATAGACCCCCTCTGCAACAAGCCTGACAAGTCTGCAATACTCTTTTTATGAGAGGTGATGTGAAACAAGAAAATTGCTATATCTTAATTTTTATCCTGAATTGTCATATAAGAAAATCAACAGAATGCATTTTTAGAAGTAGAGTTAACCTGACAGAATTAAATGCTTTGATTAGTTATGTTGATTGAAGGGCAAAATTATAAGTTTTCTAGTTCTATGCAAGGATCTTCCAAATTTTATGTGTTTTAAAATCAAGGTTTTATCCAATATATCAATTTTTTCATACTACATAATACAGCTACTAATGAATGAAGTTAACCAGAGTCTTTAACATATTAGAAAGTTATGTGAAGTTGAAGTTCAGAATTATTTAGTAATATTTTAAAGTCATGTTAGTGTTCTAAGCAGAGCCTGAACACCTATATTGGATTTGGATTTATGATGGTACAATTTACAATTTTATGCTAAATGACTCACACCTTTTTGATATTTCACAGCAAATTTTCATTTTTTACATACAGTTTATCAATTTTTATCACAAATCTAATTTATCTTTAAATAAATATTGAAAAATAATTTTACTAGTATATATTATTAGTAATGAAGTATATGCATGTATGCATACAGTAAAAAACCCAAAACACAGACAAAAAAGTGAACAAATATGTTTGATTTTCATGAATTGTTTATAAATTATCAGAATTCATTATAGCTCCAGATAAAATGCAGCTCCAGCACTAAATCTCAGAAAATATGTGACCTCTAGTGGAAGAATATGAATAACTGCAAGACAAACAGCTTCCAAGAGTAGTAAACAGTAACAACTCCTTTTAATTTTCCTAGACAGATATTGGGACAAAACTACTGTCTGCAATTCAAGAGAGTTATTCTTCTGCACCATTGACAGAAGAAACTGAGGATGAAGCATCTACGCCAAAATTAATTGATGGGTCTTCAGCACAGGGGTCAGGGGTTCTTGGACCCCAGACTCAAGATGGTTAGTAGGAAAGAGAAATGTTTTTGTGTGCAGTGTTGATTTTGAGCAAGCCCATTTTATTTTCTTTTTTACTGAAAATGAAGTACATAGTTTCTGTATGTCTCTTACTGAAGAAAGAATCTATGTGGAATCCTCCTCCAAAGTCAGATAGGTGCCTAGTCTCTAAAAGGTCTCCATGCTACTTCACTGTGAACTATACACCTGCTAGCTTAAGGGGAACTCAACTTCTGGCTGGTTACTGTAACCAAATAGTCTATTACAGCCTGAGAAACAACTTATTGGAAGAAGTTAATTGCTCTTCTAGGCACAGAGAGAAAAATAAACTCATTTTTAAAAGAATTTAATCACTTTAGTGTTGCAATTATATGATTTCCTAATCAAAGCAGAATGGGAAGTGAACTTTATCATAGACAAAGACTGATGAGTAGGTGCTTGAGTGAGCATTTCATTGCAGTAATTTATGTATGACTTTTATTTATGTCCTTTCTAACAAAGTGTTTTCTTTTAAATTCCTTGACAGGTCTTCCCACTTGCCTTTTGTGTACATGCCTAGGGACCACAGTCTACTGTGATGATCGTGAACTTCATGCTGTTCCACCATTGCCTAAGAAAACCACCTATTTCTACTCACGCTATAACAGAATCAAGAAGATCAGCAGAAATGACTTTGCTAACTTAAGTATGGATAGCTGTATTATTGAAATCGGCTTTAATTTTAATTATTTCTGGCACCTATCTACCAGAAATATAGTGATATATTAAGTGTCATTTTTCAAAAGACAATAATTTATAAGGTTCCCAATGCACACAGAAATCTTAAAACTAAACTTTGAAGTCTTTCACTGAAAGATGTATAAAGAATGATACAGGCAGGGTTTTCTTTAAATTTCAGGAAATACATTCTTATAAATCTGTTGTATCCTCTTTCTCTGCCAGACCATTTGAAGAGGATTGATTTGACTGCAAACTTCATATCAGATATCCACAAAGATGCCTTCCGAAGATTGCCCCAACTTCAGGAGCTGGTGCTCCGTGACAATAGGATAAGGCAACTGCCTGAGTTACCATCTACCTTAACATTCATTGATGTTAGTAAGAACAGGCTTGGTCGCAGAGGGATACCAAATGAGGCATTTAAAGTAAGTTTGGGTGTGATGGAAAAATATTTTCTTTCTCTCTCCAGAGGATGTGGAGAGCGAAGTGCAGCCTATTCTCATAAGAGAGATGCTCCAGTCCTCCAATCATCTTTGTAGCCCTCAAATGGACCCGCTCAAGGAGCTTCATGTTTCTTTCTTGTCCTGAGGAGCTCAGAAGTGGACACAGCACCCCAGATGTCCCTCACCAGGGCTCAGCAGAGGGGCAGGATCACCTCCCTTGCCCTGCTGGAATGCTCTTCCTAATGTACCCCAGGTCTCCATTGGCCTTCTTGGCCACAAGGGCACTGGTGGCTCATGGAGAGCTTGTTGTCCACCAGGACCCCCAGGTCCTTCTCTGTAGAGCTGCTTCCCAGCAGATCTCCCCCCAGTCTGTACTGCTGGTTATTATTTACCAGGTGCAGGACACTGCATTTGCCTTTACTGAATTTCAGATGGTTCTTCTCATCCTATCTCTACAGCTTATTCGGGTCCTTCTGGAAAGCTGAACATCCTTCTGAGGTATCAGCCACTGCTCCCAGCTTTGTGTCATCAGTGAACTTGCTGAGGAGGCATCTGTCCCTCCACCCAAGTCATTGATTAACATGTTAAACAATACTGGGCCCAGCACTGAACCCTGTGGGACAGCATTAGTGGCACACCTCCCACTGGACTGTGCCATTGATTATTATGTCCTTCTGGGGTCTGCCATTCACTCAGTTCTCAATCCACCTCACTTTCCACTCTTCCAGTCCACACCTCCTGAGTTTACTAAGAGTATAGTAGGAGACAAAGTGTTGAAAGCCTTGCTGAAGTCAGGGTAGAAAATATTCAGTGTTTTCCCCTCATCCATTCTGGTAGTTTCATTTTAGAAAGCAATCAGGTTGGTCAAGCATGATTTACCTTTAGTGAATCCATGCTGGCTACTCCTGATTACCTTCTTATCAAGGTAAGATAAGAAGGATGGGGATCAAGATGGATTCTGGAATGAGGCACTCAGTAACCTTTCTAGGGATGGAGGTGAAGCTGACTGAATGGTTGTTCCCTAGATCCACCTTGCTTTTTTTAGGGGTAGATAGGGGTGACACTGGCTTACCTCCAGTCCTCAGGCACTTCTCCTGATCCCTGAGGCCTTTCAAAGACCACTGTGAGCAACCTCTATGGTGTCTGCCAGATTTCTCAGCACTCATTCCTCCAACAAGTCAAGGGAGAAAATTATTTACCTTTTGAAAAGAATGAGAAATGTATTTTTAACTCCAGCAGTTCTTATACAATTATAATTTGCTTCAATACAATACACTTCTGCAAAATTGAGTAGTCTTGTCACAAAAGAAAGGTAACAACATCATCATTAAAATTATATCTTTAATAATTCTGTAGATTTTTGAAAAACATTTTCCCCTTCATTTTAATCTGAACACCTATCCCTTATCAGCAACATTCTCAGCCTATGCAAATCAGAGTTCATTACTGTCTTTGAATTTCTGTCTTTTCACCATATCATGCTGAAACTAAATGTTCTGCTATCTGGTGGTGTTCATTGCAGTGATAGATTTCAAACTTACTTGGCAGAGATTTTCGAATATATCTCTTATTTCCCCCGTTTTCTTCCATATTCCTCTAGAATCTGGATGAACTGCAGCATCTTTATATCACTGACAATAATTTGGATCACATTCCCTTGCCGCTCCCTGAAAGCCTCCAAGCTCTTCATCTTCAGGTAGGCTACAAAAGAACTGACTCTTTATATCATGCTCAAAGCACAGGCACAACTCAGAAGGGCAAATATTTGTCTTGTAGTGTTTGTTCTTTTTATCAAAAAGTGTTCTTACTTGACTAAACAAGCTATGGGAAACATAAAATTAACTAGTGATTGCAAGTCTTTTAGAGAAGTAAAATTTAGCTCTGCTAAGCCTTAATTTTCAGAATTTTTAATAAAATATTTTTCAAAAATCAAATTCTAGAGTTATTATGACCTAAGAGTTTCTTTCTGAATACTTCCTTTTAACCTTTTCCAGCTCTGCTTCTTTCCCTTTATCTCATCTTGTATCAATTTACAGTTTTGTTTATCAGATGTTTTTACTAATTACATCATACAGAAAAAACCTTTCAGTAAGCAATGTAATGTGCCTCACATCATTTAACCTCGATCTTTCAGTAAGTAAATTTATCAAAACTCTCTGTCTGCTAGCTGACTTCCTTTTCACCTGTTTGTGCCTGTAAATTATATATTCAGTGCTATGTGCTACAGAAAAAACTTAGTGAGCAGGACTTTGTCCACACCAATTTTTCACTAGCAAAGGAATGGAGAAGAGAACAATTTTCAGCCCTCCTTTTAGGTTAATGAGCTTTTTAGTCCCAGTTTCCTGACAATGCTGTATTCCAGCAATTCATGGTTGAAAATGGTTCGCTTCAAGAATCGAAGCTCAGTGAATATAAGGCATGTAAGAGCAATTTAAATCAAAGGAATAAAACCAAATGCATTCAATTTTGCCAGTACATATACAGGTGTGAGTAAAACTAATGTGAGAGGGCCGGGGGGAAAGAAATTGTCACAGGTCAAATTACAGAGTTGTACCTTTGCAGGTTAAGGCATATTAAGATGTCAAGATGATAATTATGTTTCTGTGATTTTTGGACTGGCCTATCGTGGATCAAATTTGTCTTAATATGGCTCTTCACTATAATCTGGAAATGAAAATGTTCTATAATTCTACCAGGCTCCTCCTTCTCTGCTACATGGTTTGAGTTACTTAGTTCTGAAGTTTTGCATTGGCCAAGAAATTTTCCCCTGCTTCAGAGATTTCTCCGTGGATGACTTGCTGCCACAATCTGGGCCCTTGAGTTCAAGCAAGTGTCTCTCTACACATTGAAAACACATCCATAAATGGTGTTTCAGAATAAAAAATTACTTTCAGGTAACTATTCTGATAGTTTCTTTGTTGTTTGCTTGTTTTCTTTTAGAACAACAACATTCAAGAGATGCATGAAGATACGTTCTGCAAAAGGAGAGATTTTACTTATGTGCGTAGGGCTCTTGAAGACATCAGGCTGGATGGCAATCCCATCAACCTGAGCAAAACACCTTATGCTTACATGTGTCTACCCCGCTTGCCAGTTGGTAACCTCATCTAAGCTACATCAACCTAGATGAATTTTTACAAACATCATTTATTTGGGAAATATTTCTGTTAATATTGGAATTTATTACTGAGATGCTGAGAAGATTATGAAATGCTAAAAGAAAAATCCATTATCTACCCAACTGCAAGTTATTTAGCAATATCAAGAAAAATACTTTACTACAAAAACAATGCAAATACAAAATTTTTTGCTGGATTGTTCAGATCCAATATATGAATTCTAAATTTAAATAATTTTTACATATTAAAGTCTCACTATTATATGGTAAACAAATAAAAATAAAATTGTGTACACAATTGATTATTTACTGGGTTTTATTTTAATTAAATATTATTCTCTCAGAGATACATCTAATTTTCTACTTCTTTCCTTAAAGGTCCCTTTATTTTGGAAAAGTATTAGCAATATTCCAAAAAACATGTTTTCTTCAGAAAACAGAATCTTTCCTTCAGATTACCCTTCCATAACCTATCTATATTTTTGCAGCAATAATTTATCTTTGTAATGCTTTTGAGATTGTTGGTAAATCCTGTTAATTTAGGCTTCTTGGAGTGCCGCAGCTATTTCTGCTGCTGGCTTCCGGAGCTGGGAAGCATACAGGCTTACCTCAGCAGCACAATCCACTGACCAGTACAAATACTCCTTCAGCCACAGACTCAGCCTGGGAGACCCACGAGAATCTCAACCATGTAATTACTTTAAGTTACAGGGAGTTGATTTAAATGTCTATTTTCTAGTAAGTATCTCACCTGAAAGTAAATACATGAAGACATGTTCTGCAGAAATGCTGAAGCTATCAGGGTTCAATAGGGAGGCAAGTAATGGCATTAAATCAAACTCATAATTGTGAGGACTAAGCCACATGTCTAAAAGACTTTCTCTTGATAGAATGAAACCGAAGTGGCAATGCAGTTTTAAAAAAGTTGTATAAGCTTAGTCAATATGGCTCTCCAGTAAGCACTTTTCATAGCTCAGTCATAATTGATCAGAGATAAGGGAGTGTTATTAGCTCAATGGGCTGATACAGAAATCTTTGATTTGAGGAGATCCCCAAAATGACCAGGAGATAAAGAATGACTGTAGAACCTGCTATAATTAACATTATAAACCAGAAAGCTTTCCAAAAGTCATTGTGGTTAATGAAAGCACTAATCTGCCACTTCTTAGATGGAGTTTGGGATCACAAACTGTACCTGGGATAATATCTGGGGTTGCCTTGATCAAGAAAAGACTGTGAATCCTCCTCTTTTTTTCTTTATCTTTTTTAGATATTTTTTATTATTATTTCTCTTTGGAGCTGGCCTCAGAACTGTCATAAGCAAATATTCATAAGCAAAGACTATAGCTATCTCTAGAAAAAAAGGCCTTAGGCAGATTTAGTTTCATTCATGGACAGCATCAGCTAATCATTTCATGGACTGCTACTGCCATCGTGTGTTGATGAATAGTGACACTTGAAATCACACCAAAGCTTGATACTAAGGGTAGATGAGACTTGTTTTTACTTGTTTGGTAAACTTGACCCTATGCTCATTTTTTTCCCTTTCATGTTGAATGAAAGCAGAAGAAATGGAACTCTTTGATGATAAAAAACAAAGGAAGATTATGTGAAATATTTTTGCTTTTGTTTTTGTTGAGGGGGTTGTTTGGTTGGCTTTGGTATTTTGTTTGTGGTTTTTAAATCAACCTAGAATATGGGAAAAAAAAGAAGAGGAAAATATTCTTAGCATATTGCAATATTCATAGCATATTGCAAACAATTATTTCATATTTTTTTAATTACATTTTTTTTTAATTTAAATTAGTAGACTATAAATGACATCCAAAGAATTTATGTTCCAGGGCGTGATACTATACAGATACTATACAGATACTATACTCTCTAATCATTAAGTGCAAAAATTCAGAGTGCTTGATGATATCTCTCAACAAATGACAAACACAGTTTCTGGTCTAAATAGTATAAATGCATCACTTACTATGAAACAATAAGCCTGGTCTGACAGTATCAGTGGAAGGACAGGGAGCCTAAAATAATAAATACCCACCTATTCCCAGCAACACAAATTGTGCAAACTTCCAAAGACAAACACAGCCCCAAAAACCCCATCCTTATCTTTGTGTGGCGAGAATGAGGACACTCTTTTCTTCAACATAGCTGTCATCTATAAAACTTTTTCTCTAACCATAAAAAACACACTAAAAAAAAAGTTTTTATTTTATTTAGTCCCATCCCTGGCAGTGTTCAAGGCCTGGCTGGGTTTTTTGAGAAGCCTGGTCTGGTGGGAGATGTGTCTGCCCATGGCAGAGAGGTTGGAACTAGATTATCTTTAAGATTCCTTCCAGGCCAACCGTTCAGTAATTCTATGATTCATTAGTTTTTATTCTGTATCACAAAAAGCCAACAAGAAGGATGCTACAAATAGTACCTGGTGTTATGCCAATATGCTGCGTATAGAAAATTAATCTTGAGATAAGCCTGGTATTTATCTTTCCACCTTCCACACTGAAAAAGTAGGAATTCATTCAACAGCTGACAGAAGGGCTGGATACAGAATTTTGAGTCAGGAGGGTGAGAAAGGCTTTTTGAAGGTGCTGACTTTCTGTGCCAACTCCTAACAGCTACTTAGTCCCTCCACACTCTTCTTCACCAGGTGCCTGGGACAACTTTCCCTCAGTCCCACGAGGTGCTTGGAGGGAAGCACAGAGCAGGGCTGGTGATAGTATCAGGGCTGGTGATGGTATCAGGGCCAGAGATTGGATTTGTTCCAGCGAGGCCTGGCCTGGGCCTGTAGGGCCCACTTGGGAGGGGCCTCTACTGACTGATGGACTGTGCCCTTGGCACCAGCTCCATGTCACCGCCAAGCACCTCTGGCTCCTCCAGGCAGGGTGGCATGGCAGTCTGTCACAGGGTGCCCACACAAAGAGCGTCTGCAGGACAGCAGGGTGACAGCATGGACAGGCTCCCTCACCGGCTTGCCAGGTAAGCACCCCCCCATGAGGCCATGGCTGCCGCGCCAGGCCGCAGCTGGAGCGAAAGCCAACCCCTGTACCGCTCCCCAAGCCGTGCCCTGCTGCTGGCTGCTGTCACTGTTGGCAGTGCTAGAAGGCACAGCAAGGTCAGGACAGGGACAAGGGACCAAGGCAGGGCCACCAAGTACAGGCAAAAGACATGCTCATTGTGCTTCTGTATAGCAACAGGGCTGGCAGGGGCAGGAGGCAACAGCAGGAATGGAAGCACAGGGTCAGAAGGCACGTTAACGGAGACGGTCAGCGAGGGCAACAGAAAAGAGAGAAGGACCTCATGGAGCAGAACCCCTGTGCATCGTCCTCAAATGGCTGTGAGAGACATGGTGGCCAGCACAATGATCCTGTGCATGGACTGCAGCAGAAGCAGCCTGGGAAGGCACAGTGGCAGGGTCACAAGTGCAGCAGGAATTGGAAGCAGCAACCACTACAATGCACTGAGCCCCTCCAGCAAGACCAGGCAGGTGAGCAGAGCGGTGGTGATGAAAAGAGCGAGCTACTCTGGAACGCAAAGAAGGGCTGCTGGATCACAACCTCACATCTGCCCGCAGCAATTCGGCGAGAGGCAAGAGCACGCCTGCGGCCCATGAACCTGGCAGGATACCGGCTGCCAGGGATGTGCACGCCCCACAACACCAACCAGTACTTCATGGGCCACCGCGAGTACAGAGAGGAAAGAGAAGCGGCGGTGGAGGTGTCTGGAGAAGTTAGCGACTGCAGCACTGAAGATGAGGATTTCCCTCTGATGGCTGCTCTCCCTTCCACAGATCAGTAGGCTGAAGGCACTGATCAGCAGAAGAGGAAGAGGAGAGCACACAGCCTGCCTGCCAAGACTGCAAGTGCCAAGACGATCTCATGTGAAACCCAAACCAGAGTGACAGCACAAGGAAAGTGTCTGACTTGTAAAATCATCAGCTATTAAGAGCAGGGAACTGTTTGACATTCAGCTCCCTAAATAAATATATATATTTGTATACTTCTAACCCCACTGCCTACTGTCTAATGATTCACATACACTGAGAGAGGCCTGGCAGAATAAGAACCAGAAGAAGGTTACCATTGCATATGCCAAAGAGGTCAAAACTGTTACCCTAGAGATTTAGAGAACCTTTGTTCCCCTCAGATACATATATCCCGTTCAGGAAGGCTTTTTTAAGTTATACTCAAGTATTAAATATTTTATTATTATATTATATAAGTATTATTATTAATATAATATTTAAGTTACTATGTTATACTGACAAGAGAAAGCCTAACTAGATGATGAAATTTCAAAAAATCCCAAAATGGTTTTCAGCAAATGTGACGGTGTTCGCAGGGGTCTTAGGATGAGGGAAGAGACGAGGATCTGACTCCATGTTTCAGAAGGCTTTATTTATTATTTTATGATAAATATTATATTAAAACTATACTAAAAGAATAGAAGAAAGGATTTCATCAGAAGGCTAGCTAAGAATAGAAAAGGAAAGAATGAATAACAAAGGCTTGTGTCTTGGACAGAGAGTCTGAGCCAGCTGACTGTGATTGGCCATTAATTAGAAACAACCACACGAGACCAATCACAGATTAACCTGTTGCATTCCACAGCAGCAGATAATCATTGTTTACATGTTGTTCCTTCCTGAGGCCTCTCAGCTTCTCATAAGAAAAAATCCTAAGGAAAGGATTTTTCATAAAATGTGTCTGTGACAAGCAAACATCAGAACGGATGCTTTTTGAGCATTAAAAAGAAAAAACAAAAAAAGAGAGTACTTCATAGATAAATATACTTTTTGCTATAAACAGACACTACAACTTGTTCATCGATGACTGAAGTGTGGATTTGCATATATGCAAGCAAATTAAATGCATTGCAAAAATAAGAGAGAACAAAAAAAACGTTTAGCTCACAGACCATGCACCTTGACCTGTCATGAATGCTCATGTGGTTTTCCTTTTAGAAGATGTCAAATACAGAGGGTTGGTGATATGCCATAGCTTTGCTTTTTAAGGTGGCTGAAATTATAGCCATGGACACCATCACAAATATACTAGTACTCCCAGGAGTCAAATCTCTTGGCTTAAGAAGCTGCTTGAGAGAGAATGATGCTGATGTAGTCTGGGGATTTTAAATGGGGAGAAGGCAAAATGTTAGTGGGAAAGGCTATGGATCTGACCCTTGTATTTGTAGCTAAAGATAAAATGAGGTGCCCATAAGCCTTTTTTAACTTTGGTCTAAGTTGAGAGAAAATTTAAAACTCGGTTTGTTATACAAGTATTAAATTTTTCATGCTTTTAGTGAAAAAAATCGCTATAAAATAAAATTTTATAATTAACTCAATTAAAGTCAATATTAAATACAATGTTGCTGTAAATGTTGATAGGCTTTATGTGCAAAGCAACTATATATATTTGTATATATAAATAGACATATTTAAATTTCTTGAATCCTTCATAAAAGTAAGTGCCTACCTAGACCTGTGGATCTATTTTTCTTCTTTGGGCTTTTTTCTCCAAATAATTTTTAAAAGTCCTAAATTCTGCTCCTGAAGTTCACCTTTAATCTTATAATGCCTTAATACTTTTTGGTCTTCCTCCTTCACAGTCTTCTTCACTGCCAGCTAATAGAAACCATCTTAAACCATTAGAACTTGAACATTTAGCAGGATGCAAATCTCTTATTTGGCAGAAAGCCTCGTTTTTAGCTCCCATATCCTGTCATAGCCCTCAAGATGATATCCTGGACTGTAATAAGATAGGGTGGTGTTGAGAGTTAGAGGGAGTAAGAGAGAGGCAGTAAAGCAAGAAAAGCTTTGATATGCCATAAACTAATAAGCAGAAGTTTATGCTAGACTTATCAAACCCTTGCTTAATTGAAAACCATGTAACTACATTTATTCCTCAATCAGTGTAATTTTCTATCTTTTTACTGCCTGTAAAAATGACTTCAAATTCACTAATTATGAATAAAAAAATTGTATAAATGAAAGGTTTATAGTCTCTATGGTATATTTTTGTCTTTGAAAGACAATAAAAACCTTCATAAAACTTTGGCCTGCAAAAGGGATCTTGATAGATTGCAGCACTGGGCAATCATTAATGCGATGAAATTTAACAAGTACAAATGCCAAATTCTGCTCCTAGGAAGAGTAATGCTGGGCACAAGTATAAACTGGAACAAGAGTGGCTGGAGTAGCAGCCCTGCAAGAAAGGATATGTGGGTGCTGCTGGGCAGCAGGCTTGACACAGTCAGCAGTGAGTGAGCCCTGTCAGCCTGGAGGGCAAAAGGCATGGGATGCATCAAACACTGCATGACCAGCTGGGAAAAAGAGGGGATTGTCCCACTGTACTCAGTGTGGGCTTACCTGGAGCACTGTATGCAATCCTGGGCCCCACAATTTCAGAAGGTTGTGGAGATCCTTGAATACATCCAGAGGAGGGTAACAAAGTTGAGGAAAGGGCTGGAAGGCTGAGGGTTTTGGGCTTGTTTAATTCAGAGAAGAGGAAGCTGAGAGGCTGTCTCATTGCTTTCTACAGCTTCCCAAGGAGGAGAAGGTTCTGGTCTCTTTTCCCAGGTATCCAGTGACAGGATGCATGGGAACATTTTGAATCTGTGCCAGGAGAGTTTAGCCTGGACACTGAGAAGCATTTTTTTACTGAGAGGTCAGTCAAACACTGAAAGAGGCTTCCTAGAGAGTTGGTCGAGGCACCAGGCTGGTCAGTATTTACGAGGCATTTGGACAATGGCCTTAACCACATGCCTTAACTTTTCGTCAGCCCTGGAATGGTAAGGCTAGTGGACTAGACGATCATTGCAGGTCCCTTCCAATTTAAAATATTCTATTCTATTCTATTCTATTCTATTCTATTCTATTTGGTCGTAAGGTTACCAAGAACTGCAGCATCACAAAAACAAAAAATAGAGCTTCCTCAAAGGAATTTCAAATGTAGCTCTCAAGTATTTTGCATTCTAATTCAGACTGCTTCTATTCAATAATTTTGTTTTTTCAATTGAAAGATTGAATTTGTTTTTTCAGTTAAAAGATTAAGATAAACAATTTTCTTTTATTAATAAGTAAGATTTGTCCAATTTGTTTAATTTTATTTTGTAATGGCTGAATTTATATTTCAAGCAACATCAGTTAGCATTCAAACTTCAGAAAAAAAAAATTGGCTTCTGAACTCCAAAGTTCTTTGGTCAATGCAATACCAAGGCCCTATAAAGCTGGAATTTCTGATACCCTTTCTCTCTTTTGTTATTGCACTAGAAAAGATGACATCACCACAGTAAGTACAAAATATTTATCATTTTGATATACAGTCAAATGAGTGCAAATTATCACAGAGTATTTTCTCCATTCACAGTGTACAAGTTGTATGCCATCTTTTTGAGTTCAGTGGTGGACCACTGACACTGTACTGGTCACAAGAAACTTTTACTAAAGACTCTAAAACTGCATAAGACTCTTAAACTCTATAACTTTAAAAGTTATAAGGTTGAAATGCCTTTCTTCAAAATTCTGCCATTATTTATGTATATATTAAAAAATTAGTCTTTTAGAAGTATGTTTAATCTGGCAATAAAACTGTTTAAATGCCAAGATTTGAATATCTGAATTTTTCATCTCTTTCATCTGCTTTTGTGATAGATTGGGAAAAACAGCTATGGGTACTGCTCAATAATATGGAAGAGAATGGTTTAAATATTTAATTTCTGTCTGAAATGATTCTAAGGAAAATCAGCTTATTGCACTTTTAAAATATTCATCTTCTGACAAAGAAGCTACAGTTGTAAGAGAAGAGCTGTTCAGGACTATTATCTCAAGAGCATAAGGAAAAATTTGTGGGTTTTTAATTTACTGCTGTGAATAGGAGAAATAAAAAAAGATAGAAAGTAGAAAATATTAATAGTAAAGAGTCTGGGTAAATTCTGTTAAAGGCATTGATTGATTATAATGGTACCCCTAGAGGGTATGAGTTACACACATGAATTTCTAGTGAAAAACAATAGCTGAGAGAAAATAACAGTGCCTTCCTCCCCTCCTCCTCGTTTTTTAGAGAAAGAGTTTGCTTTAAAGTGCTCTCGCAGCTAAGAGGATGAATTAACCCTAACTTCATGGCAACATTTTGAATTTCTCCAATTTATCAAACTACAATTTAAGTTTAAGTTCCCCAGACAACCAGCAGCTAATAATTTCAAATTGTCTAAATACTTTCAAATTTGTGGCACATCACCAGAAGGCCTCCCAAATAAAACTTCTTAATATCTCTCACAATACATACTTCCTAAAACAGGTATTTATTGTGAATTGTGTCTTAACAGGTATTTCTGATGACATCTGATGGTACACAAAGATCAGCTTGGTGTTTACAATAAACGAAGCTCATTACACAAAAATCTAAATCACTAATATTTTTACTGTACTTAATTGAATACATACTCAATTTAGTAAATGAGCCTGACAGAATATTGCTATGGAATGCCATTAATGGCAGTTCACAGACCTGGAACTATCTCTCTATTGCACACTAGTGAAAGAAGCAAGACCATTTTTACTACTCCTTATATGCTAGCAGTGGTGCCTGACAAGAGCGACCCATTCTTCATTCACCAAACAGGATCTTGATAGAACAAGTGAGGCCTTTCTGCTCCTTTTTCTTGGGAGGAGATCATATACCACCAAGGCGGTGCCTCTTCCTTTCCATGGTCTTATGTGCCAGAGGCCAGAAATCAGGGTGATCAGTCTTTCATTTTAGGTAGTGCATGCAAAGAGTGGCCAAATAAAAGCTGAGAAGAACCTTGCAGCCACTAGTTTAGCATTTTGGTAAAGAGCAGAAAAGGCTAAGGCAGATCTTACGAATGTGTGTGAACATCCAAGGAGGACAGTACAGAAGACAGAGCTGGAGATTGTTCTTAGTGGTGCCCAAATGGTGGCCAGAAGTAAGGGCCACAAATTGAAATATAAGCAATTTTGTGTAAACATGATCAATACTTACCACCTCAGTGAGGGTGGTCAAACACTGACTCAGATTGCCCAGACAGGCTGTGGCATCTCCACCTCTGGATCTTTAAGACCTGTCCTGGACAACCTGTTCCAGCAGACCTTGCTCTGATCATTGAGGATCCACAATCTCCAAATGGATGTCAGGCTCAGCCATTGTGTGATTCTGTAAACTCTTAACTTGGCTGTATTTTTGTCCTTCAGCAGCACAGATTAGTTGCTAAGCACTACTTTAGCAAATCTGTGATTCCACTAAAAAACCAGTTCCACACCATTAATTGAGAACATAGTAATTCTCCCTTGCATTTACCTGCCTACTGATCATGAATGAACTTTTCAAAAAGCAATAAAATTCCAGCAGGAATTACAGTTTAAATGGGAGGTATAGTTTAGAATATATATGGCTTAGAATCTGAAATGTAAACATTAAACAAATTATGTCACATAGATTTAAGAAATTGCAACATTAAGGATACGCTTAGAATAAATCGAAACAATGCAAATGTGGTTTCAGTTAAGGTTTTTTTGTAAATGAGATATCCACATGATTTATGCTTTATTATGTATTGATATCATTACAAAAACACAAGAATGCAACATCTTTCAAAATCCATGAAATCTAATCTGGGGCTGCAAAGCCCCAGACTGATTACCATTCTGTCTGACTGCTGTTATTGTTATGTCAGAATAGAGATTTGGGCACCTTGCTTTGATAAATGTTTAGGAGATAAGTATCCAGTATTTGAAAATGATATAGTTGTTTACAAAGATGGCAATTAAATTACTTTCAGATTCCAGCCTTCCCCATCCAGGAGCTTTACATCCATGGTAAGCACTTTCTCTAAAGCCATCTTTCTCCCAAACTTATGTTTTCTATTTAGACTCCTTACTCAGTCATCTTCTCTAATATTCCCAGACTGAGCTGTTCAATGTTTTCTCTGTTCCCACCTCACTACCACCACAAGCCTTTGTCTACACGAGAAGAGTAAAACACACAAGGCATTGTAGGGCAGATGTGTATACCTCCCATATGGACTTGGCATATTTTTAACCTGAATGAACTGATGCTTTTCTATGCAATACCTGCAGTCAGGAAAGGCTGAAAACCACTCAAAGCCAGCAGTCTGGATGAGGCTATATTTGGGTGGGAAGGGACAGAGCTATACCGAAATAAGCTATGCTGTGTCAGTAGGCCTCAAGTCCAAATGCAGCTTCAGAGACTTTGTTGCTGTTTGTCTTTCCTTTCCTTGTTTGAGCCAGCTTTTCTCCCCTCCTGGTTCGAACTTTCTTGTTGGTAGCAGCACAGTTGTGAGCTTCTTATTCTGAATTTAGTCCACACTCCCAAGTCAGCCCACAAGGGATCAGTTACCCAAATCCTTTTGTAGCCCTTTCAACCCCGCCCTGGAATATGAGCTGGTACCTATGTCCATGTGGATAGCACTCATGTACTCAGAGCAAGCGGAATCTTCAGCCAAACTGTAAAACCTTTGCAAACTTCCTATAGTCAAACTAAACTGCACTTCTTTTTTAAAGGTTCATAAATGTAAGAAAAAATATGGATGTATTTTTCATTCACAACAGAAGAGGTGTAAAAGGCAAAATTCCATACTTCAGTTCAACATCAAGTTCCTGCCCTTTAGAGGAAGTGCAGGAGGCTGAAAAATAAAGAGCGCAAGTATTTTTAACAGGGACATGACACTTTTTCACCTTCTCAGAAACAGCTAAAATAAATTTGATTATAAGTTTCCCAAAGGTTAAAACCAAAGAATATATCTAAGATGGAAAATTTCAGTCCAAGCTCAGTTACGAACATCTGAGGACAGGATGCTATAAGTGACAATTACAACTGATAATGGGTAATGCTTAAAATTAAAAACTAGTGAACTACCAAAAAAACCTGCACATATTTAAAATAATTGTTCTCCCATGAAATTACACCTGAACAAAAACATATTTTGAGAACACAAACAGGATACCATATGGAATAAAAACTTTGGTCTGTGTCAAGCTCTCCATACCTAAACCTGTGATGGGAATCATTCCACCTCTTTAAATATAAAAAAAAATCCATTTTTCCCTCCAGGACTTTAAGAACATGGTCCAGACACAAATGAAAACAAAAATTATCCTCAGTGCTGAAAGTGTAAGATAGGTTCTTCAGGTCATTGAGCAGAAGTCCTTGCCTCATCCACAGCATGGCTGGCTTTAGCCTCAGGAGTAAAAGGTGGTTTCTGAGGCATAATGGAGTTCGAATTACTGTAACATTTTGGCAGACTAACACATTATGGAAATATTAGCAGGAAACAGTACTTACCTATCCACTTCAGATGCCCACAGAAAATTTTTGTAATCTAGGTAGGAACAAGCTGTACAGAGCCATGAGTTATGAGGTTTTCAGTCAGAGGATTGGACAGGTTTTGATAGCTACAACAAATTTGAGGTCCCAGTACTGTACAGTTTCTTCAGAACAGTGGCTTAAATTGAATTTTAAATTAACTTAAATTAAATTAAATTAATATTTTTAAGTCCTTTTGAATGGGAAACATTTGGATGGAAATCCTAGAGTTATTACAGAGACAGCCTGACACAACAAGACTGAGTGCATTAACCAAAGTAAGGTGGTGGGCCTGGGGAGAGAGTTCTTGCGGTGCTGTCTTGTTAGTTTGTGTTTATTTTCTTTTATTTCTTCTGTATACGAGTAATTTCCCGCCCTTACATTTTGCTCTTTCATTTCACAACACGTTGCTCCCGATTGTCGAGGAGGAGCTGCTCCCGGCCGGCGGCGCTGCGAGCCCGGGATCCCGGAGATAGAGGCGGCAGGCGGGGGAAGGAAGGGGAAGGCGGGGGAAGGCCGGGGCAGCCGGGGAGAGAAAGCAGGGGCGGCCGGGGGGAGAAAGCAGGGGCAGCCGGGGGAAGGCCGGGGCAGATGATGTGTCCCGCAGCTCCTGCCCACCCCGGAGCAGCGCCTCGCTCGCAGGCCCCGCGCAGCGCCAGCCTGGGGCTGCCCGGCTGAGGCCGCGCTCCGCCGCGCCCCGGGAGCTGCCGAGCAGGGCAGTAGCGGCGTTTCGTCACTGTCGCTTGAACACGTATTTGTCACCATCTGAGTGGCAGGCCCTTTGGAACATAAAAGGTTTTATTTGTGGTTGTCGCTTTTTGTCAGATCCGAGCTTTCATTCCTGGCACTGAAACCCGTCTCTGTTCAGCAGAGCTTTTAACACCAAGCCACTGTAGCCTGAAAGGAACAGATTAAACTCAAAATATCCTTTCAATTTCCCTAACAAATGGCACCTGGGCACTCAAGCATTACATTATTTGGGCAGGGAAGGGACAGTCATTTTTGGACAAGTCTTTAATAGCCTTAATGGTTAAGAAACAAAATAGTTCAAGAAAGCATGAATAATCTGCCCTCAACCGTGTAAACCCTGAATTTCAATCTCCACTCCAGTCCATTCGGAATGGTGATAAGTGAGTTGCCAAACAAATTTAAACTTTGATTTTTCTACAGGCAAAACAGCAGTCTTTTACCTGAGGCTGCTGGATGTGCCAGCGTGTTTAATCCACTCATGAACTGTTTAGAAAACTCTGGATGCATACTGCAAAATAAATAAAAATATATGTGTATCGAGGAATCATCCCAGCACTTGTTTCAGGCAGAGAGTGATTTTAACTGTTACTGAGAAGCAAGAACTAAAAAACAAGAGAAAAGGCTGATTTCAGCCCCAAAGAGAATTGAGGGTTGAGAGTGGGAGGAGAAAAATTTGAAGCCAGTAAAATTTCCTGGGAAGTGAAAAGCATCAACCTCCTGTATTTCACTGCTGGTGGGAGTAGTACAGCCTTTCCATCTGCTCATCTCTGGTATGCAGAGCTAGTCACAGAGCCCAACAGAACATTTTCCTGCTTCAAAACACAGTTTGTCAAAATTAAAGCATAGGTCTGGTTCACAATGAAAAATTGTCACTGTTTAGAAAACAACAATGGTGACAGAGGGGAGATTCCACTAAAAGCAAAATGGAACATGTTATGGTTTTGTTTCCAATTAATTTTTCATCTCTATTAGCATGAGTTTTAGTAAACTAAATTATCTATAAATTATAAGACTAGCACCAAGTTACATCATACACCCCAAAATATTGCTAAAAATGACTATTATATTCCACTGCCATGTCATCTGGATATGCCACAAAGGGTGCATAAGAGCTACTTTAGAAATGTTTTGGAGACTTAAAAAAACCCCTACGCATTGATTTTTTTAATGTCATTATCTCCATAGAATAGTGCTTGAGAGGATGAAACCATCCTGAATTCATTAAGTACAGTGATTACTTTATGCCCACACCCCAAAAAAAAGAGAGTGATTTGTTTAGAAAGATACCAGTAGCTGGTGCAATACGCCACTGAATTTGGCAGTTGGATTTAAAAAAAAAAAAAAACAGTTTTACCATTCTAGATCTGAATTTTCTCCTTTTTAGCCTCAGTAAAATAAAGGTTAGAGATACCTTGTGCTTAAATGTAAAAGCAAACCTACTTAAAATAGATTATCTGTGGGGACAGAGACAAATCAAAATATAACAGTAACTTTCAGAAAAAGGGGGTGCTTGGCCAGAAAATGTCTGAGATCATGGAAGGTTCATGAGAGCTTCATGCACTGGAAGAGAAAAATAATAAACTGTTCTCAGAAGTCTTTGTGTTCATAATGTTGCGTCTTTCTTAGAAAGAACCAAGCTTACAAAGACTTTTTAAAGGCTGGCAAATTGTCCTGTTTGCTGTGGCAAATGGTATAATGGAAGGTGCAACAAAATTATTCTGCTATTCACGTGACTTTATGGGAAGTAAGACCTGCCAGGAGCTAAACTGCCTGGCTATATTTTATCTTTTCTCCCTGCCTTCAGCACCCAGCCCATGACAGAAGGCAGCTGAGTAGTTTGCTAGATGAATTACAAAAATCCAAAATACATCAAGCCTAATTTTCAGGCTATATTACTAAGAGTGGCATTTATATCAGTGAAACTTCATACAGATATACGTCATCCATATTATTTAAAATGCATGCAGATTTGTCTTGATCTTTCCACCAGCTTTTTCTGCTGTCTTGCCTAATTATCAAAGTGATGTCTTGCCCCTAGAGAGAAAGTAATTTGATATATTTTTCTAGTTGCTGCAGTAGCTGAGTCATAATACATGGTTTGTGAAATTACATCCTTTCTTTGGTGATGGCAATAAGATAGAGGGAGCTGCATGAATTAGTATATATGTAGGAGAGTTTCAGAGAAGAGAAAGATTTTGGCAAGGCAAAGTCTACTTTTAATCCACAGAAGTGTCTCTATGGTAGAAAAGAAGACTAAAAAACCCACTGGCAAACTAATGGTTTTGGCAGAGCATTTCTCCTGGAACCATGCTTTGGTGTGATTTGTCTCTAAAAAAGTCCCTTAGATAATATACTAAAGTAACTTGAAAGTACTTCTTGTACATTTTTACAGCCCTAAGCACGTAATTTCAGAGAATCATGTTTTAAAAACCTAGGACTATTTTAAGAAGAAGATGGCTAATTAGAACAGACATGTCCAGAAATTACATAACTGCAGTAGCATACAGAAAAAAAAAAAAACTTCAAGGCGAATTTTTTTCCTGTTTTTCCAGCAATTAATCTTTTAAATAAATGCCTGTACTGATTAAGATAGCTATCTTGGCCAAATAATTAATTAAGAAAGCAATCAAACAGAAGGCATAAGTGAACAGAATCCTATGACTGGAGGGCTTTTTAATGCTGCACATGTTCCTACCAGTCAGCATTTCCTTTGAAAGGCTGGAACAGCCTTGTTTGCTCTTCAGTGACAGATTAAGCACAGATGGCAATTCAACAGCCTTGTCTGCACATGTTGGCCCAGAGAACGTGACCTGCATCTGTTTTAAGCAAGAGACTAATGTGTTTGCTCAAGACACCAGCAGGCATTGCTGAGTAATCCTTGGATTCTCACAACCGCTTCTTTTCTTGCCTCTGAGACTACTCCACTGTGGAAGAGCAGGTGCTCATACGTGCTTGCTCTCGGTTGAATGATGGCTTTCTGGAGCATGGTTGAAATTTCTATTTTGAGAGATTTTTTTGTGAAGAATGTGGAAATGAGCATATTATATTTTAAAGAAAGGTTAGTGGATGCTATGCCACAAAAATCTTGTTCTTAATATGTAGTCATATTAATTATGAAAGCAGGCTATGATTCAAATGTGCTTTTTGAATATAAATAAAAATATTTATTGCATCTAAGAAAATTTACTCTGTACATGTACAGCATTATTTGCAGACCAGTATTTTTGTGAAGTAAACACAAAATCTACATATAGCAAGTTTGCCATCAACTAAGCAAACAAAACCCCTTTGAAGTTTCCTTATTGTATAAATTTCTATGTAACACTGGATAAAACTTAGCACATATTCAGTCCTTTGTTCAGAAGGAAAAAATTGGTAAGATATAATCAACATGGAAACTGAGGACTTTATGGATTTTCTGGAAAGAACTCTAAGGTACTATACCAGAAATGTCAGATAAGGCTGAGATCCCAATGGCCAATGCTGGTGTCATTTGTTAGTTTTGGTGGGGGTTTTTTTTGTTTTTTTTTTTTTGAAATCTTAATGAAATCCTTACCTTGTGTTCGACATTTAAACAATTACTATTAAAAAAATAAAAGTTCAGTCACATTTTGAAGAATTGCTCAAGCTTCATGTTAGTGGAAAGTTTATCTGGTTGTCACAGGTACTTTTTTACAAGATCAGTCCTTTTTTCCACTGTGATAATATTGCATTACAACAGGATATGGTCACAAAATGTACATTTTGGGGCTTATGGCAGAAGGGCTGAGGTCTGCATCACAGCAATAAGGAGAAACTATTCAAAATGTAGAGACAATTGTAAATTTTAGAATTTTTGTTTTCAGATTATATGCATTGCTTTCAAGGAAAAGAAATGTCATGGTTTTCACACAATTCAGTTGGTACGACCTACAATTCAGCAGTTAATTTTAATATTGATGTACTTAATATTTAAAATCCATTCATAAAACTCTTTAAACTCACAAACAGAGTTAACTTGAAGTTCAGTCTGAAGAAACTTAAAGTGTAACAGGGTTTTGCAACCCATCCAGCTCTTTTTGCTATATTTTTTCACTAGTTCACAAGGAGAACAGATATAAATTCTACAATTTCAAGGAACTAAGAACAGGAGATTTTGGAGTAAGAATATTAAATCATTCCTTGATACAAAATTCCTGAAATACATCCTTGCACTCTAATGAATGTCTCAGTACACAATACCCCTAAAACCAAGCTAAATGTTACTTGTTTTTGTCAATTTTCAGCACTAACACCTTGGATTTCATGAAAAATCAATACTGTTTTTCCTCTGGAGATAGTAGTTGAACCTTGTAATATTTTTTCTTCTGAAATCAATCTCTGGAGCCAAATGGCAAGACTCAATCAATAAAGAAAATCTCTGATCAGTTTTTCTACTTTCCCTGGAAGGTATTTTTGGAGGAAGAAATTATAAGAGTCTGTCATTCATTTTTACATGTAACTTGCTCTTCGATAAAAAGTGTCAGAAAGTTAAAACTTTGAATTTTTAGATCCCATCACTGATTAACTTATTTTAAAAGAAATTCAAGTAAGAATTACTGAAAGTGTCTACAGTGTCCCTGTCTTAATGAATCAAGCAGTGTTCACCTAATAAAGGCTGTTACTTGAAAGAGCTAGAACATATGGTTAGATTTTTTTTTTTATTTTTTTTTTCGTAAAGGCAAAAATAAAGAATAAGTCAGGTCACATGCAAATCTTTTTCCTTTCAAGTGTTAGATTTTATGAACTGAAGCCAGTGTTTGAGTTAACAAAGCTATTAAAGCCTGTATTCCATTCCACTCCAAGGAGTTTAATTTACTTTTTCATTACCTTTAAAGAAAATTGTGTTATACATTATGTGACAAATAGCACCTACTCTAGCAAATGATTTTTGCAAGTGGGGCATATACATTACCAACATGTGTATCATTCTTTTGTAACACAACTATCATTCCAATCAACTCAGTGTTGCCAGAATTTCGTAGTTCACCTGGGTTATTAGTAACCAACGTCGCAGTGAGTACACTGATTAGTTATTGGGGTTTTAACAAAGACTGTTATTTCTCTAATTATCAGATCAAGTTTATTGAAACACAAAAAACCAACACACAGCATTAACCGTAACTACCATAACTTGTTGTTTTTTTTTTTTTGTTTTATTTGTTTGTTTGTGGTTTTTTTTAGGGTTTTTGGGGGTTTTTTTTGGGTTTTTTTGTCATGAACAAGAATAAAATATTTTCCAGAATGACAAGGCCATCAAAAGTAGTCTAGTGTGGCTTCACCAAAGTGAGGTCTTGGGTGGATGAGCACACAGTGAGGCAGATTGAAAACTAGATCAATGACTGGCCCTAGAGGGGATGGACAGTGGCATAAAGTCTATCTGGAGGCCAGTGACTAGTGGTGTACCCCAAGCATCAGTATTGAAGATGTACCTGTTTAATATTCTTCATAATGATCGGGATGATGGAGCAAAGTGCAACTTTTCAAATGCCAAATTGAGAGGAGAGGCTGATATGCCAGAGGGTCATGCTGCCATTTGGAGTAATTGTGACAGACTAATGAAAAGGGCTGCCAAGAGCCTCATGAACTTCAGAAAAGGGAACTGGGAAGGCCTGCACCTAGCCCAGGTTCCCAAATGTGCCCTGAGCCACACAGCAAAAAATTAGCTTGGCAGAAAATGACCTGGGAGTCCTGGTGGATGCCACGTGGAACGTGAGCTAGCAATCCTCTCCCTTTATTCAGTGCTGTGAGGCCGCCTCAAATGTATTGGGTCCTGTTCTGGGTTTCTCAGTACAGGACAGACATGGACATCCTGGAGAGAGTTCAATGAAGAACAAGAATGATTAGGGAACTAGAGCATCCAACATATGAGGAAAGACTGAGAGAGCTGGGACTTTTCAGCCTGGAGAATGGAAGGTTTTGGAGAGATCTCATCAAAATATATAAAAAATGAAGGGCAGATGACTGTAAGAGGATGTAAGCTCACTCACTTCCGTGGTGCCATCATAGCACCAGAGGCAATAGTCACAAACTGAAACTCAGGAGATTTTCTGAACATCAGGAAACACTTCTTTACTGTGAGGTTGACAGAGCACTGGCACAAGTTGCCTGAGGAGATAGTAGGGACTTTTACATTGGAGATATTTAAGAGCCATCTAGATATCGTCCTGGGCAAATGGCTTTAGGTGTCCTTCTTAAGAAGGGGCTGGGCACAAAATGACCTCCAGAGATGCCTTCCAGCTTCCCATTCTGTTACCCTGATTTTGTGACAGACATTCTCTCTGCTTAACATTCAGCCCTTGCTCAAATTCCTGCAGAAGTGCAAATATACGCTTAAAATACACAGGAGAGAAAAAAGAAAATCCAGGTAGGGAATGTTGACAGATATCTACTAAGCACACAAACTGAAAGTACAGCAAGTTTTAATTACTTTACTTCAGGAGAACAGAAATAGACATTGCTGAGTATGTTATCCTTTCAACTAAGTACAACTTGAAAAAGAAAGTATTAAAAAACTTTTTAAAAGGTAATCCAAACCAATCCAATGAGGAGGCATATGAGGATTAAAACAATAATCCATGTGAAAAATTTTATAGATTAAATTCCTGAAATTGCTGGATATTTTAAAAGGAGGATTCAGTTTAGGGCTATGGAGAGAAGTGGATCATAGCAGTGCTATCCTGACTTTGTTGAAGTAACCTAAAATTGTATATTTTCCAAGATCTTTCCTTCAAAACTCAGTTCTCTCTCTAGTTTTGATCCTCACCTGCAGCATTCTTCTACAATATTTAATCTTGCACATCTAGATAAGGTGAAAATCTTACTAATTTTCTTTAAAAAGATATCTGAAACAGTTATTGGTGTGCTCATCTTAGTGCATCCAAATATACATCTTCAGCCACAGCATAGGAGCACTCAGCATTTTATGCATTTCTAGAAATACATTGCTAGAGAAACAAATAACCTGTATCTCTAGTAATAAACTGAAGAGTCTAAAGATCTATTTCCAGCCCTGAAGCAATCAGCATAGAACTCTAAATTGTTGGAGTAGGTGCCGTGTTGATTTGGCCCAAGTCAGCTCTCCCTGCTCTGAGCACCTCCTGAGCACTGCTCAGGGCTCAGCATGGGTTGGATATTACTCTCATTAGGCAGCTACAAGGCTGTTCTGGTTACAAGGTAAGAGTTTAATACCACAAATGAAGGTCCCCAATACATTCAGCTTGTTAGTCTAGATGGTTGCTAATGTCTCTAGTCTTTTGAAAGCTGTAGTCTGACAGCCTGAGACATATGCCTGAAAGTCAATCCTCAAGCCCTTTGTCAATTGTTTTCCTCTTCTCTTGATCATGGAAAAAACTGAATTAGGCAAAGTGCATGACAGCCAAAAATTACCTATTTCAGACTCAGAGGGATCATTACAAGGATCTCATGCAACCTTTTATTTACCCCTCCTTAAAGGAAGCATAGACTTTTTGCATGACTGTCTCAAACAACCACTATTCTGCTTCAAGATTAATAATCTTGTAAAACAACATAGCTAAAATATAGTTTAAAGATTGACACCTAAATTTTTCGCTCACACTCTTATCTAAGATCACAATAGAATGTAGATTTCCCCAGTGTAAGGACAGCCTACACACCTTGCTCTGAAATTCTAGGTAGGTCTGAAATTCTACTTGGAGATTGGTGCATTAGATGCCATAATCTACAAACTGAATCTGATTTCTTCCTCTATAACTACAAATCCAAACTAAATTCTAAAACTAATTTAGGGTTGATTTGTTGTTTGTTTTTTTTTTCCTTTTGATACAATGGAGATATAACCATTTTTGTTTGTTGACTGAAATAGCTAAATTGCATCTGAGCAACCACTAAGAAGTGTATTTACGAATGAAAGCTCAAACTAAAGGAAGCTAAAAATAAAGGTCTTGACTTTAATATGGCAATCAGTGATGACTTTTTCTTCTTCCTATTTAAAATTCTAGTTACTTTAATGTTTTATTTTGGTTTTGTTTCTTTTCAAAGATACTCTGTCAACATTTTGGAGCATCTCAATTTGTCTTGGTACTATAGATCATGTCTGACAGAAAACAATTGATTTTTGGTTTCATCATTGAAATACTTTCCTCCTTTTTCTAAAGTATTTGTCTGTGACATAGATTGGGCTTTAAACATATACCTTAGAAACAGTGATTATTAGTAATTCAGTAGTTCCACTGTATCTTCAGAGAGATTGGAAGCGTCTAGACAGATAATTCACATGATATTGTGCCATAGATTTTTCTTACTGCATCTCCCTACATGAAAGAATTCAAAGATTTATTAACTGCCACTGGAACTTAACCCAATGCAGCTTGTAAAACAGTAGCAAGGACAATGAACTGGACTAGATATGTAATTACAGAAAAATAACTACTTTTTCTTTGACAAGATGCTTTCAAATTCTTGCAAAATACCAAATAAAAATGTGTATGCTAAGAAAGGAAAATGAGCAATGAAATGTCTGTAAAAGCATCCATCTCAAAACCTCTTCTTTTGCAATAAGATTCATAGGGGTTTTAAAAGAGAAATCCTATCAAGCTGCCATATAAAAACATTAGTACTACAAAAGAGGTGTATCACATGTATAGATTTGATGGTTTGAAGAATTAATGTTAACACAAGAAAAGGCAGCCTGCTGTTTTTATTACCAAAACAAATTAATTACTATTGACAAGGTTTAATTTGATAATTATGTATGCTATAAAACCTAGAAGTACAATTGACTATTTTAATGTCATTCCTTTTTCTTTAGAATCAAATTAATTCAGCTTTGATATGAAGAGTTTTCTAAAAACAAGTTTATTTTCCAGGCATGTCAATGAACTGCTTTTAAGACTGACAGGAGACAGATGAAGAGAAGACAGGCATCAACAGTACTTCACTGTAATTAAATGTAATGTCATTAAATCTATGATTGTAAATAGTAAAAGCATTTACATGAGTCTCTGGTGTTTCTTTTTAGGGTTCACAGCCTGTCAAGAAAGAGCGGTATTTTCTGTGAAGGCCCAGGAATCATAGAATGTGCTTTTAGTAAAGAGCATTGAAAATTTCCATGTACCATTTTCAAAATTGTGTCACCAGTGCAATCTCTTCCAGCCCTCAGTCGCAGAGCTGCCTCCTTCCCTGTCTCTGCACACACTGGAGTGGAATTCACTGCTGTAGCACGTCTGCCACATACTCCTATTATAGTTAGAAGATGAGAGTTTCCTGCTAAAAATTAAATAATTTTTAATATTGCACTGTTGGGGTGAATAAAACTATAGCAAGTGCAGCCTCAAGCCTACAGATATGGAATCTAAATTCTGTATTTCATTACAGATTTCTCCAGAAGTTCTGTGAAAAGTGGAAAACAACATCGTCCTTAGTCTGTGAGAAAGAGGAACACCCTTAAGTGATAGTGTTCTGTGCTATTAATGATTAAAAACAAAGAAAACCAGAAGAGTTCATCATTTTTCACCAGCACAGAATGTGCCTGTCTGCAATTTAAGACACTTTTTGTGATCTATAGAGCATCCCTACCCCATACTCTATAGGCTGTGATATCCTATGTTGCTTGACTGAGAGCAATCATGCCTCACCACATTCCCTGACTACATATAAGAATGGTGTTTAAATATCACAAATGTCAAGCAGTTTTCTGCAGAGGATAATGGATTTGGGCCCTGCTATTTTGAGAATACTTGTTGTCATCTTGATATGTATCATGATTAGAGAAGGGAAATTAAGTTAATGCAGAGCTGATAGTTTGCTTAGTACATAGACTTGTACTTCCATAAACCAAACAAGAGGAGACACTTTCAGCTTAAATATAGGAGGAGAAACTGAATACCCTTAGAACTCTGAAAAACATCTCTTTTATGGTCTCCCATATTTTTAAACGAGCATATACTTCCAGTAAACAGGCAGCAATTCTCCAGCAGCACTGAGAGACCTCTGACAGACTCAAATTCCAACTTGGACTTGCAATTCAGGGGCACTACCCTGACTGAATAACCCATGCTTTTATTTTTGCTGCACAAAAGGCTTTTAGAATAGTTGATACTTCTAGTTGGTGAGTTTTAAATGTTGTGTAGCCAAACGAAAATGATTTCTCTTATTATCCAACGTGTTTGACACTTTCAAAACCTTTTTTCACCCTTTCACTCACATTTTCAATTGTAAATGAAAAACCTTCAGAACTGACTCATTCCAAAGATAGCAACAACAACAACAACAAAAAGGCTATAACATTTCCAAATTTTTCCATCCAATTCTTTTTTTAGCTGATCCTGAAATAGAGAGATGTTCTCCATCTGAGGAGGCAACATTCTGCCTGACATAGACCTTATAATTTTCACTTCTCTGATAGAGAGGATATAACTATCTCCTTTTCCAAACCATTCCCCGAAATGAATGGAAATACAGAAAAAATTAAACTTTAGTGTCTGAGGATTTACAAATTTACTGTGGATTTTAAAAATATATTTTGTAGAAACATCACAGACAAATGAGTTCTTAGCCTTTTAATTTTTTTCTAGTAATTGATTAAATAACACAGGGACATTTCAGTACACTTAGGGGGCACATTGGCTTTCAAAAATGCTCTAACTTGTCTGACTTCCTACTTCCAGCAGTAAGGGTTTTTTGTTCTAGGCTTTTTTGTTGATAACTATGAAATACAGTAGCACATCTCCTGTCCAAATGCTGGTCTACTCTCTTGGAGATCCTAGTTGTCAAACACTATAAAATTCAGCCATAAAAGAGATTTTGTATATCTGGGAGTTAATCTCATATTTCCAATAATTTTTGTATATTTAAAACTTCTCTAAAGCTTTTGATTTCTGCATGACTTTCTTGTAGCATACTAAACGAGGCTACCATGGTAGCTGTGGCTTCTGGCTAATAAGATGATTAATTTTATCATCTGTAGTAATTAATTGGTGTGGGTTTGGAACCTGAAGGCAATCAAAAAAATGAATCAAAATAACTGAGTTAATCCGGCTAAAATTTAAAATGTCTGCAGAAGATTTTTTTTCAATGTAGAAGCTAGCTTCTACAAGAAGAAGAAAGTGCCATGGAGTGGCATAGATGAACTAAATACAACTTTTTGGAGAATTAGAAAAAACAGTTTTCAGTCCAAAACCTGAAATTCAAAAGGAAAATCTTGTTGCAATAATATTTAAGACTTTTATTTATAAAGTTACATTTCCAGTTCAATTCCTTCCTCATTGTAAAGTGTTTTTCCTGATCAGTATATGCATCTGAAGTAAATGAGATCAATAGGAGACTTGCCAAGGCTTGGATTTCACTCCAAATGCTTTGCATGTAAGAAGGTGACCTTTTCAAAATAGCAGTCTTGGCTACTAGGTCTGATGATCCTTAGACTTAGATTTAAATTTTTGCTTGCATACTAGCTGAAAGAAAGATTCATAGGAAGAAAAGCTATGGAATTTTATTTTCAGTTTCTGCATTTGAGAAAGTACAAGGCGCTGACTCAGTATTGTTATGAAGCAGGAAATTACTTACCTTTTCAAAAAATATTTTTTTGGTACAGGAGCAGCTCTATATGTTATTTTACAGCAATTTGTTTATCAGAGCTCAGTCTTCATAGCTACTCAAAGTGGAACTGGACAATAGGTTCAGAAACACATTTTTTGGTCTGTTTTCTCTTCTCTCCTCCTGATTTTAAGGACTCGGGGTGCTCAATTTCTGTTCCAGTTTGGAAAGCCATAGGTAGTTTTATTATCAGTCCTGCATTAGAGGAGTTCCTTGTGCATCTTCCTTTCACACAGTCCTAATTTCCTTTCAACCAGCATATAAATACTTCAGGTATTTTATACCTGATACTTCCAAGTATCTATATACTTCTATACCTAATGCTTCTCAGTATTTTAAACTATTGTAGAAATCGTGGAGGTGGAGGAGGGAAAGAGAGCTGCTGTACTGAAAGACAGTAACTCATAGCAGGAGAGCTTGTGACATGAGGGGCTTGACCACCAGCCACTGCTAATATCCACACTTCTGACAGAGCAGGCATCCTGCCTGCTGTAATCTCTGCTAAATCATTGTCACTCAGGAATTTATAGCAGCAATATACATGACAAGCAGTGATATAGCTCTGAGATTCTTCTCCACAAGGAGACCACATCTTTCCTAAAAGTCTGAAATGTCCTCTACTGCACTTTCTGCTGCTGATTTTATTGTGAAAACCTTGTGTTCAATATGAAGAAGCTTTGCTTTCCTTGGTTTGTTTTCTGCTTTCCACGACTGACAGTTGCTGTTTCTAAAGCTTTCCTTAATGTGTACCACAGAAATCACTTCTAGGAACCAGTGGTTGCTTTTTTTACCTGGAATAGAGTTTTTGAACGGCTATTTCTAATAATCTGCTTGCTTACAGCAGAGGTTAATTAAATCCTTCATTTCTACTTTCTGGGTGGCTGCATAACTCAGAGATATTTATACTCTCTCACAAGTTCCATGTGTGCCTCATGAGTCTCTGTGGTTTCCTAATTTCCAGTTAATAGACATTCCCACAGATGTCTTGCTCCTTCCTTAAGACATTGTGTTGTTCAAAAATCACTTCATGCACTTCAGTCAGAAAAGCTAACATTTGGTGAACAGGACCTTACTGCATTTTTGGATGTAGATGATTAGATACACCAAGGTTGAAAGGATAAATAAAAGCCATGCCAAGGCACAAAGCACATGGAATTTTGCACTGGTGTGTCACAGAGTCACACCTAGTCAGTGATGTTCTGTTGCTTGTGTATTGCTGTCAGACGTTTTAGAGCTACTGTTGCAAACCACTTGTGGGGCACTGTTAGGAGTGGGGAGCTAAAAGGGATGGATGCTGTGGCCTTGCTGTCATACTGCACTGTCTGCATGTGGGGTTTCTGAGAGAGTGAAAATAGAACTCCACTAATTCATTGCTCTGGTTAATTCAGAAAGAAGGACTGACATAAATTAGTCTTTTGATTTTTATTTTTTTCCTCCATTGGAGAAAGAGCTCAGATTGTCTTTCTATAGTCACACAAGTAAAATAGCTTCTAATTGATCCTCTGAGGCACTGACAGCACTTTCATCCAGTCAGAAAAATGGAAAGAAGAGTGTTGATTTTCTACAGAAAGACAAGATTCAGCTTTCAAATGCATCACAGAACAGTATCAAAAGACGCTTGAAGACAGGCAGGGGGAGCACAAAGTTTGTACCAGCTGCAATTAAAAGTTCACAGAAGGTTTCCTGGAACTAATACCTGAATACTGAACAGAAGTGAATCAGAGCTGCAAGGTACTTGACATTTTTGTAGCATGTTTCATAGACCTTTAACGAGTATATAAAGCTACAGAACAAATGCTGGACTAATGAATACCTAAAGCAACAAAGCAAATAACAGAATTTCACAGAAGAATAAAGCTACATAGCTGACAGGAGACAGCTGTGTATGGAAAAGGTTAATTTTTTGCATTAGGCAGGAGGGAACATGGCTACTAGGGCACAGAGGTTACTCCATACCACCTCGTGTCACTGCTGAGGGCCAGAAAAAGGAATTCTCTTCCAGGGAGAGCAGGTTCCTTTGGGTCGAGCAAGCACGGTGGGCACAGCAGTGGGGTGACACTTGTCCTGAGCTGGAGGAAGCAGCTGGTGTGAGAAACTGCAGTTGGACTGAGCTCTTCTCTCCATTTTCTAGGCTTTTGTTATTAATGTTATTGCTGTCACTGTTGGTATCATTGTTGTTTCCAGTAAATTGTTCTTATCTCAATCTGTGATCTTTGCATTTTGTGCCTCTGGTTCTCCTCTCCAATCTGCTGCAGTGGGGATGGGAAGGGGAAAAGGGGGACTGAGAGTGAACAATGTGTGGTTTGGGGTTTCAGTGGGAACAGTACATTGGGGAGTACCATTCCTAAACCATGACAAAATCACAGTTACCATGATATATTTAAATACAGCACTTTCCTGTAGAGAGGAATCAATAACCTAATTTTGAAAAGCTCAGGAGAAAAAAGGCTTTACATTTTTTATATACAACCAGTAAGCTGTTGCCTTGGGAAGACATCTACATTTCCTTACCAGATTATCCTGTGGGAATACACACAAAAGGGTACCACTCCACATCCATGAAGGAAGTCAGAGAAGAAATGGAAAGGAAGAGTGAAGGAGAAGATTGCAGTGAGCTGTCATTATCAACTGTTAACACAGCTTCTAGTTAATATAATGGTCTAAACAGATCAATAATGACAGATTTCCCACAGCTTTGGAAGCAGAAGATTGGATAACACTGTCTGTCCATGGCTCAGAGTTAAAGTGGAGGCCATGTGGGCACTCACAGCTTGTGCCATGCCATCATTTTCCAGAGCTTCAGCTGAGGCTGAAGGCAAGATGGGCTAGCAAAGAGTAAAGTTCCTGCAAGTTCTGAGTTCTAAGATTTTAAGATCTTTCTCTCTGCCAAACATTTGTACATCTCTTAAAAAAATTAGGAAAATAAAAAGGAATGAACATAGTGGTAAGGTTTTCTTTCATATGCGCCCTTCTCCATCACTTCCCACCACCACTTCCCTGCAAAGATCACAAATTTTACAGAGTGACAGTGGAAGTGGAACTCTGATATCCAAAAATATACAAAGCTACTGAAAGCTAAAGCCATGTGACTGTCCTTTGCTGGCTTTTTAGGTACTGAGGAGAATGAGAGAAATATGGTTGACCTTGCATTGATATAATTTTGTTAGTGGCACCCACCTGTGGCAGCATATATTCCAGGAAGAGGCTGGAGAGGTGGGAGTGTCATTCATCTAGAAGTAACATCTACATTCAGGATGAAATTCACCTCTTTGCCAAGAAATGCTAGAGTTATTTATAGAGAAATCTCATGTACTGGGCCCCAGTCAACTCCCTGAAAAGGGCCAGTGTGAGTTCTAGGCTTGCATGAAAAATGCTATCTGCTATCCCAACCTGCATGTTGGAACAAATAAAACTTGCTCTGGTATATGTCATGCTGTGTAGCCAGTAAGACCTTGAAGGTAGATTATTTTTTCCTTTGTTGTGTTCTGAAAGGTTTCCATGTTAACAGAACAATCAGCTTTCTTTTTAATCATAAATTGGCATTTCTAAGCTGTTCAGTGTGGGTGAGCACTGTCACTACTGTAGTTTTTTGCTGCAGGAGACTGTGGAATGAATAAATAAATGCTTATTTCTAACTTTCCCCTACTTCTTGAATGTAACATCTGTCACAGAATGAATCAGTAGAGTCAAGAACTGCTACCTTCCTTTGACACATCTATAGCTCACACACTCTCAGTCATCAGCTGAATTCATTAGATATTCTTGTAGAGGCTTTGATAACAAGAATTTCTGTAGCAGAAGCTTGCTTTAGTAGCAATAATAACAACAATGACAAAAGTATGACCAACGTCTGCTGCACAAGCAACAAGATCTGAGAAATAAAAATACTAACTGATGATCCATCATGAGTGGTTTAAGTGTGAAGAATTAATGAGACATCTATCAGGCATATCCCATCAATGGTTTAAAAATGGAACGAAGTCTTCACCAGCATCATCAAAATATAATTCAGTGAGTATGTTTTCAGTGTTCAGGTTTGCTATAAAGTCAATAATTCTGAGAGATCAGTGTTACAAATTAGTGAAAATCTTTTTTAGATAACAAGAGAAGAAAAATAGATGCCCTATTACAGGCTAGCATTACAGAAATGGAAGTATCAGGTAAAAGCACTGTCTGGTAGTAAGTTGGAAGGAATGCATGGGAGACAAGGACACAAGGAGTAACAGGGAGCAGGGAGAGTTGGTGTGCTTTGAATGAGCAGAGCTGGTGTTACTTGGAGAGATGAGAGATCTGGCTGTGAGGATCCCATGAGGTGGGGACTGTAGGTCTTGGGATGTTGAAAATCCATCAAAAAACAGAAAAGGCATATTCACTCACTGAGTAAAGCATTTTTACCAAAAGCCTAACCATGGAGGAGAAGGCCCCTGAGGAATAGATGGAGAGAGTACAGAACTGGCTCAGTGCAGGAGATTTCTATAGTGGTGGTATCCTTTAATCAGGCCCCGATCAGGCATCTTTGGTCCCTGTCTCTCCTGCCCTTACTGTTTCACTGCCCTGAGCCAAGGGAACTACTTATAAAGCCATTTTCTGCCCTGCCTCCTTCCCTTCCCCTTGACTCCTGTCATCTCCAAGCAAAGCAGAAAACAAGCACTCTGGTGTAAGTGAAACCTCCAGGGATACAGTGTCAGGGAAGGCGTAATTTGAGCAGCAGTGGGCTGTGGATGGCATGTCGCTAGGGAGTGAGTGGGTGAAGCAGGAAAGAGTTAGAGGATTCCGGAAGGTATGAAGACACTGCAGATCCTTTGGGAGAAGGGAGTTAAATAGATGATACCAAGATATATTATTAGCATTACCACTGGATTTTCTACAGTTCAGAAAGACTTTCCATGTTATCACACCCCCATTCCACCGTGTGCATCCCTGGATGCTCAGCTTGTTCACGGCCTTCATCAAGGAAGGAGGAGGCAATGTCTGACACACAAGTGTTGCTCTGGATGCCACATCCCCTAGCAAAGGGTGCAGAGGGCTGGGCATGCATACCCCAAAGACACTGGTTCTCATGGTCTAGGTAGAAAGGTGGACCTAGGTGGAAAGGTTTTCTGAACACAAAGGTTGTTTTCTGAACAAAGGTTGCACAATGCACAGCAAAGAACTAGGTTAACAAAGAAATTTCCCAGCTCCATCCCTTTCTTTTTTAGCAGTGGTTAGCTTTCCCATAGGAAATCGCTAAAATTTTTCTTGTAGTAGAAAATATTTTGTCTTAGAAGAGACAAGATACTCAATGGACTTTGGCCCAGTGTCTCAAATGTTCCAGTCCACAAAAGACAGGTTTCTTAAATTGACTGAAGCATATTTGCAGTGAGTTTCACAGGATGTTCTAAACAGTCTGTGGTATTTTTGGTTAGTTGATTGTTTTGGAATTGTTTCACAGAATGCACTGTGGCACATGTCCTTGTCATGGCAGAAGATCTAGTCATAACCACTCATCAAGTAGTTATTTCTGGGCTTCCTAAAATAAAATCAATCTTCTTTATCAAAGTTATTTAACTTTTTTCTTCTCAAAAACAAGTGCCATGGTTACAGCTAGGATAGAGTTAATTTCTTCTCTATAGTTGTTACATTACTGTGTTTTGTATTCAGAATGAGAATGGTGTTGATAACACACTGATTTTACTTTTTTTTTCGCTAAGACTTGTTTATCCTAAGCCAAGGACTTTTCCTCTTTTCTCATGCTCTGCTAATGAAGAGGTACACAAAAGAAAGAGCATAGCAGGGCAAAAGGATATTCCACACCACAGAACATCATCAACTGGGAGGATTTAGCTGGAAGCATGGACCATCTGGGTTCAGAATGAGGGCCTGGCATTGGTCAGCAGTTGCATTGTGCATCACTTGTTTGTTTCCCTTTTATTGTAATTACTGGTTTTTATCATTATTTTGCTTGATTTTCAATTATTAACCTGTTCTTATCTAAACATACAAATTTTATTTTGATCCTTCTCTCTACCCCACTGGGGTTGGGGGATGAGAGGGGAGGGTTGAGTGAGCATCTGCATGATGCCTAATTTCCATCTGTGCTTAAACCACAACAAGACAATAAGAAACCTCTGCAGGTTATTTTTTTTTTTAATTCAGCTTTGTCTTCTGAAATAATTCTTCCTCATGAAATATATGCTTATCAGTCAAGATGTATAATAGCAAAAAAAAATACTCCTTATCTCTTCTGCCTTATTTTCATCACATTTAGGTTCTCTGCATATATTTTTACTTTTCCTTCCTCAGTTATTTCAGAATCTACCCTCTCTTTTTGTACTTGCCATTACAATTCCATTCCACTCTCCTATGCTCTTTTTCATCTCTTTTTTCCTTCATTCCATATGCAGTTCAAATACCTCATCCTCAGCTCATAAGTGAATTCATGGTGCTATCCTTATCTAAATCTCTGCTTCCAGTTAACACAGTACATTTTTGTAGTCATTTTTTGCAACTTTGTGCCTTCATTCACTGTTAAGCACTTTCCTCTATTCTCCTCTTGGTATCTGAAACATCTTTTTACTTTTTAAGTAACGATCTCTTCTGCCTGCATCCATGAGATTCCCCAGCATGCATAAACTTATATTTTAATTTGAATTCATATATCTTCATTTGTGTAGTCATTTAAATCTTAACAAACTGAGTGGAAGTAGAGAGTACCTTCATCTCTCATTTCTTCACCTTGCTGCCAGAAGAGGGAGGAGGCGCTGCACTCTGCAAGAGCTGAGGGGTACAGATGTATTGGAATATGTATCCCAATATAACCAGTTAGATGGTGCCTAGGCCAATTCTGATCTTTGCTGCTGGGCCAGAGGCAGCACTGCGGTGTTTTACCCCAGAGATACCTTGGCTGGCGGCAGAGTGCAGCGGGGCACAAGACAGGACTCCGTTTACCTCAGGGGAGAGCTTCTGGCGATGGTGAAGAGAAGGAGAGTGGATTCTGCTAGAAGGTTGCCAGATGTTTATTCCATGAGTACAGATATGTCTGCACTGGGCCACTGCTGCTAACAGAATCCCGGCCGCATGGTCTCATTAACTTTATAAGCTCGGGGACAGGGGAAGGGGAGGGGACAGGTGAGTTACCAACCAGGTGAAGGGGGCAGGGTCTCAAGGGAGGATGACACTTAGACAGGCCAATGACCCCCAGGCCTGAGAAGCATCCTTTGAAATCGACGAATCACACGACGTCTTGCTGGTATGTTAGCCTGATTGACAGGGCACACTCAGCAAGGGGGCGAGGGGGCAGGGAGAGAGGCATAGGCACACCTGGGAAGGGACTCGGAAGTTTAAAACAGGACATTGCAACACACCACAACACAGATGGGGTGAGAACAGTGCTCTACTAAAAGGCAAATATACTTTACAGCAGAGCGAGGCAGGAGTAGAGTAAGAAGTCTGACTGACAAAAAAGTGGTTTGCTTTCTAGAGACATGACACTGAGATGAAATTTTGTTCAAGAAACATGTATTAGTATATTTACATTCCCTTTCTGGTCAAACAAATTGAGGGGGTTTTGCTCTCCCTTTTCTCAAGTTAAAAACTGTGACCACTGTCGACTTCCTCAGCTTTACTGAAATGTTCTAAAAACGACTGCAGGGGAAAAATACAGCTTTAGATCAAATTGCTTTAAATACTACTTGCTAGTTTGTGGCACTTCAGGGGCTAAGCCAAATAATAAAGAAAATAACATGATGTGAATTTCCTGTTTCCTAAGAATGTGGCTTCTGAGCACAGACCTAGAACAACCCCATATGTGCTATTTTCAGTAATGTTTGCTGCTACTGGATTAACTCTTTTTTTATTATTTCTGAAAGAATTATTTCATAGCTGATACATAGATCCATTGACCTGCAGAAGAATATACAGGTCTTTGGCAAGATCTCATTCGGATAACTCCTGACCATAATTTTAACCCTTAGTACTTCTGGTTGCATTTCTGAAATGGACTGGGTTTTTTCAGACCAATCCCCTCATTTCAAACCTTCACAATGACCAATCTACTCTTACAGTTAGTCAGGCATCTTCTTTTCATGCAAGGTTGACCTGAATCCCCATAGCAATTCTGTCTTACCCTTATTCTTCCATTGGGAATGACCTTTAACTCTTTTCCATTAGTTTATCAGTTATGTTAAGAAAAAAAACAAAAACAAAAACATGTGCCTAAGAATTCTGAGCCATTTTGTGACGTTCTTGTGGTAACGTCTCAGATATGTACAAATTGTTGAAGGCACATCCAAAAACAGTACCAACAACTCACTAATGCACCATTCTGTGACTTACTGTTATAACAGGTTTTTTCTAAGTAGGAAAAGTAATATATATATATATATATATATATATATATATACACACAGAATCCCCTTCACCTTTGGGGAATTGTAACATATTTCATACCTGTTCTGAAATACTTCAGAAACCTGAAGATAACACAACTCTGAGACTTTTACCCTTAAGCTACATCTAAGGCTGCTTTAAAAAAGAAAAACGCATTCCTTGTCTGACTAGAGGATTAGGATAGGCTTATGGAATTGACATCTGCTTGACAATGCATCAGTTGAAGAACTCATTCTTTTGTGAAGCTGATGCATTGAAATATGTTAACCTAGCTTAAAACATGTGTAAAAATAGAAGACTGAGTACAAATGACTATGAATGCTTGAGTTGTATTTTGAAGCTGAGGTACTAAATAATAGATCGAGTATTCCCAGAAGTCTTCAATATAAGCTTTAGAGAATATATATCTTTCTCCTGACAGTGAACCATGGTTTATGTCATGTATTTTGGAAATTAAAATTCTAGTTTGATTTAAACTCTCACAAGAGTACCCATGAGACTTAAATAAGAATGTGTTGCTGTACTTAAAAGCATTTGCTGGGTGTTGGATCATAGTTATATAATCACAGTATAGTTTGGGTGGGAAAAGATTTTTAAAGATCATTAGCCCAATCCCCCTGCAGTGAGCTGGGACATCTTCAATGAGGCCAGGTAGCTCAAAATGTTTCCAGGGATGGGACATCCACCACTGGTCTGGTTAACTTACTCCAGTGTTTCATGATCCTCATTGTAAAAATTTTCTTCCCTATATCAAATTTGAATTGTCCTTCTTTGAGTTCAAAGCCGTTACCCCTTGTCCTGTTGCTAAAAAAGTCTGTCCTCATCTTTCTCTCAAGCCCTCTTAAGCATTGAAACACTGCAAAATGTCTCCCCCAGAGCCTTCTCTTCTGCAGGATGTGCAACTCCAACTTTCTCAGCCTTTCTTCATAGAAGTGTTCCATCCCTTGATCAGTTTGTGTGGCTGTCCTCTGGCTCTGCTCCAACAGATCCATGTCTTTCCTGCACTCAGCACCACAGAGCTGGATGCAGCACTTCAAGTGGGGCCTCACAAATCAAAACGGAGAAGCCTGGTGAAGTAGAGTGGAAGATCGATTGCTTTTTATTTTTATATTCTTTCATTTCTGCCTTTAGAATGGAGCTTGTTAGCTGTCATATATCAGCTATCATGGGTATTTTTTCTTGCTTTCAATAGTGCTCTGGCTGGAAAGTCTGTATGTTTTTGTTTCAATTTTCAAGCTTGCATATAGCCATTCTTAACTTGTCAGCTACTTCTGAGTTCTCATTTTCACTACATTATATGCAAGTTATGTTAAGTGCCACAAACACAATTTTTTGCAAGATTGAGTATGGATGGATCTGGAAAATAGTTGTATGTCTTAATAATTTTATTTTGCTGTTTTGTGGAGATAAATCAACCTAAATAATGTGTACTTAAGATGCACACTGTACTTCATATATGCAGCATATAAATGATATGCAATTCTTATGTATTGCCATATATTGGCTCAACCTGACTAATAGAATGAGTGCTAATCCATGCTTGAACAAGGGAACAGGTTTGAAACTGATGCCTGCATTCACAAGTTAATAGGTGGAATTTAATTAAAGAAAGTAGGATGTACACAAAAAGAAGATATACACAACAAATGCACAGAATCTTAAAAAACTCAACATAGCAAACAGAACATTTTGAAGAGCATTGTCCCTACTGATATGCAAGAAAAAAAATTGTGGTATTTTCTTCCACAGTTTCAAAAATTTTGGTTTATGGTGAATTCATAGATCTTAAGAAGAAGAGAAGTAAATCTTGTTACACAGGGAATTCTCACTAACATGTGAGGTAGGTTATGCTGCATGTTGCAAAATCCTTCGTCTATTTCCGATGTCCTGCTTTCTCATATCTGACCTGACAAATTATTTACATGGTGATTTTATGATATCAAGATAGATCTGCTAAAAGTAATGGGATTCATATTTTGTTTTTTACACTGTTTTGATACAAAATTGTAAAGCTGAGGAAAAGAGTTTTTAAGACACTAAACCATAGCAGTCTCCTATATTTCCTTTTTCAGAAGAAAAACGTTGCTCTCAGGTTTGATACACAGGGAAGATTCAAATACGTCCACTCAACCACATGGAATAAATTTCATGAAGCCTGAATGTTGGTTTTTCTTAGTCTGATAATTCTAGTCAGTCTTAAGGTTTAACTTACTTACCATTAAAGCATATTTCTGGCATTTTGAAATAAATAGTTGAGCAGGGAGTATCAAAGATGAAGAGCAAATATCTAACAGTGCTTTGCATCAAATTATAAACATATACTCTTTTTCATCCCATCTAATTTTACACATCTAATTACTCTGCCTAAGATAGTGGCATATCCATTATGAAGTGAATGGAGAGGGAATATCAGCTCATATAAAATTGAATGCGTATCTTCTTAGAGTTGACAAAGACTTACAGAACTATTAAGTTTTAGGTTTATGTACCTCATTTGGGTAGATGATGCCTGAGGTCAGATCTTTTTTTTTTTTTTTTGCAAGGTCTAACCAGAAATGGAAACATATTTTTAATCAGTCCACACAGGGACACAGCTACTAGTTGTGTGTTTAATGTATTTACCTTTCTTTGTAAACTTAATCTCTGATGCAGATTAATCACAATTCATGTCTCCAGTCTTAGAGTGTAGATTAATTTATGTCATTCCATGTTACACCTTCACATAAACTATCAAATCCCTGGCAAGGATAAAAGAGCCTAGGAGAGACAGAAATCCCACATCTTGGTACACATGAAAATTCTTAGTGAAAGGATTAATGCTGACCACTGGTACAGTCATAAACAAAAACCCCCAGGTTTTGCAAGACAAGACCCACGGTAATGCATACAAGCAGGCATTTTTCAAGTCACTTACCTCTTTCATTGTGAAGGGCAACACTTGCTAAATTAGTGTTAAGATTGACTGACTTTGAGTTTCTGCTTCATTTTAACAAGATGTTAACTAGTGCATTTTCAAAACTGCAGTGAAGTCAGCTACAAGGACCGAGGGGAGGGGACTTCAGAAGAAAATACTGCTTCAGCAGAAATGGAAATGGCATGGCTATGTGTGTTTCATAAAGTGTGGAGTAAATACTTGTCTGATACTAATGCAGAAGAAAAAAATTAATTCCAGCTCTTCTCAAATACAATCCTTCCTACCTCTGCATGGCATTTGAGATGGATTTGGAAGACCTGAGTGGTGCCAGGCCCCCTGAGGAGCGATCAGTACTTGTAAATATTGAACAAAGGCACGCCTCAAGGCTCTGAAGCAATGAATAGCTACTTGTATGCTTACTCAACTCACATGGACAGTCAAAGTACTCCCACGGATCAGTAGGTAAGCAGGCACACAGAGCTCTGCAGGTCTGGGTTTAGCTACATTCAGCTAAATGTAGCTTCCTTTCCCCTCCTCCCTCTTCTCTCCAACAGAATACCATTCTTATTTGAACTTCACAAGTCATTGTTAGCTAATTAACACCTTTTCACCTCTATTTCTTATGCAATTGTGTGAATAACTGCTTTAAGAGGAAACAGAAAGATCTTGAAAATAACACGTCGGTTGAAGTGGAAAAGAAAAAAAATAAAGGCATTATGATAGCTTTCTTCCATTCATTTACTCAAAAGTTGTAGTGTTGCTTTCATGCCTTCAAAACATTCAGTTGTTCAGAGATAAATAGCATCTCATTTCACACAGATGCATTGTTAGTTTTTTTTGTTCACGAGGACTAAGCTATATACCTCATCATCCTTACTGCTTATTTATTAAGACATTCTTGTGAGTTTAGATGAGTTTCTTCTATTCAATAGCCTATTTAAGCAAAAATCTACCTCCATATGCATGAAATCCCTACAAGAATACTGTTTCCAGTGCATTTAAGAAAATGCCACTAATAAAAATGTGGTTTATGTGGATGTTACCATGTGCACAAGTCTTTGAGAGGTCAAAGGATTTCTCTGCACAAGTATGGTGATACCATTGTAAAGGCTAAATAGCGACTGAAGTAGCGCCAAATTTGATGGCTGTGCATTTTGCCTAGGCTTAAAATTTAGCAATCTATTTTTAGGTGGTCATCTAGTTTTCTTCAACACTAATTGCAGAGGAACAGATAGAAGATATCATCCCATCTGAGACAATTATGTATGGGTGGACTGAAGTTTTCATCCCTTTCCATTCATAGAGGGATAATTTAGGTTCAGTAGATCACCAACAATGCATATCAAAGATAAACTTTTTTCTTCTCTTCTTTTACCAAAAGTAAAGTATCTTTTACTGACTTCAAGAGTTACAAGAATCTTGTAGTGAATAAGTGTACAAGCTGAGTCTTTCTATTTCCACACAAACATAGACAAAATTATTGTAATGTGCTGTGACGGTGTGTTCGCAGGGGTCCCAGGATGAGGGAAGAGACAAGAATGTTGACTCCATGTTTCAGAAGGCTTGATTTATTATTTTATTATATATATTATATTAAAACTATACTAAAAGAATAGAAGAAAGGATTTCATCAGAAGGCAATTTAAGAATAGAAAAAGAATGATAACAAAGACTTGTGATTGAGACAGTCCAAGACAATTGGACTGTGATTGGCCATTAATTAGAAACAACCATATGAGACCAATCACAGATCCACCTGTTGCATTCCACAGCAGCAGATAATCATTGTTTACATTTTGTTCTTGGGGCCTCTCAGCTTCTCAGGAGGAAAAATCCTAAGGAAAGGATTTTTCAGAAAATATCATGGCTGCAATATACAGGCATGGTTTTCTTTCAGTCATGTTGAAAGATACTCTGAGCATTTTGCCTTCCTGGAATTTGCAGATTTCTGAGGAATATTCTGTGGTATTTCTTCTTATAACTGGTGACAAACTTAAAAACCTATTAATATGGCACTTACTGGTCAGCTGAGGTACATTGCTTACTTAGACTAAAACCTCTCCTTATTTTCTTGCTTTATAGTGAATGCATGAAGTCAATGGAATGCCTATGACCCGCTGTTTCCACACTGCGGACTCAGGACTGTTGGGGAACACTGTTCATGAATATGTTAATTTAAAGACTCAGTCAATTTCTTACAAATTTATTTGCAAAATCAGCATAGAGATCTGCATTGAACATGGAAAAGTTCAGTGAATTTGAGCTGAGTTACTGTTGCTATGGCACCCTTCACTTACTCCATTCTCAGTACTGCAGAAGATTTAATAAAATATCCTTAAGCATACCAATAGGAGCTTTGACTTTGGAATTGTTCATAAGCTTTAAATTAAACATCTGCTGAAAAAGCTTGTTGAACAAGGCCTGTTCTCTCATTTTACTTATCTTTTCAGTTTGTGAGAACTGTATAATAAATGTTTTTTGTACAAACAGTTTGCAAACTATAGTTTTGAGTTTATGGGATGGATATAGGCTGGATTTTGTTACTATGTTGTTTTCAGAGTGAATAGCTCTATGTAAACCTTGTGCTAGCACAACATGACGGCTCAGAATGCATTGTAGAAATTCAGAATGTCTATACTCTTATGAAATTATTATAGAAAATCACAGAAAAAATACAGAAAAAAGACAAAGTATTCAGTAACAGTTGCAATCTGAAGTGCACCTGCATTTAAAAATTAATTTTTTTTTAAGACTTATTTTTGTTTCAAGTGTTTTTGCCTTTGTTCAGAGTATGATCACACAAACACTTGTGCAGACAGTGACTGGTCTAAGCAATGGAAATGAGAAAGGAAGGGCGAAGGCAAAGAAGCAGAACAGAAAGGCATCAAGGTTGCAGCTAATATTGCAGCTGGTAATTTTGTGAAATCACGGACTACATTGGACTTGGAGTGTTACTGAGACTGTTCCTTTCTTCAAAACACAATCATATTTGTCAAGCTTCTTTTAAAAGAATTGAAATGGCAGAGATTCTAAGCAACCCAAGCAACCTGTTCCTGTGATGGTCTTTCTCTTCATGTAAATATAAATAAAAACTATCCATCACATGCTAGTACTGCTAGTATTACTACTGCAAATAACAATTATCATTCCCTTTACTATGACTGCAAGAGTCCTTATTTTTAAAATAAGCATGAGCATTGGAACAGGAAACTATGTTAATTTTTGATACACAATTAGTTATCTATAAAATATAGTGATCCATTTCAACTGTAAGAGTAAATGCAATGTTTACCCTACAAAATGCATATATAGTAATTAGTAAGTCTTCATTAAAAACATCTATATTTTCTAGATATTTCTCTTTTATTTGTTATAAAATTCAGAAATTAAATAATTAATCTAAAGCTCTATTAAAAGTATTGTGGAGTGTGAAATGATGTCATGTAACTCAGGACTTGCCATTTCCATCTCACCTATCAAGCATGTATATTCTTACTGCATTGGAGACTGATTCCTTCCAACTCCAGCCTGTGCTCCCTGTGATGATTCTGCAGTAGTAAGTGCTATTTCTTAATCTTCTCACTGGCATTAGCTATAGCTACTGGGGCACCAGTATGAGCTGTGACCCTTCTTTTTCTGCTTCTTTATGTGAAGAGAAGCTGCATCTCTGGAAAAAATGTCCCACCAATAAATTGTGGCATTATGTGATAAGTTACAAAGCCAGGTGAGAAACTATGCCATGACTCATTGCTAAGGGTGGTAGTTTGGCTTATGCCAAGAAAATATCTACCTTGCATTGTTACAGTTGCGTTTTTTCTACAAATTTGTGTTTTAAAGGATCATTAAAATCTCTGAAGTTCCCAGAAACAGGGCAGAATTAAATATCAGTGTGTTTTACTAGTTGCAAATTGCTTCTGACAACTGGCTACCTGTTAACTTGTTTTGTTTTTCAAACAATTATCAACAGGACTGTCCTGTAGCTCAGACACTTGTGATCTTCAGGGATACATGACATTCTACAGAATGAATGTAAAAGCAAGGATGGTATTCTAAAAAAAACACTTTAAATCTACTACTTCTTGGTGCCAGCAGATTTGAAGGACTGGCATACAGAAGCCACTTGTATGTAAACAGGAATATATAAAACATGGAAAATATTTTGTTTCCTGAACTCAGATCCAGATAGCTTACAATAGAACATCTAAAATATTTAGTTTAAAAAGTAAGGTGTAGCTCAATTTTAGGGATATTTTCAACATTATCATTATGATCAGATTGGGATATATAGGATGAAAAAAAGACTGTTTTGAGGAATGTAATTTATATTAATTTGCCAACAATCACTTTTGTGACACAATTAGGAAATTAATCGATACATAGAAGTATATAAAAATAATTGCTTTTGATGCACATAGATTTCATTCACAATTTTAAGTGAACTGGCTACCATTTTGTATATCCCAGTTGTAATTCAGTAAGTTCTTTTCTTTCTAATATCATTCAATATGTACTGTGCTTGAAGTAGGCTAAAAGACAAAGTCCTTTTTGCTATAGGTGGCAGCACTAGCTTATTATAAAGCTTGATGGGCTTCCCTGTCTTGAAGAGAGCAGTTATAAGGATACCTGGGTAGCATATAGATTCTATGCCAAGGAACTGTTTAAGATTTAGAGATTCAACATACAACCATGCATTTGGTTTCTTTTAGGGAAGAAGATAATTCCTTATTACCCTCATGAACATTTTCTAATGCCTTGTAAGGGATTAACAGATTGAAACCATATTTTTATTAAAAAAATAATTTAAAAATCCACTGAAAATCAGAACACATTTGTAAACCTGTGGAATGTTTTGCTCTTGTAATGAGAAACCCTCCTAAACTCAACTTCCCAGAGCATCAGTTTCTAGAGTATTGAAAATCTGCCTCACTGATACCAATGTTCTTCAAGGATTTGCTGTGTTTTCTTCTGGTATTCAGTTGTACGCTATCTGCAGTTCTTCAAGACAATATCCTAAAAAAATTCTGCTGAAGAAATGCAATCTCTGTTGCCTTTTATTTTTTCTCTCCGTGTTTTTCTACAACACAGCCTTTCTTAGCATCCTCAGCCAGTCATTATGAATGGTTCTTCTGTATTTTACCCACATTCTTTCATTCCTCCTTAGGCATTTTAGGTAAGAAGTATTATGTCATCTTTAACTTTTAATAAATGCAGGACAACCTAGAATACATACTGTTCAACACTAATGGTTACTGTTTTATGAACATGAATGGAAAATAATTCTTCCTATATTTTTGGTCATATTTTACAAGAGTGGAGAGCTAAGAGCATGAGCATCAAAAGCGACCAGAAAACTTGTGAGTAGCAATCCTTTCCTGAGCCTCTGCTTAATAATGAAGGTAAAAAGAATTACTGAGTTGCCAGATATTGTCCTCTGTCATAAAATATTATTTATAGGCCTGTTAATTCCATTAGTTTTTTGCATCAAAAAATACATCAATAAATTAGTGTTCTCTGCTATTCTTTTATATTTACCTCTGACTATAATCAAAGCTGTAAAACAATGCAATGCAGAATGCCAAATTCATAGTAAAATGTCAATAAATTTCCTATTAAAAAGCATAATAGATGATGCTACTGCTAAAAGTAAAAGTTTTCAAAGTTAAAATCCAGTTTTTAGATTTCTCAGTTCTTCTCTAGTATTTCAAAATGCTCAATGCCAACTCTAATTAACCTCAACTAAAGTCACACTTAAGGTCAATTTTTCCTTAAAGGAAAAGACTGTTTTCAGGTGGGTCCTTATAATTTCACTTATTTCTTACATTGCTTTTATGACTGGCATAGCTCAGTTAGTCCTATGTGGTGGTAAAGTATAACAATAAAATTGAGCCAAAGCAGCAGGTGAAAATTAACTGTTCCCTTTTTCCCTGAAATCATCTAATGTTTCAGATGATGATTAAGAAAAAAAAAATTAACAAAAAACCAGAATCTTTAGAAATTAATTTGGAAATTCACTCAAGTATCTATAACTTTTTATGCAGAGTATTGGCCAATCTTGATTTCAAAGAGCTTTTTTTTCTTCTGGGTTTATATGTGCCGAATAAAAATTTTGCTGTTAAAATCTGATATGAGTATACCAAATATCTCATATTTTTTACTAAACTACTATTCAGATCTAGAGTACTCCAAAGATCAGAATCCTGTGGAGAACCCCTCAAAGTGATTTTTAAAAGAGACACTGCTTTATTTTGAGGGCCTATGCCAAAACACCATAAGCAACTGCCTTCTCTTGCCCACCTTTCCTCTTTCTCTTGTAGCAGCTCATCATAGGCTGGACTTGACGCATATTCTAATCACAACATGGGTCCATAGCCCCTCATGGACATTCCTAGGTGGCTCAGAGGAAGGATCCTTAGGGGACCGTGCATCCCAGTTCTCCTTCACAGCAACTACTAAGCCTGGAAAATTACTCTTTGTAACTGCTCTTGCTTACATGACAAAGAAAGAGGAATACATTATTATCTCTCTTGCAAGCTGAGAGACATCTGAAACCAACTGAGTGCCCTGTGTAATGTTACTTTCTCTATTTTCCAAAATATCAGTTCTTATCCCACTAAATTTTGGAAATTTTGATGAGAAGCCCAATGTGCAGTCAAGGTATTAGTAAAATTCTTATTTTTTTCTGTGGAGCCAGGATATTAAAAACAAAACAAAACAAAATAAAACAAAACAAAACAAAAACCAAAATCCACAACATATCTATAAAATCAATGGTTTGTTCACTAGGGAGTAATCAACTTTTCTCAACTGATGATCAGTGATCATTTTATTCATTAAAAGACTTGGGCTTCAATGTCACTGTACTGGAGGATTTCAGTCAAGATCAGTAGTAAATTCAAGTATGATAGCAGCCTGAATTAGAATGCTTCTCTCTTTATCCCTTCCAAACTATTTTTTTTTTCATGTTTGTTAACTTTCCTTGTGGTATATTAAATATTTGTCATTGTAATCGGCTTCAGAGCATGTTTCATCAATCATCGCCAACAAGCAGCAATCTCGACCACTGCAGAAGGTTTTTTTTGCTCACTCCTGCAATGCATAGAAAGAAAGGGAGGTTTTGTATTTTTCTAATGCAATGTGTGATAATTTATACTTGAATTAACCTTTCAGCATAACATTGACATTTATCTTGCTGACCTTGATCTGTTTTCTATCTGTCCTCAAAGGTTTAACTACTTTCCCAGGATGCTCCACCTGGGGCTTTGGTGCAGGATAGCATGTTTATTTCATGTGGATAAATCAGAATCAGATGGATGAACTGCTGAGATTCATTCATGCATTTTTCAGCAGGTCTGCAAAGGCTACACAGTCAATGTGGAAAAGGAGTTAGTGAAGATTGGGCAATTGTACATTTTGATCAGCTGTTTGGAATGGTCAAACTCATCTGAAAAACTGACATGAAAGGAAAGAGGTTTCATGAGCTGTTTCAGAGAGACTAGAAGGCCACTGATAACAAGAAGGGCAAATAATGGGAAGGCAAGACAAAACTAAGGAGACTGATCCCATACATCTTGGAAGACCTCTTGACAAAGCCTCATACAATTCTGATAGTGAGGAATATAAAAAAGGGGAAGGTGTGTAGTTTTTCTCCTCTGTATCTTTGTTCCTGCTATAATTGTAAAAACAGTATTAGAATCACTGAGACCCTTGGCTTTCATGGGCTTCAATTACTCTGTATCCTTGGAGAGTTTGTTGTAAATCATAGTAATTACATGCCTGGACTTCTGGAAAATGAGTGCCCTCAGGATATATGTCTGGAAGAGAGGCATTAGTCCTAGGACCTTGGCAGTCAGATTACACATTCCTAGTCCTCAAGACTGATGTTAAACTGAGCTCCTTCAAGACATCATATTTAAAGTCCAAAGACAGACTCAGTAATTGGACTTTATTGAGGCTCAAAAAATTCACATATCCAGTGGGAGAGGAGACCAAACAACAGCCTCCTGAATGCTCAGTAGAGATTGATCAGTGAGGGATGGACAAAAAAATGCAGCTGGATATCTTAAAAAAACCCCAAAACCAAAAAACCACAACAAAATAAACATTTTTTTAGAATGAAAAGCAGAGGCAAAGCCCAAGAAAAAATAACAAAGCCCTTAAACTTTGGGCAGACACCAAAGACCCTTGTTTCATTTTTGGGTTGTCTTCATTTTCTTTACAGTAAAACCAGCCTGTTGTTACTCCATTTCAGCCACAGCTATTTTAGAAATAATTGCATGACATAAATCTCTTCCTGGCATCTGTTTTTGCTGCCCTCTTTCGCTGTCCTCAGAATCATAGAAAACACTTTGATCAATTAAAATGTAAAATAAATAAACAAAACCCCATATTTATATTTCTGGTCATCAGTCAGTAAAAACTTGTGTTTTCATTATCCAGTAGTATCTTTTATGACACTACACTTTTTCCTACTATGCAGCTGTCATGTATGAGTGTCAATTTTGGTGACAATATAAAGTGATGGAGAGCAGTCAAGCTGAAAGATCTTCGATAAGTGTAAAGGATAAAAAAGAGTGTTTAAAATAATACACTGGTTCTATGACATTTGTAACTGGTTACATTTCTGCTTTGTGCCAGTCTGGCTGTCTCTCAGTTCGTAGTAATGTGCAGGGACTGTAAGGAGCAATCCTACTGGGTAGGAGCAATCAGGTCTAGTCATGGCCTCAGGGCTCGGAAGGTAAACCACATCAGAATACAGATTAACCTAAAATTGAAATCGACCACAGAAAGAAAAAATAATAGTCAAAAAAGCAGTACTTTTAAAGTACTGATTATGTTTTCAAAATCTTTGTCTTTCTGTTTATATGACTTTAAAATTTGTCTTCTAAATAACTGCTGCTGCTACTGAATATACTCATACTTTCAGCAAGCAAATAGATAGTTGAAACAGATTTCTGAGCACTTAAGAATCTCCAAGGAACAGGCTTTTGTGGCCTGAATAAAATAAATACAGTAAGCAAAGTTATCATGAAGACATGCTAAATTTCACAAGCTCAAGAGTCTATGAAGTACCTAATTTTCTGATTTTTTATGCTTTAAAAAGTAAACAAAAAATAAGTTTGTCAAGCAGATTTTCCCACATGTCTTACAAGAAGACTTTTTTCCTGTTTCTTTTTTTCTGAATGAAGAAACTCATCAAATTCAGTGCCAGAACCATTTCCTTTGTATGTTTGCTTGTGACTCTTTCCTGAAAGAAAGCTCTGCAAGGTACATAAATGAGAAATTAAACAAAAACCCTTCAAAACATGAACAAGTTTCCTAACTTCTGGAAAGGTTTGGGATTACTTTTAGATTAAGTTTGTCACTTTTGCTGGCCCAGATGATAATTCCTTCAAAAACTTTTAATGTGAAATAAAGAATCAGCAGGCCAATTTCGTTTAGCATGAGGAATTTTCAAGGCAAATAACAGAGTTATTTGCACAAGCTAAGCAAATATTAGAATGCATAAGAAGAAACAAACCCAAGGGATGCAAAGTTAATGTCATGAACCATTACAAATCTGGAGGAACTAATGAGGGAGAATCTACAAGATCTATTTAAAGCTAAAAATATTTTGAATGCACTTTTATTGGACCTTAATCTTTCACACACAGGAAACACACAGGAAAGTATCATCAAACTATTGCAGAGAAGAAAAAAAGTTAAAAATGTCATTGGAGTGATTGAAAAAAAATTGCTAGTTCCAACTCTTAGTTATTAAGAGAGCTCCTGTGACCCAGACAACCAAAATCTCCATTTTCACTAAGCCACTAAAAGCTGCATTTCAGAGTTGAGTTCATCTTGAAAGAGTAGGTGACCATGGCAGATATATAAATAAGAAAGACACTGCGAGTATTTAGAGCTTTTATGCCATCATTGTTATTGTCGTTCTGGAATAATTATATGTTACATTCCCCTTGACATTTGCAGTCTGGGTTTTGGATAAGCTCTAAAAGGGCTCTTAACCACAGAACCCTTTTGTGGCTTGACCATGCCTATTTTGAGACTTCAGAGGTGGTTTTCAGCATCCCCTTCAAAAGGATGATTTGAGGGACCAAAAGCTGCAGTTTAGAGAACACAGTATTTTATGCTGGAGGTGTAAATTCAGGGTTTTGCAAATTCTGCATGGGTATTTGTATCCACACGAGACAAAAACAGAACAGTGCGCAGCAAGCACACTCAGTGCAGGCTCTGCATTGGGAGTAGAGCTCATGGACACAGTAGCCATCCTATTGCTTGCTCTCAGCACTGAAACATTTTTCATTTGAACTGAAAAAATTGATTTGATTCCCCACTCTAGAAGATCAAGGTGAGACAGCTTAGGACTGAGACTGCAGTCAAAGGTATTGGGTTGAGACCTAAAAAAAGTAATGTTGCAGCTCTCACAGAATTTATTCTCAGACAGGAGTCTCAGAGCAAGGTTAGATTACCCAGAGGGAAGGTGTCAACACAACCCACCCTGGAGGAGAAGTTTTGCTTTGTCATATTCTCACAGAGTTTGGATTGAATTGTGTTAGAACAGAGTAAAATGAGCATGTACTTCTCTACTTTCCTGGATTCAACTTCCTTTGTAGGAGAACTCAGATGCTGGTCTTACAGGCATCCTCTGTGTTTTGAGGAATGAATTTACCCACTTTCTTTAGCTTGACCTATTGTCAACAAAGGAAAAGAGATATTAAGCTGATTTTATTGGTGGACTTAATTTTAATGTGGCCAACTCTGAGCAAAGGTGGAGGTTATGGCCGTGCAAACTATGCATGACAAGTAGTTGATATTTGGCGTCCTGGAAAACCAAGCTGTTACCATAACTGAGGGAGCAGTTGGCATTGAACCCTGGCAGCAGCTCTGGGAGAAGTGAGAGAAGCCCCTTCCAAGAGCAAAGTCATTTAAAGTCATTACCTTCACTTCACCCCCAAATCTGCAGACTCCAATTGCTGATATGTTTCCTGGGTACAGAGAGCTTGCCATTCCTCAGATGGCATCCCCTACCCTTTTAAGAAGCCTCAGACTACCTCTGAAATACTTTATTTTTTTATTTATTTTTTTACTATTTAAATGATTGACCTAGAACATTAACTTGACTAATTTTGAGTAGAACTGAAATAAGCAATTCCGGAGCTTCTACATAGATCCTCACCTTGAGGGATATTCTATGTGCTGTTCTTTCCAGGGTCAGAGAATCAAATGGTAATTTAGGTTGAAAAGGACCTGCAGAAGTCATCTGGTTGGATTTCCAGCTCAAATAGCATTGGTATTCAAGTTAGGTCCAGTTGCTATAGGCCTTCTCCAAGCAAAAAGTTGATTCTCTCCAAGATGGAATCTAAGCCAGGTGGAAGAAAAGTGTTATTTTTCTGCCTTGGGTTTAGAGCCTCAGTCTGTATGCAAACTTGCAAATACCTGAAAGGAAACAAGAAAAACATCCCTTTCAGTCAATTGCTTTCTACCCCTGTTTTAGGTTGAGACAGCCTTGAAGAGCAAAGAATGAAAATGTGAAGTGGGGAAGCTAAGCTTAGGATCCCCATCAGCATTTTCCTTTCCTTTAGCCTCCATTGTGAAAGGTGGGATTTCAGCCACAACTGGCATTTCCAAGTGCTTTACATTCAGAGGCTTCCCTCTCAGTGTATGAGATTTGTGGACCAACATTTTCCAGAATCAACCTCTCCTGAATGTAAAGTGTCCTGGACACTTAATTCAGGGACCAGGATTCTGCTCAGTGGCATTGCCATGCCAGTCTGCAGGGATGCTGATACCTTATTGTATCTAACCCTTGGCTATGAAAGATTATCATCTTCAGTTCTTAGCTAGCTATTTGAAATTATATCCAAGTTTCATCAGGACCTCAAACAGTTTTACTTGGTTTTATTATTTCAGAGATGTCAACAAGAACTTTAAGTTGTATGATGAAATATTTTACTCCCTATTAGTGGATAGTTTGCATGTCTACCAAAGCTCAAGCAAACTAGTAGGCATTAGAATGATTATTTTATGCTAATCTACTCCTTTAACTTTAAAGTAATTAGCTGAGTTGAGCAGCAAAACAACTCTTTCCTACAAGAGCCAGTAAATGGACTGTCTGTAAGTGCAAAAGCTGATTACTTTGATATAAAGAGGGACGTTATTTTTTGCACCTCTGGAAAACTGCCTAACTCAAAATAATCTGATTTTCAGTAATCCTATTTAACACATTATTATATTCTCTTTAAAAGGCAGCACCTAAAGAGATATCACTCTTCTCTGATGTTTCCCCTTCATTTTCATATTAGAATCCACCATCCCTACTTATGATAATTTGTGTCATAGTCACCAAAATGTTATATTAAATCTAATCTTTTTACATTAATTTTCTTTTAACAATTAAAATAAAATGGCATGCAGTTTACATTTTTACAATTATACTGACTCATACCTGTGTCAGATTTTAAAGTCCTTGATGCATGGAAAAACTGATTCTTCCAACAACTCATACCTCAATAAGATTTCAGTAAGTTTAATCTTTGACCTGAAGGAGTGCATGCCAAAAAATGAAAGAGAAAGAAACTGATTAACAGTTCATTTTGGCAAAGTCTAGAGAAGTGTGTTGTAACCAAGACATGAAGGACAGACAAGGTGGAAAAAAATGCACATTAAAAATAGAGATTGATGTGAAATTCAAAGAAGCAACTTTTTCCAGCTGAAGAAATTTTATTTGATTAGAAATCCATCTTGAAAACTAGATTACTCCAATGTATTCAATACATTTGTATACTCTGATATACCCAGTGGATAACCCCTACAAATTCTTTATCCAGCTGTAGTTTTAATGTAATAAGCAAATGCATTTCCCCAACTTAAATCTGTTACTAATATACAGTCTAACAAAAATTAATTCTATCAAGTCCCCCATTATATTCACTATCAAAGTCCTTTGCTAAAAGTGTTCTGTATAGGACTCACAGTGTCGAGTGGACAACATCTTGTCTGGTTTGCCATTGTCAGAGGTACCATGTAATCCCACACATAAATGTGGCAAGCATCACCTTGAGGAGAGTAGGTACTCTGGAGTAGGGATGCTTCTCTGAAGGTTTTTGGGAAGCTTTTCTCATCTTCAGCTGCTTTCCAAATCTGCTTTTGGTATTTGCAATGCCAATATTGTTCTTGAGGCACACATTTTCTCTCCTGTGTTTAACTTGGTGCAGGATTTTTGTCAAAGTAAGCAAGCATTGCCTTTCCAGGCAGGTAGCTGTGAATCTCTTCCTTTTGCCTGGCTAATTGAGCAGCCACTCACGTGGAACTTTTGTCTACACTACCAGGGACTGACTGACAGCAGGCAATCCCAGCTTGGGCACTCTGTTAGACACCATCCACTACAGAGGCAGAGATGGTCAGACAGACAGACAGACAGAGGGTTAGACTCTGCCTGCCAAGCTTGGAGAGTGAACAGAAGACCTCTGGTTTTTACTCACATGACCAAAGGTACATCTTCTACTCCTTCCTGCACATTCTGTCCAAATTTTTATCCTTATTTCAGAATAAATTTTCAAATTGATCCCTGGTTTATTTTTGCACTCACTTGTGAAAAAATGTGGGACTGTGCCCACAAAAAAGAAAGTAATTTCTCCTCAAAGAAAAGAACCAAGCGTACACAGTGATGTTCTGAAACAAATTCTGGGTTTGCATACAAAAATTAAATCTTAAAAGTAAGAATTTATAGTTGACAATGTTTGTTAGTGTTCCCAGCTTCCTTGTGTTTTTAAAATAATTTAATGACCTTGTAGAATTTTTTGTTGCATGACCTGAAAATTTGGTGAGAATATTACATGTACCAGAAAGGACTTTTAAGAGCTGAAAATCAGAATTATCTGAGAACGTAATCATTAAAGAGTGGAATTCTAAAGAGGTTCCTGAGAAAATAAAAATAAAATAAAATACTAGCATAGAGGTTCTCCTCTAGGCGTTATGACTTCTGAGATATGCTGATTTATGGTGTGGCTGGCACAGAGGACTTAAGCTTTCCTTCAGTCACAATGTGTTTTTATTTCTCTTCTGTCACTCCCTAGGCAGGCAGTTTCTGTTCTATGAGTACTTACTGAGTATCTGTCATCAACCTTTATTGTGGCCTAAATATTGACTAAAAAGAGGAATACAACGATTATTAAATTATGGTTCTGTTTTTAACTCCACATTTTAAACTTCAATATATTTGAGAGTGAACAGAAGACCTTTCTTTGCCTGGTTGGCTTTTTAAATTATTTTTAATCTTCTTCCCTGCTCACACTAGGGGCAAAGGTAGACTTTTAATTATCTCTAGTACAAAGTGGGCTGGGAAATGACTGATTTCATCATAGCAAATATTTCACAGTTTGTCTTCCTTTTGTTGAATGGAAGAGTAGAAGATTAAACTCCTGTGTTGTGAAAGTAAGAAAATGTCCAAAGGGTGAAGAGTCTGAGCAAACATATGCTTACTGATTTGAACAAGTGGAATTTCTCTGGCTGAATTCAGTAGAACCATGTCCTTTAATCAGCAGAGTAAAAGGATGGCTACTCCCTTTCACAGCGTGCTTCCCATAGCAGCTCTTCACTTAAGGAGCCTCGGCATTCCTTGTTCACATCAATCGTCTGTTAGAAAGAACTCAATTCTCCACAAATGAAAATAATGCATGAAGATAATTTCAAGAGTTGATTGAGAAAAATAAGTGGAAAGCTTATCAAAGTAATATTTAAAATGAAAAAACCCTACATCTCCAGCTCTGAAACTTTAATCTTTCAGAAAGAAAAGTGAGTAATCTTTCTTGGTCTTGAAGAGGTATGAAGGTTTGATAGCAGCCAGGCCTGGAGCCAGGTTCTTCAGTGAGCTGATTTGAGAACAAAAAGCAAGCACTTCTCTTCCTCCCACTACGTTTTTGCTACCTACAGGTATTTAGTGCCGCCTCCATTTGCTGTCTGTTGAGTGACATTAATCTAGGCATTCCAGTTCTTTAATATTAATATCTTTTTAATTGAATCTGCCCATATGCCAATTATTTATCAATTCTTTATATTTTCTTCTGAGCTTCTTTTAACTTTTAATTTTTTTCAGTTACAGGGATTTTTTGTGGGAGGCTTAAAGTAATTATACTTCTATTCACCAGCTGTATTCTTAATTAACAAGAATTCCTTTTCTAAGGTCTGTGGATGACATGTTGCTGAGTACAACATCTTTCACATTTAATAAGAAAAAGGAGGCACTAAAGTTTAACTTTTTTAAGTGGTATTTTTTTGTGCATTATGTTATCACAGCAGAATTTATTTTCATTTTCCATCCATCTCCTGTAACTATAACATCTGAACTTCCATATCACAAGGTAATAATTTTATTTCTGTCATTTAAGTAAAAATATATGCTATGGACATATATTTGTACCATGGCAAACTTTATATTTATCAATATATCTCTAGATAGATAGATAGATATATAAATAAATGTACACTGCCAAATTTTATGCTCAAAATTTAAAAAAACATGAATGCAGTTTTATATACAGTGTTCTGAAGTTGTGTGGGTATTTTTAGTTCTCAGGGTATTGTTTCACTTTGATGCTTAAATTGGATTAAAAAAGATGAAGTCAGTTACTTAGACTTAAAGTGATTAAAGAGGAAGAATTGTGAAACTCGCCTGAAATATTTACCTTTCCTCCAATCTGAACTTGTCTTCAGCTCTCTGCTACTGAACGCTTTATTTCCTAGATTTTCTTTCTCTTCTGTACACATCTGCAAACCTTGAGATCAGTCTTCTCTAAGCAATTACAGATGTCTCTACCTGCAGGTAATGCATTTCAATGCAATTGTTATTTTTGTCATTAAGATTTGAACACACAATGGTCTTTCCACCACTTTTCTTGAATTTGGAATGCAGTGTAGAGCTGAACACGGACTCTGGAGTACTCCAAAAGCAAAATAGCTTCTTCATGTTTCCATAGTAACTACCTATAAATTCGAGATTTAACTGAGTCCTTTTACTCCTGCCTTGCATTAGGAGCTTATATTCAGATGTCTGTGAACTCTCCCAAAATGTTTTCCTGATCAGAGTCTGGGAGGGTCCTTATGTAGCCTATGCTTGGAAAAACTTACATTGGCATAGGGAATATCAGTGCTAATGAAGGAATATCAGTGTGTGTGAATGAAATATAAAAAACTCTGTGATGGGGTTTTTGCCCCAAACAGGTTACACTGTAGAGCAAGATAATCACAAAACAGAATAAAAAGTAACCAAGAAATTACCAAGTGATTTTGGAAACAAAAAAATCTCCTTGAAAAGGAGCTATAAAGAAAAAAGTCAGATTGAAAAGGAGTTGTAAAGGAAAGCTATATTTATTTTTTTTCAGCAATGGAGTGATCCCTTGCAGTGGCCACAGCAGTGGTGCTGCCAGAAGTGGTTCCACCACCATTTCAAGCTGTCTAGGCCAGGCAGGGCTTCCACCCTGCCAGACACCAGAGCATCACTCCAGCCAGCTGACCAACAATGCAGGTGACAAAATGAGGGGCCCACACCCAGGAGGTGTCCATATGAATTACTGGGGTGCTTTAGTGCATTGTAGGTAGTAGCTGGCATTAGTGCATAGTAGGGAGCATCTCCACAAAGAAACAGAAAGAGCATCCACATGTCCAAGAAGAAATGTTGGTTTTAATTTTTAAAAAGGTCTGGTTGCTTGCCCCTTCTATTATTAATTTTCTTTGCAGTATGTCAGCTGTCAAACATTTGGAGATAAAAGTTTGTTTACATTCCAGGGAAGCAAAACCAAACAAAATCTACTGTAGGGAATATGACAATTTAATATTGTTTTTCTTCTTCAACATCCTGAAATAGACTACCACTAGTTGAGAAATCTGTGATGTATTAGCTCATCTAAAGTTAATAAGTATCACTGTAACTGCATACCTAATCACACTACATGGGCTTCTCCTCTCCACTATGTGAACTCTGTTTCCTCCGCCTTTTATGATTTCTTTTGTTCTTCCTTGGGCGCCTGGACAGCATAGTCGCAGTGACTTCTCACCCCTTTCTCACCAAACAGCTGTAAATGCAGATGTTCTGCAGAGCCTGCCATCTGAACTAATCTTGGGGAAGATTCTTGACTCCTGTAAATTGCCTGAGTACCACTTCAGTGTATAAGACTTGGCTGATTCACACCATCTGGCCCTTTGAGCCACTCTGTGTTTATTTGCATAATGGAACATATTGTTTCAGGCTCATGCTGTTTAACTGTAAGATTTCCTGGCCAGAGGCTGTCATAACAGCATACTGTACAGTCCCAGGTAAATTTAAAGAGCTATATAAATAGTGATAAAATAGATCCATTTTCTTTTACCACTTTCCAAGCCTACCTCCAAAGAGCAGAGCTTTCTCTACATGAGTTAGGTAAGACTCCTAGAGTCTGAGTTGGACAAGTTCCTGTGTCAGCTAATAGCACAGTCTTTCTCAGAGCTGACACCTTACTTAGACTCCATAGACAATAATTTATGCTGTAGGACCAACACTGAGATTATTGTGTCGTTTTGTTATCCTGCATACTTTGTTGTTATTTTTTCTGTTCAGCTGGGTTAGATCACTATTGTACTGGATTATGTCACCCTTCACCTTATGTCTTTATTTTTTCTAAAGGGCTTCAGAAGGATTCCACTACTCAACACAAAATTAAAGAGTGTAGCCCATTGCCATTAGGTGATAGAGTGAAGAACTCCTGCCCAAGATCTAGATAAGAATAGCATCCTATTCCTTATGCGATTTTACACCAGATGGGCAAAAGGAAAAGTACCAAGAATTGAATTTTAGGTTCCTACTTGGTTTATAGTTTCTTAGCTTTCTTAAACAGGGATGAATCAGCACTATTAGTCTGTGCAAAGTGAAAAAATATAAAATGTGGGAGATCTCTTTTCTTTTTAATGTAGAAAATGTCTGTGTTGTTTATCTCTTATTTGTTCTAGGAGAACTGAAAGTACAAAATGAATATGCCACTGTCTAACTCTCTCTTACATGGTCACAAAAAATACCCCACTTTCTCCCTTCATCATAGCATCTCATCAGGCTATGAGAGAGATTGGAGGAGCAAATAGGGCTGGAAGAAACCTCATGCTCCTTATTCTCCCTACATATTGCATGCCCATGTGCATTCCTAGCAGCTTGCCCACGCGCACCCTTAAAATCCACAGATCTCTTAGTCCCTTCAACATTGGACCAAAGAAGAAGTATTTTGTCTTATTTTGTCTTCTAAATGTGTGCATAGACCTACCAGATGTTACTGTGCATACTCCACTCAGAACATCGCTTTACTGTTTCAGTGTCTTCATAGACTTCTCGTTTGCTCCTTCCTATATTTTCTGTATATAACTTGTGTTAACACTCTGAGGTTCTTTTAGATTTAATTTAATTTTAATTTTTAATGATTTTTGTTTTATTGGGTGTTTTTTTTTTAATTTTGCTTCTACTATTGATTCTTTTTTTTTTTTTTTTTTGGGATGGCTTGCTGTGAGGCATTCTGAATCCTGAATTCTTGCATTCTTTTCTCTGTGATGTCTGGGACAACAGAGGTTGTCATTATAAAAGCAATTTTCACATTGCACAACATGACTCAGACTGATCAGATGGAGTCAGGAGAATCAGCAAATATTTTTCCAATTTATATTTCTAGAAGTTTTTAAAGTATCTTTCATATCGAAGGCATGGTAAAAATATAGAACATCTAGGCATGAATTTGGTGTGATATTAAGAGAAATAAGATCTATACAAATTAAGAATGCTGTTGCTTGCCACCTAAATTTTGCAGAAATCAGTTCTATTCTGTTAATATTTTCTAAGATATTGCAGTAATATTTATAATACTGGGGTATTCTATATCTATAATGTTATGGCATTTAAAAGTAAAGTTGTGATTTTCTAGTAATATGTATTCATCTGTGCATATCTACTTCAAGTATTGCTCTTCAAGAATGACAAGATAAGAAAAATAAAAGCAATAAAAAAGTATTTTGGATTGCATTTAAAATAAACCGAAATAAGTCACAAAGTGAAATTGTCCTGATTTTTTTAAATTTTGACAATAATTTCCTGTTTTTTTACAAGCTCTACAGATCACCAGAGATTAAAATGGGGATTCAGGGCAGAGGGTAAGTTTCGATTTTTTGTTTCATTCATTTTGGTGTGTTTTGGTTTGGTTTGGTTGGAGTCTTTTTTATTTTTGGTGGTGTTACATTTTTTTAGACATTTTTGTTAGGGTAGCAAATTCTATTAATCCAATGGATTTATCAAATATAGGAGATGTTTATTAAATATTTGGGTTGATTTGGTTGCATTTTTTTGTAACAGTTGTTTTAACCAGCATTTGATAACTGCCTGTATAACTCCTTCTGGATACAGTCTGAGGGCCATTGATGCTTCTTTTACATTAAAATGCAGGTCCTGTAGAGCTCAAAAATAACCATACAGAGCCACACAGTTTGGTGCTCAAAATCCAGCAGCTGTCTTTTCTGTAGCTGGTGGAGAGGAGACAGGGGATTCCTAAAGTCTCTTGCCACTCCAAGGTCAGGCTGCTGTAAAGCACATTGGATATAGTGCCTAACTGGCACAACAAATGAAAAGGATTTGGCCTCTTCAGCATTTTTGCTAGGATCTGGAGCACACTAAAGCAAATATCCTGGCTGTTCCCATTTGCTGGGCTTTGGTTCTTATTGCATGGATGACTCAGAGCAGACAAACTGAATTTCCTTTGGGCAAGACAAGCCAGAAGGTGCATTCCCAAATTACATCTAAAGCACACCAGCTGCTGAGAACACTCAGTGCATGGGACCGGGCTGGATACAGTTCAAAGCAAAGCATCCTGAAAGAAATACAGCATGGACATAAGGTCCCCAAGAAAATGTGGTGATTTCTGCAGATATGTTCCTAATTCTTCTAAATGAAGGCAGAAACAATGAGAGATCATCTGGACCTCCCCTGTAGTTTCATAGAAAGACTTTTATCCTCTGATTTACTTTGTTGTTCAGCAATATGCAATACAGCTGAGGAAATATTGCCAGGCATTCATATATATTCTTTCTAGATTTCTCTCTCTTTCTTTTTTTTTTTTTTTTTTTTTCTTGTGACACTAGGAAAACCCTGGCTACAAGGCAAGATGTCCAGATTATACTCATAAGTCTGTAAAACTTTTTGGGTGAGTAGTTACCTTGTTTGACAGCAGCAAAGCTTTTCATCTATAAATGGATTATAATACTTAGCTTATAAGAATTCTGGGAATATGAATAAATAAATGTTGAAACTACTTTAATGAGAGGTATAGTAAACCCACACAAAATTAAAATTTAATTTTTCTATTTATCTTTCCTCATGTGTATTTAGGCATACTTGAAGAGGCAAATTTCTATTTGCAAAACTGTTAGAAGAAATCAGATACTTCAAATGACAAGAATGACAAAGAGAAGAATCACTTCTGTCAGATTATTACATAGAAAGAATATCTTGAAGCCCAAAGAATAAGAGAGGCAATGGAATTTGTGAATATAGAAGTAATTTTTAAAAAATGAAAAATTATGAATACTGCTTGGTATTTCACATAACAGTTGTCTCTACCTTCAAGAACAGATCTTGGGTTCAAATATTGCAGAGCATGGAAGTGCCTACCTCTGTCTTACCAAGTGCTGGAATGGTGCAGGATTTCAGGCACAGCTTCTATTGTATCCTAACTATCATGAGTGGGACTATTCCAGCATGAGGGGCCAAACAGTTCCCAGACCTGCAACACGTGAGAGACCTCATGGACAAGTGGAAATGCTCCAGTTCTGCCGGGGAAGCAGGTTAGCAGGGTTTGCACAAGGCTGTGTCAAAGCTTACAGCACTCAGAGCTTGGCTGAGGGCAGGTATGACTACAAACGATTACTGTGTGAGGTGTTGGCCCTGCTGCAGGCCACGTTCTTGAAAGTGAGACACAGTAGAGTCTAAAAAATACATGTCAAAACTTTCATGAGATCTAGTCTGTGATCATGAAAACAAAAAGTGAAGAATTAGCTGAATGCCAGTGTTAAAAAGTCATTGACTACCTGTGGAAACACAATTGTATTTGGTATTTTTTGGTATTTTTTTATTTATATTTTAGGGTGTTGAGTATCTGCTCTTTTGAAAAAATATGTATCAGTTGCGTGATAGCACTTCTGAAGGTTTCAACATTAAGAACTTCAGAAATTTCTTTTGAGTGTTTTTTTTTTCAGTTTCTGAACGAGTTGAACTGGTGCTTTTACTGTGATACCTTTGAACAACACTGTCAACCTCTTTTTTCTCCTTTAGTGAGGCTGGGGTTCTTTTGTAAGCAGTGAGTGTTGTAATGTGCTGGAGGCTATGTTATGATATAACATTCATGTAAATCAGCATACACATGGAAAAACTCAAGACTAGCTCCAGGGTTGGGGAAACCTGGATATAAAATACAAAGTCTTTTGAATTGGAAACTACAATTTTAAGGTCCTGTCATTAAGAAGTCCTCACTAGTGCTTGACAGAATCAAAAACCTTCTCTATTTGGGGGGTAAAGAGGTTTTTTAACCTCTCATTTTGTAACTCTGAAGACAGAGTGTTATCAGTATCTGAGGTGGAATAAAGGCAGTGGGTCACTGCTATCCCTGCCCCGCACATACACACTCTTGAAAAGTGGCAAGAGGAGAACTATCACTGATATCCAAGATTGCCTGGACACACAACTAGGTTGGACACACAGCATCCTCAAAATTGTTTCCTGAAAAAGCTTCCTGCTTTTTTTTTACTAAAATTCAAGTAAATCTAACCAGCAATTTTTTCCCCAATGGATCTGGAAAATTCCGCTGAGAGGTTATCCAAATCAGCATATAATGAATTATAATAAAACGGAATCACAGATTTTAACTGATATAAATAACAAACATCAGTCATCATCATAGATAATTTTTAACTTGTGTCACAAAACTATCTCGTGATTGCAAGGTCTGCTTTACAATAGGTGTAGTGTCCTGACTTGCTGGTATCTGGCACACTGTGGAAATATACTGCTTGTGCTGAATTTGACATGCAATTACAACATCATCATGAGCTGAACACATAGACTGCTGGAAGACTGTAGTATTTTATTCTGATAACTGTACTATTTTTTAAGTAACAATCTTCACAAAATTACAACTAAAGCATACCTTTGATTTAAAAAGTTGTAAAATTGATTTTCCTCATAACATGAATTAATAAAGTTATGCTGTTCTCTGTTGTGACTTGTTAGACAAGTTTATTGCCTTGGAAAAGAGATATATTCTTGCAATAAAATCCATCCATCTTTGGTGGCTAAAAATCAGGAGACTGGAAACTACAGCACGCCATTCTGGCCTGTGTGTAGATTTTTGCTTCCTCGTTTTCTTTGAACAGCAAAGAGGTAAAAGAACCTGAATTACAGTAAAAGTATTTTAGTTCCAACACTTTCTGATGATGTTGGATTAATAACAAAGGAAGTTTGTGTTCATTTAAGCCTTAAAGCACTTCTAGACTCATGAAATGTTGTATAAAGTCTGTTAAAACAGAGGAAGCACTGCAGTCACTTTTCAGTCAGCCTCACCAAAGAATAATTTCTAAATTACCCAGACTAGGATGAACTGAAATAGCCCCTTCATTGTCTTCCAGGATAAGAATGTGTTGATTATAGTTTCATGAAAATAAAGATAACCTAAATACTTAGTAAGACCCAAAGGATATGTTTTTTATTTGTTGAATAAGATGAAAATGATGTGTAAAAGAAAATAATTTTGGTCTTGCACTTTCTTTATATCATAATGTTATTGAAAAGAAATGAAGGGTTTCTATTTTCTCAGAGAAACTTTGTAATTTATTAGACCCCTTTACTAAATGCATTATCAAAATTAAAAAATTAGACACACCAGGCACACTTAATATAATTCTTTAATATTTAATCTTGTCATGTAATACCGTTAAACTGTTTAAGGCTGAAATTCCATCAGATCTTTAACTGGATTATCTAACTATTGGTTTAGAGATTAATAAGAGTTCCTTCCCCACCATCTTCATCCCAAGAAAAAACGTTGGAAATGTCAATGATTCACTAGGTGTCACTCTTATCTCTATGAAACTGCTGAGAGAAGACAATTCCAGCATGGCAGAAGAAAACATTCACTTCTGGAAATGCTATCTCAGATGGAATATAAGGCCATAGCCCTGATAACTTGTAGTCATTAGGAAGTCCTCACCCTTTTTCAGATGAGCCGGACCATAGCTAATCACAGCAAATTGCAACTTGTCATAATTGCATTCTTGCTTCTTTAAATATTTTTCTAAATTTAAAATCAAATATGATTCACATTTCTTTCTAAAACCAGTATTGGCATATACACTCAGCTGCATTATTCTTTACCTAAACGTACCATTTTTCTTGGTTAAAAGCTTATCTCAAGAGACACTGTACCTCACTTAATAAAGCATTGAAATATACAAATGAAAATGAGGGGTGGTAGGTAATAAATACTGCGGAAGAGAACACAAGCACAAGATATATGCCCCGGAATATGGCTGTTGTTAGAATGGTGAAATTATGGTGTGCTACTTTTTACCTCTCCAAATTCCCACAGGGGGAGGTGGTATTTATATGAATAGTAGGCCCATTCCAAGGGACCTCATTCACCACTGAGGTGACCCAGCTCAGCCTTCCACATTTCAAAACAAAAAATAAAACAAACAAATAAACAAAAGTTTATTTGGCCTCACTGTGTTCTGCCAGATCTCTTCCTCTTTGCATGAATACACTGAGCTTATTTCCCTACCTTAGAGTCCACAACCATTTTAAGCCAGGTAAAAAAATGTGTGTTCCAGTCTCTAATATCCCTTTAAATGTTAAGCAAGACTGAGAAAGACCCATCCAGAAATTTATTCATCTGTTGGTTAAAAAATACTGGACTTGGGCTCCAGTATCCACATGTGGGGTTAACATTTCACAGCAGTCAGTGTCATAAAGGACTGATCAACTCTGATCCTATTCTGTGAATTCAGCCTCTTGTTTATTTGGCCAATATTGGAAGGACTAGAAAATGAAATATTTTTCACTATAATTTTCAAGAAAATAAAAGTCCAAAGCAAACATTGTTTATGGTCCATTTATCTCACTGTCCATATTTTTTAAAGCAAGATAAAGACAGGTTAGACTTGACACTGAGGTTGTTTAGTCTCTTGTTCATGTGGCTTCAGACAAACTATCCAGATTTATATTTGTCCCTTTTTGAATTGTGACATGCACTGGAAGAGTTTTGGACTGAGAAAAGAGATTTCTATTAGATTTTTACAGTTTTAACTTATTACTTTTTCAAATAAGGCATCATGTTCCATTAATGTGATAGGAAACAGATTTGTGGAAGAAAGTAGTCTACATAATAATCAAGGTAAGACAGTATTGCCAAAAAACAGACTTTGTTTGTGGAAATCTTCAAATAAAATATCTGCATTATTGATTCTTTTGAGATAATATCCAGAGAACCATACAAAGATTTATGTTTCTGCTTCCTGTTTGCTGCAAATGCGTAGAAAGACAAAAATACTCTCCTCAAATGCTTTAAATCTAAACCAGCTTAAATAGAGAAAGGGATGGACAGGTAAAGATTTAGAACGGTGAAGGCTATATGTCAATTTAAATCTGCTTTCCCTTATTTATTCTTTTAGTATGGGCCTATATGTCAACAAATAAAAATGTAAAGACCAAGTTATTTTGCTGCTCAAATAAATATGAACATTGCCATGGGGATATTCTATTCATCCTTTCTCTTTCACATTGTTTAATGTCACTCCACTGTTCTCTTATAACAAAAAATACTTCCAGACGTCCAAATTTTTCTCTAGAAACAAGTATCTCATCAATAAGCCAGGAAAAATATTGCAGGTGTTTTTATGTATCCACCTGTTAGAATGGATGTAGAAAAAACCTTTTATATTTTAGTTTTGTAGCAACTGGTTAATAGGATAGGAAGAGAGGTTACATCTCAGTAGATGCGCAAGAAGGAAGAGGTAGGAAAGCTTTGTTGCTATGGTACTCTATAAACTCAAAACCTTGGATTTGGGAATATGCAAAGAGGTCAGTGACGTATATGCTAAGGAATGAGGTCCTGCTGGAGGATCTTCATTTAAAAATGAGGTGATATGGGGCAGCTGGAGATTCTCTGTCAGTCTGAGGTGAATCATATTGGTTTTGACCCCTCTAGAGAGCCACTTCCATAATGAAGTTGAGAACGCCATTATGGAAGTTTTGTTCAGCTGCACTATTAATATAGCTGTTTATTTATAAAGATCACCCCTAAGTTCTAAGCTAAATATCTATTGTAAATCTTCATTGCAGATTGGCTAGGTATTCATTTCTGGAACATGGCATGTGAAGAAATCCAAATTTGTTCAAATAAGCTTTTGACTTTTTTGAAAGTCTATTGTAAACTTCATATAAAAGAACTTCTAAAATAGCTCAGTTAGTTTAATATTTTTCTGTAAGATTCTGGAATCAGGAAAAATGGCAATAATGACATACCCAGTTGCTGCCTTCTTCATACTGAACATTTACAAGGGGATTCTGCTTAATTACTTCAGCTCCTCGATTTGCTTATAGATAATGCTTTCAGTTTAGTAGTATTTAAACCATTTATAAATAAACTTGTACATCTCTTATGCTGCTCATTTATTGTGCTTTATTTACAGCCAAGAGTCTCTTGGGTGCTTAGAGAATATCTACAGCATAGTTTTCCTGCAGCACTTGAAAAACTGTGCAATGTCTTAGCTCAATATTCATATGTGCTAAATACTTTGGCTCATTTAGGGAAAAACTGTTGAATTTGAACTTCACTTTCATTGTCTGTTTGTGACAGAAATCTTGTAACAGAAAAAACCACTCCAGTGTGACATAACCAAAACATTCACTTAAAATTTCATCTGAATACTGCCAGAAATATTTTCACTATTTGCCTATCTTGACTGAAGATTCAATAATGTTTATTCTTCTGAAAAATATGCAGATTTCTGTGTACATCTTGACTAATTGAACAGTTTTGTTGTGCAATTTCTGTTCTGACAAAGCCCTTGTGCTGTGACTCACCAGTGTCTCAACCAATTCATGCATTGTGCTCTGATATACTGTGGTCTGACATAGTGCTGCTTTTCTTCTATCACAGAGAAAACAGTACACTATGTCACTTTTCATGGCAGTAAACCTTTAATGCTTGAACCTGTATCCTTCTTGCTTTACAATGAAGAGCACAGTTTGAATTTAGTAGAAGAAAGGCTGTTGTGTTTTTGTTCTCAGAATCCCTAGCTCTGCCAAGAATAGCTTGATGCCATTTTAAGTCACAGAGTGTTTTCATTCTTTCTGCCTTGCACAGAACGCACCTCTGTTTTGTCATTAACGAGGAAGAAAGTATGCCACTGAGATACAGAGTTGCTGTAAATTTAATATATTATTCATGTACATTTTCATGCAAAAGTTGATTAAAATATAACTACTAATGCAAGTCCTTAACTTCCATTTTGCACATAAAGTAAGTGTTAAGTTTAAGAGGAATTTCTTCTGGCATGTCCTGGAACTCACTAATTTAAATAGATTGATTTACAATAAACTACATTCCTGCCACCTTTACTCTTAACGCTGGTGTAGCCAACAATTTTTTTCTTTTTCTCGAGCTTAACTAGTTAAAAGTTTCTACTTTATTTTATGCTAAAAAAAAAAACCTACTGTGAAAAAAATGTACAAAACCAACATGCAATTGCTGTAACTGCAATAAGACAAGTTCATAGTGATCTGAAAAGCATTAAAATGTGGGTAAGGAGGTAGAGTTATCTTCTCAAGAAGCAAGCTAATATTAGTCATGTTTTTTTCATTAGAATAATCTTTTGCAAATAAATTTCACTGGGTACTGAAAGGCCTATTATTGCACAAATGAGTGATTTCAAATTTTCTGTTTTGTTCCTGCTCTGTTGTCTTCTCAGATTAATTAGCGCTCTTCCTAAGAGTCTAGACTGGATGTGACTTTGAAAACTTGGCCTAGGATTATAGAAGAGTAGACAAGATTTATGAGATTGGACTTAGAGTAGAAGGTTGAATTTTCTGCATGAAAATTTGTCTGTATCAGATGTACATAGAAAAAAGGTAAGATTTACTTCAGTCTGCACTGTGATGGATGGTATAACTGTTTTATTTTTTAGCTAATAGGCTCTATCCTGAATAGAGTATACAACTACTTAAAGTACAGAGACTAACAGCAGAGCAGAAGTCAGTTTATTTTCCTTGTCTAAATGAGGGAGACAACATGAAACAAGCCTGGCAGGAAGAGAAATACAGAAAGAGCAGAGACTTAAATCTTGAGATGAAAGACGGAAATATTGTAAAGGAACCAAAATGAGTGGTGTACAATTTGATTTGGAGGAAAACTGCTGGAAAGTCAATGGCTTGGAAAGCAAGGCCAGAGGAAAGTGGGATTGGTGAAAATGGCATTAGTTTCAGTTTTTCTACTTCTGAAGCACTCGCTTCAGAAACAGAATTTGAAGTCTCAACTCTAAACTTTGGCTGACTTGAGGTCCCATAATAAAAACTCCTGACAGTACCTGTACAGCACTTGAATGATTCAGCACAAAGTTTATTCTGGTTATTGGCCCAGAAAGCATAGAGAAATGTGAGAATAATGGATTCAAGGCTCCATTACACCGGAGTAATAATTTATAAAGTGTCATAAAATATTAAATTTGGCAGAAAATAGAGCATAATCAAAAGTTTTATTTACTCTATTGTACATTATATCAGATTTCAAGTAAGAAAGACTGAAATCTAATCATTCCTTTTTCATTTTATAATGCGGTAAGATTATGCATGTGCATTTGAGAGAGAATGCTTACACCCTGAAGCGAGAATTTTTGTGCATGAGACAGGTCTTTACTAAGTTACTGCATAGAGAGTGGATGCTCTGAACAAGATTGGTACAGGCAGGCAGACATGTAGCAAGTTTAGCAGAAAATTGTAACTTGGAGGAGCTTCAGCCTCACACAGGGGGACGGCACCACAGAGCAGCAGAATGGCAGCATCTTCGCATTGTAGCTCCTGATTCCCCTGTAAACACAAGTGCTTATTACTTCTTATTTGAAAGAGACAATTGCAGTGTGATACCCCACTTTTAAAGGGTTGCAAGGCCCTAAAATGGGTGTCAATGCACACACAAGCATCCATGGAATGAAAGAACAGGAGAAACAAAACAGAGGAAAGAAAATGTTACCCTTAAGTTTTAAAAATGAAATATGTAAAGCACAACAAAAGCATACAAACCAACAAACAAAAACCCACAAACCTTAAACTAGGTCTGTTTTATCTTTACTTCTTAACTGATTTTTTGGGCATAAATAACAGTTGAGTCATTTGTCTTTATATACTGCATTTCAATACAATTTTATTTGTTTAATCATTATTTTTCGCTTTAACATCCAAAATTCTAATTTTTCTTTTCCAAATAAATAAATAAATTGTAATAATTGCAGTGGTGAATTATTCTTAGTTCTCAAGGATGTTCTGCTTTTAAACAAGTCATAGCTTGGGAATAGGTCACTGAAGGCTGAACAAAGGAGGCAGGATTCTTATTCAATACTTTGATTTCATATTCCAAAGGAGTGTTTGCATTGAGCTGTACTATCTTTTATCTGCTTAGCTATCTTATCGAGTACTGCCATCACATCAGAGTCTGTTACAATTTTTTGTAGATCTTAGCAAAATTTTTTATTCCTGCCATTGATGAAATCTTATTGTTTTTATTCAAAGTTTAAAAAAAATCCAAAAGAGTAATTTTTTTAGAAGTTTTAGAAGCTATTTGAAAAATCACGATGGCATTTGCATTGGTATTCTTATCAAAAAATACTTTTATTTCTGTATTGTTGTATTTGAGTTTGTTGAGAAGATATGAAAAATATTTTGCTTAGTACAGCCTAACACTAATTTTCCTTTTTTGTACTCTGATTTATTTCCTGAGAGCAACTTTATACATTTGGGAAACATTATAATGCTGAGCTGACCCCAGATGATGTATAAATATCTATTTGCTTTTGCAATTTTATGTCATTGTCTACTTCAATGTCTGTTTAAGTAAATTAACTGTTCTCCCTGCATTTAATAGTAAATGTTCAGGTAATTTTCAGTGCTGAGTGTTCCAAGAAACCAGTGCCTTTTTTTTTTTTTTTAACCAAAAACGGAAAAACAACCCCCACAACAAAAAACTTTGGAAAAAAAAACATGACTCTGACTAGTATATGTAATATCTTTTGGCAAAGCAAAGTTATTTAATGTTTAATATAAACATTTTGGGAAGTCAGGTGTATTTATCAATGTAATTACTGTCTCTAATGATTTAAGATGTTACTGCTTCTTAATACCTTTTCTGAGAGCGTGCCTTAGAGAGGAGTCTCTTCTAGAAAAGATGTGGTGTAGAAAATTCAGCAAGTGATTTTTGACATATTTTTGGAAGTCTGATATTACCTATTGCTTCATTTCTATAGAATTGCCATGTTTATGCTAAGAATCTCTGCAAAAAGCACTTTTCTTTTTCTTTCTTTCTTTCTTTTCTTTCTTTCTTTCTTTCTTTCTTTCTTTCTTTCTTTCTTTCTTTCTTTCTTTCTTTCTTTCTTTCTTTCTTTCTTTCTTTCTTTCTTTCTTTCTTTCTTTCTTTCTTTCTTTCTTTCTTTCTTTCTTTCTTTCTTTCTTTCTTTCTTTCTTTCTTTCTTTCTTTCTTTCTTTCTTTCTTTCTTTCTTTCTTTCTTTCTTTCGCTTCTTCTTTCCAGAAGCTTTTCTGGAAGTTTCCCTTCAGAATTATGATTTCAATATTTTGCCCCAACCAAGTGAGGCCTATAAGTAAATAGATTTGGTTTCTTTTCCTGTAGCTCCAGATCAATTTTCATTCTCCAAAAATGCTTTCACAGTCTTCACATTACCTGTCAGCATACAATCTCTAACAACATATTTATAAATGGCAAGAGGCAATTTTTGTTATCTTAAATTTAGTTCTTAGAATCAGTTGCCATTGCACAAGATGATTGGCTTAAGTAGTCACAGAGCACTCCAGTATAAAGTCATGCACAAGAATTCAAACTATGCAGCCATGCACTCTCCTATGCAGCATGAAATGACAAGGGCAAGTATTAAAACTTCTAGAAAGCAGAAAAAGTAATAATATAATGTAATCTTAGAAGTACAGGAATTTCTGATTCCCCATGAGGGCATGCAGTATGTTTTCCTTCTTTTTATAGTTGATGTGTTTTATTTTTGTTTCATTTTTCCTTTCTCTTCTGGTTCTGATTTCTCTCACCACGCTTGGTATGCACATCTGTGCCTCCAGCCTTGGACAGCAGTCAGTGATCAGCGGGTGACAGCCTGTCCCACACACTGCTGTGCTTTACAGCCTTGATCTGTTATTACTTACTTTTCCCATTCTGGGCCTCACTTGGGCAATTCTGAGTGTGAGGTCCTGAGATTTGCATAACAGTGGGATTTATGGGATTGAATTACGATGACATTGTAATTAAAAACAAAACAAAATTTAAAGAAAAAGCCAAAACAAAACCAAAAAAAGAGCACAGAACCCCAGCACAGTTGACAATGAGCCCATGAGAAGCAACCCCAAAAAATAATATTTTTGAATCTCTGCCAAACAAAATGTTTCAAAGCTCCCATTAATAGAAGGAAGAAACAATTGGTGCTTTTCTTCCCTTTTCTCTCCCTCTTTTTTTTTTTTTTTTTTTTTGATGAGCAGTTCAGAGATACCTGTGAGCATTTATTCCTATTTTCTCCCTTAAACCACTGAGATGTCCAATATTCTCTTGAGCCTTGATGCATTAGAATTAGGACTGGCAGGGGATGGTTTAATCACATAATTTCATGCATCTTATTTTGTTGTTTGTTCTGTCTCCCTGAGCTGCCTGTATAACTGGTGTGGGGAAAAGAGCTCTTTGAGAGAATGCTTCAGTGCAGAAACCCAGCAGAATGCCCTGAATTTCTCTTTGGAAGAGTCTGTTTATCGATTGCTATTTTTGGAGCACAAGAAAACTAGATTATTTCTCATACTGGCTTATCTTGAATATGTAGTATGAATAATGCAGCCTATATACATAATAAATATTAAAATATATATTATTATATATTTCAATTATTCTATAATAAAATCATCCCCCAGGATGTTTTTATCAGGTCATGATATCCCTCATTTGAAGACTTAGAACAAATGCCTCAGAGACTCATTCTCCCCTGGGATAAATAAGCCAAACTCCATAAGAGTTGAAGGCCTGAAGTCCAGTACTGCTATAAAGACTGCTTCTTTCTAGCCACAAACCAACCTGTTCGTTCAACAAATAGCAGTGGATATTTTTCACATTGCTGCTTTTTCCAAATAATAAGTATTTCAGGGTTCTGAAGTGATTGGCAGCTTTAGAGCATTCTGTGCTTACATTTGATATGTACCATGTAGTGTTAGCAACATCTGTGTTCTCTTTGGGTGGCTACTAAGGGATCTGGTACTTGATGCCACTTGACAACAGGTAAAAGGAGCTACATACCGTAGGAGATAACAAAAAAGAACAAAATATTTGCATTTTGAAACCATTCTACCAGATGTCGTGAAAAGATTTGACATGAAAACAACATAAATTTTGTAAGAAACCTCCCCATATCTGTTCAACCGACTTTAAGGTTTGGCAATGAATTTCTGTATAAAGAATGCAGAAACATTTTAAAAAATGCTTTAGAAAATATTAAGGTCCATGATGTTTTAAGCACAGGTGATCTAGAGGCCGATGTATTGACAGGTCAAATGTGGCCTTTATTTCATTTCCACACTTCAGTATGGACAGGGAGCAATTCCATTAAACATCTTTTTTTTTTTTTTTGACTTCTTGGGCTATTTTATAAATTCTGCCATGACTAAAAGCTGGCAAAGCCATTGGAAGCTGTGTTCCACAGATTACTGAATCTTTTCACCTTTCTGGATCTGTATTTTTTTACTTGCCAGAGAAGTGCAGTGGGAGTCTGCAACAGCAACAAAATTACGAAGAATTTCCTGGGGTCACACAAAACTAGTTTGTTAGCTAAGCAGAGTAAATAAGAAGCCAGGAAAATTATAGATGATGACAAAAATAAAAAGGGGTTCTTGGAAAGCGGCCTGTGGCTGTTCAGCATGGAATGTGCACATCTTTGTAATTGTGTTTAATTACTGTATTCTTACAAGTGTTCATTCTAGCCCAGAGAGCAGAACTGAATTTGAAAGGCATTTGGATATGGAAACAAATGCAACTGAAAGCCAGAGCACAGGCTGCAAATGTACAGGACTGGGGCCTATTATATAAATAGTTTAAGAGAAGGCATTTTTTCCTTCACCCAGCAAAACAGTGATGTACATGCTTAATCATTAATGCTTTTTACCACATTTGTACCTACCTTAGTGTCTCAGAACAGGGGAAAGAAAAGCTAAAGATCATGCATATGTTTAAATGTTTTTACAGGTCAGAGTCAAAGATGAGGAGTGTTCTAGACCAAACCTGGGATGCTCTGAATATAATGCTTGATTTAGCAATGTGCAGTGCTGCTGGAGGCAGTCCCAAACACATACTGAATTACTGCTTTGGCTGATGCCAATGTGATACTCCTTCCATGGAAGAGGTAACAGTGTAAGAAAGAAAGCAAAAAAGAAAAAAAATTAAGTGCATGGTTTTTGTGGTAGTTGGCAATATGTGATTTTGGGCACTCTAAGTGGTAAAAAGGAAAGGAGACCAGATCCCAAATATAACCATTTGGCAACCCCTTTATATGCAACACTCACATGACGCCATGATAGATTGATTCTTTGTGAGAATGAGGACCAGCAAAGTTGAGCAAGATGCTTCCAGATTATATTTTGAGTTCAGAGGAGAAAGTTTGGATCCTCTCTAAGGTCCTTTGGCACATTGTGTTGCAACACTTCAGCATGCCTGGAAACTCTTTCAATCTCCAGAGAAAATTATGCACAGACTTCTTGTGCCATTTTGCCAGAGCACCCTACCCATTTATTCCTCATTCTGCCTAGTGACAATCATTCCTGTTATTCTTCACAGAAGTGGAAATTTTGGAGTGAGACACAAGGAAAATAGGCAAACGGCACTTAAAGGAATTTGCTTATATAGAATAACATCTCTGAGCTATCCAGGCTCTTTAATATTGAGGACTCCCCATGGAAATCAGGTGGCTGTCCTTCCTATTGGCCTTCTTACACCTGAAAGCAGCACAACAAGCACAAGCCCCTTCTCAGAAGGTTTTCTCTGCGTCCAGTTGGAGCATTCTCTTCAAAAGTCACTGGGTTTCCTATGGCAAGGACAGACAAAAAATATTTTGATAAGCGCCCTTGTGCTTCCTCACCATTACACCTCACAGGCACTAATCCTCTCCATTTTGTTCTTCTTTCTGAACACGATAAAAAGAAGACATTTCAAGCATGTAAGGGAAGGCTAAAACTTTTTATCAAGATATTTTGGATATCTAATGGCCTCTGTTGATGCTATCTAGACCACTAGATCATACCACTAGGCTAGGGACACCATGGAGAACATCTCTATCAGAAGAGAAGAGAATGGAGGTGATGTTTCTTAATTGAAATGGTGTTTTTCTTGTTCTCTTATAGTCACCTAAGAACAGGTGAACATGCTTTTTTAAGATTAGTTGTTCTACAAATATGTCCAGCCTGCATGGGATACATATTTTTTCTCTTTGCCTGTCACTAATAGAAAACTGTCTTCAAGAAAAAGTTCATTAAGTTGTAAAAGTACAAGTATTCTATTAGAGTTGTGAGCACATAGTTTGTTTTCTTTAAATCTCTTTGTGATTCTCAGTTTAAAGGGACTTTATTAGGTACATGCTACATCATTTCTGTTTCTCATCTGTGAAAGCATTCAGACAGAGCATTTAAAATTAAAGTAGTAAATCTTTTCCTTTGCCCAGTGAATAGTAGCTTCCCTGGAACAGAGAGGTTTTTTTACATCAGTAATGCTTTGGAGGCAAAAGGAAGGAGAGAATGGAAAAAGTGAAGGAATGGTGGTAGAAGGCATACTTATGTGTGGGTTCACATCAATGTCAACCTCCTGAGCAAGGAAAGGGTACATTGGTGCTATGCCACAGACAGCATCCCTCAAAACAACTATGAAGAAGCTTTCACACTCATGTTAGAATAAAATTAAAGCAAAAACCGGTATTAGAAGCAGGTCTGTTCCTGCAAGCAACTCTGCCAGCAAATATATGGCATCATCAGAAAGAGGCAGTCCTGAGTACTCTGGAGTTCCTTCAGCAGTAGCCTGAGTCATGTGCTTTATTTTTATGCTTCTCTTGACAAAAAATCAGTTACCCAAACTATAAATGTGTGCTTCAGTGCTTTACTGGGTGAGAGCCAGGCTATTCAGTATCTTTCAGATCTGAGCCCTGAGTAACTCCATCTTTGAGCTTCTCCTGTGCTATGAATTATCAAGTTACTGAACGAACCACAGGTACTAATGAGCAGTAAATACATGCCGTGTTCATGGCAAGCAGTTAAACTGTCAAAGAAACAAGACACAGATTTTATCACTCAACACCAAAGGTTATTATTAGAATTATAAGAAAAAATATGGATTAAATTAGATTATAGATTAAATTATAGATTAGGATTAAAAAATTAATCCTAAATATAAAATATGTCATACTGGGATTGACCAGTCGGTTATAAGTAGATGTTGCTTTATTATGTGATATATAAAGTTACAGCTGAAAACACTGTAGGCATTAATGGAAGAATTTGGGATTAAACAAGGAGATCAACAGACAGAAGTTTTTGCTTAAAATCTTGGGGACAGAGTCAATACTACATTTTTTTCTCTGGCATATTCCCATGTCACCTTGATTGTCGTGATTTTTAAAAACTACACTGCCAGGCGGTTGAATGAGTTTATTTTCCATTTCCCTTAAGGCGCAGATTGTTTGGAATGACTAATTTGTTTCTGTTCTCTTTTTTTAAGTAATCCCTTGGCTGCTCTTTGTCAATACTTACTTTGACAAAGCCTTCCTGATGCTTGTTAGGATCAGACCTCAAACAGCAATATTTCACCAGTTTTTTAACTCTCTCTATATATAAAATTATTTAGTAGTACATTTATCATTTCTTTAAGATATGCAGTGTCTCCAACTGGAAGTAAATCACACAAGAATGACATTATTTCCCACTGGTCTCACTGGATTGTTGTGTTTTTTGTCTTTCTAACCATAGCACATTCTTTCTTAGTATGAATTTTATGCAAATTGCAAGTACGTTTATTCTATTTTTGGTTGCTCTTCTGTGTGTCACTGAACATTGAGAAGTAATTTGCTACTTGAAGCTACATCTGAAGTTATATTTAAAAACATGTAGGGCTTAAATGATGGAATTCTCATTATTATTTCAAATCAGCATACTGCTCATACATATGCGTGACTTTAAGCTCCTGTTGATTCTAATTGAAAGACAGCAGAGAAGAGTTTTGTCCTCGAATAACAGATGCTCTCATCCTAGAAGAGTGACCTTATTTATCTGTTTTTTTAATGAATTGCTTTGCAAGTAAATATAAGGGAATCAGCACAATTAAGGCAGTGTCTTAAACACTTACTGAACACTTGGAACAGTTCATTCAGGGTCTGTTTCTAAACTGCTACTAACTTAAATATGGTTCTTTCTGACTAGTATCATGTCCCACTCAACTACAAATTAAATGTAGCTTTGTTTTAACAATAAAATTGTTAGGAATAGATACTGAAAAATCTTTAGTCATCGGTAGGTTATGTTCACCTACCAAATTTCGTTTAAACTCCTGACTTTCTGGCACTGTTCTGGGTAACTCAAGACCTAAGACTGCATTAAATGCACTAACATGGGTTACTGCTCTAGTGCTCTAGGCCCAAGCCTGAGCTTATCATTTGTGTTTCATTATTCAGCTGCTGCTCTCAGAACACCAGTCCCATGTTCAGCTCTCAACGTGCAGCACTGTGTGGCTTCTGGAGATAGTTCATCAGGGGGATGAAGCTTTCTTTCCTTCTAGAGTTCAAACACCCACAGGCACCTCTGATGCTGGGACAGGTGTCACTGCCTCGGAGGAGCAGGCTGGGGAAGGACAAGGCTTTTGCAGCCCTTTTCCCTACTACTGAAATGTGCCTATGTACAAGTGTGCCTAAGATAAATGACCCATTTCAGGTTTATCACCATTCTGGAAGAACATACATGAATTTCAGAGACCTAAACAATTAAGGAAAAGATTTGCTAGCCTGTTGCCATCAATGTGGTATCTGTACATGCTGGAGCATGCACTGTGTGTATGATATTTCCATTATTTTTCTGATATTTTTCCTATGTCACTGATGATAATAATAAAGTTCTACTTTCTTTTAAATCTATGTGAATCAGCTCACACAGTGTTAAAAGAATACTCTCAGAAGATAACCCATGACCGAAAATCTAGTTTTTCTACTTTGTCAAATGTTACAGACTTCCTGTTTTGTGGGGCTTTTTCCTAAATATTTATAAACTGAACTTTGTACAGTGCATACTATGGTGGCACCAGTTCATGGAAAATTCCACAGTGTCTGACTCTTGCAAATTTGCCAGGTTGTGGCAAGCTTCTACCAGAAACATGACTCAGACATAGGGGATTTTTCCAACCTCAGAAAGTCAAGTATTTATCTTCACATCAAGCAGTTGTCCTTTATATTTATTTATTAGAAAAAGAAGCCTTTTAGGCATTTCACTTAAAACAGAATATATAACAATTTTATCAGTTATTTGTATCTGATGAGAAATTTCAGGCAATATATTAGAAGCAATAGAGAGTAGGAATCTGATTATCCAGTCTCTGATTTTTGCACTCATTTAGGTACTTTCACAAGATGGTTTCTGTGCTGTGTTGCTTAGCATTACAATGCCTAATTTAGAAGCATACCCACTGAGACTGGAATCTGCAGTTGGTGGTAAATCTCAACTCTCCTCCTAAGCTGAGGAAGCACATAGGACTTGTCAGAGAAACACAGCAGTCAGTCTGTCAGATTAAGAGATACCAAACTTGGCCAAGAGGAGATGCTGAACATAAGGGTGACTTTAAAATCCTACCATTACTGGACGCCTAAATAATTTAGACGGCAATAAGACAAAGATGTCATTGAATTTGACAGATCAAATACCTTCTATCTCATCAAGACCACTAATTGCTTAGTCCAGTACAGTTTAGTGTGAAATGCATTTCAAATCCTTGGAAGGTGAAAGCCCTCCCTACAGACAAGTGCTTGAGTCACCGGGCTACAGAGTTTTGACTCCTTGCTTGCTTAATAGCCCCGCAAAAGTCTGAACTGTCTTAATCAAGATAAGCAGTGAATTACACACTCAGATCCTCCCCAATACATTTTTATGAAGGTAATTAGGATGATAGTACAGAAATTGGAAGCTGGGATTTAAATCTTTTCAGGCTAATTAATGCTTCTGACTTACTGGGAGAGCATTTGGAGAGCTGCTGAACCCATCTTCAGGGCACCATACCAAAAAATTGCCATCCCATCCTGCTCCTGATCTCTTTTTCCACATTTTCCTCTCCTCCTTAGCCTGCTAGTTCAGTAGTTCATCTGAAAGTTCTCTTTAATGGTCCATTTTAAACATAAGAATCAGATTTCGCGGATTAGCTTTGTTCTAAAATGGACAATTTCCCTGGTCTATTTCACTGTGTGATCATGCAAGGAGTGGCATTGGCAGAGGTGAGGATCCTGGGCTGCATCAAATGAGAGTGTGGCCCCCAGGTTCTGGGGGGGTGATTCCACCACTCCACTTCAGTGAGACCCACTGAAATTTTGCACCCAGCTCTGGGCACCCAGAACAAGAAAGACGAACTTGTTGGACTGGATCCAAAGGAAGGCCACAAAAATGGTCACAGGGATGGAGCACCAGTCCTACGAGAAAAGGCTGAATGAGCTGGAGCTGTCCAGCCTGAAGGAAAAAAAGGCTCAAGGGGGGCCTTATTGTGGATTTTCAATACCTAAAATAAGCTTAAAAGAAAGATGGGGACAGGCTTTTTTGCAGAGCCTGATAGAACAAGAAGTGTTAAGGTTTAAGCTAAAAGAGCATAAGTTCAGACTAGATATAAGGAAGAAATTTTTTATAGTGGGGATGATGAAACGCTGGCATAGATTGCCGTGAGAAGTGGTTGATGCCCCATCCCTGGAAACATTCAAGATCAGGTTAGATTGGGCTCTGAGCAACCTGATGAAGATGTTCCTCCTCTTTGCAGGGTCATAGCATCCTATGATGCTATGACTCTCTGAATAATAGATAGGAGGATGTAATTGATAAATGGTTCTAGGCAGGAGGAAGTAGAAGTTTCTTTAAAACTTCTCTTCAGGTAAAGGATTTGGAAGTAGAAATACATCTGAGAAGGCAATGTAGATTCTTCAACAAGAACACATACACAATGATATCTGTGATTATCTTGCTGATGACAGATCTGACTGTATAAAAATTCTACCTACTTCAGCCAAAGTAGGTGTTGGAGAGAGGGCATACTGTTGAAAACAAGCCCAAAATGTAGTCTACTGAATCTTCTTTTTTAGGTCAAAATAGCAAATGTCCAATTAGAAACACAATGTCTGAAACTGAAATATATGTATTCACTCTTTCTTCTTTGATTTTTCTATGGACTAAGATTAGACATTGCCTTGTACTCCTCCTCTATACTGTAGAAGTCATACAACAATTCTTCAGTGCAACTTCAGCAGGAAATCTAGTGGCAGTTTTGCAGATCCTGCTGCTTACTTACTGTCTGGCTTACTTTGTCATAACTTCTCTGTGGTCATTTCACATCAGCTTGAAGATTTTCCCCTTTCAGCTTTTTGCCAGATTTTCTTATTACTTCATATCAATTACCCCTAGCTAGTATTACAGAACTGAGTTCATTGCCTTAGATAATAATTTCTCTTTCCTCTTCAGGCTAGGTTATAAAGCTCTCCTTTGCAGCTTATATCTTGACACTTTAAAATGCCAGTTGTTAATTATAAAGAAAACCATTGCTAATGCTTTTATGTTCTTTCTTCTAGCGAATTAAAAAGAAAAAAACCCCAAACCATTCTATATCTAATTCTATACCTTAGCACAGTGTATATGAAGAAAACGTAGTAATTTTAGACTATGCAGCCCATAAATAATGGATAAAGAGTGGTTAACTTTTCTAATTTACTATGGACTCAGAGGCCTGTCAGACAAGATTTCATATGTAAATGAGAAGGGAAGTGGAATAAATACCTGTATATAGCAATCTTTTGACAGAACTGCTCTGAATTTTAAAAGCCTTGTTCTTCTTTTAATTTTTAGTACACAGAGACAAATTAGAGGCTGCCTTTACATCCCTGTCTATTTGATATCAATACAAGTGATAAAAAATAAAAAAGAGAAAAGTCAGCTTGCTTCTTGTGCATATGAATAATTTTTTATCTAGATGCCACAAATCCTTGAAGCTTACAGTGCTCTCAAACATCAATTATACATTAAAACAAGGGTGCGATTCTTTAAACTGAAAACTGTAAATTGGAGTATAGACTATGGAGGTACAGATACAACTAGGAGTGAATGTTTAAAAATTATCACACATTATTTACAACAGGCATAGGGAAATTTTGCACCTGTGGAACAATTCAGATAGAATTTAATAGGAGATTCAAAGAAATAAATTGGCCAAAAAATTTATTGGCCAAAAGCTAAGGGCCCAGAAGAAGGATCATCTGGAAAATATGTGCCATGGGATTTTAGGAGATTCAGATTAATTTGGGCTGTATATGCAATTATATTCTATAATCAATAAGGATTTAATGAAGAATCTTTTTTTTAATTGCTTAGTGCTCGAGTCCTCTTCTGGATGAAGAGCAAAGACCTGTGGTATGAGACCAATGCTCAAAGCAAGCCTGTTTTTCCTTTGCTGTGCAGTGCTCGTTCTCCAGCAGGGCAGAAATGGCCAGGGAGTCTCATCTCCAGCTCAGCCCAGACTTCTCCATTTGCAGCCCCACACAGCAAATGGCACAAACAGTCTGAAAGCTGCGGAAAAGACAACCAAGTAAAACCAGCCCTGGCCAGGGTCTCAGTTTGCAAGCTCAGCTGATTCTAAAATGTTTCTAGTATGTACACTACAATGAGTGCCCTCTCCAAACCTATTTGTATAAGAGTTTAGAACAGAATATTTGTGTTCCACCTACTTAAAGGAAGAGGATGTGTAGGTCCTGAATTCAGAGTTCAGATCTAAGGTTTATATTCAGGCCTACTGATTGGAAATTTGTAAAAGAATATATCTACAGAGGTATTCTGATGATATTTGTTTAGTCAATTGATAGCTATTTGTCTAAATTATAAGGGCTTATTCTTCTCTTACAATTTTCCTGTGAAAAGGATAATTAGGAGAGAAAAAAAGTTCATGGCTGTAAGAAAAATTAGTGGCATGTAATATAAAGTAATTTATGTAAGATTAGTTTCTAATGTCAAGAATGTTATATCAAATCTGGCAAATAGATAGCCTTTCTTTGTCAATTAAATAACCTAGACATTTAAAACAAAGTCTAGAATATAGTTTTTCTTTAGAATTCTTTTTACTCTTCATTCAGAACTTTTCTTTTTGCAAACCTTGCAATTAAATACTACAGCAATGTTCAGAACAGATTATGCTGCATGTATAAAACTTACTTCCTAGCAACATGACTAATTCTTAATTTTGCTACCCATCCTACTGCTTCCTCAGGAGGAAAAAGTCAAAGTATTAATGACGTTGTCCATGTGGGAGCTTAATATACACTTGAATGCTTTTATTAAAGCATTTAAAAATTATCTAATTACCAAAATTGGCCCCAGATTATCATTGCTAGCAGGAAACAGCCTCATGTTTTAGGAAGTGCTACAAAAGCGAAGTCAGCACACGACTGTTATAATCTGTGTGATGTTGCATACATCTCTCCTTGCCTCACTAAGGGGGCAGCAACAGCAAGCACAAGGCACTGGAGATGCAGATTTTTGCTGTGTCCCCATTCCTTGTGAGTTCATAAACAAACAGATAAGGCTTTGCAGGTAGATAATCAGCCATGGAAACTCCTCTGCACGCCTCCCAGCATGATGCCTTTTGTAGCGGGTAAGTTTTCAGTAGTTGCAGAAGAGAACAGGATGAACTTCAAGTTGCCAGCTGTTTTCTTCTGGTATCAGCTATGGTGGTTATGCCTTTTGAGTCAATAAGTACACAGGCTCCAGTATAAAGTTTTTTGCCAACATTGGATTCAAACAAGTCAAGTAATTCTTGTAAATGTTTTTTTCTCACTTCATAAACTAAGCTGCACACAGGTGAAAAATCCTTCTGAAATATAAGACTTTCTTGTTGCTGAGGAAAACAATTAGAATTTTCTTTTCTATGCCTATTAAATGTATATATTTTACAACTTTGGTTTACCAGAAGCCTAATATTATACAATACATTTCATGAGACTTAAAATTATTTTATAGCCTTTTTGCTCATTTTTTTCATCTACAATGCAGAAAAGAAGCTAATGAATTATGGAGGGGTTCCCTCTTCAGGAGAAAAATCTCCCTTCCACTGAGACCCAATTTTGGGATACTGATATTATGATCTAAATATGATTTAAATGCACTTTTTGCAGCAGACCATTTCGGATGGAAGCCTAAAGGTCTGAAATATTGGCAGCACTATATCCCCTGTGCTTAATGGTATAAAATCCCCATATAAATTTGGCTAAATATAGGTAGTAAAAGACTGGGGGATTTTTTAATTTCCCTTGAGACACAACTGCCTGTTCCTCAGGGCTGTTTGTAGTTTTGTCTGGGATTTGGAAGGAGTTCCACTGTGTAATGGCAGTAACTCTAGTCAAGACATGGCATGAAAAAATATATATTCAGCAGTATACTCCACAGGAGATGAATAAAGAACTGAAGAAAATTGGCTGTAGATCAAAAATGCATGGTGAATTCATAGCTGAAAATGCTTACCAGCCAGATGGAAAGGTGGCCATGAATAGGTTTCCAAGTCAGTCTCTATACCTGCACATTTTCTAAGGTATCATTTACCACTGTTAGGCTTCTTTGACCATCAGTGTGGGATTTAGAGAGTCCAGGCAGCTTAGTATGTAATATGGCAGTGGTGCTAATAGGCCCATCCGGAGCTAGGGATGCCTGGGAATCACAGACCATACCAACCCCACTGTGTGGAGTGATGGAGTGCTTGCTTTGCAAACAAGTGATGGACATGCTTGCTTTGCAAACTGGGCTGGATGCACTCGGGTGCCATGTCTAATTTAGTCAGAGATGAGATCAGTTCAACGCCAGGAGCACTGGGGCAGAGATTCAGACGTGGCAGACCCATGTACATTGGACTCACTAGTCCAAAGTGGTCACATATTTGTTGGTTTCATGCATTGCACACAAACATCCTGTGCACCAGTCAGAAATATGGAAACTGTCTTTTTATGCATCAAATGCTAACATTCAGCCTCTGAGGTGCACAGCCTAAGCCCAGGCTTATAGCAAGGAAGACTGAAGGATCTCTGGATTTCACAGGCTGAAATCTCCACCTCACTGGCATTTTAAACCCGAAAAGGGGCTGGCAGGATGATGAAGCTGCAACAGGGAGAAGAAAAAGCATAGAAATAAACATAAGGACATTTTAAAAAGGGTTCATCTGATTTACACACAGAAGAGGCTGAAGATGTAGCTGTGACCCAGGACTGTGCTCCAGGTAACCTGAATTTAATTTAGTCAGGAAAGACTGTTTATGTATAGGAAAAATAGCGAAAAAAACCAAAGTAACCCAAAAGCTATTAATTTTTAATAACTTAATTTTCATTCACACAGTTGGCTTCAGAGTGCCAGGGGAGGAAGGGGTATTATTTTATTCTTTCTGTGAAGAGCCCAGGGGTTTTTAATCTGATTTAATGTTATCTCCTGTTGAAGACTTAGAAAAATTTCTGCTGGTGTGAGAACTTGCTGTATAGCAGGATCTCCACAAATAAGGGCACAATTTTTTTTTCCCCTTCTCAACCTTAAAGTATTTCCTACAATTTAAATGTTGATATTTAAATTTTACAATTTTACTTTCCCTGATATCTGCACAGGACCTAAGTCTCAATGCTTCCCTGAAGCTTCTGAAGATCTGCAGTGGTATCGTCCCTACTGTATTTTCTTCCATAGCTTTAAAGCAGAGTTCTGTTTTTCAGACAGCCAGACTGAACTTGTACCTGTGTGAATGGGAGAGATTCCACTAGTTGCGTGATCCTACCAGCACGTACAATTTTACACAAACACTAATCTTCGTTTGGGAAAACGAAAACAGAACAAAACCCAACACTGCAATTTTTCTAGATATTGTATCTAAAAACTTGAAGTTCACAAGAAAGCTGCAGATAAATAGACAGATAATATTAAATTGTCAAATCTTCTTGTGGCTGAGGTGAACTGCATTTAAAAATGAAGCATTGAATTTAGGTGTCACTATTCCATAAAATCTGCAACTGAAAAGATGGACAATTTGCTCTTAAGTCCTTTGAGTGTTGGTGGTCAGGACAGCAGCTCTGTCCCTACAACATGTTCTGCTTGGCATACTGGCAACAATCTGTATCTACATTATTGTATTCTTTTATATATTCCATTGCAAAAAGGTGTTACTTCCCTCCCACAAGGACAGTGGTACATCAGTGTCATAAAGCAAACAAACAAACAACAAAAAAAAAACCCAAAAAACCAAAAAAATACCCAAAAAGCACCCCACCAAAAGTAAACAACAAAACAACAGAAAAAACAACCAAAATCAGAGCCAAAACAAAAAACAAAACATGAAGAAACAGAAAAAATATGCATTCCATTTTGGGAAAAATAATACAGAACATTTTTAATCTTCCTTAACATTACAGAAAAAGTAAACAGAGAATAAGAAAATACTGTTTTCTCTTACAGTGACATCTGGTTTAAAACCACCTTTAAATATCATCTCTGGCACCTGTTCTGTTTCTTTACCTGAAAGGCAATAATTTGCCTTACTGTGCATCCAGTAATGGCACTGTTAGCTAGGAAGCACAGATTAGTAATGAGGAATATTCAGATAATTGCTCTGTAAGACATCTGTGATGAGAGAGGCCCAATGGTCCAGGCATTGCATCTTGATTCAGGTTGAACTCTCATTTTTATGCTTTATCTTCACAATTCAGTTTCAAAGTTTTAGGCTTCCAGATGACTATATGTCGTAAGTGGCTAAAATAAACTACTGAATGATACAGTCTTCTGGGCACAGAGAGAAAGGAAAAAAAATTATGTATTTATTTACATAATAAATGAAAATATTAAGGGGTTTCCTGAGGGGCTCAAGTTGTCTGAAATTACATACCTGGGAAAAGTCACAGGGAATCATTTTAAATGTTTCTGAATGCTAAAAATAAGTTTATTTATTTAATAGTTTTCTGGTGTGTCCCATTAAATTCTCTGCAAATTTTAAATAAACCCTAATGACCAACTGCAACATGCATTTATTTTTAATAGCCTTGAATAAAATGTTTCCTTTTTGACCCTATTTTCAAAATGCTCCAGATTGTTGAGCTACATTTTTAAGTTTCTTTTTATTGGTCATTTTAAAATGAGACTTTGAGGCAGAACTCTCTAATTGTGTGGCCTCAAATCAGATCATGGAGGCTTTTCTTATGACTTTGTGCAATAATTTGTTTATCAGCCTTGTCATAAACTGATAATTGCCATAATTGCCAGTGACAGTCTGTAAATGTCTGATCAGATTTCACAGGAAGAAGATTGCTTTGAAATATTTTTCTCAGATAATGTACTAAATCCAGCTAGATCAAGCTTCCATACTGCAGTAAAAGCATAATTCAGAACAAAGAAAATGTCACTCTGCTTGTGCCCTGTGATTTGTCTGTTAGTTCATGATGGGACAGTGAAATAGCATAGGCTTGTATCAAAATTGTTAAGACATGTCAGTATCTCACTGAGAAAGACATATTATTTAAATTGTCGTAGAAGAGTTTACTTGTGCACCTTTTCCTTGAAGTGAAAAAATGTTAACAAAAACATTGCTAACTTCCTTCTACTTTTGCTATGCTGTCTTCTCTTTGGAAGGAGAGATTCTAAATTGGTATACATTTAGGCAAACCCTGAAATTTACAATTCTCTTTGGTTGTAGCAAAATTAAATATGAAATTTCATATAATGTTTAACACAAATATGAAACACATAAAGATTATTTCATTTAAAAAGGAAGTTTATCAAGAATAAGTTTTGAGGTTTTTCTGAATCCTACTGAAACAATGATGGAGCAAGTTATTTCTTCTCAGACACCATGATGCAAGAAGTAGTGCTACAGGACCTTTGGTCAGGTCGGGTTATGGTGAAGGCATCACAAGAAAGCCTCTCTTAGCAGGTTACCTCATCAGTATTCACATATAAAATAATCGCAATTAACTGATGACTCCTTCCTTAAATCAGAATTCAGGAATCCATTCCTTGCCCAGACTTCAAAGTTTGTTTCAGTGTCTCTCACAGGGCTCTGAAATCTGATGGGAAACTAGAAGTGCATTCAGTGAAGCCCTGTAAGTGTGTTTCCATAGTGGGCTGTGGAATGATGATAAATTCTAGAAGCTGGTCATGGCTATCCCTGGGTTCTTATCATAAGCTGCTTTAAAACATGTTCTACAGCCTTTCTAAGCAGAAAGGAATCACTGAACTCCAGTGGGAAAGTAAGAGAAGTCAAATCTAGTAATGTTTAAGCTGTATGTAGCTACAATTGAAATTCAGTAGAAGTTCTTTTCCCCTTAGGGATATCACTTCCTCATTTGAGTTATAAGGAGGCCTGAGGGGATATCTCATTTCAGCAAACAGAAAATCAAGCAGAAAGATATAACTCTTAGCTTTTTTTTCCAGCATACTACTTAGTACATTCTTAAGATGGAGCAAAAAGAGAACCTTGCAATTTGTTTTGTGGAAAAAATAAGGTTTTTCCAAGGTGAACTTTATGCTCAAAGTAAAGTTAATTCAATACTTGCATCGATTGTTCATCCAGAAAGTATTGATGGAATGACTGAGTCAATCATCCTTTCAGTAAAGTGACAAATAATTGGACTAAAATATGTTAGTCACTTACTTAAATGTTCTTTCCTGGCTCGTAGCATTACATCAGAAAATGCAAACTCTCTTGTCAGTTCCTGATTTTGGCTGGAATGGACCAGGAAGATCGCGACTGAAATAGGGAAGGTTTCCATTTGTGTTTCTGGTATTATCTGTTAGCTAGATCAGGAACACCACCTCCAAAAGGTTTTTTATTGCTAGCTTTATTAAATGACTTGGGTTAAAATTTCTGAGATGTTTCTCTGTGACAGGGAGTTCTCAACATCTCTCATGCACTTCAGAGTGTTTGCTTACTCGGTTTGCTTTACCTTGGCCTATTTCAGTCTTTTTTCAGTTTGTTTTTTAACATGAGTCACTAAATGTTGAAAAATTATTAATGACCTTGGCAAATATTAATTAAAGATGGTTTAATGACTCTAAGGAAAAGAAGACCTTGGCCAATTTCTTTGCGTCCAGATGAAATTGTAAATGAAGAAGACCAGTGTGTATTGGTGAGGACTGGGAGAATCACATGAGAAATGTGAGCCACAGATAAGGTTGACTGAAATTTGATAGAAAACATACAAAACCATTTCAGAAAATCCATTCTATCGTTATTTTGTTTCACTAGTGATTCTCAAAGGAAATATTTAAATTACTAACTAGAAGGATCTATCCTAGTTTTACTAAAATATTTATTCCAGGTTTGAGTAGGTAAACATGAAAACATGATTCTGAACATGAGGTGAGGAGGGAATAAGGCATTTCTGGGTCCAGAGAAAGGACAGCTGTACCATCAGAGGCTTAGAGCAAAAGGAATCTGGCTAGAGAGGAGTGAGAAGTTTTACAGAATCTGAAATGAAGCATAATCCAGTCATGAAAATCCAGAAAGCTCTCTGAGACAGAAAGAGTTTTAAATGCCAGCAGAAGGATGACATAACAGTTGAGAAAGTTAGGAAGGAAGGATTCATGTGGGAGAGCTTAAGAGAGATTTTAGCCAAGTAGAGCTTCAGCTGACAGCAAATTTATGCAAAATACTTCCAGAAGGCAGACAAGATGGTTTTGGACACAATTCAGCTACTAGTTGATCTCATAGATAGTTCTCATTTGGAGATATTAACATGAAACAATGTCAGACAAGTATTGGTTCAAGGACAGTGGCCCATGAAACAGCTAGAGAAAATACAATGGAAGTAAAAAAGATCTTAAAAAAACCCCTAAAATAAAAAGGAGAAAAACTGAAAGAAAAGGCAAGACCAGAGTTCAGAAAACTCGCTCTGTTGGTAGCAAACAAGAGGTATGACACACAAAGGTATAATGGCAAATGGCAGAGATCTCCAGATAGTGCATGCTAAAAAGGAAGGACAAAAACGATGGTACTGTAAAATGCAAACATGGTAAACCTTAACTAAGACTCCAAAATATTTTAAATCACATCCTTTCCTATGTAGCATAATTGTAAATACACAAAATGTTGTACAGCTTGAATTCAATGAACTAAGTGCACACACAATATCAGTTTGTACAATCTCCAATAGATATTCCAGATTTTCATCTCTTTTTTGAAATGTCATTACTACATAACTGTAGGCCAGTCATGCTGAAATAAGTACTCTAGGGAAATACACAAACACACTTAGTCACATTTGCATCCTTATGCTGATAATCTCATTTTTCTGAACTGGAGTAAAAGGATAAAACCACCACAGATTTAACAGGTCCATTCACTGCATTATCAAAGCAGTTTGGAAATAAACTTTTGACAATGGTGAGAGTTTATAAAAATAGGTTTAATGCAAGTCATGTGATGTCATATGAAGTCATAAAGAGCAACAGCTACTTGCTGTTGATGATGATGGAGGATGAAAATAGGAATTCTCTGTGTAGTCCTAAATGTGTATAGGAATAAGATTTTATGTTATGACTCAGTTTGGGTTTGCTTCTTTAGCCAAACACTTGGAGTCAAGCTACATGATGATAAATGAGAAATAAATGAATGCTGTTTGACTGCCAAAATGGTACCTTTGTTTCTCTTTTTAGACTGCTATTTTGTTCTTTCAGTTGTGCTTTCTGTTGCATATATAATGGATTTGCAGAAACAGTTGACAAATAACTTCAGGATTTGATGGGAGCAGCAGGTGCCTATTTTTCTGGTCTGCATAAATCTTTTTCTCAGGAAAACTCCACACTTCAAGAAATAACTAGCACTGCATGTCACAGTGGACCACAAAACCTGAGTAGAAATTATCACAGAATTAACAATGGCTTTTCCTGAGCATGTCTGAAAGCTCAATCAATTTACAATTCTCTTTGGTTATAGCAAAAACTATAGGCAACTTAACCACTGTCTTCCCTTGTGGCCAGGTTTTTTTCTGCACAAGCAGTTTTCCATTTTCTGTTTTTCCTACCTGGCTTGTTTTTGTATGAAATCTCCTCAAATCTCTAGCAAGAATTTTTTTTCCAAATCTTTCCTCCCTTGGCTGTTGCTGACTGCCAATCTGTTTTACTCCTTTCATTATTCGGAATAGCTGAATTTCTGCAAACAATACAGAAATGGCCACAGGAACTCATGAAATTGCCATTATGTCTGAATAAAGACTTGTTTAGGATCTCTTGTAGATGGATGCACATTGAAACACTCCTTGGTAGTAAACAAAATAGTTGACATAAGAACTGAAGTTACATTTTCAAATTCACTCTTTAGGCTTCCAAAATAAATAAAAATAATATTTTAAAGACACATGCTGTCAATTCAGAAATGTATATATATACATGTACAGGGAAATATGTTTTTGTACACATGGAGTAGATATATATGTACATGGAGGTGAGGAATAAAGGTAATCCCTTGTTACATACTTTTTCAATTGACTTAATGCAGAAGAAAATATATACATTACTGTTAACAGGGGCCAAGATTCACCTCATTCTAAGACGAAAAATTCAAATGAAAATAAAGATTTATTTTTATTAACTCATGTTAATATTTAGAGGCCAACATGATTCTCTTCTTTGGGCATTCACCCTTGTAAGGCTTCCTTTAACATATGAATGCATCAGTTTAATTGTACATTAAACTGTACAATTGTTTCACTTTAGGCTGCTGCAATTGATGTTAGTAAAATAATCTAAAATAACAGTTGTACTCAATTACAAACAGTTGTCATGAGCTCTGATATTCTTTACTACACACTGTACTTCTCTTATTACTAAATAGAGCAAAGCTTGTCGATGATCCCCTTCTGTGCCACAATGCAAAGGTTAAGTAAACAAAACTTACTTGCTTATCGTGTTGGCTAAGAAGCTGTTAGCCAAATGAACATAACAAAAAATTATGGCACAGATCAGGATAAACTAAAAGTGCTAATGTATTCCCCTCATGAGACTGCACAATTTTCTAATATTCTAATCACCTGTGATTCTTTTAAGTTCTTGGGGGACTTCCTCCATCACTTTCCTTGTCCTGTATTATTCATCCCATTGTCTCATCCTGGGATAATTGTATGTGCATGAACAGCAAACATGTCATATTTGCTGTGGTTGCCAAATAATCACAGGGAAAAATTCCCATACCCAAATTCCATCTCCTCCTCCTTAACAAAATAAAGTTGAGCACAAAGGAGTAAGGTTGGAAGGCTGATTTTGTGATGTGCTCTCTCTCACACTATGAATCATCCATCAGCTGTCATCCATCTTGGGGAATTTAATGCTATGCCCTTTACTTTTATATACATCTATAGGTCACCAAATAGAAGCTGGACCTAACCTTATAGCAATAAGTGCCCTTCTAAAGGGCACTGGTGATTGTCCAGCACTGAAACCACCACAGTGTGTTTATTGAAACTAAAACACAAAGAAAAATCTCCAGCAAAACCAGCAAAAAAATTCCAGAATTACAGAAGCAGGTGATGCTATGCCAATACAGGATATGTCTTATACCCTAACATTAAATTCAAATTTATAATATAATTATATATTTTAATTATAATTAAAAGATATGGGGATTATTACATATAGTTTCAAAGAGAAAGCCTATGATGTGAGAAAACGTTATAGATGTTTGTTGAAAGAATGTTTTCACTAGTATGAACTTGACAGGGAGGCACAAAGGACATCATGAACTTCCATTACTAGGACTCAAAAGTCTGGAAACACAGTCTAATCTGACATATCAGGACAACTCAGGGCAGCCTGACTAGAGAAAAATAGGAAATTTTGCATGTCCATATGTGTGTGAGAGAGGGATCACAACTACCTTAACTTTTATAAAGTTCCTTGAAGTACAAGCTTCTGGCACCCAGTTACCAGCCAAGGGTTTCTCACAAATAAAGCAGCCTAAAGAAGCCTCTTTTATTTCCCTACTGTAGTTGCCTGGATTCTAGAGAAGAACGTCCAGAATAAGGAAAAAATAAATAAAAAATATTATTAAGGAATAAGGAGAAGAAAACCTGATGAGTCCTTTTGATATTTTGCTGGAAAAATCAAATTAGAGTATTAATCAGTAATATATAGGAAGAAATACACCTTGTAGTGTGAGATTGTTGGATATTGCTCCTTTCAGTTTGGGAAAAAAAAATCAGCAAAAATATTTTAAAAATGGAAAGAAACATTGAAGCACAGAATAAGTACCTTATTCTGATATGTAAATTTACAAGGAGAAACAAGATGGGCTGGCCTTATGGTAGGTTTTATTGAGGTTTTATTGAGGTTAGTCTTCCAAGAGAGAGCAGGCTGGAATGGTTCATGAAGTAATGGTCACAGAAAGGGTTAGCAGAGCAGAGGCAAGCCATGTCCTGGAAATGAGAGCAAATCAATGCCAAGCTCTTATGAGCTGTATTTACAAGCACAGTCATGGTCTAAGGACAGCTGAAGGAAGTGACTGAAGAAAACATCAAATTTACTCTTTCCATTTATTAAAGACCTGCATCAGTAACGATTCAATACAGTGAACAAAAAGCTGGTACATGAGGATTCCTAGTAGCCACATGTCTGACTATGAACAGAGATGTTTTTGTTTTGAGTAACTCATATATTTGGATACATTTTCATACCATTACTTTAGTGTATCTGTAAATCTAAGGGTGTTTCATTTCTGTCTTTTAAAGCATGTAGGTACCTTAGTGTATAATGACATTTTTTGTTGGAGGAGTACATATTATCTGATAATAGTTTCCTGTTTCCTGATTTGTTTCTAATGTTTTCTGCTTTAAACAAAAATTTATAACAAAATTGAGCTTGTTTCCAATTGACATCTTGAAAAATTTCAGCCTGGAAACTTAAACTTTAAAATTTTTGGAAAATAATTATATTTCAGATAAAATATATAATTATTAATAATTAAGATATATGAATGTATCTAAATTTTTAGGGAACTAGAAATATAATTATATGCTATGAGGCATCACATTTTAACTGTTTGCAAGAGCCTAATTTTACATGCACTCTCAGCACATACACAGTTACAAATGTATGTATAGATAAGATCATTCTTAATTATTAAGATTATGAGAATAAACATTAGGAAGGTAAAGAAAGTGACACTAATTTAAACTGCTTCACAGCAGATGCCTTAGAGCACTGTTTCTGTCAACAGTTAAAAACTTCTTTTTATCCAAAGAATAAGGAAAAAAAAAGTTGATTCCATATTGGGATTCTTTGTCATACCAACATCACGTTGTTGTAGGATTAAGGGTTTTAATTCAGAAATAATTTTGAGATTAATTTCAGTGATTTCTAACACTTCGAAAAAAAAATTTCTTATATTTAGTCAGAATATATTACTCACATGATTAAATTGCTGCACTTTTTTTCTGTTGTTGTTACAGATTAATTGGTCCTCCTCCCTCTGTCTGCATTTAAGCCCTGTAATGCAAGGTTACTTCCACTCTAATTTGGAGAATTTTTTTAAATAAAAAAATAATTTTGAAATTGATTAAACAAAGAAACTGCCTGATGTACCAATTTCCTACATTTCTTAAGTAGGATTTAAGATATTATAGTTAACTAATGACCTGAAAATCAAGAAAAGAGAACCACAGGAAATTAATTAATACAGAAAACAGAGTAGGTGTAAAAAAATCCGAAAAACTAACATGTGGAAAGCATTTCAGCTGGCAACATGAAAGGTTTTTTTTAACTAATTAATAAATTTATCATTTTTTAAATAAATGTTTATTTGACTAAGCCTGAAAATATAATGAGTGGCACAAAAAATTTCATCAATGTTTTTTCCTGCTTTAACACTTCAGAGAGGAAGGTTCAGTTTTGGCTGCTATTATCATTCATACCAGCACGTCAGGTACATCTGTATGTTTCTGATGTAGACATAAAACATATGCTCAGCTTAAATAAAACTTACTCTGTTGGAGAAAACAAGAGTGATGGATTTACAGAACAGTTCCCTTAACTTAGTTCCTGAAACTATGCAGAAACATGGTTATTCACCTAAGAGGTAATTACTACCCACCAGTATGAATTTGTCAAGAGCAGCTAATGTCAGAGCAGCATAATCCTTTGATGAGATTACTGGCCTGTGAATTCCAGAAGGATGATTGCCGCATCTTGATCCCAACAGCCCTTTGGACATACTTCTATCCTGTGTTGCAGTGGGAAAGTCAGGAAGAACAGAAAAGAACAAACTGTTAATAATTCCATGCACAAACCAACATTCTCAGTGTAGTTATCAATGGTTATGTTGTCAAATCAGAAGGACAGACCTGGTGGGATGTTTGGACCATAAAATAGGGCCCATACTTGTAAAATCTCTGCATAATATTTAGCTGAAAAAGGCTTAAAAGTCTCTGAAGGATCAGATTTGAATTCAAATGACGTGGGTAAACTGGAGAAACAATGATACCAGTAAGAAATAGAAATATCACATCCAGGAAGAAAATCAAATCCATAATCTCAAATTGAGAACTAACTATCTGAACAGAATGTTACAGAATCCTAAAGTGGAGAACTACTAAGTCTGGAAATATCTTTCCAACTTAGTTGCTTTTTCCATTAAAGCCAGATGTCACTTGGTTGCTGTTAAGACAGTAATTCTATTCCAAGTTCTTTCTCATATATAAGAACAGTTTCCAACATTTTTTTATGACTTAATGCAAACTCAGGGAAAATCAGTAAGGAAGGAAATTTTTAAATTATCTGAATCAAGGAATGAGATTGTTAAGGTACCAAAGGAAAGGTAGGATAAAAGCATTAGGAAGGAAAACAGAGCAAGTACCATAAAAAAGTTAAAATATGTGAAATATTAACCAAGAAAACAGTAATTGGTAACATTCCACAGTTGTAGAACACAGTACAAGGGAAAAAAAAAAAAAGCAAAAGCAGTTTAAATTTGCTTCAATAGTTGATGTGATAAAATATTAGAAAAGATTTCTAACTGTAAGGATTGTCAAATGGGATCAAGCTAGTTTGGGAAGATGTTGAATCTCTGTGCTGAATGTTTTATGATTTTATGATAACACAGGAGAAAAACATCTGTCAGGGGCTGTTCAGTTATACTTGACCTTGACTCAGAGCAGGGCAGTAGACTAGTTTAATCTATAATCCTGAAATATTAACATCCTTGGGACAGGAAACATGCAGATGTTTCCAAAAACTGAGGGGAAAAAAGCCTATTTTAATTTTATCTGTGCAGTTCACAGAGAAACCATTTACCAGTCATAATGAAAAAGAACCTCTTTAAAAATACATGAAGGGCAAATGTGTTTTCTTTATCAGCTCCAACAATTTGGTGCACATTATAATTTCTTTCTGCTGCAGCTTCCAGGGTCCCATTGATCTTGTGACGTGGGAGGACTCCTAGGTGGGAGTCTGTTACCCTGAGCAACATGAGAGCGTTAAATCAGTTGCGCTCTGGGAAATTGAAAGTAGGCTACGTGCATTTTTGCATCTCTGCCAATAAACATATTAATGCTGCAAGTGCAGGAATTTCTACCACATTAATCTGTTAGTTTCCCCTATTAGTAATTCTTTAGTGCTACCTGTCTTCCATCTGCTTGATAAGAAGGGCAAGGGTTCTGTTTGTCATCGGCCTCATACTGAACTCTGCTCTGTTGGTCTGCTTTATTGCATACATTCATTTTAAAGTTCATAAATGAGAAATCCAATAATGTGAAACTAGAGATATCAGATGGTTTTCATTCCATTTCAGCTGAATAATTATTTTTGTATTCCTAAAACACAAAAAGCTTTCTTATTCTTAAGAATAATTTTCGGATTTATAGAGCATAGCTTGATTCATACCTACTGCTAAAATATTTTGTTCCCTCACTCTCTGTGTTAGCACATTCAGCATTAGATCTAGGAGAAATTTCTAGATATGCCTCAGTGTAGTCAAGTTGGGATTCATCTTTCCTAATTTTGCTATGTAAGAGTGAGGCTTCTAGATTGAACTTGCTCATCTAGATCCTCGCTGCGGTCAATGGATGGAGAAGCACCTTGAGCTGGTGAGTCCATCTCAACTGCAGAACTTTAAAGCAGCCTGAAACCCAGGAGTGTGTGGTTCTTGGGTAGTATTGCACATGCCCATCCTGGATGAATGAAGAGCTAAGTCTTTGGAGAGGTGATAACACAAACCAACTCAACCTAGGTGCTGTGGTAGTCTTTTTCAGGGCAGCTATTACATACTTTCCTAGAGGCAACTTGAAGAAACAAAACTACCCTGCTAGAAAATTTCCTCCTTGAAGACAAAGTTTAGGATTGGGATTTTTTTTCCCTTGCTTTCAGGTTTTTGTGCTGAAGTGATCCTGCATAAAGTCAGCCAGGTTTGAAATTGCACCTTGGATTACAAATTCTTAATGAAGCACGCTTTCTTCCCACACAAAGACTAGAAGATATTGAATTGCCGCTCAGCAGCTGGACACGGTATGGCTCCAGGCTGGCTTGCAGGAAATATTAAATGGCATCTAAATAGAAAGCTTCTGCTCAGAAATCACAGTTAGCCTTTCCACCCACTTGTTCAGAACTCTAAATCCTTTCCTGAGGGTAGGCACTGACACACTGGAGCAGGAGGCAGATTTTTCTATACTAGGTCCACATGGTGAGACTTGCCTAGAAAAAAAGACTTCACAGCTGAACCCAATATGAGCTTCAGGAATCTTGAGTGCACTCTACCTATTCTTTAAGAAAAGAGACTAACCTCCAACTCTCAGTTTAAATGGGATCAACTTCTAGTGTTATTTATATCCTTTTAACAGTAATATTTTTAGCAGGTGCTAAAAAAGAATTTACTGTATTATTTTACAGTATATTTGATAAATAGCTTTTCAATTTCTTTAACTAATGCTCTAATTTGGAAAGCATACACAGTATGAATTCTAGATAAAATGGACTATAGATCAAAATAAGCAACTTATTCTTCTGGCTTTCTCCTGCAGGAACCAGGACAATTGCTCAAGTGTGAGTGATGTACAATGGGGAGTAACATAATGTTGAGACAGGAAATTTAAGACATCATTATCTTAATTTATAAGTTACAAATCTCACTTTCCATATCTTCAGTCCTGTGAACCTGTTCTTCAGCTGTGAAATTTAAAACAACAAATGAGTATAATCAGGATCCCTGTAAACATGTTGGCTATGTTTCCTACTAAGATAATTAAACATGCTTATTTTCATATCTGATGTTGATAATTTTTCAAACTAATAGAAGTTATTTTATAATGATGAAATTTCTGTTTCATAGTGATATCTAGTCCTATTCCTCATGCTGTTATGTTCATGCAGAGTTTTGCAGTTAAATAGACCCCTCCATGAGCCTGAGACTTGTGGACCCAGCCAGTTCTGCACTGAAGGTGATTTCACAGTGGTTAGGGTAACACTCAGCTAATCAGCCTCGATGGGAGGTGAGATATATTAGGTTATGCTCATGGTCTGATAATGCCTGGGCACTAGTTTGGAGTGCAGATGGTTTAAGAATGCTTCTGTCTGAATAAGTAATGGTGACATACATTTCAGTCTGCCCAAATGAATTTTGAATGCTTATGAGAAGTTCAAAATATATATGGCATTTATTGTTCTCTTTCTTTACTCTTTCTCTTCCATAAGACAAAATAAACAGGGGGAGGGGAAGCAGGCATGTAAATAAGAAATAGATTTTTATTCCAAATTTTTCCTTGGGACTCCCAAATGGAAAATAATTTTTTCCTCGATTCATCTGAAGTACCATTATCTTTTCTATCAGCTGTTAAACATACTTTTCCTATTCTCCTTTCAACAAATCCAGAACTGTTTTTTTCTGCAGTTTTATTGCTATTTAAGCATCCTACTGTCTTCAAATTCATTTTGCACTGTCCATTTAATTCAGATGAGAGTCAAGCATGAGAAGACCTATTTCTGCAAAGAGAAGAGATAACCTCTACAAAGAGCTCATAGAAGTGGCTCTAGTATTGGTACCTAGACAGAAACTGATTACAACAGACCCTGCTACATGGAGATATTACACATTTTAATAATACCAGACAGTCTCAGGAGTAGGATTGGTAATGGATTCCATCTGGTTTGGTTGTCTCTGCTCTCTCTCAGAATGACTTTATAATTAGCTTTGAATACATTAAGCCTTGTAATTTCAACCCTGAAATAAGCTAGGTGGCATCATAAAAGTTTAAAGGCTTAGATTTTCATTTTGGGAGATTCATATAGGAGGTCAAGGATTGACTTCAGTTAATCATGCATTCTGATACTTGATTTAAAAGACCAAGTAGATGAACTGGATACAACTGAGGAGAGTGGATTAAATTAAAATATGCAAAATCATCATTTAGATAAAGTAAACCTTAATGGACTTTATATTACTGAAAAAAAATCCAAATTTTACTTACTTTAAATTGCTAATACAGAAAATTTACTAGCAATTCAAAAAGATGTGAGAAGCAGAATTTCTTTATGTCTCTAAAAAGTAAAATAAAGATTGAGAACTCACTATATCTTTACTGATGGTGTTATTAATAAATTTTACTCATTATGCAGTTCCTCTGCATCTTTACACAGACACTACTGGAATTATTTACTCTACAAACAAATCCTTTCCAGAAATCAAATCCCTATGAATACTGAAAAGACACTAAATTTTATTATCTGCATTGGGAAAAATCATCTAAATTAATTTGAATTTGTATATTGTTCCTCAGTTGCGCAGTTTGTATGCATTGTTCCCCTTGTTACCAGTAAAATGTAACAGGATGATTATTTTTAAGCAAAGACTTTTCTAATTATGGACAAAAGATCAGTCAGCTGAGCATTGACTAAATGCTAGTTGGAAGGCCACAAAAGGTTTAGGAGATAAAATCTCATGGTATAAAACCAAGAAAAACCATTCATGCTTAAGTAAGCCTCAGCAAGAACAGATATTCAAAAACGAATAATGGCAAAGTCTCAACCTCACTTGGTGCTGAAATGGACCAATATGTTAAATTCTAGTTTAAAAAGGTAGTAAGTAATGAAATGGTTGTTAATCTGAACCCCTGGAACATTTTTGAAATGACTTAAATGACTTTCTGATAATAAATCTTAATATAGCTTTAGTGGGCTAAGGTTTTAAAGTTTTTATCCTGCACAGAACATTGAAAATGATGGTCCCTTGTCATCTGGGAATGGAGGCTATCAAGTTTTCATGGTGGTCATTAAGACAAGAGCAATATTAATGTCTTCTCCTGCTATTCTCCTTTAACTATTGCAAGTTGCGTCTCTGATCTATTCCTGAAGAATTCTATTGGGGTGTAAAGATTACCACTTCCCCAGTACCCTGAAAATATAATTCTTGAGGTACTATTCTTGTCTCCTAATGCTTTCAGTACATCTAGATCCTTTCCCTTCTCAGTCCTCCACAGTGCCATACTCCACAGCTGGATTAGCCCAAATCTTTCCAGCAGAGTAACCTGGGATGGATTTTATTGTTCTTTAGATGGACCCTTCGCACACTCCAAAAATGGGATGGAAAGAAGAAAACTAAAGTTATGAAGCTGCAACAAAAAAAAAAGACCAAAACCAAAACCAAAACAAACAGATAAAACCACCAAAAAAAAATCCAAACTGACCAACCAACCAGACAAGCAAACAAAAAAAAAAGATGGAAGACACGCAGTCCTAAATACTCACTTTTCTTAGTTTTCCTGCAATCAAAAGAAAGGCTGTATCTCATCAGGAGTTTATTTCACTCTTTAAATTGGTCCTGCTTTATCATTAGTGTTTATTCATCATTTGTACAATATCAACATGGTGAGTGTAGGACCATTTTGCTATGTTTAATAGCTGTGCCTAGAGCCAAATCTGACCTCCAGTTCTACCCATATACTCTGCAATATTCCTGCTTCAATTAATTGTCATCAATCCTGTCAACTGGATAAAAGGAAATGAACATAATTACTAGCTGTGGGTTAGGGCTGAGCTATTTGTCTAGTCAAAGGACTCATTTTGAAGACTGGGCATGTTTTGCCAGATAGAATAAGTAGATACTGAACAAAATACAAGGAAAACTTTTATAATTTCATTAAATTAATTATAAAAAATTAATAAATCCTACCATACACAAAAAATAAACCACTAGAAAATTATTTTTAAATTCAGTATATAACAATGATATCAAGATGTTAGAAATTTCTAATGAATTAATAATAATAACAAATAAAAATGCTGCTAAAGATACCTACATGATTCATGTCTTGTGAATATTATATTGTTAACAGGAAAACATCATCTGTAAATTGTTATGATAGCCTCCAAGTATACAGGACTTACACAGTAGCTTACTTTTAATAATACAGAGGCACACCTGGCTCACACTTTCATAAATTACCTGTTTAGAATGCATGGTTTGACTGCCTTTGACGACTGCACTTCACTTATTAATACTTGAGGTTTTGGCTCTCCTAAGTATATTCAACTCATCTCTATTGTATTGTTTATGAATGCAGTAACAGGGAAATCATGCCCGCGAAAATAAAAAGGTCAGTTTAAATAATTTAGTTTCAGCATTAATAAAGTCTTAGTAATCACAAATACTTGAAACATACACTAATCATTTCCACAGTTTAAATATGTTACAAAATATTTCCTTGCAGAGTTCACCTCTACTGCATATGGAAAGATGATGGTTTGCGTAATTCTCAGTAGTATTTGTGGCTGTAATAAACTGGATTAATTACTCTAGTCTGATGGCTTTTTAAAAAATATTTTTAAAAGTTAGAAATAATTTTTAAAATCTTTTTTATGGAAAACTTAATTTTTTTTTTTTGCAAGCTAAAATGTTACCATTTTTTTGGGCAATATAAAAGATACTTGTATTAAAACTCTTGGCTATAAACCTGTTTTGTCATTGGTCTTAACAGGCAGAAGAAAATATTTTCTGTGAAGCTTTGTTGCAGCTCACTCAATCTCAGATCAGCTCTCTGAAGGTGGGAAACTTTAATTCAACATAACAGAGAAAGCACAGATTCAAAGAATCTGCTATAAATACTAAGAATATGTTATGCAATGAAAGAATCCACTGTGATCCTGAAAAGCCTTTTATGAGGCTACCAGATACTTGAGACCTTTGTGCACTGCTGGCATCAACATTTTGGATCATTATATTTTCTACATACAAAAATATAGAAGTCTAAATCTAAAGAAACAATCCATTTTGAGAGATAGGTGACCCAATTCTGATCTAAATTCTATAGCAGATCAATTTTATACAGAATTTCAATGAAACAGTTCTTCTATTAGTAGTAACCCCTGAATTAGTAGATGGTTTAAAATATGTCTCACCCACCTCATTTCTGAAAAGAAATGGACAATCTCAGTCTTTTTAATTCAAAGACCTGGCTTCAAGGAGGAGGTGAATAGTGACATATATTAACACTACAATATTTTTATATCAAAATGCTAAACCTGAATCCATACATTTCACTAAGTGTAGAAATTTAAATCCAGAACTCACCCATTTGGGAAATGTGTGCTAGCTACATAGGCACAGGATCAAAAGGGAGGATCAGTTTAAAGAAGACTGTATAATTTGGGACATACTTCAATACTTTTACTGAAACATTCACTTCTGCTTATTAACCCAGCAAAATTTAGTATTTTGGGGGAAAAAATTTGAACTAGATGAAGTCTGGCTCTGTAGCCCAGTGGTAAGAGCACTTGACTGGGTTTAGGACACCACTGTACTTTGATTACTGTACTTTTCCTGCACTTGCCAGGAAACTTCACCAGTAAGATTAAAAATTTTATTTAGTTTGCTAATCCATGAAGTATAAATGTACCCTTTTACTTTAGTTTATGTAATTACATTAATTAAGGCTACATTTATACTGGCCTAGCCACCTAAGTTTTCAACTGAATTATAAAATTAGTAAGTACAGATATTCTTCAGTGTAATGATGGATGTGGTTAATTTTCCCATGACAGTCAGACTTAATTTTTTGCTCAGAAATCTGAAGTTTCAGTTCTGTAAATCAGTTAACATATGCCCAGTCTCCAATTCATTTTCATTAATGGCTTTGGCTGTTGGTGTTGGAAAGGTGTTGATGGGTGTTTTGGGCGCTGCTGAGCGGTGCTGGCACCGCACCAAGGCTGTGTCTCCAACATTGTCCCCTCACCAGCAGGCTGAGGATGGGCCAGTTCTTGGGAGGGACACAGCCAGGACAGCTGACCCAAGCTGACCAAAGGGATTTCCACACTTTATGGCATCTGCTCAGCAATAAAAGCTAGGGGAAATTGGATAGGGAGTGGCATGGGGAATAGTTATAGGACATTTGTTTTCTGGAGCAACTGCTACACATGCTGAAGCTCTGCTTCTCAGGAAGTGGCTTGACATCACCTGTTGGGAAGTAGATAATAAATATTTTGTTTTCCTTTGCTTCTCTGTCTAGCCTTTGCTTTTGTTTTATTCAACTGCCCTTTTCCTTGACCCCCAAGGGAGATTTTTTCCATCTTCTCCCTCTCCCCATCCTGACAGGGAAGGGAGTGATAGAACAGCTTGATGGACACCTGGCATGCAGCCTAGGTCAACTCACTACAATCATTAAAGCAAATATCGGCTTCCCAGTTCCATACTAATGTTAATCTACTGTAGGAAAAATCTTGTGCTCTATTGAGAGAAATTATTTTGCTTTTATTTTTACACTTTTGTTTCTTTGGCACGATAAATCAGACATCATTCATAAGCACTGAAATTAATTCAAGCCTACAAGCCCACAAATAAAGATGTTTGTGTTTGTGATAAACTTATTTCATGTTGATAAGGCAAAATTTGCTATATGCAAATCTTGATTATTATAAATCTTAATGATTAAGATAAATCAAAAATTTTGTGAACCAGTCTTAGTATTTTACTGAAATATTTATCTAAACACTTTTTTTTTCCAAATTATTAATTTAATTTCTACGAAGGTAATAAATATTCAGTTTGACTGAAGCCTTGTGAGAGACAATAATGCACTTGGAAGTATGAGATCAAGTACATTTGACCTCAATATGTGCTTCTCAAGAGAACTTCTTGTGTACTATAGAGAATTCTACTCACCAAAGGTTTTGCAAAAGATCTGCAATTCAGAGAAGTTGCATAACCTTGCATAAGATACAAGCAACATATCCTCTAGCTGAAGTGAAAATAATATCTAGACCTAATCAGACATTTCTATTAGGAATGTTTAGTACTTGAACAATGAACACCACAGAAGTCTCTTTAAATAAATAATGTAGTGGAAAATTGAGATAAAATCAGTTTCCAGCATGGCTGAAGATCATACTGCATCTGCTAGATAATACTGCATAATACTGAAATAATTGAAGGCATGACATTTGGAGGCTCTTTGTTTCTCACAGATTATTCATTTTGCAGGAGTGCCAACCTATGCTCAGGACTGTAGGAGACAGGAGACAAAATCCAGTTATTTATGCCTTTTGAAGAACAATGAGCAATACAGAGAGTGAGCTAGTTCAGGAAATGTAAACATTCTTAATATGCTAAAATGAAGTGCAATGTGTCTTGCATTATTCTACCTAGAAAAAGACTTGTAGCTGGGGAATTCCATTTGACTGACAGGGCAATGAAGACAAGACAAGACAGGAGATGAACCCAAATTGCAGAATGAGAAAGTGAAGTGGCTAAGTTTATCTATGTAGACTAAATCATAATACAATATAAGACCAATGTCTCCATTTGATTTCCCAAAACTTATCCTGTCTCCTTGTTTTTGGAAGGAGATATGAAGTGGCAGGCTATGTTATAAACTCTTGGAAAGATTTTGTAGAGTTTTCTTTTTCCTTTGGAAATTTTTTTTCTCTAACCCATGTCCTTTACCTTAAAATACTAAGAATGATAGAGGAAAACCTATGTTATTTATGGAGATATTGGTGTCAAAAATACACACATATCCAGAAGCACATAACCAGAGGCTTCAAGTAAGTTTTCATCAAGGATTTTAATTCAGGATCCATAATGTCATATTGCAAGTAAATTTAGCTAAGGAGGAAAATTGAGTTGTTTTCATGAAGGTCTTGAAGGCTGTGATATTCAGATGGGCAGGAGAATAACAGACAAGTACTTTTCTTCTTCTCACAAGCTGAAAGTAAATGTCAAGGTAATTTTATTGTGACCTAGAGTAGAAATTACGCAGCCATAAAGATCTCTAATTCTCTGGAAAGTCTAATACATTTTTATGCATTATCCATAAATCTCCTTTAGTGAAAGGAGGCCTGGAAGACTTCATGTAAGCTCTTATTGCACTAAGGCTGGCTGAGCAGGTGCCTTGAAAATTCATTGTCCTTCTCGTTGTAATACAAGTTTGAACCATCATTGCTAACCTTAGTTATGTGTTTATTGGTTCAGAACCAAAATATTCACCATGCTGCAGGATGAAACAGTGGTTAGCCAAACAATAAGAGGTAATTTTATTACTAAATATTCACCCAGAAAAAAAATTACTTATTATAGTCTTAGTCAAAACAAACATCTTGGCTTTCCTATCCATTAATTAGCAACTTATGACCAATTCCAAACAGCATATATTTACAAACCTTAGTACTGATGGTGAAAATTTATTGTGTTCTAATGGAATAGTTGATATATTTGACACCACCAAAATAATGTTATATTAGAAGCCCCACTAGTATGGACCTTATTCATCAGAAACCTATACACTTAGAGCCTTTTCTTTATAAAACAGATCAGGTATATTTTATTAGAAACAGATGGGACAAAAAATTTTAGAAGGTAATTTTCTTCAGTGAGAGCTGTCCTTTAGACCAACCAATCTTACCAATGCTGAGGATATTTGGATTATTAAATGAGTAAATATTTGCAGGTCTTTGCTGTGTCTCTCACTTTAATGTGCTAACTGGAATTATTTCATGTGCAGTTTCTTCATGGTTAGTTATCTGTGTACTATTAGAATGAGGGATTCTTTATTTTTGTGCTTTATTTAATGCATCAGTAATAGAAACCCTGCAGTTCCTCCTGAATTCTAAAATAGCGATTCTCAAAAAGCAATCATTGCAGTCCCTAATCTTTTTTCTTATGAGTAAGGTTTCATGGGTGTTTGCAAGAGGGATTCGGTTGTTCTGATTTCTCTTTTTACTAGTACGTTGAATTTTTGCTTGTGCAATTACTGGCTGTATCTTCCCAGAGAAGTTCACTGAGTTCAGGCACAAGCATTACTTTATGATGAAATTAAACTTTTAAATATTTGCAGGTTACTCGGCTTTAGTCAAATACCATATTCCCATTTTAGGGGCAAGATCAGAGAGGCAATGTGGAGACCACCAAAGGGTGTGGATGAAGACAATCTATTCGCTGGAAGAAGGAAGTCTAACCAGCCTGAATTGAGCTACCTTCCACCATTCAGTTTCAAGGTTAGGGAACATTATTTTGCTATTAGAGATGTGCCACAAGGGTCAGGAGAGAGCTGCAGTAAGTCTAGGGTAAAATGATGGTATCTATTCTGACAGAAGTTAAAAGGAGAATAAGGGATCAAATCTGCTCTAAGCTGCCTCTGGCCAATGGAAAGGATTTCTGCAGAGCAGGGTCTATGGAAAACAGCCAGAGCAATCACTGGTCACCAAGAATACTGTACCAAAATCTGCTGTCTCTGCTGAGCTGTGCTGTGCAGAAGGACAGCTGACATTGCCTGTTTTATGAATATTTCCGTGAGAATGGGATCTGGAAAGTCTGTAAACTTTTTATAACCATACTTCAAACTTGCAAGTTCTACATCAATGTGTCTAGCCCTGCAAGTGTTTTGAGGCATGAAATGCAACTTAAGGTGCTGAAAGGCCACCCAGGGATACTTCAGTTCTCATTTTGAATTTGAGGCTCCTGTACTACCCTCGAAGTCTGCTGCATCTTCCTCAATTTATTTATATTTTCCTTTTGGAAGGAACTAGAGTAAAGTAGATTAAAGGCAGTGCAAAAGCAGATTTGACTTCTTTAAACTACTTTATTTCCAGTTCCAAGGAGGAACCTGCAAGGCAGTGGTACGCATTAAACAAGTACTGAGGCGACAGCCTTATCCATTACGAGTAAGTCTCTACTTCTGGAATAAAAAAGGCATACTTTAGACTGCTTAGACTATATCCAATGTGGTTAAAGGGGAAAAAAATCCCCAAACAAAAATATAGAGACTATCATAGGCAATTAACACACACTGGAAAATAGGATGAATGAAATGGAGCTGACAAAGTCTGATTCAAAACCAAGCATTTCATAACTGAGAAAGTGCATTGAGATCATTAATAACCCATAGCAGTCAGAAAGTACTGCACCTCTAAATTGCATTAACATTTTCATTAGTTTTGTGATATCCAACATGTATTGAGGAAAGTGTAGAGACTTGGTGCAGGCAACTTATGTGTTGTTTTTTGGCCATTCAGACGCTAATTTTTGGATAGTAATTGATTGCAGAATGTTTGTATTCTTTTTTAAATCAAGGTGCATCACTGTCCATAATAACCTTTATGTTACTCTTCATTAGGAGAGTACTAAATAAGTTACTTTTGCCTTCTGAAAGAAAAAAAATACTTTTAAAATGTAAATTCTCATCTATAATTTAGTTGTGTCTGGTACTTTCTCTACAAATATGCATTTAAAGTGTTTTATATATTTCAGACATGCATAAAGCATGTAATTGCAAGTATACTAAAACTGGTAAATGTCATATTCAGAATACCCTAATGTTTTTAGATGCCTTTTTCTGTTATTTAGGGCTTTTTTTCTGTGAAAGCCTAAAACTGACAGAATTCTTCTGTCTTCACTGTAAAGGATAAACACTTTCAGTACTCACTTTACATTAATATAAGATTAATTATTAATGATTAAAGATTATATTCAGCTTAATTTCTGTCACTTATTTAATATTCGGTCAAACGGGGTGAATTCAGCTCCACTCAAGAGAAAAGAATAAGTTTTAGATTGAAAAGGAAGAATGAGAATGATTTTTGTCAGACAGTCAGTCTTAGTCAGTCATGTTGGTAATGGTAGCAATTCATCTCCTGTCAATTAATTCTATAAATACACTAATACTCCCAAGTTTTTGAGACTCCAGTTAGAATGGGAGATGCATTACTTCTGTCATGTGTACAGTAAACTGTTTCAGAGAGATGGATAATTTCTTGGTTCAAAGTTCAACACTGGAAAATTAGAAATGTCCTGCTACTTTTGCTTTCACTGGCAGATGTGATAATTTTCGTTTCTATCAACAAGTCATTTCATGGTTATTAAAATAGGAATTAATCAGTGTCAAACATCATTTATCTGTATTTTGAGCTTTGGTGACAAAAAGAGCATACTGATTTAGTGCAATTCTGAAAGTCTTTTATAATCATGACAACTAAATTTAACATGATGAATCATTATCAGGGAAGAAAATTTTCTCATGTGGTTTAGAGTTCACTGGACATTCATGTTATAAACTGTGTACTTACAGACCACACCATTTTAACTTCCAATGAGCAAATCCTGAGATGGCAGATCACCTGTATTTGCATGTATCCACACTGGGGCAAGCCCAATAAAAAAGTGCTGGAACCTCTGCAGGTCAGGAATCAGTGTGAAATGCAATGAACAGCTCTCCTGCAATGCCAGTTACAGATTCCATATTGCTTTAGCTCCAAGCCTATGTGTAAAAGCTGATCGATGGTGAATCCAGCTCGAGTGATCCTCTTTAATGTCCACAGTGAAAACCATGAATCATGAAGTCATCCATCACCAGTGGCTATCCATCATTCCAACCTCAGAATTACTGTGGGAAGATAACAGAGGTGTAATGCCAAAGGGTCTCTCAGTCAAGAATGACAAGACATTTAAAGTGTCATCCTTTATATAACAGTCATAAAGAAACTCTATAGAAGAGGGTAAAGTGTGGGTGTGAAGGGGGGTGAGGGGGGAAGAGCTTTGTTCCAGGTGTATTTGTGTAATAGAAATATGCCAACAGTTTTCTAGCTAGCTCCCCTCTCTATCACTACTCTTGTCTTGCTCTGTCCTAAAAGACCTGAGGTTTTAAACAGAAGGTGCTTGAAATTCACATGCTTAACATTTAGATTCACAATTCTTGGGCTGGTTCTTAGCCCAGGACCTGGTGTTCCTACAGGCAAAGAATCTCAACTTTTGCCCACAGGAAAGAAAAAGCTCTCTTGATAAAACAACCAAGAGATTTTTTAAGAAAATGACCTATTTTTGTCAGTTCTAAATACTAAAAAAAAATAATTTGAGGAAAGTTCAGAGTAGCATATCTTGATCTCTCAAAACTGAGAGTTCATTTTTTTTCTCATAAGAAATAACATTTTAAAGAAATATAACTTAATTTGTGCTGAGAGTTAAAAGTTTGAATCAAAACACAATGCTTTGAAATTACTAAAGCAGTTATTTAACTTTGACCTGAAATTCATGGTTTACATTTTTGATTTGAGGAATTTTTTTCCCTCTTTTACCATGATATTTTCTCCTCAGCTTTGCTCTTTGATCATGAGTTGAAAACTTGAGCAGCAGTTTTGGAAAACCTTCACTCAACATTCATGTGATGACAGTTTCTTGAACATGAGTGGTGCTGCTGAGTAAGAGTAAATGAAAGATCTGTATAAATTACTTTTCAGCAACCATGAATCACGTTAGTGTTTGTGCAACTATCCATGGTTTTGGCAATGAAATGCAAGCCTGTGTCTAATAAATCCAGTGAAGACTTTAATCTTTCCTGATGAAATGCCAGTCAGTCATATCAAATGGGATAGTGGACAGTCATCAAATGAAAACAAATGTGCAGTATGATCTGGAATAAGGTGATCAGCTTCATTTTAATCTGGGACATCCATGAGTTAAACACCTCTGTGACCTCTCCTGAGTGTAGAAAGGGTACTTCTGCAAGCATAGATATCAAACACCAGCACTTAGAAAATACAGATTAGGCAGTAAAGTAATTGTCTAGCTGAGTTCTCTACTTACTGGGCTTGATTTCCAATACAATAAAGCACAATTTGCTCCTGTAACCCTCAGAATCGCTATTTGGTTTAATTTCTAATATTAGCAGGAGTTGATACAAAAGCAGATCAGAGCTTCAAGGGAGCTTTTACCTGATTCTAATGGGATGCTGATCAAGCATCTGATAGACCTTTTAACTTCTGTCTTTTTGCATTAACTATATGCTGAAATTTGAAAGGCAAACACTCTGTTGAAGAAAATACTAGTACACAAGTGTTTCTTCTCTCATACAGAAGGCCAAATTTCTACACAATATTGAGGTCTCAGAAAACAGAATAAATAAGCAAGTGAGTAGATAATGAGAAACCTATGCAGTGTTTGAGGACAAATGTGGTGACCACCTTTAAAAAAGCAAACCTTTGAGCAAAAGGTGCTAATTATTTCCTTTGGAAAACACCTGTATCAATCATATTCATTAAGTTGATAATGTGAAGTGTAAAAGGCAGAGTGCTATCAAGGTTTGACATTTTCACAAATTCTTCTTTTTCACTTTTAGAGGGTTTTGCTATTCCACTTAGGACAATAAAATAACTTGATCAATTACAGAATGCTTTATTCTGCTCTATTTTGCAAATAGTACCATGAAAGAAACATGTACAAATTCTAGAGACAAGGGGAAGTTTTTAGTGTTAAACTCAGCTGTGAATGAACCATGGCAGTTTGGGTTTAAATCTGAGTTTTGCATTATCTGCAGGAAAACTTCAACAGATCAGTTAAAATAAGTAGAGATGAATGTTCTGTAGAGTGGTGGCACTTTAAATTATCTTGACTTTCAAGTTTTAAAGAAATTCTTTGCAGAAAAAAATGCTCAAGTTAGGATGTTAGGGACAGATGCGCCCGATCTCACAGGAAGCCTGACAGAACATTAGCATTTTTTATTGCATTTGGACTGCCACAGTGAGATGACAGATCAATATTTCAACTCAGATTTTTTTATCTGGTGCAAGGCATTCTAAAGTCAGATTTAACACATCACCAAACCATCACTTCAGGGTAATGTTCGTGGCCCTGTGACATTTGTGGCCCTGTGAAAGGCCAGTAAATGGTCTGCAAAACATTTAAGTCTTACCATCTCTAAATAGATCTTAAATGAGACCTCTGTCTTTGCTAGGTCTCAAATTAGTCCTTGGTTACTGAGAGAAATTTGCTTCCCTGTGTGTGCAGATCACATGCTAGGAGGAAAGACAGCAGTGTGAACAGATCTGGCAATCCTTGCCAGACACGTGCTGGACACAGGCTTCTCTTCAGGCAGGACTGTGCTTCAAGGCAGAACACCTATCCTTTCATAACAAGACACAGCTTTTGTTCACAACCATGAATACTGCATTTCCAGCTGACAGTGCCACCGGCACACAAGGAAAAGGTCAAAGAAGGAAAATTAAATGTTTCTGTTACTTTTGTGGTTCATGTTTGTTGTAGGTGCCTGATGCTTTGTTCCCATAGCCTATGAAGGAGCCCTTTAAAATCAGGAGGAATTAGTCCAACCATCTGCCCATGCCTGAAATTTCACCTCTTGAAAAGACTTGAGTCAAGTAGCTGGGGCCACGGGAAGCCCAAGCTTAGAACCCCAATCTCAGCAGACACAGCAGCACTGCAGAATGGCCAGTTTATCCTGAGTAACAGACGGTATGAAAAATGAGGTAAACATACAGAGGAACCAGAATTAAGAAAAACAGATCATATGAAAGACAACAGAAGAAAAAGGCTCATGGGTAGAATAACACTGCAGTCTCAAAGGACAACATATTAAGAGAATTCAGTAAAAGATTCCCCAGGGACAGAGAAATGTCACACCTGAGATGCAATAATCATTCCAGACATGTGGAGACTCAAAAGTGGTCAGAAGTGGTGCAGGAGATCTTGGATGATTTGAAGAAACCCATGATATCCTGGGGCTGCAAGAAGTGCTAGTAGATTATTGTCTTCTAATTTTTTTGCCTGCACTAAAAATAAAATGTAATAAGGAAGCAATTTTAAGGTGTGCTTAAAATAATACTGTCAACTCTTACATCCATGTGAAAAAGTAATTACTATTACCAAATACCTACAAGTACTGGAAGCCAAGTTTACTACAAGAGTAGTTCCTGTAATATTTAGGGTTTTGACATGTTTTGCATTATTAGTTTCACTATGTTCCCCTTTCCTTTAAAAAAGTTTATTTCCCTTGTTTACAGTGGATTTTTTTTAAAAGTACACTTATTAATAGTCTTTTTTTTTTTTTCACTTTTAGATAATATTGCTAGAAGGATTTATAAAACCCTGAACCTATTTTAGGAACTGCATAATACCTTGTTTCAATTGATTATGTCCATGGAAATTAGTGTGAAATCCCCCAAAAAGGACATCTTATTTCATTCCTGTGGTGAACTACATGTATTTCTGTAATAAGGGAAAACAATGATTGTGTTAACTTTTATCTGACATTAACGAATAACTCAGTTTTTCTGATAAGTTTTTCTATTGGTATCTACATACATAATTTCATCTATGTTACTTTCTATCTTTGTTCAACAACAATTCACATTAAATAAAAAGGATTTTTTATTCTAATGTAAAATATATGCCTACTTCTCTGTGTGCATACTAAAGACTTCTGTTATAAGATAAGGAAAAAAGCAAATTTTAAATGTCATGATCAAAATATTATTGGACTAACATCTTTAGATGAAGTCTCAAGATACACATTGATTTACACAGGAATGAGGAGAATAAATAACCAATTAATTTCAAAGAGCAAAAATTTCAACAATGACAAATAAGTCAATGACAAAAGATTAAATAAATATATAAAAAATTATTAAAAACTATTTCAATTTGGGAATGAATGGTAAAAAATTTACTTTGGATTTCAGATAAACTGGAGCCTGGGACAATTCTACCTGAAGTTTCCCAGGACAGGATCTGGAGCAGAATCCTCCAAACTGTTTAATGCCAGGTAATGACATTAGAAACATCGAACAGTTAGAGGAAAAAATGGCAGTCAAAGCAAGCCATGAACACTTTGCCAGGTGACTGGACCACTTTTCTCCACAAAGGGTGGGAGTTGAACTGGAGTTTTACTGTTCATTTGCATTGTGACCACTTTCATTGGCCTAATGAATTAGATTGCTGCAGCCTCATTGCCTTTATTAGGGACATGAACATTATGAACATGTAAAAGATAGGTCATTTAGTGGTTAAGCAAACATTTAAATTTTCCCCTCTCACTTTAGGGTGTCTTTGCCATTGTTTTCTCAAATTTTCCACAACAGCCAAAAGTAGGACAGAAGTTTGACAAAGCTGTTCTAGCCACTGTACTGTGAAATCTGTGAGGACATTTGTTTGTACATGCCAAACCCCAGATAAGCATGTGCAAGTATGTAATTACATCTTAACCTGGCTGGTTAAATGTCTGCTTTTCCAGATAAAAAATTCCAGTCTTAAGTTCTGTGAAATTCAGCCAGGAAACAAAATCTGTGATAACTAAAAGGCTTCATTTGATCACTGTTAACACAGCTTAAAACATTCTGTCATATGAAGCTGAGATGTCTTTGAATTTGATTTTCTCATCTATGTTCATTACCTTTTAGGGCATCACTGTTCAAAATACATTATCTTCCTATGTAAGGAGCTGAATTCACACTTTCTTCACATATTATTTGCTATTAAAGTGGTAAGAGAAAAGAAGACAAATGAAAATTTCTCCTCAATCTCATGAAGCTGAATTTTGTACCTACTTGACAGCTAAACATTTTTTATTCTACCAAGTTCTGTACAGGAGCTTTGGGCATCTCTCTTCCCATCTTTTCTGAGATAAATGCAGATTTCAGTCAGTTATTCTTGACTCCTTTTCAAGCCACCTGACCTACAGGCTCTGAGCAGCCCTAGTTACAGTCACAAAAATCTCTTCCCTAGAAGCAGCACTGACTGAATTGAGGATGGTTGCTAAAATAATGTGTTCTTCTCTGTGAGCCATGAAGAAAGAGCACAAAAATATGGACCATAGACGGGACATTGTACTACACCAAAGTCCTCCTTAGAAAAAGCTCTGTGGTAGTAAGCCATCCCGGTAAGTCTTCCTCTTCATCTGGTCTATATATGCACCCCCTACCTTTTTTATCTTCGGAGTTATTAAATGATGTGGTGATCTCCAGATCCACAAAACAGTAAATGATTTCTTAAAATTATTTTATCTGGTTAAAGATAGAAGTTTTTATTTAGAGTTCTTGGTCACTGATATAGAGTATTTCAGTGGAACGTCTGATAATACAATGGAAGAAGAAGCTGTTCCCAGAAAAGTGAATATATTAATTTACCTTTGTTTTCATCACCTCTGTTTATTAATGAATGAGGTTTCTCAGCATCTCTAGTTCAGTTTTCTTACAGCAGTCACTGTGACTTACTGCCTTCCCTGCTTTTCTGCTGAAGTGACTGAGATGTGCATCACATCTTGTGGACTGGTGACCTTCAACTCTGGCTCCAAGCTGGACTAGGTGTGCTTTGCTTTACTTTCCCCCACAGTCCAAATGTCTCTTCAGTTCAGATAGCACTACTGCTTTCTTTCCTTCATGCTCTGCCTTTTTTTTTTCAGAGGAAAATTCTGTGTGCCAGTGGATGGTACACACTCTGATTTTACCTTCACAATGCTGGCTGGAGTGTGTGCCAGGTCAGGGCGGTGGGGACCACAATATACAGCACACCTACACTACAGTGTTACTGCCGGAGGCACCTGTTCTGGTTCCCATAATTATAAACACATTAGTTGCCTTCATCAAGAGGCCAATTAACGGCCGAATCATCTGTTATTCTGAGATCAGCATGTCACTTTTCACATTCTGCTGGTATAAGTTTCATATGGAAGCATTAGTGGTAAGTATTGCTAATAAACCCACCTCTTTAATTTGTGTCCCAATGCTCTCCAAGTAAAACAGAAGGCAGTGATGCACATATAGGAGAAGAGTTTGCTTAAGCTGACTAAAATCACTGGAGATATGAACCCTCACAGGCAAACTCAGTGCTTGTCAGTTTGCATTACCTTCTGATCTGAGAACACCAGAAGTAACACTGATATGCTCTTTCTACAGTCTCAGCCAGCTGAGTTTTCAGCAGCCCATATATGCCTTGCCATGAGTTTGGACACAGATGAGCAAACTTGTTTGTCCTTCCCCTTGCTGTTGTCACACACAATCAGGTCCTTTGAAAATTCACTTGTCGAAAGCAATCAGCTTCTGCTGCACATATGAATGTCTGCTACTCAGTTATGTACTGTCTTTAGTTTCCTCATTTGTCTAGAGCAAGCTCCAGGTACATTCAACAGTTTTTGTGTTGCCTTTTACACCCCTACACTAGCAAGAAAGGATTGATCCAGGTTTAATGCTAGCACAGAGCTGGCAGGAGTCCCTGCCCACTGATGGTCTACCAGGGGAAAGCACCTGCAGCTGCACAGAGCCACCAAATCTGCCTGTGCAGACAGATACACACACTGGTGACCAGTGCCAACTCAGAAAAAAAAAAAACTAAGCCTTCAAAAGCTACAAGAGCTAAAGCAGAGAGGTAAAATGCATACTCAAAGTCTCCTAGAATTTTTTACATTGGCTAAGACCCTTCAAGTCTTCAAGTCCAGCCATTAACCAAGTACTGCCAAGCCCACCACTAAACCACATTCCTACGCATCAAATGCACACATCTTCTGAATACCTCTGGGGATGGTGACTCCACCACTTCTCTGGGCAGCCGGTTCCTGTGCTTAACAACCTTTTTGGTGAAGATTTTTTTTCTTTATATGTATATACCTAAGTTTTACCTGGATCCTGTTGAGGTTGTTTCCCTTTATCCTCTCACTTGTTACCTGGGGAAGGAGACTGACCCCCACCTGGCTACAGTCTCCTTTCAGGAACCTGTAGAGGGTGATAACGTCCCTCTTGAGCCTTCTTTTCCCCAGGTCAAATAACCCAGCTCCCTCAGCCACTCCTCATACAACTGTTCTGTAGGCCCTTCACTAACTTCTTCTAGGTATTATTTTCAGCAGATTTCCAGCGGTGCTCTGGTAGGGTAGGGGCTAAACCTGGCTTTGGGCTGAAAACAGCTCAATCAGCAAAATAGTCACTTCTCGTGCAGTGGAGAAGTGTAGTTTAAAGCAGTTTATGTCACGCTTCTTGCCCTTTGCCTGCCTTGTAGCTGGTCTGCTATCTCTCAGACTTATAATTAGATGTAAATTAAAACCTCTGGAGTAGCATGTTCTTCTCTCTACTCTTCATCTACACAAAAATTGTTGATGCTGAGTTCAGTTTTTGATATATTTTGGTAATCAAGGCTAAGGTATTTTCCTGGGCATGTAAACATTGATATACCTGGGCCATCAGCAGCTATGCCAGGGCACTGCCTTGCCTGGCACCTGTGTCTGCACTGTGCATCCCTTCAAACACCCTGGTTTTCTCCCCAGTACCTCTTTACTGGCACAGAGTATTTTCTCTCAGCTTCTCCTGATAATTCTCACAGGAAAACAGTCACTAATATAAATTTTACTGCGAAATATGTGTTCTATAAATAGCTGGAGTTTGTTTCTGTGATATTTTCATTTTATAAACTAAAATATAAGGCTTTCTTGACATGTATATCTCAATGGTTACTAGCTAGCTAAGGATTTGGTGGCTAGTGGATCAGAATTGCTAAATGTCATTGATTATCATTAATCATGTCATTTGTTATTAAGTCAGAACAAAAACCAAATATATAAAAATATTTTTCCTTGTCATATACTCAAGGAATTGCAAGAGGATTAATTGAGGCCTTTGAAAGCAACCTAGGTAATTTTGTGGTCTATTGTACATTTTAAAGCTCCAAAGAAATGCAAAGCAAAATGAAATGTCTGGCAGCCTGAATTAACAATAGATGCAAGTTCTGAATAAGCAGAATTAGAAGAAACAAATAGAATTTCTTTATTGTAGCAAACCTTTTCAGTTTATCCTCTGTAATGGGTTTTTCATTATCTGATATTCATTCTCCTTATTCCTTTGATCAGGCTGTCCCATCTATCACCACAATTTTGTGAATAATGTCAGATCCCATATTTAATCCAGCTTCTCAAATTGTTATGGGAGTGTGACTGAACTTTTTCACCATGGAAAAAGAATAAAAGTAAATTGTTCACTGTTGGTCTTTCAGTCCTGTTAATGGACTAGAGTGATGGCATTCTATGGCACTAACAAATGCTCTAAGGATTCTTTTCAAAAAGAAAAATAAATGCATCTGTCAGGTAATTAATTCATGTACTGTAGGCTATGCTGTTATGCAGAATTTTTAGTCCCTGTCTTGACTTTCTGATTTTGCTCATCAGCTCAGCTCCATCTGCTCTAAACAGTTCCCTGGCCCTGTTGATTTGCTCCGAAAAGTGAAGAGGCAATGAGTTACTGGCACCTGAGAAAACAAGGTTTGATTGCCACAAAGGATTTAAACTTGAGAAAATAAGAAGCACCTTTCAATCTATATCAGTGATTCAAGTAGCCCAGTACACTGTCATCAAACCATATTTCTACTTCTGGACTGACACTTAGAAAGGGGTAAAAGCGGAACTTGTGTGTATCTACTCTCCAAAGAATGAAGAATGATGAGAAAAAAGAGAAATAGAAGGTTTTTCTTTCTTATACTAATGTCTTTTGCAGAATCAATATGTGGTATTCTCAAGGAGCCCGTCCACATGCATGGAAGGGGTTGACAGCTTCCATTCCAGAATCTGATGTACAATATTTGAGAAACAGAAATTGAAAAACATGCTTTTAGTCAAGTCAAAGGAATGAAAGTGTATTCCTTGCAGCCTGGTTATCTACATGCAGATATTAGTTTGTTATAAATTACATGAGTTCTAAAACTGAAATACTAGCAATTATCTGGGTTTTCCTCATAGACTTGAATAGACAGACAGACAGATGGACTTCTGATCTTTCCCACACCTCAGTCCAGGAGTCACAACTGACAATAGCCTCACAATGCAAGTGATATCTCCTTTGAATTACCACTGTATTATATACGGAAAAAAAAAAAAAAAAGGAAAGTATGATTGTACTATTTCTTTACACTGCAGGAATGTTGTGAATATATGCTGCTTACTTTTTCCTGAGTAATCTCTTAGAAAAAGTGGTGTTTGTGGTGCCCTAGGAGCCAAAAACTGTGCAGGCACAATGGTGCAGGCCCAAGCAGAAGCCAATGCTCCAGTGCAGTGCACAGTCAATGGCACCCTGAGTCTGGGCATGCATTTCCAGCAGGGACTGTTGTCATGGAAGGCACGAGCCCCTGACATGCCTCCCACTTCACAGCAGAGATGTGACAGCACTGGCGTTGAGTTGCTAGGTGAGAACAAGTCAATTCTTTCACATTTTTAATGTCTATAAACTGAAGAGTCCTGAATATTTGCCTACCTGTTTCAGTTTAACAGAAAAAAATCATTCTGTGTAGACATGCATTTCAATTTCAGATACACAGAATTTTTTTTTTTCATCTCACAAATACTATATGCATAATACATGACTATTCAAGGCACATCTACTAGGAGAGCATAATTTAGAAACTGTGTCTTATCAGGTGGAGGTACAGTAGTGCATATTTGATGACATTTCTGATTGCCAAAATGGTTTCATCTTCGTTTGATGTTAATTGGATGCAGTTTTCATTGTCTTAATTTTTCTTTTACTTGGAAGAAAGATTCTGGATGCAGATTTATTTGTAGGTGTGTCCTTTTTACAACAAAAATGTCTAAATTCTTTTGTACTTTGGGGAAAAAAATAAAAAAGAAAAAATCATACCCAGTCTTCCTTCTTGGTTTCTAAATGCAAAATCATCCATGAGGACATTAGAAAAAGCAGCTGCACCTAATGTGATGCATTGCAAGCCATCCTTGTATCCTGAGGCCAGGAGCTGCCTTGCTGAATATGCTTGTAATCATATAAACTCCAGGTGCCTTTTTCAGTCATACACAGGAGTACTTGGGGGTAGACATAATGTCCTCAGGATTCATTTAGAAACACCTCATAGCAAACCACTCAAGATCTAGCATGACTCAGTGTCTGGGAGGTGTCATTCTACCCTGTTGTTCTCCAGACTGAACCTGAGCAGTGTGTTGCAGCAGCTGATTCATTTCATTTAAGCATACAGTCATGTTAAGGAATCCTGTTCAAATATACAGTGTGTAAAGTTTGATTAATTCAAGATGTTTGAATTTAGACACTCTGGTAGCTGTAGTAGCCCTGTAATTAGGATCATACAGGCTCTAATTTGTCTTTGATTAACTAGGTACTCAATTAAAAAGTCCCATGAATATGCGCATGGAAAAAAATCACACACTTTTTCCTTATCTAGATATTTCTAATCAGATAAAATATACAACTTAATTGTTGTGTTATCCTAATATATTTTTTCTTGCATATTCTTCATAAAATATTTTTATAAAATCACAGAATTATGGCATCAGGAAAGTTCCTGTAAAAATAACAAATGGTCATATTTCCTGACGAGCAGGCATGAGTGTTTAAATCACAGCAGATCCTCATCAAACTTGCACTGTTGATAATTAGAGGATATTTCAGTTGATCTAATAATTTTTCTTTTCTTCAAAATTGATGCAAATATGGCTGGTAGGGTGTATCACACTATTGATGCATTCAGAACTGTAGTTTGCCTCACCCCATGCTCCTTGTGACTCAAGCCAGGCTGTCCATGCAGATTAAGAGCCTGCAAATTTGGAGCATCTGAGTTTGGAGGCCCTGCACAAAAAATGCAGACAGAGGAGGAACAACCAATGCATTCAACGATATCTGTCTGTGCAAAAGATTTTGGGAATTAATGCACCATTGCAAGGGACATGTGAATTGATGCAATGTGTCAGACTCATTTTCCAAAAACCCATTAGAAAAAAATCAATCTCTGAACCATGCACAGATTTTTGCAGTACCAAAGTAGTGTGTGAAAACAGCCTTTGTAGCTGTTGATTTTACTGAAGCATAATTTTGCCACAAAACTCAAATTGCAGAATCATGAACCTCAGATTTTGGGGTCCAAGTCACAAAAAGCACCTCTTTGAACACTGAACATGAGACGTATCAGCTGTGAAAGTAAAATATTTCAGACAGCCTTATAAAATAAGATCCAAATACTGCTCTCATACGTGGTTAGGGTAGCACAAATTCTTTCTTTCTGTTATAACATTAATAAGTGAGCTCAATGACTTGTTACTCTATCACAGACATTTGTTAAACCCTTCCTTCTCTGTACCCTGTCTACATTTCTTGCCTTTATGGAAGATACTTATCTTCCATAATTTAGTGCTGAAATCATGACAAATTAAGGACACAGACAAGACAAGATACATAAATACAGTCATAGCTTGTACTGTAGAAACTTGAAAATTAGGCTCTCAGGAGCAGAAAGAAGTTGTTTCTCATGTTCTGTCTGCAGAAATATTTGCCTAATTTTCTAACTTCTATTCCTACTTTCAGGCACGTCTTTACACATGGTGATTTCTGCTTTAAATGTCAGGGTGCTTTTCCTTCTCTTTGGATTGAAGGAGTTCAACACAGGTAGTACTCTCTGTCACCTCAGAGATTAAAAAATCAACCATGTAACTACAAGCTGTGGTTTGGGGTTATGTTCCAACATCACTGCTGGAGAAGTAGCAGAACAAAGTTTCAAGAAATGAATCAAGAAAAGGGGGAAAATGCCTAAAATGAATGTGTAGCATTGCATTCTGCTGGTGGAAAATTGCCACCATCACTAAAAGGGATAAGAATAAAACCTTTGTTTACACTTAATGTAATGTCATTTGGAGCTTCCTAAAACCAGCAAGATATAGGAATAATTTCTGTGTAGTCTTCTAAAAGAGAATGGTAGAAAGAAAGGGCAAAAAAAATAAAAAACAACCCACCAAATTTAAAAAAATAAGGTCAGGACTTCAAAGATCCTCAGGTGATTATTAAAAATATAAAAGCTATCCAAAGTAGCAGTGAAGCACAAGATGGTATTAAAAATATACATATGTGTGTGTGTATGTATGTGTGTGTGTATAAAAGTACAAAGCAAAATAAAAGAAAAAACCTAAATTCACCCACAGCAGAAAAGTTTTAAACCAATAAGAAATAACTGCGCTCTAGTTGCTGCAAGCAAACCCTTAAGTTTAAATAAGGAACTGAAAACCCCAGGCAGGAGTCCACTTTAAAAGACAACACTTTAGTGAATAATTTGCATGAAGTATTCCTAACGGGACTACAAAAGTAACTAAAAACATAGCCCTTTTGAATTTGTGTCAAAAAAAAAGCTGCTTACCTGCTGAAAAATTCATGGTGGTCCATACATCATAAAATCTTAATACCAGCTACTGCAAAGGCAGGATATTTTTGAATTGTTTCCTTAAGTACTTGCTTGAGAAAAACCTCCTCAAGATCTTCAGTAGCAGCTGGTGGAATAGACTGATTTCAGGTAGATTTTGAGATATTTTTTCTTTGTGCTCTTTTTTTGTTTTACTTTCTCTTTTACTTTAAATCCTGCTCTTTCTTACATGTGCTTTCTAATTTTCAAGCCAGAATGTATTTGTTTGCTTGATGAAACTTTCTGTTCTCATTTAAAGCTTGGGTAGTATTTAATGGGAATACAGTGGATTTGATAAACTGGAATGGTCTTTTCCATCTGTCTAGAGGAAGCAAATCCAAATAACTGCCAACTACACTAAATAATTTTGAGTCCAAAGAGCTGTGACTATTTGAGTCCATCCTAGGACCAGTTACACCAACATCAAATAAAGGGAAAAGATTACCTGTTGGAGTAGGGGCAGGCAATGGAAAAGAAAGGTCTCTAAGTCTGCTGAAAAAGTTTTGGTATCTGTAAAGAAGAACTGGATAATTTCTTTGTGGCAATATCCAGGGCTTGACATGTCTCCTAACCAGGTGTCTTTTACTCTCTGCTGTGGATTTTTTTCTTCTTTTTTCCTCCAGTGATCAAGTTTTACATGTAGTTTATTGGTGAAGATGACCTCTTGGCAACAGATTTTGCAAGATAAACAGTCATTAATACCAATAACCAGAAATGTTTGTATATATTGTTTCACATTTAAGTTTCCTCTGGCTTCAGTTGTTCCTAAACCTGCATCCTGCCTCCTCACTCCCTCATGGTACCATTTGTCCTTCTGATAACCCTGGGGTAATATTGAAAATTCTCTAAAATGAGTTATCTTCATTTTAATTCCCTGAAATGAAAGAAATAAATGGGAATTTATTTATGATGAAGTCATTAATTACTAACTCAAAAAATCCAAAGCAGAAGGGTACACCACCCCCTAATAATTAAAATAATAGGTTTTCCATTAAGATAGACTGTGCCAATTTATGTATTTACTCAGAAAAATTTCCTACAGTTTGCAAATAAAGAATGCATGGCACTCCTGCAGTGTGTTCGAGAACAAATATAGATAAATTCTTCACATTCATTTTAAAGTAAAAACATTTGGCAGCCTGAGAAACTTGCTGCTGGAGATTATAAATGTCTATGACTAGCATTCTGAATTCAGCATGATATTTACTAGTTTAATTTTTACATCTTATGGTTTGGCTATAGCTGTATATTGTATCATTTGAAATGCTGGAAGCATATACAAGCAGTTAAACAAGCAATAGGCTGCAGCTCAAAACAAGCCTTTAATTTGGAAATCTGGCTAGTTCATTTCCTCAAAATATAAAGTCTGCCTCTCTTTGTATCTTTCAAAACTTATTTCCATGTACTGCAATTTACCATCATGTAATCTGTTTGGAAAAGTAAAATAATAAAGCTCTAGCTTGTTTCTCATCTAAATGGTAGCTAGGATTGTCTCAGCAGGGTCCTCCAAAAGCTGGGGGGACAAAAATGTCCTTGTAAAGATATGCAGACAGAGCAAAGTGTTAATTATTGGATGCTAATGGATGAGTATTACTCATAATGTACTTTCAGACTGTTTTTTATGAAAGAAATGGTCTTTCTTTGGCTGCAGTGGTCAAAATAAAAAGCTAGTACATGTCATTTTTAATTATGAAGTATAGAGAATAATTGTAACATCTTGCACAAAGTGATACATTAACTGCTGAGTTTTAGTGCCTGTAGCATACAATCACCACTGTTTTCATCATCTTTAAGACGCACTCTTTTATATGTGAGCCTCAGAAATCTCCCTGAGAAAGGCAATCCTATGGGATGTGGACTTAGTATATCACAGACCCCAAATCTTAAAAAAACATCACTGTTTTTTTGGTCTTCAAAGCATGATGAAAATATGGAATGTCAGCAGATGTTCTTCTGGGCTGCAGAGACCTTCTACAAATAGGTCTGAAGCTTATTTTCATTTAGTAATAAATAGGCATGGCAACCAGACATTAGAGCAGGACTCTCTGCTTCATCCATCAGCACATAGCAGAGCAGCTACCACGACGTTGAACTTGTCAATACTTCAATCAAATACAACCTAACAGGTCACATGTTTGCAGCAGGATAGCATACTTCTGAAGAAGTGAAAGAGAAAAGTGTTGAGGAAAGGGTATTCAGATGAAAGCATTAAATCCCTAAGAAAGTCTGCTTGTATGAGAAGGCACAGAGGAGGTCCAGGACAAAGTGCACTTTCCCTCTAAGTCTTGCTCAGTGACATGCTGAGACTGCCAAGAGATCATTTCACTACCTAAAGGAATAAAGATCACAGGTTGGTAGGTTTTGGGTTTTTTGTTTTGGTTTGGTTTTGTGTTAGGGTTTTTGCTCTTAGGTATTCATAAATTAGTATGCTCTGGATGTAAGGTTTGTTTTAATTTTTATTCAAAGCATGGGAAGGACATCTACAGATTAAAACAGGCAAATATGTTCCTGTGACAGATAATTACAGAATATATCGGTCAAAGACAGAAGTAACTCTAGTAACTTTCTTTCATGAGATATAAGAATATTTAGAACTAATTATTAGCTTTTGTCAGTACACACACACGTGTATACACACATATATAATGGAAGTTATTTTTGGTATGCAAAATTTATTTTTCTATGTAGGGAACATGTGTAAATCATTAAACTTTTCAAAAAATGAAGCTTTTTCTACTTTTTCCCATCTGAATTGCCAGCATTTGTTTCTTAGTTAAATATCATTGACAGCATAGTGAAACACTTGTAGCTTTTTAATAGTATTTTAAGAGTTAGGAGAAGTGTTAACCTTTTGAAGGATTGTGAAATAAAAGACTAATATGGCAGCACTGCAATATCTGAATAACAATAGCTTATAATCTTGTTACATCTTCAGTGCAGGTATTGCTGTTAGACCAGTGCAGGGACACTGCTTCCCTCATTGTTCTGTCACTCCCTTCAGGAGCCCAGGAGAACCCTTTTCCTCTCACTGCTGCCAAGAGCATGGCTTAACATCCCTCCACAATCAAAAGAGGGATCAGGTCGGGGTTCATCCTTCTTACCTGCCTGGCCCAGGACATAACCTCATCACAGAAATAAGAAGAAACTAAACTGAGAAAATGAATGCAGACTGAGAGCAATTTCTATGCCATGTGGGAGAAATCACCCCACAAATCATAGCTGTCCAGCCTCCACTCCCTTCCCTAACAGATCTATTGCTCTAATGAGTCCCATTAATATAAGGTCTTGCGGTCTAATTAATCTTCCCCCAGGACGTTAGCTGAATAACAACCAGAGGAGAAGCCTGGCTGTTCTCTTCACACTTGGTGACTCTTAGGTACCCAGCAGCAGGATTTTAATGAAGAGAAATTATCTGTGTCTTTCAGGGTGCAAAATTTACAAACTAGGTTGGGATTTTATTTTTGAGCAACTTTTTTTTTTTTTTTTTTTTTTTTTTGAGACAGATGAGGGTTATTTCCCCCTCATTAAGATGTTAATGGAATGCTGACAAGTGTTTTATATTTTTAACATAATTAACTGTCGGGTTATTTTTGTTCTTCTCAAGCTATTTTTCTGTGTCCCTCTTTTTCCCAAGTAGCTCATCATATAATTAGGGATAATGAAAGTGTTCAGTCCCAGAAACACAAAACCAACAAAAAAAGAGAAGACCTCAGACCCTCTTGATTCTTTCAGAAGAATGAAAAATTGATGATTTGTGAGACAGGTTAAAATAAACATTATACAGATTACATTCATGCATTTCAAGATAAACTAACGTCAATGCAGGACATTAAGGACTCCATTTTGAAAAATGAACTTTTCTGTACTTATCCATTGAAATGTGCAGATGCTCACTGAAAACAAAAAGTCTTGCTGAAAATTACTAAACACAAAACATGGAGAAACTGTCTCATAAAGAGAGCTGTGCCACTCTGACCTTCACCATTATCAGGCTGAGCAGCTGCTAAATAAATACATTATTCAGGAATAGTTAAACATACAGCATGCTGCTACAGAGATAAAAGGATTGGAACAAGACTTTTTTTGGTTTTTTTCTATACATTGAATGAATTTCATCAGTTGAATCAAATCAAATAAGCAGAAAAAAAATCTGCTAATTAAGCACACAGTCTAGCCAGGTGCTAGAAAAACATTGCAATTTGGAGGCAGACTGATGGGTACAGCAAGACTGAGGAGTAAGCCCTGTCCTCCATCTGAATGGTCCATAAATAGGTTTTTGAAGAGAGTCTAACACACTAACATTTTGCATATCTTGCTAACTACTGGCCATAACGGCTCTAATCAGATGTGATACTTTGTACAATTTCCTTACCCAAAGGTAAATGTGTATTTCCCAATTTTTCACTAGAATCTTCTCACCTGACCAATTTGTGGGCCTAGCAAAAATCACTGCTGGTTAGTTTACACAGTGTTGTTAATTTTTACAAACAGGGTTTTGAAGAGGAAGTGATCTGAAAAGAAAATAGAAGCATGATGAATGGCCACACAATATCACTGCAGGGAAGTGCTTGAGTCACCTCTCTAGCCTTTGAAAGACATGTAGACACCCTCAGGTGCATGGTTCAGTGGTGGACTTGCCAATGATTGGTTAGTGATCAGACCTGATGTTCTTGAAGTTTTTTACAAAAAATTCTACAATATTGTGTTCCTTAATGCGTAACAAGCATTACTTTTGTTCTCTCACTCATGTACTTTTTCTCCCTATTTTATTAAAAGAAAGTATTGTGAATACCCCTGTGTTCAGGAAAGTTGAGATAAACCCCAAGCAGCTGACAAAAGTTTACACTTGTCATTCATATAAATAACTGTTAATAATCCATAATGTGATAATATATGTATTTGTATTGAATGAATACACTATATGTGTCCTAAACAAAAGAAGCATAATTATTAATTAAAATCATGCTTAAATGCTATAGGAATTTCTTATTGGAAGTGAATTTTACTTTAATTTTTTATTTTCCTCAGTTTATCTTGGTCCTTTAAAGTAATTTCTGCAGTTTTGCCATTCACTTCTGTGCCAAATGACAGTGTCCTGCTGGGCAAGGTTGTGTTCCCAACCCAAGGAGTTGTATCAGGTCATTACATGGGAAAAGAGAGGTGTCCTCCTCTAAAAGTAAAGGTATTTTGTAATGATAGCATTACCAATTACAGCCCAAATACTTGCCCACTTCCTGTCAGTCTTTTGATCCTTTCTTTCTCTACTTTCAAGCAAGAGACAAAATCTCTTTGTTATCCATCTGAGTCCTCCCCAAAATTCTCCAGCCTACTATCTAGCTTAATTTTCCTGATCTTGTACAAAAGAATTTATGTTTTGCCAGATTAAGGCACCTGTGTTGCTATTTCCATGGACTGTGAACTGTCCTGAACAGAGATTAATTGTGCACATGTTTTTGCAGAGAATTTCCTTTAAGATGGTTTAGTCTCATGGCATAAAGTCTTTGAAAAGTACTGAACATTCTCTATAACTTTGATTTCTTCAGAATATACCAAAGAGTTTTACTTTTCACAGTTATAGATGCCTTACAACTGTGTGTCCTACAGTGAAAAGAAGACCTGGGAAGGGAAATTATGGCAATTCTGCAGGATCATTTGCCATACTACCTACAGCTCACAGATTGTTTCTAAGCTTGGTTTCTATTTTAACTTTTAAATAAACAGAATTTTCAGCACATAAACCCTCCTTGTCAAACACATCTCAAATTTTTGGCTTGTCAGCAGCTTAGAACACGAATGAAATACTGAAGCAGCAGCCCGCTGTGTTAAAATAGAATGAGCATAAAGAGCTCCTGCAGGTAATTGGGAGTGCACTGCTTTTTTCCCTCTGCACTGCAAAATATTATTACAGCTTATGAGATAGCCCAAAACCTGTGTCAAATCACAAAGTGAAGTGAGAATTGTAGTGTCTCAGCAACCTTAAAAAGTCACTCCAGCTCTCCAGCTCCAGCACTTTGTACAATTTCTGGCTACAGCATTAGTTCCACTTCATGTGCAAGAGACATCTCTTCCTTTAATTCACACCATCCAGTATATTTCTGGGTGTGGGAGCAAGAGCTCACTAGGGTAAAATGATTACTTTTCCCAGCTCTCATAGAAAGCTGTTTGAGACCTTGATATGTGAGCCACGATGGGAGCTGCCTGGTGGTCAGGGGCAAGCAGAAATCACCCACCCACGGATCCTCACATTCAGCAGGAGGGCTGCACAGTTACTGCAAAAAGGTTACTGCTCCACTGGGGGGCTTCTGCATGAGGCCACTGCTTCCTTGAATATGTCCCTGAATATTTATTTCCCCCCAGCAGATTTTTCCCTGTGTTGTTTCTGAGGAACCTCTAATGGCACTTGGAAGGAATGCTCCCTTTGAAACTGCTGTCCCACCTAAGCTTTCTCATCCCATGCATAAGAAAGATTGCCTCCAGCCAGCTGTGCTCCCAGAGTGAAGTGTGGAGGCAGGGCCAACACTATTCCAAAAATACCAGCAACACAGAGTTTTAAAAAACCTTTGTCTTTCATGATGAGCACGTCAATGGAAGCACGTTGTCATTGCAGGCAGCTTCTGAGCACTTCTGAGAAATTAAGAAGCTCTTTGAATGACTGACTGGGAGTTCCCAGATTTCTAGCTGGCCATCAAGCCCTTGTAAAGCAACCTGACAAACTGGCTTAGATTTGCACTGTGACTCACAAGGTGAATCATTCAGCTTTCATTAATCAAACTTTCAGAAGCTGACTTCAAAAAGGTACACTGTGGCTGGACGTAAATTTTAATGTACCTCATGACACATTGCACCAAAATCAAAAGCTGACTTCAGGAATAAGCAAAATTAGACTTTACAGATATTTGTAAACAGCAATATTTAATATAGGAATGACAGATTATTTATCTTTCTACCAAGTATTTTAGGATCCTGCAAACATTTTATACACATTAAACATATGCAAACACAAGAAAAGGCAGAGATTATCAGGGGCAGCTGGCACACTTGAGCTTCAGAAAATCCAGGTGTTGGTTCTCGATGAGAGTCAGGCAGATGGCCCTGAATGCTGGATTATAGCTATTCTCACTCTGCAAGGATTCCTCAGCTACCCAGCTGGGCCATGGTACAGTCACATTTCATGGTTCCCATTTTGTTTGCAGATGAATGATACTGTGACTAATTTGGTGGCATAATATATAACATCTTAAAATGAATACACTCCCTAGACTGTTTTTATAGTGTCAGTGACTTGGGCCAGACTAGATAGCATGTATCCCAAATGGTGTTTTGGCAAGAAGACAGTCATTTCCAGATGGATCATTTAACAATTTTAATTTTTCTGACTAAATTGCATTCCTGCTAAATGAATGTGCTGTGAGTATTTACAACTGTAGGGATCAATAGGCCATTTAATAGAGATATTTTGGAAACCTACCTCAGAATATCTATCAGCCTTAAACTGCACAGAACTATAGAATAGGGAAAATCATTTATCTGTCCTTAGATCTATAAATATATAATCAAAAAGTAAAAAGCAGAAGGTGTTGTGGGAGACACAAATTAATTAAAACATTTAAATATGCATATGAAACCAAATGCAGTCTGATTTAAAAACTCTATAATGCATCCAGTATTGGATGCCTTGTACCTTTAGATTAATTAAAAATATTGTTAATAACATTAATTTCATATGGCAGGTTTTTGTTTCTATAATCTTGTGCTTTTCCTGAATTGTAGCAGGTCTCACTATTCTTCATATATGTGATGCCTAGAGAAAATTATAATGTATAAGGTGAATTTTTTGCCAACTGAAATCTCCCAGGCAATCATTCCTCATGAATGTGAAGGTTGTGACAAGATGATTATTTGCTCCTCAGTTACAAATATTCACTGACCCTCTGTGTCTGCTTCCAAAGGGAAATAAAGCTTTTACAATTTCTATTTCATTGCAATAAATGGTGTGATTTCCCTGCATGCACCAAACATTTATTAATTGTGACTTTTTTCAGGCAGCTGTGAGTCAGTAGTGAACAGAGGCACCCGTAAGCCAAGCAACCCAGTGTGTCATTTTCTCAGGTTTTCTAGTGTAAAGCCTGAATACACATAAGGCTCTGCACTGGTTCTGGGAAGACTGAGGGTCACAGGGGAGGAGCCCCAGAGCCCTGTGTGCTGGCCATCACAAACTCACTGGAGCAGATCCATCGTCAGTGCACCCCTTCCCTGGGGAGCGGTCTAGCCGTGAGCTGAACGGCAAGGTTAAATGGTTCTAGCGCACAGAGTGACAAGAGACATGTGACAGCAGTTGCACAGAGGGAAATAGAAAGGAGTGCTCAGGGTACGCAAGCAGAGTTCAGGTAGGTTTGGGTTCCCTCAGTCTCAAATGGGCTGATTTTCTCCTCTACAGTAATGCAGTGACTTTTCTCTAACTTTTTTGTCTTTGTACTTCAGATCCTTGGTTTATTTCAGTACAGACTCAAGTATCCAGTACGTGGGATGCCTTTTTACTGAAACATTTCAAGGCAGAATACACAATATTAATTCAATACTTTTATATTTGATTGATTGGAAAAAAAATAAACCTGCAGAGCTCTTGAGTAGAAATGCCTGGTACTTGGTTGATTCCTTCTCACATTTCCATTAGAGTGACTGTTCAAAATGAGTCACATAACTCACTTGCTTAGTTCTTGTCACAGGTAGACAAACAGACCACCACGGCTTGCATTAAAATGTCATTGCATCCAGATTATGTGTGATGTCTGACAACCTCTCCAACAACCTCTTAATGATGAGAATGGGGCTGTATTGCTACACTCCATAAGAGAGACAGAACAAGATGTTTTTGTCCCTTGAGGGCTAGTCTAGCAGAATCTTGAGTCACAGGCAAAACAGATTTCAAAGGAGTTGAGGTGTAAAGCAGAGACACAGGTTGACAGGCCCATGCTTTAGTGGACATGCCCACCTGTGAAAGCACATGTATCTCAGGCAGGCCTGGTTCTTACTGTTTATGCTGTTTTAATTGTGATGGTAAAATAAGCAAAAAATATTCCTGTGGGAGAAGAAATCTCTTTTATTAAACCAACAATTATGAGTAAGTGTTTGAATACCTAGAAATTACTATTCTTTGGGCTTGAAACAGAGAAACAAGCATTAAATTGTGTTCAATTGAAGGCCAGTCTTCAGTGCCACAATAGCAGCTCTGCAGGGGTGAGCCAGGCTCCATCCCAAGCAGCAACAGAAAGGATTCCTGAACCTGGTTCTGACTAATAACACTCAAGGAGACTGCTTAGAGACAAAGGTCATAGTGATCCATAAGCCCTTTCACATTTAAGATGTTTTTGTGTTTTGGGTAAAAAAGCCCTGTGATGAGTTTTGGTCTAGCACTGAACAAAATAATGATTTAAATAGTGCACCTTCAGAATAAATGAACTTTGACAACTATTTTGATATGAAACCAAGTTAATTTTTCTCCAGTTTTTTATAAGCATGCTAAGTAAACCCCCATTTTGGGTCAATCAAATCACACTACAGTTTTTTGTTTGTTTTTTTTTTTCATTTCATCTAAATTAAGCATTGAAATACAACTCTTTTATTTAGCTGAAAATTCAAGCTTGCTATTTATTTGGGGAATAATTTTTAATGCAAAACAAAACAAGTTTCAACAGGAAAAATTGCTTCAGTAGAAGCACTCCTGCTACAGGACACACAGGCAGCACATACCATGGCTGAGACCAGTAGATTGTCTATGTTAAATCATCAAGTAAAGATACTTGTTCTTGGGACTAGCTTAAAAAAGTCACTTTCTGTACAAATAAAGGGAATCAAAACTGTCATAAGAGTAGTTTTGTATGTGTTTGTTAATTTTATGGTAAAAGAGTAGTTTTGTATGTGTTTGTTAATTAAATAAACATCAAAGCTCTGCCATCTGACTTCAAACTTTGACAGGTCTTGGCTTATGTGTAAGGATAGAATCACTGGCACCAGACAACATATTGTAATAATTTATCTCATTACTAATTTCTTACTTCTCCTTATAATTTTTTATCTATTTTCACTGGACTGTTTCTGTTAAAAATATTTCCATAATGCTTCCCTTGTTTTGAGATATTGTGGTTTAAATATTAATTTTTGATAAGCAGCAAGGGATAGGCTTCAAATGTATTGGTTCCTAGGGAATATCCCACATAGTCCATCCTTCCAGATATTTTCCTCTCCAGGGTGAACTTCAGCCTCTGCCTTGAAGACACACCTCCTCCTCTTGGACCCTGAGATACTTTCTTACCTTGAAGGAATTTTCCAGAATCTCTCTGGCCTCATTTTTGCTCTGGTCCAAATCTTTATGTATTACTTGAGCTCAAAAGTGTCTTAAGTTTTAAGATGGGTAATTCTTAAGGGAAAATCAAAAAGAAAGACCTGCTCAGAACTAAGCCTGTGTTATGAAAGGGTTCATTTTCTTCAAATCAAAATTTATTTTGAAATGGATTCGTTCAAAGAAAATTTATTTGAATGTTATTAATTATGTCTTAAAAAGGAGAATGGATTTCTTCAAACAGTCTGGTGATTAAATTTACTTGTTAAAGAGATCTTATGAAAACATCTATATCTGCAAGTGTTTTCAAATTTGCGTGGAGTTTAATTATGCAAGTTCACATCTTCTTGAGGAAGGGCACAAAGTGTCTTGAAATTTTGAATAATTTGTAAGTACTAGCAACAGTGACACTAATTCTCAATGACAAAATTGCTAACCCATGTAATTTTTTTATAATCTATGATTTTGCAGTTTAGTCTTTCATAATAAAAGATTGAACATATTGATGTCACATACTCAGAATAAGACATTAAAACCAAACATCAATTTAGGAATTGATTTCTATTAAATTCAGGAGCCTTTGAAATGAACAGTAATTGCTGTCTAAACTCTAGGCACTCTGACCACAGAACAACAGCCAAGAGGCAAAGCCTTCTCAAGGCGTTTTAGGAGGAAGGCAGGCAACATGAAATGTTACTGTCTCAAGGATACAGATAAAATTAGCCAGCCCTTGGGAGACTGATTTCCTGGATTTGTGTTCACAAGGGGATGAAAGGTTTGCTTTCACAGCAGAAGCTGCTTTTCTGCTAAGTCCCCTGCCTTGCCCTAGCAAGGCCATGTCATTGCAGAAGTCCCTGACCATCAGGAGAGGTGACAAGGGAAGGCATTCTCCAGAGATGTGGCACAGGCAAAGCAGCAGGGAGCAGTTCCTGGAGGGCTTCATCTTCCATTTTCACCTAACTGCAATGCTTAAGGTTCTGTAAGGTGTTGGATAGAAGAAAGAGAAACCAAAAAGAAATGCAGATGGTGGTGCTAGCCTGCATTCTGTTTAGGGATGGTATAAGAGAGGATTGATTGAAAAATCAGTGAGAATTTACGTAGTGATCTCAAATGGAGATAATGGAAATTTTACCTATGAGGTTGCACACATGCAGACATACCTCCATCTGTGTTTGGGTGGAGCAGTGAGCAAGAACATAGGTGAACAAGCCCTCATTTTTACTGTTTTATATTGTTTTTGAAAACTCCTGGAGTCGAGTTAAAGGAATCTATTCTTTAATCCACAATAGTTAACAGAGAGAATAAAGACTAAAATGAAAGAATTGTGTGAGACCCACCTCCTTTAGGGAGATGTCCCATTTGCTCCTTACTGTAATATTATTCATCTATTTTGTATTATATTTCTTTGTGTGTGGACATATTGAAGTGATTCTTATTAATCTGACTTGAACATATTGTTTTCACACTCACATTCTGTTAATTTTCCTTAGTTCTTCATCACTGAACATATTTTCTCTAGAGAGATGTATTTATATTTGCCTATAATAAACAATTTTTATTAATTTTCACTTTTTACAATGCTTCAAAATATGTCACTGGGTGTATTTTTTGGAAAATAATTCACCAAATATATTTGTGTCAAACTGACCAACTCTCCAGTTTCACTCTTCACTTCTTTCAAGTGTTTAGAGTTAATAGAAGTTACATTTATGCTTTACATTATGCACCTCACCTTTTCCACAATGGGATATAATGCAGTTTTACAAATCCACAAAACCCAACTCAGATAGCACCTAAAGCTTTGTAAAGGGGGCTCTTTGCAACAAACTACCAAAGGATAAAATCATCCACTGACAGAGGCTTAGAATAAACATTTCAAGACTGAAATCCATTCATCTATAAACAGAGATGACATGGTTGACATTTGCTGAAAAAATAAGCAGAGATTATCTTTTCATAGTGGCAGGAGGTTGAAAAAGAGTCGAAAGACCGGGTTGAGTTCTTTTCTTCACATGGAGAGTTCTCTTCCTCCTGGTAAGGTGTGGTAATCATGGTCTTTATGTTTAAATGCAGCTAAGGAACAGGCATTGTAATTCAGACTGCATGCAAACAAAGCTAAAGAAGTTAAGCCATTAGATATACCTTCATGAAGAAATAAGAGTCTTCCACTACCTTCACCTGGAAGGACAAAAATTTTAAAGATAATCTTTGTCTATGACAGTATCAAATTTATTGACTTAGCAAGTTCAGAGTTGGCAGCACTTATAAATAACTTAATAGACCTTGTGTTTTCTTTGGGGAAGCAAACCTACAATATACCTAAGGTGTAAGTTGCATTCAGTAATATAAATCCTATTATTATTACTATTACTGTTACTGTTACTGTTGCTATTACTATTACTATTACTATTACTATTACTATTACTATTACTATTACCATCTCTGGCATGCCTCTATGGGTCTTTTTAAAATAAATAAATATCTATATTTCAGGGAAATATTTTAATAGAAAAATAGAAATATATTTCAGGATATCAAATGTGGAATTAAAGAAAAAAAGAAAAGAAAAGCATGCCTAAAAACTTGAAAATTTCCAAGTTAAGCTGGAAAAAGAACTAGTCTGAAGAGGCAGGGAAAGATGGAAACCAAAAGGGAACATGTACAAATGACCCTTTAAATGTGGAATAGCAACTCCATTTGCACTGGATTAGAAAACACAATTTTAGTACTGCTTTGGTAAGGGAATGTAAGTGCTCATGAGACAGGAGAGTACAGTATTCCACACTGGTCTAGGGTTACCAGTTTTATTAGCAATTTCAAGGACACGGATAATATAAATGAGCAACACCTAAAATAAAAATGTAACACACTCCAGTACAGTGTTCCTTTTCTATGAGACATCTTTACTTCTTTGGTCAGAAAAACCCTGTTTTTCTTGAAAGAAAAAGCCAGCCTGAGAGTTAACTGGTGGATTTATTTTCCACAATGAAATCCCAACTATAAATCATTCTTTATTTCCTGAATATGGCTGGTTTCCAAAGAATTTTCCAAGCATGTGTTTCACTGTGCTGCTGTGACATCCACTGTCTGGCTACAGATGCAGATGATCAGAGCTGGCTCCCACCCCTCCAAAGTCCCTCAGCAACAGAATTCCCCTGGGAACTTGCTCACAGAAAAGCCTGGATCCCACATGCTCGTCCTCACCTCCTTGTGCTTTAGCCCCAAGGCTGAACCTAAACCAGGCAATGCAGATCCAGCACAGGAAGCACTGGCTGTAGGAGGCTTTACAACAGCAGAACTTCCTCAAAGTAAAAAATCCTGTGGAAAAACATCCAGCTGTTCTATACTCAAAATACAATATGTAATAAATAAATAAAAAAGTGAGCAAACTGAACTCAGAGAACTGGAGGAGTTAACACAACATCTTCTAGAAGTAATAATATAATACTGTAGTTCTGTTTATTATGCTTCATTATTCTACCCATCTTTCTGGTTTTGTCACTCACCAAAACAGTAAATGCAATGCTAACTTACATGCTATAATTAGTCTGCTGGCTTCTACTCCAATTTGTCAGCAGTAATCCTCGTGTGTGCCAGGTGGATGGAAATTTTTTTATGATTTTATTCTTCAATTCTTTAATTCTTCAAGCAAACAACTTTGTGTCTTCTCACTGCTCCTCATCTATTGTGTCCAGTTTCTTCTTCCCTCATTCCAAAGCCAAAGAAAATTCAGTATTCCAACAGGAGAAAACACATTCAGTTCATTCATGTCAATCTCTCCAAATTGTTTGCATTTGCTTCACAAAAAACTGAAGCTTAGAAACCAAACCTGTGTAAGCCCATGTCTGCCAGCAGACAGCAGCTGTCAGCAAACCAAAGCCAATCACTTCTCATTGAGTCTGAAGGAACTTGAGCTTTTCTCCCCCCTTGTTGCCTCTTCTTCCTGCCAAGGATTACACAAAACAAAACCTTCTTCTCCAAAAAGCAAACAGTCAGATTGGCTTTTCAGAAGGGATTGGCACCTTATCATCATCTTCTTTGCTCATATAAAAATGCTCTGCTGTTTCTGGGACTGGCCCATACGCTGCAGCTCTGTCACATGGAAAGCCACCAGTGGGTCACTGTGAGACCTGCACTGGGTACCTCACTGCTCACCTGCTGCAAGTGCTTACAGGTTTGGGTGAACCAGGGCTGCCAGCCCTCCTGAATCCTGAAGCCATGCTGAGGATGATGAACCCAAGCAAACAGAAGGGATGAAGGGAAGATTCCTGATGGCTCCATGTGCATGCAGGTCTGGGGCTTCAGGGCTTGAGCTAAAACACAGGTGGGATCTCACAGGCTGGACCTATCCCGCGTTGCAGCCCAGTTTGTAAAGTTATTAGAAATGTCTCTGCCTGAATTGAGGGGCAAACGAGACCATATGCCAAAGTCAATATTATGGATTTTATTTACTAATGACTATGAGAGAGAGAGAAAGAGATTAAAAGGAAGAGAAAGCAACATAAAAGAGCTGGGGGAGGGGACAGAAAGATACTGACAGATACAATATCATAATAAATAATAATAAATAATAATTATAAATTATAATAAATATCATAATGCCATGGATCCTAACAACGTTCCATTGATCCTCTCCATTTGGTCTTATAGTGGTGAAGGTCCCCCCAAAAAACATAGAATCCAATGGGTTAATATATGTTCAGGCCAAGTGGGAATGCCCAGATAACCCTCCTGAGTGGGGGCAGGTTTGACACAATCTCTTGCAGCAGGCTCTGGGTCTGTTGCCTCCCTTTACATCACATGCAGTCTTGTGGTGCAAGGTCTGAGGAATGAGTCTGGGTAGCACTTTTGGGGCTCTTTGGCGGATTGTGACACCTCCTCAGCTGCCTTTCACCTGAATGTCCCACAGATGTAGCCTTTTGAGGTTGGAGGTTCCATAGGTGAGCCAATTTGTGTAAGGGAGGATGGGTGTTTACCATCTCTGATCTGAGGTTATGCCATGCCAAAATTCTCCTCCTCCTCACATCATTGTGAGAGAGGTGAGTCTGTAAACCTGGCCTCTGTGGGCTGTGGTGTCCCCCACCCCAAACCCAGCCAGGGATGATTTTTCTGCAGGATTTGGCTTTCTTGTGGATGCATTCTTATCCCTCAGCCTTGTTTACTTTTCCCCAGACCTGAGATGATTGAACAATGGTGTCTTATCTTGAATTCCCTTTGGTAGCTTAACTCACAGTCCAAAGTTCCAGTCAGGCATCTTCAAGGAGGGGTGGGCTACAGTGGTTGTAACTTCTGTGTACAGTTTTTGCTATAATGGGCAAAACTCCTTCATAACAATGCTTAAGGCATGAACCATTTCAGCCTCTGGCACCTGGTGAACATGAAACATCTCGAGGTTTCTGCCAAGATCACAACCTGTATTCATGCAAACTCAAATATATCATGCCATTTATACTCTTCATAATTTAATTGTGTTAGACCCTCATGGCCCCACGTAGACTCACAGTTCTGTGCCAGGTGCAACAAAAACATGCAATTCAGAGATAGACTGATGAGTATACCAAGACTGGGGATAAACCCTGTCCTCATCTAAGCGGCCCATAAAAGATAAATAGGTTTTTGAAGTGAGAGCTGCCTCCAAAAAAAAGTGCAAGCATATATCACTGTCTTAATTAAAAACACATGTGAGGTAGTGCTAGAGTTGAAACTGTCTGGTGAGCAGGGCTTGATTGAATAAAATTTTAGTTAGGAGCCTGCATGTGCATGAAACACCACAGAATAAATCACAAAGGAGCAGAAATGTAGCACATGGCTGATCAAAAACCGCAGCACTTACTAAGAGAACATAAAGAGCCTTGGAATGAAAGGGACTGAAGGCAAAGAAGCTCTGTGCTATTGCTTGATTCATATTGCATTCAGAAAATCAGGACTTTTGTTCACTCTGGGTGAGTAGATATGATTCCTCCTAAGCTGCCTCAGACATAATCAACCTCTCTTCTCAGTTGAAAGCAACACAAGGAGCCCTGGAACACGGTGAACTGCTCAGGTCAAAAAAGTGTATAAAAAGGCATAACTCGTCCTGATAGAGTTAATGTTGAAGTGGCAATAGAGCTGTTGTGAGGGCTGCTGTCCCACTTGCTCTTGCCACAAGGTGTTAATTTCTATCTATGACTTAGGTCTTTTGCCACCTTAATTATCACTCAAACCTTCAACACCAGAGGTGTATTTGGAATCAGTTAGGATTAAACCTACATTATGAGAGAAGACGTGCATATTCTGACCTTTCTTGATAATATGTACTTAAGGCTCACAATAGCAAACAGGATGAAATTAATTTGTGTGAATTTGCCACTTGATCATTTGTGGAGCAGTTTGCTCCCATGATGGAGGCTATCCTCACCATACAATTGCACAACACTGGTAAAGTGTTGATCCAAACTTATCTTACGGGTCCTTACTTTTCTTGTCAGACCTTCTGGACAACCAGCCTGTGTGTGCAGCTTTTGGTGTCTGCCCCTTCATGAGAGAAAATGTCTATGGAAAATCCAGTGCATTTCTTTCCTTGTGAGATGCTTCTCCCCTAGCATTTATCTAACACAGGGTAAAGGCAGAAAAGAGGGATGGGACTGCAGGGCCACTTCTTTCCTGGGAATGTTTTTGAAAGCTACCTTTTTCTGCATGTGTGTTCCTGATAAGGAGGAAATGCAAGACAATGGGTGCATGAGGAAATAGCAAATATTCAAGCACAGAAACACTGCTTGTTCTGAGGCATATTACTTTGTTTTTGCATTTGGAGTGTATTTCTATATGTCTATATTAACTTTTTTTTGGCTGAGGAGTAGATGCACCCAAAGCACTTATATTTGAATTAATATTCTTTTCTGATATTGCTGACATATTGATAATGCACCAAAGCACTTATATTTGAATTAATATTCTTTTCTGATATTGCTGACATTTTTTTAATATCCAGTAATGAATGAATTACATAACAACATAACAATAATAGTACCTTAGTTTAATGTTGATTCAGGAAAACCATGGTGTAGAGCTTAAGTTTCTTATTCCACATGACTGCCTCATTGCAACAGAATTGTACCATCTTTTCT